>NC_138033.1:57961443-59161443 GCF_964106645.2 Podarcis pityusensis | reverse complement strand
CGGCCCCCGGGCCTTAGTTTGCCTACCCATGGCCAAGGATTCTAAGTTTCAGAGTCCAGCAACATCTGGAATGCCAAAGGTTCCCCACTCAGGAAAAGACCCAATGGAAATACAAATGTCGACATTTTATATAGGGTGTGAAAACAAAAGGGTAGTCTCAGAGGCAGAGAAGCCAGCCAGTTCCCAAACCCACTTAAATGGAAATTGACCTTTGAAATCACATTCTTCCCTTTGGACAAATTTCTCTGTGTTCTGCAAAAACAACACTGTAATGAGGAAAGTTGAAGTTGCAGAGAGTAAGTGTCTACTGCAGTATATGAAAAATTCAATTAGCTGAGAAAAATTCTGCTGACACAAAAGAAGCATCAAAAATCTCTTCATTTTCAAGCATATCCCCTTCTCTACCCCTCTTGCAATAAGTATGGAGGATTAAGAACTAAAACATTTCTCAAGTCTTATCAAACCTGTAAATTGAAAAATCAATACACAATGTACCTTGCATAGCAAATTGCCAGACATAACAATAGTGTGAAATATGCTTCCTAAGAGATGGGAGGAAAATTCATTTATTTCTTATTTACAAATGACATAACTCTGAATATTCTTACTAGTCTCATTGTTGTGGGAGGAGTTAAGTCTACAGTACTTATTAATGTCCCTATTCAGAAATCACGCCAAGTCACGGTTTGTGTTAACTATAATCTAGAAACAAGCTTTTATTTTAGAGCTGCTTGTCTGCTTTCAGTTCCCATCTATATACCACACACTCCAGAGACAAAGAACCAGACATAACTGTGGCTTGCCAACTCATCAATTTATTTATATGCTGACTTTCCACAAACAAAAAATGCTCAAAGTATCTTACAACACCGAGAACCATAAAGCATCACAAAATGAGCACTTCTGCATCGCAAAATCAAAAATTCAGGTGCAGACGACATGGTAAACCACAGTGGGACAAACCATGATTTCAAAACATTGTTTAATTATCAGCTGCAAACTATTGTTTGTCCATTCAGATAAAAGAGAAAAAGAGAAGGAAGGAAGGAAGGAAGGAAGGAAGGAAGGAAGGAAGGAAGGAAGGAAGGAACCAATTAAGTTTATGGAAGATATATGAGAAATTTGTTGTTGTTGTTTAGTTATTTAGTCATGTCCGACTTTTCATGACCCCATGGACCAGAGCACGCCAGGCACTCCTGTCTTCCACTGCCTCCCGCAGTTTGGTCAAACTCATGCTGGTAGCTTCGAGAACACTGTCCAACCATCTTGTCCTCTGTCGTCCCCTTCTCCTTGTGCCCTCCATCTTTCCCAACATCAGGGTCTTTTCCAGGGAGTCTTCTCTTCTCATGAGGTGGCCAAAGTATTGGAGCCTCAGCTTCAGGATCTGTCCTTCCAGTGAGCACTCAGGGCTGATTTCCTTAAGAATGGATAGGTTTGATCTTCTTGCAGTCCATGGGACTCTCAAGAGTCTCCTCCAGCACCATAATTCAAAAGCATCAATTCTTTGGCGATCAGCCTTCTTTATGGTCCAGCAATATGTAGCCCTAATAACAAAAAGTTACCTCTAAAGCCCTTGTAGGACCATATCCCCTTATGGAAATTGACCATCTTTTAAGACCAGCTGTTTTGCCCCTCTCATGTGTTCCATTGCCTTCTAAGGCAAGATTGGAATCAATGCAAACAGGACTTTCTCCGTGGCAGCACCACATCTGTGGAACTCCTTGCCTTGTGAGGTTAGGCTATCTTCCTTTCTATTTGTGTCCCAGCAGTGATGGAAAAGAGTTCTCTTTAAACAACGTTTTGATTCTGTTCCTGCTTTATTTAACCAGTTGGTTGGTTGGTTGATAGTTTTGGCTCTTTGATGCTGCTAGTAGTCTGGCAGTTCATGATGGATATTTTGATGCTTGGTTTTTTATATTTGGTAAGTGTCTTTGAATGACTCCTTTATTGGAGGGGAGGGTACAAATATTTGTATAATATTTGTTCTAGCCCATGAAAGCAAATATTACCCTCAATCTGTTAGCTTTCAAGGTGTCACGGAGGCACTCTGTCATTTTCACTGTAGCAGGCTAACGTGGATATCTCCACTAGTTTGCCTTAAATTGTTGTGTTGGGCAAAAATGAGAGATGAACTATGGTTGTGTCCAATGTGAGGCCACATCTGCACTATACATTTAAAGCAGTACTGTACCACTTTTAACAGTAATGATTCCCCCCCCCCCAAGAACCCTGGGAGCTGTAGTTTGTTAAGGCTACTGAGAACTGTTAAGATACCCCCTACCTCCCCCCAATGGTGCAACAATTCTAAGAATGGTTCCCACTTCCCAAGGAACCATGGGAATTTACCCTAAAATTTTGCTTGAAGCAAAATCAACTTCTCCCAGAGCTGATCCCTGAGAGCCGAAGACTGCACATCTGCCATCAGTCATAAAAAATTCAAGTTCACTTGGGGAGAAGGAGTGCAACGCCATTTTAATTTTCCACCTCTGAGTTTTGAATGAACTGTTGTAATTTATAAACCATTACAACCCACTTCTGTTTATTTTCCACCTATAAATTATCACCTTCTTTCTGCAGATTAATTGTGCCTCGTAATAAAAGGATTGTTTGGGCAATGAGCACATTAGAATGGATGTTAAGCGTTTTCCTCTGGTCTGTCGGGAACCAGCTTGTGATTAACCCGCTGATCCCAGTTGAACTTGCTTCACTTGGCCACAGTGGTACTTGAACTGAAAGGCAAGAAAGACTGGCTGGAGAAGTGATGATTAAAAGTGCAGAGTTATAACGGGGATAGCCTAGCGACCGTGCTTCGTGCGTTGGTAACCTCATGACTGGATTACTGTCAAGCTCTCTATGCGAGGTTACCCTTCAGGTTGGCTTGAAAGCTGCAGCTGCTGCAGAATGCCGCAGCTAGGTCGCTCATTGGGGCTCTCTACCACATATTTATAACACTGGAGCTGAGGGATCAGACTTAGACAAATTCACGGAGGAGAAGGCTATCAGTGGTTCCTGGCAATTATGACTATGCTGTGTCTCCACAGAGAATAATAGAACTGTAGAGTCGCAAGGGACTCAAGGGTCATCTACTTTAACCCTCTGCAATGCGGGAATCACAACTAAAACATCCCTGACAGATGACCGTCCAAAGTCTGCTTGGAAACCTCCAATGAAGGAGAATCTGACGCGCAGGGTAAATTAATAACAGAGTCTTCTTCAGTAAAAGAATAAAAGCTTTACTGAGTTAAAGTAAACTTGTTTGCAAATAACAATATAGCGAACAGAAGATTAAACTAGCTTCAGAGCATACACAGAGTTTCCATTGGGCACAGGTTTCACAGAGCACAGGCTCTACCACACACACACATACACAGACAGAAACTGACTGACTGACTGAGTCTGCCTGCAAGCAGATACAATACTTATACAGAGAACGAGTCATCCTCAAGATGAGTCACAGTGATTAAGCATGCTGAATGATTCTGCAGCTTTCCAGCATTTCACAACATTTCTAGACTGCTTTACTGCTTCCTTTACTGCTTCTGCTCTCAAATACCTTTTGTCATGTGACAGAATCGACCACCTTCTGAGGCAGTCCATTCCACTGTCAAACAGCTTTCCCCCTCAGAATGTTCTTCCTAAAGCGTAGTCTAAATATCCTTTCTTATAACTTGAATCCATTGGTTTGGGTCACACCCACTGGAGCAGGAGAAAGCAAGCTTGCTCCATCTTCCATGTTGACAGCCCATCAGATATTTAAAGGTGGCTGTCATATCTCTTCTCCGCCTCCTCTTTTCTGGGCTTGAGGAAGTAATGCTCCTGAATACCAGTTGATGGAAACCACAGGAGGAAAGAGTTCTTCTTTTGTTCCGGTTGATGTAGTTGCTGAAATTATGTGTTTTGACAGGGTGGAGAACATTTTTTTCAATCTGAGGGCCTCATTCTCTTCTGGGCAACCTTTCAGGGGTCAGATGCCAGGGATGGGTAGGGACAGAGGCAAAGGTTGGCAGAGCAATGAACATAAATTTCAGTTTTGTTGGCTAGGTTCCGCACACACTCACACACCCCTCAACATCTTCCATTCCCCTGGGTCTGAGGACATTTCTTGTTGTTCCACAAGATGCCTTGTGAAGATCCCATTGAACTGAAGCTTGGTGTAGCAAAAACTCTCTTCAGATTTTTCCGCACATCTTGTAAAATGTGGAGGAAGAAGGACGACCTTCGTTCCTTGAACTGACAATTTAAAATTGACCAAAAAAGCTTTTGGGTTTTCAGAGAGTAATTAATGACATGGAACACAGACCACTGAAAGCCAAAAGCATCGTTCCAGGTAAGCACAAACCGATTCAAAGTGCTATTGATTTTTGAACACTGTGTCATCTCCTTAGCACCTTTTCTGCTCTTTCCATTAAACCTGGAACACACACACACACACACACACACACACACACTGGCATTAATCCACACCGAAAAAGACAAATGTGTACATCATATTCGTGCTTAGGCAAATAATGGCACAGCTCATTTTTTATTTCTAATGCATGTGCAACAGAGCACAGACATTTCTTTCTGTAGTCCCCACCCCTTGCCAAAGATTTACTGTAAACCTACGAGGGCGTATTCCGAGAACTCATTTCTGAACACTCCAGACATGAAGGGTACTTTCAATGTGACTGATGGGAACACAGGTCAAGCAAAAGCTTAGAAGTTCAATGTCAGCTGTTCACAGAGTGGCTGTCCCCCAAATACATTTGGAGAGCAAATTGAGCATTATTTAAAAAGGAAAAAATAAAAAAAGAATTTGGCCCAAGAACAATGAAGGAAATGTGCAAAGGATGGATAATATTAAAGAGGAACGGTGAAAGGTTGGAAAAATCCATGGAGAATGATTCTACAAATGGCTGTTGGTCATTATAGCTGTATTTTACCTTCAAGATGAGAGGCAGCATAGGGAACAAGAATGGAAGAGATCTATGGCACTCATGCCCCGCTTGGGGGTTTCCAAAGGAATTCACTCCCCAAAGAGGTAGTGATCACTACCAAGTTAGATGGCTTTGAAACAGGATTAGACTATTAGTGACTACTAGTTTCAATGACTATCTTCTATCTCTGCTGCTATAAGAAAATAAGAAGAGCCTGTTTTTGTTGTTGTTGTTTTTTGATGTTAACTCTTTATTAGCAGAAACAAGGTCAGCTCAGGAGAGCCAGGCCTAATGAGCACAATAACTCTTCTTGGTAGGTCTTGCCCCTATGAGGCCATTGTGGAGGCTGAAGATCCCCACCTTCCCACAGCTGCCTAAATCTCCTCCTCCTGTGGGTCCTTCCCATGCAATCTGGAACTCTGCTGACAGAGCTGTCTCTGCTCCACCCTCTTCAGACCTCTTCTCATCCTGGAAGATCAGTGGGGAGGGGAAACTTGTTGCAGTAGGAGAGGAAGACACCCTGGCTTCTTCACCAGCCTGACTCGTCTCTGCCTCTTGGCCTCTCTTCTCTCCTGCTTATGCCACTGATTCTAATTCTGGACTTCTCTCTGCCACAGATTGCTCTCTGCTCACCAAACCTCTGCTCACCAAACCCTGTTATCTCTTCAGCTTCCAACGCCTCCTCCTCCCTGTCTTCTCCCTCTTCTCGATCAGGACAGTGGCTGTGGGTCGTATGGAAAATTCTCCTCCTGTGAATCTTTCCCTGGATTGTGGAGTCCTGAATTATTTTTTAAAAATGTTTAAAACACACACACAAAAACATGAAATATATTTTAAAAATGAAAGTAAACTAAAATTATACAAAATAGACCCCTATGGCAGAAAGACATCCAACCACCTGGAAAAGTCTGATTAGAACAAAAAAAATATTCCATTGTTTCCAGAAAGTACATGTAGTAGGTGCCTGTCTCAATAGGAATGCTGTTACACAGATCAGGGGCAACCACACTGAAGGCCCTACTCTGAACTATTATGGAGTGGGCTTCTGAGATTATTGTCAGAGCAGCTTTCCTTCAGACCACAGTGACCCACTGGGTTTATAAGGGATAAGGTGGGATTTTGAATAATTTGGATTGGCTCCACTGGTGTGCCCACTCAGCCCCAAACTCACCACTACCCCATGCTGACTGCTACTGAAGAAATGGCACTCAGTGCCTGAACATTGGAATCAAGGGAATTATATTCCGCTTTGTAATCCATGATTCAGAAGGAGTGGATAGTGAATCCACAGAACAATAATGGAACGTAGAAAATCTGTTCTCCATAAAGTTTATGGCATAAACCCCTTGCAAGGAAAGGCAGTTTAAAAACGATCAGCTGAGGAGCATGTGACGTAGGGTTACTATCCTAAGTATGATTTATAAATCATAAATCACAACTTCTTGATTATGAAAATAACATTTTCATTATGCATGCTGGGTTATTTTGGTAACTGGCAAATCTAAATCATGCATGTTCTTCCATTAATTTATTTGCGTCTCTCTCCCTCTCTCTCCTTCCCTCCCCCCCTCTCTCCATGTAGCTTTATGAAATTTGTAAGATCTGAGAACCATCATGTCAGACATCAGCAATGCTTTTCTCAAAGATGCTCAAATTAGATTCTGAAACCAAACACATGCCTTGACCACTCAGAAATCTCTGAAGGATCGTATTGGCATATTCTACTAGTGGCGCGTGAAACCCCACCAGGTTGCTTAGAAAGCCACTTGGATGTTTGGGTGTCAAATGTAACCCCCCCCAAAAAAAAAAAACCCTCAAGGGTTTTTCAGAACATTTGACAAGAAAGAAAGGGCCCCCCAACCTGATATTAAAGTCCAAACAGGAAGGGACAGGTGAATATGTCAATTTTGATTTCTTACATTTTCTCAATTTTTAAACCATCTCATTTTTTAAAACTGAAAAAATGATTAAATAAACTTCAAAAAGCAAAATAAATAAATAAATGAACCTTCAGTTCACCACATTTCCACATCAGCATAAGAACAGTTGCTTTTTAAAGAAAAGCCCCATTGAAAATTCACCATTGTTTGGTGCAAATTTCTCTTAACATACATGTTTTGCCTAATACTGTATAGACTTTTTTTTGCAAATCAATGTTCCCTAATATGATGCATATGCTGTATATAATCCTAATGCAATGCATAATGTGATATAATATTCCCTAATATCATGTTCTTCCTCCACAGAATACCAGTTGATTGGAATCGTAGGTCAGAAGAGTGTTGCTGCCCTCAGGTGCTCCTCCCATTGGGGCATCTGGTCAGTTACTGTGAGAACAGGATGGAGCCTTGGCCTGATCCAGCAGGCTCTTCTTTTGCTTTTATTTCTGCAAGTTATTTTCGCTAATATATGCATTTTTATGCACACTTTATCCTCGTATATGCATTTTTTGTACACACTGCATGGCAGGAGAACCACACTGCAAAGGTTCAAAGGGTGGCTGCGGTTCAATTTGTTTCAAAAAGTGTGAATTAGGTAGATTGGTCTATAAATGTGAGCTGAACTGTTGTTGGACTACAACTCTCATCATCCCAGAGAGAGAAAGAGAGAGAGAGAAGAAAAATCACCTGAATGACTCCCTGCTTTTTATTGCCCATACGTGGGATATTGGGATGGGTGAAAGCAGCTTTTGTTTTCAACCAGTACTGGAAAGCATCCACTAGGGGCAGTCAAAACCTTAAGTTTCTTCCCCACCCCTTGTTTTCTCAATTTTCTCAATCTTAAATTCAGGTCTCTACGATTCTGCATCACTTTGTGATTTTTTTTAAAGTACTTAATGAGAATTCATCAGCATTTTAGTGCAAATTTCTCCTGATAGGGAAAATTGCATGCAAAAATATGCCTAATGTGCACATGGTCACAAGCCATTTTTCCCTCTAGAATTATGCGTCTTTGTGTGGTTATTTTCACACATATGTGAATCTGACACGTTCCCCTAGTTCAGGCTTCCTCAACCTCGGCCCTCCAGATGTTTTTGGCCTACAACTCCCATGATCCCTAGCTAGGAGGACCAGTGGTCAGGGATACTGGGAACTGTAGTCTCAAAACATCTGGAGGGCCAAGGTTGAGGAAGCCTGCCCTAGTATATGCATTCTTGTGTCCATTACTTGGCTGGAGAACTGCTTTGCAACAATTTGGAAGACTGCGGATTTCAAAAGATGCCTGTTTTCGCTTCGTTTCAGTCTGCATATTGTTTTGCAAAGAGCAAATTAGATAGGTTCAACTTTAAATGTGAACTGCACCGACTTGATGCCCTGTCGCTAGTGTCTGCTCTGCAACTGAGCAATAATCCCCTCCTTATAGAGCAAGGGTGCAATTCAAAGTTCTCGAAATTTCATTGTTTTTCCTCTCCATCTCTCTTCCTCCTCTGTTCTCTTGGAACCACTTTAGGCCCTTGTTCCATGGAAATCGTTGCTCTTTCTATTTGTATAAAGGGATTAGTTTGTGCAGACAGGTGGGAAGACATTTCAAAATCCAATTTCCGAGCTTAAAAATCAGACACACGTTCCAGAGGCACAAGCCTCATTCGGCAGAATGAAATTCATTACCATTTATTTTGGTAAGTAAATTTCGCAAACCAAGTCATTGTAAACTGATTACAAAAATATATATATTACAAAACAGGAGAGTGAAAATGGCTGTTTTTAAGCACAGGGAAAGAGATTAAAAAGTGACTGATGAAGTGTTTGTAAAACTACTCATTATAGAGTTGCTTTAAAATGGATATACTGCTGACACAACCACATTGCATACTTACTCATAGATTTATCCATCAATTATTTTTTTTGCTCCTGTCATTTGGCCCGTTAACCTTGAAACATTGACTTTCTACTCTTCCTGTGGTCAAGAAAGTCACCACTGTACCCCCTGCAAACTTAAAAACTGAGTGTTCATTTACTGTTGCGTGGGGTTGTCACTTTGCTTCTGTTCTTGTATCTTTAATACCAACCTCTCATCAAGGCCCAGTTCACATAAACAGTAAAGATGGACTGTACTGCTTCACCTTGCAGGAAACAGTTACATAACTGGAACCATTCTCAGTGGCCAGCATCATCGGGCAGCTGACAAGGGCCACATCCATGCAGGAGCCCCCCAGCTCCTGATGTTTCTTCATCATTCCTGGAACCATACTCCATACTCTGGAACCAAAGGCAGCGCTTCAGACCCCTTGGACCTCTACCCAGGTGCTGTCTTCTCCCCACACCAGGCCCCTCACTGGCACTCCTCTATCCCCTCTGTGAGTGCTTCTGCCTGACTGGAATATGTCATTGACCTGAGATGGAGATGGAGACGGAGAGAGGCATGTGTACATATAAATCTCTGGATTTTGCATCACTCTTTGCTCTCCAGGAAAGAGGGGGACAGCCAGTGTCCCTGCTTTCCCCCCCCCCCTTCCAAAGTGGCTGACGTCAGGTGGAAAAGTTAGATCTCCCCTTCTCCAACCCCAGTTTCCCATCAGTCAACTCTTCTCCCATTTCTTCCTCCGAGTCAGCCAATCCAAAGCCAATCCTGACAGTCCTATGAGGCTCATGACAGTTAACCTAGGCTGAAAGAAATCGCAGCACTGGATTTTTGCAACTTAAAATAAGATTTTGGGTGAGCCAGAAAGTTAAATTATGTATTTTATGCTGCCCAAATGCATCTGGTTGGAAGGAAATGCCAAAACCTTTAGCTAACACACACACACACACACACACACACACACACAAATATCCCACTCATGAAATGGCATCTTTAGTACCCAAGTCTGCATTTATTTGCAATCTTTCACTGGCCTATTTTTCTTCACTTTAAACCACTCCACGGACTAAAAAATCACAGCATCGGTGGAAGCGATTTCCCCAAAGGCATGTACGTTTCATTTCCATAACAGCTATGCGGTAACTTCAGAGATCTCAATCGGTGGCTCCGGATTTCTATTTACAGCATCAAGCTTAGACATCAAGGTGTGAATATTCTTAAAAGGAAAATAGAAAGTGCTACATTGTAGCTGTGCAATGCTCAGTGCCAACTCCCATCCCCGGAAATACTCAGCTGCAAACCAAAGGCTTTGAACAGCAAGACATAATTGTCTATGGAGTCCCATGAGCAAATAATTGGTCATCAAAGATGACTGACCATGGGCAAATGATATATAGTGAATAGTGTATATAATAATGCAAAATATGGAGGTGCAATAGGATTATTATTAATTATTATTATTATTATTATTATTTGCAAAACGGAAGAGGCAGGAGGTTTTTCTAGGAGGAAAATGTTGACAGGCGATAGCTCATTGACACATTTCTTCCTTGCATTCAGTCTTGAAGATTGTCACTTAGGGCTGAGAAAGACTCCATTCTGAAACCCTGGAGAACTGATGCCAGTCAGTGCAGGCAAATACAGAGTGCGATGGAACAGTAGCTATGCTTCTAGGTCCTGATTATGCCTGCACTTGAAAGATTCATAACTGGGATGTTTTAGGGATGTTCAATCCATATTTGCCTGGGTGGTTGGGGTTAGAGAGGGAGATATCCATTTTGGTGTGCTGTTAAAACATTTGATTTACCTGTTTTAATCTAGACCTACTCTCCCATCCTTTAGAAAATAATTGGATCTCTTGTGACGTTTGATACTTTCATCGCTGGCAATCATTCCCCCATTTGTTTCTATACTGCTGCTTTCATGTGCATACATCTTCATTTATCGCTAACCTCCTGGAATGACCTTGAACAGAAGGCAATAATAAGTTTGAAAGACAAAGTGATGTCACTTAAATTATCTTTAAAATTGTTTGCAAATTGCAAAGTTTGAGCTGCATGCACCTCTTGACAGTTGCTGCCTCTGCCTCTTCTTTTCTGGCTGCTGGCTCTGAAGACGAGCTGAAGGAAATGATAAAATGTGCCATTGCCTTGCAAAAAAAAATAATAATGGGGGAGATTGGACCAAGTCAAGTATATACAATTCTTAACAACTTGGGACCAGTTTACCAACAAGATCTCTTTATCCCATATATGTCCATGTGACTGCTTTGATCTGCAGAACTGGCACTCTTACAGGTGCCACAGGATATATGTTCTGCATCTGTAATAAATCAATATTTTAGTGCAGCAGCACCTACACTTCAGAGCTCCCTGCCTATCAATACCAGGCACGCACCTTCATCGTGATCTTTTCAGCGCCTGCTAAAAACATTTTTTTCTTTAGACAAGACTACCCAGATATTTAGAATGCTGAAGCATCATTTCATCTGTTTTTAGTTTATTTTTTATTTTTTCAGTGTTTTAATTAATTGTTATTCATTCTTTTTATTGATAATTTTGCTGCTTTATTTTTTTGGAAACTGCTTGGAGACTTCCTCTTCTTCCTCCTTCTAACGATAAAATGGTGTATTGATGTTATTAAATAAAGAAAAAGCCCACCAGCCCTATAAACAGAAGTAGAGATCTCTGCTGTATGTTTCAGAAAGTTTGGACTTATTTATAGGTCATAACCATCCCTTTAAGTTGTGCCCACATACAGACTGGTAGCCAATGGAGCTGTTGTAACAAGGGAGCTACAAGACACAGTTGTTCTGCCAGGCCTTTGGTCTGGGCCCAGTCTGACCCCCTTCCTTCTTCCTTCCTCCCTCTTTCTATGGGACCCTGTATGTAAGTGGGCTCTTGACTCCTTCTGTTGGCCCACATGGGACCAGCACAGGTGGCCAGGCCTGGTGAACATTTAATATTCCTTACCCCTATGGTTGTGATTCGTGGGTTCCCACCTAATTTTGATTTTGATTTTAAATGTGATTTTGAACTGTATTTTAATCAATCATTTGACTTTGTGTTTTTGATGTATTATATATTTGGTGTTAGCTGCCCTGAGCCCAGTTTTTGTCGAGGAGGGCAGAATATAAATAAATTATTATTATTATTATTATTATTATTATTATTATTAGTCCACATATCCTAGATGTATTGCATATTTTTTTGCCTTTTTAAAAAGCATTTCTTGATGAACTAGTTCCATTCCAAAAGCAAAAGCTTAGGATTCTGCGTTATCCCACAGTGTGTCCACTGGATAGCTCAGCTGGTAGAGCACGAGGCTCTTAATCTCAGGGTCAAGGGTTTGATACACACGTTGGGCAAAATATTCCTGTATTGCAGGAGGTTGGACTAAATGACCCTTGTGGTCCCTTCCAGCTCTATAATTCTATGAAAATTTATCCTAGCAATGGGGTGGGTGCACCCACACCTGCCCAATGACGTTGTAGGGGGTCATATGGCAATATTGCAATCACCACTTCCTTCTTCATTCACCTGGGACATGCACAGGGAGCAAAAGACATGGATAACCCAATCAAGGGGGGGAGTTTTCAGGTGCATTTCAAGTAACCACAACAACCTTTGTGGATGGCAGGACCGAGAATCACAACAAAGTAAGGATGAACATGTACGATGCCATATAGACGCCATATAGAGAAGAGCTTCATTTTGTGTGTGTGCCACAAATGGGTTAGTGCATACACAGCCACACACTCACAAGGTAGCTCAGTTAGTTAGATCATGGTGCTGAGAATGCCAAGGTTGCAAGTTCAATCCCTGTATGGACAGCTGCATATTCCTGCTAATCCTTAGGTTCCCTTCCAGCTCTGCATTTCTACGATTCTATGAAATGTGCGGTCCATGCTGCCAGCACATTGTACTCCCTGTATAGGCCAACCACTAAATAGCCACTGTGCTGACCCAGAGGGTCACCACTTTGCAGAATGGGAGTTTAGAGGCCTTTGCCCATCTCCTCATCACAAAAGTTCTTTGCTACCCTTGTTTCTAAGCAATATTTTATTATCTCATTGCTGCCTACCTTACAAAAATCCTGAATTTTTGAAATACACATCTGGGGAAGAGGAAGAAAGAAAAAATTGCTTCTGTATATGACAGCGAGCCAGAACATCTCTGTTAGTGTGATAAATGTGGGCTGTGTGTCATTTATGTCCTATTACTACAACCTGTTTGAAGTGTTCTTGAAATACCCTCTTTTAATTTGCTTCTGTGGCTTAAATTTTGTTTTGGAGAAAGGAGACAGGCTTTTTATATTTCACCCCCTCCCCTCTTTGGATGCAATTTTCCAATCTTTTGCATTTATTACCGCCAAAGTCCCGACAGTTTGTACCTGACCTTGATTATCGTTTTATATTTATACACTGCTAATGGAATCTTCAGCATGAAAACTGCCACAACAATCATGCATAATGTTGCTTAATTCTACAATGAGATGCTCGCAGCGGAACTACCCATAATCTGTATATGTCTTGAGGTTTTAATCTTACTGGAAATGAAGGTGGGAGAGGATGGAGAGTGAAAGAGATGGGGGGAGAGATCATCTAGGCAAATAAATGGAAGAGAGAAGACTAGTCCATTATAATTAGAATTGAAATGAAGAAGAAGAAGAAGAAGAAGAAGAAGAAGAAGAAGAAGAAGAAGAAGAAGAAGCTGGTTAAATCATGCTCTTCAGCAAAAAATAATAACAAATAACTTGTAGAAGATCAGAGAACTGCAAGTTAGAAAGGGATTTGCAAGTCAGATACTACAAGCAGAGCCTGTGTACTCACCATTGATCTGAACCACATCCGATAAGTAAAGCAGGCTTTGCTGGTTGCAAAAACATAGCTACAGTATAAACCATTTGTCAGCGCACACTTAAAGAAGACTCAAGAAACCATAACTGCAGTAGAAAAGGTTATATAAGTTGTGTGTCCTTGTTTCTCAGTTGGATCATTTTACATTGCTTTGTATGCTTTTTTTTTTAAAGTAATGTTTATTAAGAGTTTAAAAGTTACAAAAAGAAAAAAAAAGTTAAACAAAGCAAAACAATACAATACATAAAAAACAAAAAACACTGCTTATCTTAACAAAACGAAAACAAGAACAAAAACAGAAACAATTAAAAACACATCCAATATTTCCATATCTTGTCTTTCATTTACTTGTTTCGACGACCTCCTCACACCTCCCTTTTTTGTATTCTAGTTCTTAGCTATTTCAGCAAATCCTTTCCATCTTTCTCAGTTTTTGTCCTATAATTTAGCTTAACACAATCTAACCTTATTTTTTCCCCTTTAGCCCATTAACAGTCTATTTTTACTTAATTCTTTATAACATTTCTGCTAAAGCCATATAACTTCATTCCAGCATCCTTCTAACATTCATTAATTTTACAGTGTTTCTGTAAATAGTCTTTAAATTTTTTCCAATCTTCTTCCACCAACTCTTCTCCCTGGTCTCGGATTCTGCCAGTCATTGCTTTGTATGCTTTGTGGTATTTTATGCACTGTGACTTGCCATTATCTTTATTGATTATAGTTTAGCAAATTATTTACTTTAATTGATGGGTGTAAACTGTTTAATTATTATTTGCTGATCTCTAATGTTTCTGTTTACTATTATATTCTAAGGGATTATTGATTATTGCTTTATTTGATGTAAGTTGTTTATTTTAGAGTTATTGTGACTTTTTTGTATTGGATCAGATGGTTATTATTAATGCTTGCTGTTCTATTAATGTGATGGAAGCCGCCCAGAGTGGCTGGGGCAACTCTGCCAGAAAGATGGGGTGTAAATAATAAAATTATATATAAAATAATTTATTATATTATATATTATAATATAAAGAAATTATATTAAAATTTATTTATAAAGTTATTATGCAGTGGTTAAGATGGTGCCAATCTCAACCAAAATATATTATTATATAATAACTAACCAAATCAAAATATAGTCCAGGCAGGGAATTTCCCTAAGGTGGGAAGCATTGGGTCTCTCCCCACACCGGTGTGCATTTTACACCCTCCCCTTGTGGCCCCGCAGGAAAGGATGCTAGTGAATAATGGTGGATGTGGAGAGTCAAATCGCCCCTGAAGCAGTGGAAGCCAGTGCATCCAGGCAAATGAGGTGTTTGGTGCCCAGTTTGCAACCCTTTAATAAACAGGCTATAGACTAGGAAGGAATAGGTGGGAGTAAGAATGTATGGTTGTAGGAGAGGCCTTTTTGCTCACAACAAATTCTTCCTGTCTCGAAAAGGATCTCCCTTTCTCTAACTCGAAATAACCTGTAAGGATATACAGTCCCTTCTTCAACCTTTCAACAACTGTCCTTTGCTCTGGAAAATGTATCTTTGAAAAGCTAAACTGTTTCAAGGTTCATTTTCCAATGTCAACAATAAACCGCTAAAAATTAATTGGCTCTTAGAGAAATGTTAATTCTGTATGCCTAGAGTCACTGCGTTCCCAAAGGCATGTTTATCTAATCATTAAATAAATTCTAAACCAATTCCTCTCTGTTGAGAGTAGCATTCCCGGTCTTACGGTGTATTTGCTCTGTGTCCCTTCCTCCATGAGGCCTGAAGGGAGGGGGTAGAGCGGAGAACCACATGGTTCTGTCACTACTGTCTAACTATTTCACTATGTCACTATTTTGTGGCAGGTTCTGTCCCGGCACCATTTTGTCACTGGAGGGCACCTGCAATGTTCAGCTGTCTCAAGTGGGGCCTGGGGGTAGAAAATGTAAGAAGCCCTGGCTTATAGCAATGATGCCTATACTTGCATGCCATTACCATTTACTATATGTTACTCTAAATCGTAAGGAAGTCGGTGAATGAGTTGGTTTCATACTCATTTCCATGATTTAGTGATACTTTTCCAAAGTGATCAAGGCCCATTGGTAAATGTCCAAAATTGTTTCTTAATTTAACAGTAAACCTGAAGAATCAAACTGCATCCTCATTTCCATCGTTTACCGCTAAATGTCACCATTTTCCAGGGCACATTTGTAGATTTCTAGAACAAGCCCAATGATACAGTAATTTCTGGCTCTTATTAAGCCCTGATGCTTTGAGAGAAAATTGAACATTGCCCAAGAGGCATCCCCTTTAAATCTGACTATGCATAGTCAACATTAAAACTGTGCCAGACACAAAAAGTTATCATAAAACTAAAATGTGCAGCTTGAAACCCCATTCCCCTTCACAATGAATGCTCTTCGAATTGATTACAGCAAGCTTACTTTAGTGTTTGGAGACTGCAACTCCATCATAACCTTCGGGAATCTGGGTTTTTTCTCCCCCTAAAGTAAAAGTGTGATTCACTTTCCACCTCTCAAATATAGTGCTCTTATCAAATAAAAATTCATATTTAATAGAACATTGTAACACTACTCCTTTTAATATTCCAGAGTTAGTCTCCTTAGGCTCTGCAGTTTAATGAAAAGACACTAGGAGAAAGATTTGTACTAGCATTTGAGGTGCTTGCAATATTGAAATTATTTCCATTTCCCCCCCAAGTGGGAAGTTGTAATCTATGATTAACCTTTATGCTAAGCAAGCTACAGGTATTGGACCAATTCATGTGCTACTGTGCCAGCTAAGGGGGTGGGGTGGAGGTCGTTCCCTGTAGCACCTTCCCACACCTCTCCAGTAACATCTGGATGCAGGAAGCAAGCAGACAGACCAGATACATGGCTCAACACTACCTTGATTTATAGAATGAAAGAGAAAGCCATGCTGGATCTCAGTAATCACAGCATCCTTCTCTAAGTGCTCAAAGTGCTCTTCTAAGTGCACTTCTTACGTTCTTACAGTCCCACAATTAGCCCTGGTGTGAGATAGGTTCCTACGTACCTATGGAATTATCCAAGCTAGTCAGAGCATATGGGTTCATATGCTGGTGAATGCAGTGTGTACAGGATCCTTCTCGGCACCATATCTAGAATTGCCTCTCCTCTGCTTTTGCTGGACAGGTGGAAGCCGCAGAGCGAGAGCCTCATTCCTTTGAACTTGTGCTCTTCATGTGGAAGAAGAAACTTGTTATGTGGAAACTATTGCCTTTTCCAGTTGCCTTCATCCAGTAATTGCAAGGCAGTCTGCAGAGACAAGCACATCTGCAGGTGGCTATGAACACATTGAACTGGGGACCATCTATTACTGCGCCAGGCAGCATGGCAATGAGGCAAAGGAAGGCTTGGTTCCAAAGTTGGAACTGAAATCTGGGTATGGGGAGATCAGTGTGAGGGTGGGCAATTTTGACAATGCATGTGCAAACATCCCTTGAGTAGATCCACCTTTCATAGCAGAAGACATTTGTGGAGCACTTCTCACAGATATCCGATGTTACTGCTTATTGTTCTCATTTAAAAGTGCTGGCTACAGTGGTACCCCGCAAGACGAATGCCTCGCAAGACGGAAAACCCGCAAGACAAAAGGGTTTTCTGTTTTGGAGGCGCTTCGCAAGACAAATTTCCCTATGGGCTTGCTTCGCAAGACGAAAGCCCATAGGGAAATCTCCGGGGACCTCTTTTAAATGCTGGCGGTGGGGAGCAAAGCCTTTCCCCCCCTCCGGCCTTCAGAAGAGGTCCAGGAAGGCCGGCGGGGGCCGAAAGGCTTTGCTCCCCACCGCCAGCATTTTAAAAGCAGTCCGGGAGAGCAGGGAAGAGCTTCCCGCTATCGCGGACGGCTTTTGAAGGCAGGCGGGGGGGGGGCAAAGACTTTCGCCCCCCGCTCGCCTTCAGAAGAGGTCCAGGACCTCTTCTGAAGGCGGGCGGGGGGGCGAAAGTCTTTGCTCCCCCCTGCCTGCCTTCCCGGGAGAGCGGAGAAAGGCAGCGCCTTCCTCCGCTGTTCCGGATGGCTTTTGAAGGCAGGCGGGGGGGGGCAAAGACTTTCGCCCCCCACTCGCCTTCAGAAGAGGTCCAGGACCTCTTCTGAAGGCGGGCGGGGGGCAAAAGTCTTTGTCCCCCCTGCCTGCCTTCCCAGGGGCTTTTACATCGCCCCGGACAGCGGAGAAGTCCTCCGCTGTCCCGGGCGATTTTAAAATGCCGCCCGCCAGCATTTTAAGATCGCCCCGGACAGCGGAGAAGTCCTCCGCTGTCCCGGGGTTTTTTAAAATGCTGGGGGTGGGAAGAAAAGCCCTTGTCCCCCCCCCCAGCCTTCAGAAGAGGTCGGGGGACAGACTGTCCCCGGACCTGGTCTGAAGGCGGTTTCCATAGGAACGCATTAATTGATTTTCAATGCATTCCTATGGGAAACCGTGCATCGCAAGACGAAAAACTCGCAAGAAGAAAAAACTTGCGGAACGAATTAATTTCGTCTTGCGAGGCACCACTGTATCTAGTTTACAATTGGGCTGTTGCTTATGAGTTTCTCACCCGAAGCACAAAACTAGATGTCTACCTACCTACCTTTGCTTCACTCCATGTATTTCAATATGTTTCATTCCATTTGGTTTTTCTTGCAAAGCCAGCCACACCTTATCAAAGCAGAAGTTTGTTCAAGACACTTACATGAAGCAATGAACACATTTTACTTCTACAGGGGCTTTTGGAAAGAGGCAATCATAATATCAACGCCTGAAAATGAAGACTAACAAGTGGGGGTCTTGTCCAGCTTTCCCCACACAAACCATCAACTCCCCACTGGCTTTGATATCAACTGATGGAGAAGAATGCCCTAGGACACCATAATTGCTCTCTCTGCTGTTCTGATCCCCACTACTTTTTAGGAAGCTATTAGGAGAACCAGAATATGACTACATTACCCTTTGACCCTGAAGGTTCTCTACTAGCTCACTCCCTTTGTGACAGACGATGAAGAAGAAGAGTTTGGATTTGATATCCCGCTTTATCACTACCAGAGGGAATCTCAAAGTGGCTAACATTCTCTTTTCCCTTCCTCCCCCACAACAAACACTCTGTGAGGTGAGTGAGGCTGAGAAACTTCAGAGAAGTGCGACTAGCCCAAGGTCACCCAGCAGCTGCATGTGGAGGAGCGGAGACGCGAACCCGGTTCACCAGATTACAAGTCTACCGCTCTTAACCACTACACCACACTGGCACTGGTATTGGCTGAGGGAGGAGTCGGAGCATTGCTGGGGGTCGGAGGAGAAGGGTGCAGCATCATACACACACCCAAGGCCACCTTCCACTGCTGCAAAGTGATTTATTTCACCACTGCAAAATTTATCTTATGGCTTTGATTCACATTCCTTATTAACCTTCTTAGGAGCCATCACAGCTGGAGGCTGGTCTATAAACATAACATGATGAATACAACAGAATCCTATGGCATCTTAAAGACCAAGGCATTTATTAAGATGTAAAGTTTTGTGGACATGTGAGAATGTAAGAAGAGCCCTGTTGAATCAGGCTAAAGGCTCATCTAGTCCAGCACTTGTTCCCATAGTAGCCAAGTGGCCATCAGTAGGAAGCCTGCAAGCAGGACACTAGCACAACAGCACTCTGCAGCCCCCCTCATGTCCCCCATCAATTGGTGTTCAGAGACATAGAATCTCTGATACCAGAGGTAGTACACACTCGTCATAACTAGTAGCCCTCACTAGCTTTATCCTCCATGAGTTTGTCTAATCCTGTTTCAAAGCTATCCAGGTTGGTGTCCATCATTATCTCCTATGGGAGTGAATTCCATAGATTAACTATCTGCTGTCCAAAGCAGTTCATCCTTCTGTCTGACATGAGTCTTCTAACATTCAGCTTCACTGAATGACCTTCAGCTGTAATATCAAGAGCAAGAGAGAAAACATCTCTATATCCAATTTTCTACACCACGCATAATCTAATACACCTCTATCATGTTCCTCTCTTTGCTCACTTTTTACAAACTATAAAAAACCCAATGTAATAATGTTTCCTCATAGTGGAGCTGCTCCAGCCTCTTTGTTATTTTGGTTGCCAGTTCCTGAACATTTTCTGGTTGTCCAATATATATATATATTGGGAGGGTGGTTTTGGCAATGAGAACTGTACAGAGTATTCCAAGCGCGGTCACATCACAGATTCGCACAGCTGCATTATGCTATTGGCAGTTTTATTTTCCATCCCTTTTCCTAATAATCCCTAACACGGAATTCACTTATTTCACAGTTGCTAAACCCAGAGCCATGGGAAGCTTGCGCCACAATCAAATGGTTAGTACCTTGTGTAGCGATCACACAGGGTCCCCGGACGTTTCACCTTCTATTGATCCCTGTGCCACCACTTTATTTCTCGCTGCCACCACCCAGGCCCTACCTGGGACAATACTGAGTCCAGTCAGGGTTAAATTGAAACATAAACTTCTGTTTATTTATTGCAGTTTAACAAGTGTATGGTTTCATAAACAGAATCGGTCAATTACATTCATGGGTGCCTATCCAGACCTATAACTTCCGCTACCTGCTCTCACTCACTAAACCACCTCTCAGATATTTATTTGACTTCCTAGCCCCTAACTGTTCCTGACTCAGCCTATTTCGCTACACTAACTCAACCTACCCACAAACTCTATCCCAATTCACTCCCACTCCACCCAACTCCCAACGAACTCCCCCTTTTGCCACTCCCAAGAGCTGGTTTTATAGTCCCAATGACTCCACCCCCCTGGGTCCTGACTGGGCAACCTGTTTAACTATTTCACCTCCAGCACTCTCTCATATGTTAACGTCACAGCTTGATGTCCTCTTCAGACCTTCAATAGCTTTTGCTGCAGTAGGCCGACATGGCTACACCCCAGGAAAGACACAAACTCACAAGAACCAGGCTGGGAGTTCTAGAGCCTGGGGATATGCCAGCTAGAATGACCAATGGCCCAGGATGATGGGAGTTGTAGTCCAGCCACAGGAGCAGAATTGTCTTCCCGGTATGCTGCTTTTTGTACCAAATCAACAAACCTAAAGATCACTGGTTTCAAACATAAGTGAAAATAGCCACATTTAGAAATGAGTTTATTCATACAATGGCCAGCTTTCCCAAGTAGATATATAAAGGACCCATTATGCCTACCTTTTTCTATCTCTGAATTGAGCAAGGGAGCCCATTTCATACATCCAAGTCAATGACACGCTTGCTATTTTGACAAACACAAACACACACACATACACCCACTTCTCCTTGTGACAGACCTGAAATATCTATTATTCTCCTTTCCCCTGCTGGGGCTGCTTCTTTCCCACACATACATATCTATGCACCCATTTAAAAAAATGCCTTTCCTTTCATAGGCAGTTGAAGTAATTTTCATTTTCAATTCTGCCATGTCACAAATGGTTGAATCACCACTACCCCGTTCACATCTCATCTTGGGCCGCTGAGGGTTTGGCGCTATTGTCGTTCTGCCTTAACTAAGCTCGTTCATGGCTGAAATGGTGTTTGGGATATCAACACAGGACAAGCCAAATGATCTTTATCCAGCTTTTTCTTTTTCTTGAGGGAGAGAAGAAAGAGAAATTGAGACTCTTCTGTCATCATTTTCATACGACTTTTTGTTCAGCTGCATCCCAAGAGCTTGCTTGGAATCCAGAAGGGACACTTTGCAGGTCATAGGCAGAAAAATAGAACCACCATTATCAGAAGTGCTTTGCCTCGTAGTGTGGCTTAGTGGTTAGAGTGTTGGAATAGAACCTGGGGGGTACCAGGGTTCAAACTCCCACTCAGCCATGAAGCTCACTGGATACCCTCAGGGGAGTCAATGCGTATTAGCCTAACCCACCTCACAGGGTTGCTGTGAGGAAAAAATGGAGAGGTGGAGACCTACATAAACCACCTTGAGTTCCGGGTAGGGGGGAGGTGTGTGGGATACAAAGGTAATACAGTGGTATCTCGGGTTAAGAACTTAATTCATTCTGGAGGTCCGTTCTTAACCTGAAACTGTTCTTAACCTGAGGTACCACTTTAGCTTCTGGGGCCTCCCGGTGCCGCTACACAATTTCTGTTCTCATCCTGAAACAAAGTTCTTACCCCAAGGTACTGTTTCTGGGTTAGCGGCATCTGTAACCTGAAGCATCTGTAACCCGAGGTACCACTGTAATAAATAAATACAGTTTGGAAAAGAAAAGAAAAAAGTTCAAGTCATTTCTCCAAGTAACACCCCACCCTTCTGAAAGTTACCGAGAATGCTCACGCACACCCCTCCCCTGAGAAATCACCCAAATGGGGTTTCTGCTTTTGCAGCAAATGCACAAGGCTAAGAAATGGGGGAGAGGGGGAGAATACAACAAAATGACCAGTGCGATATGCAAGGCACATCATGATCTCAAGGGAGAAAAAGTTCCTGAGTTTGTGTTACATACATCAGTGTTGACAAATGTCCATAACTGCCATTGTGATGTGCTTTTTTAAAGACTTAGCTAGATGTGTATGTCATCAAGCTCTGCCATTGTGTTTTCCTTGAATAACCTGGATTTTATGTGTAATTTTCTTTGCCCATGCTAAAGTCCAAATCATTTTGTGCCATTCTGGTAAGTTTAGGTTATCCACATTTTTCCACGAATGAGTGATGGTTTGTCTAGCTGCAATTAGCAAATCCTTATATTTGATGTGCTTATTATGTCCCCTGTAAACAATAGAAGCAAATATAATTCTGGAGTAAATTCAATATTGTCACCCGTAATACAATTAAGGTTTTAACAAATATATATTTATTTATAATAAAACATAAGAAAGTATAATAGCAAATGCCAAATTATATCAAATAATATAAAAGGAGAAAGGGATATCCAGAACTAAACACAGAGGAATAAATTTCCAAACCAAAATCAAAAATGATAGCTTAATAACACAGGGGTCTGAGTAACACAATACTAATTCTGGCAGCAATTAAGAGCTGTCACATTAATTCCCTGCCCTATGTTAGTAAAGTGCCTTTACTATACAGCTTTTATGCTGTATTTATTCTTTTTTCTTTTGGATTAACAAACACCTGCCAAGACTTAACTCGGTTTGGTTACATTGGTTAGATTTTAAAAACAATCCGCATGCTTTTAAACATGAACTGCCCTGAGATCTTCGGATGAAAGGTGGTATACAAATTGAATTAATTAATTAATTAATGGAAGTTAAAAACTATTTTCAAGGGAAGGGCCAAGAGTATATGGATAAATCTCATGAACACCAGAACTTCATGGCTTGGGATTCTCTTTTTCCATTAAAATAATAATAATAATCAGCTGTGCAAAAATGGCAAAGGGTTCAGTAGCCGCTAGAATCTGGCATGGATCATGAAACCTTTTAATAGCATTATTAATACTGAGTTGATCCAATTTCCAGCTTTTGAGAAAGCTGACCCACTTCACTCCCTCAGAAGCCGGCACCACTTTGGTTGCACTGAATATTAAAAGGCATCCATTCTGTCTATGGCCCAGAGCTCAATGCACAGATGATAATCATTAAGTCAACGCAGAACTAATCTCGACGTCAGCATTTTTAATCCAAAGTATCTGTCTCTCTCTTTCCCACTTTCTGAAGCATCATGCTAGGTGGAAATTCGCCAGATATTCCACGCTGGCTGAAATAAGCTACTGTGACACAAAAGTCTTGAGCGAAAACATGGTACAACACAGTGTTAACAAGGTCAGGGATGCATATTTTAACATGTTCTTTAAAAGAAAAGAAAACCCACTGCATGTCAGATTCATTTGGGCTTCCAAATTAAAATAAGGCACAGTGGCTGGCTAAAATATGTGCTCACATTCTTACTGTTTAAAGCCCTAAATGCCTCACATCCCAAATATCTGAAAGACAGCCTCATTCTCCACAGACCTTCTCAGGTGCTAAAATCAGCAGATGGGGGCCTCTTAGCAGTTCCTGCGCTCTCAGAAGCGCAGCAGGGTGGGAGCCCAGGAGAGGACATTATCTGTGGCAGCCCCTGAATTGTGGAACTCCCTCCCTACAGAGATGCATCTGGCACCTTTGTTATACAGCTTCATGAGGATGCTGAAGACACACCTCTTCAGCCTTGGCAACATATAATGAATGAGTTTTTTTCAGCTAATGCTAATGACATTCCTTGATTGGGTAAGGTAAAGGTAAAGGGACCCCTGACCATTAGGTCCAGTCGCGGCCGACTCTGGGGTTGCAGCGCTCATCTCGCTTTATTGGCCGAGGGAGCTGGCATACAGCTTCCGGGTCATGTGGCCAACATGACTAAGCCGCTTCTGGCGAACCAATGCAGCGCACGGAAACACCCTTTACCTTCCCACCAGAGCGGTACCTATTTATCTACTTGCACTTGACATGCTTTCGAACTGCTAGGTAGACAGGAGCTGGGACCGAGCAACGGGAGTTCACCCCGTCTCGGGGATTCGAACCGCCAACCTTCTGATCAGCAAGTCCTAGGCTCTGTGGTTTAACCCACAGAACCACCCGCATCTCTTCCTTGATTGGGTGTGTGAGTGCAAATTTGCTATACCCATTTTACCCTGGAAGAAGAGGAGAGGTGGTATCTCCCTAAGGGAAAAAGTTATTACCTGAAGGCAATTCCACCCAATGGGGAGAGGTGATGACAAGCAATTTAAGCCTGCTCTGCCCCATACTCTCCCCCCTTTATTATTCAGCATCCACCCTCCTGCCCCTTTTGCAGTGTGGGCCTAGAGGCTAGTCATCTGTTTTCTAGCGGCTACAAAAGAATTTGGGAGGGGAGACCCTTATTGGATCTGGGTCTTCTATTTGCCTACTCCACACTGTTGGGTGATGTCTGTCTAGTAGAGTAGCTTTCCTTCAATTAGGCTGAAAGTCCAAGTCTTGTAAGATTTTTCCAATTTGGGGCAATTGATGGTTATGGTGCTAAACCATGGTTTTCTGTTGCATCTGAACCATCTCTGTCAGTGTAACCAATGGGCTGTAGTCAAAGCTAGACCAGTTCAGAGTTTTCCCATTTAAAAGAATCACCATTATTAACTAGGGCCATTAATTTCAAGGTGTCTGTTCCAAGTATCTTATTTAGATACAACCCAGTGTGTAAATCTTACTGGGTTAAATGGCTCTTGCACCCTAGTAAATGTGTTTAGGATTGTAACACATTGTTTTATGAGTTTTGTTATTTTTTCAGTTAAAAAAAGCTATATACCTACAAATACTCTAGGACTCCTAGATCCTCTGCTAAAATAAATTTTGCGATTTGCACTGTACTTCTGTATTGAAATATATTTGACCTGTCCAGGTAGCTATGACTACCAGTGAAATACCATCTGTATATCATGATAATTCAGTAAATAACTTGTGTCAGCTCTGTAAAGGATTCATAAACCAGGTGATTTATTTGTTAATGGATCAAAGCTCTTTTGCAGACCTACACTTTAAATCTAATTTACCTGGGAGGAATGTTTATGTGCCTCTCTGCAGAGTAAATAGATCATCTTTTCTAAGCCTATTGGGTAAGAGAACCGAACATGAGAGTTAAATTTTGAAAAAAATGGGTTTGAGAGGAAATATTGCATTGCAAATATTGAATAAAACAAGGTAGAATTCCCTCTGTTTTTTGTATTCAGCATGATTAATGGAATGCAAGGGAAATACTTCTCTAAATTTGCAGAATTAAACAGAAGGGAAAAGAGCAGGCTGTATATTCTCCCATCAGTGCAACTCTGTGATGAGAAAAAGTCACGAAACTACATATTGCTGAAGGGCAGTGACCCAGAAGGGGGACTTTTCCAGAGTTTGAACATTCCTCACTAGGGATGTAAGGAGGAAATGATTTCCATTCTGTCCTGTGTTTGTCATGATCAGGGCTGTGGCTTCTACTAAAACCTATGTTGTTCATCTTGCTATCTGCTACAGCTGAAACTAACACAAATAATTATGTTATTAATCACATAATTAACTTTGATGGAAGGGAAATGTCAAAAAACAATGCAGAAAATAACACATTTATGTAACACTAGCAGACCAAAACAACAATAACCCAACAGTGAATACAGTTCAGTGTGTGTGTGTGTGTGTGTGTGTGTGTGTCTGTGTGTGTGTGCGATTTCTGTTTGTCAACTCAGGGGAACATGCAAATTGTGGATATTTTAGCTCCATTTTGTTTCTGATGGGATTATTTGACATCCCTACTGCTTCCTCTGCGATTCACTGTGCTGTTTTAATGGGCTCGTTTTACTGTACGTTTTAATTGCAGAGATTTCTTTAATGCTTTGATGAAATTCTTTTATTGTTCATTTTAATTGTGGGGATATTTTTTTGTAATTGGTTGTACACTTGTAAACAGCTTAAGAAGTAACCTTGGCAATTAGGTAGCATATGAATTTAACCAACTTTTTCCCCGCCCCGCCCCCGCCCCCGCCCCCTGCCTTGGATTTTAATAACTACAGACAAAACTACAGAAAAAATATGAAAGTATAAATAGTTTTTTTTTTAATGGATATGTTTTCACAATTTCCAGCAAAGACATATAGGATGCAGCTACTCATTTTACTGAGTCAATAATGAAACACACCAAGAAGAAAAGGATGGGTTGGGAAAACCAGTAATTCAAGCTGTGATGGTTCTTAATTCAGGGTCAGGCCAGACCTCAAAAGTGAGCTGGTCAGAGGCCTCTGAACTGAGACCCCCAGAGGCAGCATCCCCATAGCCAGATTCCACCAAGCTACTAAGTCCCCTTTATAATAGGGGCATCATTCTTCCCAATCCCAACTCACCAGGGTGAACAATGCACAAGGAAGGAGCTGACTAGAAGGTGATGAAGAAGATGGGTCCAGGCTCGAAGACCTTACCTTTAAGACTCTCTGCTCTTTGGAAAGGGTGTAGGGCATAGGAGGGACAACCTGACTCAAGAGGGATTTCAAAAGGCCTCTGTTGAACGCCAGGTTTACTGCTTGGTGCTGACTAAGGCACTGAAATCCCAGTTTAACCCCCAACTGCTGCCTGGTGCCCATCACACCCTATGGGCCCCTAATTCTAAGACAAGCCAAATCAAATATTGAGGAGAGGAATCATATGGATAGGTAGGTAGCACCCTCTGTAATATCTGAGCAGTTCCTTCCTCCTTTGAAGGTGTGGCCGACTCATATCCCCACAGAACTGCCGCCAGAGGGATGAAGGATGATGCAAAGGAGGCAGCACATTTAACATTTTGCTTTGAGGGAGGAGGTGCAACTCAGTGTTAGAGCATCTACTTTCCATGCAGATGGTCCCACGCTTAATCACTGGCATCTTCAGGTGGGACTGGAAAAGACTTGAAGACTTCTGCCAGTCAGCGTAGATCTGAACTGACCTTACTGCACCAAAGGGGTCTGACTTGAGATAAAATATCTCCATGTACATTCACATGTGTGTGTTTTTCCCAGCACCTTGGCTTTTCAGATTTCAGTCACATTTTACAAGACGCAGAATGTCAAAATTGGGTTGACTTTGCAGCTGCCATTTTTAAGAAACCTCAATTTTTAATTACCTTCTTCCAACCCTTCAGCTAATCAGTCCCAGAACCTGAAGATGAACGACAGTTTAATTTTTAAATGCAAGCACTGATTAGCTCTGTTTTCAAACATAAAATCCCCAATTTGGCTTTTGGAGTGGGGGGGAAGCTTTGCTTTGATCCTCACAGAACCCAGCTTTTTCTTTCTTTCTTGGAACAATATAATAGAGGTGCCAGGTTAAGCATGATATCCATGTGAATTAAGGGCTTCCTGGGACTGAGACCTCTGCCCTCTAACAGCTAATGATTTCATGCTATTTTTACTACCACCAAGCTTGTAAACAACAAAAATCCCAGCCTGAGATTGTTTTGCCCTTCTCCGCTTTCTGTATCAGAAATGACCCTTAGCATGAATTAGGCCATTAACTGAATAACGAGTCTGAACATGAAATATGATGTCACATTAGTTCTCACTTTATTTCCACATGGTCCACTTTTATGCTGGGAATAATGGTTTGAGGCTCAATGCAGAAATTGAGCTTGCCGTGCCTTTATTGCATTATGGCATTAACAAAATGAAGTGCTTTTTATGCTCAATAAAAGTTCTTTAGTCTATGTTGGTGGGTAGTATAGCACAGGAATTGGGAGCCAGTGGTCCTCCAGATGCTGTTGGACTCCAATTCCCATCAGCCCCAGCCAACAGAGCCAGGGATGATGATGGGAGCTGTGGTCCAATAACTGCCTAAAAGTGAAGTGACTTAAAGTGCTGTGTGGGCATGAACAGGGTTCTTCTGCTCACCACTTTCCAAGCCCTGTGCCTTAAGTTGTATTTTCCCAGTCTATCTCCTTACCTCCATTGTTGTCAAGTGGGAACTCCACCTGCCATCTCAGCCACCACACGACAGGCTTTTAAAAAATAAAATAACTTGGCTCATACGTAAAAAGCTTGGAGCCTGTAGCTACCTGGAGTCATTGAATCCCATCACCACCCATTCTGTCTCCATTTTCACACATCACTAGCATTGCTTAAAAGGAAATATAAAACTCACAAGTCCCACTGGCAAAGGAAAAAATGTTATCTATTCACAAGGCTGGCTTCGGATTCTAAACTACTTGACTGGAACTAGTTTTATGGCATCCTCATGCAAGAAAGAGGTAGGCGAGAGACCAAAAGGAAAGGTTGGAGCAGGAAAACACAACCTGACTATTTGTTAGATCCTGAACCCTGCCCTCTACTGGGTGGAGGCATGCAAAGTGGCTTATACGCAACATCCCTGTGTTGTGGTCCACTCAGTGGTGGTCAGCCCCTCCCAGATTCACCAGCAAAACACAAACAATCAAAACCTTACTACATTTTCAGGCTAGTTTCAACACAACCTGAATCACAGATTTCAGACATTTTGAGCATGCACGGCTGGTGCAGTTCACCCCTCTATGTTCTTGACTTGATGGCTTACATGTGTGAATGAGCTGACAAGGATCTAACCATCACCTAGTACTCTGGTATGGTAAAGATGTTAATAATTAGCCTGAACTCTTAAGCTTGAACTCTTAAGCTGTCCAGTGTCGGCGGAAAGCTCAGACTTCTGGAAGCAGATTTCAATTCAATTAGGCTGTTCATGCTGTGAATAAGAAAGTAGATGTCTTTCCCTTTTCTTTTCATTTTTTAAAAGTCTGGTTCTTTCAGTGTTTGCTGAACATGGCAGATTTATTGCTAACCAAGAATCTCAGTGATGTTTGGGAGCCATGGGGGTGGGGGAATCAGGCTATGAGTAGCTAGAACTGATCTTGCCAGTTTTGCAGATTTACATTAATGCAGCTCAGGGGGACTGTTTGCTTTAGGTTTGCTTAAATTAGAAATATTCTACAAGCACACACAGAAACCGCCTTCTTGAGTATTGGACCCTCTATTGGTCTCATCCGCTCAATCCACTGGAGCCTGTCTTCACATGCAGGGGAAGTCCCTAAATCACCGAGGGTTTATGGCCCATCAGCTACCCTCACTTGGTTTATCTGGGCAGGCTATTTCCTGGGGTGCAGCTGGTGTCATATGCTGATAGCTTCTAGGAGCCACAGGTGAGAACTGAGTGCCAGGTGGGTACCAAAAGTGGACAAACTGCCCCAGAAGGAACACAACCTGTCTGCCACCATAGGTTCTAACACAGGCTTCCTCAACCTTGGCCTTCCAGATGTTTTGAGACTACAGTTCCCATCATCCCTGACCACTGGTCCTGCTAGCTAGGGATCATGGGAGTTGTAGTCCCAAAACATCTGGACGG
Source organism: Podarcis pityusensis (assembly GCF_964106645.2). Classification (NCBI taxonomy): domain Eukaryota; kingdom Metazoa; phylum Chordata; class Lepidosauria; order Squamata; family Lacertidae; genus Podarcis; species Podarcis pityusensis. Next base: position 59,132,057 of record NC_138033.1, on the reverse strand, counting down.
CTGAGGTTGAGGAAGTCTGTTCTAACACTCCCCTAACACCCCATAGACCCCTGCAGATAAGGAAACAGAGCAAAGAGAATCTGAGTGCCTTTGGCTAACTTGCTCACACGATCTGTGCAACAAATGAGAATCAAAGGAAAAACAGTAGGGAGGCAGACGACACCCGTGATCCAGTAACAGAGTTCATAGAGCCCAGTCCTAAATATGTTTACTCTAAAGGAAGTTCCATTGATTTCAGTGATACCTACTCCATTGTAAGTGTGCAGATGATTAGCGCCTTATGGTGCGAGCCTGAACAAATCTATTCAGAAATAATCTTCCTTGAGTTCAATGGTCTTATACTTAGGTAAGTGTATATAGACTTGCAGCCTAAAGCTCCAACCCTATGTGCACTATCCTATGCATACTAAATGAGTCCAGTGTGATTTGCTTCTGTGTAAACATTCAAAGGATTGCACTGTTAGGCTTTTATACAAAAGGGACCAGTGCACCACTTAGTGTTGAAACCCCATTCTCTTCTGATACGTGATCCAAAGTTAAATTAGGTATCCTACAATTTATTAAGGAAATCCGTAATATCAAGTACTGCTGATGCATTGTGATTTTTATGACATCCAGTTGAATCTAGGCTTAAACCTGACTGAACAGAAGCAAATGTCATATTCCGGATTGAATGCAGTGTATTTCAGATGAAAGCCCTGCTCCCCAGAGGTTTAACTATATTGCATATAGAATATTTGCAACTGTATAGGTGACAACCACCTGAAATGTAGAGCCACAGAACCAACAGAATGAAGCCCATCACAGATCTAGGTGGCAAGAATGGATGAGCAATTAGTGAACCATGGATTCATGGGGCTGAGATGACTCCTAAGTGTCATGGGGGCTGCTCTTTCCATAGCTTCTAACAACAGAGTATTACTTGTTGCAATAGGATTTATCCACTTCTGCCTTCTTCAGAGAAGCACACAAGGAACAACTGTGAATAGCCAGTCCAAAGTAAATATAAAAAGACGTTGAATGAAGAAAATATCTTGAACCCCCCAAAGAAATCCAAACCATACTTTCACTGAAATGGAAGTAGCAGAGAGAACCTTCTTTGACTCTCTAGCTATAAAAAAAGAATTTACAACTTCTGCTTGTAAATTTGTTAATTCCCTTTTCAGTCGGAGAGTTATTCAGCATTTGGAAGAGAGGGGGAGCACTCCAGGAGAGCCAATGCAGAGTAATGATTTTAGACCTCGCTCCAGGCTAGGTATATGACTTTCTGTACAGTACAGAAGACAGCTCTGTCTGTGAAGGTCTATCAGAGGACAGTCTCTTGTTTGGCTAGCAATGGCTACTAACTCTGATGGCTATGTTCTACCACCATTTGTAGAGGTAGTATACTTCTGAATACTAGTTGCTGGAAACCATGGGGGAGGAGAGTGCTGTTGTGCTTAGGTCCAGCTTGCAGGCTTCCCATAGGCCATTGTTGGGATGTTGGACTAGATGGCTCACTGGTCTGATCCACCAGACACTTATGTTCTTATAAGTCTTCTATCTGAAGGGTTGTCTGGTTTAAAACTGCTTTTAAAATAAAGAAATTAAGAAGTTAGATCCATGAGGCAATTGAAACTGCCATTTAGATGTTGACTCCTGGACAGCAAGCAGAAGTCAAATGGGTTGCTTCCAGTTTGACCTGTTTACTGTGCATTTATCCTGATTCATTTGCACAATGTTTGCGGGGAGGTTAGACAATGTCCTCTATTCATAGAACATCCATTCTGATTTGTTTGCAGGGAGTTTAAACAATGTTGCACCAAGCAAATGTTATCCCACACTTTTCAGTGCATTTCCTCATCACTTTGCTCATTGCAAAAAGTCCAGGGTTTTTTTGTGGGAAGAGTTGGGTTTGCTGTGCAAGAGCTCCAACTTCAAATCAACTTCATTTATACAACCTTGTTGGGACAGCATGCGATTAAATCCCACTTGGAAATGCCAATGGACTGGAAGTCCCTCTGTTTGCAATCTTCCCTGCTGTGGAGAGGTCTATCATTATTTTTATAAATTATAGCAGTATAATATTATAGGGATAAAATAATATAACCAACCTTACAAGGTTGTTGTGGTGATATATCTCTATCCATTTTGGCAGAGAAATGGGATACAAAGATAATAAATATATATATATGGACTGGTCCTGTTCAAGAAGGAGATAGATAGATTGCAGATATGTTTGTTGGGGGAGACCTAGGTTTTTTTGGGGGGCAGTTATTTGTCCTGTCTTCACACTTTTTATGATGGAGGACCGCTGTAGCCACCCCCAACGACACGTTCTCAAGATGGAGGGGGAGGGAACAGCTGCAGTCGCCTGCGGTTCCTGCGCAATGTTTGCCATCTTGCCAAAGGTTGCAGGCAGCTTTACCTGCAGCAATTGCATGTTGATTGCCCTCTTAGAAGACAAAGTCCAGCAACTGGAGGAACGTGTAGCTACGCTCCAAAGAATTAGAGAGCTGGAGCTCTTCTTGGAAGCAACAGAGCATACCGTCTCCACCAAGGAGGAGACAGGGGACTCCCCTGAGAAGGAGGCTAGTTCACCAACACAGGAGCCAGATATATGGAGAAACGTGACTCAAAGAAGTAGGAGGCCCAGGATTCGCTCTGATTGTTTAGAAATACACAGTCGCTTTGAGGTCCTCTCCCCTAGCATGGAAAGCGAAGAGCAGACTCCATTTGAGGATCTCTTCCTCATTACAGTCGATCAGGTATATGAAGACGAGCAGCAAAGTCAGTCCTCAGGGAATGTGCAGGCGACCTTGGAACGGACAGCTCACGGAAGAACCCCGACCAAACCTAAGAGGAGGCGTGTAGTGGTGATAGGGGATTCCCTACTGAGGGGAACAGAAGCAGTGATCTGTGGGCCTGACAAGATGTCTCGGGAAGTGTGCTGTCTCCCCGGGGCTAAGATCCAAGATGTAACTGAACGACTGCAGGGAATCATAAAACCCACTGACAAATACCCCTTCCTCTTGGTTCATATGGGAACCAATGACACTGCAAGCAATAGCCTCCAGAAGATCAAAAGAGACTACGAGGCTCTGGGCAGGAAATTGAAGCAATTAAATGCACAAATTGTCATCTCATCTGTCCTCCCAGTTGAACGACGTGGCCCAGGGTGAGAGGGAAAAATAGTGGAAGTGAACAGCTCACGGTTAGATCACGGACTGCAGTTTCTTGAAGATGGACTTCTGGCAAGCGATGGGCTGCACCTCACAATGGTTGGGAGGAATGTTTTTGCCAAAAATCTCAGAAACCTCATCAGGAGGGCTTTAAACTGACTAATGTGGGGGAGGGAGACAGTGCTCCTGAAGGTAGGAGTCTATCAATTGATAAAGATGATCATCCAAGTGTCATAGACCAAATGGAGCAAACAGCACGCAGACCTAGTGATGGGAGGAAAAAATCCTTAAATAAGAGACACGGGGGAATGATTAATGGACTTCAATGTCTGTACACTAATGCGCGAAGCATGGGAAATAAACAAGATGAGCTTGAGCTCTTGGTACAGCAAACTAAATATGACATAATAGGCATCACTGAAACCTGGTGGGATAAGTCCCACGATTGGAATGTAATAATGGAGGGATACAATCTATTTCAGAGAAACAGACCAGACAAGAAAGGAGGAGGAGTGGCGTTATATGTCAGGGATGTGTATACCTGTGAAGAGATCCAAGATTTAGAACCTCAAAGCCAAAGTGAGAGCATTTGGGTCAAAATTAAGGGAGAGAAGAATTACAGTGACCTCATTGTGGGAGTTTACTATAGATCCCCAAGCCAAACGGAGGACATAGATGATGCCTTCCTGGAACAGATGGCCAAGCATGCAAAAGGAAGGGAGATAGTAGTAATGGGGGACTTCAATTACCCGGATATTTGTTGGATGTCAAACTCAGCCAAGAGCATAAGGTCAAACAGATTCCTCACTGGCCTTGCAGACAACTTCATTGTCCAGAAAGTGGGAGAAGCAACAAGAGGAACAGCCATTTTAGATCTGGTCCTAACCAATGTTGATGACCTGGTTAGTGGGGTAGAAGTGGAAGGATCATTAGGCGCGAGTGATCATGCTCTTCTGAAGTTTACTATACAGCGGAAAGGAGCAGCCAAGCATACTAGGACTCAATTTCTTGACTTTAAGAAAGCCGACTTCATAAAACTTAGGGAAGTGCTGGGTGAGATCCCATGGACAGTAATACTAAAAGGAAAGGGAGTTCATGATGGCTGGGAGTTTGTTAAGAGGGAGATAGTAAAAGCACAACTTCAGGCAATACCAATGAGACGGAAACATGGAAGGTGCCTAAAGAAGCCAAGGTGGCTATCTAAAGAACTTTTAACTGAGTTAAGATTAAAAAAGGATGTGTACAAAAAATGGAAAAGGGGGGAAACCACCAAAGAGGAATTCAAACAAATAGCCAGCACGTGTAGACACAAAGTCAGAAAAGCTAAAGCACAGAATGAACTCAGGCTTGCTAGAGAGGTTAAAAGCAACAAAAAAGGCTTTTATGGGTATGTTCGTAGCAAAAGGAAGAACAAAGAAACAGTGGGGTCACTCAGAGGAGAAGATGGTGAAATGCAAACAAGGGACACAGAAAGGGCTGAACTCCTCAATGCCTTCTTTGCCTCAGTCTTCTCTGATAAAGAAAACAATGCCCGACCTGAAGAATTTGGAGCAAATGATTCAGCAGAGGAAACACAGCCCAGGATAACTAAGGAGATAGTACAAGAATACTTGGCTAGTTTAGATGTATTCAAGTCTCCAGGGCCAGATGAACTGCATCCAAGAGTATTAAAAGAACTGGCAGATGTGATCTCAGAACCACTGGCAGTCATCTTTGAGAATTCCTGGAGAACAGGCGAAGTCCCGGCAGACTGGAGGAGGGCAAATGTTGTCCCTATTTTCAAAAAGGGGAAAAGAGAGGACCCAAATAATTACCGCCCAGTCAGTCTGACATCAATACCAGGGAAGATTCTGGAGCAGATCATTAAGCAAACAGTCTGTGAGCACCTAGAAAGGAATGCTGTGATCACCAATAGTCAGCATGGATTTCTGAAAAATAAGTCATGTCAGACTAACCTGATCTCGTTTTTTGACAGAATTACAAGCCTGGTAGATGAAGGGAACGCAGTGGATGTAGCCTACCTTGATTTCAGCAAGACATTTGACAAGGTGCCCCATGATATTCTTGTAAAGAAGCTGGTAAAATGCGGTCTTGACTATGCTACCACTCAGTGGATTTGTAACTGGCTGACTGACCGAACCCAAAGGGTGATCATCAATGGTTCCTCTTCATCCTGGAGAAGAGTGACTAGTGGGGTGCCACAGGGTTCTGTCTTGGGCCCGGTCTTATTCAACATCTTTATCAACGACTTGGATGATGGACTCAAGGGCATCCTGATCAAATTTGCAGATGACACCAAACTGGGAGGGGTGGCTAACACCCCAGAGGACAGGATCACACTTCAAAACGACCTTGTCAGATTAGAGAACTGGGCCAAAACAAACAAGATGAATTTTAACAGGGAGAAATGTAAAGTATTGCACTTGGGCAAAAAAAATGAGAGGCACAAATACAAGATGGGTGACACCTGGCTTGAGAGCAGTACATGTGAAAAGGATCTAGGAGTCTTGGTTGACCACAAACCTGACATGAGCCAACAGTGTGACGCGGCAGCTAAAAAAGCCAATGCAATTCTGGGCTGCATCAATAGGAGTATAGCATCTAGATCAAGGGAAGTAATAGTGCCACTGTATTCTGCTCTGGTCAGACCTCACCTGGAGTACTGTGTCCAGTTCTGGGCACCACATTTCAAGAAGGACACTGACAAACTGGAACGTGTCCAGAGGAGGGCAACCAAAATGGTCAAAGGCCTGGAAACGATGCCTTATGAGGAACGGCTAAGGGAGCTGGGCATGTTTAGCCTGGAGAAGAGGAGGTTAAGGGGTGATATGATAGCCATGTTCAAATATATAAAAGGATGTCACATAGAGGAGGGAGAAAAGTTGTTTTCTGCTTCTCCAGAGAAGCGGACACGGAGCAATGGATCCAAACTACAAGAAAGAAGATTCCACCTAAACATTAGGAATAACTTTCTGACAGTAAGAGCTGTTCGACAGTGGAATTTGCTGCCAAGGAGTGTGGTGGAGTCTCCTTCTTTGGAGGTCTTTAAGCAGAGGCTTGACAACCATATGTCAGGAGTGCTCTGATGGTGTTTCCTGCTTGGCAGGGGGTTGGACTCGATGGCCCTTGTGGTCTCTTCCAACTCTATGATTCTATGATTCTATGAAAATTCATACAAAAGTATCTCCAGCATTCACAAGTTAAATAAAGGAGAAAGAGGAAAGTACCTTATATTAAATATTTTTAAAAAATATTTCTATGGCAATAACACCTCATAAAATGGGGTCCCTGCCTCTCTGGGGTCAAAATACATCAAAAAGTTTGTGCTTGCAAAAGCACTAAACCCAGGAATAATCTCCTACCTGTCTTATATATTGTTATCTTTTTAAGCAGGCTAGTGATGGAACATTTTATTAAAAAGTGATGTGTCTGCTGATAACACCATCTCTGGCCTGATTAATGGACCTTGTTCCATTCCATCTTTTCTCTGCAACACTTTTCCCCCCTTTCTTGCTGGACACACGGCCCTAATGAAGTAGACAGGAAGGCCTACAGAATGTGTTCCTCTCTATGACCTTGGGGGGTTCTCCAGCTCATGGAGAGTCTCAAAGGATCTTTGGATCAATCTGAGAGGCCAAATCCTTAGATTTTCAGTGCTCTGACAACATCCTAACCAGAGAGAAAGAGAGAAGAAGAAAATTCAGTATTACATCTGTCAAATGGGGGGGGCAGGCAGGGGAGTTCATTCCAGACATACTATTTCTTAAGGAGCCTGCCTCAGACTGCCTCAAGCAGTGTCCTTGGGGAAATGCAGCAAAATATAAATATGACCAGTTCTTGCACTTGTAGGTCACTTTTGGCAGAATACTTCTATAAGTCAAGGAGGCTGTCAGCAAAGTGTTGGTGGATGTTTCTCTTAAATTAATCATAGTCTAGGAATTATTTGCTCTCTTGTAAATTCGAAAGCAAAATGCTGGTGTTTTGGCGCTATGACCAAACAGCTCATGTTGGTTACAGGAGGCAAATATTAGACCTTGAAATTATCACTTGCACATCAACTAAAAGAAAAGGAAACAGATTTGCATTGAAGTGACACATGATAATAGTATGTGTGTATATAGATACACATTGGGAAGGGGGATGCTATAATTTAAACAGAAGTACCATAGGGTGGAAGACTCCTCGGCCTCCCCCAGAGGCTACCTCATTTGGTCCAAGGTGGCCCAGGTCAACCAGTGTGCCTGCTCAGGATGCTGCCCAGGTGCTGACCCTTGAGGAGCAACTTCAAGGTTCCTGCTCTCTCTTCTTAAGAACCCAAGAGCAGCCCTGCTGGAGCAGGCCAAAGACCCACCTAGTCCAGCATCCTGTTCTGCCAATGGCCAACTAGATCCTTGTGGGAACTCTGCAAGCGGGACCCGAGACAACTGTGGTTCCCAGCAACTGGTAGTCAGATGCATACTGCTTCTGACAATGGAAGCAGGAGAAAGCCATCATGGTTAGTAGCCACTGTACATTATACTACATTAATTTATTCAGTTCTATTTTAAAGCTATCTGGGTTGGTGGCCATCAATGCTCCGCTGTGCGAACGAGTTCCATAGTGTAAGTATGTACTGCATGAAAAAGGACTTTCTTTTATCTGCCCTGAATCTTCCAACATTCAGTTCCCTTGGATGTCCACAAGTTCTAGAGTTATTCTAGCCCCGAATCTAGTGCTATCTTTGAATGCACATATTTACTTTCTCACATATAAATAAATGGCTGCCATTCACTTCTGTGGGGGAAAATAAAGCTGTGTTATGTGTGTATGCAGGGGGCTAGCTCTGCACAGATTCATCTAGAGGGATCCCTACAATATACTGGCTTTTTTTCTGCCCCCTGAGCATTTAACCGGTGTTTCTATCAGTGAATTTCCAGAAATAACAATGAATGCTATAACGATTCAGTCAATCATTGGCTTTTCTGCTCTAGGGCAATTCCGCATGGTTGCTTGCATTCAGACCCAAGAAGGTGTGTGAATAATACTCATCAGGTGGGCCAGTGTGTGTGTGTGTGTGTGCGCGCGCGCGCGCGCGCGCATGGGAGCCATCGAGGAAAGCCTGTGCATCTTAGCTCGCAGTCATGGGCATCCTCTGTCACATGTAGGATTTATTTCCTTATTACACTCAAGCTCTGCTCTGCATATGAAAAGCAACTTGAAAAGGCCCACAGCTCAGTGGCAGAGCACATGCTTTGCATGCAAAGGGGGTGCATGCTCAGTGCCTGGTGCTTCTAGGATCTGAGGTGGAAGGACTAGGAAAGGCCTCTGAGAGGTGCTTCAGGAGCCAGCAAGGCTAGAAATGGGGACCTTGAGTTCTGGAGGTGGCTGCCTTGCGTGCAAACTGCCCTGTGTACAAACTAGCTACTAGTCATGATAGGTATCCATTGCCTCCACAGCCAGTGTAGAAATCAGAGAGGTATTTCCAGATAAATCCATACTTAGCAGAGACCATATTAAGGTGTGGGCAATTGTTGATGTATGTCATGGAAGTCCACCAGACAGCTGAGTAATCCCCTGGTTTTGCAGCAGTCCACAAATATCTGAGACAGTGGGTTTTTCCATTTGTGCAATAGACTGCCAACGCCCATAGCAAACCTAGGAGTCTTTGATGGAAGCCAGGGAGAGGGAGAGGGAGGAAGAGGAAGAGGGAGAGGGAGACTGCTTTCAATACATTATGTGGATGTGACCTTGATAGAATCCTTAGGAGGTGGGGTGAGAGGGAGCTTCACTGCTCTGCTGCCAATATGAGTGGTGATCCTGTCTCTCTGGCCCTCCCTGGAAGTGCTCTTGACTCCACAAGGGAGCCAGCATGGTGTAGTGGTTAAGAGCAGTGGACACATAATCTGGTGAACCAGGTTTGCGTCCCCGCTCCTCCACATGCAGCTGCTGGGTGACCTTGGGCTAGTCACACTTCTCTGAAGTCTCTCAGCCTCACTCACCTCACAGAGTGTTTGTTGTGGGGGAGGAAGGGAAAGGAGATTGTGAGCTGCTTTGAGACTCCTTGAGGGGAGTGAAAGGTGGGATATCAAGTCCAAATTCTTCTTCTTCTTCTTCAATCAAACCACTGTCAAGAAGCACATATTCTCAGATTGCCCCTGAAGAAGGAAATTGTATTTCCACAATCCATTTGGCTTCAATAAATTCAAGCACTTTGGAGAATCAATTTCTCTTTTATTTCATAGCTGCATATATGGCCTTTCTTCTCTGCCCCTCGTTGCCCCTGTTTGGAATCGTCACCATTTTTTAATTTTTTTAAAAAAAGAAATTACACCCACAAACTTTGGGGGGGGTTGGGGGGAATGGCATCACGGTGCCAACCATGACTGTTTCAACATGGGCTGGGGGCCAGTACAGAAAGGGTTTTTGCAAAGGCTTCTCTGGCTATACTTCTATAGATCCTAGCTTAAAGACTACTTGGATATTTCAATGAGGTTGAGGTCTATTTGAGTGCTCTTATGTTTGACAAGAAAAATCAATAAAAAATGTTTCCAAACAATGAGTCTAAATTGTCTGGGCATTCTAGTAGACTTATAAAATCTGCAAAATAAGTGGATTGATTCAAAGTTGGATTTCTATCACAATATATTCAATTTGCTGTGTATCGTCCAATTATATTAGAGGAAATAAAACTCCAGAATCCACTTTCCCTCCTCCTCAATTGGCACAGAATAGCTTTTTGAATTTGCCATTCTCCAGCTCTGTCATTTACATAGAAAACTGTTTATTCAGAATATCTTAATGGACAGAGAGGAAAGGAATGGATTGAATATGTTTGCAACAGTCAGGAACACATGCAGTGGAGGGCAGCCAAGATGATCAAGGGTCGGGAAACCAAGCCTAGTGAGGAACAGTTGAGGGAGTTGGGGATGTTTAACTAAGAGAAGACTGAGAGGTGATGTGCTAGCCATCTTTGAATATCTAAAGGTCTGTCACATGGAAGTTGGAGAAAGCAAGATTTGAACCAGTGGATTCGAATGACAAGAACGGAGACACCAACTAAATCATACGAAGAACTTCATAATGGTAAGAGTTGCTTGACAGTGGAATGCACCGTCTTGGAAGGTGATGAAGCCACCTTTATTGGAGGTTTTTAAACAGAGGCTGGATGGCCTCTGCTTTGGGATTCTTTAGCTGTGATTCCTGCATTGCAGGGAGTTGCACCAGAAGCGATTTAGTCATGCTAGCCACATGACCTGGAAAGCTGTCTGTGGACAAATGCTGGCTCTCTTGGCCTGAAACGAGATGAGCGCCACACCCCATAGTCACCTTTGACCAGACTTAACCATCCAGGGGTCATTTACCTTTTGTTGTTGTTTAGTCGTTTAGTTGTGTCCGACTCTTCATGACCCCATGGACCAGAGCACGCCAGGCACTTCTGTCTTCCACTGCCTCCCACAGTTTGGTCAAACTCATGCTGGTAGCTTCGAGAACACTATCCAACTATCTCGTCCTCTGTCGTCCCCTTCTCCTTGTGCCCTCCATCTTTCCCAACATCAGGGTCTTTTCCAGGGAGTCTTCTCTTCTCATGAGGTGGCCAAAGTATTGGAGCCTCAGCTTCAGGATCTGTCCTTCCAGTGAGCACTCAGGGCTGATTTCCTTAAGAATGGATAGGTTTGATCTTCTTGCAGTCCATGGGACTCTCAAGAGTCTCCTCCAGCACCATAATTCATTTACCTTTTACCTTTACCTATATTAGATTATCCTTGAGGGCCCTTCCAAATCTACAATGAATAGCGGGGGGGGGGGGATTAGATGAGTGTTCTAGGAAGTGTGTGAAATTTTGGGATTTCAGGTGTACTCCAGCCCTTCTCGCTCTGTCTCTCAGGCACCACGTCTCTTCCTCCCCCCCCCCTCTCTCACATACCCCTTATCTCTCCCATTCTCTTTTCTGTTTTTTCCTTTCCTTTCCTCCTTGCCCAGTGGGCTGCCAAGGAATGTACAGATAACTCTTGCCAGAGTTGTGAACTGATTACTTGCTTTTGAAATTAGGTCTAGAGTGAAATTACCGAGCTAAGGGCCAAATTTGTTCACAGGGCCGCAAGCTGTTCACCCCTAGTTTAGCTGAACACATATTTCACGAATGCATCTTAGCACAACATAAGCTACTTTGCTGGGTCTGATTTTATTTGCTCTTCCACAACACATACCCTCATTTTCTGAAGCAAGATCCTTTTGTAATCTGGATACATAAGGAGCATGAGATGAAAAAGTCATATGTATTTCCAAAGAGCCTTCTGTCTGCACTCTACTCATCAAAACACACAGGACAGCATTTGACCCCCATCTCTCCATTTCCCCAGCAGAAAATGGGGATTACACATTTTTATCTCACATGAGTTGCAGAGAGAATTATATCAAGCCTACAAGGTGCTTTGAAAGAGGAGGGGGAAGTGTTGTTCTGTAGGCAGCAGCAGGGAGACTTAACTTTAGAGCTTATTTTACACATTATTTGCTGTGTTGTCAGGAGATAACACACATGACCCCTCCAGATCAAGCTGAGGTGCCATTTCCAGCTCCTCGTATTATTACCCATGGAAATGGCAGGTTTGGGTAATTGTGAGTGCAGCTGGCCTGGTAGGCAGCTGAGGAAATGATCCCATGTTTGCCGCAGTAAATCCTGCAGTCACTGAGGTCTGTTTTTGCCCAGATAGCAGGACAAAAAGAAAAGGTCATATTTGAAGAGATGGCTATATCTGGTCTAAAAATTAGATTTCATACCTTTATTTTTGGACGATTTGTTCTGCAGTTGGGGACAAAACAAACACACAGAGAGAGAGAGAGAGAGAGAGAGAGAGAGAGTGAGAGAGAGAGAGGGAATCAAGAAGAAAAAGGTAAGGAGCATCCAAGACCCTAACATTCTAGGGGCCATAACTGAGACCTTGGGGCGAGTCTAGGTTATGCCATTAAGCATGACACATTAAGCACTAAAATTAGACAAATAAGATTAGATAAATTCGTGGGAGAGGAGTCCATTGATGGCTACTAGCCTGACGGCTGTGCTCTGCCTCCACAGTCAGAGTGAGAAATGCTTCTGAATTTCAGCTGCTGGAAACCACAGGAGGAGAGAATGTTCTTGTGCTGGGGTCTTGCTTGCATGCTTCCCATATAGGCAACTGGTTGGCCACAGTGAGAACAGGATACCGGACTAGACGGCCCATTAGCCTGATCCAGTTCTTAGGTACTGTGTGTTCTGATGTGTGTTCCAGCACTTCGAAATGGGGCCCAAAAACAAATTCTCAAGCAATGCAGCTGACACAAAATAGGTGCCATTTTGTTCAGATCACCTGGCCTATACAAGCAGGCAGGAATGAGACAGGGGCTCCTTCAACATATTCCACTCCTGGTGAATGATTTTGAAAAAGTCCTAATGAAGTGTGTCTGTGGTTGTGGGGAGAAGTGTGGGGGGGGGGGAGAGAGAGAAAGACTTTTAACCCGGGAAATGACAGAGCCACATCTAATTTAACTATTCCCACCCCCCTTGTTTTTCTAATCAGAATGAAAACAGTTAGACACCAAACTCTGCTGGTTGCTGCTATCAGCACCTGATAATCAGTCACAGACAACTACAGTGGTACCTCGAGTTAAGTACTTAATTTGTTCTGGAGGTCTGTTCTTAACCTGAAACTGAAGCACCACTTTAGCTAATGGGGCCTCCCGCTGCTGCCGCACCACCACCGCACGATTTCTGTTCTCATCCTGAAGCAAAGTTCTTAACCTGAGGTAATATTTCTGGGTTAGCAGAGTCTGTAACCTGAAGCGTATGTAACCTGAAGCGTATGTAACCCGAGGTACCAATGTATTGTAAAAGCTGCTTAAATATAATGAAGTAATGATACAGAGGGGGAGAGGGAGGGAGAAAGAGAGAGAGAGAGAGAGAGAGAGGAAGTTTCCAGAAAGTATTTCTGCGCGAAGGCTTGTTATTAGTGTGCCTTGCTGTGAATATCACTGGGAAAGGTTGTTCGAATCAGGTAGTTCACAGCATTTCTGAACTGCTTGCTCAGATAAAGGCATCAGACTGTGGAAAGGGATAATCGGTTCCTCCTCCTGTTAGATATCCGTCTCTGGCTACACCCCTTGAGCCTGATGTGGCCATTATAATTTTCCCAGCAAGGATAACAGCAGAAGCTGTAAATGTTTCCAGCAGAACCTGGCGCCAAATGATAGGACAGGGAAAGATTTAATTATTACTCTGGAGAGGATGCCGGCAGGCTGGATATAGGGGCTGTGCGGAGAAACCAGGAGTGGGGAGGAATCCGGAGAACATTTCGGACATTTCAAGCCCCATGACAGGATGTTGATGGCAGGTAGAGCAAACTCAAATAAACACCCATTTCCATGCTTTGGGGAAGGCTTTCCTTTAAAAAACAAACAAACCCTACAGTTATGCTAAATTCATTCATTCATTCATTCATTCATTCATTCATTCTAATACTCCACCTTTCTCCCAGTACAGGGGGTTGAACTAGATGACCCTTGGGACTCCCTTTCAACTCTACAATTCTAGACCATGTTTCAGAGGGGGAGGAAAGCAAATGCTGACTTTTGCTGTCAGGACTCACTCTGAACTTCCGGGTGCCAACAGCTGCTTCTGAGTCTTGATTGCTGCTAGTCTCTGGGGGTCATGACACCTGCCCTCATGCTTCAAACCAGCCCAGGGGTGGTGGCACTGCTGATCAACTTCCTCTTCCTTAGTCTCAGCATTAGAGAACCCAGGAAGCAGGAGGCAGATGGGGTAAGACTAACAAAGAGTTTGGATTTGGATTTGATACCCTGCTTTATCACTACCCGAAGGAGTCTCAAAGCGGCTAACATTCTCCTTTCCCTTCCTCCCCCACAACAAACACTCTGTGAGGTGACTGGGGTTGAGAGACTTCAAGAAGTGTGACTAGCCCAAGGTCACCCAGCAGCTGCATGTGGAGGAGCGGGGAAGCGAACCCAGTTCACCAGATTACGAGTCCACCGCTCTTAACCACTACACCATGCAACATAGGAAGCCTCAGAAGCTGCCACATATTGAGTTAGACCATTGGTCCATCTAGATCAGCAAGGTCTACACCAACTGGAAGCAACTCTGCAGAGTTTCAAGCGGCAGTCTTTCTCAGCCCTGCCTGGAGATGCCATTGGGGATTGAATCTGGGACCTTCTGCATGCAAGGCAGATCCCCCTATCATTGAGCTACAGCTCTTCTCCAATAGGAAGCTGCTGGGTCAGGCCATTGCTCCATCTAGCTCAGTACGGTCTACACTGACTGGCAGTGGCTCTCCAGGGTTTCAAGAAGTAGTCTCTCCCAGCCCTGCCTGGAGATGCCATTGGGGCTTGAACTTGAGAGCTTCTGCATGCAAGGCAGATGCTCTACTACTGAGACACATCCTCATTGGAATACATTGGTGCTCCCTGTCCTTGAATCTGGCTCCACCAAACATTGGTCTCCCTGCCGTCTTATCATTCCCAATGGGTGCCAACCATCACTGAGCCAGAGAGGAATAATTTGGGACTGGCACCCAACTCAGAATACACACAAGCATTACGAGAACATAAAATTTGTATTCTGAGCCGAGCAACCCCGAGTTCCCAGAGACAGCCGCAGAGCTACCCACCAGCCCTGCTGCGTGGAAAGGAAGCAAGAGAGGATCCCCTCCTGACACATCTCTTCCCATTATCTTAACAAGGGATATATATTTAAAATTCCCTCCACATTGCTACCCAGTAGGACACCGTATGCATTTTTCTTTATTACAGGAAGAAACGAAAATGGTCAATTTGTTCTTGAAGTGGAAAGAGCTGACATTAGACAGAGCTTACAAATGGCTGAACAATTCAATGAGAAAAAGAGGACGTAGCCAAAAAGAAAGAAAAGAATGGAAAAGGAAAGGTTTCTTTTTCTGATAGTTACAATGCAAACCACTCCACTTCTTTAAAAAAAAGGAAAAGGAAAAAAGAAAAGCTTTGATGAAAGCAAGTCACTGAAGTGCAGCTTTTGTGTTTGCAAGTATTCGGCACTTAGATTTGACCTTTTATCTCCAAGTCAGAGTAATGAAACACTTGAAATACACACACACTTGAAATTATCCAACACAGATCGGCGCTCAGTGACTTAGAACCTCCTTCCAAGAAATTCTACAAAATTAGAGTTTCTATATTTGTCCAAAGCAAATTAATCAGATATTCATGAAGATATGCTGTACATAGCATCAGCTGGGAGATGAGTGTGAATCAAGGGGTGCGAAAGTTTGGTGGGGCGGAGCTTCTCATTAATGATTTATTTTAAAAATCAGGGGAGAATTGTTTTATTTTAATCCATCAACAACCAGTTAATCCTTAATCAAGCCATAGTTCAGACAGGAACCAGTGAATATGACTTTATGTAGTAGGAAGCTTCTAGGTGACAGTAGCAGCTAGCAGTTTCAACAGCTACCACAGTCACTTATTTATTTTATTTTATTTAAAGCATTTTTGAACAGCTTAATATTTTAAACATATCTAAATGCTGTTCAATATAAAAAACTAGCATCCAAAAAAAATGCAAAACCAATAAAAATGTGAAGGTCTGTGGCTCTGTGGGAGCTACATGAGTTGAAACAGGCTTAACAGTGGCTAGGGTGCAGGTGGAAGATAACCAAACACATGCCAGAGCCCATAATCATGTCTACTGTGTGGCAGTGAAAGCAGTGAAGAAGGTCTACTTGGCTGTTTCTATCGTGCCCTTGAGTAATTGTCCAGCAGAGCACTTCAGGGGGATTGGTGGGTTGTTGACATCTAGGATTTGTGGGTGGAGCCCAGGACACCTCTGAGACCCTCTGTGATTTGCTTGCTGGCCACTTTGAGGACAAAGTCTCTGTAGCAAGCTAGATGCCACGATAAATGCAGTTCCAAGTGAGGTTTCCAATGCCCTTGGAAACCCTGGGATTCAATATTTTGGTCTGAAAGAAAGGTGAATGCAAGCAACTTTTTCAGAAGTTGATATTAACTCCCTTTTGCCTAGGTGGTAGAAAATCGTCCCTTTAAATCAATGCTCACTCTTTTTAAAGTTGGAAAAAATAACAAACGAGGGGAAAGTCTGAGATCTACAGAAATATTAACAGGCTTCTGTGCATATAAATCCTAAATCCAAACAGTGCCATCTGATGGAGGATCACTACTGTGTGAGACTGCAAACATTAAAAGTCTATTGCAAACAGACTGGAGAGAATTAAATCATATATCTATGTATGAGGGTGTGTTCACACACATCCACATACATGCACCTAGTAAATATGGAGAGAATTGAAAATGGCTTAAGTAATGCTGTTGAGTTGGCCTAGTACAATATTCCAAATATGTTTAAAGCTGGTGGAAAGGATTATACATTGATTGCCATAACGTTGCAGTGCTGTTACTCTCCATACTCATAACCTTCTCTCTATATATGCAAGCAGAGTGGCTGATAAGATCGGGAGAAAAGGCTAGTAAAGGGATTATCAATGAAGTGGCGTTTTCATTTTCATTTGGGGTTTTCATTTTCAGGAGTGGAAATTGCCTATGCACTGTTAAAGGATAAGCATGTTGAATAAAGATACATGGTTTTGGAGCAGTTATCATGGATCCACAGGAAAAAAAAGGAAAAAAATTGCACTCTTTGCTATATAATTATTAATCCTACAGAAAGTGGTAAGATGTGAAATAGCCTGATTTTTCACACAACAGTGCATCCTCACGCACAGTGAACAAACAGGTTTTGGTCAACCTTTTGTCAGACAACAAGAATAAGGAATGGCGAACTAGTCAGCTCATAGATGAAGAATTATTGTAAGCAACAGCGTAGTAAAGAATCATAGGATTATGGGGTTGGCAGGGTTACCAAGGGTCATCTAGCCCAACCCCCTGGTGAAAGAGACAGACAATCAAAGCACATTGAGCAGGGAATGTTGTGCACTTATACTAGACTGTGAGCCAGCAACTGGAAAACTGTCCTTGCGAAAAAGAAAGGCAATTTGCCAGAACACCCTTAAAGAAGACTCAAGAGACCCTAACTGGTGAAAGGAAGAAAAGCCTTTGCAAGAGCAACTGCTGGTGTCAAGGTTTCTATGAAATTGCTGGGCGTTCAAGGGGAGGGGTGAGTGGCACATCCAACATGAAGAGCAGGTCTAACAGGGTGGTTCTACTGCTCCTTCCTCTGTATATAAGCAGGGCCGGAAAAGGTTTGATGAGGCCCTAAGCTACTGAAGGTAATGGGGGCCCTTTATATGTCCAGCGGTCCTTTCTCATCAACAAATTGTCAATGTTTTTTGTGTTGAATATATGCTATATGGCAATTTATGGACCTAATAAGTATCTAAAGCCATTTGCACATCACAAACTATGTATTTTATTACACAAAACAGTGTTGCTGTATGCAGGTTTTATTTTATTTGTTTTTTATTTGATATTTTGGAAATGTACATCCAGGGGGTTTTTTTCCCTTTAAATTTTTTGGGGACCCCAAAAGAGTGGGGCCCTAAGCTATAGCTTGTTTATCTTATACATAAATCCGGCACTGTATGTCAGCTTCTAGTAATTAGAAAACAGGCTTCTCCTCCAGCAACTAAACTTCCACTCTTACCCTTTGCATGTGTACGGTTTTCAAGCTACTACTGATGGGTCACAGGTGGTTCCACAGTATTCACATGCAAATCACTCTCCTTATGATAGACATGGGGATTTGCCATCTGCTAGCTCTGGGCTACCCAGCAGAAGCTGGTCGATTAGGACAATAGGGGACACTGACTGGCCAACTTCAACCTGTTCTTACAGTCTGCCTTACAGTCAGTCTAGAGCAGCCATTCTCAATATTGGGTCCTTATATGTTGTTGGACTATGGTTCCCATCATCCCTGACAGCTGCCCCTGCTGTCTATGGATGATGGGAGTTGTTGTCTACCAACATCTGAGAACCCAAGGCTGAGAAAAGTTGGTCTAGAGAGGGTCGCCTTACCTGTCAATGTCCTCTCAGTGATGACCCTTGTAGAACATGCCAGGGAGGAAGCTAGAATTAGTTGACTCTCTGACTCCACCTGCTGTTAGTCTCCCTGCCTTCCCCCTTCGAGTCCCAATGGGCTCCATCCACCCCTAACACTATATTCTCTGGCAGGCACTGGTGCTTCAAGGTTGCAGGAAGATGTCTTAACCAGCCCTATTATTTAGGGTCCTTGCCTAACTCCCAGTAGGGAAACCCATAGCCCATGGGCTGTGTGCAGACCTCAACCTTCCTCTCTGGAGCTCCATGTGAAGCTGCTATCAGTACCACAATGAGAAGCAGAAGAGCTGGCAGGAGAAACATAAGAGTCACCAGGAAATCCTCTCCCAACCAGAGTGTCATTCCACTCTAGGATCATGTACTTTGTGGCTGCACTGCAGGAAGAGAAGTAAAATCAAGAAAGTCTTGGGTGCCTTTTAAAATGATTTATATTGCAGGGTCAAATGCATGGGTTACCCAGTCGTCCTCCCATTCTTTCTCATTCACACACCATAGCATTGTTTGAAAGAGTAAATGAAAACACAAATTGTAAAGGAAAAAAAGCACTTTTTTCATATTTATAAGGATGGCTTTGGATTCTAAACCTACACAGAAAAAGCAAGTTTCATGGCTGCATCATAGAGGAGACAGAAAGAGAGAGGGGAGAGAGGGGAGTTTGAGAGTTTTGCAAGAAAGCACAAAGTGCATTTTTCCTTATTTGTTAGTCTCAACCCTGCCCCCTGCCGACTGGAGGCATGCAAGGTTCTTTATCCCCAACAGAAGGAAAGTGTACCTCATCTGTCACACACTTTTGGCTTTGTCCCTGTATGCTGCTGATA
The DNA here is from genome assembly GCF_964106645.2 of Podarcis pityusensis. NCBI lineage: Eukaryota > Metazoa > Chordata > Lepidosauria > Squamata > Lacertidae > Podarcis > Podarcis pityusensis. Next base: position 59,113,048 of record NC_138033.1, on the reverse strand, counting down.
TGTGCACCCCCCCCCCAAACCACTTTCCCAAGATGGAATGTGGCCTCTGACCCCAAAACTTTGCCTGTCCCTGTCTGAACTGGAGGTGCCAAGGATGCAAAGCCGATGCTCTATCACAGAGCAGTGAAAAAAGCTTTCACCTGTCCACAGCCAAGCCGTCATTGTAACTTGCCCTGCCTTGGACAACTAAATCAGTGCTTGGTGGAGTAAAGTACTGCACATGGAATCAGGACTTACGGTTTGAAGGGGCTTTAATTTTTCCCTTACAAGTCCTTATATTCTAATCCAGTTAAGGTTAATGACTTACTGATTAACAACAGAGGACACATTATTGTCGAATTATCCGCGGTGCTGGTGGTGATTTCAGGAAAACCTTTGAAGAGCATCTTTTAAATGGATGAGCATCATTCTGAAGTCACATTTCCTAAATGTCTTGACAGGTGTAGTAGAATCAAAGTTATTCATCTCTGGAGTGCTTTTCGAGTACTTTTTACATAAGGTTGGGAGCAGAGCACAGATTCTTCCTCATAACATGGGCAGAGAAAGCTGTAGCGGGAACATGTTTTGCTCATCTCCGCAAAGGCACGATGACAGGCATTGCAAAACTCAAATGATGTGGAGAGGGCATTTTAATCAGGGCAGGTCCATCCATTCAGCCCAGCTGAATTTTCATAGGTTTGAGGTGGGGGGCAAACAACCTCCCAAAGAATAGCACAGACATTTGAGGCAGCGGGGAATAATACCTACAAGTTGGCAAGGATTTTTATTTTATTTTTTGTCTTTACTACATTTAAAAGGGAAGCTCTGGCTCTAAACCTTGACTTGCCTTAGATACTGGCAGCCCAGTGGTTGCCATTTTTATGTCATTCTCACCCACCTCCTCTCACTATGCTCCATTTTCAAAATGGCAACCTCTGGGCTCCTGATCTCTCAGCCAAGTCAGAAACTTGGCTTGGTCCTTTGAGAAACTTTAAATGGTTATGCATGATTAAGGTGTTTTGACTTACCGTACTTTTCCATGTATAATGCTTGAGATTCACCGATACGCTCATAGGTGGATGAACCGCAGACAAATTACTATGTCCTTGTCTCAGCTCCTGAATTACCATTACCGAAATGTAGATCTAGAAAATTTCCACTTCCTGCCTACCTTGAGAAACACCACGCGCCTATTTATGACCTTTAGGTCGTCAGCCCTCCCATCTTGACTCATGGAGATAAAGGATACTCTATGGTGGTTCCATTCTCTCCGCCCCGTGAGGGTATTTAAGGACGAAACAAGGAGGCAATTGGTCCCTTGCATAGAGTCAAAGCTAATACGGATAAGGGAAACCAAGCTCAACACTAGAAATACTAATTGCCCGAAGGAAGAAAAGAACCCTGTAAGCCTAGAATTACAAGACCTGAAGAAGAGGCTAATGAGTACAAAGACTGAGATTTCGACCCAAAATATAAGGACAATAGAGCCTAGAGCACAATATTTAAAGACGGCCAGCAGCTCTTTATCCCATAGAAAGACATCAGTGCAACTCCCTGTTCCCTTTTCAAACGACACCGAATTAGATGAGGAATTTGGCGCCTCCGACATTTCTATGGCAACAACACCTAAAGAACTCTATGTTGCTGACAATCTAGAGCTATCCAGCACCAAATCTACATCTGGACCTTTGCCTAATGTTCCAAAAACTTATCAGAATGATCAACCTTCTCTACTGTACTCCTGGCGAGACAGGATGGACAGATCTTACCGTATTCGAAGCTGGCTCTTTGTTAGCCAGTGATCCACATTTTATAGCACATACCTCATTAATACTCCCACAGCCACAGATAGAACCAACACTCCTCCAATCAACCCAGGAGGGAGAGGGGGATTGACAGTTAACGAAACACCATGAGACTGTCCTCCCCGCTTGGGGTGTGGTTGGTTGGGTTTTATCTTCTAGGGATACTTACCCTATCAAACCTCCACCTCTTCCCCATACCATTTTGACCCAGGAGTCCTGGCCCGAGGATGATTTGTTATTGAGGGGATGTTACCCCTCTATTGGGGAGGCTAGTATGGGGTCTGGGATTTCCACTATTGAAGGGCTAGGGAGGAATGGCAGTGGGGCTAGAAATCTCTATCGGTGAAGGGTTTCGAGATGCAGTGATCCTTGAACCCCTTCCAATCTACGCCCCATCCCAAGGGATGAGGGTAGGGAGAGCAAGGATTACCCACCTCCGTCATTAGTGCTGTGCAATGCCAGGTCCATAGGCAACAAAACCGCCACCATGCGTGACTTTTTTGTCTCGCGGGGGATTGACCTGGCTTGCGTGACGGAGACCTGAGTACGGGAAGGCAAGGTAGTCTCCCTACATGAGATAACACCACCAGGTTTCTCTGTCCTCCATCAATCGCGGTCTGTGGGTCGGGGGGGAGGAGGAGCGTTGTTAATCCAGGAGGATTGCTCTTTCAGAGCCCTGCCATCACCGGCGATGTCCGGCATTGAATGTGTTGGTCTCGTGTGGGGCACCAAGGAGAGCTTGGCTGTCTGGCTGGTGTAGCGACCACCCAGCACACCGGCAGCCACCCTGTCAGACCTGCTGGAGGTGGTGGCAGACTGAGCCTTGGAGTTCCCAAGCCTACTGGTTTTGGGAGACTTCAACATCCATGCCAATGCCGCTCCCTCCTCACAGGCTCTGGACCTAGTGACTTCCATGGCAACACTAGGGCTCTCCCAGTTTGTTTTGGGCCCCACTCATCAAGCAGGCCACATGCTGGATCTGATCTTTGGGGCTGGCATAGATGTGATCATGCTCCCCCCTGTGGAAGTGCCATGGTCTGATCACTACGCTCTGAAAGCCAAGATTGACTTCCCGCTCCTCCCCTGCTCGGGTGGCGAACCTATTTGGGCTCGTCCGCGAAAACTGATGGATCCTGATAGATTCCGACAAGCCTTGTGGGACCCTGCTCCTCCTGGCGACTCATTAGATGACCTTGTTGAGGACTGGAATAACCGGCTCTTGGCAGCCATTGATGAGATCGCACCTAAGCGCCCTCTGCGACCCCGTCGAAACCGGGCCCCTTTCCTGAGGAGCTCCGGAAAATGAAGCAGGATCTCAGACGGCTAGAGCGAGTATGGCGACGGACTCGTGACGGAGCCTCAAGAACATCTTATAGGACGCTTATGAAAGCCTATGAGATGGCTATGAAAGCTGCTAAGAAATCTTACATTGCAGCTTCCATTGCATCCGCTAGCTCTCGCCCGGCACAACTTTTTAGAATAATTAGATCAATAACGTCCTTAGGAGGACAACCAAATTTAAGCACAAATTCGACCCACAGCTGTGAGGCATTCGTGAGCTTTTTTGTGGAGAAAGTCCTGTTGCTCCTCCGTGACCTCCCTGCCAATTTAGATACAGTGACTGAACTGGAGGCCCCTCGACTGACTTCAGGTCCAGTGTTGGACCATTTCGATCGAATACTCCCTGCTGATGTGGATAGATTCCTCCAAGTTAGTTGGCCCACCACCTGCTTCCTTGATCCATGCCCGTCTTGGCTGATTAGGGAGTGTCCAGATGTTACGCGGACCCCCCTGGTTGAAATTATCAATTTGTCCCTTGACACAGGGACATTCCCAGGGGAACTGAAGGAAGCAGTGGTATGTCCACTCTTAAAGAAAACTTCATTAGATCCCTTAGACCTATCCAATTACCGCCCAGTTTCAAATCTTCCATATCTGGGTAAGGTAATTGAGAGAGCGGTTGCTGAACAGCTTGGTAGGTTTCTTGAGGAAACATCGGCTTTAGATCCATTTCAGTCCGGTTTCCATCCTGGTTTTGGGACCGAGACGGCTCTGGTTGCCCTAACAGACGATCTCTGTAGACAGCTGGATCGAGGCGGGTCAGGGCTGGTGATCCTTTTAGATTTGTCAGCAGCCTTTGATCATGGTTGATCATGATCTTCTGGACCACCGCCTCGAAGACGTGGGGATACAGGGCATAGCCCGTAACTGGCTGTGCTCTTTTATCTCTGGTCGGTGACAGAGGGTGGCACTAGGGAGGGAAATGTCGCCGTGCCACTCCTTGGTGTGTGGAGTGCCGCAGGGCGCAATCCTCTCCCCTATGCTTTTTAACATCTTTATGCGCCCCCTTGCCTAGATTATCCAGAGCTTTGGGCTGGGCTGTCACCAATATGCTGATGACACTCAGCTCTATCTGCTGATGGATGGCCACACCAACTCGGCCCCGAACACACTGACCAGATGCTTGGAAGCGGTGGCTGGATGGTTTCATGGGAACCGATTGAAACTAAATCCTTCGAAGACAGAGGTCCTATGGCTGGGTCGGGATGGCATGGGGATGAGGGACCAACTCCCTTCTCTTGCGGGGGCCCAATTAGTGCCATTGCCTTCCGTTAAGAGTTTGGGTGTAATCCTTGACGCCTCCCTTTCCATGGAGGCGCAAGTTACAGTAACAGCCAAGGCGACATTTTTCCACCTTCACCGCATCAAGCAGTTGGTCCCTTACCTGGCCACAGTGATCCATGCGACAGTCATCTCCAGGCTTGACTACTGTAATTCGCTCTACGCGGGGCTGCCCTTGAAGCTGTCCCAGAAACTCCAGCGGGTGCAGAATGCTGCAGTGAGACTCCTCACGGGGTCCCTGCCATGGGAGCATATTCACCCAGTGCTTTTCAAGCTGCACTGGCTCCTGGTGGAGTACAGGATCAGATTTAAGGTGCTGCTTTTGACCTTTAAAGCCCTTCACGGCCTAGGACCCTCGTACCTACGGGACTGCGTCTCCCGGTATGCCCCACGGAGAGCCTCAAGGTCCATAAATAGCAACACCCTTGTGGTCCCAGGCCCTAAGGAAGTTAGATTGGCTTCAACCAGAGCCAGGGCCTTTTCAACTCTGGCTCCAGCCTGGTGGAACGCTCTGCCTCACGAGACCAGGGCCCTGCAGGATCTGATTTCTTTCCGCAGGGCCTGTAAGACAGAGTTGTTCCGCCTGGCCTTTGGCTTGGAGCCAAGTTGATTCCCTCCCTCTCTTTCTTTTTTCTTTTCCTTCTCCTTCTGCGATGAGGCTACATTTTAATATTTTAATGTTTCAGTATTTTTTAATTTTGTTTTTAAGTTGTAATCATTTAACTTGTTTTTATTATTGCTTGTAAGCCGCTCTGAGCCCAGCCTTGGCTGGGGAGGGCGGGGTATAAATAAAAATTATTATTATTATTATTATTATTATTATTATTATTATTAGACTATGGTTTATTTTACTCTAAAATAATGTTCAAAATCTGGGCTCATCTTATACATGGATAGTATCTCCCCCCATTTTCTTAAATTTGAGTCCCCCAAAATAGGGGGCGTCTTATACATGGGGGCATCTTACAGATGGAAAAATACGCTACTTTAAGAGAAGAGACAGCTCCCGCATTCCCTGTAATGAAAAGGGAAAGGGTCTTATTAGTTCTTTATTAACCACAAGGACATAAGAAGAGCCTGCTGAATGCGGCCAATGGCCCATCTATTCCAGCACCCTGTTCTCACAAGTGCCAATCAGCTGCTCCAATGGGAAGCCTGCAAGCAGATCATGAGTACAAGAGCGCACTCTCCTGCTGTGGTTTCTAGCGACTGGCATTCAGAAGCATATCTGTCTGCATTTCTGCCTTCCTTCTTCCCTGGTTGAGGAGTTTCGTGTATCGAAACTCTTCATCCCAAAAGAAGTTGGTTTGGTAGATGGCACCAAGAACGTCAAAATTAACATAACTGTGTCTGATTTTGAGAGGGGATTTTAGAGTCCTTTGATTTCAGTTTCAAAAGAATGTCTAAGTTTGATCTGTACTGCTGAACATAATCTAATAATGGGAATAGAGTGAACTTTGCCTGAGAGTATATCAGGGTTTTTTTTAATGAACATTTTTTTATCAGTGAAGAAAAATGCTGAGCCTTTTTTAGGAATGATCAGCGCTCCTTCTCATTGCCCTACCTTGCTCTCACTCTTAAGTAACTTCTTTCAGTGATGGCATCACCTAGCTAACTCTGATTATCATCATGATTACCACTGTATTATCCCTTTACTGGGTTCACACACTTCGCTAATTCAGAATGCATTCACCTTACCATCAGTAGCCCTCACTTTCCGTCAGTTATCACATAGACAAAAATGATTGCCTATGAAGTGTCATAATGTCATCCAGTGTGCTACATTATCCATATATGATTACTGTCACCTATGTTTCTAAGCCAAAAAGGAGAAGGAAGCAGCCCCTAGGATTTTTTTTTCCTTTTAAGGCAAAAATACAGGAGGGGAGTAATGGCAAAACAGGAACTGAAAAAAGGTGGCCAAAAAACAACAACCAAAAAATGTTGTTGTTTTTTTAGGAAATATTTTCACTCCAGTGAAATTGCTCTGGTTGAAACGAAAATCAAAACTGGATGCTATTCATTGCAGCCTTCATAACTGGAAATCCATAAAATCTGTGGACGGAAAAGGTATTACCAACCTAAGATATTTGCAATGCGTTTAGAAGACGCCTTGGACAACAGAGCTTGATTTTTTCAAAAGTTCCCAGTGCTAACCCAAGGACTGTGTTTATGTGTACTTGAATCCTTCAGGTCAACAGTAACAGAAAATTAATTGGAATTTTATTTTCCATATCTTCATTTACAAATCTATCTCAGAGTCTCTTCCTATATTCCCCCTGATGTCAGCGGAATCAGCTGTTGAATGAGTAGTTGCAGGATTGCAGGCCTTCTTTATGCTTTACTATCTCTTGCCTAGTAAAATGAGGAACATGACGCATACACTCACTGCACCACCATCATAATATTATCCGTTCCATATGGAGTCCCTAATAATTTGACAAAGTAATCAAACCTTTATTAAAAATCTTATTTTCTGGGTGTCTGAATATGCACTCCAGGGTACTAGCTTGTCTATCACAGGTACAATTTCTTTCCCTGGTTATTTGGAGTTTCCTTCTTTTTGAAAATCTAAACAGAATCACTTCTTTATTTATTGCTATCCTGAAAGGAGATTTAACATTATAATTATTTGTTATTATACAACTGTGCTCAAGTGGCATGATCTAATTTCAGAGCTGGGGGTGGGAAGAGAGAACAAGATTGGACGTCCTTGGTGCGAGGAAGGATGTAATTAAAATATTTTTGTTTAACTGGGCTTCTAAATTAAAGAGGGGTAATGCTACTGTATGAATTCCTGACAAATATGGAGGTCTGCCCAGGAGATCAATCGTGTTTTCAAATTCTTCAGGCATGCTTTCCACCTTGAGCTATAATTCTTTGATCCTGCTGATTTACAATTGTCCCTGAAAGCCAAATTCCATGGACCTAATAGCAACAGTACAAAACCAGAGCTTGATTTGGTGCCCATTGAACTCAAGGGTGGGAGAATGAGCATCTCATGTGTAATCATATAGAAGAAAGTCTTAATTAACACAACTGGAACATGTGCTAATTTTCTCTCTAGCCATTAAATAGTAACAGTATTAAGAAAAATAATTCAAAGACTTTTAAGATGTTCTGGCTGGGGAGAAGACTACACAGCTACACAGTGTCAAGAGCAATCCCAGGCTTAATTAATGGTTTTGGTAATTTGCAGGAAATCTAAGGATGTGGCTAGATTGCAGATTTCTTATTTGAAGAAATCGCAGAGGGTTGGTGTCATGTTGCAGCTAGAAATTGGACCAGGAATGCAGAAACCCAGGTTCAAACTTGCACTTCACCACAAAGCCTGCTGAGTTATTTTGGTTCAAATACTTTTTCTCAGCCTAATCTGCATCACGGGGTAGTTGTGGAAATAAAATGAGGGTAACTCCTTGAAGGAAAGATGGAATGTGCATACAAAAAGGAAGGAAGAAATGAAATTCTTCACTTGCAGCGTAAACCTGGCTTCCTTGGCGCTTTGTTATATGAATGTTGGTAGTGGATCATGTTAGGCCTGTTGTTGGACTTGCTCGCCTTTAATGTTTAAGATTTTTTTCTATTCATATTTCTTCATTTACAGGTTTGTATGACCTTTGGACCTGGCCTCCTGCAGTTCCCCAAGGAAGACTCAGGAGGGACTTTCAGCACCTCCTCCATCCAGGTACATGGTGCTTCCCCCTTTCACATGACCCCAAAATGAGTTCCCAGTAGGATTTCCATCTCACAAAATCCAGACGTTATAAACCAGAAAAGGCCCTTTTAAAAAAAGCATGTTAAAATGGGGGCAGGCAGTTCTTCAAGGCATGTCAGAGCTAGCAAAGAACATCCCTTAGCTGTCTTCATAAGCCTTCAGTCCTTTTCTGAGACAACATTTTGCCTTTGCTGCAATAGGAAGAGCCAAAAAGACAAGAGAACTCACTGGGAGCTCTCCATGGTTCTGACAGAACTTCCTGTATCTCTAGCCCACACTAGTTACATTTTTGGAACCCACCTTTGATATGTGGCTATATCAAAAGAGATTGCACCTGATGCAAGTCTAACTTAGGTTTGGCTGCTTCAAATTCCCTTGAAGCTACAAACTCTAGTGGAACAAAATAAAGAGGTATATTGGAGACATCACTGGTGCTGGCCAATCAATGATTTTGCAATAGGGGTTTTCTGCCAGTTTGCAAAACCAGAATTTGACCGAGGAAAGCAACAAGCATGCTTGAAGGAACCGCAGTCAGGGTGCTTCAGTGCTAGCCTGACCAGCCTAAAAATGTCATATTTGCTTTCGCCCTGAAGACAAGCTTGTTTCACGACCTTTTGAAATTTAACAAATTGGGACAAGTTTTGCCTCCATCTTCAGGAACTGCAGAAAGCCTCTCCCCCAAATGTATTTATTTACATTTTTAGGACACTGCATCCCATATGCCCCAGACTAGCAACAGCACATTCAAAGCATTTGCTCCTGGTAGCACACCCAACACTCTTGCTTTTCTGGGTCAAGCTCAGCAAACCTGCAACTGTGATTGCATGTGTTGAATCTAAGCAGTTATAATTTCTCCTTCCCATAAGGCAGCGCCACAGCTTACTAGAAATCTATGGGGGTGACAGATGTGCCCAACCAAAGAGCACTTGTGGAAATAATTGACTAATGAAATAAAATTGGCACAAGGTTTTGCAGCACAAACTCTTTTGTAACTGCTTGGCACAGCTTTATTGTGCACATGGCTAAAAATGTAAAGAGAGGAGTCCTCACACATTATAAAACCTTTTGGTTAACATAAATTGTTTATCACATTCTGCAACAAATGGTAGTCTGAGATAAGAACTTATTATGTTATCTGGATGTTATTTTGCATGTACTGCCTAAACCATCTTCTGGAACAGGGTGGAATGCTTTATTACTTCTCTGTATTGTCATTTGCACCTCCTGCACACCCCTGCTGCCCCTTTAGCTAGATAATCCCACTGACATCCCCCCCCCAGCAGGAAACCACCTTTGTTGTTGTTGTTGTTTAATCGTTTAGTCGTGTCCGTCTTCGTGACCCCATGGACCAGAACACACCAGGCACTCCTGTCTTCCACTGCCTCCCGCAGTTTGGTCAAACTCATGCTGGTAGCTTCGAGAACACTATCCAACCATCTCGTCCTCTGTCGTCCCCTTCTATAGAAACACAGATCTAAAGGGTGATGGTGGTGACAAAAGACTACGAACCATGTAAGAACAGTAAGCCCAGAGACTGAAATTACCTATCTATGCCACTGCTTGGCAAATATCCCTTCTACAAATTCACCTCCTAAATCCTCGGAAGGGATCTCAGTCATCTCTTATTCATCCACAACTTTATTCAAATCAATGTTTGTTTCATTGTATTCACAAGAAAGAGGGAAGCAGGGACATGTTTCTGCAATAAAAGCTGCAAAGGCTTGTTTCAGCTCTCTTTATTGCCTTTTATAAATGTTGTTGTTTATGCTTCATTACATTCAAGTTTTCCCTTCTTTTTTCCCTTCTTCTTTTATACTGCAGATACCAAAGTATCTTTTAGGGTGCCGTGCCTCGGCTAGAACTAAACAGATGCTTCTTTTATGACGAAGAAAGTGTTTTTAAGCCAATAATAATTTGTAAGTGCTTTAATTCCTTTTCCTGAAAAAAGAAGAAGAAGCTATATTGCTTTTTAACAGAAACAAACGGGTAATAAAAGACAAGAGAGGGTGTGAATCAGAAATAGGGCATGATCCTCTTACTCAAAGTGCCAGCTGGGTAGAGTGCCAACTGCAGACCTTAAGGTGGGCAGCACCCACTGAGCAAGAGAGTCAGGTGGTCAGAAGAAGAAACCAATCACCTTCTGCTGTATTAGTGGGGTGGAGTACTTTTCACGCTGAGGGCCACATTCCCTCAATGGAAACCTTCCAGGGGCCACAGACTACTAGTGATAAGTGGTGTCCAAGGCAAATGTGGGTGGAAAAAAATGCATGCTAGTCTTACTGTCTTGTAAGGCCCATCTTCACCACATATCTAAACTACTTCAGTGACCATCCCCTTTGGAATCAGCCCCTTTGGTGTGTTGCTGGCATGATATGACTAATGTTACTCAGGGGGGGAAACTGTATGGGTGGAAGATTTCACACATATTTCTAAAAGGCATGGGATTTCAGACATATTTCTAAAAGGTTCAGAGTAAAGGGGCAGAAATCTGGAAATGCAAGACCAAACTTCCAACCTATTCTGCTGATTTTCTAGAATTGATTTATTTGATTGCATTGCATTTATATCCCACCTTTTCCTCCAAGGTTTTCAATGTCATGTATTATCCTCACAACAACCCTGTGAGGTAGGTTAAGCTAAGGGACTGTGACTGGCCCAAGGTCACCCAGTGAGCTTCATTGGCTGAACGCTTCATGGATTTGAACCCTGGTGGAGGGACACGGGTGGTGCTGTGGGTTAAACCACAAAGCCTAGGACTTGCCGATCAGAAGGTCAGCGGTTCGAATCCTCATGACGGGATGAGCTCCCGTTGCTCGGTCCCTGCTCCTGCCAACCTAGCAGTTCGAAAGCACGTCAAAGTGTAAGTAGATAAATAGGTACCGCTCCAGCAGGAAGGTAAACAGCGTTTCTGTGCGCTGCTCTAGTTCGCCAGAAGCGGCTTAGTCATGCTGGCCACATGACCCCGAAGCTGGACGGCGGCTCCCTTGGCCAATAAAGCAAGATGAGTGCCGCAACCCCAGAGTCGGCCACGACTGGACCTAATGGTCAGGGGTCCCTTTACCTTTACTCTCAGGTCCTAATCTGACACTCTAACCACTACACCACACTGGCTCTCAAATTACTGGAAAAGGTGGAATTTAAAGTGAAGCACAATTTTATTTCCCTGCCCCTGCTTTGGAGAGGTTTGAGATAGAAACACCATGGGCAAAATATCATATTCTATCATTGTCAAATCCTTTGCTCAGGAAAGATACAAAACCCACAAAATCCACCTAGCAGTAAACCGGATTCTTTTTCTGCACACTGACCTTAGAATAACTTCTAAGTTATTATATTCTGTGCTAAGCAAGTGTCAGACACAGGAAGGGTTGTGGATACCCAGAGAGACTTCAGCCTTGATGTAGGCAGGAAATATCGATGAAGTGGAAAAGGCAAAATCAAATGCAGCACAGAGAGAGAGAGAGACAGAATGTCTAAGGAAGAGGAGAGGTAGAGATATAGGCAAGGGAAGACATCAGAATTGCACTACAGAGCATGTCACATATGTCCGTCTTCCATGTCTTATAACAGTATCATGGGCAAGTAGGGCAAATGGTAGACTTAGAGGATGTTTGATGCTGGAGAAGGGGGGCAGTCTTGGCTCAAGAGTGACAGCTTCAGGAGGGCCATCTTAGCTTGGTGAGAAGTCAGAATTACAGGTGCAATCATATGCACCAGCCTTCCTCAAGCTGGTGTCCTTCAGATGTTTCAGACTATAACCACCATTAGCCACAGCACCAGCTTGGGGATATACAGTATATGCTGTTACCTAACTCAATATGGCTTACTTCTGAGAAGACAGGCATAGTATTGCACTGTAAACATCTATTTTTTAGGCTGCAATCCTGTACATGCCCACCTGGCAGAAAGTCCAATTGAAAGGAACTGGGCTTACTTCTGAACAGACAATACATAGGCTATCACTGATAATTAATTACGATGGCCGTCACCCTTTGTTGTCATCAGTGGGTCCCAAACCATAAGGTTTTGGGATTGTTTTTGCTTTTGCAAAAGATGCTGGGCTTCACCGACTAAACTGCAGGTATTAGTATTCCTGTGGGTCCAGTTATAAAATCTATTGGCACGTCTGAAGGGTCAGGATCCTGGAATCAATTAGAAGTAATCTTTTATTTATTGGCCTCTGTCAAAAAATTAATGGCAGAACATCAATTTCAAAGAGATACACTGACAGGGGGATAATTGGCTTGATAATATGTGAGAAATGGTGAAAATAAATTAAATTTACATATCATCTGCATTTTATGGAAAACAGAGTTTAAAAGTTCTTGATTCCTAGGTGGAAGAGGACTTGTTTCTCAGTATTATTATTACTATTATTATTATTACTACTATTATTATTATTACTATTATTATTATTAATAGATTGCATCCTATGGGCATCTCAAAGCTATTTACAATGGTGTGTGTGTTTGTGTGATATATATAAAAACAGTCAAAGCAATTGCATCTATAGGAACATACATACACACACACACACACACACACACACACACACACAGCATTAAAAAACCTACATATAAAAAATTAATTTCAAATCCAATATAAACAATAAAAACAACTGGAACAAGAAGCAGACATGCCCATTGTAGATTTATGGAAGTGTATGATCATTAGAAATATGAATAAAATGTCTGACTATGAAAGATGGAATTGATTGATTGATTGATTGATTGATTGATGATTGAATGTATTTACATTCCTTCCCCCCATTTTCCCAAAGGAGCTCAATGTGACCTGTATGTCCCCCCCCCCCTCATTTAATCAGCACACCAACCCCGTGAGGTAGGTTAGGCTGAGAGGCCCCACAAGGTCACCCAGGGAGCTTTATGGCCAAGTGGGGATCGGAACCCTGGACTCTCCCAGATCCTATCTTGAAACTCTAACCCAGCCTTTTTCAAGCTTGGGTCCCCCAAATGGTCCTGCTAACTAGGGATGATGGAAGTTGTAGAATCATAGAATTCTAAGTTGGAAGAGACCCTGAGGATCATCTAGTCCAGGCATGGCCAAACTTGGCCCTCCAGAAGTTTTGGGACTACAACTTCCATGATCCCTAGCTAACAGGACCAGTGGTCAGGGATTATTGGAAATCTAGTCCCAAAACATCTGGAGGCCCAAGTCTGGCCATCCCTGATCTAGTCCAACCCTCTGTGATGCAGGAATATGCAGCTGTCCAATATGAGGATCAAGCCTGTGACGTTGGTGTTATCAGCATCATGCTCTAACCAACTGAGCTATTCCGATTCACTAGCTCCTAAAATACTCAAGCCCTTCTCCCTGTCATTTAACAGCTGATATATACAGAGGTGCAAGGATTTTCCCACTTCCATCCTCCCTTTTCAGAAGATGTGATTAGTGGATCTTGGTTTCCCAAATACGGTACATTTCTCTCAGCAGGATCAGAATATCAGGTGTTACAACTCTGCCAAAGGGTGAGCATAGCTTAATGGTAGAGCAACTCCTTGGCATGCATAAGGTCCCATGTTTGATCCTCTGCATCAATCTCTGAAACCCTAGATAGCCAACACCAGTCAATGTAGACAATACTGAGCTCTCAAGCTCCTAAGAGTTATAATGATGAATCTCATCATTGGGTAGGCAGGCCTTTCCGGCCTTTTCAGCTCAGAAAAGTGATAATTAATGAATCGATCCAAGTCCAGTTTTGGACAGGACAGCTTACCCATCCTTAACTCTACAACACACTAGCTCTCCAGACAGAGCCTCTCATTATTAGGTTTGCATGGCACATATTTGCTACTGGGGTGCATGGGGAATCGTAGCCCTCACAGGCACCCCAAGTGGGGGACATGGCAACAGGGACTAAGGATAGACCCCTTCTGCTGTCTCTGGCCCCAGCTAATGCCCAACTCCTGAAGCCAACCAAGGCAAGCAATTTCACCTTGTTCACTACCAAGAAAAAAAAGACAAAATAAAAGGAGGGAGAAAAATCTGAAATGGCCAAGGGAATAGTCTATTAGTGTTAATCTCTGCTTTGCAATACAGGCCTTGACAGCTCTCCGCCAAGACAAACGTGTTGGGGAGAAGATGAAAGGTGTGGGAGGGGGAGAGAGAGAGAGAGACTGGGGGAGGAGGGGAAAGATCACAAACAATGTTGCCCTGAACTTTTCCAAGAGCTGCTGTAAGCTCACTCTGCAGCCCTGTACTTTCTGACAGGTATTTACCTAGCCTGATATAGTGACAGAGGATGAGGGATGCTTGATGGATGGTGACCCCAGCGAGCATTCCGTTGACTTCTCCAAATTACTTTCTGTTCTGGTAGAGATGATTCTGTATCATCGCTGGGAGTGCTTTGTAAACTCTCGAAAGAAGGAGTCAAAGAAGAAATTAGGTGCAGAGTGACTGTATAATAATATTTCAAGGGGAGGATGTGGGGGGGTAACCATATTATCAGACAATCCCTCTTGTCAGACTGAATCATGGGTGTAGAAGAATATTTGGCTGCAAGTGTACTCATAGGATCCTGCTGACTACAGCCCCGCCCCCAGGTCCCTCATAATGTGAGAGAGATCCATGAACAAAGCCATTGAGTTCTATGATGTCAGCCAAGCTTACATCTCTTTTTCCAGATTTGCCTTAGACTTGCTTTTCATCATCATCATCATCATCAAACCTTTTATTGGCATCACATATTGTTGTTGTTGTTGTTTAGTCGTGTCCGACTCTTCATGACCCCATGGATCAGAGCACGCCAGGCACTTCTGTCTTCCACTGCCTCCCGCAGTTTGGTCAAACTCATGCTGGTAGCTTCAAGAACACTATCCAACCATCTTGTCCTCTGTCGTCCCCTTCTCCTTGTTCCCTCCATCTTTCCCAACATCAAGGTCTTTTCCAGAGAGTCTTCTCTTCTCATGAGGTGGCCAAAGTATTGGAGCCTCAGCTTCACGATCTGTCCTTCCAGTGGGCACTCAGGGCTGATTTCCTTAAGAATGGATAGGTTTGATCTTCTTGCAGTCCATGGGACTCTCAAGAGTCTCCTCCAGCGCCAGAATTCAAAAGCATCAATTCTTATGCCTGTTGTCTTTGTCCATGGAGTTTTCTTGGCAGGGATACTGGAGTGGCTTGCCGGTTCCTCCTCCAGGTGGATCATGTTTGGTCAAAACTCTCCACTATGACCTGTTCATCTTGGGTGCCCTGCTCGGCATAGTTCATAGCTTCTCTGAGTTATTCAAGCCCCACAGCAAGGCAGTGATCCATGAAGGGGTATTGGCATCACATCCAAACACCCAAAACAAATCAATACAGAATTACCACTTCCCCATTGAGAAGCCACCATGGGATCCACGACAAAACATTGCAATAATGTTGGAGCACTTCTGATCAGGTTGCTAGCCAGCCAAGCCCATTTCCAAGATACTCCATTCCCTCCAGCAATCAGCCAGCATTTCATGTTCACCAAGCATATTCAGCCTTCACCCCCCATAGGAGGCAGTGAAGGCATTTAGAAGAGAGTTGGGCAGATTCATGGAGGAGAGGGCTATTGCTGGCTACTTGCCATGATGGCAGTGCTCTGCCTTCCAAAGTTGGAGGCAGCAATGCTACTGAATACCAGCTGCTGAAAATCTCAGCTCTTGTGCTCCCACAGGCATGTGGCTGGCCACTGTGAGAACAGGATGCTGGGCTAGATGGGCCATTGACCTGATCCAGAAGGCTCATCTTATGTTCTCAAGCATACCCTCTTTTAGTCATACCACTGGTATACCTTCACTGGCAGAACAGCTCTACAATTGGGGTGTTTCACTGTTTTCCCCACCTTAGTGGTAGACAGCCATTCCTCTCTGTGAATATACTTGCCAGACCTCCAGGGCTGACCAGAAGTCTCCAGGGTTGCCTGGTCCTCTCCAGGTAAAGTGAGAGAGCCTTAAAAACAATCAAGCAGACTATGTGTGCAGCTTATAAGCTTCAGCCTGGCAGGAGCTGGCTGCAAATTATTGACTATGTTCTCATGGGTGGGCGGCTTCCTTCCTCTGCTTCCTTCTCCCCTCTCCCAGTTAATCACCAATTAACCACCATCTCCAGAGCTGAGTGGTGGGAGGGAACACAGAGGCAGAATCACCAGGGTCAATCTCTAAGACATCAGCAAGGCTCGCCCCAAAGTCTCAGGTTTGGGCCCTGAAATCTGAGTCTGGGATGCCCCTAACAACCCTACCTATGAACAGCAGCGCATCATAAACACCCACTCTCCCAAGTTACCCAGCGGTTCACTGGCCATGGTTGAGAGCCTGGGGATGATAGTCCTTCAACTTTCAGCTCATACCAGAAGCTCATGTCTCTAGACAAATTGCAGAGTTAAGTACCTATGGGCTGGGATACAGCAGCAGACAGACACTCAAAAGCTCAGCCGATGCTCCCAGGGTTTCACTTCTGTAACTGGGGTTTTCTGTTTGTGTGTGCACACGTGTGTGTATACATGTACATACATACATACATACAGTGCTTTTTTCTTTAAAAAAATGTTTAGGGGTACTGTCATTTTGACTCAAGAAAATCACCATTTTATAGTTCAAATCGGGGAAAATAAATACAGTAAATGGACAAAAGTACAATGATTCACAAAATGTTTAGGGGTATGCGTACCCCTGTGTCCCCCCCCCCCAGAAAAAAGCACTGCATACATACATAGAGATATAGATAAACACACACATTCATTCATTCCTTCATTCATTTATGGCAGCGCTGTGCTTTGTTCTATGCCAGTATAGCAGGGATCCAGCCAAATCCCATGGCCTCTCAGCTCCTGGATCCCAAGCATAGGATTGGACCCTCCATCCTTAAGTTAGAGAGGGCTGAGCTGCATTGCAAAGCTTTTCTCTTTGAGCCACCTTAAGCACCTTTTGCTTCAAGGCTGTGAATTTCTTGTCATTCTGAAAATTGATCAAAATGCAATTCACACATTTGAAGAAGGTGAGAAAATCTCAGGGGTGTTTAATAACTCCTACTAAAAGGCAATTACATCTTGCACTCAAATCCTTTCGGCATTTCACTGAAGTCTACAATAAATCTTCACTTATTTTTTAATTTATTTTACTTTTCCTCCTTGTCATATATGTACTGCATTATGGCTTATTTATTGATGAGTATGGTCTTGTTTTCAAGTATTGCTAGGCTCTCAGGTAAAATAGTTTTGAGTGATCCTATCCTTGATCAGGAGGAGTGTGTGTGTGTGTGTGTGTGTGTGTGTGTGTGTGTGTGGTGTTCTTGTTGTTGTTGTGAAAACAAGACCATTTAATACCCAGTTTTCTGTTGCCTTTGAATCAGTACATGGCGGTGAGTGTATATGCATCATTTGTGTGGATAGAAATAATATTTTTCTCAGAAGTCATCATTTGTATTCCTGCCTACATGATCACTTGGAATTAAATCTAAGCCAGAAAAGCAGCATACCAAATTCCACTCCCAACCCACAAAGGCATTGAGGGATATTTGGCCTCCAGTGAGCCTGACCCCCTGCCCACCCCATAGCAAGTTACTTATGAGTGTTTGGTTGTGTGAAAAGTAAGAAAACATTTCAAGCATAGGAGAGAATCTTGTATCCATCAACACTGTCATTTTCACCACCATTTTATTATTTGCACCCTGCCCATCTGACTGGGTTGCCCCAGCCACTTTGGGTGGCTTCCAACATATATAAAAACATAATAAAACACCAAGAGTTAAAAAGCTTCCCTATACAGGGCTGTCTTCAGATGTCTTCTAAAAGTCAAATAGTAGTTTATTTCCTTGACATCTGATGGGAGGGCGTTCCACAAGGTGGGTGCCACTGCCAAGAAGGCCCTCTGCCTGTTTTCCTGTAACTTCACATCTTGCAGTGGGGGAACCGCCAGAAGGCCCTCGGTGCTGGATCTCAGTGTCCAGGCTGAATGATAGGGGTGGAGAGACTGGAGGCGCTACTTCAGGTATACTGGTCTGAGGCCATTTAGGGCTTTAAAGGTCAGCACCAGCATATGAATTGTGCTCAGAAACATATTGGGAGCCAATACAAGTCTTTCATGACTGGTGTTATATGGTTATAGCGGCCACTCTCAGTCACCAGTCTAGCTGCCGCGTTCTGGATTTGTTGTAGTTTCTGAGTCACCTTCAAAGGTAGCACATTGCAGTAGTCCAAGCAGGAGAAAATCAGGGCATACACCACTCCGGTGAGACAGTGCCCAGGCAGGTAGGGTCTTAACTAGATTGTGCATGTTTTGCTGATTAAAGCTAAGAATCCTTTTAATAGCTTTCTTTCTGACTAATTTGCCTGACTTCAGTTCCCAAAGTATAGAGAGAAGGAAAGATTTAAAAGTGATATTTTTCTTATAATACACACAGAGAGACGCAAACATTATATGTTGAAAAAAGTAGAAAACCATTAATAGGTGGGGTTGGAGCTTTAATATGTTTCATGCCCCCCCTTGTTTAGGAATTTCTGAGGCTGTGGTGGTGAGAAGGACAGGCCAAGCACACTTGATGAAGCCCATTGATTTGAAGAAGGCCCAGGACTCCAATGAGGACAGAGAGTTGAAGCTGAATATTGATTAGTGCAGTTCAAAAGTTGCTTTGCAGGAAACAGAAAAGTGGCTTTGTTTTGTGTTTTTAATCCTATTTTTTCCCCCACCCCCATAGGAAACATTACGTTCGAGTTCTGAGTAATCTGACTAGAAGGGCGGTCATCAAAAGCCTATTACAGAAGGACCCCAAGAGAGAGCGGAAAAAGAGAAAAAAGCTACACTTGCGATACCTATGGATTTATCAATAGAACACATCTTTTGATCCTTAAAAAAAAAAAAAATGTTCCGCGAGTCCCCCTGACTTTTACAATGTAGGGAGAGTAATTTGGTGGTTTTTTTCCTATCTTGCAGGTTTGCTTTGATGACCTATTGATCTACTCAAGTGGCTTCCCGAAACATCTGGGGCATACAGATATGGCACTGAACCGTCAGAGCAAAGATGGGATTAAAGCTGAAATTCTTGAAGTGACATTTTCGCTCAGCAAGATCTGAAAATATCGGGCACTCTGCCTTCAACAAATGCACCACAGAAGCTCTGCCAAAGAGGAGTTGTGACAATGAATCTCAACAAGGGCTTGGAGCTCACCACTTGGCTGGTTTTCTGCCTCCCTGTATTTTTTTAACCAGTTGTTAGGGGTGCAAAAACTAAAGCCTCTGCTACAAAGGCATGGTGGCCTTGCATGTAGATCCCAAGGACTGTAATGCCAAAGAATCCAGGGAGGAGGTGAGTGGTAGGAATCAATGCAGAGAGAGGTTTGGGGGGAGGGCGAAATGGCCAAATTCACTCGTGTATCCGAGAACAGGCAATGGAGGACAGTCAAGCATCCTAGGAACTTGTTGGTGATGAAATAGATGCTTAGCCATGATGCAGATGTACTCCAGCCCCAAATGAGCTAGCTTAGAGGATGCTAATGCTTTATTTATTTATATTCCAAGAAGTTCAAGGTGGCAGTACATAGTTCTCCTTCCCATTCTGTCCTCCCAACAACCGTGTGAGGTAGGTTAGGGTCACCCAGGGAGCTTCATGGGCAAGTGTAGATTGGAAGCCTCTTCTCCCAGGTCTTAGTCCAACACTCTAACTGCTGCACCACACAGGGTCTCTTGTGGTGACTGCAATGCAGTGGTATTCAGTGCTAGTTTTACTCAGAGTAAACCTGCTGAAGTTAAAGCACATGGTATCCTTAAAGGTAAAGGTAAATGGACCCCTGACTGTTAAGTCCAGTCGCAGACGACTCTGGGGTTGCGGCGCTCATCTCGCTTTACTGGCCGAGGGAGTCGGCATACAGCTTCCGGGTCACTTGGCCAGCATGACTAAGCCGCTTCTGGTGAAACCAGAGCAGTACATGGAAATGCCGTTTACCTTCCCACCGGAGTGGTACCTATTTATCTACTTGCACTTTGACGTGCTTTCAAACTGCTAGGTGGGCAGGAGCAAGGACCGAGCAACGGGAGCTCACCCCGTCGCGGGGATTCGAACCGCCGACCTTCTGATTGGCAAGCCCTAGGCTCTGTGGTTTAGACCACAGTGCCACCCACGTATGTTAATTTCACTGGGTCTACTCTGTGTAGGACTTGGCTTAATGCAGCCTATTATTCATGAAGGGTTGTGAGGTCCCAGCCCTTCAGTTCAATTCAGTTCAGTTCCAGCTACACCCTACTCAGAGCACACCCACTTAAATTAACCAACTGAAGTCAGCCATTCTAGATTCAGGTAGGTAGCCGTCTTGGTCTTACACAGTCGAAATAAATAAATTAAAAAATGTCCAGTAGCACCTTAGAGACCAACTAAGTTTGCTCTGGGTATAAGCTTTCGTGTGCATGCACACTTCTTCAGATACACTGAAACAAAAGTCACCAGACCCTTATATATAGTGGGAGGTGGGGTATTTCCCAGAAGGGTAGAAGGAGATGGGCGATTGACTCCATGGGTATGGTAAACCTGCTGACAACTGTTAACGACTGCCATTAGTCCTTCTGTGTGGCCTTGGGTCCTGATGGAGGGAGCAACATCATGGTCTTCTGAGATGTCACTTTCCCACTCGGGTGGCATAATAATATTTCCGGACCAACCTCAGTGGGTCTAATAGTGAGTAGCACTAGCACTGAATGCCACCCGATATTTATATCCCTCTCTTCCAAAGGACAGCAAGCTTCTAGCATTTGTAGAACATGGGATATGAGATAAAATGTTCTGGCACTATTCTTCTCTTCTTTTATCTGAGGAACTAGCCTGCCCCTCCCTCGTTTCAGTATTTTATCTCGCTGCAAAAAAAAGAAATGAAAACCCATTTCTATAGATGCCCATGTTTCAAAGCCCTCCATGATCACGCTCCACTTACAGCTCTGTGTTCAAATTTTGATACTTCTCTTGCCTACGGCCAACCTCCTCACCCCACCCCCAACAAAAGATCCCCATTATTATTCCCAGAATGGAATTGCAGGGGAAACTGCTGCTTATGGATTTCAAACAGAAGTGTGGTTTTTTTGTGGGGTGGAGGCTGAACTTTTGATCTGACAGCCAGATTGCTGTAGCGGATCATAGTTCAGGCTGTTTCTTGCTCTGGAAATATTCATCTCATCACGCTGAACAATGTAGAGCAAAGCGCGGACCAGCGGCTTCAGTTAACGCTTTTAATACTGAAATATAGCACCGACCAGGGACAAAGCAATCAAATGCTTGGGCTGAACTCACCCAACCAAGAATGAAGGAGGGAAAGGAAACGTGAAGGCCTATGTATCAGAATTTACTAGTGCCGGCCTAGAATCACCTGCAGTTTTGTGTGTGTGTGTGTGTGTGTACTGCAGATGCTTTTGACAGCATCCTCTTTCTTCTTCTGATACCTTCCCAACACTCCCTGAGCAGCGTTCATGCATTTATTTACATTACTCCAATGTGCATTACTCTCGATTTACTTCACCTGGTCACAGTAGCAACAGTGTCATCACAGCCAAATCTGTTCCACCATCTGCCAGCATGACACCATTTTGTTCGCAGCTTGATACCTGATTGGTTGGGATCACCCAAGGAGCTCAATGTGGCAAATGTGGCTCTCCCTCTCCTCTTTTAATCCCCACAGCAATCCCGGGAGGTAGGTCAGGCTGAGGGGCCAGTGCCTGGCCCCCAAGGTGACCCAGTGGTTGAGAGGGGGATTTGAACCCTGGTCTCCCAGGTCCTAGTCCAATGCTCTAATCGCTGCAGCACACTGGCCATTTGTTTGTGGTTGGTGACAAAAAAAAGAAGAAGCTCCCAGGTCTCATTTCATTTCACTTTTAATTTGTATACCGTCTTTCTATATTACTATTCACAAGACGGTTTACAGCAACAAAATATACAACAAAGAATGCACACCTTATAATGATCTGATCCAATATAAAAAGTCATAATAAAACATAACTTTAAAATGGAACGACATTCTAAGTAAAGTAATATTCAATAACCTATTGGAATAGAATAGTACACAATAAAATTAAATCTCAAAACCTCAGCAAATAATAATTAAACAGAAATTCACTCAATTTGTAACAATTTGTAACAATTACAATAAATAATTGCTAAACTAGGATCAATAAAAATAACTGCAAGTTACACTCAATAAAATACCACAGTACATACAAAACCATGTAAAAGGATCAAATTGAGAAACAAAGACACATAACTTATAAAAAAATTTTAAAAAATCCCTAAATTTGAATCAGGCTATCAAGAGTTTCACATTTAGGCCTCCAATTCTAATGATCTGATGATTGTCAGTCATCCTCTAGATTAGAACAACCCTTTGCAAGCAGCCTTTGAAGTGGCAGGCTTTTGCTTTAGGCAAATTGAATATAAACAGAGACAGGATTACCTGGAACACCTAACAAGGTGGTGTCAACCATCTACCAGAGATACCTGCCAAGAATATCGAAGGAAGGAGTGGGCATTCCCTCCCTGCCCTGACTCCTTCTTGAACTATCCCTACAGGCATAATCCCCTTCTATTAATTCAGCTTGTTAAAGAGATCAGTGGTAGAACTTGAGGTCTGAAAGACTGAGAAGCAGCTGTCAGAAAGGCTTCATTAAACTCAGAGCAACACTTCATTAACTAAAGTAGATTGCCACCAAGATGGAGGGGGCTCAGAGCAGGGGGGGCCAGAAAGAGATCTGCTTGAAGGATTTTAATCTGACAAAACAAAAAGGGTGGGGTGGGGTGGGGTGCACTTCAGGCCAAAAGAGAAGCCAGCACGTTGTTCCTGAAGCTGAAAAGAAAATGCACTCGTAGTTTGTGAAATGTCTCCATTTTGTCATGTAATGGAAGTGAGGAGTAAAAAGAATAGGTTTAGTGCATGCAGTAAACAAATAAGCCCTTGCAGAGGATCACTGGGTCCCTTTTCTGCGTGTGTGTCTTCTCTGTGAATGCACTCCTAAAAGACCGGCACTGGATGCGTACCCCTCAACTGTCCTGGAAAAACCAGGACATCCCATTATTTCCCATGAGAGCATGGCAGCCATTTTGGGAGCCACAATTTTGCGCTGCTATCTCACCCTGAAAAAGTACTTTTCAGGGCCGTGATCTCGCACTGCACCCTAAAAAGCACTTCTTTGGGGCTGTGATCTCATGCGGGTCAAGTGGCTCATGCAGCAGGGCAGCCCCAGAAGATGGCATCCCTGGTTTTTCGTTGTGACGTGTTGGTGGGCATGCGGATGCCTGTAAGCCACTGAGGACATTTAAAGGTCTTGCTACCTGTATATAAAGCTCTAAACAGCTCTGAAACAGGTTTCTAGAAAGGCCAGCTACCCCTCCATTGCCTAGAAAGGGGATTAAAATCAACAAATGGAACCACAGCATGATAATTATTGGCTTATGGTGACGCAGAGCAAGGCTTTATCAGGGGTGGTGCCCATTTTATGGGATGGACTTTCTGCTGAAATGTGATAGGCCCCATCTCTTGGTATTTCACCAACTTTTGAAGGAACCCCCCCCCCCCCATTTACTCAGCCATTCTCTTGCTCTCTAGACCACTTCCTCTTCTTCTAATTCCTGGGTTGCGTTAATGGAATTGCTCTATTGCATGTTTTAAGTATGCATGTTTATATTTTAATGGGATTGTTTTACTGTGTATTTTAATTATGAATATTTGTAATGCAATGCTTGTATAATTGGTTTGATATGTGTAAGTTGCTTAGAAACCTACTTTGGTTTTAAATTTTATATTATTAGCACTGTTAATACTCCCCTTTTGTTCACATATGCATAGAGACCTGTGCCACAACCTTCTCTCTCACAAGAGATGCTCTCACAGCATCTCTTACTCATATGAACAGCTGCAATAGTCATCTTCCAACTTTCCATTACCTTTTTTAAAAAGTATTTTTAAAAAATACATTCTTTTGTCAGCCTTGGAGATCCCTTAATAAAGTTTTCAAGTTTTCTTCCTATTATCCCAACCGATGGATGTATTTAATTCTTAGCAACTTAAATTTTGCAAGCTATAAAAGCTGCTTCTAAGTGTCAGCTCCCAGCTGGGTTCCCTAGAGATTTCCTTGGGCTGCCAGAGCAAAGAGACACATATTTAGCCACTAAATAAAGCTTCTGACATTGCAAGTATTGATGAATAATCTATTTATGCTATTCCCCTTACTCCACAGACCAGATTTTCTTCATTTGTTTGCTGCAAATTTCTTTTTTTTAATAATAATATTTATTACTTTTATAGATTACAGAAAAGGAAGAGAAAAACAAAAAAAAGACAAAGGAGGAAAGCAAAAAGGGGGGAAAAACAACACAGCACAATATATAAACAATGCAAAACATAACCTAAACTCAAAACCAAACACCCCAAACTAAACCAAACAAACCCCACTCCCTAACCCCGACCCCAAACAAAACAAAACAAAAACAATTTAAAAACATACATCATCCCTTTTCCGTACTCTATCTTTCATTCCCTTGTTTCCTCGACCTCCTCTCACCTCCCTTTTTGTATTCCACTTCTATTAATTGTTTCAGCAAATCCTTTCCATCTTTCTCCATTTTCTATCATATTGTAAATAACATATTTTTTAACCTTATTTTCCATGAAAACTAAAATACTTATATATGCTTAACTCCTCATAACATTTCTGCTAAGCCCATAAAAAATCATTCCACCATTTTTCTATCACTCATTAGTTTTACCATATGTCTATATATAAACTTTAAATTTTCCAATCTTCTTCCACCATCTCCTCTCCCTGGTTTCGGATTCTGCCAGTCCTTTCCGTCAACTCCATAAAGTCCATCAACCTGGTGATCTTATGTCTGAGGCTCTTAACTCTTTTCCAAGTCCCTTCTGCAGGTCTTCTTCATTTTCTTTAATGCCAAAGAGCAAATCTCGGGGAAACTCCAACCTGTCAATCCTTTTCTTCCTTCTGAACAGATCAGCCAAATTTCCATAGTTGAAGCTACAGTCCATAAAGTATTTCAGGGCATATTTCAAGATTCCTCCAAATCCAAAGGCCCCCAAAACTTCAATCTCCTCCAGGCCCGAGTCCATGTCCCAAAAGTCAGTTAATCCCTGCATAGAGGGATCTTTCCAACTTTCCTTCTTTAATCCAAGCCGGGATCCATTCCTCAAAGTCTGACTTTTCCTAGATTCAATCATAAAAGGCCTCAGTTTATAGTCCTCAATTTGCTTCTGTAAAGCCACGGATCCCGCTTGTATTACTTTATGTTCAACAACAGCAGCTTTCTCCTTCTCCTCCTTCTCCTCCTTCTCCTCCACCATTTGTCCTGCCAAAATGGATTCCTGTACCAAGTCCTGAATTATTTCTGTGTTGGTGTTCGCTTTTTGACTCAAATTAGTCACTTTCTGTTCCAAACTATCAACTTTAAAAGTCATGTCATCCATCTTCTTGTGAAGCTGTCCCAGCGAACAGCTTATCTTACATAAAACAGTCACAATGGCCTCTCCTGTCAACATTTTTAAATGGTCCAAGGTCAATCTCTGGTTCTCAGAATCCTTATCTGCAGCTGGAAATCCCCCAGTTACACTCCTGTAACAGTTTCAAAAGCTCCCTCTAGAGGGAAACAGTCTCCACTTGTATCAGTTCTTTCAGGCACAACTCAAGCATTAAAGATAGTTTCAATTTTCAGTTACTTTTCCTCTTTTTTAAACGCTGCGAATTTCAGACTGTACACCGTATTGATTCCACCACCACCACCACCCCAGCAAACTTGCAGATGAAATGATTCTGAGCAGGGCTAGCAAGGGTACCATTCAAATAATTCATACTGGTTTGGGTCCCATCAGATCCTCCCCAGCACCCATATTGCTCCTGTCTAAGTGAGCCCTCTGCTATCAACAGAGAGGCTGGAGACACATTAAATGGGTCATGGGGGAACAAGTCATTCACAAGAGTGCGCACCCCCAACACTCCTCCCATTGCAGGCCCTCTCCTGACCTTCCCACATTAAGCTTAAAAGGAAATTATTCATGCATTCATTTGAATGCACTTAGGACCCTGCACAGTCCAGGTCTCTAATCATGGGGAGCATTCTAAGCATGTTCGGCTGAACAGGAGAAGAAACTAGAAGGTTACCAGAGCATAGACAACAGGCTTTCCCTGACCATATAAGGGCACAGCTGGGCCACCAGCCCAAGCTGATGGAAGGCACTCTGCACCCCTAAGGCCACCTAAGCCTCAAGTGACAGCAATGGATCCAGGATTACTCCCAAGCTGTGTATCTGCTCCTTCAGAGCAGTATAATCCCATCAAGAGCCAGCCACCTCTCATCCATATGGTCTACGGAACCACTCACCAACAGTGCCTCAATCTCATCTGCATTGAGCTTTCGTTTACTGGCTCTCCTCCAGTTCCTTACCGAGGCAAGACGATGGTCCAGCATACCCACTGCCCCACCTGCAGATGTACAGCGGTACAGAGAAAGACCATAAGAAATCTATTTTCCCATTTCTTTGCAACGAAACAAAAGCACTGTAATAGCCACGGTTGAGTAGAGACAGCCAAGCCGCTATTTGGATTCCAATCTCTCAAGTTATAAAGGATCAAGAAATCAGTCTTGCAATGGAAAATGCACCTGTCAGAAATCCCTCCTTTCTTCCTTGACATCCATTTTATATGGCTGACATCTATCCTCTGGCCACTACATGCCGGCCTGTTTAACAATGCGGTGAGTCTGAGCACATCACATCCCTGCTTTCGCAAGTGTGCTGTTTTGGCATCTGAGATGGTCTCGTGGGCCACTCAAGGGCCCAGCAGAAACTGCCAGGGAAGGCCCAGCTGAAACTGGCAAAGCCTTTCCACGTACCTGACCCCCAAGGAGTCTGGTCCATCAGAGTGAATGGAGCTCTGCCCCATCAACCTCAGTCTGCCTTTTTACTTGCAACCAGTCTTGTGGGTGGGCACTGCCTGTCAGCTTCCTCTCTAATCTCAGTGTTTCCCCTTGTAGAACTCAGGATGGAGGAGAATGGAGACAAAGAAAGAATTCATAGGTTCCACCTACCGTTGGCTTCTGCACCACCTATTGTTGAGCTCCATGCACTCTGCTCCACCGGTCCCACTGTCCAGTCCAGTCACCACTGTTGGAACCTCATTACTAAAAGTGTTTGGGAGAAAAATTGTGGTGAGGAAGCCTCCAAACAGGGAAGGAACAACTCAGTGTCAAAGCACATGTTTTGAATGCCTAGGGCTGCCAAACGTCCAGGTTTTCCCAGACATTACTGGGATTTCAAAGGCAGAATTGGCGGTGCTTTGTCCTGGATCTTAGGCAAGTCAATCGAAAAATCGCGTTTTTGGCGTCTTTGTAAAAAGAAAAAAGCTCAGCAACGGTTGGGGTTTCCTAAAAGGAAAAACTCAATAATTTTAGGGTCTTCCTAAAAAATGACAACCCTATTAATGCCGAAGGTCCCAGCTTCAATCATGGACAATTTAAATTAAAAAGGTCAGAAGGCAAATGATGGGGAGGGGGATTTCCTCCTGATCCCCTGACATCCGGAGTGGAGAATACTGGATAGAGGGACTAATGGAGAGCCAGTTTTGCTACCTGATCTCCTTGGACGGAAAAGAGGATAAAAATGTAATGAATAAATAAAACAATACTGTATAATAAAAGTACATGGGAAGCTGCCTGTCAGGGAACTGCCATCGGAAGGAAGGGAGGTGGAAGGGCTCACACAGGTTGGGAGAGACTCAGCAGCTGAAGAGGGAACCAGTAGGGGGAGAAGAGCTGAGCTGAGGGAAAGTGAGCAGGAGGGATGGCTCCGAGACACTTCCAGCGAAAACAGTGGGGAGGTTTCAGGACCTCCTGTAGGGACACCCACTCCTCGCCGGAAACTGTCACGCAGAGAGTCCAGAAGACGTGTTTCCGTTAAGGAGCTTTTATGTTGGAAGCGATTCCGAAAGCAACCACTGTCGGAATCTGCAAGCGACTGACAGAGCCATGTTTAAGGGGCTCCGTTACAGACAGAGGTTTGCAAACTTGACCAAACTCTGAGGGACTTGGATTTTACGCACAAGCAGCTCATCGTCCCATCACAGCATTCCGACAGTCTCTGTGAGCAGTTTGTGCAGGAGAAGGCATCATGAGCAACCCAGCCGGAACCGGAGAAGCAGGAGCTGGAGCGGGTCCAAGCCTGGAGGAAAGGTACCGGGCGTTGGAGGTCCAGCTAGCGCTGCAGACGGCGAGGCTCGAGGAGAGGAGGGCTCAAGATGCAGAGAAGGGGAAAACCACCCCGCTCGCCAGAAAGTTGCCAGGATTGGTGCAGAAGTTTGGGGGGGAGGCCAAGGACTATCATGCCTTTAGGACAGAGATGCAATATGCCCTTAATCTGCAGTTTGATGACTTTCCCGACGAGGAATCGCGGGCGGCTTTTGTGATTGGGCATCTCGAAAAGGGGGCGAAAGACTGGGTGAGGCCCCTGATGGCAACAAACAATGACATCCTGAAGGATACGAGGAAGTTTTTTCGTGCAATGGATTTGATGTTTTCCAGCGATATTGAGCAGGGAGTGGTACGCAGACAGTTAATGGCGTGCAAACAGGGGAGCCGATCTGTGCGTGAGTACTGGACTGAGTTTACCATGTTGATCCATAAATTGGGGTGGGATCTATCGGCGGAACCCATTCAAATGCTCTTTGAAGAAGGGCTTGCTTCGGCGGTAAAGGATGAACTTTCCCGGGCGCCCAGGGCGGAGTCTATGGACCAGCTGACCAAATCAGCGCTGACCATAGGAGCGCGCCAAGAGGCGAGAGCCTTGGAGAGGCGGGAAGGGAAGGGGGAACGTTGGAGGGAGCTTCGCATTCCAGAGATTCCAGAGCCACCGTTCCCACCGGGAGAGCCGATGGAAATTGGAACAGCGCGCGCGCGCGCAGTTTCAAAGCCCAGTGAAGAGCGGAAGAAGGAGGGAAAGGGCGCCAAGAAATGTTATCTCTGCCAACAGCCAGGTCATTTTGCCAGAGTCTGCCCCCAAAGAAAGGAATGGCAAGGAATGGCGGGAGCTGTTGGGGAGAGGGAGGAAAAGGTACCGGAGCAAGTAAAAGCCAATGCCTGGCTGCCACCGTCGGGGCACAGCAGCCAGGCCAAAGAGCAGTGAAAGTGCCCACGCCGGAACCTCCTAAACCCGCCCTAGTGATAGAGGTGTTACTAGAGCTGCCTAACGGACACCCACTAAAGATAAAGGCGCTATTGGACTCAGGCAGCTCCTGCAATTTCATGAGTAAGGAGTTTGCTGCTGAGCACCAGATACAGACTATCCCTTTAAGTAACCCTTTGCAGGTGACCACGATCGATGGAAGGGAGCTGCTGGGAGGAGAAGTCAGCCAGCAGACCGTCCCAATGATAATGAGGGTAGCAAGACACACTGAGCTAATAGCGTTTAATGTGGCTACCTTGGGAGGAGCTCCCATTATTTTGGGGATGAGCTGGCTAGCGTTACATGATCCGCTAGTGGGCTGGCATCAGAGAGTGGTCTCCTTTGGGTCAGCACATTGTCTAGAACACTGCAAAGAGCGGGAGGCTCAAGGAGGGGCCAGAGCCACTCTAGCAGGGACGGAAGTAACGGAGAAGGGGAAGGTTCCCCAACAATACGCCGACCTGAGCAACGTCTTCAGCGAGAGGGAGGCAGACAAACTACCCCCACATAGGCCCTTTGACTGTCAAATCAATTTACTCCCTGGGGCACAGCTCCCTGTAGGCAAGCTGTACGCCATGTCAGACAGAGAGATGCAGGAGCTAAGGGAGTTCATTGACAAGAACCTGAAGAGAGGGTTCATCAGAGAGTCCAGGGCGGTGGGGGGCAGCCCAGTATTTTTTGTGGACAAAAAAAACACGGACAAACCCAGGCTTATAGTGGACTTCAGGGCCTTAAATGCAGTGTCAGAACCAGTGACTTTCCCGATGCCCAGAATTGATGACATTTTGACAAGGGTCAGGAAGGGAAAGATTTTTACTAAACTGGACCTGAGGGGGGCGTACAACCTGATACGAATAAGGAAGGGGGATGAATGGAAAACCACCATGTTCACCCCTTTGGGGGCATTTGAATATTTAGTTATGCCCTTCGGCCTACAAGCAGGCTCCGCGTGCTTTCAATCGTTTATGAACCACGTCCTGGGGCCTTTGCTTTACAAGAATTGTGTGGCCTTCTTAGATGACGTGTTAGTATATTCAGAGACTGAGGAGCAGCATGTAAAAGACGTCAGGGAAGTGTTGGGCAGACTGCAAGCCAATCAGCTGTGGGTGAAGCTAGAGAAGTGTCAGTTTCATGCCAAGGAGGTGGAATTCCTGGGGTACCGCTTGTCGGACAAGGGATTGGCCATGGATCCTGGCAAGGTCCAAGCAGTACTGGAATGGAAAACACCGAAAACAAGGAAGGATGTGCAAAGATTCCTTGGATTTGGAAACTTCTATCGGAAGTTCATCAGAAATTTTGCCCACTTGACGGCTCCCATTACGGACTGTCTCAGCAGTAAGAGGAAATTCGTTTGGACGGCGGAGGCGGAGCGAGCTTTTGAGGAACTGAAAAGGGCGTTCGCTTCAGAAGAACAGCTCCTGCATGTGGATTTACAAAAACCGATGCGAGTGGAGACGGATGCATCAGACCGGGCTGTGGGGGCGGTGCTTCTGCAGCCTGGGAAGGAGGAGTCAGAGTGGAGACCGTGTGCCTTTTTTTCGCGAAAGCTGAACAAATCTGAGAGGAACTACATGGTGTATGACCGAGAACTACTTGCCATTCATGAAGCGTTCAGGAGATGGAGGCATTTATTAATTGGGGCACAACATAAGGTGCAAGTGTGCACGGACCACAAGAACTTAGAGTATTGGAGAACGGCACGAGTGCTCAACCAACGGCAAGTGCGATGGGCCCAGGAGTTCTCCAAATTTCACTTTGAAATTTGTTATGTGCCAGGTCCAGAAAATGTTAGGGCGGACGCTCTCTCACGCAAACCTGAATATTTGGAAGGGGAGGGGGGACCCGAAGAGAGACATGTCATCCCAGAGGACCGCTGGGTGTGTGGGGCGGCATTGGTGGGGCAAAGAGAACTGGTAGAGGAAACAGAGAATGATGAATATGCCCAGAATAAGCTCAGAGGTCTTAGGGGTGAGGGAGAGGAACCAGGGGGTTTTGAGGAAAGAAATGGAGCGTTGTATTACAAAGGGGCACTGTATATCCCCGAAGGAGACTTAAGGGGGAGGGTACTCAAGCAGTTGCACGACAGCCCCACGGCGGGGCATTTTGGACAACACAAAACCATGTGGTTGGTCACCAGGGAATTTTGGTGGCCTAAGGTGAGGGAAGATGTACGGGAGTATGTAAGAGGGTGTGAGCAATGCCAGCGAGCCAAAGGGGAGAGGCGGGCGCCGGCGGGGCTATTAGAACCCTTACCAACCCCAGAACGACCTTGGGAGGCAGTGTCGATAGATTTTATGACTGATCTGCCGAAGTCCAAGGGGAAAACAGCCATCATGGTGGTGGTAGACCTACTAACAAAGATGTGCCACTTTGTAGCCTGTTCGCATGCAGTCACGGCGGAAGAGACAGCGAAGTTATTTGTAGAACACATTTTTAGGTTGCACGGGGTGCCATTGAGGGTGGTCTCAGACCGAGGAAAACAATTTACTTCCAGGTTCTGGAGGAAGCTCATGAGCTTACTGCAGGTGGAGGTCAACTTTTCGACTGCCCGGCACCCTGAAACCAACGGGCAGGCGGAAAGAGCAAACAGTGTCCTCCAGCAATATCTGAGGTGTTATGTCAATGACAGAGAGAATGACTGGGTAGAGAAGTTGGCGCTGGCGGAATTTGCCTACAACAATGCAGAGAATGTGTCCACAGGGATGAGCCCCTTCTTGGCTAATTATGGGTGTCATCCCAGGGCATTCCCAGGGGGAGGAGGGGAGAGATGGAGCGTCCCGGCAGCCGAGCATTTTGTAGAAGAAATGGAAGCAATCCATCGTCAGCTCCAACTCAACTTAGAAAGGGCGAAGGAAGAATACAAGAGGCAGGCAGACAAGAACCGAAGGGAAGGTGAAACCATAAGGGTGGGAGATCGGGTGTGGCTGTCAACCCAAGGGTTGCCGTTCAAAGGAGGTTGTAAGAAATTAAGACCCAGGAGGTTGGGTCCCTTTGAGGTCATTCAACAAGTCAACCCAGTGGCTTTCAGGCTCCGGTTACCCAACCACATGAAACTGCACCCAGTATTTCACAGGTCGTTACTGTCACCGTATGAGGGGGGACGAGAAGGGATGGCCACTCGGGGACCGGTCATAGAAGAAAGGGAATGCAGCAGCCATGTGGCAGAAATCCTCGACGCCAGGTGGAAGGGGGATCAGGTGGAGTATTTGGTAGCGTGGGAAGGAGAACCGGAGTCAGAAAACACTTGGGTAATGGCAGAAGATATCAATGACGAGGTATTGATAGAAACGTTCCATCAAAGGTTCCCAAGGAAACCTCAGCCTGTGCAGAGGTTCCGGAGGGAATACTTTGGGACCACCGATGAGGAGGAGGAGTTGGAAGGATTCACGGATTCGGAAGGGGAAGGGGAGATGGACTCTGAGGAGGAGGAGTACTTCGAGACCAGGAACCGCAACAGGTGGAGAGAAGTGTTCGAGACATCGGAAGGTGAAGGAAGTTCCTTCCGGGGTTTTGCCTCCTCACCGCCCATAGAGGAGGGGGCGGGAGGGGGTGAAGGGGGCCCTGGAGGGGAGGTGGATGTCAGGGAACTGCCATCGGAAGGAAGGGAGGTGGAAGGGCTCACACAGGTTGGGAGAGACTCAGCAGCTGAAGAGGGAACCAGTAGGGGGAGAAGAGCTGAGCTGAGGGAAAGTGAGCAGGAGGGATGGCTCCGAGACACTTCCAGCGAAAACAGTGGGGAGGTTTCAGGACCTCCTGTAGGGACACCCACTCCTCGCCGGAAACTGTCACGCAGAGAGTCCAGAAGACGTGTTTCCGTTAAGGAGCTTTTATGTTGGAAGCGATTCCGAAAGCAACCACTGTCGGAATCTGCAAGCGACTGACAGAGCCATGTTTAAGGGGCTCCGTTACAGACAGAGGTTTGCAAACTTGACCAAACTCTGAGGGACTTGGATTTTACGCACAAGCAGCTCATCGTCCCATCACACTGCCTAATACTGAATCAGACTACCTAGCTCAGTATTGTCTGCCCTGACTAATAGAAGTGTTCCGTGTTTTCAGACAGGGTTCTCTCTCAGTCCTACCTGGAAACACCGATGAGTGAACCTGGGACGTTCTACATGGTAGATGATCTACCATGGAGCTACCACCTTCCTCAATTGAAAATAGGCAAATCCTCATTTACATGTGCTCATGTCCATGCACACATACAGTGCCTGGAACCCAGAACACCCTGGAGAGTCCTCCTGGCTCGTGAGGAGACCTCCGCAGGCTCTTTCGAGAGTCTCCTCACAAGCGAGGCCCTCCCTGCCTAACAGCTGGCATGCAGGGAAGAAGTTTCTCCATGAATCAGCTGTGCAAGCCCCACTGTCCCTCCAGCTTGTCAGCTGAGTGGTCAATAGAATGGCGCTGTCCCTTTGGTTTGCATGAGCTGGTGGAACAGGCGGGGCTTGCACCACTGACATGTGAGGAAAGGTCTGCTGCTGCTGCTGCACTACCCCACATGTCAGCTGTTGGCCAGGGAGGACTCGGCAAAGTCCCGCTGTGCCTCCATCTCACAAGGAAACCCTCCCCAGAGCCCACAGAGGTCATCCTCTTTGTTCTCTCGTCCCAATATACGTGATTTCAGTTAAATGCACGGAGGCACGGAATGCAACCCCCATGTAAATTGGGAATTGCCTGTATAGACAAAGGAGAATTCCCTTTAACAAGCTGAGCGAGTAGACACACTAGGTAACAAGGGCCAAATTTCAAAACTGGTTAATGAGCTACATCAGAAGGCGACAAGGTACATCTGTACATAATGGTTCTGTGGCATCGCAGCAACTCAGCCAATAGCAAGGACTGGGCTCTATGTGAGATTGTATTAACCAACTTCATATATGAAATATGTAAACTGAGAGGCAGGTGGGGCTGTTGCAATTTGCTGGAAGGATTTGTTGGGGAAATAACATAGTGCAGGCTTGATCTGTGAGGACTAAGGCTTAAATTCTAAAATACAACTGAATTAAGTAGAAACAAAATATTATGCAATTCAGCTCCCTGGAGCAGGCTTTCATTCCAATAAAAATCCCCTAAGCCTTCTCTATATGGCAACTACCAGCGGCGTGCACAGCGGAGGGTGTCTCTACTTGTCTGATCGTGGTTTTCATCAAACAGTGGGAGGGGGGGAGATAAACTGTTGGAATTTGTCTATAAGAAGGTATTTTACAGCCAAGTGGAGGGAGAAAGCATGGAAGGGAAGCCACCATCGACAGCACAGCCAACTACAAAATCCATTTGATTAAGGTTCATGGTACCTGGTTCTGATTTCTCTTGCTCACAACTCATAGTCTCTCTATGCTTTTGAACAAAGAGAACTCCCAGGGAACAGCACTTTTACATCTGTGGATGCCAGACAGAGGGCATTACACACTACACGCTGTCTTGCAAGCTATATGAAATTCCAAGGGCAAAATATCTGAAGACGTTCTTAGAGCCGATTGCCACTCTTGGTGACATCAACAAAATTAAGTACCTAAAGTCTAGCATGGGTAAATCTATTATGTTCAACACAGCTAGGTTTGCCGTAAAAATGTCCCCAACCCAGAAGGCTTATGAGACTAGCCTTACAATCTGAGATATGTGCCACTTGTCTATGTATGTTTTAGGTATAATATGTGCCTTGTCATGCTGTGTTTATTATCCTGGTTTGGCTGCTTAAAAAAAAAAAATAGTTTGTAGGGTTTTTGTTTTGTTTTGGGCTCTGACTTGCATTTGGTTGATCAATAAAATTTTGATGGTGATGCATTTTGAACATATTTTTAGCTTTCTGTTTCACTGCCCAAGCCTAGGCTGTGCATTATGGATAGCATTGGCCCAGTCTTGTAGGATACTCTGCCAAAGAAGATTCTGCAGGCACCTTCCGCTTCAACTTTTAAACGCTTTCTCAAACCTCTTCTCTTCTGTCAGACTTGTGCAGGCAATTAAGAATACATCTGTCCATAATAGCTAGATGATTTCTGATTTTAAATTTTTCATGTAGTTTGTACTGTATTATGTTTAACGGTTGTGAAGCATTCTGATTTTTTAAAAAAATTAATCGTCATATAAATATATTTGCATAAATAGGGGGAGTCCTACCCCTGGGTCAACACTATAGGCTGCTGTGGCAGACATGTGGCAGACAGGATGAGAATGCAAAGCCTGCTCCACACTACAGAGAAAATCAGAAGTTCATTCCAGAGAAGGCTGAACTTGTCAATTATTACCAAGAGTCTCCATCAAGCACACACACTTTTACTTTCTCCATACCTTTCTCCCATTCACTGCTACAAGGGAAAGGTTGTGCAGTTTATAATGGGTGCAAGACTCACCAAGAACCTAACAGTTGGTGATGCAACAATCCCCCTCTCCATTGACCAGGACCCCACGGCATTTCCATGAACTCTATGCTCTTGTAAATTTCCAGACTGGATTGTTGCAATGTGCTCTGCGTGGGGCTGCCCTTGAAGACAACTAGGAAACTTCAGTTGGTCCAAAATGCAGCAGCTAGATTACTGGCTGAGATTCTATTTAGATAACCACTGGTTTGAAACAGCTGCACTGGTTGCCAGTTCATTTCCAAGCCCAATTCAAGGTGTTAAAGCCCTAAATGATTTGGGTCCCAAATACCTGAAAGACCATCCCTAAACACCCAGTTGGATGCTAAGTTTGGCAGAGGGGGCCCTCTTGGTAGTCCCTCCACCCTCAGAGACTCAGGGAGTGGCAGCCCAGGAGAGGGCCTTCTCTGTGATAGCCCCTAAGCTATGGAACTCCCTCCCCACAAAGGTGTGCCTGGCACCTTCATTACACAGTTTCCAGAGGATGCTGAAGACACACTTTATCATGGTTTTTGACACTTGAGATGTGCTTTTAAGGACTCGCCTTATTTTGAGATTGCAAGTTGTTTTAAATATTGTGTTTTAATGCTGTAACCCAAACTGGGAATTTAGGATGAAAGGCAGGTAATTAATCATTATCTTCTCTGTAATATATAGAACTTCCCCCTCCCATTCACACTCCACCTGTCAAAATAGCAAGCTAGTGATCAACAGCCCCGGCTCATTCATAGGGATTGGACTAAATGACCTTCAGATCTTTTTTTATCTTTACAATGTTATGTTTCCCCAGGGTTCCCTCCCTGCTCCTTTGGATGAGTAAATCAAACACAGAAGGAGGAAATCAATTCCAAACTCCACATGAAAATGCCAAGTGATCTCTTTCTTAAAAAAAAAACACCAAACCTGTGTTGTCTATTGATGGACGAATTCTTTCATTTATGACCTGCCAATGGGCAAACTTTGTCATGTGCAGATATGATGCCTAATCCATACCCACAAACTTCTTCTGTCAGTCAAAGTGCTTGTTAATGATTGGATAGGACGATGCCTCCACAAAGAAGACTGCTTTTGATCGACAGTCTCAAAGACGGAATATAAATCCCAAAAGGTTTCAAGTAAAACTGGCACAATGGAGAAACTGTCCTTTCTCAAGCTTGTCAGTAGTTTTCTCCCCCCCCCCCCCCAACAGAGACAGCTGCTGTACTAAACGGTCAGGAAACCTGCATTTCACTGGTGATAAAGCAATCAGCATCATTCCTCTAGGTGGTCTCTTGGCATGAGTCTCCTGTTTCAATACCCAGATGTGTAGAATGCTGATGTGAGTTTTAAACGTGTTTTTAGTTTATTGCTGATCTCAATTCTTTTTCGCATGTTTTTAAATTGTTGTATATAACTGTTTCCCCCTGAATTTAAAAAATGACAAATCTTATGTTCATCATATAAACCTAAGAATTAAGATGAGCAAGAAAATGAATGAATAAACGTTGGTGTTAACCACTGAGAGAGAGTCACACATAAATCAATAATGTAAAATACAAAGATCAACAACTTAATATACAATATTAATACAGTGGTACCTCACATACGAACTTAAAAAGTCCATTCTTAAGCTGATACAGTTCTTATCCTGAGGTAGGCTTTCACTAATGGGGCCTCCCACTGTGCACATGCCTCTGGCACGCGATTTCCGTTTGCATCCTGGGGCAAAGTTTGCAACCAGGAACACCTACTTCCGAGTTAGCAGAGTTTGTAACCTGAAGCGTTCGTAACCCAAAGCGTTCGTAACCAGAGGTACCACTGTAAGGTAAAATACAAAGCGGGGGGGGGGGGACCTGTCCACCCTGAGTCATAAACATTTACAAACAAAATAATATTTCAAAGGGATCTGCTGATCCAGTGTCTCTGATGACAAATGGCTTACAAAGATCCACCACTCCTTTAACAAAGTCCAGTGGTTCTCCTCACAAACCCACAGCCAGTTTGTCTTTGAATATGATAAGGGGTTCTTCCACCCTGGCACAATGACTAAGGGGGCAGTCACCAGCAGATGTCTTTGACTGTTTTAACTGAAGGTTTTATTGTTGTTTTCCTGTCTGAATAAGGTTGCACATACGCCCTGATATTACTGCTACATCAAATTGCTGTGAAACATCAACTTTCTCATTATTATTTCTAACCACAGTTAAGTTCATACCCTTTCTCCCGAAACCCTTCCCTTTTGAATTAGCTTCCAGTGACACATTCAGTCCAAATATATGAACTTCCATTTCCTTCCAAAAATTGCTAAGCGGTCATGATTATTCTATTCCTTTAGCTACTGAGAGCATTGCCACATGCCTTGGTACTGATGAACCAAAATCAGAGTGGCAGGCCCAGGAATGATGACTTTGCTCAACAATCCATTGTTCTGCTGTGTTTCCCCTTTTGTGTGTGTGTGTTGTGGGATGTTATAGCACAAACTGTGAGTTTTGAGTTCCGATATTTCTGAGCCAGTATAGAGTCCCTAATATAGAACTTGGAGCAGGGATGTCAGAACTGAGTATTACAGATATATTTAAGATTGCACAGCGTGGATTATACTCATTGTAATTCAGTGGTTTTCAAATTTGCTGCTTTACTGCACTCTTAAAAACTGATTCCCTCCCCTAGTTATATGTCATCACCCCACTGTTTCGGGAGCTGTCAGATTCGCTGGCTATTGCTTTCGCTATCGCTTCTTACCGCCTTGCTGATAGACTGAAACTCTCAAATGCATATAATTTAAACATCTCTTATTTCCCCAAATTCTTTTCTTTTTCTAAACCCTTTTAAAGTTATAAAGCTTTTTGGGATAAATCAATGGAAAGAAAGAAAATCAAGTGGCGCAGAGGCAGAACGGTCTAGGTTAGCCTAAGGCCAAGCCACAATGTCAGGCAGGACTTTGGGGCAGAAGTCAAGGGCCTGACTCAACAGGGAGAACAGGAGGCTGACCAAATGCAGCAGGGCTGACTTAACACACGTTGAAGCAAGGCTGCATTTGCACAGCTGTTCATTCTGTTCCCCTGATGTACCTGATAACGTCTGCATTATGTTCGCTCTTTCACACGACTGGAAATCCAGCGCTTATTTCCATGTTAATTGCTTCGGGGGGGGGGGAGCTGTTTGCAACTCTGTTAACCCAGAAAATCACATTTCAGGAAATGCAGCATTTTGAGACTCTGCAAAGTACTAGAGAGTAGGATGAAGCTTTATATATCTGGGGTAGGGAGTTAAAAGGAAGAATACCTACACCCCTCAGGCACTTCGCAGCATTAAATTAGTAAGCTGCACAGGACATCTGGTCTATGTTGACTTTTCCTTTTTCTAGTTTCTAAAATCTAAGCTGCAGCCCCATCCTGACCTCAAAAATTTCTCCCAAATCCACCCTCTTCTGCTCATTTTTTTGAGGGGTGTTTGATTTTCATACACACACAAACACACCATGGATGGCCATAAACGCCATCATCTAAAATTACTGAAACAGCTCCCAGATGTTCAACTGCAACTCCCATCCACCCCAATGGTAATGGGTGTTGGGATTGGAGTCTAGCAACATCAGGAGGGTTGTAAATTCCTCTTCCCTGTCTCACAAGATGCATAAAATCAGCCCAGAGAGTTCATTTGCTGAGCCACTTCCCACAAAACATGCAGTGGTGGCTGGTTCCCCTTAGGAGTGATAAGGTGGGAGGCAGGGAGACCAACAGTAGGTGGCGCTAGAGCCAATGATCTACAGAGCTGTGCCCTCAAGTACCTGCACACGAAAGACAGGCAGATGGGAGCTGTTCGAGGGCAGCTAAGGTTGAAGAGGCTGTGCCCTGTTTGCCCCCCCAGTGAACCAACCTCCACTGGGAAGATGAAAGCATCCCAAGGGCACACTCCCTGAGAAGCAAGATCTGCGCAAGAGTCTCAGTGTGCAAAGACCATAAAGTAAGACATTTTTCCCCCCTCCCTTGGGAAGTGTTCTTAACATGCAGATATTGCAGAGAATACCAAAGTGGGACAAAGGCAACCTTTCTGCAGAACATATCCATCTGCCGATCATCTGCCAATCCAAGGGGGAATTAACAAGAGAAATGGATCTGTTAATAAGACAAAGTGTCAAGAAGAGACGGGAATGTAAGTATTGGCGCGACAGGCAAAATATGTTGCAGCATGTAAAACTAATCGCCTCCCCCCCCCCCGCCTCCCCCGTTCATCTCCCTTTTGCTTCCTTCCTTAAGGTAATGGCAAACGTTATAAGGAGCTCAGTGGTAGGCATGCCGTATACAAATGTATGCAAATGTAAGAGTCTGTGCATAATGAAGTTTCCCACCTGTCTGAAGATAACTCAAGTTTTTATTTTCTTCCCATTTCAAACTGTTTTGTCAGGCTGTTTAGGCGGAAAAAAGAAGAAGAACTTTCCTCCAGTTTTAATAAATTGAGAGATGCACATCTGAAGAGTATTTCTGTAGGCAATCACTCAGACTTCATCCAGTCTTTTAAATGTTATGGCTTCATCTCTTCTTAATTTTTTTTCCCTCCTCTCATATTATCTGTAATACTATCAAAACAATCCGTGTGTTTGTACTGTTTTACCTGACGAAATGGTTTTCGGTCTCCCAAGAATAACGGGAAAAAGTCTCAGCAATATCTCTTTAGGCATAGATGAAGTCACAGATTTTAAAGCAAAAAATGCAAGGAAGACAAATGATCCAGCTACTTAACTTAAAATAATCGGGTTGTGTGCATGCCCGCCCACCCCCAATCCTTCAGTGAATCTGGAATTAAAAAGAAAAGTCTCATAATGAAACATACCGACATCAGTTCCAGTGCAATGCCATGGGTTGTGTTGCTGCAGAACACCCAGAGCCTCACACTGGCCTGATAGAAGATGACGAGGTTACAATGAAAGAACTCTGCCAAAGCAGCACATCTTCAGCAAGGATGCCTTGTGAGCTGCCCACCAATGACATACAGACCTCCCGGAAGCTGCCCAGAAGAAAATGCATCCCTTGTGCTGGAAAAAATGATTCCCTTGGTCTTGTCCTCTGCCCAAGAGCCCACAGCAACCTGTGACCAGTTGCAGAAGCATCCCTAAAACCCCAGACAAGTGATAAGCAGGTGGCAACTTAACCCGGGAATTAGAAGACGAGTTTTGTCTTCACGCCGGTCTGAGTTGATTTTTTCCGGGAACGCAGACACTTATTCTCAAAGTCAAAAGCACTGAAATTATTTCCAGTCCCTGAATTCCTTTGAAACAGAGAGGATTTGTGTGCCATTGTCTGAGTCACAGGGCTTGGGGGTCAGGCTTGCCCTCGGCCTCCACGTCACCCGTTCTGTTCTCTTCCCGCAGATGGTAACCCCATGTGATATATCTTGCTATAACCCAGCTGAAGGTGACTAGGATGATATTTTTGTTTCAGAACCTATTTGCATTTAGATGCCATTTAGGAAATATTTTTAGCCCGGGTGCGTTTACCATTTGACCTTGGGAATGACCTAGCTGTCTTCCGACCGGCGCTTCAGAAACCGGAGGCTGTGAAAAGGAAGACACCGAGAAGCAAGCTGTAAAAAAATAAGAATAAAATAATAATAAGTATTCAATAGCGAGGACAACAACAACAAAATCAGTCCAACAGGACTTGATAGTTATGAATATGTATTTATGTACACCAGTGGGGATATTAATTATTTGAACGTTTTCCTAGGAATAACAACTTGAAATTCATCACCTACCCGGTATGTCATACATATTAACAAAGACAAATTTAGAACTCATTTGAATATTTTGCCATTTTGCCTTTAAGAAGCCTTTTGTTTCAGAGAGAATGTCTGCAAAGGGAGGGAAAACAAAACCAGGCAAAGTGCTTTTTTATTCAGAGGCAGTTACGAGGGAGCGATTTTGGATTTCACCAGGGCCTTGGAAGCAAAAAAAAAAAAGCCTTCCATAGAGTTTGTGCGCTTGCATAGATTCATGGTCAATTACAACATCCTCCTCACAGTTCAAGCATGGCTGCACTTCATTGCAACCAGTAAAAGTTGATCCATGTAGACAAATGGGGCACCTCAGTTCATCTTCAGCCAGCATACCGAGTTGCAACCAATCGGAGGTGGCTGTGGCTGCCATTGGTTCTGGTTCTGGTCTCCCTGACTTCAACCCACCAGTCCTGGTGGGTACCAGACCTACCACGGATGATCACCATAGCAATACAGTGGTACCTCGGGTTACATACGCTTCAGGTTACATACGCTTCAGGTTACAGACTCTGCTAACCCAGAAATATTACCTCAGGTTAAGAATTTTGCTTCAGGATGAGAACAGAAATCGTGCTCTGGTTGCGCGGCGGCAGCAGGAGGCCCCATTAGCTAAAGTGGTGCTTCAGGTTAAGAACAGTTTCAGGTTAAGTACAGACCTCCGAAACGCATTAAGTACTTAACCCGAGGTACCACTGTATTATTGATGCAGGTCAAATTACTACACACACACACACCGCCACTTTGTTTCTAAAGCAAATGCCTTAGAAATAAGCTAAAGACTCTCACACACACACACACCACCACTGCTCTAGGTTCAAATTCTCACTCAGCCATGAAGCTCACTGGGTGATTGAACAATGCAAAGACACTGGAAGGGTGGGATATAAACCTTCTAAATAAATATAGTTCGCTTGCCTGCATATATCCCAGTGTTGTGCTTTGGCAGGCAGCAGTT
The DNA here is from genome assembly GCF_964106645.2 of Podarcis pityusensis. Taxonomy (NCBI): domain Eukaryota; kingdom Metazoa; phylum Chordata; class Lepidosauria; order Squamata; family Lacertidae; genus Podarcis; species Podarcis pityusensis. Next base: position 59,070,687 of record NC_138033.1, on the reverse strand, counting down.
TTCTGGGCCTTAAGCCAAGGTGGATCTTTGGCAACACTGGCAACTGGATCATTTTAACAGGAATCAACCTTAGGACCTCCTGCCAACACAGCATATGCTCTACAACTGAGCTACTGTCCCTTCCCTGTTACACTTCTGTTCCCTTCTTGTCCCTTCTTGCTTCCCCCCATGTTGAACCTTTGATTGTAAGTTCCCTGGAGCAGAGACCTGTTCCTTTTTTGTTCTGCAGTTTTGTTTTGCTTTTTGCTTACGCTGTTCAGCAAAGCATCCATGTGCTGCTGCTGCTGCTATGCAGGGTGTATGTGTGTTGGAATCATCATTATAATAATTATAAAGATTAACTGTCAACGTCATTTGGAAACGCATCGAGAAAATCCACTCCCAGGCCTTCAAGTGTACACATGGGGCATTGACTAGGGAAGCGAGATTTCAATATCATTTCCATTTGCAGCTATTATTTCCCTTTAGTCAAACTCTAAATGGGGGAATCAGACAGACAAGTGTTCATCAAGGAAAGATCGTGATTTGACATTTCTGTAACTGCTTTGCCGAATTCGCCAAGCCTTCGAGGTTTTGCTGCAGATTATGGAGCCATATAATAAGTATTGAACACGGATGCTGGAACTCACAGTGCACTTTATTTCAATCAATATTTCTTTCTCTCTGCTCCTCTTTTCTCTCTCTCTTTCTCTCTGTCTTTGGATGCCAATGGCTCTTGAGTCGTGTTCATTCTGGGCTGGCTTTGACGTGAACAGCATTTAATAAATGTTAGCGTTGGGAGTCATCTCTCTCTGCCTTTACACACAAATACGGGCTAGATGGCAAGGCATACATCCTATTCCACACCCGATACCTACTTGACTGGTGGATTGGTCAAATTCATGGAGGAGAAGGCTTTCAATGGCTACCTGCCATGATGGCTGTGCTCTGCCTCCAGCAATGCTTATGAATACCAGTTGATGGAAGCCAATGGAGGGAAGGGTCCTCAGATCCCACTTGCAAGTTTGCTACAGGCATCTGGTTGGCCACTGTGAGAACAGGATGCTGAACTAGATGGGCCATTGGCCTCATCCAGCAGGTTCCTCTTATGTTCTTATGCCAGTCCTCCTGTTGAGTTTGACTTTCAGTGCAGAGAGGTTTGGCAAAATCCAACTCATCAAGAAACACAGTCTCTGCAACCCTGAGACAAAGAGCCTAATCCCTGGGTTACCAACAGAGTGCCCAAAGGCACCAGTGTACTTGTCAGTAATTCTTACGGCACCTGCAAACGGCTTCAATAACAGACAGGCACACAGACAGAACCCATTCCAAAATATAGATATAGATTGCAGATGTGTCTATTCAGAAGAAAGCTTCACTGGGTTCATATATACCAGATAACAGGGAATAAGAGTGTGGCCTCTGTACCGCTGAAGAAATTGCTAACAAAAGATGATCACCTTGCCTGCTCCCTGCATTGTTGCAAGGTAGTTTGGTGCCCTTTACGTTCATTGAATGCTTTTTTTTTTCTTCCCTTGAGTGACATTTCCTCATTGTCCTCTTTGTGATGGTTGACTCTGTCATTTTGGGGTTTTCTCATATCCTCTTTTCTTTGAAGGCAGAAATTCAGTGTGACATAGTTCTGTATCAGTTTCCAGCTTATTTATTTTGTAAAGTGAGTCAGATTTTGTTTGTAGTTAATAGCTACTACATTACAAATCACAAAAATCAAGACAACCCAGTCAAAACCTATCATTTTTCAGAACTGCAGATGAATAAAATTGTACCATTTCCCAGATAATTTAGATTTTAAAAAAACAACAACCATCCCTCACTTGGGCAGGGGTGAACTTGCCACAGCCTGATTCCACTGGGAAAGGAGATTCATATAATATCTCCCTGGGGAGGGTCATGTGGTGACCCACAATTGAGGTGGTGAGAGGAACAGTGTTTGTTGTTGGGTTTTTTAAAAAAAGTTTTGCTTATCCTCAAATATTCCAGTCTTCTCTTCAGAGTGCCCTCACTCCCTATGCAGTATGAGCTTTTGTTGTTACCCATTTTGGGACCCAAGTGGGAATTTGGAGGAGAACCCCTAATTGGCCTCAGGACTCCTCTTTTTTGTCTACGTCATACTTATGAGAGCTTTATGGCATTTGGGGTGGTGCTGAGTTTTATTGGTTTACTGGGCTGTTAGTCCAGGCAGGAAAGACCAGTCAAGAGATGGTGTGGGGTAAATAACTGAGGCAGCATTGGGTTGAGGGCAAACTAGGGTCACCTCATGCTGCCTTGTGTGTGGTCATTGGACATAGTGTGCACTTTGGGGTGAAAGCTATGCAGCCAGGGCACACTGTTACAAAGTGTCAAGTCACATGCCCAAGGTTCTCGAAACACAAAGGATGTCATACCCTCCAACATTTCTCCAATGAAAATAGGGACTTCCTAGTCCCTATTATGGTGCTGGAGGACTCTTGAGAGTCCCATGGACTGCAAGAAGATCAAATCTCTCCATTCTGAAGGAAATCAGCCCTGAGAGCTCACTGGAAGGACAGATCCTGAAGCTGAGGCTCCACTACTTTGGCCACCTCATGAGAAGAGAAGACTCCCTGGAAAAGACCCTGATGTTGGGAAAGATGGAGGGCACAAGGAGAAGGGGACGACAGAGGACGAGATGGTTGGACAGTGTTCTCAAAGCTACCAGCATGAGTTTGACCAAACTGCGGGAGGCAGTGGAAGACAGGAGTGCCTGGCGTGCTGTGGTCCATGGGGTCACGAAGAGTCGGACACGACTAAATGACTAAACAAGAACAATTTTATTTTGGTTTGCAGATTCTCTATGTTGACACATTGAATAAATATTCAGTATTCACATATGTTCTGTTTAATACACATAATCTTTTTCTCTCTGGAATTCTGCGTCTTCTTTTGGTATGTTGGCAAAATCCTCTTGCTGGTCAACACTGTTTTGGGTCAAACAAACAGCCAGGCAACATATGGAAAACCACAGGCTCCTCCCTTTCCCCCACAGCTCTAGTTCTTCTGAAGATCCACTTTTTCAGTAACTTACCCATTTTTAATATTGTATGCTCTTAGCATAAGCCCCTTTGTGGCTGATGGACCTGAAAACAGTCTTTGGGGCTGGATATATATTTTATGACTGCTGGCTTTTATTAATGCTGTGGCATATTGTCTGTTTTTATGATGTGTTGTTGCATTATTCTTACATCTGTACTGCATGTATTGCTCTGCAAGCCACACCGAGTGAACTTGAGTCATAAAGGCAGCCAGTAAACGTTTTTAAATGATGAGAACCCCAAAGGAATTTGCTCCAGTGGGCCCCTCCTGGAGCCTAGGTGTCCCAGCAATTGCCCAGTCATGTCGGGTGCTGGTGCCAAGCCTGCTCATCTTTCAGCAGAGTCTGTTTCCCACCGCACTAATATTAGCATACCGACCAATACCACGGTCTCCTACGGATATTGACAATGACCTTTCTGCATGGTCACCCGCGAGAAATAAGTCACTGTTTAAATGTCAGATGTATATCAGAGAAGAGAAATAGCTGTAAAGGATTCTTGCAATTAAAAGTCCATTCAGAGTGTCTCTATAGCCTTTTCTCCCCGCCGTCACGGCACTATAGATGGGAAATAATTGCGCAGAAGTGCTGGCCATGGTTTATGGCCTGTAGCTGGATTATCTCCGATCGCAACTGAGAATCTACTAGGCAGATTTTGAAAATGCCCATGTCAAGAGAAGGAGCAATTGCCCACTCCTGGGGGCTAAATTGCTGCTCTTTAATAGTACGAGCTCATGCTGTTATCATTTGCAAGTGTGTGTTCATGAGAGGCAGTGTCCTGTAGCAGTCAGCATGCTGGACGAGAACTGGAGAGACAAAAGATTCATGGTCAAACAGTAAGCAGGGATTTGAGACACACACACCCCCTCTCTTTCCCCTCCCCTCTCTTCCTCTGCCTAAAACCTACTTCACAGGGTTGTTGTGAAGAGAAAAGAGGCTATGCCACAGAGAGCTACCTTGGTGCAAAGTGGGAGAAAAGGCACAGCACATCAATATTTGATCCCCCACTTTTGTTTTTGGTTACATCCCACCCCAGAAGCTGGGGGCAAAGAGTACAGCAACAATTCTCAGAGTCCAGGTCTTCCTTTCCCTCTCAGATGAAGTGCAAATAAGGGCAACGACCTTGACAGCATTAAAACAAAAAGACATTTCTGACTCCACAAGGGCATGACTGGGGCCACATTCATACTAGACATCTAAAGCGGTATGATACCACTTTAAATAGCCATGGCTTCCTCTGAAAGAATCCTGGGAGCTGTAGTTTGTTAAGGGTGTTGAAAGTTGTTAGGAGACTCCTCTTCCCATTGCAGAGCAACACTTTCCCTGGGAAGAAGAATTGGCTGTTAAACCACTCTGAGAATTGTTGTTGAGGGACATGTGGCCTCCTAACAACCCCCAGCAACTACAGTTCCCAGAATTCTTTGGGAGAAGCCATGTTTAAAGTGGTATCAGAGTGATTTAAATGTATGGTATGAAGGTGGCCCAACTCTTCATTGCCAGGATCAAACATTGCGGGTTCACCGTGGGTTTCAGAAGCAGTATAAAACGATACATATAAAAGAATCAAGTCCTTTGCATTTTGAAAGCAATAATATGCAAATATTTTTATATAGCTATGTGCATCTGTTGATATGCTGGTTGCTTTAGGAAACATAGTGTGCATGCTATATGTATATGGCACTGGTGCTCAGTGGTTAGAGTGTCAGACTAGGACCTCTGGGAGGCCAATGTTCACATCCCCACTCAGCCATGGAATTCATTGGGTCACCAATGAATCAGTCAAATTCTCTCAGCCTAACCTACCTCACAGGGTTGTTGTGAAGACAAAGTAGAGTGGAGGAGAGTTATGTATGCCATTCTGAGCTCCATGGTGGAAAGGTGGGATATAAATGTGATAAATAAATAAAGTAAGAATATATGCTCACAACAGGCATACCAGATCATGTGTATAATGACACAAATAATATTCAATAATTGTTATTTTTCAGAGAAGCATTTTTTTTAAAAGCTCACTTCTAATCGAGGTCAAGGCGCAAGATAGGAATTTGGGGGCGGGGCAGAATTCTGTGTGGATAAGTTCAATGCCAGCATTTTCAGGAAATCCCTTCCCTGTTGTGTTCCTTCCTATTAGAACACAGCACTTATCTTCCATCGGTATGGTGCATGCCATTAAGCAAAAGCAAAACCTTGGCTGGGGAAAATAATTCTTCAACTTGATGGAGTCCTTACTGAGGCCCATCTCTTAAGATTCCATGCACTGAAGTAACAGCTGTCTAGACCATTGGCGCTCCTGCGCACGTAGACATCAATGTTAATCTGCTTTGAGGGTTGCTTGCGGTGCTCAGTGCAAAATGTGTTTTGGGTTGTTGTGAGAGAGAGACTTTCTATCCTAATAGCCATGCAGCCTTGGACCTGAGGATATTTAGCTCACTATGAAAAGAGATGGAAAGAGTTATAGAATAATTACAGTCCAGATTTCAGTTCACACAAAGAGGCCATTAGGAGGGCATCAGAGGTAGGGAAGAGTCTAACTAGCACGGTGAGAGAAAGGAAAAAGCAGAAGCCTGGTTTGGAGATATTTTTAGAGAAAGGTTCTCTTGTATGTAAACATGGAATAAAGGAGCGTGACTGCAAAGCACGTGGCTCCATGGAGCTGGCTTGCGTGTCTGTGGGCCAACCAGAACGAAGAAGTCCTCATGCAGACCTGATGGAGAGGCCAGCCTAAGATGTTCTGCTGCCTGAGATAGTGCCCCAGCTGACTCTCACTTGACCAGGTTGGCAATGGAATTTAGTTCAGCACTGGTCATGGTGGGACAGTGGCCTCTGTGACTCCTGAGAGCAACTCCATAACTTAAGAGTTAAGGGCCCCGTGGCACAGCAGCTCTGTCCTCCCAACATTTTACTGCCACTGCCTGCCTCCAAATTCTGCCGCCCGAAGCAACCACATCATTTCCCCCATGGTAGGGGGACCACTGCATCCCCTCCTAATTTGTAAACACATCACTTAAGCCACATTCACACCCTATTTAAAGCACTATGATGCAACTTTAAACACTCACAGCTTCTTCTTCATAAGAATACAAGGAGCTGCAGTTTTCTAAGGGGGCTGAGAGATGTTAGGAGACCCCCTCACAGGCCTACAATTCCTAGAGTTCCCTGGGAAACCGGATTGATTATTAAGCCACTTGGGGAATTGTAGCTTTGGGAATGCTTTCCCGAGGGAGGCATGCTTGGGACCATCATTCTATATTTTCAGGCAGCGGACAAAACATTTTTATTTGATTTGGCCTTTGGCTCTTAATTTTGAGTGTGAGCTCAAAGGTGTCTGTGGCCTCTTTTTGCGCTCATCCTTTTAGCGATTTGGGGTGGATCCGTCTTTTTATAAATATTTATGCATCAGCGTTTCAAGCTCTTGCTTTATTCTTGTTCTTACATTTTCATGTTACATATTTATTTATTTATTGCATCTATTTCCCACCTTTTTCTCCAATGAGCTCAAGGTGGTGTACATGGTTCTTCTCCACCCCACCCCACCCCATTTAATCCCCTATGAGGTATGCTGGCCTGAGAGGTGACAACCAGCCCAAGATCTCCCAGTGACCTACATGGCTGAGTGGAGATTTGAATCATTGTGTCTCCCAGTTCATAGTCTGACACTCTAAGCACCGCACCACACTGTCTCCTGTTATTTCTATCCGGAGATTGCAAGTTGCTTTGAGATACTTTAATGCAAAAAGTGATGAATAATTATAATTAATGGCAGTGCAAATCTGTAAATTAACAGCAATACATAAATAAATATCAGCCATGAGTAAACAGAGCATAGAGACCCATGTGAAGCAGATGTGGGACAGATATTGACTCTGTGGAAGTACAGGTTCTCTCTGCCGCTAGAGATCTTTATAAAGCCCACTCCATTACTAGGCTTATGAAGTGAATTTGACTAGGCTCTGTGATTCATTCCATCTGTTGCTGAGCGAGCCAGCCCCTGCCACCTAGCGCAGCCTGAATCCAGATGCAACAGCTATTAATCTTCTAGAGACCTGTAAAGTGAGGCTGAATTTAAAAGGAAGAGGCATGTTACCGGGGCTGTGTGATGTGCGTAACAAGTATAGATTTCCAGCACCAATCCAACCCCCCACCCCATTGTCTGCATTTAAAATTGCAGCTTTCTCTGGCATCAAAATTGTTTTGGCTGTTTACAAGCAATCAGGTCAATGTTTATTCCAATTCTCAAGCTTTGGAATCTGCAAATTGCAATTATATCATGCAGCAGGGCGGAGGGAGGGAGGGAGAGCCCTCCTATTTCGCACACACAACATGAAGCCTATAAATATTTGATCATTTGTTTACCGAAAGAAGTATGGAGCGATGGTAGCAATGTCTTCGAAACTCTCTAGGGCAGTTTCCAACCTAGCCTCTTCCCTAGGCTTCCCTATCATATCCATTGCCCTTGACCTATGATCATTACAGCAATGCCACCCTCGGCTACCCGAATGGGGAGGAGAGGGGGACGGGGGGAAATGTGTTTGAATTTTAATGAGAAACTGCTACGTTCACACTTCTCCAAAACCAACACACAAATCAAAGTACAGCTATTCTTACGAACCGGTCGCACACAAAAATTGAAAACCACATCGTTCACACTTTCCAAAAGCCAATGCGCCAATCGAAACACAGCTATTCTTGCCATATTACTAAAATACAGTGGTACCTCTGGTTACATACTTAATTAGTTCCGGAGGTCTGTTCTTAACCTGAAACTGTTCTTAACCTGAAGCACCACTTTAGCTAATGGGGCCTCCCGCTGCTGCCGCGCCGCCACCGCACGATTTCTGTTCTTATCCTGTAGCAAAGTTCTTAACCTGAGGTACTAATTCTGGGTTAGCAAAGTCTAGACCCTGAAGTGTATGTAACCTGAAGAGTATGTAACCCGAGGTACCACTGTATTGAAAATCAGTTTTTAAAAAAAAATTGGCAAAAAAACAACCCCACAGCTATTCTCTGGAAATCACACTTCTTCAGGTTTTCTGATGCGGCTCTTCAACCAAACAATGTGTCCCAAAATGCGTATCTTACAAGGAATTGTACACCTAAATACACAAAATATGCAGAAATTGCTTGAAAAGTTGTGTATATTAGAACACTGTACCAAAATGTCTTTTTAGGAGAAATTCTCAGCAAAATGCTGCTGAGTTTGCATGAAGATTAAAAATATATATACTGCTGAAGGAAAGTGGAGCTCCAAAGAATCTCCTAACAACTCTCAGAACCATTAATAAACTACAGTTCTCAGGGTTCTTTAGAGGAAACCATGATTGTTTAAAATGGTATCATGGTGCTTTAAGTACACGGTGTGGCCTTAGGCAGCACACAGAAGAGGCATGGTTTTCCCAACTAGGTGAGTTGATTTACATTTCTCTCTCAATTACAGTAATTATTGACATATATGTATATATTCTGCATGGCATGGACAAATATGCAAATGTTATGCAAACTTGTGCTCTTTTGGGGGGTCTGTGTGTCATCTTTTCTTCTTTTTGATTAGGACATGCTACCCTTTGCAATACAGCTTTGCTTCTTTCCTTGAGCCAGCCATCATTTCTTACTTTGCATTTTTACCCAGGAGCTTAAACTCTCTCTACACACATGCCCTAAGTTTGGGGTCTATACATCTGTGCTCATTGAAATTAAAGGAAAGGGAGAACCACACACATCATTAAACACTAATGAATTAGCTGGGAAGAAAATGAGTCCTCTTTTCAAGAAAGGAAAGTCTTTCCGGGTACCCCAGACCAAATGATGAGGACTGGCAGCTTCATCAGTAGAGGTTTCCCCCACACACCCCAGACATTGTCATGTTATTGTTGCAGCAATCGGTTTTCCAAGCCCTAGGAAAACACATACACACACAAAGGTATTTCATGGTTGCATACAGAACTACAAACAGGTGTTGCCATCTGTCTGGAGGTAATTAAGAATGTCTTGCTTGGATGAATGTCTCCTGATCACAGCAAGGGGGTGGGATCTTAAAATGAATAAAATGCTATGTCCTTTACAGAGTGGGCAAGGAATTGAATAAAGCAAAAAGCATATTTTGTGTTGTCTTGGTATGTTTCCCGCCGGTCCGCCTCCATTTTCTCCTTAGTCTTCCCAGATGATGAATGCGATTTGCTACAGTCCTGTACAAGGTGGAAAGAGGCTGCAGGCTACTGCCAAAATCTATTTGGGCAGCATGTTAGGATTCAAGGCAGGCCAAAAAATCCCCCTGCCCCATACACACATATGGGGAACAATTTCTTTTGGCCATCACCCCCTTATTAATTGGCCATTTACATGTATATTTAATTTACATATATATTTAATTTAATAGCACTGTGGTCACTGCTCCCAGTTGTCTCTAGCCTGTCTATGTAAGGGTAGTCAAAGTCACCCATCATTTCAACACCTCCTCTTTTGGATGCTTCCTTGATTTCATTCTTCATCTCAAGATCTCTCTGCAAATGTCTGAAAAGAGCTGGGATAGAAAATATCACCTCCGTCCTATCAGCAGCAGATTTTTCTTTCCATTGTTGCATTGTTCGCACAAGTTGTTTTTGTGTAGGACCCTATACACTGTGTATGAGTGGGGGGGCGTGTACACACACACACACACACACACACGAAATTTGTTTTACTATCAGCCAGCCTGTCACCACAATCTTATCACACTTTGATTTATTATGGCGAACTGTAATAAGCATTTAGCTATTTCGTTTGCTCTTCCTTTTATCTTTATTAAAAGCCACAGCGCAGATGATTCTATAGCAAACACCCTGGGAGGATTAACAGCAACAGAGAAATGTATCAGAAATATGGCATTAGCCTTCCGTCATGTTTGCTGATTCACTTCTTCCCAACTTCCCCAGGAACATCATGAGAACAGAAACTGAATTATCCTAGCAAGGATGTGGCTTCACAACAGCAATAGATTCGTAGCTGGACATTTCCAGGGATGCTTTTTTTAAAAAAGAAGAAGAAGAAGATATTTATTAAGATTTTCAAAATGTTACAAAACAAAAACAAAAGAAGAAAAAAGTACAAAAATAAAAATGGCTAAAAACAACTCAATCTTTCCGTTACTTATTTTTCATTAGCTTATTTCCCGGACCTCTTCACGCCTCCCTTTTTTGTATTCCAGTTCAGTTTGTTGGTTTAGCAAATCCTTCCCCTCTTTGTCTATCCTAATCATTAATCTTAAAATATTGTAACGTTAAATTTTTACCTATTAATAATCCATTTTTCATATTCCCTTATAGTATTACAGCTGAAAACCACTTAATTTCTATCCAACATCATTCTAACATTCATTAATTTTACAATATTTCTGTAGATAGTCCTTAAATTTCTTCCAATCTTCTCCCACCGACTCTTCTCCCTGGTCTCGGATTCTGCCAGTCATTTCCGCCAATTCCATATAGTCCATCACCTTCATCTGCCATTCTTCCAGAGTGGGTAGATCTTGTGTCTTCCAATACTTTGCAATGAGCATTCTTGCTGCTGTTGTGGCATACATAAAAAAAGTTCTGTCCTTCTTTGGCACCAATTGACCGACTATGCCCAGGAGAAAGGCCTCTGGTTTCTTCAAGAAGGTATATTTAAATACCTTTTTCAATTCATTATATATCATCTCCCAGAAAGCCTTAATCCTTGGGCACGTCCACCAAAGGTGAAAGAATGTACCTTCAGTTTCTTTACATTTCCAACATTTGTTATCGGGCAAATGATAAATTTTTGCAAGCTTGACTGGGGTCATGTACCACCTGTATATCATTTTCATAATATTCTCTCTTAAGGCATTACATGCCGTAAACTTCATACCTGTGGTCCATAACTGTTCCCAGTCAGCCATCATTATGTTATGTCCAACATCTTGTGCCCATTTGATCATAGCAGATTTCACCATTTCATCCTGAGTATTCCATTTCAACAGCAAGTTATACATCTTTGACAAAATCTTAGTTTTGGGTTCTAACAGTTCTGTTTCTAATTTTGATTTTTCCACCTGGAAACCAATTTTCTTGTCCAAATTATATGCCTCCATTATCTGGTAATAATGAAGCCAGTCTCGCACTTTGTTTTTTAATTTCTCAAAACACTGTAATTTCAGTCTATCCCCATCTTGTTCCAAAATTTCCCAATATTTCGGCCATTTGGCCTCCATATTGTGCCTTTTCAGAGCTTTCACTTCCATCGGTGACAGCCACCTTGGGGTTTTGTTTTCCAATAAATCCTTGTATCTTATCCAAACATTAAACAATGCTTTCCTGACAATATGATTTTTAAATGCTTTGTGTGCTTTGACCTTATCATACCACAGATATGCATGCCATCCAAATACATTATTAAAACCTTCTAGGTCCAAAATGTCAGTGTTTTCAAGAAGCAGCCATTCTTTCAACCAGCAAAAAGCTGCTGATTCATAGTAAAGTTTAAAGTCTGGCAGGGCAAATCCACCCCTTTCCTTTGCATCAGTTAATATCTTAAATTTTATTCTGGGCTTCTTGCCCTGCCAGACAAATCTAGAAATGTTTCTCTGCCACTTCTTGAAGCAATCCATTTTGTCCACAATTTGCAATGTTTGAAACAAAAACAACATTCTAGGCAATACATTCATTTTTATCTCAGCAATACGACCCAGCAGTGAAAGCTTCAAATTTGACCAAATTTCTAAATCTTTTTTCACTTCAGCCCAGCATTTTTCATAGTTGTCTTTAAATAGGTTCCCATTTTTTGCTGTCATATTAATCCCCAGGTATTTCACTTTCTTAACCACTGTTAAACCTGTTTCATTCTGAAACCTCTCAATCGGTGTTAAGTTTTTCTCTAAAACCTTGGTTTTTAACTTATTCAGTTTAAATCCAGCAACCTGACCAAATTCTTGAATCAGTTCTAAAACCCTTTTGGTACTAGATTCTGGCTCCTGTAACGTCAGTACTAAGTTATCTGCAAATGCTCTCAATTTGTACTGTTTAGCTCCGACTTGTATACCTTTAACCAACTGGTCCCTTCTAATCATATTCAGCAAAACCTCCAGGACCGATATAAACAGCAATGGGGAAATTGGGCAGCCTTGTCGTGTCCCTATTTCTATCTTAAATTCTTCCATCACCACATTATTTACAATTAGTTTAGCCTTTTGTTCTGAATAAATTGCACTTATACCGTTTTCAAAACCTTGGCCTACCCCCATCCCCTGCAGGTTCTTCTTCATAAAACTCCAAGAGATGTTGTCAAAAGCTTTCTCCGCGTCCACAAATATCAAAACTGCTTTAGTATTTATAAAAATAAAAAAAATCCTTCCAGTAGCACCTTTAAGACCAACTAAGTTAGTTCTTGGTATGAGCTTTCGTGTGCAAGCACACTTCTTCAGATACACTGAAACAGAAGTTGCCAGATCCTTCTATATAGTGAGAAGGTGGGGAGGGGTATTACTCAGAAGGGTGGTGGGAATGGGAGATTGGCAGATAGCTGAGATGAGCCTGCTGACGACTCTTAACGACTGTAATAGGTCTTACAGGAAAAGGCAAGGGGTGAGAAGGTGAGAAATGGCTTAGTCATGTATAATGGGATAAGAATCCAATGTCTTTGTTCAAACCAGGTCTCTCCATGGTTTTAAGTTTGGTAATGAGTTGCAATTCAGCAGCTTCTCTTTCCAGTCTATTTCTGAAATTCCTTTGTAGTAAAACAGCTACTTTGAGATCTTGTATAGAATGTCCTGGGAGATTGAAGTGTTCTCCTACTGGTTTCTCTGTTTTGTGATTCTTGATGTCAGATTTATGTCCATTTATTCTTTGGCGTAAGGTTTGGCCTGTTTGTCCAATATAGAGAGCTGAAGGAAACTGTTGGCATTTGATGCCATACACAATGTTTAGTATTTATGTTCACTTCTAGTTTTTCCAAAATATCAATTATATTCCTCAAATTGTCAGACAAGTGTCTTCCCGGGAGAAAGCCCGCTTGGTCTTTATGGATCTCTTCCATCAACACTTTTTTCAATCTCTTGGCCAAAATGTCTGCAAAAATTTTGTAATCCACATTGAGTAATGATATGGGGCGGTAGTTCTTAAGCTGAGTCTTTTCAGTCTCTGTTTTCGGTATAAGTGTAATATACACTTCTTTCCACGACTCTGGTGCCCTTTTCCCTTCCAATATTTCATTACAGACTTCCTTTAAAGGTTGTACTAACCACTCTTTCAAGGATCTATAGTATCTAGAAGTCAGCCCATCCGGTCCTGGAGATTTGCCCAATTGCATGTTTTGAATGGCACCTTCTACTTCCTGTTCAGATATTTTATAATTCAACATTAATTTACTTTCTTGAGAGATTTTTTGTAATCCATTTGTCTTCAAAAATTGATCTATGTCCATTTCTTTCTGTGGCCCTTGTGTGTATAATTGTTTAAAGTACCTCTGGAAACAGTTTCTAATCTCAGTTGGGTTGTGAATGTTCTTTCCTTCCACTTCTAAATTTGTGATAGTATTTAATTTTTGCCTTTTTTTCATTTGCCAAGCCAACAATTTCCCACATTTATTAGCTGATTCAAATGTTTTTTGTCTCATTTGTTTAATTTTCCATTCTATTTCCTGGTTCATCATTTCCATATATTGTACTTGATATAACTTTATTTCTCTCAAAATCTCCTGCGACTTTGGTTTTGCTCTCAATTTCTTCTCGCTTTCTTTTATTTTCTCCAGTATTTTATCTTTCTTCTCATTTGGCTTCTCTTCTTTATAGCATTCTGTTGTATCAGAAACCCTCTCATGACAGCTTTGCTTGCGTCCCAGATTACTCTTTTTTCTACATTAGTATTCATATTTATTTCAAAATAGTCTCTCAAGGTTTTTTGGGCCTTTTTATACACTTCTTCATCTCTGAATAAGGTGTCATTCATCCTCCATCTGAAGGAGCCAGTTGATATTAGTTTCATCTCCATCCTTACAGCATTATGGTCGGAGCAGGTTTTTGGACAAATTTCCGCTTTCTTTATCTTTTGTGCCATTCCTCTAGTTACCCATATTTGGTCAATTCTAGTCCATGTCATCTTGGCTTCAGAGAAGAAGGTTCCCTCTCTTCCCAAGGGATTCTTTGTTCTCCAAGTATCAACTAAGTCCAAGTTGTCTGTCATCTCAAAAAATGTTTTCGGTAGTCTACCATCCTTGGTGACCACTTGTCTTTGTGCCTTATCCATATTTGTAGATACTACTCCATTCATATCCCCCATCAAAATCAGATTGTAATCCAAATAGTCCATTAAGGTCTCATGCAACTTTTTAAAGAATTCAGATTTCCCCTCGTTCGGTGCATAAATTCCTACTATCAAAAATTTTTCTCCTTGAACTTGAATTTCAATTGCCACAAATCTTCCTTGATCGTCTTTAAAAATAAATTTCGGCGATAGCCTCTCCTTTGCATAAATCACTACTCCTCTTTTTTTAACTTTATCAGATGAAATAAACTCCTGCATTTCCAGGGATGCTTGACAGTGGAATGGACTCCTTCAGAAGGTGATGGTCTCACCTTCATTGGAAGTATTTCAACAGAGGCTGGATGGCCATCTCTCAGGGCTTCTTTAGCTGTGATTCCTGCATTGCATGGGTTGAACTAGATGACCCTCAATGTAGCTTCCAATTCCATGATGCGTAAGAAGCACATACAAGGTTGTAGCTATAGTAAAGGCTCAAGAGGCCTGCCTGCCCTCCTCAGGGATATCACAAGCTGCTCCCCAACGTGAACCACAACTTGGGAGAAAGGCAGGCTATTTGTAAAAAAACAAATAAAAAATTAAAGCATATCTGGGCAGGGGGAGAGAATTGGCAGATGGGAAGAAAGGCAGCGATCAACTACCCACCTGGCATGTAAGTGATGAAAGGAATGCCAAGCCTATGTGTGTGGACTGCTGCAGGGCAGGTGGGGGCAGAGATGGCTGGCTGCCACAGGAGGTGACTAGGACACATCACCCAGGGACACCCCCCTCCATCTTTGAGTCACTTCTATTCCTTTGCATTGTGTGCTTTTCCATTAAACCAACCTACACAAAACTTGCTACCCTCCAAATGTTTTGGACAACAAGGCCCATTAGTCCTCAAACAGCATGTGGTAGCTGGGGCCGATGGGAGCTGTATTCCAAAATATCTGCAGGGTGTCAGGTTGGCAAAGGCTGCCTTTAGCTATCAGCAGTGGTGGAGGGTGGATTATCTACGCAAGGCCAAAGAGAAGCAATTTTGTCAATTAGAATCAAATAATCAAAATGGGGCAGGGAGGGAGGCAATCATCATCTCAACGCACTTCCTAGAATTGCCCATGAATAATGCATCTCCCCTCGGCTTCACTTGCAGGTGAGTTCCCAATTAAACATGCAAAGCTCTGAGAACCTGCTTATTAGCAAAATCCTGTCCCCGTTGGATTAATCTTGTTCGTACCAGTGCAGAGACAAAGTAAGGATCAGAAAGTTATACCGACAATAATTGGGCTTGATGGAACTGCACTGGCAGATTTTCACAAGTGCTTTGAGAAGTTCAAGACACTGACGCTTTATTGTAAACACGGTTACAGGAGATGATGACTGTCTTGTTTCTTAGGAATGGGCTCGTTGTATTGGTTTTGGATCCTCTGACATCTATGGGAGAATATTCCCTTCGGGAGTTCAACACAGAGGCTCACGACAAATTCCCAGTTTTATTCAGTAATGCATTACAGTACAGAGTCCAAAAGAGTCTGTGAGAGCACTTCTGATATCTAGGGAATCTTAACCGTTTCATCCTCTAGCCAATCAGGGCGGGGCCTGATGGGCTCTATAAAGGATTGCTGCCGCTGCTGCTACCACCCAGGAGGACTCCCCTGCTCAGCGCCTGAGGGCCCCAATCCTGCCACTCACCACCTGGCCCAGGGCGGGGCCTGATGGGCTCTATAAAGGACTGCTGCCGCTGCTGCCGCTGGGCAAAGAGGGCTCCGTTTTGTTTTGTTTTTGTTTTTTTGTTTAAATTGCTGTTATTTTTTACCTATGTCATGTTAAACTGTGATATTAGTGCTGTATTCTTAGTTTTAGATTTTGATTTATGTGGAAATTGTTTCCCATTTGGTTGTGTATTTTTATGTGGTTTATTTATTGTTTATGACTTTTGTAATTATGCAAATCTTGTTCTGCTGTAAGTTGCCTTGAGCATTGTTTTTTAACTGTGGAAAGGCGGCATACAAATGAAAAATGGGAGGGAAGATGAACCACCTTTTGCCACTCCAGCACCTCACCATCTCTTCATACAACCACAGTCCTTGAAGGTCTGGAAACTCAATCTTGTATGGAAAGGCTGAGGGAGTTGGATATGTTTAGCTTGTAGAAGAGAAGTGACATGAGAGCCATCTTCAAATATCTGAAGGGTTGTCACGTGGGAGGTAGAGCAAGCCTGTTTTCTGCTGCTCCAGAGGGAAGTGTTGGAGAAATTTAAAAGGGGCTCCTAGACTGGAGGTATCCCTTCAAGAAACCCCTGAGAAAATGATGCAGGTTCCAAGTGAACAGAAATGCAAAGGTACATAGGGACAGCCTCAAAAACAAGAAGGCTGCAAAGAACCACATCCAAAGCAATGCTTCTTCTACACTATCAGTTTACACGCGACTTCTATTTACTCACTCAAAGGATTACTGCAACCTTAGCAGTTGCACCCCAGTGCCATCACCCTGAACCAATCAAAATCATTTAGCTCTTCAGCCCTTATAATAATATCATGTGATTACAAATAATCATCTTTTATCAATGTCTTTCTTTATTAAGACTTTGACAAATTTTCCTGCTCATTAAATGCTTCCCAATATCCTCTTTCATTTATCTACAAAACAATTCCAGGTTAATCACAATTGCCATGCCTAGATGATTCTCTTTTCATGCATACAACGGCTACCCTAGATTCTAACTATTTATTCTTTTCAGTGTTCCGGACTGAACATTCACTGCAAACAGAACCTAAAAGCAACTAATTCTGTACTGTAAAAGGTAGACAGGCACAGGCCTTTTAGCAGAACCATAGGCTCAAAGGAAAATGTAATCATCAAAACAATACAGTTTATGAAATTAGCATTTTCTCCATCAGTAGGATCCCAACCAATAGATTCAAATTATAAGAAAAGAGATTCTGACTAAACCTTGGAAAGAATCTTCTAATGCTAAGAGTTGTTCAACAGTGCAGTGGACTCCCTTGGAAGGTGGTGAACTCTCTTTCATTGGAGAATCTAAAGGAAGGTTGGATGGACATCTGTCAGGAATTCTTTTGCTGTGATTCCTGCATTGCAGGGGGTTGGACTAGATGAACCTTGGGGTTCCTTCCAACTCTACCATTCTATGGTTCAATTATTATTTGGGCTTCTGTTCTTGGCATTTGTTTTTCAAAACACTGGAGTAACTCAAGTGTGTGTGTGTGTGTGTGTGTGTGTGTGTGTTTTAAAGGGTCCTGTAGCTAAAACATGACTTGTAGCTTTGGAGACCTGCACATCTCTCCTGCTAAAAAGAAACTTGATCCATGAGATATTCAGAAACAATAGGCATCAAAACAATCAGAATACAGGCTCAAACATTGGTATGCATCAAGGTCCCTGCAGGGTTATAAACTGACACCGCTGGGGAGAGTGAGATGGGATTGTCAGGCTGTCAATATCAATTCTGGCCACCTGCTGGTTCTTATTTATTTATATTTTTTCATCATCGATTCTGCATCTTTTCTGACCGTATCATACAACTGAAATTCTTTCTAATACGACAAGACCTTAAGGATTTACAGATGATGCATTTTCCCCTCTAAGCTGTGACAAATTGCTGCTCTTGTCGAAGTCCCAGCTGCAATGCCATATTGCAAGTGCACAAGAAGAAAAAGGACTGTCTACCACATGGATGCATGAAACCTCAGTCCCAGGGGGAAGATGTGGCCCTCCAGGCCTCCCCCCTGTCTCTCTTGCTGTAGGGCAGGCAAGGAAAATATTTTTCAGCCTCAGGGCCACATTCTCATCTGGGGAACCTTCTGGGGGCCATATGACAGTGGTGGGCGGGGTTAGAAGCAAATGTGGGTGGGGTCGCAGGCAAAACTGGATGGATCCAGTTTAGATGTGACTCTGATCTTTGCACTGCAGATGGCACTGCAGCCCTGCAAAGACAAGCGTCTGCACCCATTCCCCCACCTGTCCCCCCATCCTCCATCCAGGCAGCTGGTATCATCACAGTTCAGTGACACCTGCCAGCATGACAAAAGTCCCCAAGGAGGGCAAGGAGCAAATTCATTAAGAAATGTGACCAGGGAAAACTCCTGAATTTTGTTAAGAACATAAGAAGAGCCTGCTGGATCAGACCAGTGGCCCATCAAGTCCATAATCCTGCTCCCACAATGGTCATCCAGATGCCACAAGCAGAACCTGAGCACAAGAGCCGTTCCCTTTCCTGTAGCTTCTAGAAGCTGGCATTCAAAACCACGCTGCCTCCAACTATGGTGGCAGTTAACCTCTTTTTGTTAATCTTCTAAATCTCGGTTTGCAATTATTTTATTTTTTTATTTTTTAAAAAACTGAGCCTGAGCATAGAGAGAAATCCATAGCGCTTTTTTTTTAATGCTTAAAACAACACTGTTAAGTTGCAGCAACTGTTCAAAAGAGCTGGGAGAAACATCCCAGCAAGCAGCAAAACAGAAGGAAACAGCTGAGGTTGTATGGCCATCTGTCAGTGATTCTTCAGCTGTGATTCCTGCATTGCCAAGAGTTGGACGAGATGACTCTAGTGGTCACTTACAACCCTATAATTCTATGATTCTGTAAGAAACTTGCTCTAACCACTTCGCTGAGAGTCAATGTACTGAACTAAATGGTGCTTACTTCTGAGTTAGAAAAGTATCTCGGTATAGGGTTGGGCTGTATGTAACCAGCATTCCCCCCGCTAACATGTCCAGAAATGCCTTGTTTGCCTTTCTTCCCAGATACAGATGTTGATTCTGAATGCAGGACCTGAGGATGACTGTACACTTCCGAGAACGGAAAGTCAGAGCCCGTGCCAGCTTGGTACACCTGCTTAGTGTATTATGCCTACAATCACGAACTGGAGCTAATCCCATTGTCTAATCCCTTCCAGTTGAAAATTAAAAAGTGGAAACAAAATTATTAATTAAAAGGCAGCGAAGCAGCTATAATTTAATAACTGTAATCTGTAAGGCATAAAAGGAAAGCCAAAAAGAAAATGGAAATACTGACACGTCCTCAACAGTACTTTTTTAAGCCTCTAAATCGTCGCCTGCGGCATTTATTTCGGCGGGAAAGGGAACCTGCAGCCCTCTGGCAGTTGCTGGACTGCAACGCTCATCAGCCCTGATCATTTGCCATACAGAAATCTTTGAAACATTAAAAATAGGAGCAATAATTGCCCAGGATATTGTAATAGTCCACTTGGATCGTGAAAGACAGGGTTGCCAAATGAGCAGGAACGAAATGGATGGGTCTGCTCCTGCATCATTTCTATTCTTATATTTATTTATACCCCTCCTTTTACCCCGGTGGGGCTCAGGGCAGCTTACAGATAAGAACAGGAAGTGAGCAAATAAATATGAAAGAAATAAAAATGTACTGTAGGGCAGGGGTGCGAATCTGCAGTCCTCCACCTCTTCTCATGAGGATTGCAAGGAGAAAGGGAAATGATGGTGGTAGTGGGAAAGAGAGGTGCCGTCTTTTGGTAGATTACCCCACCTCCGGCACTAGAAGGTGGAGAGCAAAAAGAAACCCTGCCTGCCACACACAAAGGGACAGAAATTAACATTAAGAACTTTTGAAACATTAAGCTGCTGCTGGATCAGGCCAATGGCCCATCCAGTCCAGCATCCTGTTCTCACAGTGGACAACCAGATTCCCATGACGTGAAGCCCACAAGCCACACCTGAGCACAAGAGCCCTCTCCCCACCTGCGACCCTCCACAACTGGTATCCAAAGGCCTCCACCCTGAACTGTAGGCTCAGTTTAGCAGTTGCAAATAAAACACACAGATCTCTTCTTCCCTGTCCGCCATCTCCTTTGCTGGGGCTCTCAATTAATGCTGGCTCCAAGAAAAAAACCCTTTTTAGAATTCAGAAGCTGCTGCCGATGAAGTAACTGTTTACAGTAGGAGAGTGTGCATAATCCATTCTGGGGATTTGGGGTTCCTCAAGGACCGTACTGTAGGCAATTTCACACAGCCACATGATGTACTAAAAGCCTTCGATTTCTGCATTTGGATCTATGATGGAGCTCGGAGATTGATGGGTTGAAATTGAGGTAGCCTGGTAACTACACCTCTGAGGAGACCCCCAGGAGTACCATTTACTCCCAAAGTGTCTGTAAATAAATTGCACTCAATGCACCGTTGACAGACCTCCCCGCGTTTGTGTGTGGCAAAACAGCAACAATTTCCATCTCCCGGCAGTTCCCTTGTGAGATTCTTCTGGAACTGGGTTATAACGCCCCATCCCGCAATTCTTTCTCCCTAACCCCCAGCTTTTCCCAGTTTAGAACTGCCTCTCGGAATTGCTTGACACATGCAGATCATTTTTATGGACCTGTGCCATTGCAGACTGCAGGGAGTGGGGGTGGGACTTGCTGAAATGCAAAACGGCAAAACTCTCCCTGCATGAAAAACAAACAAACCCAAAACCTTGCATGTGAAGAAACCACCTCTTCTTGACATGCTATTTTTCTATGGGCAAGGAGATTTTGATACAGGAAAATAGCCAAACGTCTGATTCCACCACGCTTCACCTGCTATGAAAACAGGAACTCCTTTTCACATGACAGAACAGTAGGTATTGGAAATTGGACAAGTCCAGAATATGCACTCCTGAAATCTAGAAGGTTCATTCTATGATGAGCTGGGTCCTTATGGGTAATATTGGTATGTGTGGGCTTGTACATATTTAAGGACTAGTAACTTCTGATGACTTATTGGCACTCAGCACAAATAAGTTGGCATAAGTTGTCAAATAGGTTTGATAAGTTCTAGTTCAAAGTAACAGCTCACAGAAGGGGCTGCCTATTTGCATCTGCTCCTCTGTGTGATTTATTACTCTTCTTCCATTCAGCCTACACCGGGACCAGGTCACTGTCTCTGCCATGCATTGGGTACAATTCAAGCATTCAGCCATTTCACCTACAGAGGGCCAAACCAGAGATGACTTTTCAAGATGGGATTGCAATGAACCAGTGATAGTTGGCACTGGAAGAAGGCAGGGAGATCAATAGCAGGTGAGGCCCACCCTAAAAGTGGTAAGGTAAAGGTAAACGGACCCCTGACCGTTAGGTCCAGTCGCAGACGACTCTGGGGTTGCGGCGCTCATCTCGCTTTACTGGCCCAGGGGGCCGGCGTACAGCTTCCAGGTCATGTGGCCAGCATGACTAAGCTGTTTCTGGTGAACCAGAGCAGCACACGGAAACGCCGTTTACCTTCCCACCTATTTATCTACTGCATGCTTTCGAACTGCTAGGTTGCCAGGAGCAGAGACCGAGCAACGGGAGCTCACCCCGTTGCGGGGATTTGAACCGCCGACCTTCTGATCGGCAAGCCCTAGGCTCTGTGGTTTAACCCAAAGCGCCACCCGCGTCCCATAGATAAGTAAATAAACCTACAGGTGCCACTAATTCAAAGAATGGGTGCATTCTCACACAAAGTTTGCTGGGTGTGTAAATTATACTCCTTTTTCTAATTCAGTGGGAAGTGTGCTTTCATGGGGTCTAGGAAAACACTGAATTGGAGCCAGGACTGTAGGCACAATGAGCATTTTCCATAAGAACATAAGAAGAGCTGTGCTAGACCAGGCCAATGACTCTTCTGGTCCTGAAACCTGCAAAGACCTGAGCACAACTGCACTCTCTCCGATTGCAATTCATGGCAATTCATGCTCAGTGGCACACTGCCAGTTTTATTTCGTTCCCTAATGATCCTCAGCATAGAATTTGCCTTTTTCGCAGCTGCCACGCACTGGGTCAACCTTTTCGTCATGCCAGCCACTATGACCTCAAGGTCTCATTCCTGGTCAGTCGCTATCAAAGGGCTTGTACATGGTGAGAAAAAAGATTTGCCCTGGTTCAGGGTGCTCAACTCTACCAGCTGTTAGAACAAGGCAAGCCTGCATGCACCAACACAGAGGTCTAAAATGTGGCCAATGCAGACAAAAGCCAGAGGGCTTTACAATTCAACTAAAATGAGAGCCTTGTGAAGCATTCCCCCCACCCAAAAAAAGAATAATCCCATGCTCTGATTCTTTCTTTGTTCTGTTGCTGGAGTAGAGGATGCAATCTGGAACATCTTGGGCAATAAATGAATCTATGGATGACTGCCATCAGGGGGGTGGGTTGGACAGATGGCATTTGTACCTCAGGCCTCCAGAGGGGTCAAAGCAAATGAGCAGCTTGTAGGTGAGGGAACAATCGTCTGTTGATCTTGGGTGGTCAGATGGAAAGGCTACGCATTCATGCAGAGAAGTAGCAACTGACCTGAGATGATGGGGACTCTTTTTTCCTAAAATGGAAGGGAATGGGGCTCGTGGCATGGCTAGGAGCCACACTTTCTGCTGAGGTGCTGGTTTTGGTTGTGATTGAATGGGCATGTGCCATACACAGGCATGTGACTAAGGGCTGAAAACTGATTCAATTCACATTTAAAGGTGAAGTGGCCAAATTCACACTTTCTCAAAATAATATGCAAAATAATCCTTCAGAAATGGGGACTTTTCTGAATCTTGCAATACAGTTCTCCAGCCAAGTAATGTGTACGAAAACAATGCTTATGCATATATATTAGTGGAAAAATAACATGCAAAATGCATTTTATTGGGGGAATTTGCATGCAAAATACACACACACACACACATTTAATCACTCCTGTAATATAGCTGGCTGAACAGGAATAGGAATCCTTAGACCAAGTGTTGTATTGTGACTCCCTCGATCACTATCTCACAATCAAAGACAGCTATATTGCAGTGATTTATGCTGGCCTTCACGAGCTTTGTAATTGCTTTAATAAAGATAATGGGGTACAGATAGCTGGAAAATAATTACTCAAGTGCAAGGAGTTATTAACGAATAATAAGAGCTCGTCAATTAAGGATCAGGAAGAAGCTAAATGGCGCCGACGATCATTTTATTGTAGATTCTAATTTTGATTATTAGGTCAATGGGGCTGCATAAAAGCCGTCCTCGCCTGCGAAGGAATGGCAGCTACAAATTTGACTAAAACAAATCACATTTTTAATACGAGTGCTCTTTCAGCTGAGGATTCGAGTTAATGTATCCGACAGCCCTTTAGGTTCTCATCCGGGCATGATGTTATCGGGAAGCGTTAGTAACATGCCCATTTTGTCTGTGCAAAGACATTTTAATTGAAAAATCATTTGCCCATCAAATTCCATTCTACAAAGGAAAAGGAGGAAGAGTGGGGGGGGGGGCTCCTGCATTATGACCATAAAACAATTTGTTCCTTTGACTCACTAAATCACCGTACATTATGCGGCGAAGAAAATGATTAAAGCAAGTTAGCATTTCGTCGGCAAAGTAATTACGTTATTATGCATTTCATCCACACAGATACTTGCAAACGGTGAGAGCATCCATCTTGTTGACAGAGCGTCTATACACATCGGAAGGGGATGCCTGTTATGGAGTTAATACAATTCATTTTGTTTCACAGGGCACTCCTGGACTTAGGCTAAATTTTTTGTCAACGGGATAGATTTTTTGCCGCGGAACAGAATTAATCTTGTCTACAAGATCACTGGCCTAAATGAGTTAGAAGGCAGCTTCCGAAAGGAAGTTGGAGGGTGGAGGAAGCAGTGGTAGGACATGAACATTCAGGGTCAAACGACACAAGATAATCCATCATGTGATTTCCCTCCACCACCTCCTGACACTTACAAACAACAACGACCAGAAAGAAGTTACAGTGGTACCTCGGGTTAAGTACTTAATTTGTTCCGGAGGTCCTTTCTTAACCTGAAACTGTTCTTAACCTGAAGCACCACTTTAGTTAATGGGGCCACCTGCTGCCACCGTGCCGCCAGAGCAAGATTTCTGTTGTCATCCTGAAGCAAAGTTCTTAACCCGATGTACCACTGTACTGGGAACCTCATATGTGAATCATTTCAAAATCAAAATCATCCTGGTGAATCATAGAATTGTGGAGTTGGAAGGAACCAGAGGTGGTTTTTGAGTAATGTGACCAGTTCAGCCACACTGGGCACTAGATAGAGTGATGTGGAATGGAGCGTGAGAGGTGAGGGACACCGATTTTTAGTGCCGTCGCACTGGCCTCCGCTGAAATCTGAGAGCCCAAAGTCCGCCACTGAAGGGACCCCAAGGATAATGTAGTTCAGCCCCCCGGGAGCACAGGAATCATTGCTAAAGAATTCCTGACAGATGGCAATCCAGCCTCTGTTTAAAAACCTCCAAGGAGGGAGAGCCCACCATCAGAAAAATGGCTTCTGCTCAGAATAAAGCCCCATTAAGTGCAATGAAATTTACTCCAGTATAAGTGCTTCTAGAATCGCAGCATGGTTTCCCCTTCCTCCACAGGCTTTCTTCCATTCCCAAGTGCAGCTTCCCTCCTCTTTTCCAGGACTCAGTTATGTGAGTCAAGCAATGCTTCTTCCCTTCCTGCTGGCTACATTTCCTGAAGAAACCCAGTTAAGTAAGCGGCATTCCTACCCCCCCCCCCAAAAAAAAAACACACAAAGGAATTTCTCCCCCTTCTAATAAAGCAACAGAAAATCTGTTGTTGGGCAGAGTGGGGTTCTAATCTTCACAGAGTGAAAAATACTTTTGGCAGACCAAAACAGAGGAAAATTCAACCCTTTCTCGTTCCAAAGAGCCTTTTGAGAAAGGCGCTTGCAAAGTCTCCCTGCAACTTTGTATTTATTCCTTTTCTCTGCTTGGCTGGGAGTGAATCCCTCCCATAATTAACTCCTCCAGAGATCTAGGGTAATATCACCCGCGTCCTAACTAATAAGTAAAAGAAGCATGAACATCGGAAAAGATTATGGAAGCTAAGTATTTAAGTGCTATGAATAACACTTGGGTTGTTTTATTTTATGGGACAATGAATAATTCATTTTATTCTTTTTTATTCTTTAAAGATGATATTAAGTGGTCGCTGGCAGTACCCACGTTGGGAGCCTGTGCCGCTTCATCTCTGCAATTTACCAAAGTAGATGCGTGGAGAATATTCTCCGCTTTCCTGAATATTAAAGGTCTGCACTTGGTAAGTTTACGGCTTAAAAGTTATTTTCTTTTCTCTTCTTTCATATTGGGGGGGGGGGGACCCACAAAAGCAACATGAAGAGGATAAGGATTAAAAGCCTACGTGTCTTTGTGATGGCTTTTCTCTCTCCCCCATAGATCATAAGAAGAACACTGCTGGGTTAGGCCAATGGCCCACTCAGTCCAGCATGCTGTTCTCATGGTGGCTAACCAGATAATTATCAGAAGAAGAAGAAGAAGAAGAAGAAGAAGAAGAGGAGGAGTTTGGATTTGATATCCCGCTTTATCATTACCCGAAGGAGTCTCAAAGCAGCTAACATTTTCCTTTCCCTTCCTCCCCCACAACAAACACTCTGTGAGGTGAGTGAGGCTGAGAGACTTCAGAGAAGTGTGACTAGCCCAAGGTCACCCAGCAGCTGCATGTGGAGGAGGGGGAAGCGAACCCAGTTCCCCAGATTACGAGACTACCGCTCTTAATCACTACACCACACTGGCTTGTGGGCTCTCAGAAGCCCGCAAGCGGGGTCTAAGCATTGCAGCGCTCTCCCCAGTTGTGATTCCCAGCAACTGGTATTCGGAGATGCTTCTCCAACCCAAATGCCCATTGAAACCCAGCTATCCTTTGAAATTTGCACTGCTCTAACACTCATGATGCAGTTCTCCAAAAAGTGCATATAATTATAGAATCGTAGAATTGTAGATTTGAAAGGGACCACGACAATCATCTAAATAATAAAATTATTATTATTATTTAGAAGACATCTGAAGACAGCCCTGTTTAGGGAAGCTTTTAATGTTTGATGGGTTATTGTATTTTAATATTTTGTTGGAAGCCGGCCAGAGTGGCTGGGGAAGTCCAGCCAGATGGGAGGGGTATAAATAAATTATTATTATTATTATTATTATTATTATTATTATTATTAATTTTCCAACCCCCTGCAATGCAGAAATCTTTTGCCCAGCGTGGGGGAAAGTGTGCCTAAAAATGCATATATTGCTGAAGATAACATACAGAAATGCAATATACGGGGGGCGGATTTCTTGCAAAAAGAAAATGCTGCTTACAAAAATATATTTACAGTATTAGGATAAATTTGTACTAAACTCTGATGAATTTTCATGGGGATTTTTTTTCTTTTTAAAAATGCAGATTGCTGTAGAAATGTGAAGAACTGAACTGAAGATTTAAAAGCTGTGCGTAATTCTATAAACTTCCATCATGTTGCCTCTTACTTGTCTTTTCTCTAAACTAAAGAGTCCCAAATGCTGCAACCATTCCTCATAGCGGAGTCACTGCACGCCCTTGATCATTTTCATTGCCCTTCTCTGAACCTTTTCCAACATTTTGTTTCCAATATCCTTTTTGAGATGAGGGAACCAGAAGTGTATACAGAATCCCACATGTGGTCACACCATAGATATCTAACGCCATAGATTATAACGGCATTAGGATATGAGCTGTTTCATTTTCAATTCCTTTCCTGATGATCCCTCTCATGGATTTTGCCTTTTTCATGGCTGCCACACACTGGGTTATCCACTAAGACCCCAAGGTCTCTTTTAGACCTCTTCAGCCAACAGGACTGCACCCTTGGCAAATGGCTCCTCCCTCACTACTGCTGAATGTACTCAGCGGGCATGCCAGGCCTTCTTTGTCAACCCTCCCCTGCTGTCCCCCCTCCTATGCCATTGCCCCCAATGAGTTCTGGCTCGATGGGATTCAGGCAACAGCTGTATCCATTGCCACCTCCTCCCCTCCCATGAGCTGGCTGCCATCGTTGCCACTGCCCTCCCTCATTGTGAGAGGCTGCCATCTGAGTCAGAACCACCCTACTCACTGCCACACCTCCAATTGACTCCAGTATGAGCCCTCACCAAGGGAGCCCAAACCAACAGGGCGAGACCATCCAACTCCTGGAACTGGCCCAACACAAAAGCAATAGTCAGTTCTGCCCTCCTTCCCCACTAGAATTTGGGATTGCGTCTCTTCTTGTCGCCTTGGCAAAGCAAATCCCTGCAGCCAGCATTTTGGGGCAGCATCTACCTGATGGGCAGTTATTTCTTGTGCATTTTTTTACCTATCCAGTAGCAGGCACAGTAGCTACACAAAGAAAGAAGTTTGGCTAAGGTCGAAGCTCTGTAACAGTCCACTTTAATAAAAACTCGTCTTAGCAATGTGGCCATTAGTTATATCAGATGGTTGGACCATCTGGTTTCCAGAGGGTTTGTGTAAGTAGAACCATCTGCTCCTTGTTACTCTGTCATCGGGACAATTATGACAAAAGGTGAGCCACGCAGATGGCTTAGCGGCAGCAGAGAAGCTTCCTCTTCCAATGGACATATTATTAGCTTCTTTCCTCTACTCTTCAAGACAGAGCAGCATATCTGGTAACCAAGAGGTGGTGGATCAAGGGGACGGGAATCTTATTCAGCCCTTCATTGCCTTCTAGGCAACCTGCCAGGTGCCCAATGCCAGCCATGGGTGTGGCCAGAGGCGAAATCAGGTGGAACAATGCCATTTTTGCAGTCATTTTGTATAAAATATTAGTTTTCTCTAATTATTTAGGTGGCTGAGTCTGTGTGTCATGAAACAGAAGAAGAATTATCTAATTTATTATTGTTGCAATTTTTTTCCAATTCAGGAGGGGGACATGAACAAGGGAGATATTCTGCCTCCGTTGCAAGGAATCATTTAACTAGCATTGACTTGGGGTAGGGACACCACTGGCTGCTCTCCCTGGGGCAGCAAACGTGAGTGTGGCATTTTAGCCACATGGATTATGATATGACAGAGATACCAGGCCGGGAAAAATGTTATTTTAGGTGACACAACCTCTTGGTTGGCCAGTATTTAATCTGCTCTAGATTAATAATCAAGGCGTGTGAAGGTTTGTGATCTTATATCTATGATGTAGGATGACCACTTACAAACTGCATTAAAAAGGGGAAGGTAAATGCATCACCACAAAAGATAAAAAGAGGGCAAGGATTTGCATAAAATCTGCATATGCAGGTTGTACAGGTGCTAATTTGGAAACACCTGCTGTAATTTAAATAAAATTCACTGTAGAGGGGAAGACTGTGAACAGGTGACTGTCCCCCCCACCAGTCAGCTGTCCAGGTTTTATCTGCTGATGGACACCTTCCAAGGTGCCTACAAGTATCCCGTCTTACGGTTACGAAGGGCATGTTTGCTGGATCAGGCCAGCAGCCCATCTAGTCCAGCACCCTATTTTCACAGTTGCTAGCTAGATGCCCTAATGGGAAGCCTACATGCAGAATCTGAGTGCAACAACACTCTCCCCACATGTTTCCTAGAAGCTGGTATTGAGAGGCAGGTAGAACATTGTTCTTTATCTTTACACCCGACTTGGTACAGACACAATCATTCAAAGAGATGCCTCCTTCAAACAGAGGGCTGCCCTGCTGAGAACTGCCTTCTGTAAAGTTAGACACAGTGTTATTCCAAACCACAGTGCCTGGTGAACTCTGCGCCATCCACATACATTCGCCTCTTGCCACGTCTCAAATATTACCCACTGTCAAATCTTGAAACTTCTCATCTTTTGTCATGAAAGCAATAATTAAAATTCACCACGAACCATTCAGAAGAAAGCCGTTGTTTGCGTTAAAATAAATTTGGCTTTCCTACTCTTAATCAAAGTACCTGAAAACAGAGCATTATACTTGACACGCTATAATAAACTCCTTGGCAGGGGGGCGAAGTACTATTATCTCAACTACATTCATTACAGTTCCACAGTCAAGTTTTCAATGTAATTTAAAAAGTGGGGCCTTCCAGGAAACACAGGTAGATACATATTTAAACTGCAACATTCTTTTTTTTTTCCCTTTGGAGAAAAAAATATTCATATTGGCACGGAGCAGAATGCAATTATGGTAAGTAGGCAAGAGTTAACAGAGCAGAGGAAACGAAAGCCGCATTCAATCCCAGGGGTGCCTTCTGCTTATAGGAGTCTTAATGCTCACAAAGGGGACGGATACCACACATTGTGTGAAAAGGTGAAACTAAATCCAAAGATGATGTTCTGCTTGTGCAGGGCCTTGGAAAAGGGAAGCAAGTCCACGGAGCAGCTCTGGTCGCCTCAGGTCAAAAAGATCATAGAGTTGGAAAAGGTTCAGAAAAGGGCAACCAGATGACCTTCCCCCAAAAGGAAAGGTTGCAGTGATTGGGACTTTTTAGTTTAGAGCAGGCACATCCAACAGGTAGATCGTGATCTACTGGTAGATCACTGGACATCTGTGGTAGATCACTGGTAGATCATTGGCTCCCCCAAAGAAACTCAACAACTTTGGCTCCCCTAAAAAAAACTAATTTTTTTGCCCTGCACCCCCTAACAACTTTGACCTGAACCCCCCAAAAGGGGGTAGATCACTGTCAGTTTTTAACTCTGTAAGTAGATCACAGTCTCTTGGGAGTTGGCCACCCCTGATTTAGAGGAAATGGTAGTAAGAGGTGAAATGAAAGAAGCGTAAAAAAAAATTTAAAATGTGCATGGGTTGGAGAGAGTGGCTAGAAGAAAAAGAATTATCCCTATCTCAAAACACTAGAATTTGTGGACATACAATGAAGCTGAATATTGCAAGGTTCAGAACAGATAAAAGGAAGCTCTGCCAGAGTGCAGAGTTAAACTATGAAATTTGCTCCCACGAGAGGCAGTGATAGCCAGCGGCGGGGGAAGCTGCTCAGGCAGCTGGGGCAACACGGCCAGGGGCGAAGCAAGCCACCCATAGGGGCAGGGCAAGCCATCCATAGGGGGGGGCGCACCATGAGGCCTCCAGAGTCTGCCTGCCTCCTGCCACTCAAGCTGCCCTACAGCTGGGGGGGGGAGGCAGCATGGAGCCTGCGCACGCCCAAGCCACCACATCTCTCCCAGGAGAGACGTGTGGCTCGGGCGCACTGCAGACCCCACGGTGAGTGCCACCCAGCATTTTGTCACCCCCCTCAATGGTGACACCCAGGGTGGCCCACACCCACTGCACTCCCTTTCCTCCGCCCCTGGTGATAGCTACCAACTTAGACAGCTTGGAAAAAGGATCAACCAAATTCACAGTGGATAAAGCTATCAAAGGCTACTAGCCACAATGGTTATTCTCTGCCAACACAATTGGAGGCAGCAGCGCTTCTGAGTGCCAGTTGCTGGAAACCACAGGAGGGGAGAGGGCTGTTGCACTTGGGTCCTGCTTGCAGGTGCCCCACAAGCATCTAGCAGGCTACTTGTGAGAACAGGATGCTGGGCTAGATGGACCATTGGCCTGATCCATCCTGCTCTTCCTATTTTCTCATGTTCTTAAGCCTTCTTAAACACTCCTTACTGTCCAGGAGGTTCCAAGTGTCCAGCCTGACTGGGGTAGAAGGAGAACTATGTGTGCCACCTTAAGTTCCTTTGAGGAAAGTTGGGATATAAATGTAACAGACTGAATAGAATAAAATAGATTCTGCAGACAGAACAAGTGTGCATAGAAGCTGACCACATAGAAGACCCTGACTGATGAGTCCCCACGCCAATTGTCTCCACTCCATGCATCCATTCTACACAGCATGCCACCTGCATGGACTACACCAGGGGTGTGCAACCTGCGGCCCATTGGCCACAAGCGGCCCATGGGGGTCATTTAAATGGCCCACAAGCCACCTGCTTGGCGAGTCCCCACACACTGCACTAAACCACAGAACAATCTCCATGGGATTGAACCGGCCCAGGAGAGGTAAACCTTGCCAACCCCTGGACTACACCAACCAAAAGCATACACAGTCTGTGAAAAAGATCCATCAAGTAATTTCACTATCTATATTTTTTTCCAACAGTAAGTTTACAAATCTGGAGATTGGAATTAAGGAGTGTTCCCTTGTAAAGCCTTGCAGCTCCACAACATCAATTAGTACCATGTAATACAGATGTAGATAGATAAGATAGATAGACAGACAGACAGACAGACAGACAGACAGACAGACAGACACAGATATAGTGCTGGTTTAATCCTCCTTTGCAAATTACCTATTATACGATAATGGGAGAGGAGAAGTCAAAACCTTGTTTTTGTGGAATCAAATTATAGCTAGTAATTATATACACGAAAACTCCCCTCGACAACATTTCCGTTGGTACATGGTACATCCTTTTTGTGCTAATGCCCAACTTCTCTATATTCACATCCATGCAGAGATGCCAAGAAATATTACAGATGTTACTCAAAGAAGGATCAAAATCTGTGGGCTGTATCTTGCTGAGTTATAGTCAGCACAGACCCATAGAAATTAATGGACCTGACCTGATCATGTCCATTAATTTCAGTGGGTCTATTCTGAATAGAACTAGAATTGGCTACAAGCCCAAAAGTGGGGAATATACTATCCTCCTGGATGGCACCCCTGACAAAGAGGGTTTGTCTGTGTTACAGATGGTTGATATAATCATTTGCTGGAGAGAAAGGGGGTTGAGCAACCTTCGTTTCACCTTTGCCTGGATCCTGAAGGCTGCTAGGTGGATGTTCAGTTGATATAGTTTCAACTACACTATGGAGATGCAATTATTCCCCCAACTCAGAATGGTAAGACAACCTACATAGGACAGGTGTGAAAGGCCACAACTTTGCAAAGTTTCCTGACATGTGTCTGCAGTGAGAACCAGCTGACTAGATGGGCAGGAACAGGTTGAGGCTAAGGTCACATCCTCACCACACAATACTGTGATACCACTTCAAACAGCCTTGGCTCCTTTCACCCAAAGAATTCTAGGAGCTGTGGTTTGTGAAGGGTGGTGAGAGATGTTAGGAGGCCCATCATTCCAAGAGTAGTTTAACAATCAACTCCCTTCTCCAGATAACTCTGGGAATAGTAGCTCCATGATAGAAAGAAGAGGCCCTCCAACAACACTCAGGACCCTTAATGTAGCCACAGATGTACAAATTAGGCCATAATGCAAAGTTGATATTGGTGAAAATGAGCTACAATTCCCAGGGTTGTCTGGGAAGAGGGACTGACTGTTAAACCACTCTGGGAATTGCACAAGAGACCCCAATACCCCTCTAAGCAATGAAGGGTAGGGTGGGGTGAAACCATCAGGCTAATAAGTGAGGGGATCCTGAAGACATTTGTTAAACCTACACTGTGGAGTCGAAGGGTGCCCCAAAGTTGCAAAGACCTGTGCTGACATACAATGTGCATTAGTACATCACAGTAATCTCAAACCTCATGTGGTGGCAGACAGAATGCTTTTACTGTGTCAGCACCAACTCACTCCAATAGGGCTTGGGGCAGGGGAGACGTTATTACGGAGAACCTACTTAATTTCCACCTGCTGTGCATTTGGTACAGGTAGAACCACATCAGGAGTGGGGGGAATGTGGTGACTCTCCCTGCGAGCAAGGTCTGTGCATTTTTATAAAACAGCTGACCCAATCTTAGGGGCAACAAGATAGCTGAGAAACCTACGAGGCCATCAGAATTTCAAGACCCCCTGAGGAGGAGGAAGGTCACAGCTATTTTGACTCTGGTTGTTCCCCAAGTAGGAAAAACAAATAAGCTTCACATTTCTCAGCTCGGAATAATGACCGGTGCGTGTTCCTCGGAGATGGTTTTTCTATTACTCACAATGTAGACACTGTAGGTCCGTTGTCAGAAACACTAAATGTAATTTATATGACAAGCACTTAGATTCGTGCTATCAGTTCTCCCAGCAATATGTAAGCAATATCGCTTTTGACAAAAGTGTTCATAAAAGGTGTTGGCACTCTCTTGGGAGCACTCGAGCCCCCGTGGGGAAAGCAAGGATGCCGACGGTTCGGCAGCGACTCGGAAACAGCTGCCTGGAAACTGTCAAGTGCCCAAGAGCACACACTGGGGCTGGCGGCCAGGACGCAAGCAGGCAGGGGCAGTCCGAGGGCAGCTCAGGCGGAAGAGCTGCACCACAACGGAGAGAGCGAGATAAAACACCACTTGCACCTGCCTTTGGAGGTCCTAATAACTTAAAAGATGTTTGGTGCCCCCCTATATATCGAATTCAAAATATAAACCGTAATAAACCATAATGTGAAATTTTATTTTTCAAAATGAAACGAAGCCTACAGTAAGATGGAAAATAATGTTTATTTTTGTAGGCTTCCACTTTATATTTGAAAATTTTTCTCCTGGTTTTTTTCCCTAATTGCAGTCTTTGATCAGATCCTCAAAACTAAT
The DNA here is from genome assembly GCF_964106645.2 of Podarcis pityusensis. Lineage (NCBI taxonomy): Eukaryota > Metazoa > Chordata > Lepidosauria > Squamata > Lacertidae > Podarcis > Podarcis pityusensis. The sequence goes on along the minus strand of NC_138033.1, from coordinate 59,037,157 downwards.
CTCACGTAACACATCTGCTTCTATACTTAGCAGAGACAAGGCATCCAGCCTGCCTTGTTGCATAGTTGTCCTGTTGGAGTTTCTAACATACTTCAGCTGAGAAAATGAACCTCAGCTGAGAAATCTGTGACCATTAACGTTTAAAATCCAGCAATGGAAAATTTCTGTGGTGCACAGATTCTGTTGCTAGATTTCTCTTAGGCATCTGGTTAGCACCCATGAAAGCAGGATACTGGATGAGATGGACTGCTGGTCTGATCCAGAAGGCTCTTCTTATGTTCAAATTCCCATGTCTATGACTGCTTTTAACTAAAGACAGAGGGAGATCTGGCTGCATATTCCCCATGTTCCATCTTGCTTGGCCCTAATCCAGGAGAGCAAAACTTCAGACCCAAGGGCCAAATTCAAGGACTGAAAGAGGTCCTCCAGGCCTCTCTGTTTGACCTTCACATTTCTTTCTGGGCCACGCCCCTTCCTAATCCACACCCTGTTGGCCCAGGCTTCACACCTACATTGCCCTTCTCTGCCCTCTAGAGCTTTTCCAGGCTGCAATGTGTCTTTGAACTATGATTATGCTTCTTTCTTGAATGGAGGATCGGGAGATGTGTCTGGGGTGTAAGTGCATGCAGAACACTCTGCCTTTATGGTATAAAGGTGGGAGTCAAATCTGTGGCTCCACCCTCTTTTCTTCTGGAAATGCCCAACACCAGCATACGGACCCCTCAGGTTCCCCATACGGCCCTTGGGCTGTAAAAAGGCCTGCTCACTCCTGCCCTAAGTAATGCAGAGGCTGAGCTCCTCACAACAGCTTTGCAAGCATTTATGCGTTCAACAGCCTCCATCTGGCTGAAAACACAGCTAGTGTGAATGCTAAACAATTAAAGATGAGAACTTGGGGGTGTTCACCTGGCAGACAAGCAGCTGCCTTGCCAAGGCTGATGTCTCGCCGGAGACACCAACAAGGCCTAGTCTTTGACAGGAAGAGAACAGCCTCCTGGAAGGCAACCAAACTCCGATGCTCCATCTGCGTGCTGATTATTACAAAGTTCACCACAAGACATGTTGGCTTCGGGGTTGCCTTGCACTCAACTATTTATCGCCCATCTCCTGAGCCTGCCCACCCCCGACATGAAAATCCTGAACAATGGATAGCAGCTCCTTCCTGCAATCAAACCTGGTTTGATCTCTTTTCCCCAAATCAAGGCACTAATTGCAACAAATATGTTAATCGACTTTTAAGTACCGTTGCCACAAACGGTGGGACCCTTGCCAATGGCTGTTTGTTTAAGATGTAGCTTTCGGCTGGCCCACTTGTGAAGATTAAATTAATGACTCCAGCTGTAGCTGCTCCCCAATTCACAAGCAGGATTTTTTAAATGTTGTGATGTTGCATTACATGACCTATTCGTTATGGGGGGGTATAGATATCGGGGGGCTATAAATTACATGGGCTTATATAGACACATTCACTCACACTACCCTTACACAGTGCTTTTTCCAAGAAAAATACAGTGGTATCTCGGGTTACAGATGCTTCAGGTTACAGACGCTTCAGGTTACAGACTCCGCTAACCCAGAAATAGTACCTCGGGTTAAGAACTTTGCTTCAGGATGAGAACAGAAATCGTGTGGCAGCGGGAGGCCCCATTAGCAAAAAAGGTTAAGAACAGTTTCAGGTTAAGAACGGACCTCCAGAACGAATTAAGTTCTTAACCTGAAGTACCACTGTAGAGGTTGGAACTCACCATGAAGTTGTGAGACATTAAGTCGCCTGGCAACTTGGGGCAGCCTTGAACAGGATGCAGGTTTGACAGCAACCACATTCACTGCCTGCAGAGGTGCTAAAAACTATGGCAAACTGTCTCCCAAGATGGTTTTGGGGTCACCCCTGGTTCCGATGCAGGTCAAATAAATGCACCCCCACCTCCCTTGTTCTCTTAGATTCCTAGGGCAGCTTGGAAGGGCTTTGTGCAAACACGCACATGTGCAATGCTAGAGGCCTGGCTGAAAAGCTTAAAACCCACCACTGCTACAGGGAAGATGAATCAAAGAAAAGCAATCTTTAAAAATAGCAATAGTTTGCCCTGGAGCAGCCTTCCTCAACTCAGTAGCCTCCAATGTTGTTGGAGAGCCAGGAATGCGGAGTTTTGTGCAGGAGGATGAACCAATACACTGACCCACTTTAGAGTTAAACTAACCCATGTTCCAGTAACACCACAGATAGATCACTGCAATACAGTCTATGTGAGGCTTCCCTTGTAGACAGTCTGGAAGCTGTAGCTGGTGCAGACTCCAATTCTCAGCAGCCCCAGCAAGCGTAGCCAATGGTTAGGATGGTTGGCATTCTGGTCTGGAACATCTGGAGGGCAGCAAGCTAGATAATTCCTCATAGATTCCAGGCTACAGCAACAATGTATATTCCAGGGGATTCTTGGATCCTGCCCCATGTCATTTCAAAACAGTACATTTCTATTCTTAGTGCTTGGTACTGTCATGTAGCACCTTACAATCCGAATGTTCTCTACACTGAGAAATTCGTGGAACATAATCATTAGTCTGAACTGAGCAAACTACATTTCAAAAAAGAATGAAAAAGAGGGTGTTTGTGGCCAGGGAAGCAAGCCGAAATTAATAGGATTACTGGCACATTGTAATTTGTGTGTGTGTGTGTGTGTGTGTGTGTGTGTGTGCTAAACACACATTTCACTCAGCCACGGATAAAGTCAAGCAGTGTCCTTGAAGGGACTGTTAACAAAGAGAGTTGGTTAGAAAACAAGGCCTAGGAAATGGGGATTCTTTTCTGGAGCCAAACACACCTAGGCTAAATCACCCCTTACACACACACACACACACACACACACAATATTATCTGGTGTTTTCTCATCCAATCCAGTTATTTAATTATGAAGAGTGTCATGTGCAGAAGCTGTGAAAAGCAGAGGGAGACTTGCTGGAAGCCCTTATAAAGAGTCAAAATGCAATTATGCATTGTAATGAAACGTTGCAGAGATCTCTCCAGCCGCTGGTTCAAAGCTCTCCAATCTGCTTCTGGAGGCACATAAACAATGGCAAACACAGTTCTATTCCCATCACCCCCCACCCCCACCCCACACACATAATTGCAGTGTCAGTCATGGTGTCTGTGCAGAATACCAAGTACAGAAAATCATATCTCACTTGATTTATTTCGGAGGCTGGTGGACAAAACTGCAGGAGCAGAGTGTCCTCTGCTGGGGAAGTGGGCTTTGATTTCTCATTGGAAGGTAAAACAGAAACCCAGCTACATCTCAGCACCAAAGAAAGGAAATGGAAATGGACCCATCAATCATTATTTCAACAAAGTTTCTTTTTTTTTTAAGGTGAACAGAATCACATTCCTTCCAACACATAAAAATGGTGCGAAACGGAAGAACCATCCTAGAGATATCGCTTCACAGACTTCCAGCCACTACTATTTGATTAATGACCCAACAGACATCACTTATATAATTCACTGTTAAGTGTTCTGAAAATGCTTAAGTTCCTCATGCACACTGTCGTTATTGAAAAGGCTCTATTGAACCATTTGTCAAAGCTATGCAGTGCCGGGGGGTGGGGGTAGGGGTAGGTTCTAAGCATCAAACATCCTTTATCATATTTTTATCACACTCCAGACATAACGTGCACCATCCGAAATTTCAGAATGGAATGACTAAGCAACACAAAGTTAACACTCTCTGGTTATCAGATGTATTGATTCCAGAACAGAGCAGGCAGGGAGGAAAAGAAAGGGATATGATTAACTTTACAAAAAGTGAAGGGGAGGAGAAGGGTCATAGTTTTACACGGGCAAATTGGTCAGTTTTGGTTTCTCTGAACTTCAGCGTGCGAGTTCAGTTCTTCACCTTTCCACAGGAGCTTGCTGCTGCTTCTTTTTTTTAATTCCTTATGAACATTCATGCACAGTTTAGTTCAGATTTCTCCTAACAAGTAACATTTTATTTTGCATGCAAATTGGCCTAATAGCCACATGTTTCCAAAGCAATATTCCCTAATATAATACAATACCCAATTCATGGGGACTTAAGAGAAGACATGCTCAAAGATTTAAATCTCGTAGCTGACAGATCAATTGGGTACCTGATTAACTTTTTATTGGGGGACAGTCCCCTTACCCTGCTGAAGAGGTTTTGCCTTTAGAGAAGCAATTTTAAGGAGAGAAGTTTATGGGGATGATCAGCTAAATTCTTCAGTGGAGCATATTTTTGTCTGATAGAACGGCAAGCTTAAATAATGGTTTTAACTGTGTAATGCATTTTATTTCGTTTTAAGTAGGGCTGCCATACGTCCTATGGTAATGAGGACATTACCGGGATTTCAAAGGCGGAAGTGAACGCCCAGGGGAAATTTCTGGAAGGCGGCAGCAGAAAACGTTCGGGTTTTCCTATAAAAAGCTCATCAACTTTGGAGTCCTCCTAAAAACTTTCAGGGTGTCCTGGTTTTTACTTATTGAAATATGGCAACCCTATTTTAAGTATCTTGCTTTGTAATGGCTTTGGCTATACAAATGTGTATATACATTCCTCCAAAAATAATGCATTTTTGCATGCTGTTTTCACTGACACCTGCATTTTCATGCACAATATACACCACAGTTATATTTTGCCCTGCAAATTTCAGAGAAGTGCAAATTTTGAATGATGGCTGTGTGCTGCTTCATGTTTTGGTTAGGAAAGTACACATTCAGTAGGTTCACCTGCAAATGCCAACTGAGTCGAATTTCAACCCCATCCTTTCTTTGAAGCAAAGGGGAGAGGTTTTAGTGTTTGATTTCAGGCAGTGTAAAACACAACATGTGGGAGGGCTAGATCTCTTACAAGTGCTACTGAAATGAAAAATGTTAGGGGAGGAGATGGACTTCTGGTTGTTGTTTTTTGTTTTGTTTTGTTTTGTTTTTTTAAAAAAAATTATTAGTTCTCCAAATTTATAACAAACATATCCACAAACATAAAAAGAAGACATCAGAAAAAAGACAAACAAACAAACATATATCCTAACTATAGAAATTCCACTTTTGTTATCATTGTTAAATGACTTGCTCAAATCCTTCTGGCTGAGTTTCCATATAAATCATTGTAGCAGTTTTCCAAAACTAAGTTCACATAAAATTTACCGCGTTCATTAACATCTTTCTTTCTTCCATTTTAACTTTTATCCATAGTATTCTACGACATCACATATTTAAATCCTAGGCCAATCTGATACTCACAAGTAATTCTATTTAAGTTATCTTAACATATTTAAGTAAGTAGTCTTTAAATTTCTTCCATTCCTCTTGGTACTCCTCCTCCTTCTGGTCGCGGACTCTTCCGGTCAGGTCAGCTAGCTCCGAAAAATCCATCATCTTCATCTGCCATTCCTCCACTGTTGGTACTTCTTGTGATTTCCAGTTTTTGGCCAACAAAATTCTAGCTGCAGTTGTGGCATACAAAAACAATCTAGCATCTTTCTTGGGCAATTCCAAACTGGACTTTTTAGACAGGCAATTCCAAACTGGTTTTTAGACAGGGCGATGCTCCAGATTCAGCCAAGGCCAGAGTCAAAGCAGGCATATTTGGAGGGACTCAGACATCACACAAGGTGGGAACAAACAGCCATGGATCACTGCGAATCTGGTTGTAGGGCCTAGATTGATCCGTGGGTATTGGGGCATGGCATCAGGCAGGAAGCAGGGGCAGGCAGAGCTGAGTCCCTTCAAATATGCCAGCCTTGACTCTGGCCTCAGCTGAATCTGGTGCACTGCCCTGTCTAAAACCCCAAAGTGCAATTCTATCCTTGTTTATCTGAGATTAGGTCCCGTTGAACTGAATCAGACTGACTTCTAAGTAGACATGTCTAGGGTTGTGCCATCAGTCTCTTTTGACAACCAAACTACATCATCACAGTTTGCACAAGGGACCAATCTCAAAGGATAAAAAATGTATTGTTGTTGTTGTTTTTTTTGCTTTAAAACTGCAGTTCCACACAAAAGCATATACGTAAGTAAAGCTGACTGGGCTCTCTCTAGCAGCACCCTGTAAAATTTACATCACTCATCTCTCTCATATATTCCTTTATATAGACAAATAAAATTTTTGCACTCCTATATTATTCTTTATTTTCTGCTGAGTGCCTTGCAAAACAAACCTCAAATCAGCCTAGCATCTGATGACATAGATTTTTCCAACCTCTTTCCAAAGCTTTGTTTGAGGATGTTTTATTGCAAAAAAGACACTACTTGGTGCTCTTATTCATGTTTACCGAAGTGCCTTCTAGTAACTGAATCAATTAGGCCCTATCCAGGCATTTCTGCTTACATGAGGCAGGAGATTGAGGGTGAGCTTAAGAACATCAGAAGTGCTGGTGCAAAAACTATGCAGAAAGGCGAATTCCTGGATGCCAAGATTCAAGTTTGGGGCAAATACTCCTTGGTGAGAGAACCCCAGCAAAATATGCAGCCAAGTAAAGTGTGGAAATAAAGTCTGTCAGGCCTTTTGAATATTCCCTTCAAAGTAAGTTCCAAAGTTTCCTTCTTCCCGCTGCACTGGGAAAGGGCCACACGTTTGGTAAGTTAAAAATTGGTTTACTTACAAACTCTCCAAAAGTCAGATTCATGTACTTCAGAAAGTTGCACAGGTACTAAATCTTGGTTTAGTTACAAAGCAGTGAAAGTCCCTAAATTATTGGTATAGGAACTCAATAATGGCTTGTGAGAGTCATGCAGTCTGAGCAACCAGCTCAAAGCTCTTCACACATTGAGGTTCTCTGGTAAGCTGAAAGGAGAACTAAGGCTTCATTACCTAGTTCCTCTCAAGGCGAGGGAAAGTGGACATAGCTAAGCTTGGCAAGACAGCTTACTCCATGGTATTAGACATTTCATGTGCTAATTGGATTTAAACTTGTTGGTTATATGACGCTAGTTATCCAGCAAGAAGAACCTTGCAGCTGGGTCAGGCCAAGCTGGGGTCCACCTAGTCCAGCCTCCTGCTCTCAGAGTGTCTCCCAGCTTATTTTTTATGCCTGGAGTCTTGCTTGGCCTTTAATAGAGAAAAATGAATGACAAAGGGAACTTTAAAAATGAAAAACAAGGGCTTTCCTGTTGATTTTATTATTTGCTAGTTTAAAAAATAGAGGGGAGGTAGAGAAGATTCAGGGGTGTTGGCTTCCCTAGCCATCACCACCAGTTACTGGCCTCTCCCAATCCCTTGTCATCCTGTGTGCACTAGTACAACTTGTGGGCAGTAAAATGGCAAGTGCAATTCAATGTAAACAAGTGCCAAGTGATGCATGTTGGGGCAGAAGCTGACTGACCAGGAATGAGACCTTGAGGTCATAGTAGATAGCTCGATGAAGGTGTTGACCCTGTGTGCAGCAGCCATGAAAGAGGCAAATATTATGCTAGGGATCATTAGGAAAGGAATTGAAAATAAAACTGTGGATATCATTATACCATTATACAAATTTATGGTGTGACCCCATTTGGAATATACTGTGTATAGTTCTGGATGCCTCACCTCGACAAAGATATTATAGAGTTGGAAAAGGTTCAGACAAGGGCAAGCAAGATGACCAAGGAGGTGGAGTGACTCTCCTATAAAGATTGCAGTGTTTGGGACTTTTTAGTTTAGAGAAAAGGAGAGTAAGAGGAGACATGATAGAGGAGTTTATAAAATTATACATGGAGTGGAGAAAGTGGATAGATAAAAACAAATATATCCCTCTCTTATATCACTAGAACTCGTGGAAATACAATGAAGCTGAGGGTTGGAAGATTCAGGGTAGATAAAAGAAAGTACTTTGTCATACAATTAAACTATGGAACTTGCTCCTATAGGAGACAGTGTTGGCCACCAATCTAGATGGCTTTAAAAGAGGATTAGACAAATTCATGGAAGATAGGGCTATCAATGGCTTTTAGCCACAATAGCTATGCTCTGCCTCCACAGTTGGAGCCAGCAATGCTTCCGAATGCCAGTTGCTGGAAACCATAGGAGGGGAGAGTTGCTCTTGTGTTTGGGTCCTGCTTGCAGGTTTCCCACAGGCATCTGGGTGGCCACTGTGAAAGCAGGATGCTGGGTGGGCCTTTGACCAGATCCAGCAAGCTCTTCTCATGTCCCAGTGGCTCCTTTCAAGTGGAGTTTTTGTGTCCTTTGCCTACTTAAGATATAGATAGATAGATAGATAGATAGATAGATAGATAGATGATAGATAGATAGATAGATAGATAGATAGATATAGATAGATGATAGATAGATGATAGATAGATAGATAGATAGATAGATAGATAGATAGATATTTGGCTTTCATGCTGGGACATCCAAATATGTAAATACAGTGAAGCATGGTATGTTGGTGGGTGTTTTTTCATCCAGGCGTCATTGCTTTTTCAAGACTTCTCTCTCTCTCTCTCATAACTATTTGTGGCTGAAGGAAAAATCAGATGTCAGAGCCCTGTCAATGCAGGAACTTAACAGATCTGTATTCTTGGAGCAAGTCTGCAGATATTTATGCCCATCCGATGAATCATCTATTTGCCATTCCGCAGCTGTCCATAACTTTGCTGCTTGGTATAATTACTAAATGAAATGATAATGAATGCTAATGAAATGATAAAAATTTCATTTCCTTGAAAACTCTGGGTTTTCCGTGCTGCCTTTGCTAGGCTAAGAGGTCATTTAGTGTTTTGTTACTGATACACTTTTTTTCACATGGCACCATAACTTTTTAATTTATGATCAATGCAAAAGAATTGGAGAGTTCAGATGTTGCATGAAAAGATAGAGACAGAGGGCCATGGCTCACTTGGTCAATATTTAAAACACACTGCCTTGACCATGAGACGATAACCTGGGTGATCTGGGCCTTTGGACATGCAAAAGTTGTGTACTATGATCCCAAGGTAGGGATTATCTAGCGCCACAGTTTTCGCATCCGGAACTTACGAAAATGTAGCCCAGAACCTGAAATTCTTCTATAGGAACATCCATGTGGCTGCTGAAAAGTGAGATCAAAATGAAGCCAACTAACCAAGTCACATCATGCTCCGTAGATGATAAAGGAGTCTATGTTTCCAGCTGGAATGGGTCCCAGAGAAGATATGCTTCCAAGTCAGTTAATGGAGTGCGAGGAACATCAGCCCTGACTATTGATAAAATAAGGGGAAACAGTGGCAATCATTTAGAGGAAATCCAAGCTGCCAGGCAAAAAAATTCCTCTATAACCAAGCCTTTGGCCTTTAACTACATGTGGCCATTTAAAAACACATGTGGGGTGTTTTTAATGCATTTCTTATTCCTCTTGGTTTTAATATATCTATGTGCTGGGTTTGACTGCCAGTCTGTTTGGTTGTAAGTCGCTTTGGGTTGTCCTGGGCAAGATAAAGCAACTAACTAATTTTAATAATAATAATAATAATAATAATAATAATAATAACCCCCCTACAGGTGCCTATGGGGTCATATTCTAATGAGCTACCCATCCCTCTCTCTCTTCCTCTTTTGCTATGCTATAAAAGAAAAGAGTCAATATTCCCACTTAATATTTGTTACTGGAGCACATTATCCTTCCTGGAATAGTATGTGGGAGCAGCATAGACAGAGGTTTTGAAATTAATCAGTATTAGGATTAATCATGCAAGAAATAGAAGTTAAAATTTAATATTTGGAAGTAAAGTTGAAATAGTAGCCAAGCATAATTAAAATGTACTTTCAAGCTTCCATTTACAAGTCTGTTTTATTAGCTTCTCTTTGGATTCAACTGCATTTCAATAACAACCACAGATATATTAAATCCCAGATTGAAGTGCCTGGTTTTCTTTCCATTTTGCTTCTGTTATCTAAAAAAAATTGACCTTTCAGGATTTTAGTTATGTTTCCCTTCCTCTCTCAGCCTTACAAAATTTTACTAGCAAGATTGATCTTAAGAGAACAACAACATAAACAAAAAACAAAACCAACCACTGATTCTGACTTAGCTTTGAAACCCTCGCCTATCCACGTAGGGAGCCATCTTGACCGATTCTGCTTGGGGTTCTCCTAGGAACTGAGGTAAGGTGTGTGGCAACTAGAGAAAGGGCCTTTTAAAAACTCACTCTCTAGGAAGGTGTCACAAACTGCTAACCACTGCCTCATGTGGTAAGCTTAATAACTGTAGCTTCTCAAGGAAGAACTTCCCAGATTTTAGGCTCATCCACACTTGCCTTTTGCCGCAAGTTTTCTAGGCACAGATCCATGTCTAAGCACTTTCCTCCCCCAACGTTTCCCCAGGGAAACCTGTTCTTTAACGATGAATCAGAACAAACAGCAATTCAGGTTTGGCATGGATTGCTGTTTGCTCTGATTCAGTAGTAAAGAGCTGGTTTTTGCAAGGAAAGAAAGAAAATGTGCTTGGACATGGAGCTTTGAAGCATGGGCCTGTGTCTAGATACAAGGCACAAAAGGAAATCTGGATGAGCCCTTGGTCTGGTTTCCCCATGGGCAGGAAAAATTGAAAAGGACTTCCCCCACCCACCTTGTTGAGCCCTTGCTACAAGGTCCATCTGAGCTCTAGCTGTGATTGCTGCATGGAAAGTTGTTGGATGACCCATTGGGTCCCTTCCAACTCTACAGTTCTGTGGTTCTATGTCTTGTGCTCCTGTCTTGTTTTCTACTCTTGGTGCATTTGCTCTGCAGTCCTGATTCACTCCAGCTTGCTGCACAAAGCCCAGTCCAGCCAATAGGCTTCCTGGTCCCAACCTTATCGCCTTTTTGTGACCATATGAAAATACCTCTGTTCCACCGGGCATTAAAACTTGTTAGAGCTGAGCCAGAATTTGCCAACACACCCAAAAGAAGACTTGGGAGGACACAGCATTCTCATCGGCCGCAGCAAGCACAGCCAATGGCCAGAGATTATGGGAGCTGTAGTTCAGCTAGGTCTGGAAGGCCCAAGGTTCCCACACCTGCCATAAATGTCACATTTTGGAAAGAGGGCGGAAGACAGTGAAGTCACGGTGTGTGATAAATTCTGCTGGACATGTTGGAAGAGGAGGAGGAGATGGGATGAGCAACAGGGACCTTTATTGCCAAGGACATCTTTACTGTCACATTTGCGTTAGCTTTTTAGAGCATCAATAAAAGAAATCAGATGAGAATACTGAAAGCATTGAGCAAGCACACAAGCTGCACTTAAGAAGTACTCTTGCAGCTATACCAAGTGGTAATTGTTCTACTTCTCTCTGGTGACCAAGAGGTATTTAAAACAAACAAACAAACAACCTCATCTTTGCATGCAAGCCCCAAATAATGCTTGAGTAATGCTGAGCTGTTGGTGGATTCAGTCTAAGTTATTCCTCGTGCATATTGTAAGATTTGGGGCACTGTAAATCCCACTAAGACCCTGGACAGCTGAGTTATTCAAATAAATCCTTGCATCAGCAGGTGGTAAACGGAATCCGAACCTCGCTTTATTTTGGAGGAGGTACAGCTTACTGTCAAGATTTTCTAAGCAGAGGCTAGATGAACCGCTTCCTCAAAGAACTCCCAAGCAGACAAGCCTTCTTGAATGTAAGAACCCAAAGAGATCTTACTATGAATAAAGACTGCAGCAATTGGGGACTTTTTTAGTTTAGGGAAAAGGCAAGTAAAAGGCAACAGAACAGAAATTCAAAAAAATTATACATGTCATGGAGAACATGGAAAGTGGCTGGCTGACTCTTGGCCATTCGGAATGGAGTATCCTGAAAAGGGGTGTGGCTAAATGGCACCCTGTACAGGAACAACCTACACTGCAACATTTTCTTGAAAGTCTCACTTGTTTTGAATGACTGTGCCAAGATGCCCTCAATTAAAAGAATAAGGGGGAGAGTACACTGGATCCTGCACAAGCTCATGCCATTTTCAACCAGGGCTTTCAGAATACTTCTGAAGGAATAAGTAATGCACAGAATAGCAGATCATGTTGACATTTGTTTCCATTTTTCGATTATTGCAGATACTAATATTGTGCACTTTGAAGCGACTGGATGCGTGAAAAATTGAGTCCTTTTGGAATGAAGCATCGTTCAGACCCACAAGATATTATTCAAACTTTTACATGCAGAACTTTCTTTTAAAATGAAACAAAATCATCAAATGATACATCCAAAAATATAAAACATCTGCCTTTACAAGCTTTATAGCTTACTCACAAAATGAACTCCTATGGTCTCTTGGAGCATGTCCTAAGGGCCATAGGATATATCAGATAATCCTCTTATGGAAGAGAAGGTTATACATAGCTACTAGTCATGATGGCCATCCTCTGTCTCCACAGCTGGAAACACCAGTGCTTCTGAATACTAGTTGCTCAAAACCACAGGCAGGGAGAGTGTTACTGTTCTCCCCACAGACAGAGATCCAGCAGGGCTCCTCTCATGTTCTTAATGTTGACTGAGCTCCAGCATTAGAGAGGGAAGACCAGTGTTGGAGTCTACCTTTCAGATGCTGATAGCTCTTTCAAAGTTCTGGCCCAACCAATGGCAAAGCTCCAGCATCAGAAGGACCAATAATGAGGAGCTGTTTTGGGAAATGGCTGGGATCTAGAGAATTCCTATATGAAATGGGCTGAACCACACCTCTGGGACTCAGGAGCAAATCAGTGCAACTCTACACATTTCTACTCAGAAGTAAGTCCAAATGAGTTCAATGGGATTTACTTCCAGGCAGGTGTACGTTGAATGGCAGCCTTACATAGCCAACAGATCCTCTGAACATTGTGACAATTGAAAAATACTGAAATACAGATTTGAAAGAAAACACATTTAACACACATCTATATATTTTAAAGAAGATACAATATTAAATTAAAATTAAAATATGGGTTTCAATATATAGTCTAAGGTAATTTTCTTTATTAAAAAACAGATTCATGCAGAAACAAAACAGAATTATGGAATAAAATAGTGGCTAGTAATTATTATGATCCTCATATTTTAATAGTTTTAGTTTATGTTGATGTTTAAGAGGATTCTATCTAATTGTTCTGTGTTGCTTTAAAAGGTGTAGGGTTTTTTTTTAAAAAAATGTATTTTTTATTTCTTTGTGCTGTTTTATAATGTAATCAACACCAGATAATACCACCAAGGCAACTATCTGTAAACAAACAATAAAAGGTAACAATAGACGTCGATAAAAATGGCAAAAGGTATGTCTTAATTATGCATTCTCAATGTATTTTTAATGTTAATTTTCCTTATTCTACTTGTTAATTCAGTGCAATCCTGTTACAATTGATTCTGACAGCTCAATGACTAAGCTTTTTAGCGACGAAATGTCAGATTACTGGAACAACGTCCGAGCACTGAACCACGGGTATATCACAAGTGGACTCTTTATTACAGTACTGCGTTTGCAATTGTTCAAGATAAGATCTATTTAGGAAAGAGAAGAATTGAGCACTGAACCACTGCTATATTATAAGTGAACTCTTTCTTTACTGTGTTTGCTATTGTTTAAGATAAAACCTATTTGGGAAAGATTTACTTTGTAGTAAATAATATACAAGAGAAGACAGTATGCAAACAATTTAAAACAACTTAAAACTTACATACAGTCTTCTCTTGCATATTATTTACTACAAAGGTATGTCTTAATTATGCATTCTCAATGTATTTTTAATGTTAATTTCCCCTAACCCTATTTGGGAAAGAAACTACCTTTGCCATTTTAATGGACATTTATTGTTTGTTTACAGATAGTTCCCTTGGTGATATTATTTTATTTTGATTGCTGTGGTCCTTGTATCACCACCCTGTTCATTGTTTAATTTTTTTATAATGTAGGCTGCATAGAAATGTATTTGAAGTATGATGCGTTATACAAATTACCTAAGTAAATAAATAAAACACACAAAAGTGAGCATGAACAGCAACAAAAGATAGATCTGTCCTTCCCTACTTGAGAGTAAGTTCAACTGAATAGTGGGACTTACTTTCAAGTAAATATGAATTGAATTGGGCTGCATTAGGATTTTCTTAATCCCTGAATGTCTTTCCATATCTAACAGATGGTTAGTATCTGAATAATGGCCCCTCTGATACAAGCAAAACATCAGACACCCACTAAGAATGAAGAAATAATAAGGCTATATACATGTTCCTCTACCTTTTCTCCATCTCTAAGGGTTTGGGGGCAAAATGGTAGACATAACCCATTTAAAAGTATATTGACAGAAAGGTTCCCTTCGAATAAATTGCTCTTATAACAGTACATGTTCAGCAGAACATAATCCACAGTTTTCATAATCTCTCTGGGAGAATAAGAGGATTAATGGGAGATTAGTTGGGACATCTTAGATCTCCATTTTTGTTTTGCTATTCTTAAAGTCTTAAAGATTTAACATCTGGCTAAGATGACACAGCTATAGATCTGGTTATAAGCCTTGTTCTTACCCTCCTCCAGGAGGAAAATCCTGGAATGAAACTCATACGAGATTCAGACAATTATATACGATGTCTTCATTTTCAAACATATGGGACTGCCCATTCATTTTGAAATAGCAAACTTGGAGCCTGATTTAATCGTTGAAGTAAGAAGCGTAACTCAACTGAAGAGATCTCAAAAGGGAAAGTAGCCTCACTCTGATTTGACTTTCTGATGTCACTATGTAGTCAAATCTGATTGGCCATGTGGCAGATTAGCTGGGTCAAATAGCCAGCAAGAACTACTATTTTTTGTTTTTTAAGTTTTTTAAAGTTTCAAAGAAGGGTAGAGAACAGAATAAAAGCAGTGCAAGAAACAAATACAGTATTGAAAGGCTTGCAAGTGATTCCAACACCATCTCTGAAACATTTCTTTTCGTAGCTCAGTCACAAAAGCATTCATTTTTGAAAGAAAATCTCATTGGGATCAATGAAATATACTCCTAAATCAGTCTGTTAGGGTTGAGCTTTAAGTGTTCAGTCCATTCAGACTCCCTGCTACTCTCCCAACCTCAACAGAATGAAGGAACAAGCTAAATAATTAAATGATTCAGTTTACGACCTTCCAGCTTATTAACCCCTTTGATCTGAAAGAAGAAAATCTTTCTGTCTCCTCTCCGCTCCCAGCCTTCATTTCACTTGCTGCTTTTGATTATTTGCACCACCTTCCTTTTAAGGAACAGAAAGCTGTATATGAGATAGAAATCATCTGCTCCAGGAAGGCATCAGACTTGGGGAAAGGGGTGTAGCCCAGTGGTAGAGGAAATGCAGAAGGTCTCGAGCTCAAGCCAAGGAATCTGCAGTTAAAAGGACCAGGTGATGGGCAGACTTCTACCTGAGCTCCTGGAGGGCTGTTAGAGAATGAAATATTGAGCTAGAATATGAACAGTGACAGATTAACCAATAGGTAGACTAAAGGCTCAACCACAGTTTTCCACTTGCCCCGTGCTACCTTGCCCTGCCTCTTTCCTCCAGAGTACCTTCTCTTTAGCACTAAATTGCTAAACTAATGGTAATCCACCAAACACCAAGTGGATGTTTGTTCCAATTCAGTGCTAAGTCTTGGGTTTTCCTGGGGAAAGCAGTGGGTCATCTGGAAATGTAGATGAGCACTAAGCAGGTGCTAGGACACCAGCAAATCAGGAAACTCAAAAGAAATTGTTTCTTTAAAAAATAAAATTAAAAAAGAATGTGACATTTAGTATTTCCCCCAAAAAAGCATTGAAGTAGTCATCATGGGAAAAGTCAGAACTTTACTAGACTTCATTACAATGCACTCCACATTCTTCCTCTATTTTTCCATTCATTTTTATAATTTATCCCTAAACCTGGGGTGGGACGCGGGTGGTGCTGTGGTTTAAACCACAGAGCTTAGGACTTGCCAATCAGAAGGTCGGCAGTTCGAATCCCCGCGACGGGGTGAGCTCCCCTTGCTCGGTCCCTGCTACTGCCAACCTAGCAGTTCCAAAGCATGTCAAAGTGCAAGTAGATAAATAGGTACAGCTCCAGCGGGAAGGTAAACAGTGTTTCCATGCGTTGCTCTGGTTCGCCAGAAGTGGTTTAGTCATGCTGGCCACATGACCCAGAAGCTGTACGCCGGCTCCCTCGGCCAATAAAGTGAGATGAGCGCTGCAACCCCAGAATCGGCCACAACTGGACCTAATGGTCAGGGGTCCCTTTACCGTTAAACCTGGGGTGTCCTACTAACTAACTAACTAACTAACTAACTAACATAGATCAAAATAATGCAAGGAAGTCTGATCTTGCAATGTGTTGCAATAAATCTATGTTTTATCTCAAAATTTTATTTTGCAGTTCAGTGTTGCCTTTGTTTTCATAATGTTTACTGTCCGTAGGGCCCTGGATACATATTTAATCAAAGGTAGTGGCTAGCACTTGAAAATTGCTGAGGGTCTTGAAGGATCATGTTATGTACTGAGTTGAATAGGATCCAAACTGCAGCAGTCTGATTGGTCCTAGAACAATAGGATCCAAAAGGCAGCAGTCTGATTGGTCCTAGAACAATAGGATTCAGAATGCAGCAGTCTGATTGGTCCTAGAACAATGCAGCAGTATGATTGGTTGGCAGGAACCACCCAATCCTGCTCCAGATAGAAGTGAATCCACAACCTGATTGGCTTACAGTAGAATTCCAGAATTAGCCAATCATGTGCAGCCCATTGTGTAAATAATGTATATAAAGCAGATACTGTGAGGGGACATTCATTCATTCCTCCTCACCACTATGAGCTGAATAAAGAGCATGAAATCACTTTGCGACTCTGAGTATATTTCACTGGCGACGAAGGTGGGATCCCGCTGAACTGACTGCCACACACAGCACCGCAGCACCGCCAACTGCCGCACCGCTGCCTCGCACCCTGTATCCAGGCTTCAGCTCCGGGACACAAGGAACTCAGAATGGCAGGCAACAGCAGCTTCTCACCATTCAACCCAGCATCTGGAGACTGGGAAGCGTACGCCTCCCGTTTCACCTTCCTCCTAGAAGCCAAAGGGGTCACCGACGAAGAAGACTCCAAGAAGAGGGCGATATCCTTCAGCGTCTGCGGAGAGGAGACGTTCGAAATCGCCCGGGCTCTCCTTGCGCCTGAAGACGTCACTACTGTTCCATACAAAACAATAATGGAACAGCTGAAGGGGCACTTTTCGCCGCAGCCCTCAGTGGTGGCTTGTCGAAATGCCTTCTACGCAAAGCGGCAAGCCCCTGGGGAAACCATAACTGGGTTTGTGACCTCTCTCCGCCAAGCCGCCCGGTTCTGCAACTTCTCAGAGCTGGAGAACATGCTTCGTGACCGCCTCGTCGGTGGCCTGAAGGATGAGAAGCTGCAACGACGCCTCTACGCTAAGAAGGACCTAACGTTCCAGGTCGCTCTGGAGGAGGCCCTGGCAACAGAAGCTGCCGAGAGGTCGACCCAAGAGGCACGGCCGAGCCTGCCATCCCAACCGAGGGTCCACCACGAAGACCTCACCGACGACTCAGGATCCGACAGGGACGAGGTGCACCGAGTACAGCAGCGCACTCAAGCAGCGCACAGACCACAGCTGCCTCGACGAGAAGGAGGGAACTGCGCAAGCTGCGGGGAGAGTCACGAGAGGAGGACCTGCCGTTTCCGCAACGCAGAGTGCAGGCAGTGCAGAAAATCGGGACACATCGCCCGGGTGTGTCGGGCTCGGCCCACCCGACACCAGGCATCAGATGACCAGTCCAAGAGCCCCAGGTCCCGGGGCCCAACGCACCAAGGCAACTCGACGGAGCTCACGGACTTCCAGGTATACCAGTTGCCCCACCCCAACGTAGAGAAAATTTATGTAGAGGTACAGATAGAGGGGGCCCCATGCCGCATGGAGCTTGACACGGGTTCAACTCTATCCATAATCTCGGCAAGGACCTTAAGGAAACTGTGTCCTACTGGGGATCCCAAACTCAGGCCGGCCCCATTCACCCTCCGGGACTTCCAGAAACGTAAGGTCCCCACAATGGGGGTGGGGACCTTCAGGGTGCAATACCGAGGGCGGACACGGCAACTGGACTTGCTTGTGGTCAAGGGCCCCTACATTAGCTTACTGGGATTGGCATGGTTTGGACCACTGGGGCTAGCTGTCACCGGGGTGAACCACACTAGCTTACAAGTGGACGTGGACGCCATATGCAAGGAATTTCCAGGGGTTTTCGATGGGAAATTGGGACAGTATACGGGCCCCCCCATTGCGCTACAGCTTGACCCCGCAGTACGACCGGTCAGGCTCAAGGCCCGCCGGGTCCCGTTCGCCTTGAAACCCTGTATAGACGAGGAATTGGACCGACTCGTGGAGCAAGGAGTGCTGGAGCCGGTGCCTAATGCCCCCTGGGAAACCCCAATCGTCACACCCGTCAAGCCTAATGGTTCGGTCCGCATCTGCGCAGACTACAAATGTACCATAAACAAGGCCCTCACGGCCCACGCATACCCAGTGCCAGTGGTCAGCCATGTCCTTGCCACCCTGGCTGGGTCGAAAATTTTTGGCAAGCTGGACTTGGCCCAAGCATATCAACAGCTGCCAGTAGATGAGGCCACAGCAGAGGCACAGACGATTGTGACGCACAGAGGACGTTCAGGGTAAAGCGGCTGCAATTCGGTGTCAGCGTGGCACCAGGCATATTCCAGAATCTAATGGACTCTCTCCTTAAAGGGATTCCTGGCGTCACCCCCTTCTTCGATGATGTGTTGATTGCCGGGCCCACACCAGAGGAGTTTGAGGACCGCCTCCGCACCGTTCTGCACCGTTTCCAGACGGCGGGTCTCAAGGTGAAGCGGGAAAAATGTCTACTAGGAGTGCCTCAGGTGGACTTTCTGGGATTTATGGTGGACGCAGAAGGGGTCCACCCGACTGGGGACAAGGTACCCGACTGGGGACATTTGTGATGCCCCAGCGCCCAAGAGCAAGACTGAACTTCAGGCCTTCTTGGGACTATTGAACTTTTACCATTCCTTCCTTCCCCACAAGGCGGCGGTAGCGGAGCCCCTACACAGACTCCTGGACAAGCGGGCCCCTTGGGTGTGGGGCCAGCGCCAGGAGGCCGCATTCCAGGCAGTCAAGGACTTGCTTGTCTCAAACTCGGTCTTGGCACACTTCGACGAGAGGCTGCCGGTGGTGCTAGCATGCGACGCCTCACCCTATGGCATTGGAGCTGTCCTGGGGCACCAACTCCCGGATGGAAGAGAGGTACCGGTGGCGTACTTTTCCCAGACACTCAACACAACCGAGCGGAACTACTCGCAAATCGACAAGGAGGGTCTGGCAATCGTAAAGGGAGTAAAAAAATTCCATGATTTCTTGTACGGGTGGCCCTTCACCGTGGTGACTGACCACAAGCCGTTGCTTGGCTTGTTTGCCCCCGAAAAGCAGACCCCCCAAGTGCTGTCTCCTCGCGTCCTCAGGTGGTCAATTTTCCTTGCCAGCTACCAGTATGCACTGATTCACCGACCTGGGAAGGCGATGGACCATGCGGACGCCCTCAGCAGGCTACCACTACCGGAAACAGGCCCTGACCCAGCACCTGCACAAGAGGTTATGAGCCTGGAGCTGCTTCCCGACCGCCCCATTCAGGCACAAGAAGTTGCACACCATTCCAAGAAAGATAGGGTCATCTCCCGGGTCCTGGACTGGGTGTGGAGGGGATGGCCCAGCAGCAGCCCCAGGCCAGAATTCGCCGGCTACACAACCCGCAAACATGAACTGTCGGCCCACAAGGGGTGCCTGTTATGGGGAAGCAGAGTCGTTGTTCCCCAGCCCCTCCGCAAAAGGGTCCTCACAGCCCTACACGAGACACATCCAGGGGTAGTAAGAATGAAGGCCCTTGCCAGGAGTTATGTGTGGTGGCCGGGGATCGATGGAGAGATAGAGGCCTGGGTCAAACACTGCCAGGCCTGCCAAGAATCCCGCCCAGATCCCCCAAGGGCCCCAGTCCAGTCCTGGGAGTCCGCCCGAGCACCATGGTCACGCCTGCATGTGGATTTCGCTGGCCCCTTTCAGGGGAAAACATTATTCATAGTGGTGGACTCCTACACCAAATGGCTGGAAGTCACACTGGTACCATCCACTTCCACGTCCGCAGCCATCCGGGTACTACGCAGGCTGTTTGCAACCCGCGGGCTCCCTGACACTCTCATCTCAGACAACGGGACTGCATTTACGTCAGGAGAATTCCAAACCTTCACAGCGCAGAACGCCATCCGCCACATCCGTTCGGCGCCATTCCACCCTGCCACCAATGGCCAAGCAGAACGCATGGTGCGGACCACCAAGGACACCCTTCACCGCATGACGCAAGGGGACTGGGAGTACCGCCTTGCCACATTCCTTCTAGCACAGCACAGCACCCCCAGCTCAATGACTGGCCGGAGCCCCGCTGAACTACTAATGGGTCGGCGCCTTGCAATCAGATTGGACCGCCTTCACCCCGATAGAGCTCAGGATGAGGTAGTGGTGGGGGAAGGCAGGAACCCCCGGACCTTCGAGGCCCAGGACCCAGTGTACGCAAAGAATTTTGGGGCAGGCCCAGCATGGGTACCCGCCACAGTCACCAGGGTCACTGGCCCCGTGTCGTACGAGGTGCTAACGGATGGGGGGCAATGCTGGCGCCGCCACTGCGACCAGATACGGCGATGATTCCCGGGAGAAAACCAGGAGGAGGACAGGTCAGAGGAGTCCCAAGGGAACAGCGGGGCAGTGAGGCCCATAGAGCAGGAGGGGCCAGCAGGAGAGGCAGAATCAGTAAATACAGAGAGGACCCGTGAGGCCGAAAGGACACCGGAACCAGAACCACGACTGAGAGAGCCGGTTGCACCAGACCAAACAGCCCCATCACAGCCAGCATCCTTGGAACACGAGCCAGAACCTGGAGCCCGGACCAGGGAACACCCCAGGCCACAATGCACACGTAGGCCGCCGGCATACCTTGAGGACTATGAATGCGACCTCCCGGGCAGGACTGGAACTTAGAGGGGAGGGGTGTTATGTACTGAGTTGAATAGGATCCAAACTGCAGCAGTCTGATTGGTCCTAGAACAATAGGATCCAAAAGGCAGCAGTCTGACTGGTCCTAGAACAATAGGATTCAGAATGCAGCAGTCTGATTGGTCCTAGAACAATGCAGCAGTATGATTGGTTGGCAGGAACCACCCAATCCTGCTCCAGATAGAAGTGAATCCACAACCTGATTGGCTTACAGTAGAATTCCAGAATTAGCCAATCATGTGCAGCCCATTGTGTAAATAATGTATATAAAGCAGATACTGTGAGGGGACATTCATTCATTCCTCCTCACCACTATGAGCTGAATAAAGAGCATGAAATCACTTTGCGACTCTGAGTATATTTCAGATCACTTCATGGCTTTTCTGCCTGCTGTCGCAATTGTATTTCCGTTGAATTGAAATTGTCATTGAATAAAACAAGTAAGAGAAGCAATAAAAATACAATTAAAAATCAATACAAATGTTCAGTGTGAAAGATGTGCTGTCTTCCATCTTCAACTGGAAATCTCTGTGCTGTCAGCCATCTGAATGAAGGTCAAGGACCACAATTTGGGAACCTCTGGTCTAAGGCAGCTTCCTCTGTTCTAAGGTGAAGGGAAATGGTTTTGTGAATCCATTCCAAGGACATAATGACCATGAACGATCAGAGCATAACTTGTTCCTAAGTGTCCATTGCACGAAATATTTTGAAAGTTGTAGTTCTCATTGCAGCTTCATCAACCTAGATGCTTTTTTGAAGACTGATAAAAATAGCTGTAAATATCATGTGAAATTCTTTGGCAGGGGGATCTGTGGAGATGACATACAGAACAGGAAGGCAGCTATAAAGATTTCAAAGCAAAACCATGGACATGTTTAAAATAGTCCTCAGGCCTTTATACTTCACCTTTGTCACATGTACCAGAGCAGAACTGAATTCTGCTTGCCTCGTTCAAAATAATTATGTATTCTCAAAGACAGATGTTTAAATAGACAGATCCAAAAAGTTGTTGAAGTGTTCAGCCGTTCATTTTGGTGGAAAGGTACTGAATAATGAAGAACCTGACCCAACATATCACCCCTGCAAGTCTGCGGCAGGAGAATTAATTATCCCCTAAAGCATGATGATTATCCTAGGACGGTGAGTAGCTTTCTCTTGCTGACACCTGACACATCATTCAGTTGATGGTTGCGGGAGAGGACTGTATCCTTCATGCACTGATCTCACCTAACAATTCTCAGAATGGCCACTCTAGGGTTTCATCGGTTATGCAGGTAAGGGATACTCAGCTGATTGTGGCTTGCATGTGGAAATGCTCTGGCTCTACTGCCAGAGGCAGTGTAACTCTGAATGCCTGCAGCTGGAAACCACAGGAAGGGAGAATGCTGTTGTGCTGGGGTCCTACTGGTGGGCTTCCCATAGAAACCTGATTGGCTGCTGTGAGAACAGGATGCTGGACTAGACTGGCCTTTGGCTTGATCCAATAGGGCTTTCCTTATGTTCTTAGAGCAGGGGTTTCCTCATTACATCCCCAGTGTTCATCTTCTACCGATGGAAGTTACATAGGTTAATTGACCATACGAGAGCCAGTGCAGGTGGATGGAATGCTGGACTAGAAGCTGCAGGCTCCATTTCAAGTCTCCCTTGGTCCAAGACATTCACTGAGTGACCTTCTGTCAAACACAATCACTTACTCTGACAGTAAGTCACAGGGTTGCTGTGAGAACAAGATGGGGCGGGGAGAACCATGTATGCCACCGACTGCCCCTAGGAGGAAAGGTGCGGTATAAATGTAACAATAAAATAAAATAAATATTGAACTTATAAATATTGAACTTACAAAATAAATATTGAACTTATCACTGGACTGGCACCCGAAATCATTCTCCACTCAGCCTGTTAGCAGTGCCTCCAATATCTTTCTTTATAGCCAAGTTAAAGGTCAAGTGCCCGTGATAACAGTTGTGTCATATATTGGGGCTTGTAAATAAATGTTCTGCACTTCCTAGAGATTTTTCATAGTATAAATATCTCTTGACTTTTTCATTGTTTGGATAAATGAATACAAGGCGAGGGCTTCTGAAAGGCTGCTGATTAAAATGCCCTTTATTTTTAAAAGCATAATTAAATAATTCTTGGATTTATCTCTCTATTTTCCGGGAGCTTAGGCTCCTAAAGAAATTAGTATCTCATCCGACAGGGTCAGAAAGTCACCCAGTTAATAATCCATTTTAATTATCGTATTTCCAACTCATGCACATTTACAAGATTTCATGTGATTTCCACCCCACCACCCCTTTTTTAATGAGGCCACAGACCAAATTTTAAAGCTTCCCTCTCGACCAGATTGTCCATTTGTCTATTAAAGACAATATATTAAAAATAACACCAGCGGAATATTATAGAATGCCTGCCACTGTGAAAGATTTATTACATTTCTATACCACCCTCCACCCCAAAGGGATCTCAGCGCTGTATACCACAAACCCCTAAAGTACAGTATTTCAATATATACTCATTTTTAAAATCTTACAAATCAAGAAATTGAAAACTATGGGGCTGCACCCACAGGAGGCAGTGATGGCCACTGACTCAGATGGCTTTAAAAGAGCATTAGTCAAATTCATGGAGGAGAAGAAGGCTATCGATGGCTACTAGCCATGATGGCTAGGCTCCACCTCCACAGTGGGAGGCAACAATGCTTCTAATACCAGTTGCTATAAACCATAGGAGGGGAGAAGGCTCGTGTGCTCAGATCCTGCTTTCTCATTTCCCACAAGCATCTGGTTGGCCACTGTGAAGATAGGATGCTGGACTAGATGGGCAATTGGCCTGATCTTCTTATGTAGTCCAACAACATCTGGGGGACCACAGCATCGCTGTCAAGCATCCCTTATTTGGTGGGACAGTCCCTTATCCCAGCGCCATGTCCAGCTGCTGTCCCTTATTGATGATGTCCCTTCAATAAGCTACTGAAGGTAATGGGGCCCTTTCTATGTCTAGCTGTGCTTTGTCAACAACAAACTGTTGCTGGTTTTTTTGTGTTGAATATATGCTATATGGTAATTTATGGACCTAATAGGTATCTAAAGCCATTTGCACGCAACAAAATATGTATTTTATCAAAGTAATTGTTGATCCCTTATTTTGGCTGCTGATCCCTTATTTTCGAGGCTGCTGGTCCCTTATTTTCAAATCTGTAAGCTGACAGCTATGGACCACAAGCTTCCCACATTTTGCCTTAACAGAGTGGTAGATGATCCCTAGGATGTCAGGCAAGGGTTTGTTACAGGGTTTGTTACAGCCCTGCCTAGGTCCTTATCCCTGAAAACCAGCTGATCTTCCACTCAGCTACATATACTCACCTATATAACTGAAGAAAGATATCATTGTGTAAGATAATAAGCCGGTGACCGGCTCTCCTGTCCACCTGTCCAAGTTGGCCTGCAGGGTGAGGGGAGAGAAAGACGTACCAACTTCCTGTGTCACTTCCTTTGACAGGGATAGCCAATGTGTTTCCTTCTGGTTGTTTGTTGGACTCCAACTCCCATTAGCCCCTTCCATCATGGCTAGCGGTCAGAGCTGGTCAGAGCTGTAACCCAGCAACATCCAGAGCATGCCAAAACAACCATTGTCTCAGTAGGACAGACGTTTGACTCCATGACACTCAAAATGTGGGTGCTGAATGATACTAATCACCTCACAACGATGCTGGCTACTTTCTTGTACGTAAAACAACCTTCCCCTTCCCCCCCCCCCACAAAAAATAGCCAGATAGCAAAAAATAAAATAAAACATGTGCTGTCGTGATAGGATGGCTATAAAATTTACCAATATCATTTCAAGTTTAGGCAAAGAGCTATTTTTAATTAACCGCAGCAACAACTTTGCTTCACAAAGGAAGGAGGCTCTTGGTTTGCAATAAAAGCAGGCGTAAAGGTACCTGAGATATATATTACTTTGAAAGCTGCAATGAGCCAGGCATCTCAGATTTAAAGTCTGCTGCATATTTTATCATCAAAGAGACTTACTGCTTGTCATTTGTTGGGGTTTTTTCTCTCTTCTCTCTCTCTCTCCATAGTGCTTTGCCTTCTGCACCTAGGATTTTATGTGTCATGAAATGGACTCTGGATTTCTCTCCACTGAAGCAGCTCTTACCAACCCTGCAATTTGTAGATGTCACAGACTGATCTAGATTAGGACCACAGTGTGGGGAGGGGAGGGGGGTTAAGGGCTTATAGCAAGCCCTACGCAATTTGTGTAATAAACCCCTGTACTTAAGGACACAGATGTAGTTTGGCCCTGTATTTGTTTATTTGTGTTTGCTTGTACAGAACATTTATATGCCACCTTTTTAAAAAGATGTTCAAATGTTTTGAGGCAGTTTTCAAATATTAAGTTATATAATGGGACTGTTGTAGTTATAGAAAGTGGGAAAGGGCATCCCATTTCCTTTCTTTCCTCCTGAAACATCCCCGTGTAGCATACTCTCACATTGAGAGCCTGTGTGGTGTAGTGGTTAAGAGTGGTAGACTCGTAATCTGGTGAACCAGGTTCGCGTCTCCACTCCTCCACATGCAGCTGCTGGGTGACCTTGGGCAAGTCACACTTCTTGAAGTCTCTCAGCCCCACTCACCTCACAGAGTGTTTGTTGTGGGGGAGGAAGGGAAAGGAGAATGTTAGCCGCTTTGAGACTCCTTAAAGAGAGTGAAAGGCGGGATATCAAATACAAACTCTTCTTCTTCTTTTTGAACTTCGTGGTACGCACACATGTCTAATTGCCAGAAGGCCAATGCCTGAAAAGGACTTGTGTACCAGTGTGAAGCAGAATCATATGTCTGGCAGTAAGACCATCTCATTTAAACATCATGGAAATTTAAACAAGGGACTTGAGTCAAGAGGTATGGGCTAGCAATGAGTCAAGAACTTTCCAGTTCAATCTCAACACAGTCAAGAATTCACAAGGCGCCAAAGTGTTTTCTGCGAACTTCCTCCCAAAATATGGGGATTATCATTCAGGCATACTTTACAGGGTTGTTGTACCAGTGACTTAGAAAATGTAGGTGGGCTTATGCACTGTAAAGCGAAAAACCACTACAGGCCAAACAACATGAGCAGAAATATATCACATGGTATAGCCCTTTCTGGACTATACCACTTCAGACTGGTGGGGGGTGAATTATATGCTAAATTTCTCTTTAATGCCAACAAATCCCTGCTTGTCAAAAACTAGAAGGGAAAAGAGGGGAGAATGCATGCTCTGCTTGCAACCACAGAATTCATCTTGAGAGATTTTTACATATGAACTATTTTCAAAACTGGGTTGGGCTGGTTTCTTCTTCGATGCTGTCAATGCTGGCTGAAGGAACCAGTGAACCGTTTCTATTTTATCGATCAATAATGTCATTTTATCACTGTCTTTGATGGTCAGGAGTTACAGCCTTGGGTTTTTGTGTTTTACAGCAGAAACAACAGGCTATACCAGAAAGTAACTGGGGAAATGGGAATTATTGTATGCAGATAAATCACTAACTCAAGGATAAGCATTTATAAAATATAAGAACAGCCTTGTTGAGTCAGATTAAGCCACGGGCCATCTAGCACAAGACTGTGCAACTAATCATTCCCTCTGTTGCTGATGTTCAGACTGTGGGTGCTGTTACTGATATAGCCAGCACAGAAGCGCCTGTACATGGGAGGGAGTTATCAACCAGGGCTGTGCTTACCAACTTTCTGATGGTAAGAGCAATTTAATAGTGGAGCAGACTCCCTAGGGTGTTGGACTCTCCTTCCCTGGAGGGGAAGCAGGGGTTGGATGGCCATCTGCCAAGGATTCTTTGTCTATGGTTCCTGCAGGGGGTTGGACTAAATAACTCTTTGGCTCCCTTCCAACTCTATGATTCTGTGATGTTACTGATGATACTGATAGCCCTGGATCATTCCAGGTGGTATCTATCTGATCCAGGGCTGCCTCAACCCAGATTGGTTCAGGATCCGGGATTTATCCTGATCCAGTACTCCACTCTGGTATCAACAGGCATGGGGAAAACATAAGGTTCAAAGTTTCAAGCAGACTCACAGAATGCTGACTTCTGGAGGAGGGGGAGATAGAAAATGGGGGAATTTGAATCATTTCAGACAGTTAACCACACCCTCTCCCATGACACTCCATTCCATGGCCAGACATTGCATGACCCCCATTTGGTGTCATCACAAATAACCAAGCACAGCCTGGGGGGGGGGAATATACAAGGGATCGCACCTCAGAGGAGTAATTGCAGAAAAGCAGAGAGTGCTGTGTACATCGCCTGCTGTCTGAGAACAGCAGTGATTTTCTCTGTGGGCACAGTAACTAATTTACAGAAGATTGCCTGGATGATAGGGAACAAGACAGGGCTGCTTCATCTTGTCATTTCCTTGTCTGTAACAGCCTGAGTGGTTGGCTCAGTGGTGAAGTTGCATGGACAGGAATGAAAATAAACTTATTTACTTATTATATTTATAGATAGGGGAGAACCCCAAAGATTAATAGACTGAACCCAAAGGATGCATCAAGCAGATGTCCAGTAAATTAAATCGGCTTTTCCTGTATTAATTACAAATCAGATTGGGAGGTGTTTGCTCATCTCCATGTACTATGAAGCCCAGAAGAGCATGAAGTAAGTATGAATGAGATACTAGCAAATGCAACAGAAGCCATTAAAAGAGGTGTGTTCTCTTAAGGAGCATATTCAACAACTTCCACCACTGTAAAGAGAAGGGAAGTAGTGTCGTTGACATATGTCCTGTTTGACCTTGGTAAGTAGGAAATCTCATGTCTAGAATGGGTGACCTCAGGGATGTCAGACAGCAATTCAGCCTGCGTGCAATGAGAACTGGATGATTGAACTGAGTAAGACCCAGGAGTAGTGAATCAGGAGCCAGAGTTGTAGCTCAAAGTCCCAGCCTTTAGAGTCCAACCAAGCCAGGAAGAACTAAAGTCATACCCTCCAACATTCCTCAGGTGAAAATAGAGACAACTCTCACTCCTCCACAACTGACCCTCCTTGACCACCCATTTTTGTCCCCTGCACCGCAGAGCATTTCCACCACCACCACAGAGTGTGGTAGCTGACTCAGACAGCAGATGCTCAGAATGGGGAGTGATGGCAAACTGTCAATGAATAGAGCTGTGTGTGTGCCATGGAGCCTGCCTGTCAGGGTTGAGTCAGAGCGCCCAGAGCCCCCAGACATGGAAGAGAGCATTTGGCAAGAGCCAGAAGAAGCAGAGGAAAGTGTGGCTAGAGAGGAGGGGGAAGCAGGACTCAGCAGAGAAGGGTTGGAGTCGGTGCAGGCAGAGAAGCAGGGAGAAGTGGCAGATGAGCAAGCAGTCTCACAGGCACCACAAGGGTTAAGCTCTGAGTCAGAGGGAGGGGGGAGTTTTACGTTGGCTCGTGCCTGAAGAAAAGAGGCAGAGCCAAAGAAGAGTCGTAAAGTTCCCGCACTTTAGATGCTGGAAACGGAGTCCTAAATCATTAGGGGTATCTGATATCTTAGACTCAGATTGATGGTGGTGAGCTTGTAATGACTTTTGTAAATACTTGTAAATAAAGACCATAAAACCTCACCTCGTGGAAGTGGTGATTGTGGTGAAGAGAGGAATGTACTACCCTGACACTGCTGTAAAAAAGGTAAAGGTAAATGGACCCCTGACCATTAGGTCCAGTCACGAACGACTCTGGGGTTGCAGTGGCTCATCTTGCTTTACTGGCTGAGGGAGCCGACGTTTGTCCACAGAAAGTTTTCCCGGGTAGTGTGGCCAGCATGACTAAGCCACTTCTGGCGCAATGGAACACCATAACCAGAGCAGTGCATGGAAACGCCGTTTACCTTCCCGCCGGAGCAGTACCTATTTATCTACTTGCACTTTGATGTGCTTTCGAACTGCTAGGTTGGCAGGAGCAGGGACCAAGCAATGGGAGCTCACCCCGTTGCAGGGATTCGAACCACCGACCTTCCAATCGGCAAGCCCTAGGCTCAGTGGTTTAGACCACAGCGCCACCCATGTCCCCCTAAATAGAGCCGTTGGTGGAAGTAGTGGAAGGCACTGTTTCTGTAAGTGGATTTGGGAGGGAGCACCATCTTATCGAGATGGTTGGACAGTGTTCTCGAAGCTACCAGCATGAGTTTGACCAAACTGCGGGAGGCAGTGGAAGACAGGAGTGCCTGGCGTGCTCTGGTCCATGGGGTCATGAAGAGTTGGACATGACTAAATGACTAAACAACAACAACAACTATCTTATCCTTCAATTCAAGCAGCAAAAGACCTTACATTTTCACTGGTTCTCAGCTCCATAGATTCAAGGGCTATCATTGGCCGCTAGCCGTGATGGCTATGCTCTGCCTGAATACCCCTTGCTAGGAAACACAGGAGGGGAGAAGGCTCTTGTGCTTGGGTCCTGCTTGCAGGCTTCTCACAGGTATCTGGGTATCCACTGTGAGAACAGGCTGCTGAATTAGATGGGCCATTGGCCTGATCCAGCAGGGCTTTTCTTATGTTCTTATGATGTCGTCCACTGGGGGATGCCAGCTATCTCTGCTTCTCTGTGTCCCTATTTTGGACCCTATCAATATCCATTCCGTATTGCCATGGCACTTCATTAAACTGAAGTAATGGTTATCTCTTCTTCTTCGCTTCTGTTACATTGTCCGCGCATAATTAAAAAGTCCAGGAATGATGATGATTGACAGTGCTTACATAACAGATAAATTACCTGTCAAGATTAATGGGCCATCAATGTGTCTTCCCAACTGTGGAAAGAGAGGAATACGAGATTTCAGATTTGCTGTCATTTTAACTTATCTGACAGATAATGCGGGCCAAATTTTCAAGATGTCTCACTTGCAAAACAGATTCAGTTCTGGGATGGAAATGATGAAATGTAGACATCTGCCTTCCTGGTTTGCGCCCAAATTATGTCTAAATTCCCATCATAGAAGCTAATACAATTACGGGTGAGAATTAAAGGCAGCTGCTGAAACTTTGTCCTCAAGGCATTTATCACCATCTTGCTTGCAAAAAGCAACTCACCCAATGGTAATTCCCTGGCAATTTTATAAAAATGGAATAGCCCATAAAATGTTTGGAAACATAAAAAGTCTCCAAGATTATGTTCTCAGGACTCTGCATGAATATCTGACTACATATTTCAACCACTTGGATTCTCCTATATGATTTGGCTGGAGTATTATTTCATGCGAAGAGAGTAGCGACTGAGGATCAGAGTTTCATACAACTGTAGAGTTGGAAAAGACCCCAGGGGCCATCTGGTCTAACCTCCTGCAATGCAGGTTAGATGTGACTTAATTTCATGAATACAATTAAGATGCACAGGTTTTGTTATGCAAATAGAAGCCAAGGTGAGCAGCCTTGGAGCACTGTAGCTTTCTAAGGGGTTGTGGAACTATTCCTCTCCCTGCTATGGTCCTGGCAAATTTCACTACCCCAAAATCACCATTTGTTTCCATTTCAAGAGAACCTCTGATTGAAGGTGCATTTCACCCCCTCCACAGCTGGAAACAGCTGCATGGTCGCCATGAGCAGCTAAGTTAATCAGTAGAGGTGCAGGCAGACTTGAGAGGAACTGGCCCCTCCTTTGCTAGGGGCATTTAAGCAGAGGCTGGAGGCCCATCTGCCATGGTCCTTGGAAGATAAAGGTGGTATATGGACATAATAAATGCAAATATATATAAATATAACAAATAAAGTAAGTAAGTAAGTAAGTGTGTGTGTGTGTCAGAGACATGGCCGGCAGACAGGAATCTGCAGAGGGGGAGGAAGAGGCAGAGGAAAACAGGAACTTGATTCTTCCACACAACAAAACTGAGATAAGCTCTTCTCGCTCTGGAATGCTGCCTGTAAGTTTTCGCAGCAGCACAGAGATAAAGGAGCAGGAGGCAGGTGATAGGAGGGGGTTGGATTCAGCTCCAGAGGAGAAGGAATTGGCTGCACCTGAGTCTCCAAGAAGTAGGAGGTGGAGCAAGTGATTAGAACAAAGGAAGACCAGCAGGAGGCGGGGGAGGACATGGTGTATATCTGGCCTTGGGAGGGGCAGGAAGCCAGTTGAGTCAACTGACTCCGACAGTGAGGAATGAGTTGTGGAAGCTTGGACGGCTGGAAGCCTCTTATTGCTAAATAAACCTCAACTAGTAAAACCGCCAATGTTCCGTGTCTTGTGTGAGAAAAATGCTAAACTTGACAGTAAGTAAGTTCTGGTTGCAAATGGCCATGTCAGACATTTCCAACAAAAACAGAAATGAGAGCAGAAATTGCAGGCATTCACTTATTCATCCCATGTCTGGAACCAAAATCAATCCAGTGAATAAAACTGATATTTGCTATTCTTGTTGCTTTCATAAGAGCATAAGAAGAGCCTCCTGGATCAGGCCAATGAATGAATTGCTGTAGAATAGAAACATTGGTGCATGTGACAAACGCAGGAAGGAACAAAAAATGATGCCCTCTTACATTGCTAGTTGCAAGATTCCTGCACTGAGTGGGAGATCAAACGAGATGGCCTCCATGGGCTCTGTGATTCTGTGATGTTTGAACGCTGAGAGGATGTACAAGATTATTGCATCTAGTGAGATCACATGCCTTGTCTCACCAAGACTCCAAGAGGGCAGTCTTCATTTCTGCCTCCTTCAAAAAACCAATTACCGGTAAGTAAAAGTCTCCTACCTTTTCCCTTCCAATTGCTTGGGAAGAATTTGACAGCTTTGCCCCACTCAGTTCTGTTTTCTGAACACCTGAGCATGTTTGATTCCCTGAATTGCTGACAGTTGTTAGGAATTTTAGATTTCCAGCTTAATAAGAAAAATCAAAATATTTACACTCTAACGGGTGATACATCTTAAACAGCAATTTGAAGTGATGCATTCCAACCAAGTGGAATAATTTAGAAAAAATATGTATGTTTGCATTGGTATTTAGAGTGATTTAAATACATTTTGCAAATGTTAATGTTAAACATTGTTTATTTAGCTTCATTCTGGGCGTGACTGCACATGGGGCAACATTGCCTGGGAGCACGTGGCCTGAAAAACAGTGGGGAGGTGGAGTCATGTCTCCTTGTCATGCTCTCACGGGATTTCAAGGGGTAGGATCATCCCGTACGATCTTGTGAGAGGGAGGATTGGCTGAGGCCTTAAAAGACCTAAAAAGGGTTCACCTACAAGTGTTCAGGGACAAATCCTTCAGATGTTATCCTCCAATTTATGTAAGTGATTCTTTGGGCCTACTTTTTAATACTTTCTACTTTTTCTTTTGTGGAGAAAGGTTGCAAGATATTTTAACGGAGTAGAATTTTCTTATTCATTGAGTTTTTGCCATTGTGCCAAATCAAAACAGATCAACGGTTTCAAAGAGATTGTTGCAATTTTGCTCAAGCCATCATTTATGCCTAGGAGTTCTCTGTTTGCTAATGAAGCCTATAAAAGCTTACTGATAAAGTCACCCCATGGGTAGAAGGAACACATGGGTGAAGAGGGGGTGGCAGCGTTTGCGACTTTTTAGTTTAAAGGGCAAGGAAGAAGTGACATAATAGAAGTGTATACAATTATGCATGGCATGGAGAAAGCGGATAGAGAAACGTTTTTCTCCCTCTCTCATAACACTGAAACTCATGGGCATCCAATGATGTTGAAGGTTGGAAGACTCAGGAGAGATCAAAATAAGTACTTATTCATGCACCGCATAGTTAAACCACAGAACTGGCTCCCTCGAGAAACCGTGATGACCACCATCCTGGATGGCATTAAATGAGGATTGGACAATTTCACAGAGCATCAACGGCTACGAGCCATGATGGCTATGTTCTACCTCCATTATCAGAGGCATTCATACTTTTCAACATTTTCAGACCCCCAACCAGGATCTGTGTCTTCTGGGATGAATCCTGGATGAGTCACGTGAGCTGTACCTCACTCTTGTTACACATACCCCAGCCCTTTTTGGAAGCAAGATCTTGTGCATCCCCAAAAACTTCTTTTGGTGGGTGTGAGAGCACACGAGATCACAGCACCCAAAATGAGCACTATGGTCTCGCACTGGGGGAAAATGGGATGTTCCATTTTTTTCCCATGGCATTTGGCGGGCATTGTGGCTCTGAATACAAATTTCTGGAAAACATGGGGGGGGAGGAATGTTGTCGGGCTCATATCCTGCCTGCAAGGTAAAGGTAAAGGGACCCCTGACCATTAGGTCCAGTCGTGGCTGACTCTGGGGTTGTGGCGCTCATCTCACTTTACTGGCCGAGGGAGCGTACAGCTTCCGGGTCATGTGGCCAGCATGACTAAGCCGCTTCTGGCAAACCAGAGCAGCGCAAGGAAACACCGTTTACCTTCCCGCCGGAGCGGTACCTATTTATCTACTTGCACTTTGACGTGCTTTCAAACTGCTAGGTTGGCAGGAGCAGGGACCGAGCAACGAGAGCTCACCCCATCACGGGGATTCGAACTGCCGACCTTCTGATCAGCAAGTCCTAGGCTCTGGGGTTTAACCCAGAGCACCACCCGCGTCCCATCCTGTAGCCACTCTTAAAATAGGATGTTGGGCTATGGAGGCCATTGGCCTGATCCAGCAGGCTCTTCTAGCATTCTTATTTGGGTGGGGGTACTTGCCAGCGTTTGAAGAAGTGAAAAATTATTTATACCATGTGATTTACAAATGTAAGATAATTGATGTCCGACCTTTGATTCCCACGAAGTAACAGCTTCTGGAGAAACACGGGAAGACAACGTTTGATAGCTTTTATGTATTATATATTCTGCTTGCTGCCACATTTTGGTCTATCATAAAGTATTTTATTTTTCCCATAAGGGAGATAAGACTTAGGATTACACTGCCTTGTTGAAGTAATTATGGCACCATCTCTGGGACTGTTTAAGATAAGGGTTAGATTACAGATGCCTGTGTGATGTGATTAGTACAGCGTAGCATGACGGATGCAGGCAGATTACCCTATCTGAGATATCCCCACCCAGATTGGAAATTATAGAGCGACAGGCAGGACTGATACACCACTTTAAGAGAATGGCAAATGAAATATCTAAAGAAAAGAAAGCCATGCAATAGGCTAATAATTTATGGAAGCAATATAAGATATATCAAAAGAGAAGGACTTCTCCTCCCACCAAAGTTGGGAGTATGGTGTGTGTTCCATTCAAAAGAGAAAAACATTATTTAAAAAAGAAAAACATTTTCCAAAGTTGAAAGAAGTGTGGTAAAAAGGACAGGTAGCAATAGCCCTACCAATATGCAAAGTGTGATGGCCCCCTCGTTTAGCTGTTTTTTGGTGTCATGAAGGGGCAATTGTTGGTTACTATTATTGCTGTGTTTTTACTGCCAGGGAGAGGGTATCATGGCTACTAGCCATGATGGCTATCTATTACCACAGGTACCAGGGGCGGTTTATTTTATTTTATCTTATTTTTCTGTATTTATTAAGTTTATATGATGCCCTTCCTCCCAAAGGTGTCCAGAGCAACTAACAAACAAATGATAAAACACTAAAAATGTCTAAAAACAATTTCAGTACTGGCAAAGGTCTCAACTTCTTGTGGGAAAATGGTTTTCAGAAGGCACCAAGAGATGGCACAAACTAATATTTAATGGAAGGGAATTCCAAAACGTTAGGTTCCACCACACTAAAGGCCTGATCCTCATACTGTGTGGAATGAACTTCCTGAGAAAATGGTGTCAAGGGAAGTCTAGTGTCAAAATCAAGAGAAGGAATAGTACTACTCTATTGTGCCTTCGTCAGATCCCACCCAGGGTATAGTGTCCAGTTCTGCACACCACAGTTTAAGAAGGATATTGACAAGCTGGAACATAGGCAGAGGAGGGTGACCAAGATGATCAATGGGACTAAGAAATGATAGGATAGTCATCTCAAATATCTGAATGGCTGTCACATGGAAGATGGACACATGGAAGTGTTCCTGCTCCATCAGAGCATAGGACCCAAACCAATGGAATTGAATTACAATAAAGGAGATTCTCACTAAACACTAGGAAGAACCTTCCAATGGTAAGAGCTGTTCAACTGTGGAATGGACTACGTTGGAAGGTGGTAGAGT
This sequence comes from Podarcis pityusensis, assembly GCF_964106645.2. Taxonomy (NCBI): domain Eukaryota; kingdom Metazoa; phylum Chordata; class Lepidosauria; order Squamata; family Lacertidae; genus Podarcis; species Podarcis pityusensis. The sequence goes on along the minus strand of NC_138033.1, from coordinate 59,002,065 downwards.
CTCCTTCAGTGGAGGTTTTTAAACGGGGATTGGATGGCCATCTGTCAGAGATTCTTTAGCTGTGATTCCTGCATTGCAGGGGTTTGGACTGGATGGTCCTTGAGTTCCCTTCTAACTTGCAAATGCTGAGGATTGAACCTGGGTTCCTTCTTTGCATGCAAAGCATATGCTCTAATCTTATGCTGTTCTTTTCTACACCTTTCCAAGCTTCGTTACATCCTTTTTTGGGAGACAGGGCAAGCACCACAGTACACAAGATTCTACACACCGATGCTTGGAGGCAGTCCTTACAAATCCCTCCAGAGATCCATCACACCTTTCCATAGCACAATTGAGTCCTGCACTTTCAACTCCGTGGTCCTCAGCATTAGCCGTCCCTAACTGGTTGCACGCCGTTCGCCGACACAAGTTCATTTTGCATGCTTGAGTCTTCCAGCTCTACCGCTTCAAGCTGAGAGTGCTACAAGATGTGTTAAAAAGCCTTGAGTCCCTCAACACTTCCTTCACACTCAAAATTAGCTGTCATACATAATTAGGTTAATTTACCCTAATGTTCCTCTGAAATGTGAGCATGTCATTGACAATGAAAGCAGACATATGGAACAGGTGACCTTGCTGCGGATGGAAAAATGGCTCTGCAATCCTCATCAAAGGTGGTGAGCGAGGGCTTCTTTGCCACTGGCTTAATAGAGTTGGTCTGAATCTGTGGCTGCACCAAGCGGAGCTCTGTTTCGATTTGGAACCCAGGCCACCTTCACACCTTACATTTAAATCACTATAATGCCACTTTAAACACTCATGTCTTCCCCCAAAGAATACTGGGAGCTGTAATTTGTTAAGGGTGCTGAGAATTGTTAGGCGATCCCTCTTCCTCATACGGAGCTGCAGTTCCCAGAGTGGTTTAACAGCTAGCCCCTCTGCACAACAAGTTCTTCTGAGTTTCCAGGATTTCTCCATAATGATATAAATGTGTGGTTTGGATGTATCCCCCAGAAATATGAACAATGTACACACATACAACCTTTATCCAGTGCAGTTTTTGTGGTAGGGTATCTACTTTCTCCTACAATATTGGACCATGTTGTTCCCCACTTTGGAATTCTCCTTTTCTTCATCCTATATTACCAAACAGGTGGGAAATATTGTTAAAGATAATATGAGCAAGCATGCTGAAGAAGAACCAGTCTGAAAGCAATCATTGTTCCTGCCCAGCTTAGTTTTCCATCTTCCGTTTCGTCAACAAAAAACAGTACTTTAGCTTGTTACTCCATTGTATCTTAATGGTCTTCTGTATATCTTAAAAATCCCAGTTAGTTGCTTCTGTCTGTAACTTCCTTGCCTGGCCTGAAACTCAAAGCAAAACAAAAAAAGTAAAATATCCAAGTTCAGGCTTCCCCAACATGGTGCCATTTGGATGATAATGGACTACAACTCCCATCAGCCCCAGCCAGTGTCATCAATGGGCAGTGATGATGGGAGCTGGTGCTTGGGGAAGGCTACCTAAGAATATCCAAAATATTGATTAATTATTTCATTTATTGATGACTTCTCATAAAACATCCTAAAATGGTTAAGAATAACAACATCCCCCCCCCCCAAAAAAAATCATCAGCAATAAAAGCACCTTCTTTTACAAATGCCATACAGATAATGACTTGTATCGGAGGTTTTTGCATTATTTATTGCAGAGTTTGTATCACAACATCTGGGAAGAATTCGGAAGTGCAAGACTCTCTCGAACTATTCCTTGCACAAATCTCTCCCCTTCCACTGTCAAGAGTAGATGTAAACTCCCCTTTGACTCTCATAAAGGCTCGTTAATGATACCCATCCCAGTAACCAGCAAACAGTGATTTTCATACATACTAGCTCCTAGTCCCGCTTTGCTCATTATCACTAGAGTCTGCCCACTACTTTATAGCAACCGAAACATTCTATTAGCATTCATCTTCCTGCATTCTCTCCATTTACCCTAGAAGTGGGACCATAGGGGAACTTTAAACCAATGATTTGGTTCATGAATTTTTTATCTCTTTTCTTGCTCTGTACTTGCGGCCATCAAACTCTCCCTGATTTTTTCCCCATCCCTGACAGCTCTTTGTAACTGAGAGATGTGCTGTAGCAAGAAGACAATCTTCAGAGAAGGGGAGTCATCCTGGACATGAAATTGACATGACGTTTGCCAGCGCTACTCAATTCGGGGAGATTAAATTCCCTCCATCCTTGGAAGGTGGTGCAAACCCCCATCTCCAGGACGAATTACTGCATCTCTTTGCTCCTGGAGTATCGCAGGCATGTTCTAGAATGCTACAGATGCCCTTGCATGTCGAACATGCTCCAGCAGTCAAACGCAGATGCCACTCCGACCTCAAAGCCAGAAAAACAGACACATTTCAGAGGGCAGATGTGGAAACACGGCTGTAGAACTAAAACTCTGTGACAGCGCTTCTCAGAGTCTGAGCGAGGATAGTGGATGTTTCTCCATCTATGAAAAGTTATGAGCCTTTATCCATCTGTCTGCCCACACAGCATCACATGGACCTGTCAACTAAGTGGCCATCATGCCATGACAATCAGCTGCTAGGTGGGGAAATGGGAATGCAGAGAAGTGAGAGATTACATCCAGTCCCCTTTTCTCCTTTCCAATACCGATCTCTTCTATTGCCAATTGCCTGAGAGTTATCAGATTATCTGTGCATAGCCCCAGTTGCTGCATTCAGCCAGAGGAATGTGTACAGAAGACTTGTTTCATTTCCCCTCTGGTGAAATACATACAAATATAAATAGCTGCTTCTATGTACTTGCACCCCAGGTGTGGAGTGTGGGTGGCTGTTGTCCTTATTGGCTATATATTGTATTTGTGTTTCATGTTCTACTTGGACAGTTGCAATGCATTCTTACATGGGTCTTCCTTTGAAGATGATCCAAAGGCTTCAGCTAGCACAGAACGTGGAGGCCAAATTATTAACTAGGCTGGTTAAATGGGATCATGTTAAAGCCTATCCTCAAAGCTCTGCCCTGGCTCCCTGTATGCTACTGGGGTTGGTGCAAGGCGTTAGTGAGGGAGTACAAAGCCCTATACAGCTTAGGCCCCAAATCTCTTCAGGAAAGACCAATACCAACCAACTCAAGTCCTTAAGATCAGTAGCAGAGGACCAGTGGAAGGGCTTCCCTGGGGCAGGACACCACCTCTGGTATGGTCTTCTCTTGGAGGTGTTTCTCCCATACCTCTGGATTTCAGATGCCAACTGAAAACATTTTTTTTATTTTTGCAGTTTGATAAATAAGAGGTGTACTCCTCATCAGCAGTGTTTCAAAATTTGTCATTCAATTGCTATGCTACAATTTTCTATGTGCTTATGTGCTTAGTGCTATTTTACTATAATTTGTTCATATGTTTCATAGAGTTGGAAGGGACCCTGAACATCATCTAGTCCAGTGCCCTTCAATGCAGGAATCCTGCCCATGGCTGTCCCTGGTTGGGCTCGAACTGCCAACCTTCTGCAGACAGATGCACTGACCCATTATACCACTCAGCCTGGGCCCTTTCTGAAGGAGGGAATTTTTTAACAGTCATAACATATTTACATATAATGTTCAGCTGCACATTCAGGTTCCATGCTCCATTAATGTTCCAGCAGTACAGATGCATGACAAACCTTGAATTCCTAATGGGATTCTTTCTCACCTCATCAATTTCTGGAATCCTCCCATGGTCCATAGATGAGAACATAGCAAAAGATCATCAGAAGAGCCCTCTTGAATAGGTCAAAGGCCCCTCTAGCCCAGAATCCTCTTCTCACAGTGGTGAACCAGATGGACATGCTTGCAATGAAATACTAACTTCACCCACACAGCACTGACACCTACTTATGTTTTGATACAGTTTGACTGATAAAACCATTGGGAAAGAACCAGCATCAGAGCACAGCATCCTTGGGTAACTGCCAAGGCACACACACCAGTAGACAGCCCACTGCCTATCCATGGATCTTGCTGGCCCAACTGTTCCATCTCCCTTCTGTTGGCTTCCTCTTCATCAGTCCTCTCTTGAGATAGCGACCAACCAGGCAACGGCTCCTGAGAGGACCATAGTTGGATACTGGCTGGAGGCTCCAACTGGCTTGGAGGAGCACCTGCCTGTTGTGAGGAAGGACCTCAGACAGAATGGAGGAAACCTGGAGGAAAGAAAAACCCTCAGACAGAGGGAAATGGAAGTCCAAAGAACTGGCTGGCATAGCCAAGCCTCAAAGTGAGCCCTTCATACAAAGAAACTAGGCTTGGCTCTTACTACATCTTCAGACTCTCTTCTTAAGCCCTACTAGTTGAGGCCGAAAAAGGAATAGCTGCAATCCAGGTTTTCTCAGTCTCCAGGAAAGCATAAGAGTCCTGGATTTAAGCTTGCCAAGGTCAGCAGCACAGGAAACCGGCACACCAAGAGAGGTGGCCTACTTAATTGTTCAGAGTAACCTGGGACATGTTGGAAGCTGGCCTGTCCTGTGAAGCAGCAGACCTGAAGTAAAGCCATCCTTGCAGTGGACCAGACTTGAGTAAGTGCCTTCTTTGACTCCTTAGCCAGCTTTGGGCCTGTGGAACACCCCTCTTTTGATGTGCCCCTTCCCCCGGCATACATAACAACAAAGGGCTTTTAGCCATGAACCATGAGCCACTGGCCTTATGGCTGTTACAGTGCAACAATCAGAGGCAGAATTGCTTCTTAACACCAGTTGCTGGAAACTGCAGGAGGAGAGAGTTGCTCTTGTGCTCAGGTACTGTATGTAGGCTTCCCATAGGGATCTGGTTGGCCATTGTGAGAAAGGATGCTGGACCAGGTGGGCCATTGGCTTAATCCAGCAGGCTCTCCTTGTGTTCCTAGGTTCTTATTTGAGTGATACAGTCCACAACATGCTTTACCACTTGATTCTGCTGATTGCATAAACTGCCCTTGTGCGGTGGCCTTTGGAAGAGAAAGGGCTTTGCACTGGCGAATGGGTCACTCTCCATTCTTGCTCTACATTCCTTACCTGCCGTCATCCTAATGGCTCTTCTTCTTTTTTAACCTCATTATGACTTCTACAGCAACCAATTACTGCATGTCACTTGTGGAGAGAGGATAATAACTCCAAGCAGGGGGAAAAACAGCAGGAGCTGATGAACTCTTGAGAAAGGAAGATCTTGTAATTCAAATGTACTTAGTAATAAAAATAACAAGCAAAAATACAGATAATGTATGATATTTAGGAAGAGCTATTTTAAAATAGAAGGGTGACATTCTCAACATGGGGTCAGCAGCAATTTAATTCTCTCCTTTTAAGGGAGGAAAAACAGACACAGTGTCAGAAGCTCGATCTGGTACTTTCTGAAAAAGATCTGTCAACCATTTCTTAGAATAAATGTATATATTTTCACAAAGCCATCCTGTCAGGGTTTTATAGCCTTCCATCATTATGGCTCTTCAGATGAACTGACCCTGGTTTAGTGCCAGATTTGCGTATAAACTAAACAAGCTATAGCAAAGGGCCCCACTCTCTTGGGGGGCCCCAAAAAAATATAAAGGGGAAAAAACTGGATGTACACTTCCAAAATATAAGATAAAAAACAAATGAAATAAACCCTACATACAGCAACAGTGTTTAGTTTAGTTTAGTTTTTAGTTTAGTTTAGCTGCAGCCCTAACTGCACTTATCTGAGAATAAGCCCTGCTGAATCTAATAGGACCTTACTTCTGAGTAGACAATAGAACTGCAACAAGAAACACAGTTGGGAATTAGGGCTTTCTGTTTTAAGTCTCAACCAGAGGAAAATGTAATATTGGAGATTAGGGAGAAAGGAATATGAATAGATTGGGGGGGGGGGAGGCTGACGAGAGACCAAAAACCACAGGCAGCAAGACAAGGCACACTTCCATCCTAAGCCTCTGCAGGGATCGCTCTCCTCCCACGGAGGCTTGGGAAGGAAGCTGCACGCCCACCAGCCATATGGTTGGCAAGGCACAGCTGGCTGGCATGCAGAGAAAGGGGAAGCCGCCGGCAAAGCCGCACAGCTCCCCCACTCGCTGGGACGCCCCTGAGAGGCCAGCGCCCTGGCGCAACGAACCACTAAGCCCTATGGGAAAGATGCCTCTGTGTTCTCACAGGGGACAACCAGGTGCCTGTAGGAAACCCTCAAGCAGGACCTGGGCACAAGAGCTCTCTTCCAGCAACTGGTATCAATTCTTCTTCTGAGGGAACTCTAAGAATTGCAGCTCTGTGAGGGGAATTAGGGGTCTCCTAATAACTCTCAGCAAGGGACGCGGGTGGCGCTGTGGGTTAAACCACAGAGCCTAGGACCTGCCGATCAGAAGGTCGGCGGTTTGAATCCCCGCAACGGGGTGAGCTCCCATTGTTCAGTCCCTGCTCCTGCCAACCTAGCAGTTCGAAAGCATGTCAAAGTGAAAGTAGATAAATAGGTACCGCTCCAGCGGGAAGTTAAACGGCGTTTCCGTGCGCTGCTCTGGTTCGCCAGAAGCGGCTTAGTCATGCTGGCCACATGGCTCGGAAGCCATCTGCGGACAAATGCCGGCTCCCTCAGCCAGTAAAGCGAGATGAGTGCCGCAACCCCAGAGTCTGTCATGACTGGACCTAATGGTCAGGAGTCCCTTTACCTTTAATAACTCTCAGCACCCTTAACAAGCAACAGCCCCCAGAAATCTTCAAGGGATTTTTTTAAATAGGGTGATGTAAAGCTAGTCTATGCCTTGCACCTCAGATTGACTGGAGGGAGAAGTCTGCCACTTCCTTTACGCGCTGGTTAGAAATATTGTTTATGGTATACTACTTTTTCTCCTCTCTGCTTTTCAATGGTTTCTCCTCACCTTTCTTCCCAAGGTCCATCATCCTTTCGTTGCTGTTGTCATTTCTTTCTCCTGCTTCCTTGACTATGAAGCCTCATTGAACTCAACGGTAAGGATCAGACTCTTCCAAAATGAGCAAAATCTATATAAATATTCTGGTGGTATGTTAAGACCAGGGTTGGGGTTGAGTGAAAAAGCAACCACTGACCAGCAGCTCACCCCCATTGCTGAACTCCTGTGGCTATGTGAAGGAAAGGCACTTTTCAGATTTAATAAGATGGAAATTAATATAAGTCTTCAGTGCTAATTCTGCTCATTTACAACCTGTCTCTATCGAAACTAGGTGTAAGAAAACTTTTTCAGACCAAGGGCCACATTCCCTTCTGGGCCCCCTTCTGGGGGCCACATGCTGGTGGTGAGTGGGGCCAGAGGCAAAAGTAGGAGGAGCAACTGAGGCACAATTTACCTTGGTACAGCAGACTAGTTTCTACACAGGCTCACACACTTCTCTCTATCCTTCATCCAGGCAAGCAAAGGTCATGAATAGGGTTCAAGGACACATTCTGGCCAGGCAAAAGCATTCAAGGTGCCAAGCTGGGCAGGGGGGGTGTAGCCTGCAGAGGCTTAGAGGGCCACATGGGGCCCCTGGGCCTGAGGTTCCCTAGCCTTGATCAAAATCAATAGGATTTGCTTCAGATAAAATTTGCATGGGAATGTGAACTATACCATTTCAAAAATTAACACATGGGGAACAAACATTCCCTTCCCCCAACAAAAGCACAAGAAAAATGTGTCTTGTCCCCTTTTTCTCTGGTGCCACCACTGGGGTCAAAGTCCAAGGTCAGGCAGTAGCGTGACTCTAAAGCAAGATTGGGAGCTGGGCCCAGCCCCCTACGCCCCCTCTTGCACTTGGATAATGTTGTCATTTTCTGAGGAACTTGGCACCAAAATCACATAACACTTTATAATCACTAATTAGGTAAATGCACTAAAAAAAGGGTTCCCTGTTGTGTCATTTATCAGCAAGGCGAGTTTGTAATCAGCGCTTGACTTTAAAAGTGTCATAATATCAAGAGGAAAGTCGGTCGCTTTGCTGCGTTATTTCGTGCTAAGTGGAGTGCTGGGAACACTCTGTGCTTATGATAGTTTAGATCCTTTAATAGGATACCCTGAGCAATAACTTTGTTAGTGGTCTTGTCAGTGCAGATGCTTAAACAGAAGCTTCCCTAGTCAAGTAGATGACTCTGCCTGATTTTTATGAAGGGTCCTTGAAAGGAAGGGGCTGAAGCTCAATGGCAGAGTACATGCTTCGCATGCAGAAGGCCCCCTCGTTCAATACCCAGCTTCTCCGGTTACAGTATTGGATCATAGTGTTCAGGTAAGAGCTCTGCCCGAGACTCCAAAAAAGCTGCTGGCAGTTACCATAGACAGCACCAAACTAGAGACGCCAACGGTCTGACCCTGCATGAGGCAAGTTCATATGGATCGAAGGTCAACATATCTTTCTATATACATAAAAATGTAGTGCTGTCATCACAATCCCAGATCTGTGTGAAGTTAGAGAAGGCAGGTTTTTAAATGGTGGTTTTAAACAACAGCGGAGGTTTGAATAAAGCAAGGATGGAGGAACACAGAGGAGCTGTGGGGATACAGAGGGCTTGAATAAAGCTCTGAGGATAATGGGGGGCTTTAAGGAGCTGTGAAGGGATGGGGTTTTGGGTAAGGTATAAAGGAAGGGATGGGGAGGGGTGGCAGCCCCTAGTATTGATATATAATGCTAGGGAAAGGCCAGTGTGTAATAATGAGCAGGTTCTCTGTGCAGTAATATATATTTTCAATTATATATGGCCCTGGGGCATGGCCAGAAACCACAGAATGCCATCAGCTTGCTGAAACTGGTTAGTATCTGAGTGGGTGGCAACTCACGTGTATGGCAGCTTGGGTTCTGTGATGGAAGAAAGAGGGGATATAAGGAGGGGATCATTTGGGGAGAACTGCAAAATATCATTCTGCCCTGGCCCTTGAAACATGAGAGAGGATTTCTTCCTTGGCAGTGTTCTTCCCAACTTTGCAAAGTCATGCAGGCAACAACTCCCAAGATATCCAGGGTGGGCTGTGCAGGCAATTGCTTCCAAGAACCCAACTGCATGCTGCTAACAGCCACCTGTGAAGGCACATGGCTCAAAAGTTAGAGCATCTGCTTTGCATGCAGAAGCCCCTAGATTCAGTTCTCAGCATCTCTAGGTAGGACTGAAAATGTCCCCCATCTGGAAACCAGTCAGTGTCAACAGTACAGCGCTAGATGGACCAATGGTCTGATTTTATATAAGGCCATTTGTGTGTGTGTGTGTGTGTGTGTGTGTGTGTGGAGTGGAGCCACAATCATCCCTTTGGCTTCCAATGGATCTAGGTCTCTCCTTCTTCAGGTCACCCTTCCCAATGCTGGCAGGGAGAAATTCAATACAGCTGCCTCCAGAACATTAGGGTTGGGATGTGAGTACCACATTTCACAATCTTTCCAAGCACCATAAGAAGCAACACACAGTGATCCACTTCTCCCCATTTTTAACCCTCTTTGGCCCCATCATATTCGTATTTATTCAATCTTAGGGTGTGGCCCTGGTGATGTATATCTATAATTACACATATAATGGAAAAGGGCAGAGAAAATCAATCTGTTCTTCGGTCTCGCACAGAATGCCAGGATTATTATGCAAAGACGCAGCCACTGAGGCAAGAGAGATTGCAGTAAATAAGGACATAGAAATCATTAGGGTAAGATAGTGTTTCAAAGAATAGATTATACCAGGCTCCCCTGCTGAACTTCATTACAGAGATAATCAGTTCCTATTGGGCAACCCCAAAGTAGGTAAAGCCAAAGGATAATGAGATTCCTGCAAGAAAAGAGAAGAGATATGAAATTTGATGCATGGCGGCAAAGAAAAGTGAACAGAACTGGAGCATACACATTCTTTGTATGACCAATGCAATGGTTAAGATGGTGCCAATCTCAACCAAAATACATTAATATACACCAAAAAAAATTTAATAAAACAAAACCTTACAATGACAAAAAATCGAACCACAAAAAAATTAGGTGAGTCCTGAAAATATACAACACACATGTCAAAGGCCAGAGAAAAGAGAAATGTTTCCAGCTTTCTCCAAACACTGTATAATGAAGTTGCCAGAAGCACCTCTGTGGAGAAGGTGTTCCACAACTTAGGAGCTGGCACAAAGAAGGCCATCTCCTGCAACAACAACACCCAGAGCTTCTGAAGATACTGGAACTAAGAAAAGGGACACACACCCCAAGGGTCTGTAGAGAAGGAAACAGTCTTTGATATTTTTGGACCTGAGTCATTTAGCACTTTCAACTCTATGCAAGGCAAAAGAGACACTGGGCAGATTCAGACAACACTGAAGTTATCCTGGAATGTGTATCTGAGGCACTATCTCTCACTATATCTAGTCCATGTCAGCTTAACATATGTTCATTCGTAAGTCCCCCCTACACACACACAAACACTTTTTTTGTTAATTTATTGAGAACTACAGTCATTTACATGGACACGGGTGGTGCTGTGGGTTAAACCACAGAGCCTAGGACTTGCTGATCAGAAGGTCGGTGGTTCGAATCTCTGCAACGGGGTGAGCTCCCGTTGCTCGGTCCCTGCTCCTGCCAACCTAGCAGTTCGAAAGCACATCAAAGTGCAAGTAGATAAATAGGTACCGCTCCAGCGGGAACGTAAATGGCATTTCCGTGCACTGCTCTGGTTCACCAGAAGCGGCTTAGTCATGCTGGCCACATGACCCGGAAGCTGTACGCCGGCTCCCTCAGCCAATAAAGCAAGATGAGCACTGCAACCCCAGAGTCGGTCACGACTGGACCTAATGGTCAGGGGTCCCTTTACCTTTACAGTCATTTACATCAGGGTGTTGACTCATACATTCCTCAGATATGAAGTAGAGGCTTGCCCACAGCTCTCCCAGAAATCCACAGAATGGGTACAAAGCCCACAGATCAGTCTCCTTCCAATTCTCAGCAACACTCATGCAGGTTTAACCTGTTGGGTAGGAAAATCAGCCAGAAAAGAATTTCCATAAGGTTGAAGATCTTACTGAAGATGCACTCTTCCTTAAGGAGTACAAGGAAGATTATCAAACCACAAAAGTATGTGATTTGATAGACACCTGCGCACTGAGTAAATTTATATTGCGGTGGACATCCTTTCCAGAACTATAAACCTTGTTTTGAAAGTGAAAACATCATCTGAGCAGGAGATGCTCCGACTGCAGAATGACTGGCGTCAAATCACTCCCTGTAGCAGACAGAAGAATGGAAAAATGACGCCTTGAGAATTCTAAAGAAAGCAGGTCATTCAAGGATGGCCAGAAGATGAAGCAGCTATGATCCCAGTACAGGAGATTACTAGAACTGCAAACATAACCTATCTGTTGTTTTCAAAAGCAGTACTATCATGATTCCAAAAAAACTCCAAAAGGAAAGTCTACCAAGATGGACAAGGGCCACTTCAGAATTGAAATGAGCAATAGATGGGCAATAGGGGTGACGTGCTAACTGAGGCTCCTCCAGGACATTGCTAAAGCAGCCAAAAACTGCACCCTAGGAATTGCAACTAAGAATGCATAGCTAGCACCCAGGCAATTTAATTGGAGAAATGTTATGGGCCAGTCCCAGAGCAGGTGCTTTGTAGGGAAAGAAGCCAGTGTAGCATAGTGGTTAGAGATTAGAGAGCTGCTGCCACTTAGTGCAGAAAAGTCCGAATTATTCATTCACCCATTCATTAAACCTATTACCTGCCCTTCAACATAAGGGCCCAGTGTGGGTTGCAACAATTTAAAATACAAATATTAATAATTAATTTTAAAAAAGGACAGGGAAACATGTGAGGCTTCCAGTGATGATGAGCTCAGCTCTCATCATCCCTGACCATGGGCCATTCTGGCTGGGAGCGGGAATTGAAATCCAACAACAGCTGGAGGACCACCATTCCCCCAGCTCTCAGGTGGCTGGAAACATATGCTTCTAATCATATATAGTTTGAAACACAATGGTGTGAGATGGCCCCTTCCAGCTAAGGTGAGATCAACTTCTCTGCAGCTCCAAGCACCACTTGCACACAGTAAATAATGTCACAATGCTACAAAGCCAGTAAGGTTTTACAATGTGATGAGAGCACTGAGGGCAGGTAAAGGCAAATGAAAGTAAAGCCACCATCACACCTGATTGTGTCAGACCTTTTGCATTTCTTTTAGTACAACCCAATGCATATTTACTCAGAAGTCACTTTCAGTGGGGATGATGCCCAGGTAGGGACAGAAGGATCTGCCCATGTTTCTCAATTTTCCACTCTTAAATTCAGTTCTCTGGATTTCTGCAGAAATTATAAAAAAAATCTTTCTGAAAATTCATCAACATTTCAGTGAGAAATTCTCCTAATAAACACATTTTTAATACAGCTTTAACTATTATAAACATATTTGCAAGTATTTTCCCTTAATACAATGCATAAAGGTAAAGGTAAAGGACCCCTGACCATTAGGTCCCGTCGTGACCGACTCTGGGGTTGCGGTGCTCATCTGGCTTTATTGGCTGAGGGAGCTGGCGTACAGCTTCCAGGTCATGTGGCCAGCATGACTAAGCCGCTTCTGGAGAACCAGAGCAGCGCACAGAAACACCATTTACCTTCCCGCTGGAGCGCTACCTATTTATCTACTTGCACTTTGATGTGGTTTCGAACTGCTAGGTGGGCAGGAGCAGGGACCGAGCAACGGGAGCTCACCCCGTCGCGGGCATTCGAACCGCCGACCTTCTGATCGGCAAGTCCTAGGCTCTGTGGTTTAACCCACAGCGCCATCCGCATCCCTAATACAATGCATACTTGTATGTTATTTTCACCAATTAATTATTTTTAATGCACACTCCCCCCCCCCAATGTATGCAGTTTCATAAGCAATGTTTGTGTGGATGGAGAACAACATCACAAAATTCGGAGAAGTGACCATTTCAAAGGATGGCTGTGTTTTGGGTCTCATTTTTTTTGAAAATTGCAAATTTGATAGATTCACCTTTACATGCAAACTGAATTAAAACTCTCCCCCATTCCTCCTCCCAAATAATTGGGCATGCAATCGTAACCTTAGTTCCACATGGACCTCACGTGGGGTTACAGAAAGTCATGTTATAGTGGGGGAAGCTACGCAATTCCATATCTAGCCAAATCAACTAGCAGGAAAACTTTGGCCTCAACATTCAAACACACCAATAACATGTTGAAACTTTCAGCTGAACAAAATCACAAACAAAATGGAGGTGTCAGAACACCACTCAATAGTATTAATTTAAGCAATTTAACATTCCATAGCTCTTTATTTTCCTTAATTAAAGGAGGCTACAAAAAGGTTAATGCTTTGTCACTGGTGATTAATGCTGTGTTTTCAAGATTCTTTAGAGGGAGCGCTACATGCAATGTCAAAAGGTTTTAGTCAGCAACTACCTTTGTTTTGCTAATAAAGTCTTGGATCTGGTTACACACAGACTCAGAAAGGTCAACAAGCAATTTGCTTTTTTAAAAAATAAGAATAATTTTGTTTAGAGATAAGTCAAAACGACTCCTAGTTTTTATTGATACAGTGGTGCCCCGCAAGACGAATGCCTCGCAAGACGGAAAACCCGCTAGACGAAAGGGTTTTCCGTTTTGGAGGTGCTTCGCAAAACGAATTTCCTATGTGCTTGCTTCGCAAGACGAAAATGTCTTGCGAGTTCCTGCAGGGTTTTTTTCCTTTCCCCCCCCCCCTTTTTCCCAAGCTGCTAAACCGCTTATCAGCAGATGGCTAAGCCGCTTATCAGCTGATCTTTAAGCCGCTTAACAGCTGATGCTAAGCCGCTTATCAACTGATCTTTAAGCCGCTTAACAGCTGGTGCTAAGCCGCTTATCAGCTGATCTTTAAGCCGCTTAACAGCTGATACTAAGCCGCTTATCAGCTAATACTGTAGCGCTAAGCGCTAAACCTCTAATGGGCTTGCTTCGCAAGACGAAAAAATCCGCAAGACGAAGAGACTCGCGGAACGGATTCTTTTCGTCTTGCGAGGCACCACTGTATTGTTGTTGTTGTTGTTGTTGTTGTTGTTATTTTAGCAGTGTGGGAAACCACCTCTCTTCTTCAGAAATCTTTTGGCTCTTTGTGGGGGGGGAAATTCCTTTTTCATTTATATTGGCCTTACTTTCAGCTGACTTGACCTACCCTTTGTGCTCTCATCACATACCAAAATATTACTGGTTGTCATATTCAGGCCCAATGTTGGAACCCATGGGGGAAGAGGCAAACACAGACTTCATAACTACATTACTACTCCAAGGTCACACAAGGCAGCTTTCAGTGACCAGAGAAATTCAATTGGGGATCCAACTTCCCATACACTGCCAAGCAAAATAAAGAGTCACGGTTTAGGAATTTTCTATGCAAACTGGAAATGGCCAGACACTTAGTCAATACGTAGAAGAAGTGTGTCAACTATCAGTCTCACAGGGCAGATTTTTCACTTGATGTTCTATCCATCATTAAGACAAATTTGTACATGTGGGTGTTATCCTCAAACAAGGATAGCAGAAAGAGGTAACTTTCATTCCTTTCTCTTTCCCAAAAAGGGACTCACACTGAGAATGTGGTCTGATGATTATCAGCTTGTGATGATGATTCAGATGCAGGCTTTTTCACTGGTGGTACTTATGTTATAGGGACGCTGGTGGCGCTGTGGGTTAAACCACAGAGCCTAGGACTTGCCAATCAGAAGGTCGGCAGTTCGAATCCCCGCGACAGGGTGAGCTCCCATTGCTTGGTCCCTGCTCCTGCCAACCTAGCAGTTCGAAAGCACGTCAAAGTGCAAGTAGATAAATAGGTACTGCTCCAGCGGGAAGGTAAACGGCGTTTCCGTGCGCTGCTCTGGTTCGCCAGAAGCGGCTTAGTCATGCTGGCCACATGACCCGGAAGCTGTACGCCGGCTCCCTCAGCCAATAAAGTAAGATGAGCACCGCAACCCCAGAGTCGGCCACGACTGGACCTTATGGTCAGGGGTCCCTTTTCCTTTACTTGTGTTATAGAATGTCCTCCCTACTGAAAGACAAGAGGCCCTATCTGTATTAGCATTCTGTTGGATTTTGAAGCTGCACCTGTTTACACAGCCCACTCCCTTCATCGCTCTACCCAGTTCTCCTGTTCTCATTGATGTTTTATTGCATGTTTCCAATATGGATGCTTATATTTTGATGTTTTAATCATAGAATCATAGAGTTGGAAGAGACCACAAGGGCCATCGAGTCCAACCCCCTGCCAAGCAGGAAACACCATCAGAGCACTCCTGACATATGGTTGTCAAGCCTCTGCTTGACATGGGATGTTTTATTAGGTACAGGTAACTCACAACTTGCGCACATTTAACTTGTGCACATTCAGCTTTGCGCTCTTGGGGGGGGCTTTTAAAAAAAAGTGGGGTGGAAAGGAGGCAGGCATCTGGGGGGAAAGACTATGGCAACCCCGGGGAGAAGCTGGTCTGTTAGAACATTTAAAATGCAGTATAAAAAATGTGACACCAGGGGGTGCTCCAGAGCACTGATCCATTGGCAATGGGAAATTGCACTGAGAGCTATATAACTTTTTTTTTAAGCCTTTAATTGCGTTTTGACATATCAGTGTAGATCCAGCCCCACTCACCATTGAACCTGATGTGTTTTGACTATATGCGATTTTGGCTATCCCTGGAAAGTAACCCCCGTGTAAATTGAGAGTCGCATGTATTTTAATTATGAGTGTTTATATTTTAATCTTTGTGTAACTGCTTTTTATACTTTAGAAACATTAATGTGGTAGGTAGGTAGGTAGGTAGGTAGGTAGGTATCTGAATCGGGCCAATGGCCCATCTGTCCCAGCATCCTATTCTCAAAGTGGCCAACCAGATGCCTGTGAGAAACCAGCAAGCAGGATTCGAACACAGGAGCCGTCTCCCCTCCTGTGGTTTCTGCCAACTGATATTCAGAAGCATTGCTGCCCTAACTGTGGAGACAGAGCAGAGCCATCATGGCTAGTAGCCATGGATCGCCCTCTTTTACCTGAATTTGTCTAGTCTTTTTTTAAAGCCATCCAGATTGGTGGCCATCACAGCCTCCTGTGGGAGCAAATTCCATAGTTTAACAATAGAGATATGGAGACATAACTGAAGCAGAGCAATATATATCCTGCTGCAGACCTAGTTATTAAGAAATAGCATGGTGTCCCTGTTTTCATCCCATATCCACCTTATCTCTTCATTACAGGCCAATGTCAAGCCTGGGATGTTTTTCTTGGGAAAACAAGGTCATGATTAGAGAGAACTGTGATATGTCAAATGCATGCATGAGGCAATTATTTCACCACCTAACTCATTTCCCGTTTCACACAGACATGCACACACACTACAAGACCCTCAGGGTCCCTTCCAACTCTATGATTCTGTGATTCGCACACAGGAGGGACCTCAAGGCATGTCAGCTGCTTGGGAAGTTTTTGGCTTCGCACGGTGAAGTGAGGACAAACAGCAGCACAGATGCACTGCCAGAAGGATAACCCTTGCATGCACCTGTTCTCTCATTCTTTGACTGGGGTTTGAATTGAGTGAAGGTGGAGTTGCGAACACTTCTGACTGCAGAAAGAAACAGGCAGGAAGAAGATCTTAACACAGCATCCTTCTCACTCGATGTTGGTTCCACGGAGATATCTAAGGCACTATTTATATCCTGTAATTTTAAATCCTCAACAAGGTTCAGGAGCCAGTGACTAGAGAGAAGATTCAGTTCAAGCATGACATGCACTCCATTTTTAAAAGAGAGGCGTGCAAGTTCAATATTGCTTGTGTGCTATTGCCAGCGGAGGGGGATTTCCTAATGGATGAATGGCGTGTGGTGACTCACAACATAATCCCATGCAAGGCTGCAAGGCTTATACCGTTTACCTAGGAGTAAACCCACGCGGGTGGTGCTGTGGGTTAAACCACAGAGCCTAGGACTTGCCGATCGGAAGGTTGGTGGTTCGAATCCCCGTGACGGGGTGAGCTCCCGTTGCTCGGTCCCTGTTCCTGCCAACCTAGCAGTTCAAAAGCACGTCAAAGTGCAAGTAGATAAATAGGTACCGCTCCGGCGGGAAGGTAAACGGTGTTTCCTTGCGCTGCTCTGGTTTGCCAGAAGCGGCTTAGTCATGCTGGCCACATGACCCGGAAGCTGTACGCCGGCTCCCTCAGCCAGTAAAGCGAGATGAGCGCTGCAACCCCAGAGTCGGCCACGACTGGACCTAATGGTCAGGGGTCCCTTTACCTTTAAACCCTGTTCATTTCCATAGAGCTTGCATCTGAGCAGCCGCCTCCTACTATAGCAGGTGTAAGGAATCTTTCTCAGGCTGAGGGCCGCACTCCCATCTGGGGGCAACATATTAGTGCTAGGCAGGGCCATAGGCAAAACTGGGCGGAGACATGAACATAAATTTTATCTTTGTGCAACAGGTGTGTCCCATTCACTTCAGTGAAGCTAGGGCAGGAGATTTTCCCAGTGTTCTGTACCCCATGCTAATTATTACATAGAACAGAGAGTGACATTTCCCATCTGAGACATTGTATAAATCTAAGAATGAAGCAAGTGTGCATCTCTGCTTTGGGCAACACATTGGAGTGTGGAGAGTGGAAACATGCATTATAGGTGTTGTTTTTGAAAATCCAAAAAGGCTTTTAACACCCAGGAAAACTACTGTATCTGGGAGATCGACATACAGAGAAGTACGAAGTCCAAAGGATAGCTACGGTAAGTTCTCATCTGCACGTTATTTGCATATTTTCAGAGAAAACACACATTTAAATATGTATTCAGAGTGTGCGTCTATATACACCATTTGAGGGGGAAATACACGTTTAAATATGTATTTTGAGATAAAATCTATGATTTAAATATTTTATTTGAGAGAAAGCAGATGTTTAAATATGTATTTAGAGCCAAATATATATATTTAAATACACACTTTGAGAGGAATCTCTTTTTTAAAAATAATGCAGAGCAATGAGGAAGCAGAACAGAACTTTATCACAGGTAAAATATCTATATATGAAAAAGTAACACAGTTGAAAGAAAAAAAAGATTTGTTGATCCCAGCCCAATTTGTTTTCTCCAAAGAATCACTCAATTCAGAATTCAGAACTGCCAGTGAGACGCTAACAGGGACCGTGAGTCATAGCGAAGGTGGATTTAGGGAAGGGAAACCGGTTTGGTCGCATTGGGTGCAAAGCTGAATTTTGGCATTGCACAGGGCTGAAATCTGAGACCCCATGGTCTGCCCCTGGCCATAGTGCTTAGAGAAACAGACTAAGTGCAGGCCAACATGGGTGAAAATCCACAACTACCTCCTCACATCCATGAAGTTCAACGTTTGCCCACTAGCACTCTCTCTTTGCCCAACCTACCCTACAGGGTTGTTATGAGGATAAAGGGAACTTTGTACAAAACCCTGAGCTCCTGGAATAAAAGGCATGATAGTATTTCAACTAGAAACTTACAGATCAGCAGCAGCACAAAATACATCTGCAACGAGCCAGCGTGGTGTAGGGGTTAGAGCATCACAGTAGGACCTGGAAGACACCAGGGGGTGACCTTGGGGGCCAGTCACTGCCTCTCAGCCTAACCTACCTCCCTGGGGTTTCATGGGGATTAAATGAGCAAGGGGGGAACCACGGGCACCACCTTGAGGTCCTTGCAGAAGAAGGCGGAGTGCAAATGCAAACAAATGAATAACCTAATCCTGCACATATGTACCCAGTTGCGTGGCGAGTTCCCGCCCCCCCCAGTGGAAATAATGACACATGACACAATTATTAAGGTTAATGGGCTAAATAAGGCCACAACTTTTATTGGTTACAGGTGGTGAGGGGTTTTGGCTTAGGCATTGGTCCTAACCAACTATATCTGCCTTAACCCTGTTCACTAGAAGTCCGGGAAGGGTTAACCACCAGTAGGGGGAGTCCTGCTGATGCACATCAACTAGGAACTCCCCCAGGGTCACCGATAGGGGGCGTGCCTTAGGCCCTCACCTACCCAGGCTTTGGACAGGGTCACACCGCCCAGAATCCTTTATCCGACTACCCTTCAATATGCGGGGCAGGTGATGGCACTACCTCCCCTCTTCCATCTACAGAACAATACCAATGCCTAACTGCCAATACCAATAAATTTGTTATGATTTGCTACGAGGTAGGCAAAAACCAAGTGGCTAGTGCCAATTTGTAAGTGGAAAAATTCCTACCAGGCCCCTTAACGGTGACCAACCAAGGTCCATAGCAAGGTCAAGGAACGAAAACCTTATAGGGCAGGAGGGTGGGAAAAGCAGGAACAGCTGGTAGGCAGCAAAGAGTGAGATCCCCGGCCGTGTCCTGCTTTAAATAAGGCAGGCCACACACCCAGAGCCAGCCAATTGGCTGGCCAGGAGATGACGCATCCGGGAATCGCCCCAATCGCGCAGGGGTTGGGGCTGTGAAGCCCGCAACTCCACCTCCTCCGAAGGGCGGAAGTGGCTTTGTGAAGCCTACTAGGACTGATTTGCTCCAAAATACAGGTGAGATAGGATTGCAGCCTGAAAATAATGCTCATTATATGCATTGAGAATACAACCCTGACATGTCTTCTCTGCGGTAAATCCCACCAAGTGGGATTTGCTCCCAGGATTGCCGCTTAAATTATCTACCCCTCCACCAAAAAAATCCCACACCCTGAAACAGATGCTTCTTGCCAAAGCACGAGTCTTCATCTAAACAGAGCATTCTTTGGAATTAGGGACCGTATGTCAGTGCTGTCTGTCTAAGTAGTAGAGGGTCCTATGGCAGGCGTGATGTAAACGTGACCTGTCTGTGCATACTCAACATTCATGAGTGGTGTTGGAGGTGGGGGGGTGACTAAGTCAAACTAATTGGTCCCCCAAATAGCACAGATTCCAACTGCCTACAGATATAACACCCTGTGGCTGAAGCAAGTGTCAGATCGTAAGTCAGCCAAACTGCTGTTGTATGAAAACACATCTGTTACCATCAAACCGTGTGCCTTCCACTCATATTTAATTAGCATCAGCACTGTACTGTACTCTATATATATTCTTGCACTGAAGCAGTATGTACTGTTTTTGCTTTTTCTCTGCTGGTGTCTCACTCGGGAACCATAGAATCATAGAATGGTAGAGTCATCTAGTCCAACCCCCTGCAATGCAGGAATCTCAACTAGATCATCCAACCTCTGCTTAAAAACCTCCAAGGAAGGAGAGTCCACAACCTCTCGTGGGAATCTGTTCCACTGTTGAACAGCTCTTATGTCAGAAAGTTCTTCCTGATGTTTAGCCAACATCTCCTTTCTTGTAACTTGAATCCATTGGTTTGGGTCCTAGCCTCCAGCGCAGGAGAAAACAAACTTGCTCCATCCTCCATGTGACAGCCCTTTAGATATTTGAAGATGGCTATCATATCTCCTCTCAATTTCCTCTTTACCAGGCTAAACATACCCAATTCCCTCAACTATTCCTCATAAGGCTTGGTTCCCAAACCCTTGATCATCTTGGACACCCTCCTCTGTACATGTTCCAGCTTGTCAACATCCTTCTTAAACTGTGGTGCCGAGAACTGGACAGTGTCTTGCAGGTGTGGTCTGACCAAGTCAGAGTAGAGCAGTACTATTGCTTCCCTTGGAAGGGACATGGGTGGCGCTGTGGTATAAACCACAGAGCCTAGGGCTTGCCGATCAGAAGGTTGGCAGTTTCGAATCCCCGTGACTGGTTGAGCTCCCGTTGCTCGGTCCCTGCTCCTGCCCACCTAGCAGTTTGAAAGCACATCAAAGTACAAGTAGATAAATATGGTCTACTAAGACCCCTAGAATCTTTTCACATGTATGACTGGCAATCCACTGTCCCTTCTTTTGGGGATGCTGATAAAGTTTTCCCACACTAGGCTCAGAAATGTTGACAGGTGAGCTTTTAAAGCCCTTCCCCCCCAAAAAAAAACACCAGTTCCCGGTTCAGATTAAAATCTAAGCAATTACTGTATCCCTCCACATAATTATTCTTATTTAGTTACTTGTGGTGTTTATATCCCACCTTTTCCTCTGTGGACCTTGAGGTGGTGGTAGATGGTTCTCTCCCCTCCATTTAATCCTAACAAGAACGCTGTGAGGTAGATTAAGCTGAGAGGTGGTGTCTGGCCTGACGTCACCCAGGGAGCTTAATGGCTGAGTGGGGATTCGAATCTTGGTTTTCTAGGCCCTTGTCCAAACACTCCAACCATTACATCACACCAGGTCCCAAGGCAAGGCCAGGGAAGCTCAGACCCAGGGCCTGAATGTTGCCCACCAGCCTTCTCTGTCTTGCCCTCAGCCCTCTTCCCAGACTGAATCCCATACCAATCCCAAGCCCCTCAATGGGGTTGCATCCTCACCATACAAATTTCATAAACAGATGACCTGAAACGAATTCTGGGAACCTTAGTTTACCCCTCACAGAGCTACTACTTTCCATTTCAGTGTACATCAAACAATTATATTTAACAGTACGAAACTTCCAGCGGTCCAGGCTCAGACCTTGAGCCTTCCTTTTAAGTAGGTGCTTATAACTTGGGTTGAATGTGGGTTACAGTCAGTGTTCTGGAGTGTCAATGCCATTATGTGCTAAGCACACCCTGCAGTCTTGAACCCTAATAGATTTCCCAAATGATTTCAGCGAGAGTAGCATTTCTGGCTCATTCTCATGGGGGAGGAAAATTCATCTCCCCCCTCCCACATCCTTCACAGCAAGAACCCTCCGCTGTAATGCATTTTCAAACTCCGATTTAAATTCTCTCTTCAGCTAGGAAAACAACTATAATCAGTGCCTCATACCTGCAATCTTATTGTAATTACATATTGGAGAGAGGCTTCCTTTTGATGATTCATCCCAGAATTTCTTTTCTGTCAAAATCACACACACACACAAAGGTAAACTTACCTAAATTATACTTTCAGAAACAATATGAGAACTGAAACATGGCCCTCCTTCAAAATTTGCACTTCTCTGAATTTTGCAAAGCTAAATGTAATGTACGGGGAAATGTGTATACTGAACTATGCATATAAAGTCATGTACTAGTGAAAGCAGCGTACACGAATCCATTATGTTAGGCAAAATTGCATCCAAAAATGTAAATATTGGGGGGGGGGGCCTTTTTGCACTAAAATTCTGATGAATATTCATTAAAACCTTTTTAAAGAAAAAAATTGTAAAGTGATACGAAAATGTAGAGGACTGAATTTAAGACTGGAAAAGTAAGAAACTGAGAGAAATGGAAATTGTCATATTTGTCCATTGCTAGCAAACACATGCAGATATGTTAATTTAATTATTTAGATTGTTTGTGTATTGTGGGGAAATGATGCTCTAGACAAAATATAAAATTCCATGTTTGCTAAGTGAACAAAGGGTTAAGACATACGGAGTTCCCTGCAAATTCCTAGAGGGCACTCTGTGAGGTCATATCCTCTGCTTGCCCAGGAGGGAAGGGTAACAATAGGAAGATGATGCTTATCACTTCCCCATACCTGAGGAATAGTCTCTTTCTCCTCATGCAGCTTTAGGGATGTCAGGTTGCTGTCAGCTGCTCCTGGCTGGTTGCCCAGGAAAGTATAAAGACAAGAAAAGGTTTCTTACCATCCTTTTTTATTTCAATATTTATGGAGAGAGGCTATAGAACCCAGCCTCTTAGATAATGGCATCGTCCCGAGTGAATCTCCACCACCCCGGTCTCTCCCACTTCCTCATTTGTCACTTCTACGGGTGCTGCTATGTGCCCTCTGTCTTTGAGCTCTTTGCTCTCCTACTTTCAAGGCTCGCCAGGTTCTGGGAGATGGAGGGTCTGGGATGCTTTCTAATGACAATGTGTCAGTCAGCTGTCACTCTGCTTCTGCTTCTGCCTCCTCCTCCCCCTTTCCCATTATTTCCCAACTTTTCCCCTCATCTGCTTCTGAGCTGTGGCCTCCCTCAAACCACTGTTGTAAATCTATACTGCCTTCCTCTTCCTCCTCCCTGGAAGGGTCAGGATGGGGAGGCGGTCCCCACCATTCCTCCTCTGCCCAGTCCCTAGGCACCATCTTTGATCTAAACCATGTATTTTGTAATCTAGAAATATATTTTGCCTGACTTATTTCACTGTTATTTTCTGCTTGAATCAAGCCTGAAACTTTAAGTAAACAATATTTTTTGTATTACTACATGACAAACTTCTGTGTTATTTTATTTAGAGGAATAAATAGACAGGAAAATGCAGTCTGCCAAACGCATCCTGGATAATTATAGAAAGCTGCACAGCTTTGTCACAAGTTTTGGTGTTAAACACTGCAAAAGATGGTATATTTGTAACTGCTGGACTAGATGCGAATCCTACTCAAGTGTGTAAGTGGAAGGATAACTTATAAATGATATATCCTACCCTATTCATCCCAATGGATGGATAGGGTAGGATATATCCAAATCCATCCCAATATTTATTGCAGTTATATGCAGTTATTGCAGTTATATTTCTCCAAGGAGCTCAAGGTGGCATACATGGCTCTCCCGCTCCTCATTTAATTCCCAAAACAACCCTGTGAGGTAGGTTAGGCTGAGCAACTGAGTGACTGGCCAAATGTCACCCAGTGAGCTTCATGGCCAAGTGGGGAGCTGAACTCCTAGGTCCTAATCCAACACTCTAACCACTGCCCCATACTGGCTCATATGCATATACACATAGTGAGAAACCAAAGCCTTGCATTCTGGTTGGCCATGTGTGCTGTACAGGTAAAGGTGTGTTGGGATACAAAAGGAAAGTCAAGTCCTGTGTACACAGGCAATCATTTCCAAATGGTCCAGCTTTGGTAGCTTGGCACCTGCAGATACAGTTCTATCCATACAGTTTTATGGGTGACATAAAGGCTTGCAAATTAATCCATCTGATGAACCTGAGTGTTTATTTCAGGGATTGGATGCATGTAGCCCTCCAGATGTAGCTGGACTGCAACTCCCATCATTACATTAAACTGCATGTGAATAACAGTATCTACAGCTAGTAGCCACTCATATCCTTCTCCTCCATGGATCAGACCAATCCTCTTTTGAAGCCATTTTAGCCATCGCTGCTTCCTGTGGTGGGAGTTCCATGGTTTAATAGTGTGCTGCGTAAAGAAGTCCTTTATTTTATCTGTCCTGAATCTTCCAACATTCAGCTTCATTGGCTGTCCACAATGTTTGGGTTTATAGGAGGGAGGGAGTAAAACTATCCACTTTCTCCATGCCATGCATGATTTTAGAAAAGTCTATCATGTCTCTTATGGCTCCTCCGCACTTCAGTTTTTCCCATGCCTAGAAAGCACAGGACCAAGTGGTTTTCTGCTTGTCCCACACTTTCTAGGCACAGGTCTGAGCAGTTTTGCCTTTCCCCCAGAAAACCAGCTCTCTAACGCTAAATCGGAACAAACGTCAATCCAGAGAGTGCTCCAATTCAGTGCTAAACAACGAGTTTTCCCAGAGGAAAGAGGTGGGGAAAGCAGAAGTGTGAATGAGACCTTACACAACTTTCTTCTAAACACACCCTTGGGAAGTTGTGGGCTCTCCTTCCCTGGTTGGATGGCCATCTGTCATGGATGCGTTAGCTGAGATTCCTGCATTGCGGGGGCTTGGACTAGATGACCTTTGGGTTCCTTCCAACTCTATGATTCTATGAAAAACTCCCAAATGCTGCAGCCTTTCCTCATGGGGGCGTCACTCCACCCCCCTGATTGTTTGGAGGGATATTGCCCGCCAGGACGGGATGAGACAACAGGAAGGACCACAGGGTACAAATGCACTGGCAAACCAAGCAAAGCCACTTGTACTACACCACCTTTCTCCTCTGCCTCCTGGTGAGCACCAGCAACCTACCATCTAAGAAACTAGCTCCATCTCACCCAGCAAGCTGCTTTTGTGTTACAGGTTTTTTTTACTTGCCAGGTTTTCTTCCATCATGGGAACAGCAAGGCAATTGCATGGGATGCCTGTCTTTCCATTAACAGAACAACCCACTCTCTCTCCAAATCTTCCTTCCCACTTATCTCACATGTCACTTTGCCCAACGACAATAAGGATTAACAGAGCCACATGGAAACGTGAGGCATCCACGAGACTTCCCTCTTGCTGCCTGTTTCAGGGGTCATCCCTGTTATCAATACGTGACAAGTTAATGGGCCTTAATGATAAAAGCAGTGGCAAAGCAATTAAGCCAACTGTGGCGTTATGATGATTCCCAGCGGCGGGCAAGATGTTTTCCCCTGCCTGTTCGTTCTGAGTTAACAGATATCCTTCCTAGTGTAAACGAGATTAATCTTTGTAAGCCCTGCCTGAGTTACGGTGCTGAGAAATTTATTTCCTTCCATTCAGCAATATTTGGGGGGGGGGGGTGTTGGATGCACTGGCCATCCAAGCAGCAGCTCAATGAACCAGGAAGGGCCACAGGTCAGTGCTAGAGCAGCTGCTTTGCAGGGTCTATGGTGCAATTCTGGCACCTACAGGCTGAGAAAGACCCTTAAGAGCCACCACCAGTCAGTGCAGGCAGTAGAGTTAAATGGACCAGTGCTGTAACTTCATATTGTTAGGGTTCATCCACAGCCAGCCCAAGACATTTAACCATGTGAGGCAAATCAGAAAATGGCAGTGGGGGACACTCATCCTGCCACCACTGCCTCCTTCACCTGAGGCAGATAAAGGTGGCCTGAGGAAGCCTCCATACACTGAAGATGATGGAGGAGAAAAGAGAAGGTTGGAGAGAAGCAGGCAACATCCCTAAAGGGGTGACTTGGATGATGGTGGCTCCTGTTTGCAGTTGAAGGAGTGGAAACAAAGGCGGCAAAGGCATACAGGGATCCCACTCTCTTTCCAGATCTGCCACTGTTCCCAGTTGTCCCCAGGATACTGCCTGAGGCATCTGCCTCAACAAGGAAATGGGTCATCTCCTGTTTGGGGGCGAGGGGGCGGGTAGGACTCAAACCAATGACTTCAAGTTACAACTAAATATCAGGAAGAACTTTCTGATGGTAAGAGCTGTTCAGCAGTGAAACAGTCTCCCTCAGGAGGTTGTAGACTCTCCTTCCTTGGAGGTCTTTAAGCAGCAGTTGGATGGCCATCTGTCATGGATGCTTTAGCTGAGATACCTGCATTGCAGGGAGCTGGGCAAGATGACCCTTAGTGTCTCTTCCAACTCTACAATTCTGTGATTCTATGTGTCATCAAATCTGAGCAAATCTGACACTTCTAAGAAGGAGAGAAGCAATGAAATAAGTGTTTGGGGCTCAGGGGGCAGTCAGGATGGTTTGGTGGGGTTGTAGTAGGCTTTGGGCACCCTCTCCCAAGGACTCTGGTTTACAGCATCCAGGAGATGAATTTTGGAAGTTAGGCATTTCAGTTTTGTATCCCTTGAACCATAAGCTTCAATCCCAACCCAGCCTTGGGAGAACTCACTTGCCATTCCTACTTCATACCAGTGATGCCCTCCCAGTCCAGTCCAAAAGAAGCTTGAGGTCTGATGAGTCAATATGATACACAGACTACTGGCTTTAGGAAGTCAACTTCCCCAATGCACTTTGATTTACTAAGTCGGAGCTGATTTACAGTACACTATCTGCAACATTTTTAAAATGCCATTCCAGGCTAATTGCAGTGCTCAGCTGATCCCCAAGTGATTAATAAAGTTCCTGACTAATTTTCTCTGTCTCCTCAGCTGCCAGATGGAGTGCAGCAAATTCATCTGCAGTGCATCATGCGGATTTGCACATTAATACCCAGAGCTTACAGGTGAAGAAATACTGGGGAACAATCTGCATCTGACCCACCTTCCACTTGACCCCCGAGGAGTACATGCAAGATTAACTAATTAGCCGCAACCTATTTATAATGCTTCGGATAATAACATTGTGTGTGTGTGTGTGTGTGTGTGTGTGTGTGTGTGTGTGTGTGTGTTTTAGAGTCTGAAATGCCCTGAGTGGTAATCTAGTCCAACCCCCTGCTGCATGCAAGAACTACAGAGTGAAACAGCAGGTGGCCTCTGCTTAAATACTCCCAGTGAAAGATAAGGGAAAGGTTGTAGCTCAGTGGTAGAGTATCTGCTTTGTTTGCAGGAGGTTCTGTCCCCAGCAACTGCATATAGAGCTTGGGAAAGATTCTTGTCTAAAGCCCTGGAGAATCACTGCCCCCTCTGCTGACACCTGAAAGGGTCTGTAAGGAAGAGGGCAGTCTTTCAAGTACTTGGGTTCTGAGTCTTTGGGAAGGGCATCTTGAACTGGGTCTGGAAACAAACTGGCTTCCAGTGCAACCATTTTAAAATGAGAGTTATATGTGATCTAAACGGAGCCCCAGCCAGTAATCTAGCTGCTGCATTTTGGACCAACAGAAGTTTCAGATTTGGCTGGCAGTTTTTTAACACCGGCGATGGGACAACATCCTTCACCATTATCTGAAAGCAGCTGCCTATCTTAAGAGGCATGGAGTAGGCAAGCTTGGGGGACTCAGGGGATGTGTGGTTGCTCCTTGGCAGATTGAGATAGCTGCCCCACACTGCCTAATGGTAGGACCAGCCCTGATGGTTGTTCCTAAGACTTGTTCCAGTTTGCCAGTGGTCCTTCTTCAAACATAGTGCCCAGAACACACAGTCCTTTTGATACTTCTCATAACCTGAGCATTCTGCATATGTTAGTACAGTTTAAGACCACATTTGTTTTTTTAGCTGCCGTGTCATATGCTGCCCATGCTCAGAATTGTGATCAGCTAAGTTTGCATACACACCATAAATTTCAAGCACACAACTTTCTCCAAAGTATCCTGGGAACTGTAGTTTGTTAAGGCTGCTGATAACTGTAGTTCTGTGAAGGGTGAAACTACAGTTCCTTTTCACATGGACTGCTACCAAACTCGCCTACTCTTGTGCCTTTGGATTTGCAGTGTTTGTTTTTGTTTGTTTGTTCTGGACCTGAACACAGGACTTCTCATTTATCTCTGCTGAATTTCATCCTGTTGGTTTATGGTTTACAATTACAAATTAGCACATTTTATTGCTCATTACAAGCCAAACACAAAATCAAATAGAAAAGTTTAATCGTATCTATCACATGGTTCTCTTAGCATTAAAAAAAAAATCCTCTTATTTCCTTAAGCATATGGTTGATGTCTTAAAATAAACCCATTTGTGGGGAGATAATCAATTCAAAGACAAATTATAACATCCCCTTTAGTCCCATAAACCTTTTGTTGACAATCTAGATCATTAAGTCTTCATCTTGAACGTATTAATAGAAGCAAATGTTCTAGCCACTTCCAAATGGCACCCCATAGAATCCTCTAAAATTCAAGATTTGAGTGGGTAAATTTCATCATGTTGACAATATAACAATAATAATTGAGACAATAATAATAGAGGCAAGAGAGAAAGAGGTAAGATAAATTCTGGAAGAATCTGCTTGCCTTTTCTGACTTACGGCTAATGCTGATGCAGCCTTCATGTAAACCAACGCAGGTACTCTGTGCTGTGTTAATAATGTCTCATATAATTGTTTTCACTCCTGCAGACTGTAGATCTGGGACATTTTATGGTTTGCAGTAAAGCAAATAAAAATATTTTTAAAATAGAAATGTTGAAACTCAAAAACTGAAATATCTATAACATTTAGGAACATTCTGGTTATTGTGTATATTCCAATATAGTAGGTTCCCCCCCCCAAAAAAAAAAGATCTGTTGTACACGAGAACATAAGAAGGGTTTGCAGAATCAGGCCAATGGCACATCTAGTCCACTATCCTGTTCTGACAGTGACCAAACATACACCCCTATAGGAAGCCCCACAAGTAGGACTGGAGCAAAAGAGCACTCTCCCCTCCACCAACTGGTATTCAGAAGCATTACTGCCTGTGACTGTGGAAGTAAAGCACAGACATCATAGCTGGTAGCCATCAAGAGATCACTCTTCCAAGAATTTGTCTAATCTTCTTTTAAAGCCATTTAGGTTGGTGGCCATCACTGCCTCCTGTGGGACCGAGTTCCATAGTTTAACTATGTGCTGCATGGAGAAAGACTTTCTATTCTCTGTGCTGAATCTTCCAACACTGGTACATGGCACAGGTAGTCAATATGATGCCATCTAGATGCTTTTGAACTACAGCTCCTGTCAGCCCCAGCCAGCATGGGTCTGGGGTGATGGAAGTCCCGACATTTATTTTGGATCTTTTCCCCCTGAATATTTTCCCCAAATTGAAGTAGTTGTTTTCTCTCTCTTCCTACTCCCTCATGTTGGTATATCTATACCAACTGTACTGATGTGTGTACATGCACACACACACACACACACACACATATATATATATATATATATATATATATATATATATATGCTCAACAACTCCCATCATCCCTGACTACTTAACCATGCTGGCTGGGGCTGAATGGAGTGGAACATCATTTGGAGAACACCAGGTTAAGGAAGGCTGAAAGCCCTCTTTTTCATGATTCCTAACCAGGAACTCTCAGAGGTAGTACCCCTCTCTGACAGCAGTCCCAGTGAGTAGACTGACCCACTCACTGACCAGTTCCAGGTGGAGCCACAGTCACCAGAGCCTGCACATCTCCCCCTGAACTCTAAGGAGATAGCCATACAGCTTAAAACTCTGGGGCATAGAAGAAGCCAGCAGCTGCCGGGAAAGGCTTCAATTGTCAAGATTCAGTATTGGGGGGCCTCTGGCCAATGAATGCCTAACCCAAGCTATAATGATTTGCCAGCACACTGCTGAGACAACAGGTATATTCTGCCTCAACTGCAAGATTGTTAACCATAATCCTGAAATGTACACACATGTTCCTCTCCAAGGTGCTGATCCTGCTTTGCCTCACCTTCCTTTGTTCTTAGAAGCTTGGGACTACTGGTCTCCCCCTTGCTTGGGACATGACATATCCACAGTGGTGAGCATTCTCATGGATCAGGACAATCTTCAGACCTTAAAAAAAGAAGTGTGGACATAAACCATGAAGTGTGGAGCCATGCATGTCAGTCTGGCACTCAACATCCTCACTCACTCCACCTCTGAGTTTCCAGCATTGAGTCAGGAGTGCTGAAGGGGAAATCTTAGTATGTTCAGCTGAATGGGCATGAAATCCTTCCTGTAACTGGAAACCCCTGATTGCACTGGGTTCTCAGTTGCAGAGAGGATTCTGAACAGATCTGTGCATGAAGGTCTGTGTATGGAAAATGACAATTTAGGCCATCAGCCTCAAGACACAATTACCGGCTATAGGATTGCAAGGCTATAGGAAGTGGGGCAAGCCTCCACCCCACATCCCTCCATGAGTTTTGCCCCCACACCTTCTTTGGAGGTGATGAAGAAATGCAGGAGTTGGACTCCGTTGCATTCACAAACAAACAAAATGCCCCATGCCAAAAAGGTGACCTTGACTTTCATTTATAATTTTATAATGAATGCAAAAAGGAATCAAAACGAGATAGCCAGTGATTCAATCCCTTGGAGAGTGATCCAAATCCACACGTCCCTTATAGGAGCTGAAAGAGAAGGAAAGGCATTATTAATTTAGTCAATTAGTGTACTTTGAAAGCAATATTCTGTATATTAAGGCAGGCCCATCCCTCGAGCCTGCCTACGTTCTGCAAAAATGCAGTTTTTATGGTATTTACAATGAAGAAAGGTCATTTCTTAGATGTGCTCATCAAAAGATTGTAATTTTAAGAACTGACAATTTTAATGAGATGGGAGCTATTTCATCAAAAATGGAATGAAGGGGAGCATGAATTAGAAATGAAATGCAAGGCATTCATTGTAGCAATCATGTCATCTTAATCCCAAACTGTGTGAAACAATATTTATCAGGCTTTCTCCGCAACATTACTGGGAAATTTTAATGTACATCCTAGACAAGAGGTATGGGGTTCAACTGTGTCTCCTACTTTAATATCAGGGCTGGCATTTAGACATATTGTAGCCTTTTCAGACCCTTCCCATTGGTTGGGTGCGCATTGCTCCCGGGAGGGAGGGAGGAGTCAATGGACACCGAGGGTTGGTTCAGAGAAAGAGTTTATTTCTGCTTTCCGGATAGCAGAAAGGCACTGCATGATCAGTCACAGCAAGCACACTTAAAGAGCAGTTACATACAGCTTATATCCCTTTCAGGTCCCCTTTCCCCCTCCCCAGGAATCCAGCCCCATGAGTTTGTACACGTAAGTTTGCATCCTTGAGCATGAACAGAAGTTCCTGTTTCTGCACTCTTATCTTGGGGTAAAAAGATCACCCAACTATAGGAGTTCTTCTGGCGCCATCCCCGGGCGCGGGGGCTGACAGGCCTGTCTTGCAAGGTCTGTGCGTCAGCGTGGTCAGGATATTTACAACTGATAAGATAAGACCCAGATCCGCCATCCCGTCTCCACTCGGAACTGACAAGGCCATCCATTAAGCCTTCATGGACTGATAAAGGAGAAGGCTTTGTTTATGCAGCTGGGTTTGTGTTATACAGCTCAAGCTAATGCATTTTAGCCAATGGATCCTTGAAGAAAGAATTTTGGAATTTTGGGGCCCAGTTCAGGTGACTGCATAGTCAGGTTTGGGTAACCTGTTCCTTCAGTATAAGAAAATATGGGAGGGAATCCTGTCTGAAACCCTGGCAAGCTATTGCTAGTCAGTGTAGACAATACTGAGCTAGATGGACCAATGGTCCGACTAAGTATAAGGCAACTTCCCATGTTCACCCAGAAGCTCAGGCAGAAATCTGACAGTACAATCCTATACATATCTATTCAGGCTTAAGCCCCAGTAGGTTCAATGGGACTGACTTTTAGATAAATGGATATAGGAATGCAGCCTAAAACCCCTATATTTTGAGCCTGATCTAAACCATACAAAGCAAATGAAAAGGTGAAAGGCTTCAATTTAACATGAAAGATATACAAACACAGGCTTAGCCAGATTCTGCAGTTAAAAACTCTCCTTGACTATTTGAGGATTACCTTCCTCTTGGCTTAAGTTCAGCCCTACAATTCAAAATGCAGAACAAAATTATGGAAGGACCTGTCCATCAAAGTAGTGCTGAATTCCCATAGACTTTATGTGCATTATACTTCAAGGCAGGTGCTAAAGATCAGAGACTCCGCATCACTGGTGGCTGTGCAAGTAGAATGAGTTTTTTTTTCCCCAAACTGATTCTGATCAGTTAAGGATCTCGTTAATTTATTATTTTATATTTGGTTACATTATCATCCTATCGGATTTTAAATACATTCCATCCACCCACATCCAAGTCAAAAAATGTAATTGATCACATCTCTTAATCTCAAATTATCCCTCCTAAATGATTAACAAT
Source organism: Podarcis pityusensis (assembly GCF_964106645.2). NCBI lineage: Eukaryota > Metazoa > Chordata > Lepidosauria > Squamata > Lacertidae > Podarcis > Podarcis pityusensis. The sequence goes on along the minus strand of NC_138033.1, from coordinate 58,969,783 downwards.
ATCCACAAAAAGACACAATGCAAAAATAATGGCAAAGTTACTGACAGTTTGAAGCATTAAAAACACTTTTTTAAATATATGCTTTTTCTCCCTTAAATTCATCACTTTGGAATAAAGATCTGTTCAAACAGAAAATATTACAGGTACATTTAGCAATGACAGGATTATCAGCTTCTGTCAAGCTGGGAGACAGTGATAGCTTTCAATTTGATATAGCAAAGAGATTTTATAGACCTAAACCCCAGAGACTTTAATACAAAATGGATCTTCTTTATGGAAACATACAAACAGATAATAGTCACATTAAGTTTCATTATCATCATTGTTGATGCAACTGGGGGGAAATCCATCACTTGAAACTAGGTGAAAGTTATCCCTACTTTGGAACTTTTTCCTCTTTATTGTGACTAGCAAGGCTAGTCTGATAGTTAAGAGTTGACACTTTTACCCACTCCGAAGAGATGAAATAACATGGTCTAAAGGCTCATGAGGTCATTGCCTGCTAAAGCTAACCAGATCTAGGTCTGGTCAGTGTTTGAAGGGGGGGCACCTAAGAACCACACATACATTACTTTGATTAGTGTGGTGGAAGAAGAGTGGAGTATAAATGTAAGATAATGGTAATGATAAAGTTTTCCTACATGAAAAGAACCATTTTATCCTGATTGGGCTGTGTAGCTTTGTACCAATGAAAACTTACGGGTGTGCTGGATCAGGCCAATGGCTCATTCAGTTTAGCATCCTGTCCCTATAGCGGTCAACCAGATGCCCATTTCCAAAACTTGCATTAAGAAGAATTTGCTGCCTCCAACCATGGAGGCAGAGCATAGCCATCATGTTTAATAGCCACTGACAACCATCTCCTGCTATTAATATATGTATTTTGTACACAATTTTTGGCTGGAGACTAACATTGCAGAATTCAAAGCGAGAATTTCAACAGATAGCTGCATTTTGCTTCATGCATTGTTCCAGAAAGTGTGACTTAGATTCACATTTGAATGCATATCAATCCAAATTTCTTCACCACCGCTGAAAGTCCAACGCTACCTTTACAGCACACAGTTTAGCATATGCCTTTCAGGGTTCTCGCACTGAAGATGAATGATGCACACTGTAAAATATCTTTTGGCTTTATTTTCTGACTCAAAACACTCCTACTCGGAACAACAATCTACCCATAACCATCTGCACAGCTTACAGGAGGCCTATCAAGTGAGATTTATTTATACAATATAACTCAAATGCACTAAGCAAAAAAAAGAGGGAGGAGAAAGAAATCAGCACCGGTAAACCAAAAGGTAGGAAACGAATGTATAAACCACAATTCTGGAAAATATCACAAGAAGAGAACAAAGCATAAATAAGGAAAGAATGAAATGCACATATCGATGCCTCACTCAGAAATTGTCAAAACAAAAGGGGGAGAGAACAGGTGTTCTATGAATCCATAATGGAGTGAGACAACAGCAACCTGAAAAATATTGGAAAGTGGCAATATGTTCCTGAAAAGAAAAATTCGTGAATGGGTTGGTCATGTAGCTTAGAACAGCTATCAGTCCATTTGGGAGCGACACAGTTGCTCTATTCGAACATCACTGTATTCTTCAGATGAGCACCCAGAGACCAGGATATGCTGAGACAAATTGGGAGTACTAAAGACTGATGGTCCCAAGAATATAGGAAGCTGCCTTGTACTGAGTCTATCTAAGAACGTAAGAAGAGCCTGTTGAATCAGGCCAGTGGCCCATCTAGTCCTGCATCCTGTTCTCACAGTGGCCAACCTGATACACAAATGGGAAGCCTACAAGCAGGACCTGAGCCCAAGAATACTCTCTCAATGCTGTGCTTTCCAGCAACTGGTATTCAGAAGCATGGCTGTCTCTAGACATGGAGGGAGAGCATAGCCATCATGGCTAGTAGCCATCGATATCCTCTGCCTACATGAATTTGTCTAATCCTCTTTTAAAGCTATCTAGGTTGGTGGCCATCACAGAATCACAAGTTGCATAGTTTGACTATGCATTGCATGAAGAAGTACTCCAGCTCAGTATTGCCTGCAGTCTCTGGAGCTGGTGTCTCCAGGACCTCGGAGACAGAGGGGGAGTTAATGTTAGAATTCCTGATCTATGATTGCAGTCATACGATTGTTGTCTTTCACATGACGGTATATGTTTTGACTCCACAGAGTCCACAGAGTGATGGAGACGGGAAGTTTGTGTTACTGTGTTCCGTGAAATGGGACTATTGTCCTTTGTCATTTTTCTCTTTGCTGTCTGATGCTAGAGAGAGAGGGAGCCATGTTGCAGTGCTCCGTGTGTGTTTATATGTAAATAAAGTAGATTAGCCAAAATGCTGGGTTGCTGAGGTCTGTCACGCGAGATGCACAAACTCTGCGGATCCCTAAGTGTGCCGGTGTCGGTTGGCATTGGTCGCTGTGATGTTTGGGCTGAAGAAAGCTTCTGAAGCTCCCGAACGAAAGACCAGGAGGGAGAGAACATGCCAGTCGGGCATGTGTCTCTGCCAGGGTCCTACTCAAGTGTAGGTTGAACTCCTGACAGTGCCTGCTTGGCATCCAACTTGTCACCAGGTGCCTCTTCCAAGGGAGAAAACTCACTGGCAGAAGGAGGCTGTTCCACAGCGGGAGAAATCTAGCTAGGGGGTTCTGGCAACATAGAGGTAAGGACTCAATTGGCCTTTCTGCAAGATCCAGTTCTTTGATCCCCTGCCCACTAACTTCCTCCTCTGTTTCCAGTGTTTCTTACGGCCTTTGCCTTCCTGAGCAAACTGAGACCCTCTCCTGAGTCACCCAATTCTGATGCCTCAGGCTCTTCCCATCCCTGCCCCCTGAGCCGACCAATCCCTCCAGGACCCATCCACAGACTCTTCATGCCAAATTCAGCAACCTTCATGAAACCATACTAGTTTATTCCAAGCACTGAGCAGTGTCTGGAAGCAGCCGACTCAAAGCCCAGGATTCTTGTTTGTTTTTGTTTCCTGAAACTCAGTTGCAACATTAAAAGCGGAGGCGGGGGGGGGAGGTGCGGAGGAATAATCTGCACTTCCAGCTCTCAGCGTGAGCTCGCTCTTAAAAAATGAACGCAGTGTGTTTCCCTGAAGGAAATGACTTGTAGCCTTCTTCAACCCCATTACTTGCGAGATCATTTCATCACCCAAATATGCCCTGGAAGCTTCGGCAGGCTGGTAACCACCAGTCACAAGCAAAGCTCATCTACATATGGCTCCTGGCCTTGTGTGCTGAAGTAACTCGCTAAGACAAATTGCGGTGTCAAAAGAGAGCTCATTAAAATTTTTATATCTGATTGTTGTGTTACCCTCAAATTCCCTGGATGCTCATCCCTCTTGCTGCCTCAAGCACTCAGTCCCTAAAGCTCAAAGAATTTCAAGGGCAGCCAGCACACCAATTATATATATCTTAAAAAGTTGTTTGCTTATTAGTCGAAAATGAAGCATACAGCCATCACTAATTCGTATTTCCAAAAAAAATATATAGCCCTATTACCCAGTCAAGCAACTATGCTGAATACTGTGGCATTGCGGAGTGCATCTAATTCATTGCTGAGGCAGTGCTGAGGCAACAGCAACAATTAAACCCGTTGAAATGGGAATTAAGACTGTTTTCCACCTATGGCACAGCAATCATTTCAACTTCCCACCCCCCTATTTTTCCTTCATGAAATTGGAATGCTGTCTCTTTGCCTTAACCAAAAGCAATTGGGTTGTTTCATACAAACCCCCCACCCCAGCACAGGTGGGCTTTCTCATTGTGCTGTTGGGGGAATGGCATGATCTGAAATTCCATCCTTTCAGGTTCTGGAAAAGAGAATGCACACACTGCAGATGACTGACGACAGGAACAAAAAGCTTGGTGTTGTTGATTAATTGTATACTTTATTTTTACCTTAAAATGCTTATATGCCACTTTTATGGGCAAAGCCCATCCAAAACAGCTTGCAACCAAAAAACTACAGCACACACACACCTAAAACCAAACTTCAAACCAACTCAGAATTCAACAAATTAGTAGCAGCAGCAGTACTGGAGTTCTTTCCTTTTTTTAATCAATGAATCACATTTACATCTCATCTTTCCAGCTCAACGTGGCATACATAGTTCTCTTCCGCCCCATTTTATCCTTGCAACAACCCTGCAAGGTAGGTTAGGCTGAGAGTTAGTGACTGGCCCAAGGTCACCCAGTGAGCTTTAAGGCTGGGGATTCAAACCCTGGTCTCCCAGGTCATAGTCCAACACTCTAACCACTACAATACAACAGATACATCTGTAGCCTTTACCCTACCAATGTTGAAGCTCTGACCTCAGTAGCGTTAAAAAGGAGAGGGTTCCAAGGTGGACCAGAGGAATGCTTGGATCCAACACTTTTCCAGTCTCCCAACACAATTACAAGCCGAGTAAAGGGAGGTAGCCATGAACAGCCTTGGCTGCTGTAATTCACTAGATCTGACAAAGCTGAATGTAAACAGAAACTTGCTAAAGTAATCCTTGCTTCTCAGCCCCACCTGCACATAAGGCAATGGAAAGGCAAGCCAAGGCAGCAGCAAATGATGAAGCTATAAGAATAACATCTCCATGACCTCAAAGGCAGCAAAGAAAGCTGAGGAGAGGCAGATTTAAGATGGGGGCAGCTGAAATATAGGGCTATGAATGTACAGTCCTGGACACAGCAGAGACTCTGGGGAGGGGGGGGTTAAAATTGAACATTGAAGCCTCACAGGAGCCTTGTGATGCAAAGAGACATCCAGACATCCTTAGCAAAGAATCCCACCAAGTCACCACTGTAAACTTGAGTAGACATTGGGCTCTGAAGGAATCCTGCTGCATTGCTGCACCCTTCAGAGGCTGTAGACTAGGGCAACAGAGGTTAATTTCCTTACCATTTTTTCCAATGTGATGAAAATAGCTGACATTTTTAAAAACCTGGAAAAGGATGGAACAGCGGAAGAGAGTTCCCCTGCTATAATTTTTGCCCAGAGAGCGAGAGAGACACCTCAAGGAATGAACCACCTTAGGTTTCCTGCCCCCACATAAATAAACACATAAATGTTGCCCCCTATTATTGCTATCCATTGGAAAGAAATCAAAATGGGTTCTCTTGTTTGCATGCAATGCTCACAGGCCTTGATTGCCGCTCGTATTGCTAAACAGACTCTCGGGCATTACTCATTCCTGCCAGCATGGAATAAAGAAGGTGGTGCCTCTTCCTATCAGGCTTTCATCACTTAGCAATGAAAAAGGGTCTGCCTGGATTCTGCAAGGGTGTTTATCCCCAGCAGCACCTAACGCCAATTTACTTTCCTGTGTTGACACTTCTGAAGTATCAAGCTGATGAAACAGTAATCATTCCTGCTGCTCGAGAGCTAGTCTGACTCTGGTCAGATGCCACCCAAATGATTTATTTGGAAACTTCTCAAGCATGCAGAACACCTCAAGGAACTTTGTCCAGGAGAGTAGAGGGCAACGTCACTGCTTTGCTGCTCTGTTCTGGGTAGAATGAAAGAATGCACATTGTCACCCCAGAATCGGTTCTCTGTGCCCCGGAGAGGTGCATCTACACTTACCAATGTAGACTTTAACCTCTCGAATTAGGAAGCTTTTAAAATCTCCCTCGTTCACATTTCTTCCCAGATTTGGGCTTTGCAAATTAGGGGCTCTCCAAGCTTCCTTTCTGCTATTACATGTCATTCTTTGTTTTCACGATGGTATCGGGACCTTTATATGTGACACTGCTTACTACCTAGGAGACCATTGTAAGCAAATCAAATCCTTAGCTGGACTCTAAGAATCAATTGTAAAGTAACAAAGATTATGGATAATTTGGGGAAATGTAAATTGTGGAGAACGTAGTGATATGTAATTTTAAATATTGTAATGAGGACCCATGTAGGGGAGGTGGGGGGGAGTCACGAGATTCAGAGAATCTCACAAAATGATTATATAAACTGTTTGATAGCAAAATTGTAATGATAAAAACAAAGAAAAGTGTGTGTGTGTGTGTGTGTGTGTGAGAGAGAGAGAGAGAGAGAGAGAGAGAGAGAGAGAGAGACCGCTTACGATACCATTTACAGCCACAAAAGATTTAGGGTAGATCTATCGCTTCATTTCCAACCAGTGCATGTCCCATAGGTATTGTTCTTTCTTTCTTTCTTTCTTTTCTTTTCTTTTCTTTCTTTCTTTCACCTTTCTTTCATAAAAAATTATATACTGCTTGAAGTAGGGCCACTTTATTTAAGAAAAGAATTAAATAAATTATGAACTGCATAGGAGAAACAGACCTAGTGTGGGAAATCGTTCAAAATTATACCAGGCTCCTAAGCCTGCCAGCTGGACCAGTCTACCCTGCAGGGAGTCTACCCAGCTGACCTTAAATCCATTTTTTTAAATTTATTAAACCATTATTATTTTGGGAAGTTTTTAATGTCTGATGCTTTATTATGTTTTATACATTCTGTAAGCAGCCCAGAGTGGCTGGGGAAACCCAGCCAGATGGGGCAGGGTATAAATAATAAAATTATTGTTGTCGTTATTTCTTTACATTAAATTTCTACACCACCCATCATCCAAGGATCACAGGGCAGTTTAGAAAATAAAACGTACAAGGTGGGGGATAAGGAGAAGATTGATAGCAGGCCCTCAAATACCGTCTGCCCACTCCTCTCCCTTTTGGAGCCAAATGGAGGAGTGGTATTATATGCAAATTAGATGGTCCTTCTTCCATCCCATTCATGTCAATGCAAAGGAAAAGCAATGCAAATGCAGGAGGGGCGTGAAGAGGTAATAAATGACGTATCATTTGCAGACTGAAAGGAACAACAATGAATACTGTTCATATTCTCTGGGTTGATTTCCCTTCTGGACACGGGATGAATAAACGAGCGCTGGAAATTTCTGTTACAATTCTCTACCCGTAGCATCCTGCTGAAATCCTGAAAATTTTTGTACCACAATTATTATTATTTTTAAAAAACCAAGCTAACACAACTCACTGCAAAGTTTGGTGCAGCTGCTGTCTAGCTTGGCTAAGACTGTTACGTTCAATACAGTTAAGTGTGCAGTAAAAGCTTCCAGATTCAGGAAAGCCTCAGATTCTAGCATCACAACCTGAGATGTGTGTGCCATCTATATATATGCATGTTTTATGTGTTATATATGTTTTACCATGTGTGATTTCTTATGCTGTTTTTATCATCTCTGCTTGCTTGCTAAAAAAGAATAATGTTTGCTAATTTGTATTTTCAGCTCTGATCTGTATTGGGTTGATCAATAAACTTTGATTTGATTTGATTTGATTTTGCAAAGTTTGATGCCGACTGACACATCAGAGGGCTTCCTTCCACCTGACTTCTCCTTTGCAGCTCTGTGTGCTCCCTGCTCTGAAGTGCTGGTGAAGCCCCAGTGAAGGAGCTGAAATTGAATTTAACGTTTAGCTCTCCAACAAGGACTGTTAAAGTGAATGGGAAGGCTCCTCTGTTTCCTAGCCCCAACCCTCTCACACCCCTCCCCACACTCCCCAGAGGCACACCGGAAAGCAAGTGACTTGACTGACATTATCTCCTCCTGGGCAGAAACCAATTTCGACAAGAACTCGGCAATTTGGAACTCATAGATATAACGTGCATTCAGGGAATCATTTTTCCCCCTCCCACAAATTATAGGTTTGTCATTTAAGAGGTTTAAGGCAGCTGTAAGGTTCCTGCATTTTATTTTATTTTCATTATAGCTGCCATCTTTGACATCTGGAAAGATCCAGCCACTGTCTTTGAACAACGGTCCTTGAGAATGCCACGGTTTCCTTTCTCTTAAATAACAGCTCTTGGGTTGCCAAAAATGCGGCTTTGGAGTTCATTGATTCAGTTCCAAAATAAGCAGATCTCTATCTACAAGCAACCATCTTGCCCCCTTCACCCCCCTCCTTTTAAGAGAGGAGGACGCTAGAAAAAGATGTAGCGAAAGGAAGAGGAAATGATTGAAGGGTCAGAGTGCTCTTCTATACAATAAAAGGATAAAGTATTTGGAAGTTTATTTGTGGGGAGGGACCTGAGTAAGGAGAACATAATAGAGGAGGGGAATAGGGGTCTCCTAACAACTTCAGCATCCTTATCAAACTGCAGGTTATTTGGGGGAAAGACGTGTGCTTTAAATGTACAGATGTTGATGTGTGTATATGTGCATAATATTGATTGATTGATTGATTGATTGATTGATTGATTGATTGATTGCATTTAAATCCTGCCTTTTTCTCCAAGGAGTTCGAGGTGGCATACATGGTTCTCCCCACCACCACTGCTTCCCCATTTAATCCTCACAGCAACCCAGTGAGGTAGGTTAGTCTGAGAGGCAGTGACTGGCCAAAGGTCAACCAATACACATCAGTGATGCGTGGGGATTTGAATGCTGGTCTGCCTATCCAATATCCTTGTCTGACACTTAGACCACTACACCACACTGGCTCTCATTGGCATTGCTCCCAGTGCTGTTTGAATCTGTGTTAGTTATCAGCTCCCGTGTGGACACAATTCCATTTTTTTGGAATCAATAATCAATTGTTCCTTAGATTAGGGAAAATCCAAAGGCTGCTGCTAAGTAATGACCCAGCAGTGACACACCATGGTTGGTATCTGGATAAGTTATACTTAGAGTAGGCCTGCTGAAGTCAACAGACCAACTTGTCCATGATGGGTCTAACATTGAGATTCCTGCATTGCAGAGGGTTGGACTGCATGAGCCTCGAGGTCCCTTCTGACTCTACAATGCTATGGTTCTATGAACGTGTGTTTGTGTGCGTGTGTGTGCGTGTGTGTGTGTGTGTGTGTGTCACATTGCACACCCCTCATCAATTCCCCTTTCTTCCTGATTCTTCCTTTTAGCGCCAAGCAAACCATCACCACATCACCTGGTTTGCAAAGGGCAATACCCTAAAATGATCAATGAGACAACCATTTGAAAAATGTCTGGAGAGCAACCTGGGATCAAAAGCAGAAATGGTAGACTGCCATTTAAAAGCATTTGGAACAACTTGCCTTGCTCCCTTAAATCCTGAATCAGCAGCAATAGATTAAATTTTACCCTTCATGCCACTTAGCGGAGAGAAGGAGGCAGCTGTTTGAGCCTGAATGTGTCAATCTCATAAATTAATTACAGCCAGCTCAGTGACCCATAACTGGGATACTTTCTTCAATCATTGTCAATCGACTTCCTTCCAATTGAGCTCCAGCCAGTACCTGACCTGCCTTACACCGTGGGGAGTTTTCTTGATCACGCTAGAATTTGACCCCTTGCCATCAGATATGAAAGGATGTTTACAAATCCATTCCACTTCCCTCTAGGGCTTGAACAAGTCAAAAATATGCTATGGTTATGATTTCAAAACAAACTTTTTGTTGGCAGCTGTTTCTTCTATATTAGCAGAAGCCACTATTTATACATTAACACATGGACCTGTTGCAAAAAGAAACATCTGGGGGAATATCCTAACTGCCCCAGTCCCAAGCAAATGTTATTAATTTCAGTGAAGTTTTCTTCCAAATAAAGGTATGTGTCACCAAAGGTACATGTCACTTGGTACATGATGGGCCAAGGCCTTTTGTTGCCTATGGCAGAAAATCAAAATGGTGGCCCTTAATGGTGGAAGAAACACAATAAATTTAAATGGCGGACAATTTGCTATCTTCTAATACAAAGGAAGCCAATGTGATGCTCTCCAGATGTTGCGGAACCACAACTCCAAGCATCCCTTCCTGTTGGCTGTGCTGACAACACCTGATGGGAGTTGGACTCCAGTGGCATCTTTAGGGCTCCACAATGGTACACCTGCTCTAATGGTACTCCCTCACATCCATCATGTAACAGAGGTTGTCACCCTCACCATGCCTAATGGTAGAACCAAATCGGCATAGGATTTCCAGAAGGTGCTTATTCATGTATTTATTGAATCATTATAACCTACATTTCATTTGTGTGTGGGGAACATGTGGTGCTACAGAAGGTTCACAGCCTGCAGCTCCAATGAGCTCCCGTCAGGTTGAACAATGGTCAGGGGTGGTGGGAGTTGAAGTTAGAAGAACAAGTGGGAGCGGGAAGTGGGCACCTTCCTAAGGGAGCTGTTTCCAGAGGAAGAACTGGAAGGGGAGAAAGAATCTGTGGCTATCATCAGGAGATGGTTGATCTCACTTGGGGTGCCTGTCCTAGGAGCCTTCATATGGGAGCTGTTTCCAGAGGAAGAACTATGAAGGGTGAAAGACTACGTGTTGGGCATCAGAGGGTGCCTTTTCCCACCAGCCCTGTTCCACCCTCCAGTCCTGGGAACCTCCATAAGAGAACAGAGTCCAGAAGAACAACTGTTGCTAAATGGATATTCTGACTTGATATTAGGCTTCAACTAAGCTATATGTTTTACAGTAGGTAAACAAAACATATGCCAAATGAAATGTTTGTTGTTCGTTGTTATTCTTCTTTAGTGTTATGTTGCAGTGATATTGTGCATAATTATACTATGGAACTTGCTCCCACAGGAGGCAATGATGGCCACCGGTCTAGATGGCTTTAAAAGAGGATTAGACAAATTCATGCAAGGGCTACCAGCAATGATGACTATGCTCTGCCTCATGGGTCAGAGGCAATAATGCTTCTGAATACCAGTAGATGGAAACCACAGGAAGAGAGAGTGCTCTTCTGCTCAGATCCTTCTTGTGGGTTTGCCATGGGCAACTGGTTGGCCACTGTGAGAACATGATGCTGAACTAGATGGACCATTGGCCTGATCCAGCAAGCTCTTCTTGTGTTTGTATGTGTGGTATACTGTTATTGTATTATTGTATTTTGCTTTTTCAGCAAACATATTTGAACACATTTGCTTGTGGGAAATGTGGCTGATAAGCAATATGACAAAATAAATAGAATGAAAATGACAAAGTCTAGCTACTTCTGGAAGTCACAAATTTGCACATCCATGATCAGTGGAAATAAAGACTAATGTAAAAACAACCCACCAAATAATAAAATAAGCAACAGCAGAGTATGTAATGCTTTTTTCCAGGGGTGTACTGCAGGGTAAAGGTAAAGGGACCCCTGACCATTAGGTCCAGTTGTGACCAACTCTAGGGTTGCGTAGCTCATCTCACATTATTGGCCAAGGGAGCCAGCTTCCGGGTCATGTGGCCAGCATGACTAAGCCGCTTCTGGCGAACCAGAGCAGGGCACGGAAACACCGTTTACCTCCCCGCTGGAGCAGTACCTATTTATCTACTTGCACTTTGACGTGCTTTGGAACTGCTAGGTTGGCAGGAGCAGGGACCGAGCAATGGGAGCTCACCCCTACACGGGGATTCAAACTGCCGACCTTCTGATTGGCAAGTCCTAGGCTCTGTGGTTTAACCCACAGCGCCACCCGCGTCCCTGTACTGCAGGGTACACAACATCTATTTTTCTAGGGGGGAGAGCACCAAGAGTATGTACTACACATAGGGGAAATATAGAGAATTGTTTTAAACCACACACACCAAAAATAAAATATACAAATGTTCTGTAAAAGTGCCAGCAATCACCAATGAAACATTTCAAATAACAGAAATACTGTAAAGACTTGAGCTTACGCCTGGTCCAGTGAGAAGTCTTACCCATTGAAATGCACTCACACATGATCTGATATTGCACTTGGCTTGACAATGACAAAACAACCTTGATCTATAATGGGAATTAATATTGCATGTCAAGCATCTATTATCAGCTAATTACAGCGAATACACTTTCTGCGGAATTACCAATTGTGTTCCTGGCTCTGCTTTTGTTTTTCTAAGATGTTGCCTCACTTAGGAGTAGAAGAGAATGGTGCGGGCTTTTTTAATAATAATAATGACAATAATGACAGTGAAAGATGGGAAAATGTAAGTAGAGAAACACAGGGTCCATATGACCACCTTTCTTCCATAATGAGCTTTTTTAAAATCACAAGCAATCCAGGTAATTTTGTTCAAATTTTGTTCAGCTTTGCTAACAACATTTTAGTGTATCATTCTCTAATATGTCTTAGGCACAGGTTGTCTCAAGGACAGTATTCTTCCATGCAGGCTCTGGGATCTTCAATCTCACCACCCTCACAGGCACACTTCATGGAGACATGGAGTGGGGCCTTCTCAGTGGCTGCTCCCAGACTCTGGCTCTCCCTTCCTAGAGAAGCCAGACTGACTCCTTCCTTGCTGTCCTTCCACTGGCAGGTAAAGACTGCTTTATTCTGACAGACCTTTGGAACTGACTTTTTTTTTTTTTTTAGGAAAGGGTTTTTAATACTATTGTGTTGCTTTTACTATCTGTATTTTAATAGATATGTTTTTATATTCTAAATTCTAATATAGTTTAGTTACTTTTTACCTGCTCTCTCTCTCTCTCTCTCTCTCACACACACACACACACACACATACTTTTTTTGTACGTTGCTTGTGTTGCTTTATGATAGGGAAGGGGTTGTACCTCTGATAGGGGACATGTCGTGCTCCTTCTGGGGTAGTTTGCCCACCCTTGGTCCCCACCATAGGAGCCAGCTCCTAGGGACTGAGGTCCCTTCAGCCCCCCCCCCCCAAGTATTTGAGGGGTCCAACCCCCCCCCCCAAAAAAAATTGATGGGCATTGCCATTCAAATGGTGTGTGTGTTCCACATCTTGCGATGAATTATGTGGGAAGTGGCTTACCAATATTTTATTCAAGTTGCCCCCCCTCCCGGTCCCCAGCCTGCACTCTGCTGTCACCTGCGGCTCCTAGAAGCTGTCAGAATGTGACAGCGGCCACAACCTGGGAATAAATTTGACTGGCAGGCTGAACCAGGCGAGGGTAGCTGGTGGGTCTCAAACACTCAGTGAGTTAGGGACTTTCCCTGCATGTGAAGACAGGTTCCAGCGGACTGAGTGGATGAGACCAATAGTGGGTCCAATGGTCAAGAAGGCAGTTTCTGCACATACTGTAGAGGGAAGTGAGGGACAGATGCACAGCCTAGGAAGGCAGCCTATCTAGAAGAAGGAAAATTCCGAATCTAAACCTCTACTGCCTTCTTTGGGTGAAGAAAAGGCTAAGGAGCAAACCCTACACAAATCCAGAGTGGAGTCTCTAAGGCGTTTGGGTAGAGTCTTCTATGCCCCCTTCCAGCAACTTCTGCAGCCAAGATGGTGCCTGGTGTATTGCTCTGCTTTCATTTGGACCACATCAGCGAGGTCTTGTCATCTGCGCAGCCCAGGACTTCCATAAACACTGCCCTGGCTTACAACCCAGAGAGGTCACTCCGGTGCTGCTAACACAGCTGTTTGACTTCACCCTCAGAGGCACACTCCATTGGCTCTTGAGACAAATGTATGCTAACAAGTAGAATAAGAAGAAGAGTTTGGATTTGATATCCCACTTTATCACTACCCTTAGGAGTCTCAAAGCGGCTAACATTCTCCTTTCCCTTCCTCCCCCACAACAAACACTCTGTGAGGTGAGTGGGGCTGAGAGACTTCAGAGAAGTGTGACTAGCCCAAGGTCACCCAGCAGCTGCATGTGGAGGAGCGGGGACGTGAACCCGGTTCACCAGATTACGAGTCTATCGCTCTTAACCACTACACCACACTGGCTCTCAAGTAGCCCTGAGTTTGGGTAAAGGCAGGATATAAATAAATAAGAAGTATGAAAAGGAGGAGAAGGAGAAGGAGGAGATGCAGGTTTTTTATATCCCCTGATATTTTGTGTGTAGAATGCTTACTGCAAATATCCTATTAAATAATTGCCTGTGTTGCACCTTGAAAATCTGGAGTTGTGAGGTGGGGAGTGTTTCACAGCCCCATTTGAAATGTATACAGTACCACTGGGGGTGGGGAGAGGAAGCATTTAGGGAAAAGAAGAAAGAAATGCATATGGAAATCTCTGCTTATATTTCTTCCAGGCAAGAGCTAATAAAGAGCCACAAACTCTCTTCTTGCACCTCGCACAACTCCTTTTCCAAGTCCTAAAGCCCCCCAAAAGGTGAACTCAGTTATCTCTGAGCTTCCCAACCTGGGCCGAGACAGATTCCTTTAAAAGTTTATGACCTAAAAGAAAGAAAACGCTCCATGTATCATTGCAGTTTACTCAAAACCAGGCCTGCGTTAATGGAAAATGTTCTCCCACAAACGGCTCGAAGCCACAAATATCAACTCTGGCTGTTCAATGGCTGCTGGTAGTAATAATAAAGGAGATTCACAGCGGTGTGCCTTCCTTTGTCATCTTACCCACGGTGCCTTGCTTTATGGCTCTATGCAAGCCTAGTGCTTAAGAAGCCACCTAGGCTGTAAAGTGCAGAGGATGATGGGAAATCAAAGTTAAGCGAGGCTCAGAACATTTCACAAAGCCACACTCTTGTTGGAATGGTGGTTGTTGGGCAGGTTTGATCCTTTCGGCTGTCTGTGATCAGTTATTTTATTCCAGGAATGGGAAGCCTGTTGCCCTGCAATGTGTTACTGGACTCCAACTCCCATCAGCCCCAGGCTTTGTGGCCAAGAATCAGACATGATTCTTGTTGTCATTCAGCAACGGCTGGAGGGCCAAATGTTCCCCAGCCTCGCTTTAGTCTTTCATGAGCTCACTGCAGGCCACACCTTCCAAATTCCAGTTTAACTTGAACAGTCTCTAAAATTAATTCCAGAAATAAAGGAGGCACCTCTGGTCACACTTTTTGTCTCCTTCACTCCATTATCGGGATGGACAAATTTGTCGGTTTAGGTTTCTCTCTGTTTCTTGTTTTTCAAGTTTTAAGTTCATTTCACCACATTTTGGCATCAGTTTGTAATTTATTTTTTTAATTTTAAAACTCCTCTCTCACACAAAAAGCCAGCATTTTCTTACATGTGTCTCCTAACACACACATTTGTGTGTACAATTTTGTCTAAAGTACACTATTTTACAAGCAATTTTTCTAAATTCTGTGTGGTGTTTTTCCCCCTGAATATATGCATTGTGCCTGCTTTCCCCAACATATAATCATCACAGTGACCGGGAAGTGACCAGAAAAGGGGGTGGAATGGAGGTGGGGCAGGGGCTGAGTGGGCTTATGCGTGCTCCACCGAGGGGGTCAGGAATTCCACTTTTTAAAAGCTGAATTAAAACATCCCACCCACTCAAGGAAACAGATAATTAAAAGCCAAAGGCCTGCCAGAAAAGGAATCCTTCTGCCTGATTCCTTAAGAAATGAAATGATGGCTCCAGGTAATCATCCCCAGTGAGAGTATTCCATAAGTTGGAAGCCACCCCTGAAAAGTCCCATTCTTGTGTTGCCACCATCTGGACCTCCCGTGGAGGAGGCACAGGAAGAAGGTCCTCAGGTGACGATGTAGGTTCCCCCTTCATTACCAATGTGCACATGCACATTGATAGAACATTGCCAAACCATAGAAGCAATCTTGATGTGATTCACATTGTCTTATATTATTATTATTATACAATCAGTCAGTCAATCAATGTATACCCTGGCACATCAATAATAAAGCAATTGTTTAATATATATATACTCTGAAAAAGTGTGTGTGTGTGTGTGTGTGTGTGTGTGTATATATATATATATATATATATATATATAACATTCTAAAACCAGTGATCTTGGAGATGCCAGGAACAGTGTCTTTCAGCTATCAAATGCTTAGGTAAACAGGAATGTTTTTAACCTCCTCCAGAAAGTCAGTAATAAGGGAGAGTGAGACATACCTCCTCACCATAGAGGGCCTTCCCTAAAACAGGGAACCACCACTGAAAAGGCCCCATCATGGGTCAACAGCCATCAAATGTTGCACAATCAGTAATTTATTTTATTTTATTTTTTACAATGGAGGATTCCTAAACCATCCATTCCACTTCTGAAACAAGAAAAGGACATTCAGAACTCTGAAATTCAGATGATGGGGATTCTGAAAGCATCCCTACTTTTTTTTTTTAACACATGAAAACCTTCTTGGGAAATCAGTTCAGGTTGTTCAGATGCACAACCAAATGGCAGTGCTTAAACCTGCATCAGAGAAATGAGCCAGTCACTGAAGGACATCTGGCTTCACTGGCGGATCGCATTAGTAGCACAGTAAATAAAATTTTAAAATCAAGAGAAGAAATAGTGGCAAGTAGAAATGAGAGAGAAATTCAATTCTGTTCACATTTAAAGGTGAATCCATCAAATGTGCATTTTCCAAAACAGTTTGAGCACTCTTGCACAACCATCTGGAATACCTCAGATGGTAGAGCATGAAACTCTTAATCTCAGAGTCATGGGTTCAAGCCACATACCTTGGAACAGTCACTTCTGGGTTTGTGACATTCGGGAGCCCAAACGTTCAGGAACTACCGGTAAGCTGTTTGAAAACCAAGGTACGGCTGTATTGCAGTGGGTTAGACTAGATGATCCTAGTGGTCCCTTCCAACTCTACAATTCTATGATCCTTTGAAATTCACACTTAGCTGAATTTTGCAATGCAGTTCTCCAACCAACCAATGTTTACAAAGTTGCATACACTAGGATAAAATGCATTAGTGAAAATAACATATAAAAAGGCATTGTATTAGAGAAAGTTCCATTAAAAATGTGTTAAATTATTAAAATACAAGTTGTGAAATCAACATAGCACTATTAAAAGCCATTCCTTAAAAAACAATCAGTTCCCAAAGGTCTGCTGGAATAAAACAATCTTCACCTGCCAGCAGAAGGGCAACAAGGACGGGGCCAGTCTAGCCTCTCTAGGAAAGGAGTTCCAAAGTCTGGGAGCAGCCACCAAGAAGCCTCTCTCCTGCATCCTCACCAAGCATGCCTATGAGGGTGTCAGAGCTGAAAGAAGGGCCTGCCCCAAAGACCTCAGAGCCTGGGCAGGTTTATATGGATGGTGCGTGAACAGGTTAACAGTCACCTGATGTTCAAGTGCATAAGAACATAATAAGAACCTGCAGGTTCATCCTCGCTCTGCCCCTCTGCCACACTTGCAGAGCCTTGCAGCAAAAACTGCATAATCAGCACTGCTGGACCTGGATCCTTGCTCTACACACTGTGCCGTTGCCTTCTCTCCTGACAGTCCTGTCTTCGCTACTGTGCCTTCATTTTGTCCTCTCTCTCCTAATGATTGCTGCATGAGAGAATTTGGCAGAATGGCTTTCATAAAGCATTTGGAAAATGTGTGGACAGAAAAGTGCTGAGTTAATTGCCACATTTTATGATCATTTTAATAACTGCCTTTGTTCACATTCAAGGCCCATTCCTTCTGAGTCTGGCTCATATTAATACAACATCCCTTTGGAGTCTGCTTAAAGTGTCTCTATATATCCCAATCAGCTTCATGTATAAAACAAACAGGGCTATAGGATGGTCTTGCTAATCACCTTTCGTTCAGCTAAATTGTTGTTCTGAATTATCTGACTCCTAGATAAAAAGAGAGGGGTGTGATAGAAGGAAGGAGAGATAATGATATCTACATTCCTCCTAATTTCCACTCAACCTTCCAATTTATTATCCTCACTTTGACCTTATCGGTTTTTGTTCTTGCAGTTTCCCTAAGTTTACATTACTTTTGTCCTGCTGGGCAATGAAAAATCATGTATTGTGTAGAGAAAGCAGAAAGAGAAGAGTTTTTGTCTTACTTCTCGCAACACCAAAACTCAGGGACATCCAGTGAAGCTGGAATTTGGAAGATTCAGGGCAGACCAAAAAAAGTTGTTTGTCATGCAGCACATTGTTACTGTGGAACTCACTCCCGCTGGAGGCAATGATGGCCACCAACTTGTATAGCTTTAAAAGAGGGATTAGACAAATTCATAGTGGCTAAGGCTATCATTGGCCACCAACTACAATGGTTATGTCCTTCCTACACTGTCAGAGGCAGTAATGCTTCTGAATGCCCATTCCTGGGAATCATAAGTGGGAAGAGTGCTGCTGTACTCAGGTTCTGCTTAGGAGCTTCCCACAGGCATCTATTTGGCTACTGTGAGAACAGGTGTCAGGAGTGCGTACAGGAGCCAGACCCTGTGACCAGTAGGGCTTTGCAGGACTGGGGCATTCCTAAGTTTGTTCTGAAGAGGCAAGGCGCGGCCGCACAGGTGAGGCTGATTGGTAACTCACAGCACCTGGTGGCAAGAGCCGAGAAGGGATATAAGGTCAGCACTTCCCTTTTCACTCTTTGCCACAGCAACATGCTTCCTGCCTTGCTGCGTTTGGCTTTGTGACTCCTTGCTCCCTGATCCTCAGACCCTTGCCTTCATGACTCCCTGCTACCTGACCCTCAGACCCTTGGTTTCTTGGCTCCCGGCTCTTTGACCCTCGGACTCCTGGCTTCTGGACTCTCATTCCTGCTCCCACCCCACCATCTTGCCCCCGGTCCTGATGTCCTCAGCCGGGACTTCGATCACTCGTAAACCGGACCGTGACAACAGGATGCTGGACTAGATGGGGCCATTGACCTGATCCATCAGGACAGTTTTTATGTTCTTATGATGTAGCACCAAAGTTCAATCTAAAACACAGCCTTTGTCGGGGTAGTGTCCTCAAGATGTTTTGGATATATTTTTTTTAAATCATTCAAGCAATTTCTATGATATGTCATGCGTGTGGGAGCCCATTCCAGATTGGAACTCTGGTGTAACTCTTTGCCCCTCATGGTTCCAATCTCAATTGTAATTAGCATTAGTTGGAACTTCACCCCCAAT
Source organism: Podarcis pityusensis (assembly GCF_964106645.2). NCBI lineage: Eukaryota > Metazoa > Chordata > Lepidosauria > Squamata > Lacertidae > Podarcis > Podarcis pityusensis. The sequence continues at coordinate 58,951,078 of NC_138033.1, read as the reverse complement.
TCAAATGGCAGCTGCAAGAGCCCAGATCTGGATGAGGACAACAGTGGAGGGAAAAGAGTTAAAGCCAACTAAAACTGGGGGGGGGGGGGAGATTCTATCTTCTTTTTAGGAGCTTGAAATTTACCTTTTAAACAAATCTGTGCAATTGTTAATCACATGAATAGTGTCACTTCTAGTTTGACCCTAAAATGGATTTTAATTATCTATGAATCTGAAAGAATCTGAGACAATGAATGCTATAGCTATTTAGCAAGAGTGGGGAACCTGTGACCCTCTGGATGTTGCTGGTCTGCAACTCCCCCCATCTATGGGCTATGCTTGCTGGGGATGATGGGAGTTGCAACACCTGCAGGACCAAAGGTTGTCCACTCCTGTTATACAGGGTAGGGAGTAAATTCAAGAAATCATGGAGCACTTAGTTTCTGGGCATCCCCTTTACTGAAACGTGGGGTGGTTTTCCATTCCTTGCCCCGTCTCCCTTCAATCCTTTACTTAGACATGTCTTGTATAGTAGATACAGTTCACCAGTCAATTCCTATCATTGGTTAAATCTTGAAACATCATTTGCTTTAAACTGCTGCTGCTGCTGGCTGCCATAGTTATTCAAGATAAACAGTATTATTTTTTTTGCAACAGGGTCTTAATGGTTATGTATTTATTGCTCTGTGGTTTAGCAAATTACAGATGGTGGGGGTTAAAAAAACACACCCCAGAATGGCTGGTTATTCTGTGAAAATTTAAAATGCTTCTGTCAATGCTGTCTAAATAGGAGCTTTGCAAGTAAGATTAGCAAGTGCTTCTGAAGAAGGTTTTAGCACTGTGCTCTTATAAACCCTGACAGTCCTATGATTAAGATTAAATAAACTATTCTGGTGCTAAACTCTCATAACTTACTGAGTTTGACAACCTCTCCTGTTTGTAATACGCCTGATGTTTCAAGCTAAAGTAGGCTATGTTCATGCATTGCTGCTCCATGCTGATTGGGTGTTGCAAAGTTTCTATGTGTAGAATTTGGACATTTCCTTCCAATCTGAGCAGCCTGTTAGAATTCACAGCATATCCCCAGTTTAGTCATAGACAGTTCTCTCAATACCATTTGATTTCAAAGCTGCTTGCTGCAAATCCATTGCAATCAGGCGATGTTTGTTATTAATACCTTTAATCTGACCCCATGCATGAAACTCAGATATATCAGCAGTGATGGCTGCTCAGTCTCCATTGTGTTGTTAACTTTGTATTCAGTTGAGGGAGGGTGAATGCCTGGGCAGAGAGAAGAACGAGACTTGGTACAGACCCAATAGGTTGTGAATAGATGCAAGGAGCAAGCAGGAATGATACATGGAGATTCATGATAAATCAGATCCCGTGGCTCTGTGGACAACTGCAAGCCCCTTGGGAGAATTCCTGAGTATTTCAGAGGGCAAACCACATAGACTACCTAGGAAGGAAGCAGGGAGAAGAGCTATGTCTCTTTCCTAAGTTGTGGATTATGTGATCTAATTTCCTTAGCGGTGATAAAGTTTAGGATGGACCGTACCACTTCAGAATTCAGGCGGTGGCTCACAAGACCAGTGATGGCTGGTGCCCATTGGGGCTGATAGGGTAGCATCCCACAGAAACCAACAGTAAGGGGAGCCAGAGGCTACCTTCACTGCAAACAGTCATGGGTTCCCCCAAAGCATTATGGGAACTGTGGTTTGTTAGGGGTGCTAAGAGGTGTTGGAAGACTCCAATTCCCTTCATGGAGCTACAATTCCCATAGTTCTTTCGTCCATCTTGCTCAATATTGTCTACTGTGACTGACAGCATTTCTGGCAGGAATTTTTCCCACCCCCTACCTACAGATGCCAGGGATGGAACCTGGCATCTTCTGTCTGCAAAACAAGTGCTATTCCACTGAGCAGATCTGCCACCTTCTGATCTGTGTATTACTCTGGGGAGCGCTGCTAAAACAACATCTGAGCTCTTCTCTGCATGGAGCTGCCCAGGGTGCCATCAAAGCACTGATGGATCAGGCCAGTTCACTTAGAAATGTGGTACAAATGACACCCTCCAACAGCCTAACTGAGCTGTGTGTGTTTCCCCCTAAAATTCCTGATTCTCAGAGTAGCATATCCACATGATTAGAATTTTTGTTTTTCGCACATTAAATGCACAGTTGCTGCTCGCACATTGCAGCCAGCCTTCCCTTGAGGTTGCATTTCCGCTGCAGAAAGATCATATTTTTCCAAACACATGGTGTACTATATTTTGTACCGGGCCAAAAACCAAAACAAAACAAAAAAAGGGATTAATTCCCCAGATAACATTGACGGACAGCACAGCGGGGGCGGGGGGGTGCATTTGTGGCCAGGGCATTCCAGTCATTCATGGTTCAGCACATCAACACCTCTGGATTAAGAATGACTGGGACAGTAGCCTTTCTTTGGGGAGCACAAAACAGCAATGTTTCTGTTGCAGTGTTGTGAAACTCCACTCCCACCATCCCCTTCTGGAGCCAGTGAACAAAACGCCACTGTGTTTCCATTTGCATATCATGTGCAGGTAAATAAACATCATTTCATGCATTGCTGCTTATTAATTTTTCCTTATGAATATTTAACTACAGGCTAAGAGCACCCTGGGTGTTTTGGGGAGATAAAGGATTCCCCGTAATGGTGTTCCCTTGGATGCATTTCCCACACTCTCCCAGCTTTAGTTTCACCCAAGCAGCCTTTAGGTTCGCTGCAGCCAATAACCTGAAGCTACACCAACATAATGGGGGCAATAGATCTGTTATTAGAGAGCATGGCAGACGCCAAGTCTGTTCTCAGGATTAGAAGGTCCAGAAGATGTTGACATGGTTGCAGTTAAAACCCTGTCAAGAGACCATATGAGGCCAGCACCCATCGATCTGTAATTGCAGATGCTTCCTCAGACACACTGGGCAGGACTGCTCTAATTGGTTGCATCTGCTGTCTTCCTCCACCAGAAGTCAGCTGCGCCCTTAAAGGACTGTGCAATGATGCATCTATTGTGTGAGTGATGAGTGGTACTCTTCCCATTTATGATTCCTAACGACTGCCATTTGCAGGCATACTGCCTCCGGCATCGGAAGGAGAATATAGTCATCATAACTAGTAGCTGGAAGGGACATCAACAGTCATCCAAACCAGCCCCCTACAATGCAGGAATCACAGCTGAACAATCCATGGCAGACAGCCATCCAACCTCTGTTTAAAAGCTTCCAATAACGGAGAATCTTTTCGAGGTAGTCCATTCCACTCTCAAATAGCTATTACCATCAGGAAGTTCTTCCTAATGTTTAGTCGGAATGTCCTTTCTTCTCGTTTGAATCCATTGGTTTGGGCCCTACCCTCTGGAGCAGCAGAAAATAAGCTTTCTCCATCTTCCATGGGATAGGCCTTCAGAGCTTTCAAGGTGACTATCATATCACCTCTCCCTTTAGCCTTTTCTCCAGGCTAAACATACCCAGCTTCCTCAATGGTTTGGTTTCCAGACCCTTGATCATTTTGGTTGCCCTCCTCTGCACATGTTCCAGCTTGTCAACACCCTTCTTAAACTGTGGTGCCCAGGGATTGTGCATGAATAAAGTCACACAACCATGCATATATATTTTTTCCAAAGAGTTGTTAAAAGCACATTTGAATCCATTCCAGCCTTTTGACAAACACCAGGAAGTCACACTTACAACAGCTTCTGTTGACGATCAACATAAAAAGAGCTTTCAAGCAGATGAGTAAGAAAAGGACAATTGTAGTTATTGATAATCCCATTAAAGCAAGACCTCACTAATGTGCAACTCTGCTGAATAAAACAACGTAATGTTTTACACTGACTTGCCCTTTAAATGTCCGTGTTTGATTAGTTCAACAAGTTTTCTGCCATTTATTGGAGGTGGTGGTGTGATTTCCTCATTAAATGGTGAAAGAATTACAGGGAGGCCTGGAAACAAAGAAGACTCCTTTTTCATCATAAAAAGGGGAAATAATAATTACTCCTTTGGAAAATCATCTGTTTGTGGTTTACAAGATACTTCTGCATTTACAAAGTGGCACAAATCACTTTATTCATAGTTAGGAAGACTGTTTTTACCAATAGGTGGCATATAATTAGAGCATGGCTCTCTTAATACGCTTTCCTCCTCCAATCAAGGGAGATTAAACAAAAAAAAATCAAAGGGAAACATTTTCAAAAATGTGATCATCTTAAAGCTACTATCCTCTGCAATGTAATGTGTGTTACATTGACATATTTCACTTAGATTCTTCTGTGACAAAGACCCATCACCTTGCTTTTAGGTGACCTTGAATAAGGAATTTCTCAAGATGTGGTTCTTCAAGCATTCCTTTCATTTGGGCACTGCTCTAAATCTGTCCTCTATATCACAACAGTATCTGGCATATAAAACTAAATTTAGGCTATGTATTAGAATGTAAGAACATAAGAAGAGTCCAAGAACATAAGAGCCCTGCTGGATGAGGCCAGTGGCCCATCTAGTCCAATGATGTACATATTGTGGGAGCCTTTTTTGTGGAACCTAATCCAGTGGAAAATTTCTGTGGTGCCTCCCTTTCCCTTGATGCCCTAAACACATGCTTATTTTCCTTAATGGTTACTGTCATCCAGCCCTGTGGGGAAGGTTTGAGATTGGCAAGAGAGGAGGGCAACTCTATCCAACTCCACCTGGGAGGAATCCAAGTGCCATAAAGTCAACTGTCTGGAATAGCAGGATTAGCCTTGTGCTTCTGGCCTGGACATTATCTGACCCATTTCTAAATTTGGTCTTGGAGTGTGTGGGAACAGGTGCTTCCAGAAATGGGTTGCTTCTTCAAGGTAGGCAGAACCTGTTTAGACAATCGAGCATGAGATGAGGGACCCAATTCCTTTGTTTGTGGATGAAAGATTGACATAGGAAAGTCAACCCATTCCCTGCTAAGGTTGGAAACAACTTAATTGAGATATGTTTGTCGGAAACTGCTTTGAGAACTTTTCCTGTTGAAAAGTAGCATATAAATATTCTAAATGTTAATGCATGACTATCATGGAAATTTTGCCACCATAATTTCCCTTCATCTCCTGTTGGTGGTGGAAAATACAGAAGAATGAATTCCAAACCTGGTGGGGACATATCCAGATACACATTTGCCATATCCATAGTCTATTTTCTCCCATGCAAGGAAAACAAAAGATGGTTTATCTTAAATCCTTGTAGGGCCCTGGCATAATTGGCTTCACATCTTTTGCTTTGAAAACTGACCACACAATACCTTTTTTGAAGCTTGGTAATGTTCCTGGATATTCAAGGAATGTCTATATGGGTGCTAATTGTTAGAGCAGGGGAGCAGAAATGTGTTCCTCCAGAAGTTCTTGGACACCAGCTCCCACGAGTCCCAGTCATCATGGCTATAGGATCAGAATTCCAGAACATACAGCTCTTGGTGGATATGAGTCATGTATATCTGAGCCATGGTGGGCCACTGACTCCACCAAAGACCTCTGGGGTATAAAGGATCAGGCAGTTCCTAAGGTATCCTGGACCCAAGTTGTTAACGACCTTGTAAATTAATGCAAGGAACTTGAAGCTTGCCTAGTAGCACATGGGCAGTTTTTGAGCACTGAAGGTGTGTTCTGGTTATCATCTATCCCCATCAACAGTCTAGCCACAGCATTTTACACCAGTTGGACCCTCCAGACCAAGCCCAAGGGTAGCCCCACACAGAGCACACTGCAATAATTGAATAAAGGTATGTGAACGCACACATAAAAAGTCTGCATTCAAAGACACAATGCCCTCATCTGTTTGCTGAAGTGGCCCAGTCCAGGAAAGCTGAATCACATGCCTATTTCAGAACACACCAATCAGCTGCAGTTGTAATGAATCAGCTGCCATTGTGGAGATTATTCCACCTTCAAAAAGGAACCCTCAATGAAAGCCACTTTGGCTAATGTGGTTGCTTTGATATCACTGATAAAATTATGCCAGTCTCAGCAACAATTTTCTTTTGAGGTAAATCGGGACAGGGTTAAAGTACATTGGCATAAAACAAAGTCTTTGAAGCCTCTCACAGCCCAGCCATTGATCCTGATTTTTTCAGAAGACTCTATTTAGAAGGAGAACACATCAAAACAAAGGACCCGCAAGCTGATGCACTCTGCTGCCTGGGGAACCCATTCAGGCTGTCACTGTGCATGCACATTAAGAGTTATCACTCAGGGGTTCGCAAGCAGCGCACCTGTAATTTATCCCATCTCTGCTGAAGGATCTTTGATATTTAAATTAGGCTCCCTCCTCCCAACAATATCACTTTCCTTCACTGTAAATGCTAATCAAGAAGACTGATGCTTAATGGAGCAAAAAAGCTCCAGATGTGTTTCTTTAAAAAAAAAAAAAAGGAACAACTTGCAATTGCAACTATTGGAGCTTGATGACAAGCCTAGAAGGATAACTCTATGTGATTCTGGGCCTCTCTTCCCCACCTCTTAGAAACTTGGAAGTCATAGTTGGTGATGGGATTACAGGTTCTCTGATACCTGTTGGTGGGAGTCTCGGAAATGACAGCATTTTGGAGATCAGGGATGGGGAACCAGTGGCCCTTCAGCTGTTGTTGGGCTCTGGCTGTGATTTGATTCTAGTGTTGCTTCAGAAAGTGTAAATTAGGTAGGTTCGCCTTTAAATGAGAACTGGATTGAATTTCTCCCTTATCCTGAGTTAGGTCCTTATGCACACACAAACGCACATGCACTACAGAAAAGCCCACCTGTGCCTGCATTTTGATGGAAGCTGCAGCCATTGATAAGGGAGCTGAAGCAGTCTCTGACACATATCTCCATCTCCCTTTTGTTCAAACTGGACTCTCCAGCAGCTGCCACCAGATAAATCAACACACAAGTCATTAAATGGCTCATTATCCAAATAATATGATTCATTCATGAGGACAGCAAAACAAACGAGATGGCGGAGACTTTCAAAAGCAGTCCACTTGAACCCCAGACTGTCGATCAACATAACAGATTAATTAGATGAAGGAGTGAGTCTGGATGGGGAGGTCAATGAAGTCCTGTCTTGCAAGGTGTTCTTTCTTTCTTTCTTTCTTTCTTTCTTTCTCCTCCCCCCCCCCCCCCAGGCACTGACTTCATTTTAGAATACACAGACTTCTATCCACTTTCTGGAGCTGGATGTCCTAGGAGCAGCACCTATCATACGTTCAGCACTGGGTTCATTTAACCCAGCGTACTGTCCCCAACAGTAGCTGGCTCAAGATGCTCCAAGTGTCCACCTATATCATCAAATGCGGAATGATTAACTGATCAGAGCAGCATCTGTTAGCAGTTTGGCACTAGGTTCATTTCACCCCAGTGTCCTGTCCTCAACAGTGGCTGGTGCAAGATGCTGTAAGCATCACCTGTGGGGCAGGTGGGTGTGCTTTCAGGAAAACTGTCTCATGGGTCAAATGGAGAGGGCTGGTAGGCCACGCTTGACCCATAGGCTGTAGCTTTCCCACTCCTGGACTGTTTTGATCCCTGATCTGCTGTTCTCCACTTTCTTTCAACAGGAGACAGTATCAGCCTGGTCCAGAAATTCATGCCGAGCAGGATTTTGCAAACTAACTAAATAATCATTTGGGAGTCCTGGATTATTTTAGTTAAATTTTAAATGCCAAGTTCTTTAAATTGCAATCATTTGCTATTACAATACATGACTTAGTCCTGGTGAAACCTGTGGATGCACAGAAAAAAGGAGAAAACTCAAACAATCATGAAGAAAACGTGCAGATAGCAATATGGAAACCCAACAAAGATCAGTGATAGATTTTAAGCTAAGGACCAAAACTGTTTAAGTGTAAAGTTATGCCTTATGTAACTTGTTTGTGATAATTTTTGTCCATTAAAAGAGTAAACATTTTAGCATAACTATAAAAAAGGTGATCAGTGATGTTTCTTTATTTAAATAAATGTGTTTTTATTTCATTAAGATGGAGATTAAAGTGCCCATTCACAAGATTCCCCCCCCCCCTTCCCAGCCAAAATCCCCCTTTTTTAAAAAGCCCTGGAAAGCATTGCAGGCAAGGCAACATGCAAATCTTTCCATGACGTCGGATACTGCAGTCACCCATTTCTATGTGGCAAGCCCTCCCTTGCTCTGCAGCCACTCAACGTTTTTCTTGGACGACCCCCTTTTCTTTAGCAAGCATTACTGCACTTCTTTAAAACGTCTTTTATGATTGCCACAATTTAAACAAGAATCTGACTCAGAGGTTTATTGGCAAGCCAGAGTAGCATAAAATCATCCTAGTCATTTACACCACGTTCCTCATCGGGATGCTTTAGTATTCCAAAATCAAAAGAGAAGACAAAAAAAAAAAAAAAGTAGAGGGGAGGGGAGAGGAATTCACATACTTAAGAAAATTTCCAGAGGAGTCTATAATGGAAAGGCGTAAAATCCACTAATAGTGATACTTTATTGAAACGCTCGAAAAACCTAAGCTGCTAAAAGCACTTTAGCAATACTTTAGCAGTGGCCCGTTTGGGCAGGCAAGAGGAAGGGGGAGCAGAGAGAATCTAATGCCATAATTTTTAATGCAATAGAACAGCTTTAGAGATTTTGCACCAATGAAAATTAATCATTTTGAGATTGTTTGGCTTCATTCTTCCATGGGCTTCCTTTAGAGCTGGGAAAGGTAAGAAGCAACGTCCCACAGTTGGATCTCAGTATGGCTTGAAAGCCCTCAGACCCAGAGGGTAGCCGTTGCGGCGCTCCCAGAAAGTTGTTGTACTCCAGTTCCCATCAGCCCCAGCTGGTGTGGCCAGTGATGGCAGATGGAGTTCCACAAAGTCTAGAGAGCACCATGCTGGCTACTCGTTTATTTTGTTTTGAACTGAATTGTTATTTGGGGATTGTATCCCATGCTAGTCAAACTCAGGGTAGACCCCTTGAAAATTCATGGACCTGACTAATGTGGGTCCATTCATTTCAGTGAGTCAACCTGGAGTGAAACTCAATAATACTCCCCACCTGAAAGAGATGCCCCCAAATGGCTCATTATCCACATTATCCACACATTGAAGACCCAACCCAAGAAGACAGAATAGCGTAATTCCTATCTTTATTTATTCATTATATTTATATCCTACCCATTCTCCAAGCAGTTCAAGGTGATGTACACAACTCTCCCATCTCCATTTTATCCCCAAAACAACCCTTTCAGATAGGTTAGGCTGAAAGACTATGACTGGCCCACAGCCCACCCAGTGAGCTTCATGGCCGAGTGAGGATTTGAACCCTGATCTCCCATGTTCTAGTCCAACATGCCAGCCACAACATGCCAGCGGCCACCCAATGAAATACAGAAAATGTCGGATGGGATCTCCCCCAAATGAATTCTCCACTGCACAAGACGGCAGCAGGCTAAATTAAAGATACAGAGGAGGCACACATGGCTCTGCATACTCCTCATGTCTCACCACCTGCCACCTAAGGAGGCAGGTAACTTACACATAAGACTGCATCACATTATTTACATGGAAACTTGGTTGTCTAGAAATGTCAATAATTGACCAAAAAAATACCTTAGATTGGGGTAGAGATTAATTTCCCTTGGAATATATTGTCAATAAGCCCTGTTTGCCATTGAACATATTAGACTGGAGGAGGAGGAGGAAGAGGAGGAGGAGAGGGAGAGGGAAGGTGGAGATATGTGGCTTGCCAGTTAGGAAATAGCCTATTATTGGATCATCAGCCTTGTGTTCTTATTACTCAATCTGATGCATGAATCAGGAAGAAATGAAGCCTCACGGCCGCCTCTATAAATGTAATGGATCCTTGGTGAATGGCCATGCCTCCTGCATTTATAAGCATCGTAAAGAATGTTATTTCAGAACCTATGATAGATCAGCCTAGCAAGCCAGGGGAACAGTTTTACTGGCCCGTTCGAAAAATGTAGTGCCTCCACTTCCCAGGCACCATCACTTAGTATGGCAAATGTCGAGCCTCTGGGGCCTAATCCACCAACCTCAAGGGCTGGTGCCAGGACCCTGAGCTAGTGAATTAGCTAGGTCTGTGCAGATTCATGCTTGGAACACGCTTCCAAGAATGGGGTGGGCAGGCATTTATTTTGTTGTACGTTTCTATCCTACATTACTTCCATAAGGGAATTTAAGCTGACCCCTCTGTGGTTCCCAGGAGGTCTCCCATCCAGACCTAGTCCTGCTTAACTTTAGCCAAGTGGTGGCATCATGTGCCCTGAGCTAAGAACATTATTATTATTATTATTATTATTATTATTATTATTATTATTATTTCCCCAGCCACTCTGGGCAGCTCGCAGCATATATCAGGACATACTAAAACACCAAACATTAAAAACTTCCCTAAACAGGGCTGCCTTCAGATGTCTTCTAAAGGTCAGATAGTTGTTTATTTCCTTGACATCTGAAAGGAGGGTATTCCACAAGGAGGACGCCACTGCCGAGAAGGCCCTCTGCCTGGTTCCTTGTAACCTCACTTCTCGCAGTGAGGGAACCAGCAGAAGGCCCTCAGAGAAGGACCTCAGTGTCCAGGCTGAATGATGGGGGAGGAGACGCTCCTTCAGGTATACTGGGCTGAGGCCGTTTAGGGCTTTAAAGGTCAGCACCAACATTTTGAATTGTGCTCGGAAACGCACTAGGAGACAATGAAGATTCTTTAGGACCAGTGTTATATGGTCCTGGTGGCCACTCCCAGTCACCAGTCTAGCTGCCGCATTCTGAATTAGTTGTAGTTTCCAGGTCACCTTCAAAGGTAGCCCCAAGTGGAGGGCATTGCAGTAGTCCAAGAGCACCACTCTGGCGAGACAGTCTGCAGGCAGGTAGGGTCACAGCCAGCGTACCAGGTGGAGCTGGTAAACAGCTGCCCTGGACATAGAATTGACCTGCGCCTCCATGGACAGCTGTGAGTCCAAAATGACACCCAGGCTGTGCACCAGGTCCTTCAGGGGCACAGTTACCCCATTCAAAACCAGGAAGTCCCCCACACCTGCCCGTCCCCTGTCCCCCCAAAACAGTACCTCAACCTCAATCTGTTAGCTGCCATCCATCCTCCAACTGCCTCCAGACACTCACACATCCCCTTCACTGCCTTCGCTGGTTCAGATTTGAAGGAGAGGTAGAGATGAATATCATCCGCATACTGGTGAATGCCCAGCCCAAACCCCCTGATGATCTCTCCCAGTGGCTTCATACAGATGTTGAAAAGCATGGGGGAGAGGACCCCCACAAGTGAGAGTGCAGGGGTCTGAACACTCATCCCCCAACACCACTTTCTGGACACAGCCCAGGAGGAAGGAGCAGAATCACTGTATAACAGTGCCCTCAGCTCCCAACTCCTCGAGACAGTCCAGAAGGCTGTCACAATCAATGGTATCAAAGGCTGCTGAGAGATCCAGCAGGACCAGGAAACAGCTTTCACCTCAGTCCCTGGCCCGCCAGAGATCATCGACCAGTGCAACCAAGGCAGTTTCAGTCCCATGATGAGGCCTGAATCCCAATTGGAAGGGATCCAAGTGGTCCACATCCTCCAGGCATGCCTGGAGTTGTTAAGCGACCTCCTGCTCAAACACCTTGCCCAAGAATGAAAGATTTGAGACCAGGCAATAGTTGACCATATTCGCCGGGCCAAAGATGGTATTTTAAGAAGCGGTTTAAAAACCACTTCTTTAAGCAGGTCTGGGAAGATTCATTCACAGAGGGAGGCATTCACCACCCCACGGAGCCTATCACCCAGCCCTTCCCAGCTCACTTTTATGAACCAGGATGGGCAACGATCAAGGAGACAGGTGGCCAAGAACATGCACTCAGAAAACTGGGTCGTCCCAATAGGACGCCTGGTGCAAGCTAATGACTTCCTAGAAACCACTGCAACTCTCCCTTCCCCACCCCTATTACCTGGGTTGCTGTGCATAAGAGAAACCTGGTGGACAAGCAGCGGCAAAAACAGGCCCATCTGCTTCGTCCAACCAAGTCTCTGTCACACATGCCAGGTCAATTCCTCCATCCATTGTGCTGGCTAGGGTCCAGTCCCAGGCAGCCCCACCTTCCCCCCTTAAAACAACACAACTTAACTAAAATACAAAAAAGCCTTCACCCACGTCCCACCCCCAAAGGGCCACCCCCAAAAGGAATGACCCCCTTTATAAAGGCAGACTTTATAAGAAGGGGTAGAGGAAGGGGGTGCGGTGAGGGCAGGCCACCTCGGGTGTCACCACTGAGGGAGGTGACAAAATGCCGGTTGGCACTCACTGCGGGGCCTGCAGGGTGCCCAAGCCACGCGTCTCTCCTGCGAGTGATGCAGTGGCTTAAGCGCCCGCAGACTCCGCACTGCCCCAAATGGTCCCCCCACCGCCTCCCCCTCAGCTGTAGGGTGGCTGAGTGGGAGGAAGCAGGCAGACTCCTTGGAGGCCTCGCGGAGCATCCTGCCCCGACTCGCCCAATCGGCTTGCTCCACCACTGTTTATAATGCTGCTCCAGCAGCTGGACCATGCCCCTGGAGCAGCAGCTGTTCCCACTTTGCCTGCCTGCCCAGGGACCCCACTCTCTGCAGTCCTCTTCGCTTCTGTAGCAGCAGCGGCAGTCCTCCAAGTGGGGGAGACAGCAGTCGTCCCCCCCAACATCCACAGCAGCAGCAGGAGTCTCTGGGTGGGGGAAATGGCAGTCACCACCGAGGGGCTGCAGGGCCAGGTCCTGCTGGTTCAGGCCAGAAGAAAGGAACTTCTTCATGAAGCACAAGGTTAAACTTTGCAATTTGCTCCCCCATGAGGCAGTGATGGCTAGCAGCTTGGATGGCTTTAAAAGACAACTGGACAATGTCATGAAGGAGAGGACTATTGATGGCTATTCTCTGCCTCCACTGCTGGAGACACCATGCCTCTGAATACCAGCTGCTGGGTATCACAAGTGCTTGGCCACTATGAAAACAGAGTACTAGACTAGATGAGTCATTGACCTGGCCCAGCAAGACTCATTTTATGTTATTTCTGCCGCTAAGTCTACAGTAATAGCGCCCTCCCTCCATCTTTGTTCTTCTTAGAGGGAGAAGAAATCTTAGGCTGGCGAGCCTTTGATTTTATATATAGGATCTTATTACACTAATGAGCATCACACCATCTTCATCTTATCAGGTGATGACACATCTGCAAGAGAGACGAAGCTTTACACCATGACATCTGCTGCAATTTTTATCACGGCAAAAAAGAGGCGCCTCCTCCAAATGTAATCTGCATCCCTTTTTGCTCATTAGCATAACATTGGTAATGATGTGCTGCTTGACAACCCTTCTGTATTTGATTGGTAGAAAACGGAAGCAAAATAGAGACTACAGATGTGAGATGGCTGCTTTAAGTTCAGGGAAGCAATAGGGAGAGAAAGACCAAGAATCCTTGTTCTTCACAGGTTAGCTGACCTGATAATTACCCCAATAGTTTCAAGCACAGAACATTTCACTTCAGACAGGTGGAAGAAAATTATGAAAATGTGGGAGAGGAACTCAGTTGCATCTTAATTTTGCTATTCCGCTTAAGAAAGTGAGAGCCAAGAAGATCCAAAGATGTAATGTGCAGCCTGCTCAAGAAAAGAGTTGTTCCTGCAGCTGGGGGATTCTTCATTGTGTCTGACGCAGCTGATGTCAAAGAGGCAAAAGCACAGGGGGTGTTTTATCCCTCAAGAATGGCTTCTCTCTTTGGCTATGAGAAGTCTGGAAGCACTCTAGGAAGCAAAGTCAGGGTCTAGCAAAGCAAAGTCAGACACAGCATAGAAGAGTCCAGACAAGGGAAGGCCACAGTCCAAAAGGCAAACAAACCAGATAGATAAGTTGGTCCAAGTAGACCTAAGGCTGTACTCAGGCAAGGCAGGCTTAAATGTTGCTCCAACAACCAGCAAACTCATACCTGAAACCCATTCATACCTCAGTTTAATGTGGATTGTGAAGCCCTTGTTCTTCCTTGAACTCTCTGTCATTCTCCTCCAGCTACTGCTGTCCCACCTTGTCTTCTCCCTAAATCCGGAGAATCCCTATCCTTTCAAAATCGGAATAGGAGAGCTACTTTCATTGCATGGGGCAGCAGTAGTTGGAGGAGAATGCTGCATGGACAAGGGAGGCTTAAAGGAGGCACAAGGGGTTCACAATCCACATTAATCTGAGATATTGATGGGCTCATAACTTTTTCCCAAGCTGTTTTTATGCTGACCTGAAATTGTTTTCTGTTGCTATGCTTATGCTGGATTCAGATGGTTTTTGCCCTTGCAACTTATTTTTAACACATGATTTAGCGTTTCCATTGTGTCGATTTTGTATTGCATTGCGGATGTTTAATGTCTCTGCAAACCAGCCAGAGAACTTAGTAATGTGGGCAGTATACAACAGTTAAAAAAAAAATACATACACATACACACACACAAACAAAAACACATAATTCTTGTCCTCCTCCCTGGTCCTGGCCTCCCTTCCTTCGCCATAATGATTACGCTGGAAAACATCGCCTCTTCTGCTAGCCACCCACATAATCTCTCTGGTGGATCTAATGAGCCTGAGACGCTGCCCTGCAATCTGCTCATCGATCACACATTGAGCATGATGACTTCCACTGCGTGCAAGCACACCGTGTGTCACTGCTAGAGATGGCAGAAAATAAGGGTCAAACGGAAGGTGGCTGCCGTGTGCCTGCACCGCAGCTGAGTTTCTGAAGTGGGAGAAACTTACTCTGGGTGGTGGGGGAGAACTTTGCTTGTCAATGATCATCACTGGTTGGTCCATCATGTTTACAGTAAAGGCGTGAACTGGAGGAATGAAAGGGGTTCTCTTGTTTTGTTCCTTCTATCCTCCTGCTTCGTTCTTCCATGCAGTCTGCCTCTCATTAATTGCAGTTTAAGGGAAACCTTTTCAAAAGCCATCGCTTCTATCTCCAAGATTCAGGCTTTGCATCCCAATGCTCATGCCACCAGGGGCGGACCTGCTATGAAACTAATGAAGATTAAACTTTGGGTCCCCTAATCCCAGAGGGGCCCCACAAGCAACAATAGGCCACATTTCTTTAAAATGTTGCTTTACAAAGTGCATCATAAAGGTAAAGGGACCCCGACCATTAGGTCCAGTCGTGGCTGACTCTGGGGTTGCGGCGCTCATCTCGCTTTATTGGCTGAGGGAGCCGGCATACAGCTTCCGGGTCATGTGGCCAGCATGACTAAGCCACTTCAGGTGAACCAGAGCAGCGCACGGAAATGCCATTTACCTTCCCGCCGGAGCGGTACCTATTTATCTACTTGCACTTTGACGTACTTTCGAACTGCTGGGTTGGCAGGAGCAGGGACCGAGCAACGGGCGCTCACCCCATCGCGGGGATTCGAACCGCCGACCTTCTGATTGACAAGTCCTAGGCTCTGTGGTTTAACCCACAGCGCCACCCGCGTCCCTAAAAATGCATCATGCATTTCCCTAATTTTCATCCCTTCCATAACTCGAAAACTATAAGGCATAGGGATTTTTAATTCACGCCAGTAGCTTTGACATGTGAGATAATCCAGTACAGCAATTTCAATCAAAATCTGAGATGTAGTAGTTCATTTTTTAAAAAGTGGTGATTTGTGGTGGAACAACTCCCATTGGAAAAGATAACAATGGTTACTCAAACCTCATTGCGATTGGCCCCCCGGGCCCCCAAAATGTAGGTCTGCCACTGCATGTCAACAAAAGGGCACCTAACCATAAACAAGTTGAAGGACTCAGCTATGCCTGAAGGGAACTTTGAAGTTTGCGGAAATATGAAAAGTATTTTAACCCACTGGTGAAGGAAGGGATGAAAACAGACCAGTCAGGGCTGAGCAAGCTCAGTAGCCCCAGAATGCTGACGGGCTGTTGGGAGAAAGAATGGAATTGCATGAAGTGGCTGGAATCCTAAAGGGCATGCCATGCTAAATTTCATTCCCACTGTTGCAGCACAGCAACAGAGGTCATTGGGGAAGGTCACTACTCCCCCACCCTTTCCACACATGTCTGCTTCTGGTCCCCCATGAAAACAGCAGGAAAGAACTGTACTCTGGTATACTGCCCCAAATTTTGCCACTTTACTTCCACAGTTTTCTAAGCTGATGGGGTTGCAGGCAGATTTTTTATTTTCCTAGAAGCAATTAACATGGAAATGAGTGCTAAACTTCTGCTCAATTCCCAAAAGGGTCTTTTGCATCAAGGGCTGCTGCAGCCTTCCTTCCCGCTCCAGGGCCGAGAGACACCACCTGCCCCATCAAGTGGAAAAAGAAGGGGAGGGAAGGAGGCACAGAGACAGCATCAAGGCCTGCTCCAGGTTGACTGTCCCCTCCCTTTCTCATCCCCCAGGAAACTTTACATGCTATATTATTGGTTTTAGCCATTTAAAAATGTGAGCTACATTGGGTGCCTTGGCAGATAGGCTATATATAAATAACACAGGTGGCGCTGTAGTCTAAACCACTGAGCCTCTTGGGCTTGCCCATCAGAAGGTTGGCAGTTCGAATCCCCGCGACGGAGTGAGCTCCCGTTGCTCTGTCCCAGCTCCTGCCAACCTAGCAGTTCGAAAGCACACCAGTGCAAGTAGATAAATAGACACCGCTGTGGTGGGAAGGTAAACGGCATTTCCATGAGCTCTGGTTGTGGACGAGCTGTCTGTGGACAAACAGCGGCTCCCTCAGCCTGAAAGCGAGATGAGTGCCACAACCCCATAGCCACCTTTGACTGGACTTAACCGTCTGGGGGTCCTTTACCTTTACCTTTTGTATATAAATAAAGCAAATAAAGCAAGCAGAAATAAACAGCTAAGGAAATAGAGTAAACTGCCATGTGAATGTAACCCTAGTTCTCTGCATGCATGGGAAGTATTAGATATGCACTGAATATTAAACCTGTTGTTTGTATGAACTATCCCAGGAATGAGGAACCTGTAGCTGTCCAGATGTTACTAGACAGCAACTCCCTTCATGCCACTGGCCGTGCTGGAGTTCAGTAACATCTGAAGGACCCCCAAATCATCACCACTGAACTAACCCTTGAGACTGCCCATGTTTTGATAAAGGGCTTCCTGAGAGGATTGGGTTTCTTGGTCTGGCTTCCTCCTTCTTCTTCATTTTAAACATCAGCATATTTTATTCACTCCTGCACTTTCACAGAAGCAGAGACTTTCCTCCCCAACTTCTCCAGACTATCTTTGCTAAGTGTTCCCTAGGAATTAAGTGGAAGTGACAGCATCAGGGCAGCTTGAAGATAATATGTTTGGAAAGAGATTATGTAAACTAGTATTATGTTTAATTAATGGATGTCTATGCAGGGAGATTTTTGTAAACCCAGCTATGGTTGCGGTGGAGGCAGGCGGGGGGTACCCTGCCTGAGAACATCTCTTTGCAAATTGGCTTTTGCACACCTGGGTCCCTTCTGTTTGTAATAGGGCATAGCATGCTCTGTTCTGTACAGTATATGACATGTTAGCCTGAGCCCAGGATGCCTTCCCCCTCCCTTAATTCTAGTGACTATGATCTGTGGGGGACAGTGGCTAGAGGCACTGTGGGAGTTGCTGTACTTTCTTTACTTTCTTTGTCAATAAAAACTTAACTATCCTAACCTGGGGTGGGCCAGGACACCTACCATAAAGCAGGGTGAGTGGTCTCAGGCAGAAGATGCTGGGGCAAGGGCGGCAGACCCCCATTCCCTTTGCACTCTCAGGTGCAGCAGAGGACATTGTACCACCATCAGTGTTGACATAAGGTCCTACTGCCAACCCAGTTGGATTCTACATGAGGAATGGGAGGGTGCTAGCCTCCCACATCTCTTTGTTCCCTAGGAGTAGAAACCTTCTTGCAGGCCTGAGTTAGAAGCCCTGCCTGAGGACTGTAAGACTGCCACATCTGCATGGAGACTGAATTGGTGATTCAGGTTCCAAAGACAATACATGGACCATGCTGCCAACTTGTTGACATCATCAACAAAGTGGGGAGGAAACATCAAGATCTAGGAACACACCTCCACATACAACTGCTGAAATGGATCATATGGTAGATGTCCCTGAGTTGTTTGTCTTTTTCAGGAAACACTAGCTATACACAGGAAGCTACTTTATATTGAGTCAGACCGTTTGTCCATCTACTCCAGGACTGTCCAGGTGCCCTCCAGGTGTTATTGGGCCACATCACCTATCATCCATGTTGCCAGTGGATGATGGGCACTGTAGTCCAACAGTTTCTTGAGGGAACTATGCTGGCCACCCCTTGACTTCATGGGCCAGCAGCAGTTTTCCAGGGTTTCACATGGGGTTGCTCGTAGCCCAAAGCCTGGCAATCCCTCACTGTACCTGGAGTTGAAACTGGGATATTCTGCTTACAAAATATGTCCTCTGCCACTGAACGCACGGTGTTTAGAACACCCCAGCACATCCTTAATCTTTGATTCACAACCCTTTACTGAAATCAATAGTTACATTTGCTCAGGGATCGCTGGCAGGCACCAGTTAAGCCAAGTCAGGGAGTTATATTTTCATGCGAAAGGAAAGAGTGATTATCTATGCAATTAGGCATTTTAAAGACAGGCATGTTTTGTTTGTTTGACTTTTTTCTCTCTCTCATATTTGAATAGCTGAAAAGATAGCAGGGAGATGGGGGAAAAAATTATACCAGAGTGCCTTCTAGTGGTTAAAGAAATGTGCAGAGCCAAACCAAGCTCTGCAAACAAAGAATCCAATCTGGACAAAATATTGAGCAGACCTTACTTAGGATTACCTGCTATCTATCCATTGGCACTTGTGGTTGTTGATCTGAATGGCCTCTTTAGCACTGGGGACAGAGAACTGCAATCCTGCAAAAAGGCAGGATTCTTGATCACATTGGCATGAATACCTGGGGTAGCTCTCCTGTATATGGGCTCTGCAAATTGCTTCCAAGATTATCACTATGATCAGGAAAATACCCCAAAGATCTGCCATTCATCTTCAGTCTTAACATTTTCAACAGCCTCTTGGCATATAAACAAGAGCATGATTTTGGCCTAGCCTTCACTGGTCAGGTGGAAAAGTTGTATCTGGGCTGCAGAAATGACCACCAATTTAGCAGGAGTAAAGAGGGGGCGTGATATACATTCAAAGAGGAGAAGGCTATCAAGGGCTACTAGTCAGAATGGTGTTGCGAAAACCTTCTTGGATTTTACTTTTATATCTATCAAATGGCCTCTTGCTTTGCTTTTTGTATCTGCTCACTTAGCTGAAGTGCAGCCATGATGACCTGTATTTGAACCCCTAAGGAATGTGTTAGCTAGGAAAACCTATATATGGTATGGTAATACAATCTTTCTTATCTTGGCCATCATAGAACTGGCCAAAGCTAGTATGAACTGCTTATACAGTGGTACCTCAGGTTAAGAACTTAATTCGTTCTGGAGGTCCATTCTTAACCTGAAACTGTTCTTAACCTGAGGTACCACTTTAGCTAATGGGGCCTCCCACTGCTGCCGCACCGCCGCCGCCGCGCAATTTCTGTTCTCATCCTGAAGCAAAGTTCTTAACCCGAGGTACTATTTCTGGGTTAGCGGAGTCTGTAACCTGAAGCGTCTGTAACCTGAGGTACCACTGTACCTGCCTTAGAGTGCTCAGACTGCTTCTAACTGCTTTTTGCCCATACGTAATTTCTTGGACTAGTATCATTGTGTTATTTGTCAGTGTTTGTAAAAAAAGGGGGGGTTCTGACCTCCCTTTGTCGCCTCAGCCTGGTCCTCGGACCCTTGTCAGCATAAAAGAGTCCACGAGAAAAGTATCCTTGCAGAGTACTTTCTGCTTTTATTCTTAAAAGTCTTTCTGCAAAAGCGACTGACCAACTGTACACATCAATATTACCAGCTTTCACTAACCAACCAACCAACCCAACTAACATTTCTCACTCTATATATACAACCCGGTGCAGGCCGCTGACTCATGCTGACCCAGCTTTTTAAGCATTAAAGAAACAGCGGCCATTTTAGCCGTGACTTTATTTGTGTATAAGAGGTGGGCACAGCCCAGAGTTCTGGGTCATTCCCCTTGGAGCATGAGCCGGGGAGTTGACCACACAGAACTGTTGGAATAATAAAATGCAAATGCACCTTTCTTGTTGTTCATGACTCCATCTCTTGGCAGGAAATTGGGCTCTGCCTATCCAGGGAACGAGCAAAGGGCATATTTTTGTCACAACACTACATCCAAGATGGGAAGCAACATGCTTCTGAATACCAGTCCCTGGGGAATGACAGCAGAGGGGGGCTAGAGTTCTCACTGTCTCGCTCACAGGCTTCCCATAGGCAACTGGTTGACCTCTGTGGAAAATAGATTGTGGTTGAATCCAGCCAGGCTACTTCAGAACTACTTTAATGGGTTTGTACACCTTCCTTGATACCTACACCAAGGGTGGCTCACCTGCAATCCTCCAGATGTTGACAGATTCCAAATCCCAGCATCCTGGATTGGCCATACTGGCTGATGGACGTTGGAATCCAACAGCATATGGAGTGCCACAGGTTTGGTTTCTCACCCTTAACCTGGATAATAGGACACAAGGATCCCATCTGCACTCTGCATTTAAAGTAGTATTTAAATAGTCATGGCTTCCCTCCCACCCACCCCAAAAAAGCCTGGGATCTGTAGCTTGCTATAAGTGCTGAGAGTTGTTAGGGGACACTTATTTCCCTCTCATGGAGCTACAGTTCCCAGAGTTCCCTAAGGAGAAGGGTGTGAAACCGCTCTGAGAATCGTTAGGATTGGGGGGGGGGGATGAGGAACTGATATGGACAGTCACCATTCCCATGAATCAATGACTGTTAATACAACCATGGCCACACACGTCAGCGGTTCCAGCCTTACAAGTGAAGATGAACTTGTATGAATGGATGGTTGAGTAGATAGCTCATAACAGGGCCCTCAGGAGCTTGGCCTAGGTCACCTAGGTTGCCTGCCCCTGAACCCAGCCCTGAACCTCATCCAGTGCAGTGATTCAGCAAAACTGCCTGCTTGTAGCAGAAGCTGAGCAGCAAAGCATACAGAGACATGGTGGGGCAACCTTCCCTATGACTGGCTAGTTTGAGCACCCTGGAACCTTGTAAAAGCAATAATAATAGTAACATGTTTCGTACAGCACATTAACATTATGGTGCCCCAGCACAGAGTTTCAGAATGGCATCTATAGCACCAGTAACAAATGCGTGAGCAAAGTGTATCTGACGGCTGTTCTGCATCAATCAGTAGCCACCCGCCATTGTCCTTGACTCTGCTCTCCTCTATCACTGTTCATTTCTAAGCATGAAATCCAGAGTCCCAAGGTGTCAGATGAAGTGGAGCCCAAGGATGCATTGCCAGCTCTCCTGTAAATCAAAATAATTTGACGCCTCTTTAGTCACATGAAATTTCCCCAAAATGAAATAAATTGAACTCATAAAAGAAAAAGTCCCTCCAGTTGCTCTGTGCGTGGTATAAATTATGGAAGGGTCGTCATTCGTATGTAACAGCAAAGGCAGAAAACCGGTCTGTGGAAAGTAATGAATCCCTTTCCCAATCAATAGGCCATAATTCATAAAGACACAGGAAGAGCCTGCTGGCTTAAGCCAATGGCCCATCTAGTCCGGCATCCTGTTCTCACAGTGGCCAACCAGACACCCAAGTGGGAAACCCACAAGCAAGATGCAAGCACAAGGGCACTCTCTGCTCCTGTGGTTTCCAGCAACTGGTATTCAGAAGCATTACTAGTAGCCTTCAAAACTAGCAGCCATTGATAGTCTTCTCCTCCATGAATTTGTCTAATCTTCTAAAGCGATCCAAGCTGGTGGACATCACGGCCTCCTGCAGGAGCAGGTTCCATAGGTCAGCTATGCACTGCATGAAGAAATGTTTTCCTTTCTGTCTTGAATCTTCCTTCATTCAATTTCACTGGATGCCCATGAGTTAGGGTGTTAGGAGAAAGGGAGGAAAAAATACATAATTTTATAAACTACTGTCATGTCACCTCTCACATGCCTCTTCTCTAAAGTAAGCTAAATTAGGCCATTGGCTTATCTAGCTCACTATTGTCAAGTGGTAGCATCCCTTCAGACAGAGGTTTTTCCCCATCTGTTCTGGAGATGCCAGGAACTGAATTAGGAACCTCTGGCATCTCAAAGCATGTGCACATCTCTTCCCCATGTTCATTTGTTGTTGTTTTTAAAAAGATGCCCAGATGTGTCATCTAGAAGTTGGAGAGTTTTTCTAAAACATCCCTTTGAAACTCGAGTGACCACTCAAGGTAAGGAGAGAGAAAATATATTCATCATAGCACTTTGCACTTATAGCTCATCTTTCAAGTCCGTCTGGGAGGTGACAATGGCAGGAAAACTAGCTAATGATTCGCAACAGCCCTGTGAAACTGGCAAAGGGAGTGTGATAGCACCATATCAAAAGATTCAGAATTAGATGAAGAGAGCTGTGGTGACAAAGAATTAAGCCAATATGGGGGGCCATCAAGGAGGTAAATGAATGGTGAAAGCCACTCTGTGTCTCTGGCTTGGCCTGAACAGTGGGGGAGAAAATATATACAGGAATGCTTCCATTCCTCCATGCCCTCCATACTTCTACATATGTCCTAGACATAGACCACACTCACACCATGCATTTAAAGCCCTATGATACAACTCTAAACAATCATGGATTTCCCCCAAAGATTTCTGGGAGCTGTAGTTTGTTAAGAGTACCTAGAGTTGTTAGGAGGCCAGGAGTGGACTTTAGTTTTCTTTCATAACATGGCGCCCTGTGAGAGGCCAAAATTTGGTGCCTCCCTAAAGGATCTCAAGTATGTATCTTCCCAACTTTGTGGTGCCCTTCCGCTTGGCACCCTGTGTAGGATAACTGTCCTCATTAAACTAAATCCAGCACTGTAGGAAGCCCTTATTCCCACCACAGAGCTACAATTCCCAGAGTTCCCTGGGAAGTGGGACTGATCTGTGAGAAGGAAAAGGATTTGTAAACTACTTTAAAAAAAAACAACAACTTTGATTTAATTGTTAACTTTCATACCAAGGCTTTTTCACTTTTGTATCATTTCTTTTCTTGGGGGAAAAAAGCAGGGCAAAAGATAATCTACAAATGATCCAGCGAAATCCAATACAGTTATTAGCTTGCTGCAATAACTGAGCAGATGGATTGTTCTGGGGTAAAATTAAAACAGTAAGAACTGAGATATTAATTGTGTGTCATGTTTTAAATTGCATGAATTAATTCTGGCTTTAGGGTTTTATTTGGGTGGGTGCATGCAAGTGCAGATCTCTTCTTTTTTTAAAAAAAAAAAAAAAAAAGCCCAAGTCAAGAAATGCCATCCTCAAAAACATTTTAGTTTGGGTTACTGCAGCTAATGGATCTGCTGCAAGAAAGCACTCTATAAGCTAACGCTGAGAGCTCTTGCCCTGGCAGGCACATACTGCAGCCCATGAGAACAGTGAAATAAGTGGAACAGGACACCTGGTGTTGGGTGAAAAATCAGGCCAAATATTTACTGACTGCAGCAGGCAGGCAGGCAGGGCTGGGATGACAGTAGGGTGAGGGCCAGATCATCTTTCCACTCATTTCCTGCTGATGGAATGGAATTCACCGGGATTGGGAGCTATCCAAACCCTCAACATGAAAAGTGTCCAGCGTTGAACCCTGCCATGGTCTCACTTACCAGGGTAAGAGATGCTTAGGGCATGGTGAATCCTACACACACACACACACAGAGAGAGAGAGAGAGAGAGAGAGAGGCCCCTTTCCTATGCTGATCCTGCCCTGTACCATTTCCACCCACAGTTGGAACAAAATACAGTGGTACCTCAGGTTACATGCACTTCAGGTTACATACGCTTCAGGTTACAGACTCCGCTAACCCAGAAATAGTACCTCAGGTTAAGAACTTTGCTTCAGGATGAGAACAGAAATTGTGCGGCGGCAGCGGGAGGCCCCATTAGCTAAAGTGGTGCTTCAGGTTAAGAACAGTTTCAAGTTAAGAACGGACCTCTGGAACGAATTAAGTACTTAACCCAAGGTACCACTGTATTGCCAAATGCCTAATATAGATAAGTCATATTTTGCTGAGGGAAAGGCCAAAAAAAAAAAAAACAGAGAGACAACCAATGGTGAATTAAGGTCACTTGGAACAAATTACTTTCTGGCCCCATCAACTAGTGACCCAAGTAGTTACATTAGGCTGTAACCTGAGGGTGGGTGGGAAGCTTATGGGGCAAAATGGCCCCAAGCCCTCATGGGTGAGACCTTTCAAAGCCTCAGCCCATCCTACTTCTTGGGAGGTACCATGAGAGCATGATGCCACCTCCCCACTGCTTTCTGGGTCATGCACTGCCAGGAAAAGTCACTTCACACATAATGCACCCAGAATGAGGCTTCACAAATAACTAGATTTTGAGGGGTACGTTCCTAATTCCATAATCTAAAAGCTACATTGAGCATTGGTATGATTGGAATTAGAACCAGCTGAAGACTCAAGCACCTTTGTAGACTGGGCAGAAGAGATGATTTGGGTAGGTGTGGCTTCTCATGGAAACCAGCGCTTATAAGGAACCACAGCTGAAGGAGTTGGGGATGTTCAGCCTGGAGAAGAGAAGACTGAGAGGTGAGATGGTAGCCATCTTCAAATATCTGAAGGGCTGCCATGTGGAAGATAGAGCAAGCTTGTTTTCTGCTGCTCCAGAGCGGAGGACCCGAACCAATGGATTAAAATGTCAAGAAAGGAGATTCAAGACAAACATTAGGAATGGCTTTCTGAGGCTAAGAGCTGTCTGACAGTTAATGGACTACCTTGGAAGTTGGTGGACTCTCCTTTGTTGGAGGTTTCTCAACAGAGGTTGGATGGCCATCTGCCAAGGTTTTTTTAGCTGTTTTCTGCAGGTCAGGGGGTTGATCCTTGGGAATACCTTCCAGCTCTACAATTCAGATCCTATGCTCCTGTTTGTAACTACCAACTCCCCCCGCAAAAAGCCCTGTTTTCTGTCCCAGTGTGGCTGCACTCTACGCTTAACTGCAGTATTTGTTCGACTTTAATGCTTGTTGGAGCTTTCCATGGGAGGCCAGATGGCTAATGAAGCTGATGTGTTGCAGAGGGTCAAAATGACCAACGCTTTGATTAATAATGAAAGGGAAAAGATTGTAGTCCTGAGCAAGGGGAGGGGGGGCAAGAACTGCATATTCAGCCTTGGCATGAAATCAACTTCCTTGATGTAGTGCTAAACCTAACCTGAACTGTGCATGGGCATCGCTATGAGCTGGAGATAATATCTTAGTAATGGGACATTAATACTGGATCTCCTGACACTGAACAGTCTGCCTTCCAGCAGGAATGGAGCTTGGTGGTCTCTGTTTGATGCTGGAAGCTGCCTGAGCTGAACAGATTGCTATTAGCTTAAACCAGTGGAGGCCAAACTAGGCCCTCCAGGTGTTTTGGGACTACAACTCCCATCATCCCTAGCTAACAGAACCAGTGGTCAGGGATGATGGGAATTGTAGTCCCAAAACATCTGGGGGGCTGAGTTTTGCCACCACTGGCTTAAACCAGGGGTCAGCAACCTTTTTCAGCCATGGGCCGGTCCACGATCCCTCAGACCATGTGGTGGGCCGGACTGTATATTTGGGGGGGGGGGGTGAATGAATTCCTGTGCCCCACAGATAACCCAGAGATGCATTTTCAATAAAAGCACACATTCTACTCATGTAAAACACCAGGCAGGCCCCACAAATAACCCAGAGATGCATTTTAAATAAAAGCACACATTCTACTCATGTAAAAACACGCTGATTCCCGGACCGTCCGTGGGCCGGACTGAGAAGACAATTGGGCTGGATCTGGCCCCCGGGCCTTAGTTTGCCTGCAACCATTAACCAAGGTCCTTGCCTCTGGGGTCTCTGAAATGGGTTCACAGGATGAGAGCAAACAACAACAACTCAACAATAACAACTCTGCTATGGTGACTAGTGTTGCAAGGTGGGGGCCACCAGTCTTTTTGGACCAGTGGACACATTGCCAACTTGCCTTAAAGACGACTCAGTACACAGCATTATTGAGAAGAGTTTATATTTATTAAATATAGCCTCCTAGAGGATCTGCAAATCAAAGTAAAGCAGCCAAATGAAAATATACGTAGTACCAGGCAGGAAATTCCCTAAAACAGGAGAAACCAGGTCATAGAATCATAGAGTTGGAAGGGACCACGAGGGTTATCTAGTCCCAACTCCTGCATTGCATGAATATTTTGCCCAAAGTGGACCTTGAACCCACAACCCTGAAATTAAAACTCTTATGATTCACTTTCCAGACACAAAACTTTCCACCTACAGGCAGAGCAGTAGCTCCATGGGATCTAGCCAGGTTTTTTGCCCTGGATGGAGCCTCCAGAGGGGCACCATTGAGGGTCCCAGCCTGTGTGTGCCAACGCACATAGGGGGTGCCAAACTGCGTCTTTGGCCCAGGTGAAATAAAGCCTAGTGTTTCCAGGTGAAGCAGTTTCGATGGAATCACTGAGTGTCAGTCATGCAATCTTAGTGCATTGCAGAAGATCTGGTGACATTTTTTAGAGCAAGGTGTGGGTGTGGCCAGCAGGTCCTTACCTCCCCTAATCACCTAATCAAGTCTGACCAGTGGGTGTGGCTACCCACCTGTCAATCACCTAACACAGTAGCCATCCCTGAAAGTGTCAATGTTCTGGGATCAGATAATGCAGGAAATTTACAAAATCACACACCGGCAAGTCATGAAAACCCCAGAGTTGGCACCGTTGAGCCTATTTACAAATGAAAATCAGGACTTCACTGACAAAGCTTTAATTGGATTTCTTCTGGTGGTAGCACATATGGTCGTCGCCAGCTTCTGGAAACACCTTAAAGGAGCTACAGTCATACCTTGGAAGTCGAACGGAATCCATTCCGGAAGTCCATCCGACTTCCAAAATGTTCAAAAACCAAAGTACAGCTTCTGATTGGCTGCAGAAAGCTCCTGCAGCCAATCGGAAGCCGCAGAAGCCCTGTCGGACATTCGGCATCCAAAAATCGTTCGAAAACCAGAACACTCACTTCTGGGTTTAGATTGTTCAGGGGCCGATTTGTTCAGGAGCCAAGGTGTTCAAGATTCAAGATTCAAGGTACAACTGTACTTTAAAACTTTGGTATAGAAGAGTGTGGCATGTAGTCTCACTGAAAAGCTAACAGACAAGTTAAAATGGGCGAGAAGAATGAAAGATAAGCAGCATGGTGTACTGTGTCAGATTAGGACCTAGGAGACCAGGGTTTGAATCCCCATTCAGCCTACCTCACATGGGTTGTTGTAGGGATTAAATAATGATGATGATTTTATTATTTATACCCCGCCTATCTTGGTATACAGAACTGTGTTTGTAGAGCATATGCATCATAGCCAGTAGCCATCAATAGCCCTCTCCTCCATGAATTTGTCTATAAGAACCACTTCTGCTGTTGATTTCACCCACATCCCTTCCTTCCAGTCAATGAACAGGTTCCCTCGTAATAAAAACGCTACTGTCAAATAATGAATAGCAAGATGCTCTCCGTGTGTCGATATGCAAACATTAGGGACAGAGATATGGCTCTTTCCAGCTGCCTCTTTTTGTTGTGGGGTAAATGGCACTACTTGAATACCAAAGGAAGGAATACAATGAAAAAGCATTTCATGATCAATTCATTTTTAATGAAGCAGAAAAGGCCTTTCCGTTGGTGGTGGCGGGGAAACAGTGCTGCTGTTGTGCAAGGCAGCCTTCTGTAAAAAATGAAATACACTCAAAGATGATGGGGGGAAGGGTTCAAGGACCATTTGAGGAACAGTCACTAACATCAGACAATACAGGAAAAGATGTTTAACCCCTGGAGGGATGTCTAGGATGGATCTGTCTTGTTTGCCTCCTCAAAAAGTCTGCTCCTTAAGAAGAGCCTGCTGGATTAGACCAATGGCTCATCTCATCCAGAATCCTCTTCTCAAAGTGGCCAATCAGATGCCTGCATGAAACCCTTAAGCAGGACTCGACTACCAGATGACTCTTCCCTCCTGTGGTTTCCAGCAACCGGTATTCAGAACCATTAGGAAGATTGGAAGAAATTTAAAGACTATCTGCAGAAATATTGCAAAATTAAAGAATGTTAGAGTGATGTTGGATTGAAAATAAGTGGCTTCCAGCTGTACAGGATTTAAAGCTATATATAGATCAAGATTAAGGATTAGGACTAAAAAAGTTAAAGGAAATGGAAATTTGGTTTTTAAGAGGTAAAATTTAATGTTATATTATATTAAGATTAAAGATTGGGATTAAAAAAGAGGGAAAGGAATTGCTGGACAAACAATTTGAACTGGAATACAAAAGAGGGAGGTATGAGGAGGTCCAGAAAATAAGTAAATTTAAAAATGGAGATGAAAAGGTGGTATTGTTTTTAACTGTTTTCTTTTTTATCTTTTGTGTGTTTTTTTTCTGGAATATGTATTGTGTACTTTTGAATTGTGTATTTCTTTTTTATTTTTTATTTTTTTATCGATGTGTTCTTTTTATTGGAAACCTTAATAAATATCTTTTTTTTTAAAAAAAAAGAACCATTATTGCCTCCTGCTGTGGAGGCAGAGCCTCCATCACGGCTAGTAGCCATCAATAGCCCTTTCCTCCATGAATTTGTCTGATCCTCTTTAAAAGCTCTCCAAGTTGGTGGCCCTCACTGCCTCCTGAGGAAGCGAGTTCCATAGTTTAACCATGCTCTGCATCTAGGAGGACTTTAATTCATGTCTCCTAAGTTCTTTGCTTCTTCTGCTTCACAGAATTAGACAGCTATTCTAATTTCAAGTTCTCATTTTTCCCAGCATTAAATTCAACAGGCTGCCGCCATGGCCATCATGGCTAATGCAGAGAGATTTCTGAAAGATACTACCGGGGCAAGTCCCTGTGGCAGCTTCCTGGGCAACTGATTTAATGTGATAATGGCTGTGATGATTAAGTGAGCCATCAGTGCCAATGGCTTCCTGTTCAATGGTGCTTCTGTGCCTCTGCTGTGGGTTATGTCAGCCTATCTGGGAGACACAGATTCAGCCACAATGTCTGAAAATGAATCATAAGCCAGAGAGCAGCGAGCCCTTTACTTCTCCTGCTGCCCATTTGCTTTTATTTGGCTGGCCCATCTGATGAGATGCTCCACAAGCTTCAGCTATGGCAGAGTGGTGTATAGTTTGAGCCAACCAGCTCCATTCTGGCAATCAGCTCCCCAGGTTTGCTGGATCTAGGCTGCAGGTTCTCCCCTTTGCTTTGAGATTCTCTGGTTGAATTTCATCTGTTCGTCTTTTCTCCCTAGAGAATCAGTTCCATGGCATTGCAAGTCAGATGCTCAGCCAAACAAAACTGCATCTGAATGAGAGGCTTCCCTGCCATAAATCAAGTCCTTTTGTGGAGACTTTGGATTCTGCTCCATCATTCATTTCCTTTAAAAGGGGCTGGTCCAAAACATCATGGCACATCAGAGCTGGCGGCCTGAAGAGTGAACAGTGAAGCAGGGAAGCAGGTATTGAAGGGAGAGGCAAACGAGACAAATGAGAACCCAAGACAAAGTCAGTGGTGTTGTGGATTTCTTCAGTAACGACACCAATTGTGGCGTTTAAGTCAGCTTTATTTTGGTCAAAGCAGCAGCCACTGGGGAAATGGATTCCAACCCCATAAAGGCACATCAACTTTTATAAGCTTCCAACTTAACACTACTAAGCACATGCACACTTTCTATCCATGTAACAGGCAAAGTTACCATTAGGTAGCTAGGCAATGACCTTATTGAGTGGAGCAAACAGTGACATCACACAGGGAGAAGTGACAAAGAACCAAGGCCACATATCCATCCATCTTGGGTTGCTTACCTTCCTATTTGTGCTTTAAGCAGTCCAAGTGTTTACAGAAATCTTGTGCACACATGCAAGAGGGAGAGTAGATTGCTGGGGTCTGTGGGAGAGTTTCTCCTGCAAGATCCAAAGATCCCAGAAGCCCACTGGAATATGGCAGGCACCCACTATCTCCACTTTCTGGAAACAGTTAAAGACATTTGTGTTCTGAAATATTTCCCCAGCTGGATAGATGGGTCTTTACCATGAGCGCCCACTTGTTGGGGTTTTAGCTTTGTTTTAAATGCATTTGTTGTTTTTAACTGTTTTTTAATTAACTTTAGTGTAAATCACTTGGAGACGGGGGCTTAGAAGGCAATTAATAATTTAATTGTAATGGAAGGATTTTCTCTGTTGATTATTTTCAAAATCAAAATGACAAGTAAAAAGAAAAAAGAGGACCCTTCAACTAACTGGCTCAGGGCTGGTACTCAGCAACCATTTTTAGCATTTTGAAACACGATGACTTTGCGCTGAATTGTATTAATTGCTTGATTAACTTGTTTTTCACCTTATTTATACGCTTTTGCATTTTTGATGCAATTATAGTGATTGTAATGTTTCTTAACTTTTAACATTACCCCGAGCTACTTTGAGCTCATCATTGTTGTTTTTGGAAAGGCTGACTACAAATATTAAATCAAATCAAAATAGGAAATAAATAAACAAACTGTAACAACATCAACAGCATCATCAACAACAACAACAACAACAACAACAACAACAACAACAACAACACATTAAATATGGTTTGCATTTGACATAACCCCAAACAATGGGTGGTTGTTGGAAGTGGGTTGATTCCTCTTTTCGTCAAGGGAGGTAGAGATGTATTTCGAAGAGAGCAATAGCACAATCTAGTATACATTTGCAAACAAAACCACCACTGGCAAGGAGCATCGTCTGCTTGCAGCAGGCAGCGACATCTTTACCATTCTGACAGTTTGTCGTTTGGGACATGTTTTATTCATGCTTTCGTGGGCCCCTTGTGCACACGAGGTATTTAGATGTGTCATTGGTAATTAGCGTCACACTAGCAAGAGGGGATGCCCTTTTTCCCCCAGCTCCCAAACTCCCCTGCCTCCAGATTCCCACAATCCCGGTTTCACAACAACAAACCTAGCAGAGATTACAAAGCATCGCAGCAGGAGATCTTGTTGAGCAGCCGGATTTGCAATCAGCAAAGTTACCTAGCTAGGATGATAGCGGGTAAAGCATTTCAAATTGAAGGGAGGTGCGTTCCATAGAAGAACACGCACATCCAAGAACTGCAGTCTAACCTTGCTGAGGCTCTTGCTTCAAGTAGGAAACAATAGATATTAGAAATTATTCCCCTCTCCATCACTGGAAGTTTTTGAGCAGAGGTTGGATGGCCATTTGCCAGAGATTTTTTACCTGTGATTCCTACATTGCAGGGAATTGAACTGGATGATCCTTGGGGTCCTTTCCAACTTTACATTCTATAATTCTAAATCCCTGGGGCACAGTTTGGATTCCAGCCTATGTCATTCTCAGAACAGACCCAGTGACACCAATGGAGTTGTTGTCATTGTACCATGTGCTTCTTCCCATGAGTAATAATAATAATAATAATTTATTATTTATACCCCGCCCATCTGGCTGGGTTTCCCCAGCCACTCTGGGCAGCTTCCAACAGACTATTAAAATACAATAATCTATTAAACATTAAAAGCTTCCCTAAACAGGGCTGCCTTCAGATGTCTTCTAAAAATCTGGTAGTTGTTTTTCTCTTTGACATCTGGTGGGAGGGTGTTCCATAGGGTGGGTGCCACTACCGAGAAGGCCCTCTGCCTGCTTCCCTGTAGCTTGCCTTCTCGTAGTGAGGGAACTGCCAGAAGGCCCTCGGCACTGGACCTCAGTGTCCGGGTAGAACGATGGGGGTAGAGATGCTCCTTCAGGTATACTGGACCAAGGCTGTTTAGGGCTTTAAAGGTCAGCACCAACACTTTGAATTGTGCTCGAAAACGTACTGGGAGCCAGTGTAGGTCTTTCAAGGCTGGTGTAATGTGGTCTCGGCATAGCTCCAATGATTTCAATGGAACTCCTGTGGGTACGACTTAGCTGGATACCACCCAAAGGAAACTTAACCCCTGTTTCATGCTGATTCAGGTAGAGAAAGAAAGGTATGGCTGGAGCACCTCTAAATATAGCTGCAGCTTTCCAAGGACAATCACATAAGCAGTTTTCAGCACCCATCATTACACTCCAGCCATGGTTGTATTTTCTGTATGAATACCTCCCTGGAGACACAGAAGCTGAATGCATAGTGAACTTCATTGAATGTGTGACCCATTCGCAATTATTCATGGATGAAGAAGAAGAAGAAGAAGAAGAAGATGAAGAAGAAGTCTCGGTTTCAGCACTACAAGGAAACACAGAGTGTGACTCAAAACGGCACTGACATCCACAAACGATAAGGACGGCTGGAAATAGCCAGACGCTGTCAAATGTAGGTTGAATTAACAGACGTGGCATTACCAGTGCTGACAGCTCTACCATGTCTAGGGTGCCATTTCTCCTTCCACCCCTTTCAAGTCTCTAAATAAAATAGCCAGAGAGAAATTCTTACCGAAAAAATAATATTTTTTTAATTGGAAAAATGAAATCAAATATACATGGCATGGAGAAAGTGGATAGAGAGGAAGTTTGTATCCCTCTTTCTTAACACTAGAACTTGTGAGGTTCCAGGGAAGCTGAATGTTGGAAGATTCATGGCAGAGAAAATAAAATAATCCTACATGCACTCACAGGAGGCAGTGATGGCCACCAACTTGGATGGCTCTAAAAGAAGATTAGACAGATTCCTGGGTGAGGGGGCTATCAATGGCTACTAGCCATGATGGCTATGCTCTGCCTCCATAGTTGGAGGCAGCAATGCTTCTGAATACCAGTTGATGGGAACCACAGGAAGGGAGAGGTCTCTTGTGCTCCAGTCCTGCTTTATGGTTTCCCATAGGCATCTGGTTGGTCACTGTAAGAACAAGATGCTGGACTAGAGGGGCCAGTGGCCTGATCCGTCAGGGCTCTTCTTATATTCTTCTGTTCTTACATTATTACCGTATTTTTCGCTCTATAACACGCACCAGACCATAGCACGCACGTAGTTTTTAGAGGAGGAAAACAAGAAAAAATATATTCTAAACGAAATAGTGGATATATGATTTTTGTGATTGTCTGTGGCCACAGACATGTGATCTGACAGTGAGTTTGAAGTAGCCCAATGCAAAAATCCTGAGGATCCATGTGGATCCATGCTTTGTAACCACGGAGGAGGGAAGGAAGGGAAACCATGGATCCTCTGCTCACGATTGCAGCAGATCCCCACCACCCGCAGGCAGTCGCTCCATAACACGCACAGACATTTCCCCTTACTTTCTAGGAGGAAAAAAGTGAGTGTTATGGTGCAAAAAATACGGTAAGCCTCGAAAACAAGATAGTAAATAAGACCCTGAAACTTCCTCCAACGGGTGCCCTTCTGAGGTTGCTGGGCTATAACCCCATCACCCCTGAGCACTGGCCATGTTGGATGGAGATATGGATAAGTAAATCTAACCCTTCAATTTCTTAGTTTCTTATTTGTTCACTCTTAAGTTCAGTTCTCCACATCAGTTTGCAAAATAAAAATAAAAATGTATTTTTCAGTCCTCATGAAAATCCGTTCACATTCCAGTGTGAATTTCTCCTGACACACATTTTTGCAAAAGAATTTCCCCCAATATAATGCCTTTGTGCATGTTATTTTCAGTAATAGGTGCATTTTTTTTTGCAATGTACAAGCTACCCTAGTGCTTGTACAGGTGATTTGAACAAAGAACTGCATTGCAAAATTCAGAGACGTGCAAATTTTCGAAAGAAAGCTGTGGTTTGGTTCATGCATCATTTCGAAAAGTGTGAATTAGGTAGATTTGTTTTTATGTTTGAACTGAATCCAATTTCTCCTCCATCCCTAGCTGGAGTCCTGTAATGTCCGGAGAGTACCACCTTAGGGTAAGTAGCTCTAACATCTCCAAGGTGCACCATGAAAAGGCTTCTTCGGTGCCATCTTAGGAGATGCAAGTGAAGGCACTGCCCCCAGCATTCTGAGCCATCGCCGCATAACAGTTTAAGTCACATGATCTAATTGGCAGATCTCTGCGCTGTGAAGAAAATACAGAGGGTGTAAATAGAAACTGGGCTGACGTCCACAGCCTCTTGAGGACAGCTCAAAATAACCAGGCGCCACTAAATGGTGCCAGTGCTAAGTTTCTTAATTTCTGCTTACATTTGACTGCCTCAAATCAGTGTGTTGACAGTCATGGCTCAGGTCCACCCAGTCAGAGGTCAGGATGAAGCAACATTATGGTAGCCACACTGCGTCCAAGGAAATAAAAGGGGGAGGCGTGTTGGTTACCGTAAAAGCAATAAGGAAAACAACTGGATTTTTCCTCAATAAGTGCCCAATTTTATTGATGCCTAATGAATTTTGGGAAAGGACACTTTCCTGCTGCAGTGGTTGATCTAAACAATCAGGTGAACACTTTAGACATAATACAATGAGCACTCACACTTTACATTATGGGTGCCCTTTGCGAGATCACGCGCAGTGCTACAGTTCCCAGGGAACTTACTGGCAAACAGGGACTGGCCTGCCTCTCAGTGTTAATTTTTGGAGGTTCACGCCCAGCCTCAGTAGTCAAGTTTCATTGCTGGGAAGTGGAGCCAGCCAGTATCCAGGCAGTCGGCTTAGGAGATTCACCCTCCCTACCCTCCCTTAGTTTAATGTTTTCTTGTTTGCAGGTTAAGTTTTTCTTCCTGTTTAGTGGGCGCTGCTACGGTCTGGCTGGTTGCTGTTTAAGGACTAGAAAGAAATTTTCCTGCATTTGCAAGTTTTGTCTTCCCCATAGCAATTCGTCACAACTTTGGCGGTTATGGCATTGGGTGGAATCCTTTCGTCTTTTCTTCCCTTTTTGGGGGGCAGGTAAAGAGATGACTCACCCCCCCTCCTGCAGCTGCGATTCCAGGGTCCCCTCTTAAAGGGGTTATATATAATGGGTGTCACTGGCCATACACTAAAAGGTTGTCAGTGAACTACCCTGCGTGTGGTGATATGGGCTGGGCTGCCTGCTACACTTAACGTCTCACAGAGCACCCTCATATCCCATTTACCCTGATGTGCCCCAGTTCCCCTGGCTGGGGGGCTGGGAGGAATACACACCCAAGGCCTAAGCCAAGGTCTTCCTACATTCAGAAGTTTAATAAAGTTGTGGCCTAATTTTAATTCCATATAACGTTGTCAGAGTCTTTATTCCTTCCTTATGATCCCTGGGGGCTGGGGCTGTTGCCACCTGGTCACGCAATAACTTTTCCTGCCCTTCACATTACGATCAAGATAATAGAATGTCAAAGGCCAGGGGAAAGACGTGCGTCTTTAGAATAACACGAAAGCTACACAATGAAGGCTCAGAATCACCTGTGTGGGTAGGGAATCCCACAACTTTGGGGCTGCCACAACAAAGGCCCTTTTAGTGGCAGACCTTGGGGTTTCAAATTTCAGTGGCGCCCCGTGCAACACCAAAGCCCCAGACTCCAATCTACTTCATAGGTGTGATGTCCGCTGTGATGCCCCCAAGGCTCCACACCTAGTGCGACCAAACCACTCGTGCTCCCCTAAATCTGCCTCAGGACTCTTTCCCTGGCTGTCAACCTGCCAAATATCAAAGGGTGCTAGAAGTACCAAGAGAGCCAATCTGAACACTCATAAGTTTCTGTAGGGAAGGCGAAAACTATTCAGATATTAGGGAGCCTAAGTTGTTTAGGGCTTTCAACAATCGCACAAGCACCTTCCATTGGAGCTGGAAATGAACTGGCAGCCAGTGCAGCTGTCTTCAAACAGCAAGCCCAACGCTTCTAATATACCCAGCAATGTAAGATGGTCTCTAACCACGTCTCTAACTCTGGTTTGCATTTGCTAACTGCTCTTTAGATGAGCTACTGCAGGTGGGGAAGGAGAGGCAGGGACAACAAGGATATCAAATTGAACAGTGCCCTCTTTTGACCAGGAACAAATAAATAAAGGGCTGCTCCTTTTCTCCCTTCTTTTATACTGAACGAGAAAAAGGTTAACACACAAGAATTCATCGTGGACATCCGATAAAAGATCAAAGAAAGTCCTCCTTCACGCAGCGCATACTGTATTTTTCACTCCATAAGGCGCACCTACTTTTTTGGGGGGGGGGGTAATTTTTAAAAAAATACCCCCAAAAAATACCTGTTTTTAGGGCTGGGGGTGGGGAATGCTCAGGTTTCCCCCCGCCCCCAGCCCCCAAAACAGGTCGGGTCCCGGAGCTTGTGGGGCGGGGGAGGGGGGAGCCCGAGCTTCCCCTGCCCCCAGCCCCCAAAACAGGTCGGGGGGAAGAGGCATTGCTGCGCACAGCTTCACAGCTTCTCCCGGAGCTTGCGGGGGAAGCCCGGGTTCCCCCTGCCCAACCCCAGGGACCACACATTCGCTCCTTAAGATGCACAGACATTTCCCCTTAGATTTTAAGGGGGGGAGTGCGTCTTATGGAGCGAAAAATACGGTAGTTAAGGGGTGGAACTCGCTTCCACAGGAGGCAATGATGACCACCAACCTGGATGGCTTTAAGAGGAAGACTGGACAAATTCATGGAGGAAATGGCCATTGATAGCCACTAGTCATGATGGCTATGCTTTGCCTCCACAGTTGGAGGCAGTGATGCTCTTGAGCTCCAGTAGCTGGAAACCACAGAAGGGGAGAGTGATCTTGTGGTCCAATCCTGCTTGAAGGTTTCCCACAGGCATCTGGTCAGCCTCTATGAGAGCAGGATGCTGGACCAGATGGGCCATTGGTCTGATTCAGCAGACTCTTCTCACGTTCTTGTTTCTTAACAAGGAAGACCCCGGCGAAGCTAAGCAAAAGTGGGGAGTGGGGGAGAAAGCATCCGTTAAGTTACAGTCGCAAACTTTCGGAGAGATAAATCAGCTTGCCTCGGGGGATACACTGCTGCATTTTCATTATGTGGATCTTAATGTGCTTAAACAGAAATCCCAGCAAAAACACGGCAACGGAGCATAAACGCAATTGTAAACACTTGGCACATTTGCATTTTTAAGCAGCGTCGCTCGTAATACTTTTTTCTAGCTGATCATACAGCTGCTTGGCGAGGCTCCGAGGTGGGACTCTTCTATTCCCAAAGACAAGATAACCATTTTAAAACCAAGAAAGATCTAAGCCAACATGTTAAGAATGTCTGAGGTGTGTGTGTGTGTGTGTATCTCACAGCAGTGCTTGGCGTGCAGTCTTTGTAGGTTGGTGCTAACCTGGAAAGCAGACTCTCGAAAGCTTTATGGAGAGAAGGGAATATGAATAGCCCATCTGGATCAGGCCAATGGCCCATCTAGTCCATTGTCTTCTTCTCACAGCGGCTAACTGGATGCCTCAATGAAAAGCCTGAAAGCTGAACCTGAGCACGAGAAAGCCAGCATGGCGTAGTGGTTAGAGTACCGGTCTAGCCCCTGGAAGACCAGGGTTCAAATCCCTTCTCAGCCATAAAGTTCCCTGGGTGAACTTCCCCTGCCACTGCCTAACATACTTCCTAGGGTTGTTGCGAGGATTAAATGAAGAGAGGGAGAACCTTGTATGCCACCTTGAGCTCCTTGGAGGAAAGGTGAGCTATAAATATAAATAAATAAAATAATAATGAAAGATGACTTTGTGGCAGCTACCAAATCCTACCAAAAAACACCAAGAGCTTCGCAGCCTAGGTAGTCAGCATTAAAACTAAGCAAAAGTGTAAGAGGGCAGAAAGAGACAACAATGTGCCATGTTGTCAGATACTAAAGTCGAATATTATAGGACATGAAATACAGATTGATATGGCTGGGGGATGTTTTTTGCCAGGCCATCAAGTACCGTCACCCACAATGCCATGGGCAGATTAAGCCATGTGACTGCAAGCTGCTGCCAATCACTGTACCATGAGCCAAGTCTGGATCTGCTTTGAACCTCTTTCATAATGACAGAAGCTTTGAATGGTGCAAGAGCACACAAAAACCCCAACTCTTTCCAGTCTCTCCAAACCACCCTCACAATACTACTCTTTTTCCATGCCCATTACACTTTCGGCATTACCTATGTCTCCATTTAACACTGCAACATGCTATATGCAGTATTTGCATTTTGATTATTGATTTTATTGTAAGGGACCATCAATAGAAGAGGGGGGGTTGTGTACACACACACACACACACACACACACACACACACATTTTTATTTATTTGTAAAGTTTATTTCTGTTTGCCCTTTTATATTATAAAATTTAGCATTTTGAATCTGACATTTATTTATTTTTTTAGAGTCCATGATATGCAAGGAGAATAACCCTAAAGCACATTCTCAGTTATGGCTTGTTCACAGCTTAGGTATTCAGCATTAAAACTAAACAAAAGAGTAAAAAGGGAGAGAGACGCAATATTCACAAACATTTTCATCAGCAACAGAAATCTCTCTGCTTCCAATTTCACCTGGGGGGGGTGTTTCAGGAGCAACCACAAATTGCTATGAAAGTATTCGCTTTAAGCATTAGCCAGTGTGGCTTTGCTTGACCTCAATTACGCCATCAGTTCACTGAGTGATTCTATATGACCAGACCAGGAATCATTGCCCTCTTTTATATTCAGCGATATCAGCAAATAGTCAGATCTGATTGGATGTGTACTGTTGTGGCAGTGCAACTTTAGTCAGTTTAGGCTGTCCTTACTGAGGAGATTTCACCCCTCCCATACCCAAGAATCTCCTGATGATCTCCTGATGGTCTCTGCTGACTCTCCAGAGAGAAGGAGGCGTGTCCTGCCTATCTACTTATTCTGCCCAGCAACATATCTGTGTGTGTGTGTGAGAGAGAGTCAGTCAGTCAGTGTATCGGAGAGAGTGAGAGTGTTGGAGATCCTAGAGATAAGATTGCTGTTAGAGCAGCTGCAGACTCTCAGTGTAGCATTGATTTATGCTTAGAATATTCAGCTCTGTATATAGTTTTGTATCATAGTTGTAGTTACAGAATAAAAGGAAGATATTCTACAGAGCTGCTCTCCGAGTGGTTTATACTCTGCAAGACTCTGCAAAACTCTGCTGCGCAACGACTGTATTACTGAGACAGTGAATCCGGTGCTCTCAGCTCTAAGCTGTGAGTCCACAGCACTGTGACCTGTTCCTGTGAGAAAGGAGGTCTCTGGCGGTGCTACCCAGCTCGCCTAGCCCAGTCGGGGTTGAGGTGCATGAGTCCAGTTGGCGCACTGGCTCTAGGGCAATGCTGACATCGGTTATGGGCCCAGTCGTTGTTCCAGTCGTCTGACCTGGCGTTGTTCCAGTCATCCCAGGCGTCCCAGGCGTCCCAGTCGCCAGAGGTTTCTGTTGCTGATTGCTGGACGGTGGAACGGACGCTGCATGCTGGACTGATTTGCGGTGCCCAGAAGCAGAGCTGTTTTGGAGCAGAGTGTTCAAGCTGCCGCTGTTGCTGTTGCTGCTGCTTGATTTATGGAGGTATGTTGCTGACTGCCAAAGAAAGAAGATAGCATCCCTGTTTGCCTGTTAATTGCGCTCTGAGTGGGAGAGAGAGTGGCTGAGGGAGTCAAGGCTTTATCTGTGTTGCACGAGGGAAGTGCCTTGCTCTAAGTAATAGCAGACATGGCTTGTGCACATTCTGGCCAGGTGGCTCTGTCCTTTCCTCTCCTCACGCCTGAAACCTATGCAGTTTGGCAAGTAAAGATGAAAGCGCTTTTACAGAGGGAGAAGCTATTTCACACGATAGAAGATGACCCTCCAGATAAGGATGATGATGATTGGGCTGAGTGGCATGCTGCAGATATGAAAGCCCGAGGGACAATTATTTTGAGTGTTTCAGACCACTTGCTGGTGAACTTAGAGGGTCAAGAGACTGCACAAGCTGTTTGGCATAAGTTGAGAGATAAGCATCTTAGACAAAATGCTGGTTCCAGTGTGATTTTCTTTAAGAAGCTGTGCAGGCTGCAGTTGGAGAAAGGTGGTGATTTGCCTAGCCATCTATCTCAATTAAAGCGTCTCAGACAGGACCTTGTTCAGCGAGACCTGGCTATTTCAGAGGCTGTGTTTGCAATGCTGATGATCAATAGCCTAGATGAGTCTTATGATGGAGTAGCTGCCCAGATTTCCACAATGCCTTCTGACCGGCTAACAGAAGATTATGTGTCTAGCGTGCTCTTGAATGAGTGGGATCGCAGACAGGCTGTTAAAGAAAGCCGGGACTGTGCTGTTAAAAATATGCTTGAAAATGTGCCTGAGTCTTCAGCAGGGGAAAGTGAAAGTGAAACTGCTGCTGTTAAAGCTTTGAAATTGAAGCGGTGCTTTTCGTGTGGAGCACAAGGCCATTTGAGTTTCCAGTGTAAGAAGTCTTCAAAGAAGAATGGAAACTTCAGAGGCAGAGGGGGAGGAGGACGAAATCCCCATGCACCTGCTACTTCAAAGGCCTTGATCTCTCGCTGTTCCAGTCAACGTGGGCGGAGTTTCTTCGTGGTCGACTCTGGCTGTTCAAACCACGTGGCCAAAGATAAGAATCTCTTTGTTCAGCTTGAGAAGCAAGAGAAAGAAATTCATCAAGCAGATGGGACAGTTCTCACGAGTATGGCTCAGGGAACTGTGTTCTTAAAGAGCCTGAATGCAACTATTAAGAATGTCCTGTATGCGCCTGATATTCAGGACAATTTGTTGAGTGTTTCCCAGCTTGATCGTCAAGGGTTTAAGGTGGTGTTTGCTAAATCTCGCTGTGAAATTCTTAGAGATGGCAAGCTCATTCTGTATGCAAAATGTGTAAATGGATTGTACCAATTGCCTTTTGTTTCAGGTACAGGCACTGCAGAAGCTACTGAGAAAAAGTGTTGCAATTTAACTGTAGATAAGAATGAGAAGTTGCATGACCAATGTATTCATTATTACCATCGCGTTTATGGTCATTTGAATTTCCAGGCTGTGGCAAAAATGCCTGATATGGTTCAGGGTATGAAGTTGAAAGAATGTCCCTACCACATGAAATGTGTTTCTTGTGCAGAGAGTAAGGCAAGGCAAGCTCCCAAAGGTACAGAGTCTGGGAGAGAGGCCAAGAAACCATATGAAGTCATTCATGCAGACTTAGTGGGGCCTCTAGCGCTCTCTAGAGGCAATTCAAGGTTTTTCATGGTTCTGATAGACTCCTATTCGAAATATGTTTGGGTCTATATGCTGCAGAAAAAGTCTGAAGCCTTTACCAAGTTTCGCCAGTTTTGTAAATGGCTCAGAAATGTACATAATGAGAATGTACGTTTTCTTTTCACAGACAGGGGTGGAGAGTTTTGTTCAGAAGAGTTTGAGAGTTTTCTTTCTGAACAGGGCATTGAGCATAGGACAGCCACGCCCAGATCACCCTGGCAGAATGGTTTATGTGAGAGAGTAAACCAGACTCTGCAGCAAGGAATCAGAACGCTGTTACATGATTCAGGGCTGCCCAATCCTTTTTGGGCTGAAGCTCTTTCGTTTTTCTGTCATGTGTATAACAGGAGATACCAGTCTAGTGTAAATTGCACCCCATATGAGATGCTTCACGGAAGAAAGCCATGTGTAAAGCATTTTAAAAATTTTGGTTCGGAGGTTTGGGTGCACACCTCACAGGGTGACAAACTGAGCAAGCGTGGAGAACATGGTGTTTTCCTAGGATATGAGAAAGGGTCTTATCGTGTTCTGATCACAGACACGAAAACCATAAGGCTGACCAGGAGTATTGATGACA
The DNA here is from genome assembly GCF_964106645.2 of Podarcis pityusensis. Classification (NCBI taxonomy): domain Eukaryota; kingdom Metazoa; phylum Chordata; class Lepidosauria; order Squamata; family Lacertidae; genus Podarcis; species Podarcis pityusensis. Next base: position 58,909,342 of record NC_138033.1, on the reverse strand, counting down.
ATCCACAATGGGACAGAGTTGGCGTTTTTCAGTGCCATCCCATTTGTGATGATGGTGCAAAAGGGGCAAAGAAAGTTAAGAGGGAGGCAAGTGTTGTTGGTGATGATAATCCTGATGCCAATGTAGTTCCAGATGATGGCACAGGTTATCAGAGCCCAAAAGCCTCAGGTGAGTCTGACGCTGACTCAGACTTAGCAGCTTCATATACTTTAGCTCCCCATTCTCCCAAAGAGGAGGAAGCACCAGAACAAGAGGATCAAAGAGTTCTGCGCAGGTCCGAGAGAACAACCAAGGGTGTACCACCGAAAAGGTTTTCTGAAGAGTTTGCAAAGACTGCGGTCACGAGCAACTCTGGTGGGGTTTTTAAACCAGGCATGAAGTGTGCTGAGAGTAATAGCACAGAACGCTGCACTTATTTCCTTACCTGATATTTGAAGGAAAGCGTGTATTTGAGTTCTGAAAGATTGTTCAAATCTGCCTAATTAGAGATGTCAATTTGCATTTGAGAGGAAGAAATGTGTGTGAAGATTTTTCCAGAAGCTGCTTATTCAATGGTATTTGTTAATGGTTTCAGAACTCACAGAGTTAAAGAGTTCTGGTGACGTCTCTTTCCTGAAGCGTGGTTAGAAACACTTAAGGGAGGGGTTTGACTCCGTGTGTTTCAGTCTGACTCTCGGACGCCATGCGAAAGGGAGAATGTGTCAGTTCTCGCCAGGTCTGAATTTATGATGTTATTCTTCATGATTAAAGAGCAAGGGGAGATAAGGACTGCCTTGTGTCTGATCTGATTTATTCCACACGTGCTGCATTTTGCTTCTCACCGCTGTGTTTCGCTCTGCTACCGGCAAGAGAAAGAGGCCTGAGGAGGACTTTTGCAGGAGGCACGGATAGCTTGCAGAGTTTCGCAACGGAAGTGGTGCCGGGCTCCATGTTCAGTCTCTGTGTACACTCTTGTCCGGAATAATCCAAAGAGGTTATGGAAGCTCGCCAAAGCTTTGAAGCATTGCAGGAACGTCCCACGTGTGGGGGAAGCCAGCAGGAAAGTTGCTGGGGTCCAGCTGGAGCTCTGGAGCTGTGTCTTTGAAGCTGGAAGGAGCTCGCTGGGAGGAGAAGCCGATCTGCCGGAGCCGGGAGACGTGAGTAAGCTTAGCCCCCGGGGAGGAGGAGATGGCTCAGTCCCAGGAACACGGCTTTGAGCTTAAGCTGCCGTGTGCGAAACTAACTCTTAACTCGTGGCTAGAGTGGAGTTATTTAGCAGAGTTGTCCCTAGTTGGAGCCAAGCTCTGGGAAACAGTCACGCCGATGTCTATGTCAGCTGGGGCTGGTACAAGCCAACGTGAAGCTGAGGAGCGTGTGCTTATTTTTCTGGCTGAGAACGTCAGTGCTGATTTGAGGCCTATAGTTCTGGATGCAAGGAAGCCTGAGGTCGCTTGGGTAGCTCTCCAGGAAGCGTGTAAAGCTGGGGGCAGGAGCCAGGGCCGGGAGATGGCTGCATCAGGACAGAAAAAAAGGCAAGAAAGCACTGAAAGCCGGTGCACAGCTGGGAAAGGCTGTGGGACCCCTGAGGGGGGCGAAGGGACTGTTGCCACTGCTGCTGCTGCTGCTGCTGGTTTAGCAGAGTCTAAAAGCTGCGTGGGTGATGCAACATGTCTGCGTGAGGAGCTTGGAGAGAGGCAAGCTGCTGGGGGCCCTTTACCCATCACTGGGGGTGCAGGAAGGCGTCCTGGGAGCCCTGGGAGCAGTGGGGGGGCGGTGAGCGGTAAAAGCTCAGAAAAGCCTTTTTTTCCAAAGGCTGCCAAGAGTTGTTTGCGTCGTGAGTCGAAGCCTGGGAAACAGGACAGTGCTGAAAGTTTCAAGGCCAGCCATCTGCTGCAGAGGGAGATACGTGCTGCAAAGTTGTCTGGGAACTCTGAGATAAGTCCAGTCTTCAGAGGAACGCAGGAAGTTGCGGTTACGGAAGCTGCCAAGGACAGGTGCAGCCAGACGTTTGTTGGCATGGCAACGCTACAGAGCAATGCCAGCAGGGACACAACTGTGAAGTGGGTGCTGGACTCAGGAGCGAGTCATCACCTGATAACGCCATCTGCTGGGGAACTGCAGAATTGCAGGGCTGTTTTAACTGGAACGACTTGTAAATTTGCTGACGGGAAAAAACGAAATGTATCTAAAGTGGCAAATGTCTATATTTCTGTTTTGCAGGCGGAGCTGGAGTGCTTCATTGTACCAGGGATGAAGTGTTGCCTGTTATCGGTTTCTGCTCTGGCGAAGCAGGGATACAAAATTTGTTTTGAAAATAATACCTGTTCCATTTTCAGAGGGGGGAGGCAACTTGTCAACGTGGAGAGCAAGGACAATCTCTTTGTTCTGGAAACACCTCTGGAGGGTGGTGGGAATGCAGGGAAAGCACAGGCGCAGTGTGCTAGTGTTCCCAGCCATGATTCATGTGTTCATGTATGGCACAAGAGAATGTCTCATGCTTGTCTGGAGGATGTTAAAAGGCTGCCAGGCTGCACCAAAGGTTGTAAAATCACGCCATGTGAGGGATCCCTAGTGTGCAGGGCATGCAGCAAGGTCAAAAGGTGCAGGTTTCCCGGGGTAAAGAGGGTAACCACAAAACCTTTTGAGTTGATTCACACAGACCTTACGGGACCAATGAAGTGTGAGAGTCTGGGTGGGGCCAGGTTTCAGCTATTAATATCGGATGATTTTACCCAGAATTTATGGTCTTTTTCTCTCAGGTCGCAGAGAGAGGCGGCGCAACTCATCCAGGATTGGGTTGCGGAGGTGGAACTAAGGTTCTCCACCAAGGTGCAAGAGTTCAGGAGCGACCGTGGGTCACAGTTCACTGGGTCTGCTCTGAAGGAGTTCTTCAAGGAAAAGGGAATTCGTCACCAGGTGACGGGTGCAAAGTCTCCTCAAGAGAGAGGCGTGGCAGAGCACAGGAGTGAAGCACTGGCTGAAGTTGTCAGGGTTTTACTGTGTGACTCTGGGCTGCCTCAGAGCTTTTGGAGTGAGGCTGGGAAGTTTGCCAGCTTTGTTTTTAACAGGTCCTACAATCACGATGTAGGTGACACACCGTATTTTCTGTTGCACAAGAGGAAGCCACAGGTGCATTTCTTCCGTTCGTTTGGTTCCAAGGCTTCAGTGCCAATACCAACAGCGCAACGGAAGGAGGGTGGTCCTAGGTACCAGGACATGATCTTCTGTGGGTATGATCCTGTAACAAATGGGTGGAAGTTTGCATACCCAGAGGGTGATCAGACCACGCTGCTGGTCAGCAAGCATGCTGAGTTCTTTGAGCAGGATGGTTGGTCACAGCCTAGGTATGGTTCTGATTTTCTCTCAGAATGTCTGTCCGATTCTGAGGGGGAAGAAAGGGAGGAAGGAGAGGCAGAGGCGGAGCCTGTTGCTGAAGACCAGGTTGCTGATGATGGTCAAGCACAGGGGTGGGTTTCTCCACAGGTTAAGAGAGAAACCAAGAGTGAGCCTTCATCTCCTGTTAGCCAAGTGCGGGAGGCCCGAAGACGCAGCAAGTCAGAGGGGGAGTCTTCTGAGCTTGCTGGAGACACACTTGCTGACCCCAGTGGGTCAGGAGGAGCGCCCGAGGTTGTACCCCGGCGGTCAACTCGGACCACAAAGGGCATTCCACCGGAGAGGTTTCAGGTCACCAGTGCGTGGGTTGGTTTCGCACAGTGTGATTCTGGGAGTGTGGAAGGGATTCAACAATTGCCTGGGATAGATGCCAGTGGGAGGCAAAAGGCAATGGGAGGTGAGTTGAACTCAAAGAGGTCTGTAAATAGGGGTTCACAGTTTCCCTCAGGATTCGTGACGAGAGGGGGTGTTAATGGTTTCAGAACTCACAGAGTTAAAGAGTTCTGGTGACGTCTCTTTCCTGAGGCGTGGTTAGAAACACTTAAGGGAGGGGTTTGACTCCGTGTGTTTCAGTCTGACTCTCGGACGCCATGCGAAAGGGAGAATGTGTCAGTTCTCGCCAGGTCTGAATTTATGATGTTATTCTTCATGATTAAAGAGCAAGGGGAGATAAGGACTGCCTTGTGTCTGATCTGATTTATTCCACACGTGCTGCATTTTGCTTCTCACCGCTGTGTTTCGCTCTGCTACCGGCAAGAGAAAGAGGCCTGAGGAGGACTTTTGCAGGAGGCACGGATAGCTTGCAGAGTTTCGCAACGGAAGTGGTGCCGGGCTCCATGTTCAGTCTCTGTGTACACTCTTGTCCGGAATAATCCGAAGAGTATTGTAAAAGTGTTTTATATGCCGGGAGAGAGATACCTGCAGATATGTTAACCAAGGTTGTAAGCAGAGAACAACTTTTGGAGTGTATGTGCAAATTGCAGTTATGTTAAAGATTCTTGAAATGGTCGGATGAAATGGGGGAGGATGAGGAGATTTCACCCCTCCCATACCCAAGAATCTCCTGATGATCTCCTGATGGTCTCTGCTGACTCTCCAGAGAGAAGGAGGCGTGTCCTGCCTATCTACTTATTCTGCCCAGCAACATATCTGTGTGTGTGAGAGAGAGAGAGTCAGTCAGTCAGTGTATCGGAGAGAGTGAGAGTGTTGGAGATCCTAGAGATAAGATTGCTGTTAGAGCAGCTGCAGACTCTCAGTGTAGCATTGATTTATGCTTAGAATATTCAGCTCTGTATATAGTTTTGTATCATAGTTGTAGTTACAGAATAAAAGGAAGATATTCTACAGAGCTGCTCTCCGAGTGGTTTATACTCTGCAAGACTCTGCAAAACTCTGCTGCGCAACGACTGTATTACTGAGACAGTGAATCCGGTGCTCTCAGCTCTAAGCTGTGAGTCCACAGCACTGTGACCTGTTCCTGTGAGAAAGGAGGTCTCTGGCGGTGCTACCCAGCTCGCCTAGCCCAGTCGGGGTTGAGGTGCATGAGTCCAGTTGGCGCACTGGCTCTAGGGCGATGCTGACACTTACATCCCTGATAGGGTAAAAACCTGACTACTGTTCATTGAGATCCTGCAAGTCATTGAAAGAGCTTCTGGGCAGTCATGGAATGTTTAGAAACATTCTAATATATCAAGGAGAATGAAACTGTTGTCAACAGAAAGTTAGCAAACAATACAGCTTCTCCTGGGAAAATTAGAGGTTAGTGCAGCTAAGAAAAGCCACAGACAGGGTCTAGGAATGGCTGCATGCTGTCAAGAGAGCAACTGAAGGCTGTGAAACCAATTGGAAGCTGGTAGATCAAAATGCACAAATCTCAGAGTTGGCTGATGCAAGGGGACCAAATTAAGCAGTGAGCTGAGTACAGCAGCTTGAAATATAATACTATATGTACAGTTTTATTTACACATATATACAACCTCAGCATAAGTTGGAGGGGCTCACAGCTTTTCTATGAAGATCTTGCTTCTCCATTCATTGCAACTTTGGATCCATCATAGATCAAGCATGTCTCTGTGTCTCCAGCTTCCAGCCTGCTTCCAGTTCAGCTCACATACAACTCCCTGGCTATTGCTCCACAACTAGCAGCTAGGTGAGTGGGGTGGAGAACCTGGAGGGTGGCATCACTTAGTTGTAGATTTTGCTACCTAGCTTGTTCTTTTAGGGGGCTGATGAGGACTCTTCGGTGGCCAGCATTCCAATCCTCACCGGATACAGGACCCTAAGAATTGGAAGGGATTCGGGGCAACAGCCAGACTGACTATTCAAACCTACAACACTTGAGAGAATTATGTATTAAAGAAGCATGAGGAAACCTCACACAGGGTCCAGGGGCAGAAGAGAGCGAGTGCTGTTGTGAAAGAAAACAAACAAGGGAGGTTTCGTGGCTCAGGAACTGTGGACCATTCTATCAGGGAGGGGAGGAGTAAGCTCCACAAAGTGAACCAACCAAACTGGTGCAGATCTCTAACCTATAATAGCAAGTATGGGGAATTCCAGATGTCGTTATACACAAAGTCCCATCAGCCCTAACATGGCTAATGATGGGAGGGGCTGATGGGAAATGCAGTCCAACAACATCTGGAGAGTCACAGGTTCCTTGGGAAAGGCTCTCTACCACCTTCTACCACACAGTAAGCCTGGATCCTTGTTGATAAACAGAAGCCAAAATGCATCCATAACTGTGGTAAATTAAAGACTGCTTGAGCCGGAGGGGATGATGCATTGCAGCACTGCACAAAGGATGCTGTTTAAATTCCCATTGCATGACACCTTGAATAACGGAATTGGGTTTGATGAAATTGGAATTACAAGCAGAAAAGCTTGGATTTCTTTATGGCGGTGGAGCGAGCACCAATGAAGCCATCCAAGGCCTGAATTATTGCCAAACCACATCGAGACAGCAAACAAAAGCAGGTGAGATTTATCAGGTACATTATCACGTATTATTTACCCCAAGTGACATTTTAATAGCTCCAGAAAATATGAAAAAAAAAGGCTAATGGAGGATTTTCATAAAAACCCCTCACACACATTTTGCCACATGCCGTTCCGAATACATAAATTCATGCTTTGTCAATAGTAATGAGACGCAGAGTGCAGAGAACCCGCTGGGCCCGCTTACATATTCCCAGAGAAAAAGGCAGACATGGCTGAGGATTTGTGAATGCTCACCTCCAATCTATTATTCAAATAGTTTCCTTCTTATTTGGCTCTGAAATTAAACATGAACTCACTGTGGACCAGCATATCTTTAATTTAGGATCAGAAGTAGCCTTTGATGCATGCTGGTTAGGCTCATAGCATGCCTGTACATCACTTGATTTCTTATCAGTCGATTGCTCACTAGTTTTCAAAATGTGCCGTCCCATTTCTCTGGAAGGCACAACAGTTTTAGGGGGAAATCAGGTGTTACTATCAGAAACAGCCGATGTGGCACAGTGGTTAGAGTGTGGGGCCTGGGACAGGCCAGGCTTCAAATCCCCACTCAGCCATGAAAGCTCGCTGGGTGACCTCGGGCCAGTCATTCACACTCAGCCTAACCTACCTCACAGGGTTGTTGTGAAGTGAAAATGGTGAGGGGGGGAGGCCTATGTACACCACCTTCAGGAAAGGTGAGATGAAAATGTAATAAATAAATAAAAGTAATCTTGAGATGCTTTTAAATGAATTAATTCTATCCAGTCTTTGCTGTGCATTCATTCTGACTTGCTTGTGCAGCAGGGGGCAGATGTTAGTAATTTGTTCACCTCACACTTCTCAATGCATTTCCCCATCGCTTTCCAAACACCCCCCCCCCAAAAAAAAGCCCATTTCTTTTTAAAAGTTCATTTGTCCCTCTGGAGAAGACAGGGAGCTTTAATCGACTTTAAATGCATTAAACTACAGTGCCAGGACGTCCTTGGATGCCTCTTGCAGAAGAATGGCAGTCTGAAGGCCGCCTTCATCTCCCCACACCAGAAGGCACTCTGGGTTGCGATGAAAGAAATTGGCCTCCAGAAATTCTCCTCTGCATATTTGATCACAAATATCCCCTGAACAGCCAATGATTTGTTAATAGCACTCAACGTTTCAAAATGTCTGATGCGTAACTGTCAGCATTTGACAGCTGATGGGGTAGTAGTCAACATCTGAGAGTGTCGACAGCCGACTCGCAATAACATTTCACAAATGTGTTTGAAAGACCAGAACACTTAAAAAAAAAAAAGGATTAAATAACTTCAGAAAGAATAGAGCAGTTATGAGCTGTGGTAGCTATAGGGAACCTGCACGGACAGGGGCAGTATACCTTAAGAATAACAGGTGCTAGAGATAAGCAACAGGGGAGTGCATTGATTCCCTGTTTGGAGCTTCCCAGACCTACCTGGACTTTTTGTGGTTTAATCCAGGAATGGGAAACATGCAGCCCTCCAGATGTTGAACTCCAAACCCATCATTCTGAACCATTGCCCATGCTGGCTGGGGCTAATGGAGTCTAGCAACATCTGGAGAGATGCTCAGAGACAGGGGTGAGTGTAATGCTTTGTTCCAATTCAGTACAAATGAGCTCCAAATATCTTAAGCCTGAGCTTGTGCTATAAAACAGACCAGAGCTAAATTAATAAAGGCCAGACAGCAAGATGGGAGGGGTCCAGATTCTATGCGCAGCCCATGCTCTGCTGTGGCTTTTGATAAATATGTGAACACAGCACTTATTTTAAATAGAATGGTGTGGGTTTTTCATTTAAAAAAAAAAACCTGGGGATGATGGAAACAAGCAGGCAGAGAGTGTGAACGTTCCCCCTTCCTATTCACAGAGCTAATTTTTCCTTCTCGTCACAAACAACAACCACCGATTATCAAGACCGCGCTTTGGTGACTGCTAAACTTCCTTCGACTGGGAAAGAGATGGATGCATTTTGAACTACTTCTGTGGGTTGCTTAGTGCTTTGTCAGTAAAATTACAGTCATATCTCACGCCATCTGTCCCATTCCCTTCCCGCAGCAGGAGTCGTCTTCAGCTATAAAGTTGCAACGCTGGATTTAAATCTTAAATAGTTAGCATGCAAGGATGCGGGGCTCTAGCGAGAGGAATGTTCTGTTGAAAGGGGGAGAGAAAAGCAGAATGGCAGGGCATAAAGATGAGCAATAAGACTCACTTTCCATACTTGCGTTTTTTAAAAAAGCGGGGGGGGGGCAAGCAGGCTTTCAAGAATCGCATCCTTCTCTGAAAATGCAAGGGGGAAATGCTACGGGAGCAGCTGTTCAACTCTGAGCAAGCATTCCCCAATCAGGTGCCCTCCAGCTGTTTTGGATCATCATTCCCATGAGCTCCAGTCAGGTTCAGTTCTCATGTAAAGTGAAGAACTTCCCATACGTCCGGAAAATTCCAAACCTGTGCAGAAATTGGACGCCTAAATTAGTGTCCGGGAGAATTTTTTTGAATTTTAAGAGATGCCAGGAATTTCTGGGACGTATGGCAACCCAGGTTTTTTTCGGTTTTCTGTGTTTTTTCTGATTTTATTTTTAAAAAGAAATACAGGGGAGGCTGCACCCCAATGGCAGTGGAAGTGATGAGAGGTCACTTTCGTTGGCCGGGGGGGCAGGGAGGTGACGCAGCCACCACAAGCCTGGCCGTTATTGGATTTTTTAGTGGGGATTCCCGGGGGTTTTCGCTGGGGTGTTTTTTCCCCTGTCAGAGCTGGGCAGAGTGTCCATCCAGATGTGCTGGTCAGCAATCGCCCCGCAGTGTCACAGTACAGTGGTACCTTGGATTACATACGCTTCAGGTTACAGACTCTTCAGGTTACAGACTCCGCTAACCCAAAAATAGTACCTCGGGTTAAGAACTTTGCTTCAGGATGAGAACAGAAATCGTGCTCCAGAGGCGTGGCAGCAGCTGGAGGCCCCATTAGCTAAAGTGGTGCTTCAGGTTAAGAACAGTTTCAGGGTAAGTACGGACCTCCGGAATGAATTAAGTACTTCACCCGAGGTACCACTGTACTGCTATAGGAAAGCTGGTGGGTCTCCTCCATGAGGGGTGGTGGTTATTCATAAAAACCCTACTTCAACTGCAGTTTGGGGTAGAAAAATCTTCCACATTTTCTGTCTTCCTCCTTGAAATCCACAGCTTCTGCTGCTGTCGGTCACCTTCCCTGCTGATGGTAGCTGGTGCCTTTGAGGGTTCCCCTTCCGCAACAGAATGAGCACAGCTGGACTGGAGGCATTAAGTTTAAAAAAATTAAGAAACCGAGGCGGGTAGTTGTGAAGCTCAACCATTTCAGTGGTTTCCTAGAAAAAGCTCAACAACTTTGGGGGAGACTTTTTGAAATATAGCAAGCTTAGGAACCCACATGATTCACACACTCTGAAACAACATGAGAAATGAACCACCATCATTCTTTGACATTCACATTTATCTGAAACTTGCAATTCTGTTCTCCAACTAAACAGCGTTTGCAAATACAGGAGACGGCCATTTTAGGCGCATCTGATATGTGCACGACCACCACCTCACACATCGCACCAAACTCAAAAGGGACCCCCAAAAATCACCAAAAGGGGCAGAACGGGGCAATGCAGGGGCTGAATACGGTATTTGCAGGCTTTCTCAACAGTGTTTCAAATATATGTGATTTCACTTAAATGCACAGTGCCTTGGAATGTAACCTCCACCTAAATTGGGAGTTGCTTGTATGCACATGTTACATGACATGGGGCATGCAAATGAAAACATTACCGAAAATAAAATAGAGAAATGCATTATATTAAGGGACAAAAGGTATGTACATTAGTCAACAGGGGCAAGACCTGGGAGAGGGCATTATCTGTGATGGCCCCTAAGTTGTAGAACTCCATCCCCATAGAGGTTCATCTGTCACCTTCATTGTACAGCTTCTGGAGAATAATGAAGATGCACCTCTTTACCCTGGCTTTTGACAATTGAGATGTGTACTTTTAGATCCCACCTTATTTTTGTGATTGGAAGTTGTTTTAAACTGTTTCTAATATTGTGTTTTAATGTTATAACCCATCCTAGGACATTAGGGTGAAGGCTGGGTAATTAGTAGTAGTAGTAGTAGTAGTAGTAGTAGTAGCAATGATCATGATGTTCAATCATATGTATTTTATGCTCTTTTACTCGTTTCAGATCAAAATGCACCCCCCTCTTCCAGGGTGGCTAAATGTAAAACTAACTGGGGACTAATTCTAGTAAGCTTATACAGTGGCACCTTGGTTCTCAAACTTAATCTGTTCTGGAAGTCTGTTCCTAAACCAAAGCATTCCAAAACCAAGGCGCGCTTTCCCATAGAAAGTAATGCAAAATGGATTAATCCGTTCCAGACTTTTAAAAACAACCCCTAAAACAGCAATTTAACATGGATTTTACTATCTAACGAGGCCATTGATTCATAAAATAAAAGCAATAAACAATGTACTGCAGTCACACAATCAATCAATCAGTAGCTGAATTGGGTTCCACACAGTCACAAAAACAAAACAAAAAAGCCGCAAAAACAAAACCGCAAAATAAATAGCAAAATCAGACAGACCTCAGTGTAACACTCAAATCATCAGTGTAACATTCAGAACGGAAGTGTGGCACTCAAAACGGAAGCATAACACTCAAAACGGAGCATGTTCGGCTTCTGAAAGAAGTTCACAAACTTCTTTGTGAACACTTCCAAGTTTGCAGTGTTTGGGTTCCAAGTTGTTTGAGTACCAAGGCATTAGAAAACCAAGGTACCACTGTTTTCCATGCCTGGCATTCTATAGTGAGCAATAGTTATTAGTAACTTTATTTTGCGGCTCTCTATTCTGCTTTTTTATTGTGTGTTTTCAATATTTGTAAAAAAAAGTTTCTTTTTGAATGCTGGTCATTGGCAGTATTAAATGGATTGAATCAAATCAAATCAATTGGCATATCCATCCATCCCCTCTCCCCCTCCCAGAGGGTCGGTATTGTTAACAGAAAGAGTTGGCAGCTCTAGGCAGAAGCAAAGAACAGTTTCTATGCTACAGGATCTGAAGGACCTTCATACATTTTAAGCTAGGAGAGGGAGAGACACAGCAGCAAACCTCAATCATTTGTTCTTCTCGTCTGTTTGTGAAGCGTGAATCTCCACCAATTTATATCCAAGCCAGGCTCAGTAGCTGTGTGAAATACAAATGCAAGCCAATAAAGTATTCTAATTTTTTTTTTAAAAAAAGCAAAGCCTTGCAAATAATAATAATAACAACAACAACAATACTATACAAATATGAAACTAATTTTATCAAACTCCAAAACCAGCTACAAAGTACGACAACTTCAAAACATATTGGAGCACTATAACTTTTTATAATACACTATAGCAGTTGGAGCACTTTAATTTTGTTATAATATATCAGGTGGAAAGGTTGTGTTTTTAAAAAAAATGAAAGGGGGAATCAAGTCACACAATAAATTTAAGTCATGTTCTGCACAATGCACTCCCTCTCTTTCAAAACAAAAGAAAACAATATGAACTCCTACATCATTTTCAGACCGGAGCACTTGATAGAAGCAGGAATGGAGAGTGTGGGGAGCGCTTCAATCTCTATGAAACCAAATGTGATTTAATAACAATTAGCAGGTTGCAGGGGGCAGACAGATATCAATGTGTGGGTGAGAGAGGGCTTTAAACTTTAGCTCCTCCCATTGTGTCCTGACTGGCATCCCCCTTTGGTGCCAGTTGGAGCAATCACCCTGGCTGGCACCAATGGGAGCATTTCTACTCTGGAGAACAATAGGTGCAGGGGCCATGTCCAATCAGGAGCCACAACATGGGCGAAGAGTGAGAGACTCCCACATACCACGATTCCAATCACACAGAAAAAGAGAGAGTGGCTGCAAGGAAGTCAGCTGGAGTCAAGGGCCCTTGCCTAATGCCTGATTTGACCAATTGCTGCCGCTGCCCATACACACACACACATTTTTATATAGAGAGAGATCTATATATTTGCATCTACACAATGGCAAATCACATGGCAAGCATCATGTTTGGCCCCAAGGCCCCTGGAGCTTTGCACTGCAGCAGTTTTCTCTGGTTACTCTCCTCCGTTCACTCGAGTTATCATTCTCTTCCTCAGCTAAACCAAGCAGCACACATCGATTAAATCTATCATCCCTTAAAGGAGTCCAAGCAAGCTGCTTTCAGCTGATTAAACTGTTCCCCAGCTGTTTCCAATTCTGCTCTCAACATCTAGAATTGTCTCTTTAGTGAAATGATCCGTTTGGCCATAATTAGTTCTGTATTTCGAATTTGTCTCCCACCTGTCCTCCACCCTGCCCCCAAATATACCCAAATCCCATGGGCTGATTCTCTCCATTAAATAAGTACAATACTTTTGACACATTGAGTTGCATATGTTTAGGACTCATTTTGTTTCTGTAATTTTAAGTTGTTTAGAACTGTTTTTAATATTGTGTTTTAACCTGCCCTGGGACCTTAGGGTGAAGGGCGAGAAATATATTGTAATAATTATAATAGTCAATTTTGGCCATTTTGGCTGGGGCTTGTGGGAGTCCATCAAAATCTGGGGGAGCCACAGGTTACCCAACCACTGGTCCATTAAAACAACTTTTGCACCCAGCTTGTCACATAACACAGCTCTCAGCTTCTGTCTTTCTAACTAACAGATAGTAGAGGGGGGAGACCAACCCATTTGCTCTCTCATTCAAAGCCACTATTCCAGCAATTGAATCTGTGATGGATCCAGGCATTAGAAGCAGGGCTCAAGCATATAGCCTAACATCCCCCCTCCAAAACTTTAAACAATATTGTTGTATGCTGCTTTGATGTTTTTGTTAAGTTGTGGGTGAACATATCAGACGACACAGCGATTCTTCAAACAGCTCTTGTTTATTCACAGGCCAGAACAGAACTGAACTGAAGGGTTCAGTCAGCCTGCTTATATAGAGCTCCAGTACAACGTGACTGTAACAATAAGACAAAGACGAAAATGTTAGGCAAAAATTTAGAAAAAAGTGAAGTAGAAAGGTTAGAACAAGAAACTGAAATCAAGGTGGTCAAAAAAGTTAAATATTTGGGAATTTGGATGTCGGCAAAGAACATAAACTTATTCAGTGACAATTACCAACCAGTCTGGAAGGAGATTAAAAGAGATTTAGAAATATGGGACAGACTAAAGCTGTCAATGACTGGAAGAATGTCAGCGATCAAAATGAACTTATTACCGAAAATGGTATTTTTGTTCCAGACAATCCCGATAATAAGAGGTTTAAGACAATTTAAAGAGTGGCAAAAGACTCTCTCGCATTTTATATGGCAAGGGAGAAGACCAAGGATCAAATTTAAAATACTGACAGATAAGAAAGAAAGAGGGGGGTTCGCTGTACCTGATCTGAAACTCTATTATGAAGCAGCGTGTTTATGTTGGATAAAGGAGTGGATAACCCAGGAGAACCCAGATTTGTTAGATTTGGAGGGGCACAACAATAGATTTGGATGTCACTCCTATCTTTGGTATGGTAAGGCAAAAGTGCATGAAGGGTTTACAAATCATGTGATAAGGGGTGCTCTATTTGAAGTCTGGGACAGAAACAAGAATTTGTTGGAAAGGAAAACACCGTGGTGGGTGTCACCAATTGATATGTTAACAGTTAAAAAACTGAACATAGAAGGGAGAGGGGCCACCTATGACGAGATTCTGATGAAGGACGAAAAAGGTTGGAAATTGAAGCCTTATGATTGTATTGCTGGAAAATTGACAGGATGGTTGCAATACCATCAAGTCAATGATGTTTTTAAAGAGGACAAAAAATTAGGATTTGAAGACAAAAAATCGAAATTTCAAATAGACATTATAGAAAGTAAGTCTAAACTACTTTCAAAAATGTATAATCTCCTATTAGAATGGAATACAAAAGACGAACTTATAAAAGAGGCTATGATAAAATGGGCTATTGATCTAGGACACAACATAGACTATGATGTATGGGCCAAACTCTGGAATGAGAGTATAAAATTCACCGCTTGTTCTGCCTTAAAAGAGAATGTTATGAAGATGGTCTATCGTTGGTATCTTACTCCCACCAAATTGGCAAAAATGTACAGAACTAGTAGTAAAACTTGCTGGAAATGCAAGGAAAAGGATGGCAACTTCTTTCATATGTGGTGGTCATGTAATAAATTAAAAGAGTTCTGGGAATCGATTTATAACGAGTTAAAAAAGATGTTTAAGTATAGCTTTCCCAAAAAGCCGGAAGAATTCTTGCTAGGTTTGGTGGGAGAAGATATTAAGAAGACTGATCAAAGATTATATTTGTACGCAACAACAGCAGCTAGAGTTCTGACAGCTCAAAAGTGGAAGCAACAGGAGATGCCAACAATAGGAGAATGGCAGATAAAGCTGGTTGAATACGCTGAGATGGCTAAATTGACACACAGAATTCGCAATCAGGAGGAGACAAAGTACCAAAAAGAATGGTGTAAATTTTTGATCTATATAAGTGAGAACTGTACAAATTTGAAAACTTTGGCAGGATTGAAGTAAATCTTATGTCATGTTGTAATATCTAATCAAAGAAACTGTGAACTATAGAATAGAATAGGAAAACTGATGGAAGGGAAGGACGGAAGTCAACAGCTCTACGGAGCATAAAGTAGGATATATGTAATAAGATTTGATGTTTTACTGGTGTTGGTGGGTGATCTTAAATCTCAATAAAAATTATTTATATAACTGTAACAATTTTCTAAAACTATCCAATCACTGAACGTCACTTTTGATCCCTTATTTGCATAACTATCTACAGTATCCCCCTGCTGGCCCAGGGTGAGAACTTCAGCACATAACAGTTTTATAAAAGTGGGTGGTATATAAATGTTTTTAAATAAATCAAACTGTGGCATGATTCACCCAAAAGGAAGCAGTTGTTCAGTCCCAAGGAAAAAGAAGAGTATTTGGTCCTTTGAGGAAAAAAGAAAAAAGGGCAGTCAGCCTTGGAATATAATAAACCCATGTGTAAATGCCATGGTTTCGTTAAAAAATAAAAAATAAAAGAGGAAACAGATGTTGAGAAACAGATTTCCATTTGGTTGATTTCCAACAGCTTATTTGCTCGAGCCAAGTGAAAAATTCAAAACAAAATGTTTTCCCATTTTAATGTGCGGGGTGGGGGGGAGGAAAGATTGCTTCTCTTTGTTCCCCACCCCCTACCCACACCCCAAAACTCATTCCTGTAACAAAATGAAGCAATAGCGGAATTCTGGTTTTGTGAAAAATGTCACGCAGTCGAAGGTGTCAGTTAAGACAAATGTGAAAATATTACAGAAAATGTTCTACCTGGTGGGTCGCTGCAAATGTTAATGAGAGCTGTGTCTCTGTGTTCTGTCTCTTAAAGATTTGTCAGAGGCATGGGGGGATGACGACAGCAGAGCAGAAGAGCTTCTCTGCTACATTTTCGCAGAAGCAGAGTGGTCCCTCTTACCGACGCTGCTTTTTAGCTGGAAGAGGGGTCTCGTAAGGGCCAGTTGGGAATAAAATCATCAATTTGATTTGAATTAATTTTATAATGAAATGATTTTAGAATGTTGTATTATTTTATTGTTGTTAGCCTCCCTGAGCCCAGCTTTGGCTGGGGAGGGCGGGATATAAATAAAAATTATTATTATTATTATTATTATTATTATTATTATTATTATTAAAATGGAGTGAGGGTGGAGAAGACAGATGAAATGGCAGGGAGAGCTAGGGGAACATCAGGCAGCTGGATTTCAAACACCAAGGAACAATAACCAACAAGAGATCCATGAAACACCTTCCAAGAAACAGGAAGACTTCCCTTCTCAACATCCTTAAATGCAGGATTGGAAACGCATGGTGCATCTGATGTAAGTTGAAGTCCTGGATAGAGTTAGCCTGACCACTGTGGCCCATGCCTTAGTAACCTCAAGACTGGATTGCTGCAATGTGTTCTATGTGGGGCTCCCCTGGGGTCTGGTTCAGAAGCTCCAGCAGGTGCAGAAGGAGGCAGCCAGATTGCTAATGGGACCATCTAGCCAACAACATGTAGCACCATTTGTTAAAGCATCTACACCAGCTGCCTATCTACCGCAGAAGCAGGTTCAAGTTCCTTGTGTTAATTGACAAAGCCCTGAACTATTTAGGTCCTGGGTACCTCAGATACCACCCAAACCCTTGTATCCCAGTTTGATTGTGGAGATTATCTTCAGGAGTATCATTGGTTGTTCTCCATGTTGGCGAAGCTCATTTGACAACAACAAGAAAAGGAGCTCTGTGGAACACTCTGCTAACAGAGATTCAAGAGGTGCCTTCCATTTCAACTTTTGAACATCTGCTGAAAACTTTTCTGTTGCGTCCAGTTTATCCAGGCAATTAAGAATACATATTCCTGCAAAAGCTAGCTGATTTATCTTAAAGATCTATATTGTTTTTATTGTATGGCTTTGTGTACAATTGTTGTGAACAACTTTGATATTTACCTTTTGAATTAGTGGTATAGAAATATTTGTATAAATAAAAGAAATAAAAACTTCCATCAGTCCCAGCCAAATGGCCAGTGGGCAAGGGATGATGGGAAATGTAGTTCAGCAAGACCTGGAAGTCCAGAAGTTCCTTGACTCTGCTCGCCCCTTTCTCTGTGTCAAATTTCCCATTCTGAGCTCATCACAGCAAGCACCGGTCCTTTTGCACCTTGCTTGAGAACAGCAACCCAACACCGTGGGCAAAGCACTCAAAAGGCATCAAAAATATTCATCGGGAGAATTCTGAGTGTGGTTTGGGTTTTGTTTTAAAGGGAAGCATGTTATGCACATCAGCAGACGGCAATGATCTTAGACTTTTAATTAGTGCTGAACTGAAAAGATCTCAGCGGAGCTCAATTTGAGGGGTGGTGGTGTAAAAATAGCCCTCTGAAACTACAGGTAATTTTGGGGGGGAGGGTGGATTCAACACAGCCTCAAAGCACATAGCCTGGAGCACCTCAGCCAGACTGTCACAACTGATCACACCCTTCTGAATAACCATGGCAGGCTACACACCAGCACCTGTTTTTAAATAGCTTTGAAACTGAATCGTATACGTGGAATCAATACAGGTTCTAAAAATGAAAAATGAACAATGCCCAACCACTGTAATTGTTTCTCCTTGCTAAATCTTTATCAATCTGAAGGGAAAGTGTCAACACTAAAGACAGTTTCATTTCCAACATTATTTAAGAGCACAACATCCTCCAAAAACAAAGAAGGGTAGCTGGGGTGTGAATAAGGGCACTTTTTTAATGATTATTTGTTGTTGTTATTTCTTGGCACTACTTCCATGTCTTAATTTTTTCATGTCCCATTTCATGAAACTATTTTCTGGCACTGAGGTTAATCTGGATTAAGTGGATATAGATGTCTTGCAGGTTAGACCAGGAGGGCTGGAAAGCAGGAGGAAGGGGTTCTGCTGCTATTCCTGGAGGCACTTAGGACTTCATCCAAGCCAGCAAGCTAGTTCCAAACTAGGCCTAGCTATAAATGCTCGTTCATTTTGTTTAAAGCAGCATGGGCCGTGTATGAACTGTAGGAAATTCGTGGCAGATTATTTGAGGAAAATGAAAATTGGGAATGGGAAGAAGGAGGAAGCACACGAGCACGTCATCCCATTAATTCACATCTCATGCTGCGTGTGAGTTTGAGGGCCTGGCACTACATGGCAGATATTTGACAGATAAGCCTATCTAATCACTGAGCACGTTAAAGAAGTTTCATTAGCAGTGCCTAAAAATAAGGAATGCTGTACACCCGTTGAATGGCACAGAAAGCTAATAATCCATCAGGGTGTAAATGACAGATGTATCCTAGGCATCTGCTTCAGTCCATACCCAACCTCATTAAAATATCAATTTGCAATTCAGAAACGAAGGCGGGAACTCCAGTGTCGCAGTTCTGCTTATGGAACAGCTTTTGATTCAGTAGAGGCGTCTGCCAACATGAGGGAAAGCAAGGCGATTTTCATCTAGTCACCCTTCCCGCTGCAGGATCCCCCCGTCGTGCCTCAAAATCTTGTCAAGGGTCAGAGGAGCCTCCAGAACAGCATCGAAGGTGACACAGGTAGGCTTGACGAGAAATGTCTCCCCTTCTCTTACTTGAGCGCAGGAGTGAGGGGACTTTAAACTCCCTTAATGCTATTGGACTCCAACTCCCATCAGCCCCAGCCAGTATTGGGAGTTGTATTCGAGCAACATTGATGCCCATTGCAGATTGATTCTGCATTCCCCAGCAGGCGTGTCCATTCAAAAAGAGATGTAGGCGGTGGTCCCAGCAGTGGAAGTGGGCGGGTGTTGTGTCTGGGCACGGAACAGGATTGTACTCCCCATTTCCTTCTTCGTTCACCTGGGGTATGTGCAGGCCTAATCGAGGGGAGGGGTTTTCAAATGTGTATCAAGGAATCACACCTACCCTTTGTGGGAGGCGGGATTCCAGAATCAATCTAGATAGAAAGCAGCCTGTTGAGGAAAAGCATGAACAATTCCAGATTGAGGGGAAAGTATGACTATTCTTATTACCCCACCCTTCATCCTAAGGTCCCAGGGCAGGGTTATACAGTGGTACCTTGGGTTAAGTACTTAATTCGTTCTGGAGGTCCGTTCTTAACCTGAAACTGTTTTTAACCTGAAGCACCACTTTAGCTAATGGGGCCTCCTGCTGCTGCCACGCCGCCGGAGCATGATTTCTGTTCTCATCCTGAAGCAAATTTCTTAACCTGAGGTACTATTTCTGGGTTAGCAGAGTCTGAAACCTGAAGCGTATGTAACCTGAAGCGTATGTAACCCCAGGTACCACTGTATTAAAACACAGTATTAAAAACACTTTAAAACAACTTGCAGCTACAGGCACACTACCACTTGCAAGTGATCAGCACATGCACGCATGGCTGAAATGTGCACCAATTTTGGCGCCCGAAGGGGGTGAAGTGGGATCGGGACAGGACGGACTTGCCTTCATCCCCCTGGGAACAGAGCCCCTGTGTAAATGGGGATTCCCCTGTACATTTTTGTGCTAAAAACAGGTTAGCCGTAGGATGCCACCTTAATCCAAGCCAGAGTCCTGTCTACGTTGGCTGGCAGAGGCGGTCCAGGGTTTCAACCGAGGGACATCCCAGCTCTGAGTGGAGATAATGTTGAGGATTGAACCTGGGACCTTCCTAAATGCAAGGCAGATGCTCTGCCACTGAGCTACAGTGGTACCTCGGGTTACAGACGCTTCAGGTTACATACGCTTCAGGTTACAGACTCCGCTAACCCAGAAATAGTACCTCGGGTTAAGAACTTTGCTTCAGGATGAGAACAGAAATCGTGCAGCGGTGGCGCGGCAGGCCCCATTAGCTAAAGTGGTTAAGAACAGTTTCAGGTTAAGAACGGACCTCCGGAACGAATTAAGTTCTTAACCCGAGGTACCACTGTACACTGCTTCCCCTCTAAAGCACGACTAGCAGACTGGGACATTATTTCTCTGGGGTGGAAACGCTCCATAATATTTTTCTGCCGCAGCCAACTATTGCACGCAGATAAGTGAGCAAGGTTTCTCAGTGTTGCACTCACTCAGCACCCATGTTCTGTGGGACCAGCACAGCAGTGCTATCCTGATACACCGAGATTCACGCCAAGAAATTGGTACTTGCCAATTAAGAAAGAAATAACTTCCACTAATTAGGAGTGAATATGGGGTGGGGGCCCAGCCAGCTGACAGCACTTTCTTTGCCCTAGAAAAAAAAAATCTTTCCGAACACATGATAATATACTGCTGTTGGCAGGCTGGCTGTATTACAATACTTAATTATCACTTCTGACAAGATAAATCAAGCACATATTTTTAAAATTTCACATAAGCTAGCATGATACTCTGTTTCGCCTCTTTCTTGGCTTGCAAGTGAAAAGGACAGTGGCAAAGCTGAGGCCATTTCAGTATTTAACTTTATATACATATATAGATACAAGAATTATAATCGGACAGGACCCTAATTCTCGATGCCCTACACACCCACACCCTAGGTAAAATACAATTGGCCCACTAGATGCGGCAGGACTACAACTCCCATCATCCCTTCTTCCATGATGGGAGTTTGAGTCCCTCAGATCCAAAGGGCCACACAACCCTCAACTTTGTACGACGCTGTGGTTTAAACTTTAGAGGCAAGGTTGGCTTCCCCCACCCCCAAAACGAGATTGGGAGATGTTTATTTAAGAGTAATTCAGCTAATAATCTCTTCTCTTTCCCCAGCACCAACACCCTCCCACTTAAATGTAATTTTGACATCCATTTCTTTTCTGACTAGATAATACTAGATTATAAAATTACAATGTGGTAGCTTAAACGTATTTAAAAGGAAGTATGCCAGCAGTGCAGAAGAAGCAGAAGCAGAAGCAGAAGCAGAAGAAGAAGAAGAAGAAGTCAGGCAGAATTAAGGGGAAGAACTTTCAGTGGTATTCATACTTTATTCAAAGCAGATCCATTGAAATTAATGGGCATGTTAGGTCCATTCATTTCAGCAAGTCTACACCAAGTGAAATTAAGTTGAAAACCACCCTTAGAAATTATAGTGAATATTTTAACACAAGCCTGCCACTTTATAGACAGATCTCCCAAATCTACACTACTCATTTTGGGGTATGTTCACAATATTGTAAGGGCCAAAATATTAAGTATTGTTGCATCACACCAACATCCAAATCTCTTAAGGAACAACATGCTAAATCATCATGTTAAGGACTAATCTGTGACACTCCAGGTGTTATAAGGCCCTCCCATTAGCCCCAGTCAGCATGATCCAGTTTTACCAGCCGATTTGAAGATAAAGCACTCTGTCTTACACTTTAGATATACTTTCTAAAGAGCATGAAGAGTCCTTCATAGACCAACCAGGTCTGACCAAGTGGGTCAGATGTGTTGTAATATACAGTTACTGTCTCACACTCAAACAAAAAACAAACTATTTTTAAGGAAAATTGTTTATGTCCAATAAATTCTGGACATATGGCAACCCTATCCCTTTGCAACCTCTCCCTCTTCTCCTGTTTCCTCAAAGACACTGCAGCTGAGTATTGCTCCCAGCTCATGTAGAAAAATCATGTGAATGGAAAATCTCTCCAAAATGGGATTTCTGCTGCTTTTGCTAATGCAAGGACTGCATGAGTCTTTTGCAAGGAAACCAAGTTCGTTCTTTTTAAGTCTTTTTGGAATCATTTTTTCTTCTTTATCATTCCTGTCAACAGATGGAGACTTGTTTGCTTTAACTTCTGAAACCCTGTAAAATCTTCACTTATTTGCAAAGCAGTCTGTAATTTATTCTAGCCTAAGTATTTCTCCTGGGGAATGTTTGTTTAAAGAAAAATAAGGGCAGGTGTAAAATCTAACAAAGCTTTATTGTGCTTGGTAGCAATCACCACTGTACTAACTCTGCTAGGAGAAAGAGTCTCTCTTCCAAAACTCTCTAACAGGCTGTGGCCCATTAGCTGCCACTGCGTAGACAGCACTGAGCAAGATGGAACCATGATTTGATTTGTCATAAAGAAGCTACTGTATCTGTGATCCTATGCGCAGGAGCTGCTTCCTGTCAGACTACAACCCTAACCCCACAGACCTAGAAGTCATGGTTAGGATTGTTGGTATCTGAAAGCATGAAGTGTAGGCACCATCATCAAGTCAAGTCCTGCCACTCCAAGGGCAGAGGTGGACAAGCTAAGGTCCCAAAGAATGCTCTGAAGGTATATGAGGCCACCCCCTTCCCTTGCTGAAGCTAAGCAGGTCGTGATGTGGTCAGTGCCTGAAAGGGAGACTGCATGATGACTTCATGATCTCCACCTTGGGTTCCATAGGAGCCAACTCCTAGGGGCCGTGGGGGCTTCGGCCCACACAACAAAATATTTAAGGGGGTGGGGCCCCATAAGTTTATGGACATTCCCATGATGTGTGTGCAATTATGTGATCAGTTATGAGGGGCAGGGCTTACTTGGGCGCCCACAATATTTTATTCAGGTTGGCACCCCTGTTGGGTTCCATGGTGGAAGAACCCAATGTGAGAAAATGTGAGAAAATAAATAGCAAGAAACATTGAACTGCAGTATGCCTCACCCAGATGAATGAAAACCTTGAAATGAAAAGTTAGGCATTAGAACCAAGTAGTATTCAAGTTCTCATGAAAAACAGGCTTCAGGCAGCTTTAAGTTTGGCAAACCCAAAGAAACTAATCCATATTAACTCTGAAAACTAGGCAGACTATCTGAAAAGCAGCTGGAACCTTGATGCAAAAGATGTTCAATAGGAACAGTCCCTGTTTTATTTTGGAAACACATCTCTTTTTCTCATTTGAAAAAAGGGGGGGAATGTTCATTTATCTCAGCTTCTTCTTCTCTCTCTCTCTCTCTCGCTATCTGCCCCCCACCCCCATCTCCCTCTCCAAAAAAAGCTGAATGCACAAGAGTAAACAGCAAGGTGACAATATATTCCAGCATCGATCGCTCTTAACTTGCCTTTTTAATCATTTATCAAAGGGTGTTTTTTTTGAAGAGCAGCTCTGGAGTTATTGATTTGCCACAAAGGACCATTCACAAGCCCCCAAGGCACACAGCTACTTACACGGAGAAAGTATTTTACATTCCACTTTATTGACCGAGATGAAGACATCTAAATATCAGCGCTTAGTTATACGAGCATCTGCGTTGGCAAGAAGTCTTCGGAGAAGAGTAAAGGCATGGTGGGGAAACAGAAGCACAGGCCTTTCCGCTGCCAGAGGAAAAGATGAATTACAGTTCAGCCTGTAAAAATGGTATACTAGTTCATATATAAAAAAGGAGTAATGAGCTATTAACATTATTTCATTAAGAACAAAACTCTGCCTTTTCAGTACACATATCCAGGAATGCTGGATGCTTACACTAAGAAGAGCCTGCAGGATCAGGCCAAGGGACTACCTAATCCAGCATCCTATTCTCACAGTGGCTACCAAAATACCACAAGCAGAATCTAAGCACACGGGCATTGGTTCAAGGAAAAACATAAAAGGAGAATTTCCTCTGATGCTAGGAATCCAATTCAGGGGACAAAAACTCCGGTGAGAGCACCCCTGAAGAGATTTAAAATCAGCAACGTAAAGCAAAGTAAAATGTAGACTGAAAAGCATTTAAAAATGTGCTCCTCCAAGTGAGTTCCAAAGTTTCCCATTTCCCCTAACACAGAAAAGACCACACTTTGGTAAGTTGAAAAATGTTTGCTTACAAATTTTCCTAAGGTCAGATTCATGTGCTTTTCTTTACATCAGTCAGAAAAAGTTGCACAAGCAGTAAAACGTAGCTTAGTTACAAATGAGTACAAATTCCTAAACTATTGGTATAAGAAAACATTGCTTTCAGACTGTATTCTTGCAAGCAAGCAAGCAAGCAAGCAAGCAAGCAAGCAAGCAAGCAAGCAAGAAAGAAAGAAAGAAAGAAAGAAAGAAAGAAAGAAAGTGATTTGGCTGAACTGGAACAACCAGTTCACACCTCCTCACACTGGATTCTCAGGTAGACTGGGAAGGGAACAAAGACTTGATTACCTATTTCCTCCCAAGGTAAGGAGAAGGGACACAGCTAAGTCTGGCAGGACAGCTTACTCTATGGTAGTAACCCTTTCATGCACTAATTAGACTTAAGCATGTTGGCTGTATGAGGCTGGTTGTCCCACAAGGAGCCCTCTCCCCTCCTGTGGTTTCCAGCAACTTGTATTCAGCAGCATTGCGGCCTCCAACTGTGGAGACAGAGCACAGTCCTCATGGCTAGTGGCCTTGTCCTCCATGAATTTGTCCAATCCTCTTTTAAAGCCATCCAAGTTGGTGCCCATCATTACTTCTTGCAGGAGTGGAGTTCCATAGTTTGACTATGCATGAAGAAGCACATTCATTCAGCTTCACTGGATGTCCTCGATT
Organism: Podarcis pityusensis; assembly: GCF_964106645.2. Lineage (NCBI taxonomy): Eukaryota > Metazoa > Chordata > Lepidosauria > Squamata > Lacertidae > Podarcis > Podarcis pityusensis. The sequence continues at coordinate 58,884,985 of NC_138033.1, read as the reverse complement.
TCTGGTGTTATGAGAGAGGGGGGGAAACCCTCCCACTATCCACTTTCTCTGTCCAGTGCATAATTTTATACACTTCTATCATGTCGCCTCTTATTCATCTTTCCCCTAAACGCTGCAACCTTTCCTAACAGGGGAGTCACTCTACCTGCTTGAGCATTTTGATTTCCCTCTTCCGGACCGACACTGACCGGCAGTGTCTCGCCAGGTGTCTAGACAGGAGGTTTTTTTCCCCAAGTGGGGACTGAGCCTGGGACCTTACATAGGCCGGGGCAGGAGAACTGCTTAAATCAGCCAAGCCCAGAAAAATAGGTTGAAGTGAGGGACAGATTCTGCTTCTCCTCCCAACATGCTTCTTTGACTCTAAAAAGTTACTCCCTATCCAAGAATGCTGAAATTTGTACAGCCCAGCACGCTCACCTGGTCTGTCCCTACGCCTGAATAAGTTTTCAGAGGTGCATGAAAAGTAAAATACATTGGTACCTTGGGTTAAGTACCATATTTTTTGCACCATAACACTCACTTTTTTCCTCCTAAAAAGTAAGGGGAAATGTCTGTGCGTGTTATGGAGGGAATGCCTACAGGTGGCATGCCTACGGATTTTCCTCCTCTAAAAACTACGTGCGTGTTATGGTCGGGTGCGTGTTATAGAGCGATAAATATGGTACTTAATTCGTTCCGGAGGTCCATTCTTAACCTGAAACTGTTCTTAACCTGAAGCACCACTTTAGCTAATATGGGGCCTCCTGCTGCCGCCGGAGCACGGTTTCTGTTCTCATCCTGAAGCAAAGTTCTTAACCCGAGGTACTATTTCTGGGTTAGCGGAGTCTGTAACCTGAAGCGTCTGTAACCCAAGGAACCACTGTACATAAAATGTCACGAGTGGAGAAACTGTGATGTAACATCTGCACTATACTAGACTGCATCTCCTTTGGAAAGCCTTCCACAATGAGCACCATGGACCGGCAAGTTTGCAATTTTCAGTTTACAAGGCCTTTGCCAAAAACTTGTTTGAAGCAAGCTAGCAGCACATCAGAAGCAACAGCCCTAAAGGCAGCACGAGGAAGGATGCTTTCTATAGAACTTGATTATTGATTGCCCCGATTTTAAAAGTCCTGGGAGTTATACCTTGACCAAACACAGTTCATGCCTTTCTGTCCTAAGCCAGGCTTCGTCAACCTCAGCCCTAAAGATGTTTTGGGACTACAACTCCCATCATCCCTAGCCAACAGGACCCGTGGTCAGGGATGATGGAAGTTGTAGTCCCAAAACATCTGGAGGGCCGAGTTTGCCTATGCCTGCAATAGGGGGATGGGGAGAAAGCAAATCTAACACTAAAACAGGGGTTAGGGAACATTTCTCAGTCCAAGGGATGTGCATTTGTGCATGAGCAATACACAGGTATATCTCACAGTAGAGAATGGAGCAAAGAACCTTTTATGGAGCTACCACTCGGTCATCCTTCCCTCCATTTCTGATGTTCAGGCATAAGTGCTGCTTTACATAGCCAAAACAGCATCACCCGCACAAGACCGCTGGGAACCAACTCCAAGCAGATAGGCAGGAATATGTTTCCCCAGTCTCCATTGCTACTCTGTCAGGGCCTGGATGAGTGACTCCCAGGTAGCCACATTTAGGAGCCAATTTCCCTTAGCCTTGAGCTAACCTGACAGAGAGTAGGCACCCTACTCTTTTTGCTGAATTGGGCATCCAGCTCTGATAATGCAGGCATGCTTTTCCTCTGCGAACATGACAATCTCTACGCACATGTCAAGCTAAGGCAAGAGAATTTCTCTAAAGAAGCATTGTGTCATTACAGGCCTGTGGACTCGTCGTTTTGACCACTGTTGTTTTGACGAAAGCAAAGCTGCCTCAGTGGTGTTTATTGAAGAAATCCACCAGATGCACATTCCTGGCCCTGGTACAACGCCAGTTCCCCTCTCAGCTACTCGCAAGAACTCCCGAGCATTCGGACAGACGACCACGCCTCTCTCATTCCTCCAAGTTCAAAGATCTTCCATCTCGCCCATACCTTTCCAAACCTCTCACTCGGGGAAACGTTTTCTGAGTTAACTGAGACCGCCCTGAGAATCACCAGGTCTTTCTTCACCAAAGCACAAGACTACACGGTTTTCTAACACCCGTTAAATCTAAGCACTGCAACTTCCGGGTTGGCGCCATCGCCGAATGGCGGACTCCCTCCGAGCTCCGGAGGGAGCCTGCTCGGCAGGGGCTGGGTCCTACCGCACCGGCGATGCGGGGACCCTTAAAAACCACGGCCACGAGGGTCGTGGACATGGAGACTCGGCTGGCACCGCTAGCGCCCTCCCGACTCGTGAAGGAGCCTTTTTAAAGGCTACGGATCGGGTGCCGGGGAGAAGCGTGGTGCTTTGAGTCCTCTGCTATCCCTGCCGAGCGCAGCCGCATGCCATCCGGCGGAGAGCGCTGACTTCTTCCATTGAAAATTCGGACTTTTAGACAACAACCCGTGAGTAATTTGGAAACTGGGTTTAAAAGGAGGAAAAAAAAGAACTTCTTTTTGAATTGGACACGAGCGGGGGGGGATCCAAAAAGGAAGTCAGTCCCCCCCCCTATTGTAGACCTTCCAAGACAAGGACGGGGAAACCTAGGTCCAAAAAGATTTGTATTGCTGATAAAAACTAAGAATTCCACGATGGGGAATCATAAGAACTGTGCTGGAGGATGAATTGAGGGAGAAGAAACGTACCCCCCCCCCCTGGGAACCGGGGTGATTGAAGAGAGAGCCTGGTGAAAAGAGTCGGAGATTTTGACAGCTGTCAAAGTAGCTGTCAAAGTCGGAAAGCAGAGAGGATTTTACTATGAGAACTTTGCTGGCTAAATTTGTTACAATTTGCTACAACTTGTTAAAACTTGGATACAAAATGGCGAAAACATGGATAACAATCGGACTTTTGGACTAGAGAAGACAAAGTTACAACAATCCCCCTAGAGGAGTTTCGGGACATTACAAAGATGGTCGTAAGTGGAAAAATACCATTGGAATTTCACAGGACTGGTTATCTTCTGGGAAAGCTGCAAAACGGAAATAATATTTTGTCTACAGGGTGTTCAGCTAAAGGAGACAATAGAATTTTCTATTGAAGAAAGGAAGGGACTGAACGCAAGTTTTTGTTCCTGAATAATAATAATCCCTGCAGACTTACTAAGCTTCTGAATTAGAACGTTTCAGCAGCGGAACAAGAGGAAACTGGACTACAATTTGGAAAGAACAATGGGGGGAGCTTTATTAAAGATCTGAAGTTAAGTGTTCTAAAAATAACTATGAAAGGAAAAAAAAAAAAAAACCAGCAAGGAGTTGGGGGAAATAGGTGATTTATGGATTGTAAGAATTCCAGGCGGATAACATGGTTTGGTGGTCAGGGGGAAATTGAACCGGGGACAGGGGGGGAGAACTAAAATCCAAAGGCTTGTCAACTTCTTTTTATTGAACTGGCTTTGTTTTATCTATTATACCTTTTATTTCTTATTTCTGATATTTCTATTATGTGGGGTGTCTTTATTATTAAAAAAAAGGGAAATTGTGGAATGAAAATGGGGTGGGCCCTGGGAAAGAAATTTTTTGTGTTTTTATTAAGGGTATTGATGAGGAGTGTAGAAATTTTAAATTCGAATAATGGTTTAAACAAATTAAGTTTTTAATCAGAACTGAGAGCTTGTGGAGCCAACAATATGAAAAAGGAATATGGTAGGGGTGGGGGAAGGGGGGAGTCCCAGAAAGTGGATATATGAAAATAGGGCTATGAATGTATTTTAATTTTTACTTTCTGTATTTTTGAAAATTTTAATAAATATTATTTAAAAAAAAAAAAATAAATCTAAGCACTGCAGTTCTACACCCTAATATATTTTAAGAATGCTCACATGGATCAGCTGTGTAACAGGTAATGTTTATTGAAAGGGACCGACAGAACTCTGTACAAAACAAAGAGGGGGAACAATTTCCTAAATATATATTTTTAAAAAAGTTTTATTTAAAAACAGCTGAAAATAATAGACCACCACTACTACGTAGGAAGCAAAGCACACTTTTCAGCTGTGGTTAAGAGGTCAACAGTTTTACGGTACTGTGAACAGCCTCCTTCCTCCTGCAGCTGGAGCTTCAAATGTATTTTTTAATAAGGTGTCTTCTATCAGAAATAAATACAGTAAGTGATATATGTATGTATGTATGTATGTATGTATGTATGTATGTATGTATAGCAAGTAGAAAGGGAGCATATCCATTCGAAAGGTTCCACGGGGAAGTTTTCTTTTACTCTCAAGTGCTGGGTTCAAAACTCACACCAAGGAGTAGAAATTTCAGTTGTGCAACAGACGTGCTGCATAGGAGAATAAATACACTGGAATCACACGCAAGCAAGGAATGGAGCCAAATAATAATAATTATTTTTAAGGGATGGATGTCAACAGTTTCAGCTACTCGGCAGCAAGCCAGCCGGCAGCCAGGCTATATATTATTCCAATGCCATTCTACTAAGGAAATCTAGTAGAGAAATGTGCCAAAGCTCCCTTTGCCATTTCGCTTGAAGTGGTTGCCCACAATGGACACAAACATCTCCTGAGACATCAGGTTGTCGTCCGCTTCCGTGATGCCCAGGTTGCTCAGCCTCTTCTTACGCAGATGGCTCTTCTTGAGAGATGCGGCGGAAAGTTCGTTGGCGATTTCAGAATTGCCTTCCGTGTGCTCAGAAATGCCTGCCCTTCCATGAGGCTCCCACCCACCACCGACCTGTTGATGTGCATCTTCGCAAACCGGGATGGAGACGTCGCCCGTGGGATGAAGGTCCTTTGCTTGCTCTAAGCCAGAAACAACGACATTAAGTGGAATCCATACGTACGATTGATTTCATTGACTACCACATCTTAAAAACAGTTTGAAACTTTGAATCCTAACAATAAGACAGGACCTGAAAATGTACACCTCAAGTGTCAAAAAACCAGGGACAAAAGATGCATCTTCAGCATCCTCCTGAAACTGTATAATGAAGGTGCTAAACATACCTCTGTGGGGAGTTCCACAGCTTAGGAGCTGCCACAGGGAAGGGTCCTCGCCCAGGCTGCCACCCCCCAAGACTCTGTGGGTGGAGGAACTGCCAAGAGAGCCCCCTTCTGAATGCATCAACCTGGCCAAAGGCAAAGCAGTTCATCATGGGAAGGGCTATTAGCCATCCTGGCTATGTCTGCCTCCATGGTTGGAGGCAGCAACGGTCCTGAATGCCAGTTGCTGGAAACCACAGGAGGCCACAGCTTCTGTGCTCATGGCCAGCTTGCAGGCGTCCCATTGGGGTCTCTGGTTGGCCACTGTGAGAACAGGATGCTGGACCAGATGGGCCACTGGCCTGATCCAGCATGGCTCCTCTTATCCTGGGGTTCAGAATAGGCATTATTATTATTAATAATTTATTGAATTTATATACGGCCCTATACCCGCAGGCCTCAGGGCAGTTCACAGGTATTGTTGCCTTTCATTAACTTACCTGGGCCACTTAAGAATGTGCCTCCTGAGCTTTCTGGAGCGCTCTCTTTGACAGTAGGCTTCACCAGGACCACTCCATACCCTTCATTATTATGTATTACATTGTTCACCATTGTTATCTTGGGAACGTCATAATTTTCATCCAAAAAGTCCTAAAAGCCAAGGGTGAGAGAGATTCCCAGTCCAGAAGGTAAGATTGCTCGTCTTCTCATTTCATATATTTATTACTAGGACGTTTATACAGTGGTACCTCGGAAGTCGAACGGAATCCGTTTGACTTCCAAAATGTTGGGAAAACAAAGCACGGCTTCCAATTGGCTGCAGGAAGCCGTGGAAGCCAAGTCGGACATTCGGGATCCAAGGTACAACTGTACTCTGTTTTCCTCTACTGTGACAATTGTCAAAGCGGTTCCCATAATAATAATAAATGTAGGATAATATTTAATAAGAACAAAATCAACAAAACTCAACTGTCAGATCAAAGACAGACAACGAGATCAACACCAGAAACTAGAAAGGGAAAAATGGTCAGGGAATCGTATGAGGAAATAAATACATTTTTAACTTCCAGTGGCAGCAGTCCAATAGGGAGGTCACAGGGTAGGTGCCACTACAGAGAAGGCCCTCTTCTAGACCACAGCCAGGTGCTGTGTAATCCAATCAACAGATCCTCCCCATCAGATCACAGTGGACAATAATGACCACGATGGAGAGACCAAAAGCAGGTTCCAGCATAACACTAAGCCAGGGGTGGTGACTTCTTTCCTCCTAGAGTGAGCCAGGAGGAGCAAAAAGAGTGCAATTTGGTCGCACAGTCTAAGTCATAGTTTATGGCAGGGTTGAGGTGCCCCCCCCCCAAGGTGTTCTTGGGCTGCATCTTCCCAACAGCCCCAGCCAAGCATGGCCAATGGTGGGAACTCCAGATCAGCTGCATCTGAAGAATCACAGGTTTCCCACAGCTGATGTGCAGCTTACAGAGACATTCAAACCAATGAGAGCTCATGAAACTATGCCCTTCTCTCTGCCCACACAGCTCTGCCAATCTGATGTTACCAGAAGCATAGGAAGCAGCCCTGCTAACCCCAATTCTGCTCACACACTCACTTTTATTAGGATTCCTTCTTTGCAATGGTGTATGCCGTTCCCCATCAACGTACACATGCTGCCCGGATAGATTTCTACACCGGCACCCTGCAATTAAGAGGCGGAGATGTTGCTAATCAATAGGCAATTCTAAGAGGCTGTTGGAGAAATCAATAAGGCCTAGACTCCTGGATAATCGACAAATGAACTTTGCTCTGGTCAACAGTTCAAGTGCGCATGCGGCGAGCGATGCCTGGTGAGGGTGGCATTTGCGTGGTCCACATTCTGCTCTAACCAGAACAACAAAAAGTTGCTCAAAAGCCCTGTCACACGTTGCAAACGCCACACAATGCTAGATAAACTGATTTGAAAGGGCAAACCTATTTTATAGTAACTGTTTGTAATCTTCTTGCAATTTCTGTAATTTTCTAGCGTATCCGAGGAAGCGCCTCGCGTGTGCTTTTGAAAGAGGAGCGGATTATTAGCCGGCGTCGAACGTATCTACCGAAGCTGCTTTTGTTTCCTTTTCAATGCATCTGTCAATCGCAAGAAGAGCATCAATTCCTACCTTAGCACCGTACAAGTCGGAATTTTTCATTAAAAGCTCAGCCGATGTTCGCACTGCCACCCCTGTGGTCTCGCACTGCAACACACAGTTCTCCAGGGTGGTCTTCCCTTGATGAACACCTGGGTGGGAGGGAGAGAGAAGAACGCTCTGAGCTGCTGCACCTGTAGCCCAGATTTAGAAGTGGTTCCTGGTGAACCCCAACAAACACAAGCAAGGAATTCTAGAGTGTTCGAGTTATGCAAGCCTGGGGAAGCTCAGTGGTAGAGAATGTGCTTTGCATGCAGAAGGTCCCAGGTTCCAGCACATCCAGGTAGGTCTGGGAATGTCCCCTGTGTTGAACACTAGAGCTCTGCCATTCTGTATCAAGGATCCTGAGCTAGAGAGACCAGTGGCCTGATTCAGTAGAAGGCAACAGAAGACCCAAGTGTCTTTTGTGCAGCGGGGGGGGCAGGAGACCAGGGGTTGGACGGACAGATGCAAAAGCATCACGAACAGAAACTCTTCACACTATAACCTTTGGTTGCTGGTCCACTGCAAAATTGTCACTCATTAGTTCTAGAGTGATGGATTCGTCTTTAGGGGGAACATTTCAGTGGCTTATTTTCAGGACATATTGCCATGCTGGAAGTTGCACCAGGTCTACAATTATTAGCTGCTGGAAACTTTTCCTGCTGAATCGTTTTCTCAAGTGGTTTGTTGTTGTTGTTTTTGGATTGCATTTTGTGGTTTGAGTTGTCGCTACCCACTTTGGAGAAGTGTCCTATTGAGAGGCAGGTGAAAATCTTCTAAACAAATGAACAATTGTGTATGTGGGGTGAGAAGGTCCTTTGGAAGCAGGGGCAACGCTGGAACTGAACAGGAAGCCTTTGCAGGCCAGATTTGGCCTCTGGACCTCCTATTTTTCTCCTCCCTACCCGCCATTAAGTATTTATTGCGACAGCCAGAATTTTTACAGAAAGTTACTCTTCGTAAGAACATTTTAGGGACATACAGTTAGTAACTTCTCTCGAGCAGTGGCCCAAGAACCCTCTCTTTTCGTGGTGCGTGAATATATTTTCACATGTAGAAGGTGCTGAAATAGTCTTGCTAGCCCATGTAACATTTGTTATTCAAATCTACCTCTCGATGACGAAGTGTTAATTATCACCTGCTCCAGAAGACAGAAGGGCAGAGCCAACAAGATTGTTGTCAAATTCAGATAGGGGTGGAGGGGTGCCAGATTCCCATTATGGAACAAAAATTTAAAAATTAAACTTTTGATATCAAACGATGGGGGCGGGCGGGTAAAGTATCCATGTTATGACATGCCTCTCTGGAACAGACCATCGATCACCAGCTGCCAACGAGGTCCCCCCCCCCCCAATGTTTTGGATGTCCACTCCCATCAGCCGCAGCCAGCACAACATCCGCCAGCATGGTTGATTGGAGTCACAGCCCAACACATCTGGAGGGCGAACCACAATGGTGACAGCAGAACGAGATTATTAATAAAAGCAGAGGTGAAAGGTAAGAAGATGAAACTTGAATTAGAACAAATAGGTGCTGCTTTGATGCAACAGATGCAGGGGGGATGATGTTAGGAATATGATGTTTCTAAGAATTAAACTGGGTCCCTACCATTAAAGGGTAGGAACATAAAAAGAGCCTGCTGGATCAGGCCAATGGCTCATCGAGTCCAGCATCCTGTTCTCACAGTGGCCAGCCAGATTCCCCAATGGGAAGCCTGTGAACAGCACTGCAGTGTGACTTGCTCTCTGCCCTCCTGTGGTAAACAGAAACTGGTATTCGGAACCACTCCTCTGCGGAATTACAGATCTGGGCCTCCCCACCCCAAATTCAGATAAGGAGGAAGGGAAAGAGCAAGAAAAAAACAACAGATGAAGAATGGGGGTGGTGCCTGGACAATTTGCAAGCCAAATCATGAGCCTTGCATGCTGGCCTGCTGGGTTAAGGCAACCCTCTCCTCTTTGGCAGCACCACCAAGGCAGAAAAATCTTGGGGTATTTCAATCCCACCATACACGAGTAGTAACAGAAGTCATCCAGGCATGGATCAAGTTACGGCAATCGTCCTAGACTGTCTATTTCACCTGTTATTAGGGTTGGCACAGCAGAAGAGGGACGGGGCCCAATCCACCACTTAGTTCCTCAGTCCAGCCTAGGGGGTGGCACGCCAAAGCCAGGTGGCAAGCTTAAGGTACTTACTCAAGATGCCCTCCACGGCATCGTGCTGGACCAGCTTCACACTGGAGATTTTCACATCCGCGGCACTGCACTCCACAAAAGCGTCCCCCTTCCCTCGTTTCTCTATCACAATGTCGTCTGGCAAACCGTAGCCTGCGGAGAAAGTTTCAGGAGGCAGAAGGAAAGAATAGTTTTGGCAGGCTGCAACAAATTCAGGGACCAGGCAGAGGGCCTTCTCAGTAGTGGCACCCTCCCCTCAGATGTCAAGGTGATAAAGAATTACACAACTTTTAGAAGACACCTGAAGGCAGCCCTGTATCGGAAGGTTTTTAACGCTTGATGTTTTTAGATATGCTGTAAGCTGCCCACAGTGGTTGGGGAAACCCAGCCAGATGGGCAAGGTATAAATAATATTATCATTATCGTTGTTGTTATTATTACCACCCTGTAGCAGCCACACCACCAGCCAATGTGCTGTAGTGGTTAGAACATCAGAGTAGGGCCTGGGAGACCAGAGTTCAAATCCCGCTCTTGGCCACAAAACTCAGAGAGTGGCCTCGGTCCAGTAACTAAGTCTCAGCACTAACCTTTTGGGGATAACACAGCAAAGGAGAAGAATCACGTCTACCACCTTGAGCTCCATGGAGAAAAGGTGGGATATACTTGTAACAATAAACCAGCTTCCTTTTTACACACTTCTGCATTTTAGGAGGGACGGTCTGCTCAGTTCTACGGCATTTAGTTAAATGACATACACAACAAATGTCCGGGCCCCCCCCCTCCTTTTTAAGGCTGCAACGCTGAGTTAACTAAGCTCTCAACAGTCGCTCGCTCTGAAGCACTTAAGAGAAATTTACGAGCATGTAAAAAAAAATTTATGGCTCGTCACTAGCAAGAACAAACAACAAGGCAAGCGATAATAACGACGCCATTAGAGAGCCATGAGATCTTTCTGGAATTAGAAAGAAAGTGCAGGAACTCTTGTTCACAAGGCACATCAAGCAAGGAGGAATCTTCTAAAAAGTAGCTCTTTAGCTGTGGTTCTGGGTTGTACTAAATGACCCTTGGAATCCTTTCCAACTCTACAGTTCTCCAACTCTATGAAGAAAGCACTAGGAACCATAGCAAGGCTGAATTCAGACGCGGGATTTATTGCAGCATTTTCCCAGTTAGGATGCTGGCACTTCTGTGCTCATTTGTAACATTCCTTTCACACTGCAGGAACTGTTGCATCACGGAACTTTGGGGTTGCTGTTGTTTTTTACTGATATACTGGCAGGTCACCCTAAACACTGGCCATGCAACTACTCCCCCACCCTTTCCACACATGCACACTTCTGTTCCCCCACGATTCACCCACGGAAATGGCCAGGAAGAACCATTTGCTGATTTACCACCCCAAATTTTGTCACTTGGCTCCTGCTCTTTTCTGGGTTAATGGAGTTGCAACGGGATTTCTCTCTCCCTCTCTCATTCTCTCTCTCTCTCTCTTGTAGCAATCTACACAGAAGTGCTAAACTTCCACTTGTTCAAATGTAGTGGGGAAGCCATGGCTCCCCCACTATGTGAACGAACCTTCCAACGAGTCTTGGCCTCACCTCTCCTTTCACAGCAAGGAGGAAATTGGGAACACCCACTTTTAACTAAATCACTGTTTCCTTTGAAGTCCAAACTTGGGAAACTGTGGTTTGCTTCAAACTCTAGTCAGCACAAAGCAGCGACGTTAGCTGCAGAGATAGCTCACTTGGTAGAGCATGAGACTCTTAAAACTCAGCGCCATGGGTTTGAGACCCACTTTGGGGACAAGATTCCTGCATTGGCAGGGGGCTGGACTGGATGACCCTCGTGGTCCCTTCCAACTCTACAATTCTAAGTGGCTTCAGTTCCCAGTTTCTTCCCAAGGGGCTTCCCAAGGCTCATTCACATGGCAGGAATCCACGGTTTCCCCCTTTTAAGTGTGAACCGGTACTGTACATCAACATACAAATACAGATACTTTCATTTGACCACAATTTTTGGTGCGGCTAAGAGGAGCATGCGTTGGTGGGCTCACTTTAAAAGTCTTGGATCAATTTATCAGTAAAGCTACCGCTCCCTTTCCAAAAAGGAGTCCATGCTAACATTAGTATAGGGGCCTAGGGTCACTGGGAGTGTGTGTTAAAGACCCGTTACTGTTTCTGTAGCAGGGCCCCCTGCCCTACATTGTCCTAGAGAGCCACCCAATCAGCTTGGAAAGAGAGCTTTTTAGCCACTGAAAATAAGTTCTCTCACCCTCTGGGCTAACTGGAGCCAATCAGAGTGAAGGAGGCGGAGTCAGCCACCGAGGATCGGCTCCTAGGGTCAGCTCTGGAGAAGTCGCAAGGGGAGAACACAGAGGAGTTGTTCCCAAACGCTCCAAAGCTAAGCACTTGGGGAAATTGGAAACACAAGTTGCTTCCATTTCAAGGGAAGGGAGTGTGCAAGTTCTGTACTGTATGGTGGGACTTCAAAAGAAGATATTAGAGCACTCCAGATCATTTGCCCACGTACCTGCACAGGTCTGGGTGAAAGGCAACACATGGAGATCTGTACCGACCGTTGCAATGCATTCCCCATTATATAATTCTAGGAAGTATAATCTTGGAAGGGGTGTAGCCCTGACTATCAGGAAAGGACCCTGCCCTTCTGGATTTGCCACTGTACTGCTGCATGTCATGCACCAACAATAACATTCAATGGGTCAAATTGGTCCATACAAACACAAACACACACAAACACACACACAGACACACACACACACACACACACACAGAGAGAGAGAGAGAGAGAGAGACTCCTCCCTTATCATTAACACCCATCCAACATCATTAACAGACCACGTTGCTAAAATGCCACCCACTGCTTTTATTTTTCACAGCTTCCAAAAAAGGAAAAAGCAGATCTATCAAACGACAAGCAATAAGACTTCCTGGCACTTGTTCAATCAGAAGCGTCGACTCGATGAATAAACTAGATGTCGGCTTTTGTTCCTTAAAAGCTCGTGGCGATGTCTGGTCTACTACGCTTTAATTTGCTTGCTCACATTCGCCTGACCTCTCTTGATAGGATGCGATTTGTCATAAATACCACCCCGAGTTCCCGAGCCATCTTATTCTCACTCCTACTGATAAAGAAATTTATTGAAAGCCTCTGTCCTGCAGGGGTACCACACACTGGCATGCATATCTATATAAATCAAACATTCGAGAAAGACTGGGAGAAAAAGAAAATCATTGTCATAAAAATAAAAGAAGCAAAAGTTGTTGGGTTTTTTGTTGTTTTTTTAAAGGAGGCCGGCAAGAGGGGGGGGGTTGGAAAGAGTCTGAACAGCAGGAAATTAAACCCTCGGCTCTTTTTCCACTAAAGACTTTTGACAAGAGAAAGATAGCGACTGCAACATAAGCCCCACAGCAACGCACAACCTATTATGCTAACAACCGCACAGCAGACCCCAGGTTCTTTTGGCAAACTTAAGGGAGGTGGAGCTGTCCGCAGTGAAGAAAGTCCAGGGAGAGAATTACAGGGTGGAAACAAAAAGGGGTTCGTGTCTGTTTCTCCAAAACAAGACAGAAGCATTTCCAGCACTGCCTGAATGAACCCTTATATATCCAAGCTCAGTCAGGGAGATAACCTGCAGGATCATGAGTTGGCGAGGCTCGTTTGACATTGCTCCAGTCCTGTGGAACTCACTGCCACTAGAACTTCTGTGCCAACTTTTAAACGCCTACTGAAAACTTTTTTCTATTTCACCAGGCCTATGCAGGCAATTAAGAATACATCCCTCTACCATGGTTAATTGATGCTTGTTTTTAGTTTTAGTTCTATGTTTTTAATGCTGTAAACTGTTTTGGTTATTTTAATGATACAAACGTTTTTACAAATAAATAAGCATTTCATTTTGGACCCATATTCCTGGATGAGGGTGGCTAGCTATGGAGATACACTTCAGAGAGTCCAGTCAGTGTCAGTGAAATATCAGAACATGAAGGAATAGCAACAGAGCTAAAAGGATTGACTGATCGCCATAGCTCTTATATATACACATTTCTATAGAAGAGGAGTTTCTTCCTATATTTTATCTATTAAATTTCTGTGCAGAAGAAGGGGACAGGCCCACTGACTTAACCGGAAAGGGGTGCTGCTCCCTCACACATGCCCCTTCCTCCATGATGTGCAGAACATGTTAGACAGCTACTCCACATAAAGACCTACACATGTGTAAGCCCCATTGTACAGTCTCCTCTCCCACCCGTTTGAGGGCAAATATCTGGCTCCTGCAGGACAATGGCCCATCTAGTCCAGAATCCTGATCTCACGGTGGCCAACCTGGTGCCTGTGGGAAATCCAGAAGGAGGATTCAGCTCAAGATCCCCCTCCCCTCCTGTGGTTTCCAGCCACTGGTATTCAGAAGCCAACTGTGGAGGTGGAACCAAGCCATCATGGCGCGTAGCCATCAATCGCCCTCTCCTCCTCCATGAATTTGACTACTGTAATTGTCTTTTAAAGCCTTCTAAGTCGGTGGCACCTCAAAGTGCAAGTAGATAAATAGGTACCGCTCCGGTGGGAAGGTAAACGGTGTTTCTGTGCGCTGCTCTGATTCACCAGAAGCGGCTTAGTCATGCTGGCCACATGACCCGGAAGCTGTACGCCGGCTCCCTCAGCCAATAAAGCGAGATGAGCGCCGCAGCCCCAGAGTCGGCCACGATTGGACCCAATGGTCAGGGGTCCCTTTACCTTTAAGTCAGTGGCCATAACTGCCTCCTATGGGACCGAGTTCCACGGTTAAACTATTTACTTCATAAATAAGTCCTTCCTTTCCTTTATCTGTCCTGAACCTTCGTTGGATGTCCGCGAGTTTTAGTTTCAGGAAAAAAGGAGAAATAATACTTCTCCCTACCCAATTTCTCCTGGGATTGAAGTCCCATATAGGCTGAGGCTGATGGGAGTTGGAGTCCAGGTTCCCCCACTCCTGGTTTCATAGAGAAGAAGGAAAACCCACCAAGACTTTTAGCAAACACAAGCTCTAACCTTCCAGTTCAATGCTGTCGGCGATGCACAAGGTGCCCTCCACAAGGTAGTGACCAGGGCAAACCACGATCCTGTCCCCTGCATAGCAGGCATTCATAGCAGACAGCGGGTTGCTGTGGAACTGAGGAAGAGGAAAGAGATAACATCAAAAGCAATGTTCAGATGCTGGGAGAGGACTCAGACCTTCTCTCCATTCCAGGTCTTCACAGTTTTAGAGGACATGTGCCCAGGACGTTGTGGCAGTGGTGGGAAAGCTTTGGCCACTCAGATGATGTGGAACTCCAACACCCACAAACCCTGGTCACTGTGGCCAATGGGAAGGGCAAAGGACGATGGGAGGGGTAGTCCAGCAACAGCTGGAAGGCCACATCAAGGTTCTCTCCACCCATCCATTACCTGGAAAAAATCACACGAAAATGGGAAGATGCCTGACCAAGTCAATGCCATGCTCCAAGCCTTCAGCAACCTGGTGGCCTTGAGATGTTGTTGATGGATTACAGCTCCCATCAGCCATGCCGGCTGGGAATGATGGGAGTTGTAGTCTAGGAACATTGGCAGCTACCTAAAGACTCTGTCTCTTTCCAGAAATTTTAATTCTGCCTTAAATAATGTTAATTCATGGATGGACAACCTACAGCATGCAGTCACCACTTCCAACTGCAACTTCCCCATATGTCAAGAAAGCACTGCTTCCCTACAGCAAAGCTTTCAGCCTGGATAGCTCAGTTGGTTAGAGCATGGTGCAGATAACGCCATGGTTGCAGGTTCAATCCCCATATGGGGTTGCATATTCCTGCACTGAATGATCCTCAGGGTCCCTTCCAACTCTACAATTCTATGATTCTGTGATGCAGGCAAACAACAACAACAACATTCCAAACAACCCTGGACCACCGTACCTGTATTTCCATTTCTTCATTACAAGACTCTGGAGAAAATTTGTCCCTGAGCAGACACTGCAGCAGGCTTGACATCATGGTGGCAGACACAATATGGGTGATGGTGGCGCCCGAGGGGCGCACTCCCCTCGCCTGGAGGCGAGCGTGCTTCTGGTAGCCAAACACATACCTGCAAGAAAGAGAGAATGTTCCTTAAGCACGTTCAGTTCCTAGATGGACGGTGCAGACAAATGAATAATTGTACAGAACATATTTTCTCTTGTAAAAATAGAGGACACACACCTCACCCCACCCACACAAAAATCAGGGTCAGGACTATAGTATGTGGGGGAAGGTAGAGTTCAGGATTAACCCATGGGTAGCCTATGTGAGGCACTACATTTCCCGTCAGTCAACAATGGCACCATGAGAACATAAGAACAACCTGCAGGATCAGGCCAAAGGGGGCCCTTCTAGTCCAGCATCCTGTTCTCATACAGTGGTACCTTGGGTTACATACACTTCAGGTTACATACACTTCAGGTTACAGACTCCGCTAGCCCAGAAATAGTGCTTCAGGTTAAGAACTTTGCTTCAGGATGAGAACAGAAATCGTGCTCTGGCGGCGCAGCGGCAGCAGGAGGCCCCATTACCTAAAGTGGTGCTTCAGGTTAAGAACAGTTTCAGGTTAAGTACGGACCTCCGGAACGAATTAAGAACTTAACCCGAGGTACCAGATGCCTGTGGGAAAACCAGGAAGCAGGATTTGAGCACTGTCTCCACTTGTGGCTTCCAGCAACTGGGATTCAGAAACATGACGGCCTCTGATTATGGAGGTGGAGCTCAGCCATCATGGCAAGCAGCCACTGCAAGCCTTATTCTCCATGAATTTGTCTAATCCTTTTTAGACCCGGGGGACGGGGAGGTGGGACTCCCACTCCCAAGCAGTTACTTGTTCTTGGAGGAATGTGGCCATTATACCAGTATCCCACCAGAATGGAAGACAGTGTGGGAAAGAAAGGGTTAAGCCCCCTCCCCATGGTCCTGATAGCTTACCCCACCCACCCTCACACACAAGCTATTTTTTAAAAAGGGGGGGGGGGGGACAGATTAAACATGCAGTCACATGTTTAAAATATTGTCTGTCTTGTCCCCAAGACTGGGCAAAGCCACCCAAGATTAATCCATGGTTGGACTGAATCCAGGAAGAAAAGATCTTCCAAGATCCCAAATGCAACCCTGGTCACTAAGCCCTACAGCTTTGTTATTTTTTTATTCAAAAGGCAGTAAATATATATATATATTCAATTAAAATGAAAATGCATTACCTCAAAAGAGGGTTTTCAATAAGCTTTAACTTTTGTTTCAGGTGCTCTATCCTGTTGTAGAGTTTCATCCCTTCCACCACAGAGACATTCTCTGCTTCTGTGTCGGAATCGCTACTTGCGAGGCTGTTCCTGAGGACTAGAAATCTGCGGTAGAGCTCTTCACACTGGGAGAGAAGGCCGTGGTAGTCCGCCACCAGCGCGGAAGGGACACGATCTTCAGCCATGTCATAGTACCTGGAATTCAAAATTAGGATGTCATTGACTGGGGGAAGAGGCCCAAGAATCAAACATTGCAGGAAGGAAGCCAGAATAAAGAAATTCCAGGAGGAACAGCTAGGGTAGTCTGCTGGGGGGGGGGGGAGAGACTACAACCCAGAGTCTAGTAGCACCTTAGAATCATAAAAATCTAGGGTTGGAAGGAACACCCAAGGCTCATCTAGTCCAACCCTCTGCAATGCAGAAATCACAGCTAATGAATCCCTGACAGGTGGCTGTCAGGGAACTGCCATCGGCTCAGAGGCAAAAAATAGAAGGGCAGTCGTGTTACAGGGAGCCTCCGAAAATCTGAAGCAGTTCCTCTTTTGGGGAGGAGGAAAGCCCCACCTCTAGTGGAGAAGAGGTGCAAGGACCAGAGGATGCTAGTGAGAGCCTTAACACCGCTCCTGAGCAAGTCGGAGAGGAGGGAAGCACGCCCTTGCCATCGCGCAGTAGTCTGAGGCGCAGGGAGGGGCGGAAACGGTGGGGGGTAACGAAACTTTTATGTTGGGGGAGGTACAAAAAAAGACCACTCCTGGATTCTAATAGCGATTGAGCCAGACATGAACTTATGACGCTCTTCACTCTAAATAGTTTGCACCAAAATAAAGCCTGTAAAAGACAGGTCGGAGTCCTGCCTGCTTACTCTCGAGCAACTGCAACAGCCATCTGACAGTGGCCATCCAACCCCTGTTTAAAAATCTCCAGGGATGGATTGCTCACCGCCTGCCAAGGGAGGCTGCTCCATGGCCAAACAGCTCTTACAGTCAGAAAGTTCTTCCTCATGCTCAGTCAGGCTCTCCTTTCTTGTCATTTGAATTCACTGGTTCGGATTCTGCCCTCCAGAGCAGAGGAAAACAAGCTTCCTCCATCTTCCACATGACAGCCCTTCAGATACCTGGAGAGGGCTATCATATCACCACTCGCTCTTCTCCAGGCTAAATATACCCAGCTCCCTCAGCCGTTCTTCTTAAGGCTGGGTTCGTAATACGATACAACAAAACAACACCACCGCAAACTGGCTTATAAGTATAAAACCAAATTTACCAAAATAGCAGCTAGAATAGAGATAGACTTATAACCATTCAAACAACAAACATACTAAGGTGCCATGTGTAAGACAAAGCCTGGAGATACAGTTGTATATTTATCCTCTACATGTTTACAGTATCTTTGTTGTTTGAATGGTTACAAGTCGATCTCTATTCTAGCTATTACAGTGGTACCTCGGGTTACATACGCTTCAGGTTACAGACTCCGCTAACCCAGAAATAGTGCTTCAGGTTAAGAACTTTGCTTCAGGATGAGAACAGAAATCGTGCTCCAGCGGCGTGGCAGCAGCAGGAGGCCCTATTAGCTAAAGTGGTGCTTCAGGTTAAGAACAGTTTCAGGTTAAGAACGGACCTCCGGAACGAATTAAGTACTTAACCCGAGGTACCACTGTATTCTAGTAAATTTGGTTTTATACTTATAAGCCAGTTTGTGGTGGTGTTGTTTTGTTGTATTATTATTATTACTGTCACCACATTTGATACTTTGGGTTCGTAATATGACCTGCAATACTTTGGAGCCAGTGTGGTGTAGTGGTTAGATTTGCTGGACTAGGACCTGGGAGACCAGGGTTCAGAACTCCTCCTCTGCTACAAACATCACTGGGTGACCTTGGGCCGGTCACCCAACCCTCACAGCCTAACATACCTCACAAGGTTGTTGTGCGGATGAGATGGAGAGGTCTATGCCACTTTGAGATCCGGCGGGGGGGGGGGGGGGAGGTGTACCAGAAATGGAACAGTAAAATCTTTCAGAGCAAAAGAGAGTTGTGAAGCAAGAAACAGGTGGGGAAGTGGGTAATTTTTAAGATGGACTCAGCCAAAAAAAGAGGGGGGAGAAAGGGGATAAAACCCTGTTTTAAATCTATCATACAGCCCTGGGCCACTGCAGGGAAACTCAGAACGCCCAATTTTATTTTAATTTGGACAGAACTCCTCAAAGTGCCTCTTCTTGCCTATAAAATCCTACTGTTGGTGTTACAGCACCACCTAGAGGTAAAGTGACCCCATGCATGTGATATAATTTAGAAAACACTCCTAGAACTGTCCCCATGATTGCTTCCACAGCAATGTTTTCAGAACTAAAGTGGAGGGGTCAGGGAGTTGCGTGTTTACGTTTTGAGGCAGCCAAAGCCACAGAAAGGTTCAGAAGCTTAGACAGTCCATGATGCAATTTGAGACAGCTTGCTAACCGTGCTATCTGACTCAGGAACGTGAGAGTCTGACCCAAATCGCCCTGATTTGCCTTGTTACTCGGAGTACACACAAAACCAATGCACAGCCCTAGTATATAGCCATCATGACTAGTATATAGTCTTTGACAGCATTTTCCTCCACCAATCTGTCTGGTGCCAATTTAAAGTCATCTCTAAGTGTTGCGGCAGTGAATTACATAGTCCAACTAAGCACTGACCAAAGTATTTCTTCTTACTTGTCCTGTAAGCTTCTCCTATTCCCCTTCATTGGGTGGCCCCAGTATTGTGCTGACGTTTCTTCAGAGCTCGCTCTCCAGTTAACCTCTCAACTCAATTCCCCATCTCTTCAAGCCTCGCCTCATTCTCCACATACACTTCCTATGTGTTCCTCCTCTGCACCCTTTTCTTGCCTCTTAACCCCACATGCTTCTTGGGACCTTTCCAGTTCTCCATCCTCGCCAATAAGGTTTCACACTCAGTCAAGCTGACAACTTCCCCTTCCCTCACAGGAGCTGCACTGCAAGTGGGTTTGTTGCCCAAGTAACTGAGCATTCCCAGCCAGGACACCAACTCTGTGCCAAAACTACGTGGGAAGATTCACTGCCACCAGCACATTTGCAATACAACATAACTCCTTTGGAGTTGGGAGCAGAAGCTCAGAAATGTTTTCAAGAGGGACTTACAGCCTGAGCCGAGGTTCAACACATCTGCCAAAATAATCGAAGTCGTCGTCGTCCTCTTCATCCCAGCTCCGCCAGAGGTGCTTGTAGAAAAACCTTCAAAAACAAAAAGGGGGAAATGTTAAGGATGTCAAGGAAGAGCCTGCTGGATCAAGACAGTGGCCCATCTAGTCCTGTATCCTGTTCTCACAGTGGCCGACCAGATGCCTATGGGAAAGCAGGACAAAAATACCTCTGTGGTTTCCAGCAACTGGCATTCAGAAGCATTGCTGCCTCTGACCATGGAGGCAGGGCATAGCCATCTTGGCTAGCAGCCTTTGGAAGAACTTTATTCCATAAATTTGCCCAATCCTCTTTTAAAGCCATCCAATGCCACATCCTCCTGTGGCATTGAGTTCCACAGTTTAATAATAATAAATAATAATAATAATAGTAATAATAATAATAATTTATTATTTATACCCCACCTATCTGGCTTGGCTCCCCCAGCCACTCTGGGCAGCTTCCAACAAAATATTAAAATACATTAATGCATGAAAAGGTGCTTTCTTTTGCCTGTCCTGAATCTTCCAACATTCAGCTTCATTAGATGTCCATGAGTTCTAGGTTATGAGAGAGAAAACACACTCTCTCTCTCTCTTTCATAAATGTCTATCATGTTGGGTCTAGAGCCAAGCCATGGGCGAGCAGGTCCACAGCATAGGCAGGCCACGTAATCTTACCTGACGTGCTCGACAGCCAGTGCGGTGTGGTCAAATTCCCCCGACTCGTCAAAGACAACCCACAACTCCCGCAACGGCAGCTTCTGCGCCTTCACTTCTAAAAGCTCCTGTATACACTCCTGAGTGAAGGCATCGCCCTCACGAGTCTCACACAGGAAAGGGTCACAGAGGTGCACCACCGCCTTCAGAGCAGAGTAATCCACATCAACAACCTGTTGTGTTAAAAAGAGAGGCAAGAAGAGGCACCTTCATGGTCTGCGCAGCACCATCTGGGGGCAGGAGGATGGCTTCAAGGACCCTCCAAAAAAATTCAATGTAATAAGAATAGTATTAATAATACTATTCATTAATAACAAGCAGCTTGTTTTCTGCTGCTCCAGAGGAGGGTAGGACTCGAATCACTGGATTCAAGTTACGAGAATTCCGACTAAACATTCGGAAGGAATTTTGGATGCTGAGATCTGCTTTTGGTAGTGGAACGGAAGCCCTTGGAAAGTGGACTCTCTTTTGTTGCAGGTTTCCAAACAGAGACTGGGTGGCCACCTGTCCGGGATGCTTTAGCTGCAACACATGCACTGCAATGGGGTGGACTTGAGGACCCTTGGGAACCAGAGCAATTCCACAATTCTATGGTTCTAACAACACCTCGTCCTTCACTGTAACATCCCAGGGTGGATTACAACAATTAAAACACCCTGTTAAAAACAGTAGCTCCCAACAGGGCTGGTACTGCCATCTGGGGGTGGAGGGAATACCTAGTGGGGTGGTAAGAGGCAAGGGGGATGCAGGGCAATGCTGGAGGTATGTTTAACTCTTGTTATATAATTGTTGAGTAACAAATGTAATTTTCTATATGGAAAAAATATTATTTAAAAAGAGACTGTGAAAAGCTGGTACTGCTGGATCAAAATCATCAATGGTGCTGAATTAAATGAAACAGTTTTCACTGGATTTTGAGTAAACGTGCAAATAATAATGTTTTGAATTTTTATTTTGTTATTATATTGCACATTGGGTCATGCAACGAAAGCAATCCCCCTAGCAGAAGGCGAGCATCTAAACACCCAGCTCTTGTCAATGATTCACGTGGAACCAAGCCTCTGGGCTGCCTGGCTGCACTTACTTCAACCAGGACCTCAAACACGCTGGTGCGCCACACTGCCTGCCACCCAGATGGCTCAAGGACCTTCTCCAAATACGATGCTGTGAATTCTTGGACCTCTGAGGCTTTGCAGTCAGCTGGAAATCAAATGGGGGGGGAGGGGAGATTACACACATCCACGCATCAGAAAATACACAGGCAATGCCCTGAATGTGTTTGTGAGCAGAGCAGACAGAAAACAAATGAAAAGGAGTCACCCGGAAACTGCAATTAATCCAGAATGCGGCAGCTAGACTGGTGACTGGGAGTGGCCACCGGGACCACATAACACCGGTCCTGAGAGATCTGCACTGGCTCCCAGTACGTTTCCGAGCACAATTCAAAGTGTTGGTGCTGACCTTTAAAGCCCTAAACGGCCTCAGTCCTGTATACCTGAAGGAGCATCTCCACCCCCATCGTTTAGCCCAGACACTGAGATCCAGCGTCGAGGGCCTTCTGGCCGTTCCCTCATTGCAAGAAGTGAGGTTACAGGGAACCAGACAGAGGGCCTTCTCGGTAGTGGCGCCCACCCTGTAGAATGCTCTCCCTTAGAATGTGAAGGAAATAAGCAGCTATCCTATCTTTAAAAGACATCTGAAGGCAGCCCGGTTTAGGGAAGTTTTTAATATTTAATGCTGTATTGTTTTTAACACTTGATTGGGAGCCGCCCAGAGTGGCTGCGGAAACTCAGCCAGATGGGCGGGGTATAAATGATGATGATGATGATGATGATGATGATGATGATGATGATTTTAGGTGAGCACTTTCAATGCACAAAGAGATACAATGAGAACTGCTCAATTGTTACTGGGCAACATTAAGGAAGCCAACAGGCCAGGGTTAGGGAACCCAAGGCATTGCAAGTGCTGCAGGACTCCAGCTCCCATCTTCCCTGACCACTGGCCATGCTAGCTTGGGCTGAGCAGGGTTGGAGACAATGAAATATGGAGAAGCCGCAAGTCCCCAACCCCCTTTCGCTAGTTGCAAGAATTTGAGCAGCACAGACCTTGCAGAAACTAGGAGGGGCTCACAATCTGCTGCAAACCCACACAAATACCTCCTAGGAGAGAAGGCTTGCAACAATGGGGTATAGTTTCCATTTGGGCAGAGAGAAGATAAGAGGTTGGAATCTACTGGTGAATCACTGGGTGATTTGCAGCTCAGAAATGGTGCCTGAATCCCAGCCAGATTTTAAAGGGGGGAAGCGCTCAGCTGGTAGAATCCCTGGCCTGTAGTTAACTCAGACGCAGGTTTGAACTTGCAGCTTAATGGTGATATTAACCTGTGCTGAAATGGCAATAAACAGAATTCAACCCCCGCACAACCCTCATTTTAAAACAGACTCGCTGTTGTTGTTCTGCCTGGCTTTACTGACTCTCCAAGTGTAATGTTTTAGCTGCTGCCATTTTAACTCATCAGTTTTCATGCCTATACTTATTCATTTATTGGTCATTCTGTAAGCCACCTTGTGAAGGTTTGCACCTGAAACAGGAAAGGTGTAAATAAATTGACAAATACAGAAACCGTAAATAAATCTGGAACCCCGATATCAAGAGCACAGTCTCGGAAACCAAGAGGCTACTCACCCAACATGTAGTCCTGATAGGTCTTAAACCGCTCATAGAACAGGAGGTTGTTTGTCTGGAAAGTGTCTGGGAAGAGGGCATTCCTCTCTGGCACAAGCCTTTGCAAAGAGGTCCCTGGCTTGCCATGACTCCCATAATCGCTGCAGCTGCTGCATTCACTATCGCTTTCTCCACCTTCACCCTCGTCTTAGACCAGAGAGAGAGAGAAAGAGAGAGAGAGAGAGAGAGAGAGAGAGAAATCATACGTCCAATTGATTTATTCTTGAACACATCAGATGAACTCTTTTTTTAAAAAACATGCTACTTAAATATTTTGCAGTTCCACACAGAACATATAGAAAACTTGTGATGCATTAAACACTGGTCGCTTTTAGCACACCCATAATGCCTTTCTACTAAAGTGCAAGGCCTAATTCCTAGGTAGGGACCCAGCTGTGCTCCAGATGTTGCTGGGTTGCTGATTTTAAGGCCTTGGTGGCTTCATATGGGAAGAAGTATTCCTTCAGGTTCAGAGGTCCCAGTGTAAGGACATATGAAGAGCTCTGGCTGGATCAGGGCAGTGGCCCATCTAGTCCAGCATCCTGCTCTCACAGTGGCCACAATGGGAAGTATATATACAGTGGTACCTCGGGTTAAGAACTTAATTCGTTCTGGAGGTCTGTTCTTAACCTGAAACTGTTCTTAACCTGAAGCACCACTTTAGCTAATGGGGCCTCCTGCTGCCGCCGCTGCACAATTTCTGTTCTCATCCTGAAGCAAAGTTCTTAACCCAAGGTAATATTTCTGGGTTAGTGGAGTCTGTAACCTGAAGCGTATGTAACCTGAAGCATATGTAACCCGAGGTACCACTGTGTGTGTGTGTGTGTGTATACACATAATTTTATAAACTTCTATCATGTCAGCTCTTACTCACCTGCTCTCTAAACTAAAAAATCCCCAATGCTGCAACCTTCAGTCATAGAGGAGTTACTTCATCTCTTTGATCATTTTGCTTACCCTTTTCTTAACTTTTTCCAACTCTACATTTAGACTGTTCTGAGGTGAGCCAATCAGAACTGTACGCACTGTTCCAAATACATTCACACAGTAGGTTTTGCTGACAGCATTATGTTTAGGAAAAGAGGCTCTTTGTTCAGAGGGGTCACTGCATCAGCCTCTCAGGTTAACCTACCTAACAAGGTGGTTGTTACAAAACAACAACAACAGGATTTGCACCAAGCCAAGTTCTTTGGAAGGAACAATGGCATGGAAAATGTAAAAAATTGTAACCAACGTCAGCTCCAACTACAGATAAAATGGTTTGGTCTTTTTAAATGGAAAACAGGATCAACTGAAGAAGGGTTGGATTAATTAAAAAAATGAAATGTGGAGTTAACTAAAGGCATCATTTGTTTTGGTTATACGTTATGGGAAACAATGAACACTGTAAAGAGGGGGAAATTAGAACTAGATACAGTGGTACCTCTGGTTACGTACTTAATTTGTTCTGGAGGTCTGTTCTTAACCTGAAACTGTTCTTAACCTGAAGCACCACTTTAGCTAATGGGGCCTCCTGCTGCCGCTGCGCTGCCACTGCACGATTTCTGTTCTCATCCTGAAGCAAAGTTCTTAACCCAAGGTAATGTTTCTGGGTTAGCGGAGTCTGTAACCTGAAGCGCATGTAACCTGAAGCGTATGTAACCCAAGGTACTACTGTATTGTAGTAGAACAAATATATTAACAAGATACTTAATCCTACTCATAGAATGGATTGTGTTTCAATCAAATGTAATCTGAATCCTGGAAAACTGTTCATAGAGGGGGTAGCATAAACTTATAGTTACGCTGTGATCCATATTGTACTTTTGTAATACAGCTTAGTTTGGAAAACAAAAACCCCAATGTGAGTAATCAGTTATAGGATTTAAAACAAGTACGCAATAATGAGATTTGTGAAAGGAGGCAGAAGGTAAACAAACAAACAAACAAACCACTTGTTTACCTAGTTTAAGGTTTTCTGGTTCTTCCTGTGGCTCAGAAATGCGGGCATTTGGCGCGGGCTCCAGGGACTCTTCTCCCCGTCCATCACGCCCTTCTTCCGTTTCTCCTGCTTCCGTCTCCAGGATCACAGCGCCCTTCACCGTCTCGCCTGGTCCGTTCTCATTCGCTTCCTCCCCTCTCGCTGGGGCATCCGAGGCCTCTGTCTCCATCGCTGCCTCTTCCAGCGGCAGCGGCGGCGTCAACGATTCGGGCGCCGGATCAGCCATCGTCCCCCTCCTCCTTCAACCCGGCCCGGGTCCCCGCAACTTCAACCCTCAACGACAGCCAAGCGGCCAAACAAGCCTTTCCTTGTAAATTTCAAACCTTCCCGGGCAATGAGCTCACCGTCTTCCTCTGCGAAACGGCGCGGGAGAGCTCGGATTGGCCGAAAGGGGAGACTCGGAACGTCGCGGGAGCCAATCGGTGCGCTGGCAGCGGGGGAGTTGTGGAACGTTGAGACTTCAGGGCGGTGTCCCAGCGTTCGAAGTGGGCGGGGAAAAGGAAGTAATGGAAGGTTGAGAAGGGAAGTGCAGAGAGACAGCTCTGAAATCTCTCTTAAGCAGGGCCGGATTTCGGTTTGATGAGGCCCTAAGCTACTGAATGTAATGGGGCCCTTTATATGTCCAGCTGTCCCTTGTCAACAACAAATTGTCGCTGTTTTTTGTGTTGCATATATGCTGTATGGTAATTTATGGACCTAATAGGTATCTAAAGCTATTTGCATATAACAAAATATGTATTTTATCAAAGTAATTGTTGAACTGAAATGCAATTAAGAAGAAGTATATTAATAGTGAAATAATTATTAAGCTCTAACTTAAAATTATGTAGGTTTTATTTTATTTGTTTTTTATCTTATATTTTGGAAATGTACATCCAGGGGTTTTTTTCCTTTAATTTTTTTGGGGCCCTGAGCTATAGCTTGTTTAGCTTATTCGTAAATCCAGCACTGCTCTTAACACATAGGAATCTTAAGTAAAGATATCCCTAAAGACAAAATCAATATATTTTTATATGCAACAACAGCAGCGAGAATACTGATAGCCAGCCCCTGGAAAGGAAATAATATCCCAACAAAAAGAGAATGGTTAAGTAAACTATGTGAGTACCTGGAGTTAGCTAAATTGACAGACTTAATAAGGCAAAAATCCAAAACTATGGTACAGAAACAGTGGGATTGTTTAAATGAATGTTTACATAAACAGGACTCAACCACGAAAATTTGGTTGTGTTTAGATTAACCTTGTGAGGACTATAAAGAATACAAAGATTTAATGGATTAGGGAAGAACTTAAGGGAAGGAAGTGAATAACAGAGTTAAGGTGAACTAGATAATAAAAGACGTGTGGTTTAGGCGATGGAAGTCTTTTAAAATATTTTAACTAAGATTTGTATTTTGTAATGTGTGTAAGTACAAATTTCATATTATTGTTTATGGAAAGTATTTTTTCTTTTTTTAAAATTTTTCCCTTCTTTATCTTTTTCTATAGTCTTCGTTTGGCAAATATGTAAATAATTATGTGTATATGGATATGTTTGAAATTTGATTTGATATTCATGTATTATTCAATATTTTTTTTAATAAAAAATTTAAAAAAATTAAAAGACATACGTTTTTCAGTGGCTTCTAGCCGCAATGTCTCTGCTACCTCTGCTTTGAGCGGCAGTATGTGCCTCCATATCCCAATTGCTAAGAATCACAAGTGGGGAGAGTTGCTGTTGCGCTCAGGTTCCGCTTGCGGGATTCCCAAATGGGCAACTGGTTGGTCATTGGGGAGACAGTATGGTGGTTTAGATTGGTACAACAGCAGAGCTCTCCTATGTCCAGCCAAACAGGGAGCAGGGTTGAGTACAACACACACACACAAAGTGAAACATAAGACAGTGCAATAAATAGAATGCAATACAACGTTGGGAGTATATTGTTTATGTATAGTGTTTCTGTTATTGTTTCATTTGTGTAATTTTATTTTGTTATATATATAGGAAAACATATACATATAGAGAGGGAGTGTGTATATGTGTGCGCAAAAGAGAAAGAGAGAAACTCTCTTTGAACAGAGCATGAAACTCTTAATCTGAAGGTTTGAGCCCCATGTTGGGCAAAAGATTTCAGGGGGTTGAACTAGATGACTATCAGGGTCCCTTCCAGCTGTACAATTCTGTGATACTCTGTGATACAACAGGACTTACTTCTAAGCAAGTTTTATTTAAATCATTTCAATGCTGCTTTATATATTTTAAAAAATTCAAAGACGTTGACAATGTAAATTAATATATCAAACAAAGCATTACAATATATCAGAATAAAATTATATAGTCTACTAAAGTTTTTTTTAATGATTGCTTTATATGTATGTGTGTTTAGCTGTTCCTATTTTAGTTGTAATCTGTCTTGAATCTTTGCTAGGGATAAATAAATAAATAGTCCAACAACCAACTAGAGGGCCACCAGATTCCTCATCCCTCCTAAATAGAAATAATCTAAAGTGCACAGCAGAAGAAGGGTTTCGTTAAATGCCTCACCTTGTGTCTGCTTTCAAGCTCACGATGGTAGGGTGCAGCCTCAGTAAGTGGTTTGGCAGGGAAAGTTAAAAGAAATCAAGGGCTATAGTCTGTATAGCCTGTAACCTTCCAGGCTGTATGAAATAGACTAGCTGAGAAGGATTCGGAATTGATTAGAACTGCCACAAGGGGGCAATGTAACATTTCAAATCCTGTTGGAAAACTCAGATTCCAGTGCAATGTCTACCCCATCTACTCTCTTGTCTGTTCAGTATACAAAAAAAAACGGCCATCCTTTTTTTTCAGCCTGAGAAGGAGAAGCATCAAATTGCACAGCAGCCAATGCTTCTGTTTCAGGGAGCTTATAAGAGGGGAAACACAAACAATGGGAAGCTAGGAAGTGTGATTTATTTACAGCGGTGTGAGATGTGTCCTTTCATTCCAGGAACGACGGGACTCAACCTGGCACATCTCTGCCCCAAGACAAAAGTATGCCAGGTCTTTATTTGAAAGATGTGTTTGCAGATGGCACAGCCTTGCCCTCACGCTCCAAAGAAGCTCTACAGAGGCTAATCAACCGTTTTGCCCAAGCCTACGGGGAGTTTGGCCTCACCATCAGCTTGACGAAAACCAACATCCTGGGTGAGGAAGTTGCCAGCACTTTGCACACTCCTGTCTCACGGAGTCCAGGCTTCAAATCCCCACTCAGCCACGAAGCACACGTGGTGACCCTGGACTAATCACAGTCTTCTGTCAGCTCATCTCACCGGGTTGTTATGAGGATCAAATGAGGGGTTATGTACTGAGTTGAATAGGATCCAAAATGCAGCAGTCTGATTGGTCCTAGAACAATAGGCTTCAGAATGCAGCAGTCGGATTGGTCCTAGAACAGTGCAGCAGTATGATTGGTCTGCAGGAGCCACCCAATCCAGCTCCAGGTGGAAGTGAATTGGCCAACAGGAGAATACCGGAATTATCCAATCACGTGCAGCCCATTGTGTAAATAATGTATATAAAGCAGATACTTTGAGAGGACATTCATTCCTCCTCACCACTATGAGCTGAATACAGAGCATGAAATCCACTCTCGACTCTGAGTATATTTCACCTGAGGAGAGGAAGAATCATGTGTGCCACCTTGAGCTTGGAGAGGGAAAAGTGGGCTATAAATGCAATGCATAAATAATTTTTTTTTGTGTTTTTATATTGTTAAACCACCCTGTCACCCTCAGATGAATGGCATTATATAAATTTGAAAAATAAGAAGAAGAATTCAAACTTTACCCATTTGGTCACCTGGAAAAGATTTACCGTATCTTCACCCCAGGTGACCAGCTGCATCCCTGTTTGCAAGTCCCAGACTTGTTGATCTAGAGATAGGCAGGCCACAGAGAAGATGTCTGATGGAACTACACCTTCAGAAAGGACTTGTGTAACTAAGAGATGGAACTTTGGAAGTGTGTGTATATCTATGGTGTGGAATAGATGTCATTTTTTGTGTTTTGTTTTTGCTAGGTGAGTGACAGCCTGCAGTAAACATATGGTTTTTTGTTTTTGTTTTAAGTGTCCATTAATGAAGCCCTTGGAAACAGGCACTCTGCTTCCATGGTCAGATTCTTGCCTGGTAATCCATTTTTCGATAAACAACCTTATTAGTTTGATTGCCCATAAACCACAATGCTCTCTGTAATTCTCAGAACAGAATGAGCTGTCTCATTAAGTAGATGCAAGAAGGCACTGCATTCAAATGATTAAAGGATAAATCCTTCCTGAGTTGGAAGTAATAGAGATTTTATTGGTTTTTGTTAGTCTGAGCCTTGCTCTGTTGAGGCTTCACTTTCTGTTACAAGAGGTTTCCTTTGTAAGTAATTTCCACAAAGAGATGTAGCAAACATGATTTAGGCTACAATCCTTTTTGCTCCATGATCTGGGAGAAAATCCAATTGAACTGAATGGGGCTTTCCTCTAACTCATGGGTAGGCAAACTAGGGCCCAGGGGCTGGATCTGGCCCAGTCGCCTTCTATATCCAGCCCGCAGATGGCCTGGGAATCAGCGTGTTTTTACATGAGTAGAATGTGTGCTTTTATTTAAAATGCATCTCTGGGTTATTTGTTGGGCATAGGAATTCGATCATTTCCACCCAAAAAATATACTCCGGGCTCCCCACAAGGTCTGAGGGACAGTGGACTGGCCCCCTGCTGAAAAAGTTTGCTGACCCCTGCTCTAACTGGAAATGTATAAGATTGCACTGTTAAACTGCCATCATAAACATGCTTGCTAGGTTGAATAAGCCCCATTGAGCAAATCCCCCTATTACCGTACTTCTGTATTTCAAATCTTTATATCCAACCTTTCAGGATACTGATCCTACGAAGGCAGCTTACTAGCAACACCAATGAAAATGCATAATTAAAATACAATACAGTAGCATAGATTATCAGGATCCTTCCTACAAGGCAGTTGGGAGCCTACCTTCCTGGATTATGTTTCAATATGATGCCTATTGCAATGTGCTATATACGTGGGGATGGAAACGTGGCCTGTGTATGGTTTTTGGGATGCCTGCTAGTTCAAGGCTGGCCAGATTAGAGCCCACTAACATCATCTTTTATTAATGCAATTTGGGTTTAGCACATCAAGGGTCTCGATCTCCCTAGGTCGCCTGAAAGCTTAGCTACCGATGAAAGGCAGGAGGGAGGCAGATTGTCACACATGCTAGCAGGCCAAGAACAGCTAGTTCTTGGGAGATGAAGCAACCACGTGCAAGATGTGCAAGGGTAACCTGCTATTTCTTGACAATCTCTTTCTCTCTTTCTTCCTAACTAAAAGTCTTCGCCAACATTTCCCCAGAGCTCTTGTGGGGGAAATTGATAAAAGAAAGAATTTATTTGGCAACATAAGCCATCACTTCCCCCTTAGTCCTTCACCTATCCTGTATAATAAATGTGATCGACACAAAATCACATTGTTTCTGGGATAGGAACACGGCGTTGGTTACTTCTTTGAATGAATAATTGGTTTTGCCTTGTACAAATATGTTGCTTTTCATAATTAAATGGTCTGTACTGAGAGTGCCCAACCCCCCAATTCAGGGACCTGATGGGGAGCCCTGGGTAATTTTTTATCCCGTCCAGGCAGCAGAAACGACAACAACAACAAACCTTTTTAAAGTACAGTATTAACACAACCCTGGGCAATAAATCACTGATTAGCTGTGGGGGCAGGGGTTATTGTGTGCCTGGATGTGTCCCATGTATGTGTGTGAGAGAGAATGCCCTGTTTTGAGACTGACTTCTCTCTTTGCGTCTTGGATTCTGTTGCTGACCCCCTTTTTATTCTGATAGGAAAGCAGTCTTCAAAAAAGGAATATTTTGGGGAGGGGGTTCCACAGCTACTATCTGGAATCAGGGCCGGCCCTATCATTAGGCAGAGAGAATGCTGTCCTGTTGCCTGTTGCTGGGAAGCAGAAACCTTTCGTGCTCAGGTTCCCCCGCTCCCTGCCCCCGTCCTCTGTAAGTAATAGAGTTGTGTATGCCACACAGACAAAAGGAAGTACTTATTTACTTCCTTATTTAGTCACTACCTCAAGATCTAGCGATGGATGCCGACATAATGGGCACTGAAAGGGGCTTACACAAATTTGTGCAGGCGAAGGCTATTTCCAATGGCTACTAGTTGTCATCATGATGGCCATGTAGTACCTTCAAGATCAGAGGCAATTATGTCCCTGAAAACTAGTTACTGGGAAACAGAAGAGGGAGAAGGCTGTTGTGCTCATGTTCTGCTCATGGGCATCTCTGCTCAGAGGCCTCTGGTTGGCCAACATGAGAATCAGACTAGACAGATATTCCTAAAAAACCGAAAGATCTTTTTTTGTATCCAACACTGGCAGCGAGAGTTCTTATAGCTACAAGGTGGACGAGCGACATAATTCCTTCTAGAAAAGAGTGGATACGAAAATTGACTGAATATGCTGAATTGGATAGTCTATCTGAAAAAATAAAAAACAAACCGAGAATTGAATTTGTATCAAAATGGGAGGCCTTCAGAATATATCTTAAACAAAATTATACCATGTTAAAATCTGTAGCAGCTTTTGAGTGATCCCTCAGTTTTTATTAATTGCTTATATAAATATAAACATTTATAAATTGTGAAAATATTAACATAAATAGTATTTTGATATGGCAGTAAATTTATGCAAAAAGAATTAAGGAATAAATGGGAAGGCGGGTATAAAAGATAATGGGATTTTTTACTTTTATTGCAACATGAAATTGTAACCACAATTTTTTGTCATAATTTTTATCTTAATAACAGATTGTGTAAATTTCCTTTTCTTTCCTTTTCCCTCCCCTCTTAAGTTGTACCCTCTTTTCAGTATTGTTCAGTGAAGTTTTTAATGTGTGGCATTTTGATGTATTTTTAATCTTTGTTGGAAGCAGCCCAGAGTGGCTGGGGAAACCCAGCCAGATGGGCAGGGTACAAATAAATTATTATTATTATTCCCGTTTTTGTATGTAATAAGCATGGAAAAAAAATATAAAAAAAATAAAAAAGAGAATCAGACTAGACAGGCCTTTGGTCTGATCTCATGTGCTTATCTTATGCTCACTCTGTGGTGTCCTCATTTGTCTTTATATGTGGGTGTTCATCGGTGTCTAAGTATGTGGAAGCATCTGAGGACATCCACTGAATCATATGGTGTGTCAGCTTAATGTCTTCTAGTAATAATGGCTCATAACATGATGTACTATACACCCGATTAGGAAGTCTAAGTGACAGGTTTATTCTAGAAAGTGCAGGCGCTGTTTTCTTGGGCAGTGGAAGCTAAGCCATTGGGGCAAATGGGTAACTGCCCCGCCAGCTTCACACTGCCCTAAACCAGCCCCCACCTGACTGCCTTCTTACTTACTCCTAGAAAGTGGCCCTGCCTGGCAGCTTCCTCCTCCTTTTATGCCTCTTGGACCTTGCATTTAACAGACCCCCGCTGCACAAAAGAGCTGCGTTAAAGAATTTCTAACCAAGAAACGTACAAATTGTTTTATGATGTCCCTTGTCTCTCACCTTGTCTCTTAAACTTGCAGTTGCACTTTAGCAGTAGGGAAAGTAGTGTCCAGTCTGTGAATGCAGTGGCTGGATCCTTTTCCCCAGCCTTAATATTTAATTGTCTTCTGCAATCACAGAGGTCCTCAAGCTGAAGTTTTACATTGACCTGTGTGCATTTGATTTGCTTTACAGCTGTTCTATTCATGATGTTTTGTTCAGAGGCTCCATCTGCTGTTTTTGCTAAGTCCGATAGAGCTTCTGAGAGGCAAGCTGTTTCTTATTTCAGAGGAGTTGTTGTCTTCCACCATTCTTGAAATACATTGTTGCTCAACTGTAGAACAAGCCCTGCAAAGGTGCCATAATCTTCTTGAGGTTTTTCTTGCCCTGTCTGCTTAGCTGTCATGTTGGGAACAGAAGAGCTTGAAATATTTTCGCTATTTGTGTGACGGAGATAAGGATCAAGCACCTAAGATTTACCATTCAAGGATCCCTGGCTCAGGACCTGTGGTAGCCATTTTGTAAAAAATTGTTTAAGAGGAGTGCACATTAATTTCTAATAAAAGACCACAGGTAGGAAAGGATAGTAAAATCAGGGCACCATCTTCTCCAAAGACATTGCAGTGGTACCTCGGGCTACATACACTTCAGGTTACAGATGCTTCAGGTTACAGACTCCACTAACCCAGAAATAGTACCTCAGGTTAAGAACTTTGCTTCAGGATGAGAACAGAAATCATGCTCCGGCGGCGCGGCAGCAGCAGGAGGTCCCATTAGCTAAAATGGTGCTTCAGGTTAAGAACAGTTTCAGGTTAAGAACAGACCTCCAGAATGAATTAAGTACTTAACCCGAGGTACCACTGTACTGCCTGCCACTACTCAGCTTCTTTCTCCTTGGACTCAATGTTGCCCTTGTACAGCTTATAAGGGAGGAGGTCAATGGGGTCTAGAATCCGGTGGCTCCAACCATTATTGACACTGGCTCCTCCTACTGTTGCCCCGCCTCCTTTTTGCCCTACCAGTCCTAATGGGGACCAGCCCACACTGCCCATAGCTTTTTCTCAAGCCAAGAGGAAACAGTCACTAGTTATCCCAATGCTTGCTATTGTGAAGGTAATATATAAAGTCTGAACGAGGAAACCGATGCTCTGCATGCCAAACTTCCCAAGATCAATCCAGCATCTATAGTAAGGAACATAGGAATCTGCCTTATGCAGAGTCAGACCATTAAGCCATCGAGCTCAGCATTGCTGAGTGGCAGCAACACTCCAGGGTTCCAGGTGGGAGCTTTTCCCCATCCTACCTGACTGTTAAAGTGCTATAAATTTGCTTTAAATGCATGTTGTGACCAAGGACTTCTTGCTTGTGGCACCAAGACTTTGAGATTCCTAACTGCAGGAGGCTCATTTGGTTCCCTCTATATATATTTTAACATTGAGTTAAGCTGTTTCATTTTGACTTCCTTTGGGAAGACAGCTAAGGTCTCTCCTTTTTCTGTTTGCATATCTTAATTAATGGGTTTTCTTGTCTTGGGTTTGTTTTGGTGCTTTTGCTGCTGATTGCTGTTTGCTTTTTTAAACTAAAATACAAGTTAGGGTCGTGTCAGACTACGGTAAATATTACTCAGACTAGACCCATTGAAATTAATGGGTCTACAATAGTATTGCCTATTAGCTTCAATAGGTTTGCTCTGAGTAGGATTAGCACTAGAATCAACCCTTCATTGCTGGTCGTCTTAGGATGGAGGGTTCTACTTTGTGAGGCAGAAAGATGGGCTAGAAATATTTTGCTCAATGATTTTTTTATATTTAAAAACTGCTTATATTGTTATTGCTATTTCTGTCTATTTGAAAGGGATGCTGCTGCTTTTGATGGTGGGGGTTATATACCTTCATTTCCTATTTCCTATTTCGTTATACTCAAGTGCTTTGTGAGCTGCCCCTTGGGTACATAACATTTATCTCGAAGGGGTGGAATGTAGAATAAACAAGTCAACCCTTGGTCTATGAAAATGGCAGTGCTGTTCAATAACCATACCTAATCCAGACGCTGCTTTTTTATTATTATTATTATTATTATTATTATTATTATTATTACTATTAACTAGCTGGAAAGCAGACAGCGAAAAATGTCTGGAAAACATGCTTTCCAGAGCGTCCATAAATATCCTGTCTCTTGACAGGATATTTATTTTGCTTAAGTGGCCTAATAGGGCTCCCAAGGCTGTTCCTTTGCTTTCTTCCTTTGTTGCATGTACAAAAGATGCTTGATTTCCACCTCAAAAGTGTGTCGAACTTCTGTGTTAGCAAGCCTTGATGGGGTCACAGTTCCTTCATTTATCGTTAGAACACTGTGTCCCTGGTCCAGAGTTTGTTGCTATTTCTGTGGCTTTCACTGAATTGAAGCCGAAGTACATTAGGAAAACATAAATATTCCAAAATAGCAATAGTGGCTTTTTCATAAAAGGAGCTAGATGGCGGCTTCATTCACACCATACATTTAAAGCAGCATGATACCACTTTAAACAGGCATGGGCTTCTGCCAAAGAATTCTGGGAGCTGTCATTTGTTAAGCGCACTGAGAGTTGTTAAGAGGCCTCTATTCCCCTCCCTGTTGTGTAACAATTAGACCCTCCTCACAGGAAACTCTGAGAACCATAGATCTGGATGGGGAATAGGGGATATCAGCACTTCAGTGGATCCAGCAAGGCTCTTTTCAAGCCTGGCATGGTGCTTTGAAGTTCAGAGGTTTGGGGAGGAAGGGACTTCAAAGCACCCTATCACCCAATTGACAGGTGGGGCCTGTCCCTACATGTAAATTTAGAGAGTGAGGGGTAAGGGAATGAAGGCAGCAGTGGGTCAATACAGTTCCCACCCCTGGTGTAAACCCCTAATGCAAGAAGACTCGTTTAACATGCAGGGGGAGGCATCACTGGTGTTGGCTGGGGTAAGGAGAGGGTGCTGTGTAAGACTTAATGCCTAATAAAAGCCATGAGTTGAGAATTCCCTGTGTAGCTTTCCACAAAGCAAGAGGAGGACTGTAGAAACAGGTGCCCCAGCCAGGGGTGTTCAACAGAGTACAGCATAAAATAAATCATGCAACCAAAGTGATGCATAAACAGAGCCAGTCCTACAATTAGACAGACTGAGGCATCCGTCTCAGGCAGTTGATTCAGGGTACTGTATCATGAAAGGGCAGGAAATTGTTATTTCTGGCAGCAATTTGGGCTACATAGGCAGCAGCACTTGCAGAGGGAGCAAGTGGAACCTGCAGCAAAATATTGTAGCAGTATTGAAGGGGGGAAAGAAACCAGAAGCTTTCCGTGCCAGTTGGTGGCCATTTATTAGACATATTAATACATCCGGAATTGGAGAACACCATGTCAGCTACATTAGGGCAGTTCTGGACTATCTGATTGCTTTCTCTTTGTTAGAACTATGCTTGTGTGTGTTCTGGTTCCTTTGGTTGATGGAGACAGTGATGATATGGGAGCCAATGTGGAATAGCAATCAGAGGGCCGGACTAGGACCTGGGAGATCACAGTTCGAATCCCCACTCAGCCATGAATCTCTCTGGAAGCGCTCTTGGGCCGGTCACTCCATCTCAGCCTCACCTGCCTCACAGTGTTGTTGTGGAATTAAATGAGGAGGAGGAGAACCGTGCACATCACCTTGAGCTCCTTGGAGAAACAGGTGAGATATATAAACAAATAAGATATACAATATGCCTGCTGAAGGAATGGTAAAAATAGACAGTAAACAAGCACGAGTGAAGATCATACAATGGAAAACAAGAAGACTTCCCTGGCTTCTGGTGTGAGAAGTGGAGAGGAGATGTTTATATTTTCTCATTGTTTATTATGTTCATTTAATGTATAACATTGCAAAATCAATAAGATTTTTTTTTGGAGGGGACTCTTTGAAAATAGCCACTTACTTCTTTTCAGTGTTCCTCCCTTCTCACTGTGATCAAACTTCTCCCTCTTCCATTTCTCAGCTGCCTCGGGTGAGAGAACTAAAGGCTGCAGAGCCCTCAGATAGTCCATTATATGAAGGTTTTTACTCAAATCTGCCATTGTAAAAAGAAATCATGCAATTTTCTATTTATATCTTAAACTCTTTTCTGGAAAACAATAGTATGTTCACTGGAGATAACCCTGAGAGAAGCTTCTTTTTGGACTTCCTATGTTTTCATTGTGGTTTTTTTCTTTTGTTCTTTTATTGTTGTAATACCTGAAAATCAATTTTATATATATTTTTATACCAAAAAATGCATTTTCCTCTCAATTTACTCCATCCTTGCTTGACTGAAACTCCTGCCATTATTTTAAACCACCATTTCCCCCTTTTGCTCCCCTGCCATCATGGAAATCCAAGATTGTAATGCAGCACTATAGATCCTCCAATGGGGGCTGTGCGATGGCAACCTTACATTTTTATATGTATAGGGAGATACAATCATGATAGCAGCTGAACAACATGTTCATGCAACACAGACACAAAACATGTGTAGGAGCAACTTTTATTTTTACAAGATACAGTTCCAGTTTAGCTCCCTCTAAATAACTGCCCTGATATTTTATGAGAAGCTGGTGTGTGAATACTCTTACAAATAAATACAAGAATAGAATAATACTTTTGACGCACAGCCCCTCTGGTTTCTGCACTTCAGCTCACACTCTATTAGTCACCTTTCAATGCTCTTCTATAAGATAACAATACATTCCAGGACAAAAAGATGTTCCTGATCCTAGAGAATTAATATCTCGGACCCACTCCTTTTCAGCTACAACCATGCCTTTCAACACGGAGAGCATCATGTTCCCGTTAGCTTCTCAGTCCAATACATAGCACAATACATGAGAATTGACATTTCAACCTTGGTTTTATAGCATACTCATTCCTTTCTGATGTGTCATGTTAACCAGTATTGGCTTGCCTGCAGTAGTCTAAGCTAAGCTTCAGCCTTGCCTCTCCTAAAGCTTGTCACTGAAACTGTCAGCTACTTTATGCTAGTTGAGAATATAAATATTGGGAAGTAGAAGTGCATTGTATTGTTCTTGCTGGAGAGGGGGTGGCTTCTGTGCCAGGGGTGTCTCGAGATTCAGGTAAAAGGTAGGTAAAGGACCCCTGGATAGTTAAGTCCAGTCAAAGGTGACTATGGGGTTGCAGTGCTCATCTCACCTTCAGGCCAAGGGAGTTGGCATTTATCCACAGACAGCTTTCTGGGTCATTTGGCCAGCATGACTAAACTGCTTACGGGACACTGTAACGGAAGCCAGATTGCACGGAAACGCTGTTTACCTTCCCGCCGGAGTGGTACCTATTTATCTACTTGCATTGGCATGCTTTCGAACTGCTAGGCTGGCTGGGACAGAGCAATAGGAGCTCACCCCGTTGTGGGGATTCAGACTGCCGACCTTCTGATCAGCAAACCCAAGAGGCTCAGTGGTTTAGACCACAGCACCACCTGCGTCCCTTGTGATTCAGAGGAAGAGGTGGTAGTTCTGGGGAGCGACATGGAGAGGACTGGGGAGCAGCTGTGTCAAGAACTGGGGAGTGGATCTATCTCCCCATCAGAGCAACTGACCTATATCCAAGGCCATGTCAATATGTCCCCCTCCGTTTTCCTGGACCCACTTTATTTCCAAATAGTGATGACAACATAAATGCTATAACAAGGAGTGCTTAAAGGAGCTATTAAACTCTTTAGGTTTACCAAGGCAGAGCGGGCTGTGGATATTCCTCGGGGGCACCTCTGAGCACGGCAAAATAAAATGGAAGCGAGGCTGCATCTTGAATAATTGCAAAATGTGATAGTATTCACAGCTCAGACAATAGGGGAAACAAAGAATTGCAGCTCTCAAAGGCACCAAACACATCCTGCTGCTGCTCCCCTACTGTTTACAGCCCACCCAGAGATTCGCTTGGCAATGCAATCCGCTGTGATTCAGAACCTCACACTCCTTTTTTTTGCCATTGTCCTGCTGCGATGAAGCAGGTCTTCCCAAAGGGAATGTGTTGATTATGTAAAGGTTACACATCCCACGCAGTGGAGGTTGGGAGAGTAAATTTGCACCTGGCAGCTCTGCGTAGCATCATCAGCCTGCCAAACTCTTGCAATTAGCTGCTATCAACGGAATGCCTATTTATTGCCATTTCACAATTGGATTGCAGTTCCCATGATTGGAGCCCTTTATGACCTTCAGCATCCCTGAAACACAGGGTTACATTGAGGGAGCACATCTGGACCTCAGGAGAGGGCTAGAAGGAGCTGTCTCCATGGCCAGACCAGGCATCCCCGGTAGGGGGAACCCAGGTACAAACAGCATCCTGTAACCAAGAAAATCCTAGTTGGCAATCCTACTAAATCAACTGAGAATTACTATGAATGAAAGAAGAGCTCAGGCCAATAGCCCATCTAGTCAAGCAACCCGTTCTCACAGTGGCCAACGAGATGTCTGTGAGAAGTCTGCAAGCACTCTTCCCTCCTGTGGTTCCCAGAAACTAGTATTCAGAAGCATTGCTACATCCAAACATGGAGGCAGAGCTTAGCCATCATGCCTAATAACCATCAATAGCCTTCTCCTCCATGCATCTTCTTTTGAAGCCATCTAGGTTGGTGGCCATTGCTGCCTCCCACGGGAGTGAGTTCCATAGTTTAAGTATGTGCCGCATGAAGGACTTGCTTTTATCTCTCCAGAATCTTCCAAGTTTCAGCTTGGAAGAGTTCTAGTGTTCCTGCCTCGTGTTTCCCACAGTGGTTCACCAGATACCTATGGAAAGAGGACAAATGGGAGGAAATGATGGCAATAATCTTGATAGCCATAATCTTCCATTTAACAATGCTGTCCAGGGTTGTAAAGACTGCATAGAGAATAACTGGGTGCACTCTTCCCACCTTGGATCAAATCTACACTTCCAGGAGTCATAAGAAAGCTGCAGAGATGTTGCAGTATAGTGTGCACCCCAGAAATTATCTCTTTCAGCTTCTGCCTTCTGGAAGAAGGTACAGGGTTATAAAGACAAGGACTAGCCACCTGAGAAACAGTTTCTATCCAAATGCGATTTTGGTTTTAAATAAGGTAGTCTCTATGGGAGTATATTGTACTTAATTATAGGGTATCAGAGTTTTTAGGGGGCTAACCAGGCTGGGATAGCTGGGATAGCAGGC
Source organism: Podarcis pityusensis (assembly GCF_964106645.2). Taxonomy (NCBI): domain Eukaryota; kingdom Metazoa; phylum Chordata; class Lepidosauria; order Squamata; family Lacertidae; genus Podarcis; species Podarcis pityusensis. Next base: position 58,845,011 of record NC_138033.1, on the reverse strand, counting down.
TTGTTGGTTTTTGAATGTCTGATGTAGATTTTTTGCAATTTCATTGTTCTGTATGGGACAGTGACAATAAAGATTATCGTATCATTTCATATCGTATCGTATTCTTTGAACTGCCCTGGGACCTGAGGGTATAGGGCGGTAGTGCACAATCCAGACCCAAGCACAAGACCACTCTCTCCTCCTGCAGTTTCCAGCAACTGGAATTCAGGAACATCACTGCCTCCAACAATGGAGAGAAGAGCATAGCAGTCAGGTCTCGTTATATCCTCCATGCTACCTCTGATCCTGGAAGTGGTGTAGCCATGGTGAATAATGACACTGCGATTGTTGTTATATAGATGGCTGAATATATGAGCTGTGCCCAAAAACCAGCTGAAAGGTTCATTGTTGATCAGCAAGTGAGCCAACCGCAAGTCCAACACACTGTCCCAGTTAAAACAAGGGTGGGAGGAGGGAGACGTCCTCAGTCCTAGCAACAAGGTGTCTAAATCCACATGTTTATTCCATGAATACAGATTGACACAAGAGCCAGGCCTAGTGAGCAAACGTATCAACATTTCCAGCAGTACAAGGCAAGGTTGCATTGCAATTTGTACAGTGGAAGGCTGTCTGAACAGTTATTGAAATCAAAAGTTAATTGAGGCCAGACTTGAACATCTGAGCTCTTTCATGTCTGTCAAGGACCGTGGAGTGAAAATGTCTACAAGGAACAATACATGCGGTGATGGCTAAACTCTTGATTTTGAAAATTTGCCCTCTGCTAAAGCATCCAATGTAGAGTGGCCACGTGTCCTACTTTTTTATTTGAAGAGCTGTCAGAGGTAGTCTGACCCAAGCCTAGTTTAAAGACAGAGCTGTCTATTGTAAGGTTACCAAAAAAATTTCGAAGAATCCGGAGACACTTTTTTAAAAAAAAGAGGGGAAAAAGTTATTTTTAAAAAGTTGTGTTGTTTTTTTAAAAAAAGAAGTAATATCTTCTCTTCTGTGGTCTCCTCTATCACACAGCCTTCCTCTGGGCCCTGGTCTGCTCTCTTGGAGTGCTAGCCGCCGTGGAGTAGGGCGGGGCCTGGCCTTGGCCATGTGTCCTTGCCCTCCCGGTGCTCTCCTACCTCTCCTCAGCGGCAAGGTCGGGGCTCCCCTCTTTTTTTCTCGTTCCTCTTTCTTTCTCTTCCTTCTCCTTCTCCTCTCCTCCTTCTCCCTGCATTGTCTCTGGGGTTTTTATCACCCCAGAGCACCGCTGGGCATTCAGCCAGGTGGCTGGGCGCTCTTGCTCCTGGCTCATTTTGGGTCGCAGGGAAGGGGGTCAGCAGTTCCCCCAGTTGATGCGCCGGGTGTCCCTGGTTCCCCCTCGGCAGTGGCAGCAGCAGTCTCAGCAGCCCAGAGCCAGCCTGGTAGCGTGGTTGGCTCTGGCTGGCTTCAGGAGCTGCTCGCTGCCGTGGCGCCCGCCATTTTGCCTTGCCGGAAGTCCCCATATGTTGTGTCTTGTGCCACTGAACCAATCATGGAACTTTCATTCCCTACTAATAAATCTACAACACTTAAAAAATAAATCCAGGGACATTAAATGCATTCCAGGGACAGATTTTGTCCGGGGACAGATTTGTAAATCCGGGGACTGTCCCTGGGGAACGGGAACATCTGGTAACCATAGTCTATTGACAGTCCGTTCCTGCACTGGCAGACTTTGGTCTTTCAGCAGAGCCCACCCCCCGCCACTCGCCTTCCGTTTTGAGTGTGCACTATGTCAAAGTTGTGATGCCCTGCGGCAACCCCTTGGCCCCCTTGGCGGCACCCCCCTTGGCAGGGGAACTGGCTGTGCTGCCCTAAATCCACCTCTGGTACCTAGACAGCAGGCTGAGGAAGCACACAGACCACATGGGCACTGTCTTTACCCTGCGTTACAGTGATAACAATTGCCTTTCTATTGAAACAACAGTTTTCTCTAAATTGGCATTGATGCTTATAAATCAGCACTTGCAAATTTTGTGCAAATCTCTGTCTTCTCTTGTAGGGATGCATAAGTGGCCTCCCTAGTCCAGTTGGCAGGCACTGTCTGCCTCCCCCTTCCCCCTCGCTTTTGACCTTCGTAAAGATGTCAACAACAGTTCCGTACTGCAGATGCTGAAGGGGCATCTTTGTGAGGTTACGAAGTGGCTAGCCCAAGGCTACAGACAGAGTCCATGGTTAAGCTGCTAGAGTTCCCCAGCTCTTGAGAGCAAAGTAGCTACCTGAGTGCACATAGCGACTTTCTCTCATTGGATTGCAAGGCCCATCAATCCCAGGCAGCAAAGTCAATGGGCAGGAGTGATGAAAACTGTAGTTACAGCAGCATTTGGAAGGCCACAGTTTCCCCTTCTTTAAGTGAACTCAGGGCTATTGTGGTCCGAGGTTGTGGCTCAAAGACTGGTTATTCTTCCTGCAGCAGGGTCCCGGCCTGAAACCACCTAGTTCCATGCAATCAGCTTGAAATGGGAGGTTTGGAGTCAATCAGAGTGAAAGGAGTCTAGTGAACCAGTGAGGATTGGCTCCTAGGGTGACGGTCTAGAAAAGGTGTGTAGGAAGAACACCAAGGAGGATTTGTTCTGTGTGCTCCAAAGTTAACCTGCCAACACAAGGTGCTACAGTTTCAAGGGAAGAGTATACAAATTCTGTCACATATAATGGAATTTCGCAGAAAACACAACCTAAGTCACACTGAAGGAAGATATTGGAGCACTCCAAATCACTTGCCCATGTACGTACACAGACCATGGTAGGTCTTGCTATAAGGTAGCACATGCATTGTTGCAATGCATCCCTATTTATTATGATTGTTGCACAATTATAAGTTTATTGTATAATCTTAGATGAGGGCATGGCTATGATTATCATAAAGGGACCTTCCATGTCTGAATTTGCCTTAGTGCTTTTCTTAAAAAGGAGAGACATCACCTTGCCAACAAAAGTCCATATAGTTAAAGCTATGTTTTTCCCAGTAGTGATGTATGGAAGTTAGAGCTGGACCATAAAGAAGGCTGATCGCCAAAGAATTGATGCTTTTGAACCACACAAGATGAATTAGAATGAAACACCATCTCTCTGCTTGAACCGCGATGCTATTAAAAACTAAAAACTCACAAATGATGCCTCCCATTCAGCAAGCAGACATAATTATGTCAATTGTACCGTGCCCAAGAAACAGGAAATATGGGGTCACATTACCATGGAGACTCGGATACTCAATCTCCATTGACAAAGAAGGTAACAAAGGCAGAACGCTTCCATAGATGGCATTGCAGCAGTTTGAATAATAAGGAGGAAGAAATGCATGCATCCAACACATCAGCTGACAACAAAGGGAACATTTAGGTGAGCAACTGATGGCTCTCCAGATGTCATTAGACTCCAGCTCCCAGAATCCCCAGGCAGCATGGCCAGGAACGGAGAGTGCTCTTGCTCTCAGGTCCAGCTTGTGGGTTTCCCACGTGCCTCCGGTAGGCCTCTGTGAGACAAGGATGCTGGAGTAGATGGGCCATTGACTTGGCTCTTCTTATGTCCTTACGTTCTTATGATGGGAAACATAGTCCAACAACATCTAGAAGACCATATGTTCCCCATCCCTTGATTTAGGTGAATTACACCAAGGTTTGAGACAGTGGAGACTGGTCCCTTAGGGCAAATGGAATGCTGCCCCACCAACTTGATGCTGTCCTCACTCAGCCCCACTCCTTGATTCCCTAACTACTTACATCCAGTAGAAGGGCTGTCAACTTCCTCCTCCTCACTCTCAGCAATGTTCTTGTAGAACTCAGCCAGGAGAATGGAGCAAAGAGAACTAGAGGCCCACCTATGAGGCAAGGGGAGGCAACCACCTCAGGCGGCAGGCTCCACAAAGGCAGCAGATCTGGCCTCCGAGGAATGCATTGCCCGCTGCTGCCGCCATGAAGGCACGCTCCTTTGAGGTCAGATCTGCTGCCTCCTCGGCAGCCCATCCCCCACCCAATGCCACCTCCACAGACAGGACCTGCTAACTGGAATAGGCAGGCCACTTATGCACCCCTACTAGAGAGGCCTCTCTGCACTGCAGCATCTGCTGCCTCGTTCTGCCTAATGGTAGGGCTTGACTCTTCGTACAGAATTCAAACTTAGTCATGCTTAGTGCAGAACCATTGAGCTCAATGGGGCTTACATTAAGCATGAACCAACTCTTTTATGTGTAATATATAGATATCAAGAAGAGTGAGGGTCTCAGGCCTGGTGTGATCATTACCCTCCTCCACCCTTAAACCAAATATCTGCACAGAGTCATGGTTATTGAGCAATTTAGCAGCTCAAGAACCAGACTTGCTGGATTAAAGCTAAGCATCTTGCGGCACATCTCTGATCCTCCGCAAGCTGATCAAAAGAGCTATATTGCAAAGCGTTTAGTTTTGATCATACAAATTTAATCCTCCTGCTAAATTTGGAGGAAGGGTGTTGGGTGGAGAGTCTAAATTAGTATAGATGTCCATTTGTATCAGCAATATTCAATTTTAATGGAAAGGTTAAGGTTTGCTAGCTCTTATAATTAAATGTAGTGTCCATTCATGTTGTATTTTGTATTCTCATTGTTTCAGCTAATAATTAGCTTGCCATTCTGTCTAATTTCTGTTTGAGAACCCCTACCATTTCCTCATGATGTTCTAAAGAGCTCTCTAAAGCACTCCCGGTTTTCCATCCCACTGGTGTGAACAATGATGGGTTATTAGTTTCCATTGTTGCCAGCAGTGGCGTAGCGTGGGGGGTGCCAGGGGTGCCGGCCGCACCGGGCGCAACATTTGGGGGGGGGCGCGTTTGGCCGGCCCTCCTGGAGGAAGCAGGAACCCCACTGTCCTCGGACCTCCTCCGAAGGCTGGCGGTGGGGCGGAGAGACCTCCTCCCCGCGCCAGCCTTCGGAAGGCTGCTCCGAAGCCTGGCGGTGAGGCGGAGAGACCTTCTCCCCGCGCCAGCCTTCGGAAGGCTGCTCCGAAGCCTGGCGGTGGGGCGGAGAGACCTCCTCCCGCCGCCAGGCTTCGGAAGGCTGCTCCGAAGGCTGGGGGCGGGAGGAGGGCTCTCCGCCCCACCGCCAGCCTTCGGAAGGCTGCTCCGAAGCCTGGCGGCGGGAGGAGGTTTCTCCGCCCCACCGCCAGCCTTCGGAAGGCTCCTCCGAAGCCTGGCGGTGGGGCGGAGAGACCTTCTCCCCGCGCCAGCCTTCGGATGGCTGCTCCGAAGCCTGGCGGTGGGGCGGAGAGACCTTCTCCCCGCGCCAGCCTTCGGAAGGATGCTCCGAAGCCTGGCGGTGGGGCGGAGAGACCTTCTCCCCGCGCCAGCCTTCGGAAGGCTGCTCCGAAGCCTGGCGGTCGGGCGGAGAGACCTTCTCCCCGCGCCAGCCTTCGGAAGGCTGCTCCGAAGCCTGGCGGTGGGGCGGAGAGACCTTCTCCCCGCACCAGCCTTCGGAAGGCTGCTCCGAAGCCTGGCGGTCGGGCGGAGAGACCTTCTCCCCGCGCCAGCCTTCGGATGGCTGTCCTGAAGACTTGTGGTGGGAGCAGTGGTGTAGCGTGGGGGGTGCAGGGGGGCCTGCTGCACCTGGCGCAACATCTGGAGGGGGTGCGGAAGAGACTCGAGCGCTAAAATCCACGGGTTAGGGGGCGCAAATTACTTGCCTTGCCCCGGGTTAGGGGGCGCAAATTACTTGCCTTGCCCCGGGTGCTGAGAACCCACGCTACGCCACTGGTTGCCAGGATGAAGTAGGAGCATCCCTCTGCCCCATTCAAATCCCCACCCTATTCCCCCTGCCCTTTTGCCACTCACTAATTATTAAATAACCACCAAGCTTTCAATCATAAATACCTGCCAGCCTTTGAACAGGGTGGGGGGTGTTTCCCAGTTTTAATTAGTTCAGGGAGATGAAATACAGAGAGTACAGAACACAGCATTTAAAAGATGTGAGTGTTCATCCTGATAAGGGTATTATTTTACCATCTTTGTATTTTTATCCCACCAGGTGACCGTGGGCCAGTCACTGCCTCTCAGCCTGACCTACCTCACAGGGTTGTTGTGCAGGTAAGAATGGAGACAGGGAGAAGAGGAAAGGTGAGATATAAATTCAATCAGTCAATCAATTCAGATGAGGTCAACGCTTTGCTAAATGAATGACTTCCTATGAGCTCCCAGTGGTCATAGCACACTGTGAGCTTTCCAGGGTTTCCGTCTAGTTTTCCTGCACGTGAACGAGCCATGCTACAGTTCCCTTTATCCAACCATTAACCAGAATGGCTCTACTTAGTGTGGCCTTACTGAATGTGAATCTACTCAATGCAACATTACCTGATGTTACTTCCCTTACTGTGACCTGGGGAGTGATGCTGCAATGCGACAACCACCTTACAATCTTATTATACAGTAAGCTAGTAAGAGAGAGAGGTGTAGTCTAGCCGTTTGCTGCCGTCATTTCATTATTGGTTTCAATACTTTTTATCATTAGAATGGTGTTATTTTACTTCTATGGATAAATCCCTGTCTCAATTAAAATAAATTGGTTGCCATCTTTTAAAAATGAAAGTTTAAAAAAATAGTTTTCAAAACTCCCTGTTTCAAACTCCTTTTGTCATCTGGGAAATTAAGAGTGTATACACATTCATCCAATGCTACTCAGCTTTGTTGTTGTTTAGTTGTTTAGTCATGTCCAACGCTTCGTGACCCCATGAACCAGAGCACGCCAGGCACTCTTGTCTTCCACTGCCTCCCGCAGTTTGGTCAAACTCATGTTCGTAGCTTCAATAACACTGTCTAACCATCTCGTTCTCTGTCGTCCTCTTCTCCGTGTGCCCTCAATCTTTCCCAACATCAGGGTCTTTTCCAGGGAGTCTTCTCTTCTCATGAGGTGGCCAAAATATTGGAGCCTCAGCTTCAGGATCTGTCCTTCCAGTGAGCACTCAGGGCTGATTTCCTTCAGAATGGATAGGTTTGATCTTCTGCTGCTCAGCTAACAAGTGCTAATTAACCCCAAGCACTCAGGAAAATTAGAAGGCTCATCAGTTGTGTTCAGATTTTGTTTTTTAAATGATATATCCCACTTGAGGCTGCCAGTTTTAGTACTATGAGACATCAACAAGCATGAAATGTACAAAGCAGATAGAGCATGTTCTTATGGGTGAAAGAATGTTTATGCAAAGGGTATATGTGATCACAGCAACAGATCAGGTGTTCACAAGAGCCAGACTCTGTTTGAATGGTACCTCACATGGATGTAACAACCACTATATTGTTTTCTTTAGCAGCAATACAGGACACAATCATGTTTAATAGGAAGCAATACGTAAATGAAATGAAATAAATTTCTGCCAATGCACCCTTGCTTCAGCTCCAAATTAGCACCATTCCACTGGAACATATTGGTGCAAGCCTGCCAGAAAAGCAAGCAGACGGGTGTCAGTTCCCTGTCATTTGGGCCAGTGTTCCTGCCATAGTTGGCATACTGAACATGCTGTCAAGAAGATGGAACATTTTCCATTTCAGCTCAGACTGAGCACTTTACAGAACAATAATTGCCAGTGCTACAGGTGATGGTTTCCCCCAAGGAGCACAGATGTGTGCCAAGGCAAAACAAAGTACCTATTTCTCCCCACAAGATATGGTGATGGAAACTAGGGCTGTGCACAGGCCCATGGATCCAGTTTGGAGTTCAGTCTGGTGCTTTGGGCTGTTCTGACTCAGGATGTTCCGGGGCTAACCCAACCCAAGCTGAATCTGACTCAGTTCTTTCTCCATGCCAATCCCTGCTCTCCTCACCTCCAGATCACATTGCTGCAGCTGAAAATGATCATCAAACATGCAGAAGACACCAAACTGGGAGGAGCAGCTAATACTGCAGAAGGTAGAATCAAAATTCAAGATGACATGAACAGTTTGGAGAACTGGGCAAAAATCAACAAAATGAATTTCAGTAGGGACCAATGTAAGGTTCTACAGTTAGGAAAGAATAACCGGAAGCCCAAGTATAGGATGGGGGACACCTGGCTTGACATATACATGTTAAAGGGATATAGCTTAAAATGAGACAACAGTGTGATGCAGCACCCCCAAAAAAGCTAACGCAATTCTAGACTGCATCAAGAGATGCATAAGACCCAGATAAAATGAAGTAAACATACCACTGTATTCTGTCTTAGTTAGACCCCACCTGTCCAGTTCTGGGCACCACAAGTTTAGAAGGAATGTGTGCAGGGGAGGGTGACAAAGATGATAAAGGGTCTTTGGTTAAGCCATCTTAACCAAAATACAATGTCTCAGTCAAGAGATCTATCAAAGCAATAGATCTATGGGCCAGAACATTAAAATTCTGAGTCACTTAAAATGGTGTGCAGCCATTGCGTAAGAGAACTGAGCTGGGTGCCTGTTCCTAGAAACACAGAAATGTAGAGTTGAAAGGGACTCCATTCAAAAGCAGGATTGCTGCTCACCACTGAAAAGTTTCTGGGACCCTGTTGGAGGAGGGCTGCAGGTGGCAGCATGGCTGGGTCATGCCAGTGAGGGGCTCTAACTGCATTCTCTCCACAAGTAAACGATTCAGGAATTTGCAGCCAACTCCTCCTGTCATTTTCACTCTACAGTGCAGGCATGTAGAGGAAAGAGTCACTCCTGTAAACAAACTAAGATTTTATTATTTGCCTGGAAGTGACCCAAGGGCAGCGGAGATGCTGTAACCACAAATAAATCCATGTGGATGCAAAAATGTTAATTTGTCAAGCGCAGCCAAGTAAGCAGATAGGAAATGAGTGTGATAGATTTTCTCCAGCCACTTAATTAAATTTAGACTTTTCTAATGAAAGCTTTTTGATTTCTCTGGCTGATAAATCGTTGGCTGCAACCTTTCAGAGCCGGGTTGAACTGAAGCACTTTCTTAACTACCAATCTCTAACATTTATAGATCAATCTTCTTAGTGCACCACAGGGAGTCAAAGCTCAAATCTGGCTGTGAATGATTTGCAGCCTGTGATCAAGTAATTCCTGCCGCCTTACTCTTTTCATAAAACATCCTCAGACACTTCCAGCCAGCAACATTTGCATGCCAAGGTCCTTTCTACTGAGTCAGACCCCAAGGGTTGCCTCCAATTGTGTCATACTCAGATTAGAAGTATTGAAATTATTAGGCATGATTAACATAGGTCTATTAATCTCAAATGGCCTGCTTCTTAGAAGTACAGCAGCAGGGATCATTCAGTTAGTCATGTAAGGGTTAACTCTGTTGACAATTAGTCAGCCAAACAAGGGGATTGTTGACTAGCAAGCAGTCAGAATGGCATGATCCTTGCTGAGGTAACTCATGCTCTGGCTTTCTGTGTAGGTCGTAGGGAATTTCCCCCTATATGCTGAAAATCTTCCTGCTACAAACTGGACTTGAACTATTAAGAAGGACAAAAGCTCTCTGTTTATTTCCGCTCATGTTATACCCTGCTTTCGTTCAATTTACCACAGTAAAGAATTATTGGTTTCTTTTCCCTCTTGACTCCATATGCATTATTGAAGTAATTCTGCTAACACAACTCTAAGTATGACTGAGTTGAATACAACCCTAATGCAGGGATGAGAACCTAGCAGGTTCCCAGATGTTGCTGGAAAACAGTTTCCATGCCTATTCAGCATGCTGTCTGATGGGAGTTGAAGTCCAACTATATCTGAAGGGCTTTAGGTCTCGTCCCCCGTCCCCCACCCTAATGGGTCCACCAGTCCAGAATCCCCTGCTCTGACTGGCAGCAGCTCTCCAAGATCTTGGACACAGATCATTCCCAGCCCAGCAGTTGTTTTTTTGAGATTCTGTGAGCAGAATATGCTGAGGATTGAACCCAGGCTCTGTAAACCATGTGTTCCATCACTGAGCTAAAGGTCAATTGCAATAGGCGTAGGCAATATACATTATACCCTGTAGTATGGCTTGGTTATTGGGCATTCCCGTGAGCCTAGCGTATACTATTATTGCCATTTCTTTGTCTTTGCTTTGCTTTTCCGGCGATGTTTTGTTTTCAGGATACATACAGAAACGTTCCTTTTCATGGCCTCAGAGAACTGCAAGTATATATTGTGAATATAGTGCTTTGCAGGGAAAAGCTGCAAAAGGATATTGTGGAGTTGGAAAAGACAAGTAAAATTATCAACAGGATGGAGCAACTCCTCTATGAGGAAAGGCTGAAGCATTTGGGATGTTTTAGCTTAGAGAAAAGGCAAGTCAGAGGTGACATGATAGAAATTTATAAAATAATTCATGACACAAAGAAAGTGGATAGATTAATGTTTTTCTCCCTCTCTCATATCAACACTAGAACTCAAGGACATCCAGTGAAACTGAATGTTGGAAGATTCAAGTCAGAGAAAAGAAAGCCCTTCTTCACACAGCACATAGTTAAACTGAGGACTTTGCTCCCACAGAAAGCAGTGATAGCCACCAACCTAGATGACATCAGAAGAGGATTAGACAAATTCATGGAGGAGAGGACTGCTGATGGTACTAGCCATGATGGCTATGCTCTATCTCTACAGGCAACTGGTTGGCCACTGTGAGAACAGGATGCTAGACTAGATGGGCCATTGGCCTGATCCAGCAGGCTCTTCGTATGTTATTACGCAGGCAAACAGCTGAAGGTGCAAATCTACAATCTCCTAACCCCATCTGATCCACAGTGGCACCCCAGTACTCCAAAACAGCTTTGAGCCTCCAGCTAGCTCTTTGGCGGTCTGTCATATGCTGTATCTGTCTGTGCCTCTGATCCCCAAAATGCTTCTGTTGTTCCTTCATATACACACCTGAAGACCAATTCTTAAGCTGGGAGGAGGGTTGTTCTCTTCTGGTTGGAAGTAAAGCAACAGCACTTGCAATAAGTTGCCTGGACTAGAGCAGGGGGTGGGGGCAATAGACAGAGAGGTAACATACTCCTCCCTCACAGATTCCTTGTTATGTAACCACCTGTTTTTCCAGGCTTCACTTCCTTCCTACTCTTCAGTCAGCTAGTCTTGGACTTGACTTTTGTTAATGTCATGGCACCATGACACCAAGCTTGTATTCAGAATGGCTCTACCTAATTTGTATACTGCCCTTCATCCAAAGGTCGCAGGGTGGTTCACAACATAAAAATACAACAAATAACACAAAATGTATAACAAAACAAAAATAACTGACTGGTAGTTACATTCTGGATCCCCCCCACAACTGGACAGAAAGGCTAGAGAAAGAGATGGAATCTATAGAGACTACAGCAATTTCCCCTCCCCAACTCTCATCTACCCTGATGCTGCCCTGAGTAGCCAGATGAGACCAACTCCACTCTGCGCATCCACCCAGTTCTCTGTGATACAGACCAGATCAGCCTCCTCATCCATAATCAAGTCATGGATGAGGGAGGTCCTACTCAGAGCCGCGTCCCTTACCAGGCCTGCCCAGCTTCCTACACCCTAGCTCCTCCTACCCAGAACCGCTGTGATTGGGGACCCCCTGATCTCCCCAGTTCCTCTCTTCCCAGACACATCCCACATCAATTCAACAACAACAACAACAAAAACCCAACTTTAAAACACATGAGTTTAAAAAGCAGTTAAAGACAATTGACAACATTTTAACCAATGGGGAATAATAGCAGCAACAAAACCCACTACACAATACCCCAACTTTAAGCATCAGGGGTTTGCTAGGAGTTCCTTTATAAAGAGCCTTTATTCTTTCAACCAGCAGTCTTACCACATTATTTTCTTTCTGCAATACTAAATATTAAATGTGACTGCATGTCATCTAGCAAATTCAATCTCGCACTTTAAATGCCATTGTACAGCAGCCATCAGATGCTGGCAAGAATGAAATATCACTTCATGGCAGCTACCAAATATTGAACACTATTCTTTGTCCCATTTTGTCAAACACTAAATCCAAATATTATGGGAGATCTAAATGTTCAGGGAATATTTTTGCCAAACAATCAAGTATGCAGGGAGCATGTGGATATACTCAACATCCACATATGCAGAAGAAAAAAATTGGGGAAGTGTTTTTTTAAAGCAACAACAACAACACATGCACACAAAGCAAATTTGTTCTCAGACAGCTGGGGTTGGGAGAGAGACAGAGACTTATTTTCCTCAAGCCATTCTCAATGTTAAACCACTTGAAGACCTCTAGCACGTCTCCTCTTAGTCATCCCTTCTCTAGCCTAGACGTGTCCAGCTCTTTCAACAATTCATTATCAGACTTGGTTTCACCAACCTGGTTGAACTTCTCTGCACCTGCACCAGTTTGTCAGTGAGCTTTGTTGGTGTATGAGTGGCAAAAAAGAGGAAAAAACTGGCTTTGTGGCATCATCCTGTTTCAGAGTTACTTGTCCAGAACAAAGCTTAAGGCAAAAGAAAATGTGTTGCAGTCCAACATTTGGGATGGAGGCAGCCAAGTTCCCCAAGCCTGATTCACATTGGATCGGCTGCAGTTAGCATGTTCTCTGGTCACCTGTAGTCCAGCATCATCTGGAGGGCCACACATCCACCTCCTCCGTTCTAGAAACTAGTCCATTTGTGCTGACTTAACCACAATCACTTTTTTTCCCAAAAGTTTGTAGGATAAGTCTTGTTCCTATCCCCCCCCCCCCAAATTGGCTAGAGGGGAAAGCATGGTACCTGCCGTCTGCAGCTGTAGGCATTTTCCGCTGGACAACAGGAGCCATTTTGTACCTTGCAATGCTTTCAAATGAAGTAATATTCAGCAAAGCTCTGGAATCCACAGGGAGGGAGAACTGCAAAATCTGGAGGGGAAAGAACCAAAGTCCATATAGTGGGGCCAGGGCTGGATTTAAGACGTTTGGAGTCTCTAAGCACTGAAAGGATTATAGTATCTCCCCCCCCCCCCATATGTAATTCAAGCATAAAAACAAAATTTTAAAATAACAAAGCATGGATCAAGACCAGATCTATTTTTTTCACGCTATTTTGATCTGCTTTTGTTGGACACCCCCTAGTTTAGGTGGGGATGAATAATAAAAAGAGAACAGAAAAATGTGGGGAGAGTGTGGCGTTGGGAGATAGGACGTCTATCAAAGTTCTGATTTTCCCCTACTGCACTTGGGTGCTCTTGGTTGTCTTTATGTCTTTGTCGTCGTTTGAAATATCAAATTCTTTCTTTTAAAAAAAACCTCTCTCTTTTTTCTTTTTTTGCTGGTGACCTAAGCATGTGCTTAGTCTGTTCACTCGGTAGTCCAGCACTAAGCGGGAGAGGGACACGGACACACACACACACACACACACACACACACACCTTCTGCAAGTTTCAAGCTTACAAGGGAATGGCATTGAATTGGATGCAGATTCTGGCAGATGCACTAGGTAGGAAAGCAGGCTGTATCGCCTCTCCATCTCCGCCGCTTCTTTTTCGGATCCCCCGGCCGCGTCCCTCCGTTCATTTTCCGTCCTCCCCCACCAGACGGAGGACGGGGGGAGCCCAACGACCGCTGACTCACTCAAGCCGACCAAGTCCCGCGCTCAAGCCAGAAGCTTCACTCGCCCTCCCAAGTAGAGCGTCTCAGTCGAGGGATGAAACCCTTCTCCTCGCTCTTGTAACACGAATACTTTTTTGGGGGGAAATCGCGCCCTTGCAATTTGGGGGTCCCCGGCCGCCCTGCCTCTTCTTCTCTCCTCCCCTCTCCCTGCAGCTATGGCGGAAGAGCGGCTGGATACCAATTTCTCCAGCGTCTCAGCCTCGCTGGGTAACGGGTGCGCAGCCGGAGAGGAACGGCACTTTCAGCACCACGGACAGTTCTCCGCGCCCGTCTCCGCCCTACTGGCCTCGCTGATGGGACTCGTGGTTCTGATCACGGTGCTGGGCAACGCGCTGGTCATCTTGGCTTTCGTGGTGGACAAGAGCCTCCGGACCCAAGGGAATTTCTTCTTCCTCAACTTGGCCATTGCTGATCTTTTAGTAGGTGAGTGAAGCCAGGGAGCTCCCCACAAACAACTTGAGTTTGGGGCAAGGACCAGGACAGTATTCTTCACCCTTGGCCGGTTCAGCCAATCGTCATGAGTGATGGGAGTTGTGTCCCCAGATGTTTCTGGGCTACAAGGTTGAAGGACCCTGGGCCAGGGGATCGAGAAAGTTGGATCTGGTGAAGTGAAATCTGGCCCCAAGCTTCCTCTCTTGGCCCCTTTTCCCAATGGGGGGACACACTAATAATTATATATGGAAAGCCCCCAATGTTTAAAATCAGCCAATGAAACTGTGTTTCAAGTTCCAACTTATTTGGAGGTGTGACTGATTCCTCAAGCAGCAGAAACTTCATGGTTGCAGCCCACAGAACACCCTTTGTCATTTTTCATTCTCTTTCATATGGCTCCCTAACAAAAGTGTGAGCAAACTAGTTTTGCTGGGCTTTTGGAACAGAACCTCTTTTAATAAGTTGCCTATTTCCTGCTGATTGGTGGGGGTTTTAATACTGTTTTTCCTGTGTGCTAGGCTAATTTGATATTTATATTTTTAATTGTTTTAATGCAGTTATTTACTTGGGCACCACTTTGGAAACATTAACTGAAAAATTGTGTGTGTGTGTGTGTGTGTGTGTGTGTGTGTAACAAAATCAGTGCAGTGTAGTGGCTGGTATGTCAGATTAAGCCCCAAAAGACCCATGTTTCAAATCCTCACTTATCTATGGAACTCACTGGAAGAGGCTTCAGCCAGTCACTGTCTCTCAGCTGTACCTACCCAACATGGTTGTTGTGAGGATCAAATTGAAGAGAAGCATGTGGCTCCCTTGAACTCTTTGGAGCAAAGGCAGGGTTTAAAGTTGGGGGGGGTATGTAGATAGATAGATAGATAGATAGATAGATAGATATAGATAGATAGATATAGATATATAGATATATAAACACAACAATAATACACAATGGGGATTTTGGTGAAGGGAAACCCAAGATGAAAGTACGGTACTTGGCAAAATGAACACGCTGTATAAATGATAAACAGTAAACTGCAGCCAAGATGCTTCCATTGAAATGGCCTCTATGTGGCTTTATCTTTCTCAGCCTCAGCTTACCATGTATGTAAGTAGATAGAGGAAGTCACTATGCAGGTGTATTTGTAAGCACAAACAGGATTAGAAAATGTTTTTGCATATGCATTATACAGATGATCAACAACACATCGTTGGGTTAATTGTACATGAGAAAATTCGTAGCTTGTAGCTGTATCAGTAGACATCACATTAGGTTGCTTCCACCACTTCTCAATAAGTATTGTTTGCTCTCCAAGGAACTCAAGGTGGTGTGTATAGTTCTCCCCCTCCTCTCTTCATCTCCACAACAACCCTGCAAAGTAGGTTAGGCAATGAGGCAGGGACTGGCTCAAAGTCACCCTGTGAGCTTCATGGGCAAGTAGAGATTTGAACCCTGGTCTTCCGGGTCCTAGTCCAATACTCTGACCACTATACCACACTGGCTCTTAAAGGTGGTTTTTATTTTTATGTGGCATCTAATCAATTGCAACATCTGGAATAAGGGAGGGCTTTCCACTCAGGAGTGATTATCTTGTAATACCATGCAATATATGAAATCACTCGTGTATTTGAGCCTACAAACATGTGCTAAACTAAATCTTTAAGGAACCTTTAGTGTACTATTTAGTAGCACTGGCTGTCTGTTTGCAGCAAATGACAGTCTGGAGAAAGCAGACTGAGAACTGATTTCTGCTGTACAAGCTGTATGATTTTGTTGTGGTGTGAGAAAGGTTGCAGAATGTGTTTGGTTCATCTCACTACATACACCAGGAAGACACTGCCATAATGTAGTTTTTGACACAGAATGGAAAATAAAATATGTCCTGGAATGGCATACACCCCCATTCACAAGCATGAATTATTACATATGCACGTATACACACACACACACACACACACACACACACACACACACACACTTTATTTAAAGCCCTGCAGTGATGGAGTCTGATGTATTGCATAGGAACAGATTTCCACAAGTGCGGGGCCACCAAAGGAAGACTCCCCCTCTTGTGTCAGCTAACCTCATTGCAGACACAAAACTAGAGCCCCAGCTGGACAATTGGAGTGCAAACAATAATCACCTAGCCTACCCCTGCCTTAAGTATTCTGACAAAATGGAGGTCTCCAACTGATATTTGACTGTGCCACCTCCGAATTCATGTTCTGTGTAATGGGGAGGGTGGGATGTATATTTGTTTGAAAGTTCCTCCACCTCAAAACCTGTCTCTCTGGTAAGAAAGCTGGGCTAAGACTCTCTCACCAGTGCTGTTTCTTGGTCAATATCCACAGGTGGATTTTGCATCCCTCTGTACATCCCTTACATCCTGACAGGCGAGTGGAAGTTTGGAAAGGGCTTGTGCAAGCTCTGGCTGGTGGCCGATTACCTGGTCTGCAGCGCCTCCGTCTTCAACATTGTTTTGATCAGTTTTGACAGATTCATCTCTGTGACAAAGGCGGTAAGGGGCATCGCTTTCTACTACTGACACCCTGAGCTTCTTAAGGCCTTCCAAAGTCCCAGGGCTTTGGGACTAGGAAGTTGCTTTTGTTTGCTCTCCTGTTACTCCATCAGTATGTTAATTCCCATTATCAATACCTCCCAATTATGAAAAATTGGTTATATGCTGTGTAGCTCCATTTTTCTCTGTAATTGCTGAGGGCCAAATTCCCTAGGGGGTAATCTTTCAGGGGCTGCATAATATTTGTGGATGAGGCCAGAGTCAAAGTGAGTGGGGACTCTTATCTTTCTTCCACCTCTTCCCTTTCTCTCTCTGTGTGTATCTTTTATCTCTTTCTCTCTGTGTGTCTTTTATCTCTTTCTCTGCCCTCCCTTACCCCCTTCCCTCTCTTTTTATGCCACCCTTTCTCTCTTTGTGCCTCTCTCTGTGCCATCCCATTCTGCCACCCCAATTCCCTTTTCTTTTTGCCATCTCTCTCTTTCTCCTTTTCTCTATTTCTGCCAACCCTTCTCTTCCTCTCTTCCACCCCTTTCTCATTCACTCTCTCACTCTCTACCTCCCTCTCTCCCTGCCATCCCCTTATCTCTCTCTTCCACTCCCTTTCCCCTCTTTTCACCTTTCCTTACTACCCACCTGAAATTAGTGCAAGGACCACATAAAATTAGCCTTGGCAGACACATGTGGCCTTAGTACTGCAGGGTGCCGAACCCTGCTCCAGATCTTTGTCGCTAGCATTTCAGGACTGCACCAGCCAACCACCCTGAATAATTTGAGTGACCTTCAGGGAGCTGTGAGAGCTAAACCCGCAGCAAAACCAACTTTATTCTGGACCTCGTTCTATCATTGAGATCGCTTTCCCTTTATCAAAGGGCTTGCGGTGAAGTGCTTTTATTGCATTCCTCTTCCCAACGTTTTGTTCGTGGCGCTACCATAATTTCCTCTAGGTATTAATCTCAGCCCTCACTGCCCTATGGTAATCAGATGCATGCTGTGAGGCTTTCACATTCCTTTGGAAA
Source organism: Podarcis pityusensis (assembly GCF_964106645.2). Lineage (NCBI taxonomy): Eukaryota > Metazoa > Chordata > Lepidosauria > Squamata > Lacertidae > Podarcis > Podarcis pityusensis. The sequence continues at coordinate 58,827,527 of NC_138033.1, read as the reverse complement.
ATAAGCTCTCCTCCCCTCCTCTCTTTCTCCACCACCTCTAGCATTGTAAACACAAGCCAGAGTAAAATGCAAAGTGGCTTGAGTGCATCCATTTCATCCACATGCAAGGAGCTTCTTGGTACAAAAGAACAGCCATGAGAAGTCACTTATCAAAGCAAAAATGTACACTCCTGTCATAGCTTGAATGTTAGGAAACTTCTTGCATTTGTCTGTTCAAGGACCTGTAGCTAAAAATTTCAGAGGCGTGGTATTTACCTCTCCCCACCCCAACAAAATTGCTTCTGGGACCCATAGCTGCCCCTCTGCAAAAGAAATAAAACCCCCTCCCAAAGCCCCCATTTACCATTCATTTTCTGCCAAGCTGTTCTTCGTCCTGTCCCAATTCCTTTGTGACCTCCCTCCACCCCTGGCTCTCTGGCACCCACTATTGTGATGCTCAAGCCACTCTTCCTTATTCTGCCCAACTTCATCACATCATTCCAATTCCCACTAAGCATCTCAGCATCCCTGCTGAGCTAATATCACAGTCCCCACCACTTTCCCCTGCTCTAAGCAGAAAACTTTGGGACACCAGCAGCCATCACACCGATCCCAGCCCTCTTCTCAGACCTATTTGCATTTCTTGCCCTAAGGGAGCAGGACAAACCTGTTTTCAACCTTCACACACCTGGCTGCAGAAAGGCTGAAAATTAATTTCAGCCTGTGGCCGAGAGCAGCAGCTAGTGCAGCTATTCCATGAGCACTTCCACAATCCCAGAAACAACATGGGGTTTTTTAATGGCAATGGGTTTTTAATGGTATAGTCATCACCTGACTCTTCCTCTTACCTTTCCACCTAGGTGAGTTACAGAGCTCAGAAGGGGATGACCAGGAACACAGTGGTAAAAATGGTCATGGTCTGGGTAGCAGCATTTCTCCTTTATGGCCCAGCGATCATCAGCTGGGAATACATTGCACATCGAAGCATCCTGCCCGAGAAAGAGTGTTATGCTGAGTTCTTCTACAATTGGTACTTCCTCATGATTGCCTCCACGATAGAGTTCTTCACTCCTTTCATCAGCGTCTCCTACTTCAACTTAAGCATTTACATCAACATTAGGAAGAGGACCCCACTGAGGAGGGAGACGCTGCCACTCAGTCACAGAGGCGGCAAAAGTCGCCCCCGGGAGAAGCAAGAACACCCCAACTTTTTTATGAAAGTGAGCCAGAAAAGGAGTAAGGAGAAGACAGCAAGCAGCTCCTCCTTTGCTGAACCTGCAGTCCAGCAGCTCAGCATTGGTCACCTCCAGAGCCAGCCGGCCGATTTTAACGTCAACCAAGACCTTCTGCCTTTGCAAGTAGATCTTCAGACTAAATCCCCATGGGATGGTTTCTACAAAGCCCTGGAGAGTCTTTCCACCACCAAGAGAAAAACAGAGGTTGCCAACACCATGGCTAGCAGGTTCCGGCTTTCCCGAGATAAAAAAGTGGCCAAATCTTTGGCCATCATCGTCTGCATTTTCGCTCTTTGTTGGGCTCCTTACACACTGCTGATGATCATCAGAGCAGCTTGCCATGGGAAATGCATCCCACATGCTCTCTACGAAGCCTCCTTTTGGCTCCTGTGGTTGAATTCAGCCATTAACCCCATTTTATACCCTTTGTGCCACATGAGTTTCAGAAAAGCTTTTTTCAAACTGTTGTGCCCGGGGAAAGCTAAGATCCACCCCAATATGTTCCTGTGAGAACATTTAAGGCGAGAGAACAGGTTTTAAGAGTGATGTGTTTTTTTTCATTTGAGAAAGAAACATTGATTGTACGCTAGTCTGAAGACCTAAAGACTTGTCTGCATTCGAAAGATGGCCTTGCAACATTCTACCCTCAAACATGTGCTGGATTTTTATATTTTATTTTGCAGTGCTGCAGAAATTTAGAAAATTCAGCGCTGTTTTGAGAAAATACAAGACTTTGCAACTAATATCCTGCAGTGCTAATGTATGCTCAATGAGGACTGATCGATTATTGATATTGTTGTAAGGAAACTCAATTCATACATTGGGCATCTTAAAACTGGAGCCTTAGCTCTTAAGAGTTAGCAGTCAGTGGAATTCTGTCTGCAATGCTATGAAATGCACTGCCTATTTAACACTGTATGTTTGTGCACTTAACTGCAAAAAATAATGATCAAGGTTTTCATTCAAGCAGGGGTGGGGAATTATGGGATGGGAGGCCAGATGAGGCCCATGGAGCTTTCAATCTACCCCACTGCCTCCTTTCCCCCCTTTTCTATTAGAGCCAATGGAAGGCTGTTTCCAAGCCTGATTGCTGCATTGGCTGTAGGGGGCATTTGCATTGCAGAGGTGCAAATGGGGAGGAAAGGCTTAACCCGAGGCAAGCAGGTGTAACAGGGCAGCAAGATTTAACACAGCAGCTTTAACCTGAAAGGTTTTTAGTTAGCTGCAGATTCTAGTGCAGTTGAATTCAAGACCACTCCCAAGATACGTGCTAAAGCAGATGATGAGTTGCCTTCAATAGTTGGATTATTGTGGCTGCCTGTGTATCAAAACAAACCTAAAGATACACATCTCAAGTGTCAAAAGCCAGGTTAAAGACTTATGTCATCTGCATTTTAGAGCTAGTGTGGTGTAAATGGTTAGAGTGTCAAGACTAGGACATGGGAGAGACCAGGCTTCAAATCCTCACTCTGCCATGCAGCTCACTGGGTGACCTTGGTCCAGTTTCTCAGCCTAGCCTACTTCACAGGGTTGTTGTGAGGATAAAATCGGGAGGGGAAAACCATGTACAGCACCTTGAGCTCCTTGGAAAAATTGGTGATATACAAATGTCAGCAATCAATTTAATTCTGGAAACTGTGTAATAGAAAGTACCAGGTGCACCTCTGTGTGGAAGGAGTTCCACAACTTAGGGGCTGCCACAGAAAAGGCCACCTCCCCGTGCTTCTGATGGCAGAGGAACACCCTAGAGCAGGCATGTCCAAAGTCCGGCCCGGGAGCCTAACCCTGCCCACCTGGGGTAAAATCGTAAAACAAGGTCAGCAACTTCAATCCTAACAAAAGCTCAACAAGTTTGGACACCCCTGCCCTAGAGGCTCCCGTCTGCCAATCTCAGCACCCAAGAGGGTCTGTAGGGAAGGAGGCAGTCTTTCAGGTTCTTGGGGCCCGAGTCGTTTAGGGTTGGCCATTGGCCATGCTGGTGAGACCTTGTGAGAGCAGAACCACAGCTGGAGGTTCACGGGTTCCTCCACCCCTGATGTGTATAGCTACAAAGGACAGCATAACATAGCTTAGCACTGCAAGTTGCTCCAACACAGCAGTCACTGCAGTTCATCAGACAGGGCTGTTACCGCCTGTACATAATTTTCCTACAGATGGAAAGATTAGCAACATGACCCATTCAGGCCTGCTGAAGTTCAGTTCAACAGACTTCCGCATCCTATGTATTTTAGAGATATTTCCTGTAGTCAGTGTCTCTTAGCATCTCCCACCTCAAGAATCCCATGCTTCATTGTATCATAATAAATTGGCATCATGAACCGTGAACTGGTCTAGCCTTTGGTAGGTCAATGGTGCATTTGTATGTATTTCATAAATGTTTTTAATATTGGAGAACTGGGTCAAAAGGAGGTGATTTGCTCAACCTTAGCTAATCCACTTTGATGTTCTAGTCAAAGTCAGCTTATCGGCTTTCATGATTGTGAAGCACCTTTAACATGTTATGGAAATGCTTTAAGGAAGGCACCTTGCTAACTTGGAAAATAAACACAGAAAGCTGCTAAGATGTGGGTTTATTGGCATCAGCTCTGTGCTTAGCAGATGACAAGATTTGCATGCCCAAAGGGGCCCAATTCCATTTCCTACTAAAAGACCTGGAACTCTTTCAGAGTTGCTGCCATACCAGTGCAAACTTCTCTGCAGATGTTTCATGGACTAAACAACTCCCCTCTCCCCTAATCATTGGTCATGCCTCCTGGGGCAAATGGGAATTGACTCTAACATCTGGAGAGGGCCAGTCCTGGGCTAGATAGGACCATCTTCTAAGGAGGTAAAGGGACCCCTGACCATTAGGTCCAGTCATGGCTGACTCTGGGATTGCGGCGCTCATCTCGCTTTACTGGCCAAGGGAGCTGGCGTACAGCTTCCGGGTCATGTGGCCAGCATGACCAAGCCACTTCTGGCAAATCAGAGCAGCGCACGGAAACGCCGTTTACCTTCCCGCCGGAGCGGTACCTATTTATCTACTTGCACTTTGACGTGCTTTCGAACTGCTAGGTTGGCAGGAGCAGGGACCGAGCAATGGGAGCTCACCCCGTCGTGGGGATTCGAATCGCCAACCTTCTGATTGGCAAGTCCTAGGCTCTGTGGTTTAACCCACAGCACCACCCACTCCATGTATATCACAGAAACACATGAAGCTGCCTACCATTTAGTCCATCTAGTTCAGTATTGCCTACACTGACTGTCAGCAGCGTCTAGGTAACAGCATCTCCCAGACTCACTAGGAGATGCCATTGGGGATTGAACGGATGTTGGCCTAGGCGGACCATTGGCCTGACTCAGCAGACTCTTATGTTCTGCACTTCCTGCTGTAGACTGACAGCTTGGCAGGATCTAACACAATCAGATGGCAGCCAGCATTCCCAAGGATCAATGACCTTCTAAAACGGCAGGTGGTGAGACATTCCCAGGAGGGAGGGAGAAGGTGCTGTACCACAAGCGGGAGTCTTCCAAGAGTGAAAGTGCCTTTCCATTCATGCAAGTGCTCTTTGGATCCAGGCCAGCATCTCCATACCAGAAAGCTTTTGGCTCACCACCCTAACAGCGTCGGCATCAAAGTGGCCAAGAGTCACTTGAAAACATGAAGCAGTAGACCAGGCATAGGAGTCGCCTCCAGGTGGCACACAGGAGACTAGTTTCTGAGGAGCTCACAGAGTTTGTAGGAGACGTCTGCTTTTCAGTGGCCTTTCTGTTTGATCAGTGCTGAATTTTGACATTAAATCCCTGCCCCCAGGGGCCGTTTTACATCCATTTAAAATTAAGTTGTGCTACATGTGGTTACTATAATAATAATTTCTTTATACCCCGCCCATCTGGCTGGGTTTCCCCAGACACTCTGGGCGGCTCCCAGCAAAATATTAAAAACATGATAAAACATCAAACATTACTCGTTGCAATGGGTCCCTCCCTTCTGACAGTGCTGGATTTTTGTATCTTTTCCTCTGGGCTTTACTATCCAATTCTGCTGCTGTTTTAGTTGCCACTTTCAGTGATGGTTTAACAGGGGTTGCTTTTAGTGTTTCTGCCCCCTTTTTTCTGCAGGTCGCTCCAGGTATCTACGGGTGGAAGAGCCAACTACAACCAAGAATAACTATAAATATAAACCTGACCATCTGCTTGCTCACACTGCAGACCAGGCATAGGCAAACTCCGGCCCTCCAGATGTTTGGGACTACAATTCCCATCATCCCTAGCTAACAGGACCAGTGGTCAGGGATGATGGGAATTGTAGTCCCAAACATCTGGAGGGCCGGCGTTTGCCTATGCCTGCTGTAGATAGACGCCTGGTGTTGAATGAGTTTGGGGTAGGGACAGACACAAGACAGGTGTTGTTGATGGCCTATGACTCCCATTATGGCCCCGACCATTGGGTCACAGGTTCCCCATCCCTAGCTTAAGCCAAAAGGCTGTCCTTTCTTGGGTTTTTTTTTGGGGGGGGGGATGATGGAACCTTGTTCAAACTTGGGCAGGGGAGAAACCCAACCTTTAAAACAGAGTGGAGAACCTGTGTCCCTGCCTGGACGTTGTTGTACTCCAATTCCCATCGGCTCCAGCCAGCATGGCCAACGGGGCAGAGACAATGGGAGCTGTAGCTCAACGGCACCCACAGGACACCACGATGGCTACCCCTCCGCTTTAGACGCAATGGGAGACATTCAGAGCCAGACTCGTTAATAGCAACTTTATTGGTTTCACTGGTGCAAATTCATGATACGGAGCAGAACTGTGTAATGCGTTCCCCCACCCCTCTAAATTTTACAGTAACGAAGGTTATACATAGAACTATATAGAGACCACAATTCATCTATTACTTTTCTCCACCTCCTCCTCCTCAATACTATGCGGAAATAAAGTTTCCTTGATAAATAGCGCCCTGTGCACAATGACTGGCCCTCCACCGCAGGTCACAGAGCCTCCATATGCAAAATATAAACTTCTGAATTTAATTTTTAAGCATGGTGCTTTACAACTCCAAAAACATGCATTAATATATTCTAGTTTTTAAGAGGGGTGGGGGAGGGATAGGAGGGAAGAAAAATCTGACATAACCTCAGGGGGTGGGGAGGGGGGAAAGGGTAGAAGCAGAATCCAACCTATAAAGAAAATGAAAGCTCTCTGTAAAAACTAACCAACACACACCCCCTACCTATTAACACTTGCAGGTGGAAAGCCAGGTTAGGACATTAAAGGTTTCTGAGCTGGGGGGGGCAGAGAAGAGACGTTATCTAAGACAAATTAGAATGCAAGAGAGGGGGGAGAGAGAGAGGCAGGGGGAGGCATTGCCACATGGGTTTTATTTATTTATTTATTTATTTTAAAAGGAAGGAATGACTTCAGCCATGCTAATTTTTCTGATGGTCTCTACAGAGCTGCTGGTCCAAGAGGTTGGGGTGGGGGGGGGGGAAGAAACCTGGTAGAAGTGGTGAACGCAAGTGCTTGGAAGCAAAGCGCTGAACATGTCGCACATACATGCCAAGTACAGAAACGAAAGCAAAAAAAGGAGAGAGAGAGAGCGCAGATAGCCTAACTTGGCACTTCTGAAAGGCACAAATCTATGAAAACTCTAGCATCGCCGTAATAAAAACAAAACCCAGGTACTGTGTTGTAAATGGAAAGGTGATCCGGTTGGGTGTGGTGCAAACGCACAGGAGGCTCCCCCTCTATATGACCAGCCCTTCGTAGATGGGGCCCTCCGACTCGGGGGACTCTCTCCTCAAGCGCAGGTGCTCCAGCGTGTTGTGAAAGTGTTTGTTGATCTGTTCCGTTTCCTCGGTCGATTCAAGGTTAGGGAGGTCTTCCCGGATTTTCTGTATGAGCTGATTCAAAACCTGAATTGTCACCTGAGAAAGGAAAAGAACCAACAAAGCCCAGCGTGTGGGGGGAAAAAACAGGAAGTCAAAACCTTCGATCAGAAGGAAGAGAGCAATGTGTATAACGAAGGCAGGATGCAAAAGGCAGCTGGGTTTATTAGTCCATGGAACTAGCCGCCCAACTGAATCATGCAGCGGTTCCCGCCCTGCAATCTGCTTTGAAGAACGGCTCTATAGAAACAGATAAAATAAAATAAAAAATATTCTGGGTGCTTCCCAGTGAAGAAATCGGTAGCTGCAGATAAGCTACCCTGCAACTATTTTTCCTCGCAGTGCTTGGGACTAAGATGATCAGGGGCGGTATTCAACTACATAATTGTGATAGTGTAAGGATTAGCTCCAATGGCCACCCTACCCCAAATGCTCTTCCCCTCCCCCAATGCATACCCTGCAGTCCCCTAATCTGGCTCTAGAGGGTTGGGGGAGTTCAAAGAACAGATTTAGCTGGAGGCACAGGGGAAGGGGACAAGGCTCTGCTGCACATGGTGAAATCCGGACACTGGTGTAATATTTTGCCTAGCGATATGTTGAGCACAACCCTAAGTAACTACATAAATCAGGGATAAGGAATCTGCAGCCTTCCAGATTGTGCCGGACTCTGACTCCCATTATCCCCAGCAAGTGGACACACACACACCCCTACTCTGTAGGTCTGCAGCCACACTGCAAAACAGATCCACAAGGCAGGAACTCGCTGCCAGTGTGAATGGAGCGTTTAATGCATTCCCTCCATCACAGCTGCTTTTCCCATGCAGGGTCTTCGACCGGCTTGTGAAATACCCAGGATCTCCAAAAGATGGAACGAACAACTTGGATGCGGGGGAAAGGGAACAGAGGGAAAACTCCACTGCTATTCAGAGGAAAACGCGGAGCTGTCAGGCTTCTATCACATATCAAGTATTTATTTAGACTGGGGGGGGGCCTGCAGTCTTCCAGATGTTGCTGGACTCCAATGCCCATCTGTCCTAGCCAGTTTGGAAGGCCAACAGGCAGGGATGATGGGAGCTGTAGTTCAGCAACATCTGGGAGGCCACTGGCATCCAAGCCCAGCCTTCCCCACTGAGAAGACCTCCAAACACATGTGCTGTTTCGGCACTCTTCCGCTTACCGCATCGTTCTCTTTTTCGTAGAAGTAGATGTATCTGTTGAGAATTTCTATGAAGAGCTGGACTTGGAGAGAGGGGTCCATGCACTGATTTGCTATTTTTAATGCCTTTTTCAAGCACTCCATGACTCTCTTCCCGCCGTGGAGCTAAGCACCAAACAGAAAAGAGCTGGTCAGCATCTTCCATATACAGTGGTACCTCTGGTTGCAAACAGGATCCGTTCCGGAGACCTGTTCGCAACATGAAAAGAACGCAACCCACAGCGGCATGTCTGTGCATGCGCATGACGTCATTTTGCGCATGTGAGAGTGGCAAAACCCGGAAGTAACCCTTTCCTGTACTTCCGGGTTGCCGCGGGACGTAACCTGAAAGAACATAACATGAAGCAAACGTAACATGAGGTATGACTGTACCCAAGTCTTACTTTCTTGGGGCATAACTTACCCCGTTCCTGCCCTCACCCCACTGCAACTGCAACTCAGCCAGCAAGTCCCAACTGCATGCAAATAGCTACACAGTCACTGTCACCACCAACTTGTTTTTCCACCTCCAACCTATGAGTATTTACTCGGCTTAGCCCAGCCATATTCAACGGGGCTATTTTGCAAGAAGCTATTTCATTTAGTACAGGAGTGGGGATCCTTTCTCAGCTTCAGTGTTCACCTCAGCCTATGAAGTTATCCAAAGCCAGAGGGGCCACATTCCATTCTAAGCAACCTGGTGAGAGCCACATTCCAGCACTGGGTGGGACCAGAGGCAAAAGTGGGCAAAGGAACAAAACATAGCTTGGTAGAGTAGGGCGAGCACACACTGCCCTTCTCTAATCCCCCACTGTTCAGGAAAGCCAAAGTTGAGAGCTCAAGGACACATTCTTCCCAGGCGAAAAACACTCAAGAGGAGAGTGTGGAGGAAGACTGGTAAAAGGTGTAGTCTGGGGAGAGTCCTAATGGCCAGAAAGGGAAGCCACGAGGGGCACTTTTGGTTCCCTACCCCTGACTGAAGCACATTTCTCTTCCCACCTTGCTTCCGTCATGAAACCCAAGGCAGAGAATGCAAGGTTACCAGGCAGTCTATCATAGGGCTGGGAGAGATATTGGTTTGAAGCCCATATTGTGATATCAGTTTCATAATTTTTGACCGGGGAATATATCACAAATCATGATGTGTGTTAGGGCTGGGCGATATATCGTCCAAAATTGATTTGAAGTCCATATTGTGAGATCGGTTTCATAATTTTTGACTGGACAATATATTGCGAATCATGATGCGTGTGCGCACTATGCAAACCACGACATGGGAAAAACTGTGAAGCCAGCCAGCGCCTCTACACAGCTCCATCCTTATTTCAGACATTGTGATATATCAGTTTATCACAATGTTTAGCTGGTGATATATTGCAATGTTGAAAACCAGGAATCGCCCAGCCCTAGAGTCTGTCATCCAGGCACTGATCAGACTCACGCCTGCTTAACTTCAGAAAGTTTGCTTTTAGACCACAGAATCAGAGAATGGCAGAACTGGAAGGGATGCAAGTAGTCATCTATAATCCAACCCCCGCAACGCAGTAATGTCTTAGGATCACGTAGAGGACCACACCCTCGGCACACAGACAACCCCTCAAATCCAAGTCAGAATCAGCATCAGTAAGTGGAAAGGCTGGGCAGATTCTGGGACAGTAGCAGACTCCCACCCCACCCCAGGAGCAGGGCCAGGCAGCTGCTGGGCTTCCTGGAGCTGATGGAAGAGCTGCGGTCCAAGTCACCCCCTCACCTCCTCTCCGTTCTTGTCCATGTTCCGGCCGGACCAGAAGAGATGGGCGCAGGTACTGACAGCTCGGCACTGATCCGGCTTCTTCAGCAGCTTGGAAGCCGCCAGGGCGCACTGGGTCCTCAGGGGCTCGTGGTTCTCCTCACCAAAACATTTCATCCGCTCAAATGTCCCAATTATCAGGGTGATTGCAGCCAGCTGGGCTTTTGAGTCACTGATTTCGTCTTCGTACAGAGAGAACGCCTGATTCAGAAGAGAAATGAGGGAGGGAGGACGGGCAGCCGGAAGTTTTGATTACTGGCTTTGTGGCAATTCCTGGCTTTCACAAAAACAAACAAGCGAAGAAAGCTAGAGCTCTCAGCTCCCTGGAACACGAGAGAAGGGGATGTTCAAGACGACTTTCTACACCAGGAATGGGGAATATGAGGCCCTGCAGTTGTTTTAACTCCCATGATCCCTAGCCAGCAGGACCAGTGGTCAAGGATGATGGAAACTGTAATCCAAAAACAGCTGGAGACCCAAGTTTGGGAAACCCTGGCCTATATGATCCCCTTACACCACTTTTGTTTAGGACAAGCCTAACTCAGGTGTTTTATAAAGTTGATGCGAGTTCTAATCTGTTTTTAGTCTATTGTTATTTTAAATTATTAGTCATAAAGTACTGCTAGTTGTAAAATATTGTCAACTTTTCTTAGTGATCGTGTCATTATTTTATCTTTGGTAAACCACTTTTGAGGGTTGTTGTTGTTCTCCAATTCAGTGATGTACAAATTTTATGAAATTAATAAAATTGTTTGCATGGCACTTTGGAGGATGAAGTACTTCTCTGATGTCTCGATGCCATGCTTCTGGCCAGTCTCCTAGCACACTGTCTATAGCACATCTTGCTCTGCTTCGTAAGATCATTTCAGTTGGATCTCCTTGCCAGGAGAGGGTAGCTATACAGGATCTTTTGCTCTTTTTAGGGAGAGCGGGGAGTGGGTTGAGCACCTGATTCCCATGTGCGAAGTCTCTGCATCAGTCCCTGAAATCTCTGGGTATTAAAAGGGTCTCAGGCAGCAGAGCTGGGGAAGCCACCTGCCTTAAGATCCAGAAAAGGAGATACCAGTGAAACACTTGAATTAAGTTGGGCGCACTCAAAGGCATCTTCCTACATTCACTGTATTGAAGTTTATCACACACATTTCCATTCCATAGAAAGGAAGGACCGAGCTATGAAAACCAAATATAGTCCATCAATTGCAGGCAGACATCCAATATAGGACTTTGAGAGAACAGGCAAGGAAGGGGTGACATGATAGAAGTTTATAAAATTATGCATGCCAGGGACGTCCAATGAGACTGGGTGCTAGAAGATTCAGGACACATAAAAGGAAGTACTTTATGCAGTGCATACTTAATCTACAAAACACCTTCCCATAGGAGGCAGTGAGGGCCACCAACTTGGATGGCTTTAAAAGATAAGAAAATTCATGAAGGGCTATTGATAGCTACTGGTGAGAACAGGATGCTCTCCAGTAGAACACTAATTAGGTCCTTATTCAGTTAAGGCTCTTGATCCGGCACAGGGTTCAACCCCATAGAATAAGCATGTGCAACTCTGTTATCAGACCAGTCTACACATCGAACTTATGTTTTTGGAAACAGTGGGAAGAAAAACCTTTGCCGAGCCCACCTGGGACATGAATTCGTAAGCCACCGTTTCATGGTTCTCAAACCCGATCTCTCCTGCCGCCAGCGCCCCCTGGAGGAACAGCCGCAGAGGGAGCTCTGCCAGCTCGGCCTTGATCAAAGCGCTGATCGTCTGGTGCGCAAACGAGAAGATCTTCTGGCATTTCTTTTCCCATTTGTCATCCTAAAAGTAGGGGGGAAACCACCCCAAGACATCAAAGGAAAATACTGTGTCAAAAAAAGTACAACAGAAACAAGAAGCAAACTTGGTAGAGAGGACCAAGAAGAGGGCTCCACTTAACATTTCCACATTGTCTGCAACAAGAACTGGAATTCTGCAACGTGAACAAATTACGGAAAACCCAAATCTGTGAATATTTATATCCCAGGTTGACAAGGGTTCCAGTCCCATGTAGATAGGCTCAAGGAAACAGCTTTTTGTTGTTGCTCTATTCCATGTGGGGGGCAGTTCCTGAAAGTTTTAAGATACAGTGGTACCTTGGGTTAAGAACTTAATTCGTTCTGGAGGTCCGTTCTTAACCTGAAACTGTTCCTAACCTGAGGTACCACTTTAGCTAATGGGGCCTCCTACTGCCGCTGCACAATTTCTGTTCTCATCCTGAAGCAAAGTTCTTAACCCGAGGTACTATTTCTGGGTTAGCGGAGTCTGTAACCTGAAGCGTCTGTAACCCGAGGTACCACTGTATTTAACCCTTGATCACTGAATATGTCTCTCTCCCTCTCTCTTTAAGCACTTTATCTCTTGCAGCTTGCCATTTTACTGTCTCTTATTCAACTGTTTCTACCCAAGCCCTATCTAATGGAGGATAAAGGCCACTGACGGCTGCTAGTCATGATGGCTATGCTCAGCCTCCCCTTTCAGAGGCAGCAATGCTTCTGAATACTAGTTGCTGGAAGCCACAGGAGGAGAGTGTGCTCTGGTACTTGAATTCTGCTTGCAGGCTTCCCAGAAGAAGCCTCTCCCTGGTTGGCCACCGTGAGAACAGGATGCTGGACTAGATGCGCCACTGGCCTGGTCCAGCAGGCTCTTCTTATGTTCTTAAGAGAGGAAAAACCTGTCAGGATTTGCATCTTGGGCTCGGTTCACTCACCACTTTAGAATTCTCCTTATAGCGGAAAGCGAGCTGGTAGGCAGCGAAGACCAAGGGGGGCAACGTGAAACGGATGCGCTGGTTTCCTCCCGCGCCAAAGTGTTTCCGGGCCGTGTTTAAAATCTAAATCAAGAGAATATATGTATGACACGATGATATGTCCATAACTGACGGGAGGCAAGATGGGAGGCGCCACCCCCACCCCATCCGAAGAAACAAACACCCTGCTTTATCAACTAAATAACAGGCATCAACCTGGGCTTGGAAGATCCCTGCATCGCAGGAGGCTGGACTAGAAGACCCAGGAGGGGGGGTGACCTCCCACCTCTACAATTCTACGATTCTACAAGTCAGCAGGCAATCTTGTTTGCCAATGTGCATGCACGAGAGAAGGATGGCTATGGAGGATCCACAGTTCAGTAGCAAAGCAGATTCTTTGCATGCAGGTTCAGTTCTCAGCCCTTCCAGTTTAAAATAAGTATCAGGTTTGCTTCCTTCACACAGCTCAGTATTAAAACTGTGGGACTCCCTCCCACAGGAGCTAGGGATGGCCACCAACTTGGATGGAAGAAGAAGAAGAAGAAGAAGAAGAAGAAGAGGAGGAGATTGGACTTGATATCCCGCCTTTCACTCCCTTTAAGGAGTCTCAAAGCAGCTTTCCCTTCCTCCCCCACAACAAACACTTTGTGAGGTAAGTGAGGCTGAGAGACTTCAGATAGGTGTGACTGGCCCAAGGTCACCCAGCAGCTGCATGTGGAGGAGCAGGGAAGCGAACCTGGTTCCCCAGATGACGTGTCCACCCCTCTTAACCACTACACCACGCTGGCTCTCTTCAAACAAAGATTTGACAAATCGATGGAGGAGGGGGCTATTGAGGGCTGATGACTATGCTCTGCCTCCACAGTTAGAAGCAGCAAGGCTTTTGAATGGCAGTTGCTGGGAATCACAAGTTAGGATACAGTTGCTTTTGTGCTCAGGAGTGTAAAGCAAGGGCCACTAAGGGGTGTGGCCAAGGAAGGGGGTGTGGCCTGGGGAGAGCCCCAAGGGTCAGAAAGAGTGGTTGGGGGGGGCTGCATTCCCCCACCGCTGAACTAGATGAAAAAGCATCTCTTTGAAGCAGCCCCACTCCAACGCTTTAAAGAAGCCATACCAGGTACTGCTGATCAGGATCGTCGGAACGGAGGAGGTGAATAAACCTGCCCACGAGGCCCTGTTCGTCTGCAAAATCCTCGGGGTCTGGATCCTCAGCCGGCTGGTCTGGCTGGTCCTGGATCAGCGTCGACACGAGGTTCATGATGGCATCTACCTGCAGGAGGCGGAGGATAAGGGCAGTGAGGCCCAGCTCATGCTCCCTGCAGCTCAGTATGCAACGCATACTGGCCTGGATCAAACAGCCACGAGCCCAAAGGTTTTAGGCAGGCACCGAAAGAAATACAACTAAGGTATTCATGCCAACAGGGAGGGGGCAGTTCTGAAGTACGGGTCCTGCCAACTCCATTACGCTCTTTCCCTACCTGGTCTTGAGAGACGATTTCCGTGTTGTAATCCAGCACGTTGCTGAGCACGTAACAACTCATGCTCTTCCTGGACTCGTAGTCGAAGTACTCAAAGAGCGGGTGGAAATGTTTCAGTTTCAAGACAGTCAGGACATTGTTGTAGGTGTCGACCGGGATCTTCAAGAGCCTTGTCAGCTCCTTGGATACAGCGCTGCTTGTGGCGATGCTAAAAAAAAGAAATGAATTAAGAATTAAGCAGGCAACAATGGACTGGCATGTATCAGGCTTCCTATAGTTTAGGACACAGGTGAAGAAGAGGAGGGATCAGGATCTGTTGGTAGATTTCTGGGTGATTTTCAGCAGAGCAGCAAAGGATTTCTTGACTCCCAGTTGTTTTCATAACAGGAACAAAGTGACTCCACGCCCCCAAATTATATTACTGAAATAAAGGTTGCCTAGGAGTAAACCAGGAGTAAAAACATGAGAATGGAAGGGCTGTGAGCTCTCTGGTACTCTCACAGAATTGTAAAGTTGGAATGGCAGGAATGGCAACTGAATGCAGGAATGGCAACTGAAGTTTCCCTGGCAGATGGCTGTCCAACGCCTGCCTTAAAACTGCCAAGGAAGGAGAGTCTACCACCTTCCAAGCTAGTCTGTTCCATTGTCAAACAGCAATTACCCTCAAAGTCCTTCTTAATGTTTAGTTGGAATCTCTTTTCTTGTCATTGGTTCGGGTTCAACTCTCCGGAGCAGCAGAAAACAAGCTTGCTCCATCTTCCCTGAGAAAACCCTTTGTACATTTAAAGATTTCTACACTGCCACCTCTCAGACTCATTTTCTCCAGGCTAAATATCCCCAGCTCCTTTAAATGTGACCCCATGAGGGCTTGGTTTCCAGACAAGTTTGGTTTCATAAACCAGTTTCCCTAGGCTCAATATTCTTTTCTTTTTTCTACTTCTACTTCATTTCTTTTGCCGCAGGAGACACTCAAGGGCCCTCTGGCTTCCGGAGAAAAACAACAAATGGATTCTACCCCCTGGCCCCACTTTTGGAAGCTGACATCTCAGGACAATAGAGAGGGAAAAACAGCAGAAACAGATCTAGAAGCAAAGTGATATTTGCCCAATGCAAACATTTAGACCTCCTGTTGTCAAGGTTCAGCCATTCAGCAACAATTCATTGTTAGGACAGAACCATCTGCTGCACTTGGAAGAAAAAGAGCCAGGCCAATTTAGCCAGGCAGACTTAATTGGTTTCGGTCCCCTTCCGCCCACCACCCCCAATTAGCAGGGAGCGCGGCCTGCTCTGCCGCGAGCCAGACGGCCTCCACTCACTGCTCCAGGTTCAGCTTGTTAAAGATTTCCACCGTTGTCTCCAGCACTTTGTCGACATAGTCAACACGATCCGGGTAGCACTTCATCGCCAGGTTAATGAGAGAGACCTGAAGCGACACCACGTCCTCCGAAGGCATATCTTGTCTAGACTGGAGTTGCGGACAGCGCGGGGAAAATAAAGAGGAGATCTGCATGTCAGGCGGCTGCAGAAAGGGCACTTGCATTTATTACATTTATAATTCACGCACAGACACAGGGCAGCATTGGTGGGGGGGACGGGACAGGTGCTCTCTCCTTCAGACGCTGCTCAGGCCCAGGCTTGTGCAACTTCTGCAAGATGTCCACGTCAAAGGCCTACACGCATCAGAACTGGAAGAGGCACTCATACGGAGACTCTTTTGGATTCCCAAATGCCTTCTTAACACACACAAGCACTGCTGAGGCACTCAGGACAGATGTATAAAGGTGCAAAATGGGTTAAAGGTAAAGGGACCCCTGACCATTAGGTCCAGTCGTGGCTGACTCTGGGGTTGCAGTGCTCATCTCGCTTTATTGGCCAAGGGAGCCGGTGTACAGCTTCCGGGTCATGTGGCCAGCATGACTAAGCCGCTTCTGGCGAACCAGAGCAGCACACGGAAAACGCCATTTACCTTCCCGCCAGAGCGGTACCTATTTATCTACTTGCACTTTGACGTGCTTTCGAACTGCTAGGTTGGCAGGAGCAGGGACCGAGCAATGAGAGCTCACCCTGCCACGGGGATTCGAACCGCTGACCTTCTGATCAGCAAGTCCTAGGCTCTGTGGTTTAAACCACAGCACCACCCGCGTCCCCACTGCAAAATGGGTTAGGGGTGCATAAAGTGAGTCCCAACACCAGCTCCTCTGTCCCAACCTTTCTGCATTAAGCAGTCAGGGACCCTAACTGCAGGGAGGCTTTTCATAGAATCACAGAACTGGGGAATTGGAAGTGCACCAAAAGGTCACACTACCCTTAGGAACAGTGTTTCCCAAACTTGGGTCTGTTTTTGGACTACAACTCCGACCACCCCTAGCTAGCAGGACCAGTGGTCAGGGATGATGGGAACTGTAGTTCAAAAAACAGCTGGAGACCCAAGTTTGGGAGAAACAGGCTTAGAAGAATCTTTCAGATTTTCCCGTGCAACCCAAGGAAGCTAGGATGGAGCTGATAATAATAATAATAATATAATAATAAAAAATGATTACTTATACCCCGCCCAGCCACTGGGGTTTCCCCAGCCACTCTGGGAGGCTTCCAACAAAAGATTAAAAATACATTAAAACATCAGTCATTAAAAACTTCCCTAAACAGGGCTGCCTTCAGATGCCCTCAACAAACTTCACCAGGAGCAGGAAACCTCTGGACTGCAGGCCATATTTGGCCCACCACACCTTCCCATTTGGCCTGTGAAGTTGTTTCAGGTAAGCCACACCCACCAGCCCTACACCAGAGGTGGGGCCGGTAGATGCCACTTTGAAGGGTCTCCGAAGCCCACTGCAAGGACGTCAGACTCAGCAGCTGCACTTGTGGACTACCCAGAGTAAGCCCGAGTTTTTTAAAAACCGCTGAGGGAAGTGGCCAAACTCTCCACTTACCTGTATGACAGTAGCCACCTGCTGGGAGAAAATGTCGAAGAGCTTAATGTCAGCAGGGATCCCTGGCCCATCCTCTCGGTGAGCAAAGAGCGCAAGCCTAAAGCAGTGGGAAGGAAGTTTGTGGAAATGTGATTTGCAGGCCAATCCTACTCATAAGCAATACCCACTGAAGCTCTTTCCCAAGTCAGGGTGCTTGAGAGTTGGGGCGTTAGCATCTACTTCCTCTCAAAGTAAAATCTAGGTTTCAAGAGCGTACAGACATCCTACATTTAAAATATATCCAACGCCCATTTAAGAGCACATTGCTTCCACCGAAGAATCCTGGGAGCCATAGTTTGTTAAGTGTACTGGGGATTGTAAGTCTATGAGGGGGAACTACACTTCCCAGAATTCTTTGGAGCGGGAAATCAGTGCTTCCAGTATGTGTTGAATGCACTTTAAATGTATGGTGAGCTGCCGCCTTACAATTCCTAGCCCCTGTGGGCATTACATTAGGAAGCATTATATCAGTATGTGTGGCCCTTCAGATTCTTGGACTACAGTTCCCATCATTCCTGACCCATTCTCCAGGATGGCCGAGGCTGATGGGAGTTGGAGTCCAAAAATGTAAGTGCTCCTGAAGCTTTGGAGAGGTTGAGTCAGAGATGCAAATCTTCCTGTGCTGCTCCTTCTACCGCGGCTTGCATAAAACCTTTATTGAACCCATATTACCAAATCTGCCAGGGCAATCATTTTATGTCCTTCTGCTCAGATCAACATGCATTTGTACCTCTGAGTGCGGCCAAATATTCTGCTGCAGTAAGCGAAACCTGCCAGAAACTGATCCCAGACACTTCGTAAACATTTTGCTCTTTCACTTTTGAGGCAGGATTGCATCTTTTAAGTTGACGATGCCCATCTAATTTTTACTCTAGGTCATTATTTATTTTTCTATTTACTTCTCTGTCATTTCACATTTATACACCACTTGACTGAGAGAAAGAAAGAAAAAACCTCAAAGAGGTTTACAAAAATGATAAAACAATAAAATCACTAAGAAAAATGTACACCGATTAAGACATTCGAAAAGGTAAAACAACTATAGACCAAAAACAGATTAAAACTCGCATCAACTTTCCAAACATCTGTGTCTAAACAAACCTGTTTTAAGGTAAAAGGTAAAGGACCCCTGGACAGTTAAGTCCAGTCAAAGGCGACTATAGGGTTGCAGCGCTCATCTTGCTTCAGGCCAAGGTGTTTGTCCACAGACAGCTTTCCGGGTCATGTGGCCAGCAGGACTAAACCGCTTCTGGCGCAACAGAACACAGTGACGGAAACTAGAACGCATGGAAATGCTGTTTACCTTCCTGCCACAGCAGTACCTATTTATTTACTTGCACTGGTGTGCTTTCAAACTGCTAGGTTGGCAGGAGCTGGGACAGAGCAATGGGAGCTCACTCCATCATGGTGATTCGAACCACCGACCTTCCGATCGGCAAGCCCAAGAGGCTCAGTGGCTTAGACCACAGTGCCACCTGTTTTATCAGGCACCAAAAAGGGTACAGTGAAATGCCCCCTGCTAACAAGGAGCTCATCCCATCACTTGCCCCCCATTTCTGAACACCTGTCATTAGCATACACTGTTATTTTAATTTCTTGCCCACCTAGAAATATACTTTGCCCCTCCTGTGCCACCCCATATTTTTTGTTTCCCCCTGGTCCCGCCACTGGCTTCCGAAGGTGGCCAGGTCACAGGCCTTCAAAAACCAGATCTGTGCAAACTTATCCACAGATTTAAGCCAGCAAACTGAGCAAGTCAGTCTCTCCCTGCATTAGAGGCATTAGATGCCAAAAGGATGAACTGGGGGGGTGGGGAATCTGTCAAGCGCTGGGCTTTTAACACTGGAAATAGAGAAATAAATGGATGGTTTGCACCCGCATCTCTCGCCATTTCAAGCTGCAGAGAGGACTAGATGTTCCAGAGAAATAACCGGGGGAAACACTCAAGCGAGAGAGTACAAAAAGTCACCCAAAGGTTGCCTGCTTCAGGTTGTACAAAGGCTTTTCCAGAAGCAATGCAAACCTCTCTGCGTGAGTCAGAGAGGTCGTCAAAGCAAAGCCACCTCCAAACATACAGGCGCTCAGCTCACTCCGAGCGGCTGAATCACCCATTGCTCCCACACAAATGCACAGCTTATCCCTGCCCGCCATGCAAAAGCAAACTTTTGCCAATGTTTAAAAGGCAATCAGCTTTATAAACACAGACACCGATGCAACCACACACATTTCTTGGAAAGATGCTGATAACGCTGCCATCTGAGCTTGTATCCAACACTAGACAGACCTACTTGGAGTAGAAGCGTATGAGCACGACTTAATTGGGGTCCATTCATTTCAGTAGGTCTACTCTGAGTAAAGCTTAGCTGGATGCAACCAACAACTTAAAAAGAGGTGTCTGATGGATCAGGCCCATCGCTCATCTAGTCCAGCGTCCTACCGGATGCCTGCAATGGGAATCCAGCAAGCAGGACCAGAACACAAGAGCCGTCTCCCCTCCTGAACTGGCATTCAGAAGCATTGTTGCCTCCAACCACAGCTATCCATCTGCAGAAAGGGAACGGAGAAAGGCAAGAGGGAATGGCAGAACTCTGCTTCGACATCTCCCAAACCACCATGCCAAAACCTGCAAAACAGGCATGGCTGGCTAGCTTAACAATCCGTGTGAAATTCAACCTTCCTGTTGCCTCTATGTGTCTTATTTCTTCTGCCCTCCAAGCACCCAAACCCAGCAATACTCTTTTCTGACAACAGCACATGCCCCAATCCTGCTGGCAAGCTGTCGGAATAGACAAGAGCTTTTGCTGGCTTGCAGACATCCTTCCCTCCTCCCTGCCAACAGCACGCAACTGCTACTGTTGAAAGCAGGGGTGGATAACCTTTTCCAGTCCGGGGGCCGCATTACCTTCTGGGTAACCTTTTGGGGGCCACATGCAAACGTGGGCAGAGCAAGGGATATAAATTTTACCTTTGCACAGTAGGCTGGTTTCTGCACATGCCCTCCACGCAGGCAAGCAAGAGGCATTACTAGACTTCGAGGGCACATTTCAGGCAGGCAAAAACACGCATGGAAGATGTGAAGTAAGGGCAGTGAGGGCTATGGCCTGGGAAGGCTCCCGAGGGCCAGAGAGAGAGATCCAGAGGGCCACATGTGAGCTTGAGAATCCCTATTCTGGTTTGCCAATGCTAGATCTCTTCTGCCCCCTCCAAAAAACAAAAACAAAGATCAGATAAAACCTCATTTCCTCAATTATGATTTTGCAGAGTGGGCTCTTGAAAAGCACGCCGGCTGCAGACAAGCGTTCCACCTGACCTGACCTCCTGTTTTATAATGGCTATTTAAGCAGTTTTAATTGCCGTGCTGTTTTAACTGGCTTGCTTCTTCGCACATTTTAATTGTGGGTGTTTATTCTGATGGAATCGTTATATTGTGTATTTTAAATATGCATCTTCATGCTTTGGGAGTTCAGCAGCATATAGCTTAGCAGCAACATGCATTCCCCCCTTAATGAAACTTTTCCTGCAGCCTTTTTGCCCAGCCTTCACTCTGGCTCCTTCTTCTCAGTCTACTGCTTACCCTACCCCTGCTTCCACTTTCTATCAAACTCCCAGTCCAATTTAATTCTTACCAACAAGACCAGCTTTCCTTTTTTTAACCCCCAACTGTGTGTTTTAATCCCAACAGAAAGCTACACTGTCTATAAGACTTCCCTGGGTTAAGTCTTGCCAGCCTCCAAAGAAAGGTTGTGAGCATTCCATGACATCACAGGAGCTCCACCAATCACTGGAAGGAATTGTACCAGGGGGGCTTTTTTTGCTTAAGATAACAAGACTGCATGGAGCAAAGGACCTGGAAACCATGAAGAGAAATTCATAACTGGGAAAAGATAGATAACCTGCTCTCTCTGAGTGCCTATCGGTTTCCTCCCCACCTGCAGTGTAATTAAAATGCTTCCTTACGCACCTGTCAATTAAAGCAATGATGATATTCTTCACATTCACATTTTGGTGCAACTCTGCACAGGCTCGTAGAAAAGGGTTCAAGGTCTGAAGGTGAAATTCATCCGGGAAGACCTAGACAGAACAGGAAGAGTCAGTTGGCTGAGCAGAGCAGGGCAATGGTTTCTCTATGCTTGCCATACTTCCCATAGACTCACCACTATGCCCAGTTGGTTCCTTTTTTTTTTTTTTAAATATTTATTGGGGTTTACAATAAGAATAAATATAACAAGCAATATAACAAATATCTTAACATACTTTCACATTTTTTTTTGGACTTCCTCACATCTCCCGCTCCCACTTTCATCGTTATAACTTTTTACCAGCAATTTATTATCTTATTTACATTCTTGTATCCCATCTATATATTTATAATCTTATAATTCTCAAAAAGGGTTATATTTTCTCAATCTCACTTATTATCTCAAGTCATCTAAGTTAGTGGTGCTCAATTATTTATGATCTAGCATCCTGCTTAGCATTCACTCAAATTGCAATATTTTTGTAAATAATTCTTAAATTTCTTCCAATCCTCCTCCATCTTCTCTTCTCCCAGGTCGCGAATTCTGCCGGTCATCTCGGCCAGTTCCATGTAGTCTATCAGTTGCATCTGCCATTCTTCCAGTGTGGGTAGATCTTGAGCTTTCCAGTGCTTTGCAAGTAGTATCCTTGCTGCTGTTGTTGCATACATAAAAAATGTCCGGTCCTTCTTTACCACCCCTTGGCCGACAATACCCAAAAGAAAGGCCTCTGGTTTCTTTGTGAAGGTATACTTAAATACCTTTTTCAGTTCATTATAAATCATTTCCCAGAACGCCTTCACTTTAGGGCAGGTCCACCAGAGGTGGAAGAATGTTCCTTCACTCTCTTTACATTTCCAACACTTATTATCAGACAGGTGGGATATTTTTGCAAGTTTGACTGGGGTCATATACCATCTATATATCATTTTCATTACATTTTCTTTCAAAGCATTGCATGCAGTAAAGTTCAACCCAGTACTCCACAACCTTTCCCAGTCCTCAAACATGATATTATACCCAATGTCCTGTGCCCACCTTATCATGGCCGATTTAACCATTTCATCTTGTGTATTCCATTTTAACAGCAAGTTATACATCCTTGAAAGTACCTTAGTCTTTGGTTCTAACAGTTCTGTTTCTAGTTTCGATTTCTCCACCTGGAACCCTAGTTTCTTGTCATTTTTAAAAACTTCTTTAATCTGAGCGTAATGTAACCAGTCTCGCACTTTATCCTTCATTTTCTCCAAACTCTGCAAATTTCTCTCAGAGTTGGCTGTGACTTCGGGTTTAATCTTAGCTTCTTCTCTAATTCTTTTATTTTGTCCAGAATCTTGTCTTTTTTCTCATTTTGTGTCCTTTTCTTTACAGCATTCTGTTGTATCAAGAATCCCCTCATTACAGCTTTACTTGCGTCCCAGACGATTCTTTTTTCCACCGTGGTGTTCATATTTATCTCAAAATAGTCCTTCAAAGCTTTTTGGGCCTTCTTGGTAATTTCCTGATCTCTAAGCAAATTGTCATTCATCTTCCATCTAAAAGAGCCGGTTGGTAATAGTGTATGTCCATCTTTACTGCATTATGGTCGGAGCAGGTCTTTGGGCAGATTTCCACTTTTCTAGCCTTAGGTGCCAGGCCTCTAGATATCCATATTTGGTCGATTCTTGTCCAGGTCAGTTGGGCTTCAGAAAAGAATGTTCCCTCTCTTCCTAGGGGGTTCTTTGTCCTCCAGATGTCAATCAAATCCATATTGTCTGTCATTTCAAAAAAAAGTTTTAGGTAGTCTGCCGTCTTTTGTAACATTTTGACTTTGTGACTTGTCCATGTTGGTTGATACGACCCCATTCATGTCTCCCATCATTATGATGTTGTTATAGTCCAGATAATCCAGCATAGTCTCATGCAACTTCTTGTAGAATTCCGATTTCCCTTCGTTAGGTGCGTAGATTCCTAATATCAAAAGTTTCTCTCCTTGGTGTTGTATCTCAATTGCCAAAATTCTTCCATGTTCATCTTTAAATAAGAATTTGGGTGACAGGCTCTCTTTCGCATATATCACCACACCTCTCTTCTTCACTCTGTCCGAAGATATAAATTCCTGGCCCAATCTTTTGTTTATTAGCACTTTTCTGTGGAGCCTTGTCACATGTTGTCAGAGCTGCTTCCAGATCCTAGCTCACAGAGGATCACGCTAGCCAGCGATCATTAAATAAAAGTCTTTATTGAGTTACAGTTTCCATTCTCAAGCTGCTGCGTGCAACTCTACGTCTCATGGTTAGATCGGCGAAGCTCCATCTGAGTCTCCGCCCTTTGTACACCAACTTAATATCCTAGCCTTGCTCCACCTTTTCCGCCTGACTGTTCTTCTCTGGGTCCCTCTGCCCCCCGGGGTCTCTTCCTTCCGGGATTCCTCTGACGCTGACGCTGACCCCCCTGACTCTTCTCCCTCCTTTCGGCGGGCTTTAGGACCTGGCTCCCTTTCCGGGCTGCCTACTGCGCCACCTTCCTGTGCATTTGAACTTGGTGCGCGCGCCCAACCTTCCACCTTCCGTCTGACCGTTTCTTCGCTCCCCGATGGAGGTGTGGCCACTCCTGACTCGTGCCCTCCCCCCTGTTGTGAGCTGCCAGCGCTTGACCCCTGGCGCCCTTCCTCTTCCCTGCTCTCTGGCGGTGACGCTGGTCCCGATTTCCAACTGCTCCCCTCTGAGTCCCCTCTGGCTCTATCTTCCTGGGGTGTCCCCCTAGGCTCCCCCCTTGCCCTGGCCACTGGTGCTCCTTTCTGTGAATCTTCTGATTCACTGGAAAGACTCGGAGATCTCGGGTCGTCGTCATCACTCATCTTTTCTTCTGCCTCCTCCCCCTCGCTCTCTGTTTCCTCCCTTGCCCTTGCCTCTGCTCCTGAACCCCTGACATCCATCCCCCCCTCGAAGCCCCCTCTTCCCCCCTCCCCTCCTTCCGGTGCGGGATCTGGGTGCTGCTGTGTCAGGGGGACGAATGTCGGATACAGTTCGCTTCCCGTGTCGGGCCGCCATCCGAAGTCTTCCGGTTCTTCCTCCCTGCTCTCGTTGACGACGGTCACCTCCGCTTCCATCTCTGTGCCGCCGTGCTCGAAACCCGGGTCGTCCCCGAAAACGTCCATGTCCGTCTCTCCCTCGTTGCCTTCTGGAGACGTTGCTCGTCCTGGACCCTCCAGCCACCTTCTGCGGAACTGCTCCTCTGGTCGATCATCCCACCAATACGAGGGTTCTGAAGCAGATCCCGAGGGTGACCCCTCCGGGGAACGGGCGTCACGTGTCGGTTCCTCGTCCGAGTCGAACCCCCGGAATGTGCTGGCTGAAAGCGTGGGCGTGAAAAGCCAGTCGTCGAAAAAGTCTGCTGGCATTGGCCTATGTGGGAAGAGGGCATGAAACTCTTCTTTGAGCAGAGGTTCGTCTAAAGCGTAGCCCGGCACCCAGCTGTTGGCACTGGCCGGGGTGCCCTCCTTGGCGAGAAGGTATTCTACCCCCTCTTCCCCCCATCTGGAGTCCAAAATCTCCGTGACTTCGTTGATGCGCTCCTCCTGTGCCACTCCCCCTTGCCCGGTTCTCTCTCGGAGCGGACCCGGTGCCGTTCCTGGTTCCTGAAACCTGTGAGGTGCCTTGTAGGGAGTGAGCACCGATCTGTGGAACACCGGATGCATTCTGGAACCCTCCGGAAGAGCCAGCCTGAAAGCCACCGGGTTGACCTGTTCTTCGACTTGGTAGGGCCCCAGTTGTTTATGCCCTAGTTTCTTCTTCGCCAACGACCTGGCCGGCACTGCGTGGGCTGCTAACCAGACCCAGTCTCCCACATGGATCTCTTCGCCAACCCTTCTGTGTTTGTCCGCTTGTACCTTGTATGCGTGTTTAGCCAGCTCCAGGTGCCGCCGCAGCTGATCGTGGACCTCCTGCAACTCCGACGTGAACGCATCTGCTGTCTGCGGCTCCCCCTCCCCCATTCTTTCCAGTCCCGGGAAGGTTCTGGGGTGCCTCCCGTTGTTGGCGAAGAACGGCGTGACCCCCGTGGACACGTGCTTCGTGTTGTTGTAGGCGAACTCGGCGAGAGGCAGGTAATCCACCCACGTCGCAGGCTGTTGATTCGCATAACATCTCAGGTACTGCTGCATGATGGCATTGACCCGCTCCGCTTGCCCGTTGGTCTGCGGGTGTCTAGCCGACGCCAGGTTGATCTTGACGTTCAGGAAGCCCATCAGCCTCTGCCAGAAGTTCGAGATGAACTGTCGCCCTCGGTCGGACAGAATAGACCGCGGCAGACCGTGAACCTTGAACACGTGGTCTATGAACAGTTTGGCGGTTTGTTCCGCCGTGGCCACCTTCGCACACGGAATGAAATGTGCCATCTTGGAGAACAAGTCCACCACCACCAGCACAGCCGTCTTGCCCCTCGAGCTGGGCAGATCTGTGACAAAGTCCAGGGCCACTCTCTCCCATGGTTCGAACGGAGTTTGCAGCGGTTCCAGCAGTCCGGCCGGCGGTCTGTGCACTGGTTTGGCCCTCTGGCAGGTGTCACACCTCGCCACGTAGTCCGCGACTTCCCCTCTCATTCCGGGCCACCAGAAGTCTCTGGCTACTAATTCCACCGTCTTCTCCTTGCCAAAGTGCCCGGCAGTGGGCGCGTCGTGCAGCTGCTGCAGTACCTTGGCGCGAAGTTCGTCTCCCGGCACGTAGATGGCCCCTTTACGGATGAGCAAACCATCTCGCAGCTGGAACTCGTCGGTCGCTGCCGTGCCCCTGTGCACCTCTGCCATCTTTGCTTGCGCGAAGGAGTCATCCTGCAACGCTCGTCGCACCGCATCCAGGTCAACTGTTGCCGCCGCGCACGCCCACACTGTCGGTGCGAAGATGTGCATGGCGGCCGCTGGCGTTGCCTCCTCCAGATACTGTGGCTTACGGGAGAGAGCATCCGCCATGATGTTGGTGTCCCCCGGGACATATTCTATTCGGAAGTCGAAATTCGCAAAGAACTCAGCCCAACGTATCTGCCTCTGGTTCAGGAACTGTGCCGTGCGCCAGTGCTCTAGATTCTTGTGGTCCGTGCAGACCTGCACCGTGTGCTTGGCGCCGATCAGGAAGTGCCTCCACGCTTTGAACGCTGCATGAATGGCCAGCAACTCCCTGTCCCAGATGGTGTAGTTCTGTTCGGACTTGCTGAGCTTCCTTGAATAAAACGCTCCCGGCCTCCAAACCCCCTGCGGGTCTTTCTGCAGCAGGACTGCTCCCACGGCTCTGTCTGAAGCGTCTGTCTCCACCCTCATCGGCCTGCTGGGGTTGACATGAAGCAGCTGCTCTTCCGACGCGAAGAGACGCTTGAGTGCCTGAAAGGACTGCTCCGCCTGCTCTGTCCAGATGAACTTCTTTTTCTTGGAGCTGAGCGTATCCGTGATGGCCGCTGTCTGCATCGCAAAGCCTTTGATAAACTTGCGATAGAAGTTCGCGAAGCCGACAAACCGTTGGACCTCCTTCCGGTTGCGTGGGCTTTTCCAATCCAACACTGCTCGGACCTTGGCGCTGTCCATGGCGAGCCCTTTATCAGACAACTTGTAGCCCAGGAAATCCACCTCCGTCACGTCGAATTGGCACTTCTCCAGCTTGGCGTAAAGCCTATGTTGCTGTAGCCTGCTCAGCACTTCCTTGACGTGTCTGTCATGCTCCTGCTGCGATTCCGAAAAGATCAGGATGTCATCCAAGAAACAGACGCACGTCTTGTAGAGGAGCCCCGCCAACACGTGATGCATGAAAGCTTGAAAAACGTGGGAGCCATTTTGCAATCCAAAAGGCATAACTCTATATTCGTAGGTGCCCAGGGGCGTGAACATGGCTGTCTTCCACTCATCTCCTTCCCGCATGCGAATGAGGTTGTATGCCCCTCGCAGGTCCAACTTGGTGAACACTCTGCCCTTCCGTACCTTTGCGAGGAGGTCGTCGATTCGGGGCATGGGGAAGTCCGATGGCTTGGTCACACTGTTCAAGATGCGAAAGTCCACTACAAGTCTTTTTTGGGGCGTGTCCCGCTTCTTAACAAAGAATACCGGACTGCCCCCCGCTGCCTTGGACTCTCGGATGAAACCGCGCTCCAAATTATGATCTATGAACTCTTTGAGTTCCTGCAGTTCGTCCTCAGACATGGAATACAGCTTCCCTTTGGGCAGCGCCGCCCCCGGCAGCAGGTCAATTTTGCAGTCATATGGTCTGTGGGGGGGTAGCCTGTCTGCCTCCTTCTCGCAGAAAACCTCCAAAAATTCCGCGTACTTGTGGGGAACCGCTTGCAGCGTGCCTAGCTGCAGCTGTGACTCCTCTTCCTCTCCTTCCTGCCGGGGCACGATGCAGTGTTCAGCGCAAAAGGAAGAGCCGAAGGTCAGCTGCCTCTGGTACCAAGCCAGCGTCGGGCTGTGCTTGTCCAGCCAACTCATGCCCAATACAATGGGCGTGTCCGACAGTTGAGTGACATTGAAGCTGATGATTTCCCTGTGATTCCCAAGTCGCATCACCATTGGTGGCGTCTGCTTCACCACTTGCCCCCCTAGCAGCTCCCTGCCATCCACCGTGACAACCTGCAGGGGCAGCGTGGCAGGCAGCAACTGTATAGCGTGTCGGTCGACAAAGTCCTGCCCTATAAAGTCCGCATTGCTTCCGGAGTCAATGGTGATTGGCACGTCCATGGTGATTCCATTGGGCAGCTGGAGCGACGCGGTGAGCTTCACTACCGGTTTGGGCGGGAGGGGGTCCATGGGCTGTAAAATCTCTGGGGACTGCTTCACTGACACGTCTGGCTGGGCCCCAGTGCCTCTTCTTCCAACCAGACTCCTTCGTTTCCCTGCTGTGGTTGTCCTTGCTGCGTTGCTGCAGTTACCATTGCTGAGGCTGCAGTGTGCTTGTGGAGCCTCTGGGGACACTCTTTCGCCATATGCTGTGGATCATCGCAGATGTAACACTTCCTGTTCCCTCTAGGAGGCTTCGCTTTCACTGCTGCCGGTGCTAGGGCTCTGGCTGCTGACTGAGCCCTTGCACCTCCAACCTCCATAGGTTCCGCTCCTCCTCCTGGCGGAGGCGTGGATTGCGCACGCGCTGCTTCTCTGGGAAGGAAGGAGGAGCCCCTGGCTGGTTCGCGCCCTCCACGCCCTTCGTCCCTGCTCCACGGACGTCCTTCCAGCCGCACCCCCACCGCCAGCGCCCTCTGAACGATCTCCTGCGTGGTCCGGGGTCTCTCCCCCCTCGCAATTTCATCTTTAACCGAGCCGTGCAATCCCTCCCAAAACAGGTCTCTTACAGGAGCCGAATCTCTGTCCCATTCCAGGGCACTGACCAAAGCGAAAAAGCGGGCATGGTACTGCCTTACGCTGGCCCTCCCTTGCTTCAGTCCATGTATCTCCTGCCGAGCAAGATCCACGTCAATGCTTGATAAAAAGCACCCATCCATCGCTTTAATAAAGGCATCCGCATTTTGGAGCGCCGGATCCTTATCTCTCCACAAATTGCGCAGCCATGCTTTAGCATCTCCATGCAAATGGGACATGATGAATCCCACTTTCTCTTGCTCATCTCTAAAGTCTTTGTTCAGCAGTTGCAGTGCACACATTACATCTGCTCTAAAGTTGGGGTACTGTTGCAAATTCCCATCGAAGTGAGAGACCAGACCGCCTGTTCGTCTCCCCAACCCAATCCCCTCCGGTTTGGGTGTCAGTTGCCCTTGCTTCGTAAGCACTTCCAACCTGACCTGGAGATCCCTGTAGGCGGCAGCTGCGTCCTCCTCTCTCTTCCTGGATGCAAGAGCCTCGGCATTCAGTCGTGTCACTGCTTCTCTGAGTTCCACTATCTGCTGTTCGGCCGTCATGTTGTCTGCCGTTCGTGAGCTCGCTAGTAGGCACCCGCTTTCTCTCCTCTCCGCGAGGACGTAGATGCCCACAATCTAGAGATGGAGCTTACTGTCAGAGCTGCTTCCAGATCCTAGCTCACAGAGGATCACGCTAGCCAGCGATCATTAAATAAAAGTCTTTATTGAGTTACAGTTTCCATTCTCAAGCTGCTGCGTGCAACTCTACGTCTCATGGTTAGATCGGCGAAGCTCCATCTGAGTCTCCGCCCTTTGTACACCAACTTAATATCCTAGCCTTGCTCCACCTTTTCCGCCTGACTGTTCTTCTCTGGGTCCCTCTGCCCCCCGGGGTCTCTTCCTTCCGGGATTCCTCTGACGCTGACGCTGACCCCCCTGACTCTTCTCCCTCCTTTCGGCGGGCTTTAGGACCTGGCTCCCTTTCCGGGCTGCCTACTGCGCCACCTTCCTGTGCATTTGAACTTGGTGCGCGCGCCCAACCTTCCACCTTCCGTCTGACCGTTTCTTCGCTCCCCGATGGAGGTGTGGCCACTCCTGACTCGTGCCCTCCCCCCTGTTGTGAGCTGCCAGCGCTTGACCCCTGGCGCCCTTCCTCTTCCCTGCTCTCTGGCGGTGACGCTGGTCCCGATTTCCAACTGCTCCCCTCTGAGTCCCCTCTGGCTCTATCTTCCTGGGGTGTCCCCCTAGGCTCCCCCCTTGCCCTGGCCACTGGTGCTCCTTTCTGTGAATCTTCTGATTCACTGGAAAGACTCGGAGATCTCGGGTCGTCGTCATCACTCATCTTTTCTTCTGCCTCCTCCCCCTCGCTCTCTGTTTCCTCCCTTGCCCTTGCCTCTGCTCCTGAACCCCTGACACATGTGTTTCCTGTAAGCAAATAATGTCCAATTGTTCTTTTTTTAATATATGAAATATTTTCTTCCTTTTTTCCGGAATGTTACAGCCATTTATATTCCAGCTCAAAAGTTGCAGAGACATCCTGAATAAATCTGATTATTTTTCTAGGGGTGGTATCTTATTCACAGGATCTTCAGGTTCCACAGGTGCCGGTACTGCCGGTGCTCCAGGCCCAGAAGGTAGTTCAATTCCTTTTTGGAGGTCCTCTTCGTATGTAGACAGAAATTTGTCTCTCTCTTCCGGTGTTCTAATTTTGACCTTCTTCCCTCTAAAGGTAAAGGATATTCCTTGGGGGAATTCCCACCTGAAAGCAATTGAGTTGCTCCTTAATAATTTAACAAGTTCAGAATAGGCGGCTCTGAGGTCCAACAGTTGCCTAGGAATATCTTTGTAGATTTCAATTCTTCTGTCCAGAATGTCCAGTGACTTTCCGTAGTGTAGGCCCAAAATCTTGTCCCTTTCCTCCTTTGACCTCAATGTTATCAGGCAATCTCTGGGCCTCTCCTTTTTTATGAATCTTCCAAGCCTGAAAGCTGACACAATTTTAAAGTCCTTTTCCTCTAAGTTCCAAAACTTGGAGAATTCTTTAGTTAAAAACTCAGCTAGGTTGCCTTCTTCTGCTTCTTGTAGCGACCTAATCCTTAGATTATTCTCACGATTTCGCAGTTCTATCATAGAGAGATAAATCTGATGTTCCCCTACTTGTTTGCTGAGTGGTCTTACCTCTTGTTCTAAGTTTTCTAATTTTTGACTAGTGTCCTCAGCCAATTTCCGATTTTCTGCTGTGGCCTCCGTCAACTGTCCAATTGCCTGTGTGTTCTGTGCAACTTGTCCAGTTAATTTATTTAGGCATTCTGTATTTTGATCAATCTTAGCTGTTTGCTCATCTGCTTTCTTATCCAAAGCTTCCAATTTTTCATAAATTTTCTCTAAAATAGAAGCAGATGATCCTGAGGCCATATCTTCCAATTGTAACTGCTCTATTTCTCCCTCCTTTGCCTGTGGCAGAACGGCTTCTTCTACTTCTGAAGGCAGAGTAGGTACAGATGATCTACGTATCTGCGAGGCTGAGGTTAGGGTTGTCAAAGTTGTTTGTCTAGCTCTTCCTCTTCTTCTTGTGCCACTCATTCCAACGTTATCTAACAGTCAAGGTCACGCTGAGTTATTCCCATGGGAAAAGAGAGGCCCAGAGAAAACAAGCGGCCGAGAAATAGAAAGTAAATGTAAAGTCACTGTTTTAAATCTCCAATCCTCTAGAGGGAGCTTAAGATGTCTTTAGGGAAGAATTCTAATATAGTAAGAGTCTGATTTAATGTCCAAGAACCTTCAAATACAAATATTTAGCAGAGTCGATGTTAATAGTCACTTTGTTTCAAACAGTGCTTACTGGTCTCCAAAAGATGTTTCAAATTAGCAGGTCCAAATACCCTCAGATTGTTACAAGTTCTGATACACAATAGCCAAATCTGCAAAACTGACAGCTCAGTCTCTCAAAGAGCTCAGGCAGCTCCGGACCCTGGGTTTCTCATTCCAATTGTAATTCCAATAGAAGAAAGATAAGTCAAATGCAAATAGGTAGTTCCAAGTCATAAACTTAAAGTCTTTACTTTATATAGCAGATTCAGTGGGTGCTCAGATCAATAAGGTTGAAAGTTCTTTTTAAGCCTCCACTCCTCCAGCTCTTTGCTTTTTAAAGTTCAATGGCAGCGGAAGACGGACTTCCTGTTTCCACGTCTCTCCGCTTTCAGCCAAGTTCAATATTTTAATTTCAGCTTTTAGTCTCAAATTTGAAATATTTCAGTCTTTACTCACGAATAAGTTGTTGTTTTCTTCCGGATCCAAAATTTGCAGGAAAAGGGATCAGCGCTCACCGGCAGCAGCAGCGCGGCTTCGCTCCGCAGATCGCGAAACGGCTCACAGCGCCGCAACCCCCCTCCACGTTCCGGAGCCCCTTACGGGGTTCCTTTACCGCTTAGAGGGTCGCTTCTGGCGCCCACCGAGCCTCAGGACCACAGGCTCTTGCTGCCTGTGGGTTTCCGACGTGGGTCTCCGCTTCGCCGTAGCGGACGACCCTTTTCTGTGGAGCCTCCTCCTCGCTAGTGGAAGAGGACCGCCATTGCCGTTCGCGCCGCCCCCAGAAGTGTTGGTTCCTATTTCCTTGGCCAAGAAGAGTCGAAAGGAAGAAACACCCTGCATGCTGGTTATATATTGGCCATGCCACTTAACCAAAGCCGTCTGTAATCTCCCTCTGCAGGCTCACCTGTATGATGCACTCCATGAGGTATTCCTGAGCTAAGGCATCCCTGCAGTTGACAACTTGCTCCAATATGCCAGGCAAGACAATCTGGTCAGAAGAAAAAAAAGAGCTGTGTGTCAATTCCCTCCCTTGGGCCTTCTCCAAGCTTGCCCGCTTGCTCCCATCTCTAAAATCTATTCCCCACTTAAACACTTCTCCCAGGATGCACGTACCCAGACCCTCCAAGACCCTCATCTGGTGTTTCCCTCCAAGACTTGGAAGGCTGCTTTTTCACTTGTCCACTCCCCTACCACCAACACAGAACACTTTCTGGAATGAGGCCTGCCTGGTGTCACCACCAAGCTTTCCAACACCAGGTTAGGACTTTCATCTTCGCCCCAGCACTTGGACTGAATGTGATCCAGCTGTGCCAAATTTTTATGTTAGCGTTGCTCAGAGCTGCTGGTTTGTTTTGTTTCCTGTGGAGGCTGCTGGTGGTTTTGCTACTGATTTGTTAAATTTGATGGCTGGTGGTTGATGTTTGATTTTGTGTGGTTTTTAAGTTGTATTCTTAGTTGCCTGGAGCAGAGGCTATCAACCTTTTTGAATCCAAGGCTCCCTGGACCAACTACATTCTTTCTGCGGCACCCCTGTGGGGCTCAGGAGCCCAGTTATGTCACCCCTTGCCTGCAGAGCTGGCAGCCCCTCGCCCTTTCTCAAACCCTCCCTTGTGGAGTGTTCCCTCAGTCATCTCCCCTCTTCTTGGGAATCCTCTGAGCAGCTGCAGTTGCTGCCCCTGGTCTCTGAGCTGCCCCCCCCACCCCAAAGAGAAGTGACTCCTCACACTGCCCCACAGGGGCCTGGGAAGCACCCCCTGGCCAGCCGCAGAGGCACCATTCACCTGGGGAACCTGCAGCCAGGGCTGCTACAACAAATAGCTGTGCAAGCCTTGGGAAGGCAGAAACAGGAGAGGGTGTCAGAGGAGGGAGTGAAGGAAAGAGGAACAGATGTCAGTGTTGCCTGCAGCACCCCTGACCATCATTCAAAGTACCCCAGGGTGCCACGGCACACTGCTTGAAAACCACTGGCCTAGAGAAAACTCTCTGTTAGGTGACTAACAAGCTGAATTAAAAGCTATGACTACTGGGGACAAAATTATATAACTTTCATTTTCTGCAGCTGTAAGAAACTACAACTAACCAATTTATTTTTATTGTTGCTGTTCTTATTATTAATAGCATATTATCACACTTTTTCATAAAAGATTACCCAGAGCAATTTACAAAGTAACACAAAAATTAAAACCCAAAGAAAAATCGAAAAACACCTCCATAATGTACGTAGAAAGGCAGGTTTAACACAACCCAACGGCTAAAAGATAAGCAAGAAAGTGACCACAAATTTACGGTACTTAAACCCCTCCAAATTAAGGGCCCAAAGCCTGGTTGAAAAGGAATGATTTTGCCTTTTGCCTAGAAATAGACACAGTGATGGCACCAGGTGTGCCTGAATACAGAAGAGCATGCCACAAGCAGGGAGCCACACCTGAAAAGGCCCACTCAGAACTGGAGCCAAGCCAAGCCAAGAAACCATCTCACCTGCTTATATCTCTCCACATTGACCCCTTCCAGCTGACTCAGCCGAACCAGGTTGGTTCCCACCAGGATTCTCAGCTCCTGCCTCTCGCGCTCCCTCTTCTCTCTGTCACGACTGTGCCCCTGGTGCTGCATTCGCACCCAGAGCTTGTTCATCTCAGCAAAGTTCAGCAGCACAAAGTCCATGGAATCGCTGATGTCTCCGGTCGTTTCTTCGCTGTAAAGTCAAGAGAGCAAGCACTTCCTTTTTACGGATGTTCAGGAGGACAGAGAGGATTTGCTTTCAAGATGAGGGTCAAATCCATATTTTAAATAAAACAAAGCAGCATCCTCTTTGAACCACAAAGAGAGATGCTCGTTAAAAAGAGCCCTCTTTGGGCTAAATATATGCAGCTTGAAGAACCCCTGTCTGGATTTAAACACACGCTGGGAACCACTCCATTTTAAAAGCCTGTGCCAGATTAGGGAGAAAGCCGCACACTGTAACATACAATTTGCATCTCTTCCAAACAAGATGTGAGTGTCCTTTTCATGGACATGAAGCTGTGCTCCTGTACATAGTCTCTTCCCATAAAAGTGCTCAGCTAGGGAGGTTTTGTGCATGACAATATATCAGGCAATGGGGTGAAGGGGGGGTCCTTTCCTTTCAAGGAAAAGTAGGCAAATAAATCAATACAAACTTAGCTTTTGTACAGTAGGCTAGTTTCTACATACACACACACAACCCTCTCTATCTTCCATCCAGATAAACAAGAGTCCTTCTCAGAATTCAAGGGCACATTCCACCCTGCAGAAAACACTCCAGGAGGGAAAATGGCAGGGCCAGTGATGGCCGTGCCCTCGGTAAGAGTCCCAAGGCCAGAGAGAGAAGGCTAGAGGAGCACGTTCTACCCCTGGGGCTGCAATAGAAGATCAGCTCATAACTTTGGAGGGAGGGCCAAGCTATTTTGTTTCTTAAACAAGGAACGAAAGCGAAAGAATGCAACCAACTTGCAATGTTCAGCTTCCTGGGAAGCAACTTGCATAGCTGGCAAACGTCCCAAAGCAGAGAGCCAGGTTTCCGCCCTTCCCCTGCCCAACCACGACTTAAGAACATCAGAAGAGCTCTGTGTAAGTGTAGTCTAAAAAATAAGGCTTGAAATGATCCTTGCACAGTTTTGCCCCTAGCAACAAGTTTTCTCCCCAGCAACCGACTTCTATATTAGACGGGCTCTGAAAGAGGTGGGTGTTACTCTGTCCAGAGCAGACAGGAAGGAAGGATTCTCTGTACATAGTTTCTTACTTTGTTTTCCTTAGACCAGCAGTTGTATAAGTTGTAACGCTAACTCTTCAAGTTAATTATTTTAAGCAGAACTGGAATGGGTGAGGTGTTCACTCCCACATGGGAATCTGCCAGAAGATGAGCTGAACTGAGAAAGATGATCCTGGAAGACTTTCTGGGCCGCTCTGCAGCCTGGAAAAGGAACCTCAAATGATTGGCAAACTGCACGGAAACCCTGTTGGATCAGACCAAGGGCCCATCTAACTCAGCATCTTGGGTCTCAAGAGCTGCTGGAGACTGTGTCTGTGCTCTGGTCCTGCTTGCCAGCTTTCCATAGGGGCATCAGCTTGGTCCACTGAGAGAACAGGATGCTGGCCTGATCCAGCAGGCTCCTCTTATATTCTTAACACAGCCATGGCAGCTAGCAGCCATTGACAGCCTTATCCTCCCATGAATTTGTCTAATCTGCTTAGAAAGCTGCCCAAGTTGGGAGCCATTGCTGTTATCAGAGGTGAAATTGGTAGCTCCTGATTGGACTCTCCATTTACACTCCACCGTCTTCCATCTTGGAACCAAGACACAGGGGTCTTAGGTGACCTCTCTTCCAGTAACTACCGTATTTTTTGCTCTATAAGACTCACTTTTTCCCTCCTAGAAAGTAAGGGGGAATGTGTGTGCGTCTTATGGAGCGAATGCAGGCTGAACAGTTATCCCAGAAGCCAGAACAGCAAGAGGGATGGCTGCTTTCACTGCGCAGCAATCCTTCTTGCTGTTCTGGCTTCTGAGATTCAGAATATTTTTTTTCTTGTTTTCCTCCTCCAAAAACTAGGTGCGTCTTGTGGTCTAGTGTGTCTTATAGAGCGAAAAATACGGTAATTGCACCTGCTGCTGCTACCCTCAGGTGACCTCAGCCCATGCCTGGGGAACAGGCAGCTTTGCTCCAGTGTCTGCCTACCAAACACACGCAACACACTTATGAAAGCTCCACTTCTGCCCCACCAGGCTCCTTACTCTGTCTGTTCCCCATCATCAGGCAAGATGTTCCGCGTGCACTGAAGGAGATAGTTGCGCAGAAACAGGCCCCTCAGAGGGTGCTGGACACCACGGCACATTTCCACCAGGTCTTTTAAGATATCTTTCCTGGACTGAGGAAAGGACTTCACGTAGACAACCCCAACGGTTATGAGTAAATATCTAGGGGAGGAGGGAGGAGAAAGAGAAATGGTTAAGGATACTTAAGTGAAATCACAGAAGCAAAAGCAACCTTCTCATGCGCTGTACTCTCTGGATGTTTTGGACTACAACTCCCATTGTGTGGTTGTTATGGGTGATGGGAGTTGTAGTCCAAAACATCTGCCCAAGTGAGGCCACTTACTTGCTGCCCACCAAACAATGCTCCCTTCTACCACAAGAAAATTTCAGGTGATATGGAAAAGCTACTGCAGTTGCAGAAAGCAGATTACTGGGCCCAGAACGCAAGACGTCACCCTCGATTCTTATTTACTTACAGCCGCGGGATGATGTTTCCAGCATACTGCACCAGTTCATAGAGATCCGTCACCTTCCTTCCCTTGGCAAACTCATCCGTCAGGTACACCTCCAGGTAGTGTAGCTCATCGGAGATCGCCATATCTTTTCCTTGCGGTTAAGGATTCAGACTAGAGCAGCAGGTAGGTGATATGCTGTGTGGGTGTGTGACTACCCGGAAATACCAAGGGAAAATCAGTAGCCCTGGAAGAGTTCAGAATTTAAAGCAGGTGAAGGGGACAGCAGGAAGGAAGGCGCTGACATTTCAGAGGGCAAAAAGTTCAAGTCTTCAAGCAGAGATAGCTAGGCAAGAGGAAGAGGGAAAGACTTTGAAATCCAATGGTTCCCAAAGTGAGTTGTATCAACCTTTGCAGGTGGTGGGATTACCTAGGAGGCAAGCGGATGGCAGGGAGTGCTGGAGATGTAAATAACTATTAGCTGGTATCACTAAATCAAGTTCATCAATTATGCTGAATTAATTCAACTTAATGGCTCAACTGGATTTCGAATAAATGTGCGCGTAAATGTTATTATGTTTTTATTATCCCTAGTGAGTTGCGCAGACCGCTGTTCTGAATAATGCTTTTAATAGGGATGGGGGCACTGAGGATTAATTTGTGGAACCAAGGGGGCGGTAGTCTGAAAAAGTTTGAGAACCACTATGCTAACCCAACCTTGAGAAATGTAATAAATAATACAGTTCTGGATTCCCTGCATGGAAGCAGGGATTTGGATCATACGATGAGCAAGAAAATCACTCCCATTGCTCCTCCATCTGCAGGTGTTGTTCCAAGTTCATTCCCTCCCTATCACCATCACCCCAAACAAGACTCAGCTAGCTGTAAGGTAAGTCTCAAGAGGATACAGAGCTCATAATAGCTCTTTGGTGAAAGCATTGAAGTCCGCAGCTCACCAAGCATGTTAGAAGCATGTTTCAGGGCATCCATTAGTTTGTTCTTGTCCTAACAAAACAAAACATTTAAAAGTAAGAGTATTGGTCGCATATCTCATTTCCCAGTTAGTTCCCCTCCAGGCAGTGACTGCCTTTTGTAACTTTCAGGAATATCCAGTGCTCTGGAGGTCAAGGAGCAACCTGCCAATTCACCCTTCCAGAGCAACCCGAAATATATTTTTGATATGACATCTAGGCCACTATTTTGAATAGGCATTCAAAGGCAGTTTTACAGCAGTAAGATTATATCCAAAGATAAATGAAATTAAAACACAAAACACAAATAAAACAGCAGAAGCTGAAAACACAATGTCAGAAATCAATGAATTGAGAAGAACAAGAAATGTAATTTTATGCTTAAAAATGGTTGGAGAGGCAGCCTTTGGGGAAGAATACTCCAGAGCAGCAGCCTGTGGTGTTCTGCATTGCCTTGAAGAGATGGGTCTTCTTGGCAGACCTTAGTAAGTGGTAGCTTCATAGGGGAGATGGCGCTCCTTAACAGACACTGGGCCAGATGTTGCTGTGCTGCAACACCCATCATCAACGACAGCTGGCTGAGGATAATGGGAGCTGCAGTCCAACAACATCTGAGGGGCCTGAGGTTGAAGAACTCTGGGCCCAAACTATTAAGGGATTCAAGCCCCACAGTTCTTACCAAACACCGCTTCATTTGGAAGGACTGGACCTTGACAGCTTGAATGGCTTCATCCAGGAGCTTCTCTTGCTCATCCTGAGGAGACTGCTGTGTAGTCGGCTAGGAAAAAGGGGTAAGGGAAACAGGTGATTACTTCCTAGCAAGAACATAGGAGCAGGAGCTGCTGGGTCAGAGTGATATTCCACCTAGTCCATCACCCCGCTTCCCCCAACCAGAAACCAATCAGAAACCTTCAAGCCCTCCTTGTAGGCTTCTAGGAAGCTACCATTCTCCCCTGCTGTTGCCCCCCAGGAATTCATTTCCACTGGCGTGCAATCTTCAAACAACACAGGATCCCTATACCTCTGCTGCCTGATGTACATCCTTTCATTTGCTTTATTGGGTTCATTACTGTATGGTTGGGGATCCACTCTGCAACCTTGTGGTGAAGGGCAGGTAAGGAACTTCTTAAATAAGGTCACATGGCTAAATGTCGTTTATACGGCTCCATTCCACTTGGAACAACTCTCCTTCTTTCCTAATTGCAGTGGTTCAATCTGTTCTCATAACTGTACATCATACTGTTGTAACCCCACCTAGAACCTTATGGAAAGGGGGAGGTCTTTTAAGGCAGCAGCTGATCACCCTCTGCTCCCTAAATTTGTCTAAATCTCTTTTAAAATAACCTGAGTTTAGGGGCCCAGGAGCCCATCTCCCGGCAACAAATTTCTTAAGTTAATTATCCATTGTGGGAATAAGCTAATGTTTCTTGTACAACCAACGCTACTGGTGATCACTGATGGAGAATGCTGCACTTAGCTGCCCAAGAGTAGGCAAAGACAACCAGACGCTAG
The DNA here is from genome assembly GCF_964106645.2 of Podarcis pityusensis. NCBI lineage: Eukaryota > Metazoa > Chordata > Lepidosauria > Squamata > Lacertidae > Podarcis > Podarcis pityusensis. The sequence goes on along the minus strand of NC_138033.1, from coordinate 58,788,406 downwards.
GATCAGCAAGGACCTGGGACTGCAGATGTAAAAGTAGAAAGTCCATTATGGCCATAGAGAAGCACACTCTCACCCCACCCACCGGCCAAAGAACTGAAGGCTGTGGGGCTGGACGTGCGGTCTTTGTTTGACCTGTATTGGTGCAATCTGTTGTAAGCCACCTTGAGGATTCCTTGATTGAATGGCAAGATATAAACACCTCACAGTAAGTAAATAAGGTCCTGCAGAGTGTCAACACATGGGATTTTCTTCCAAGGTAGCACAAGAAAGTCTAGCCTAGAAAGGATTTCACATGTCTTGCAAAGTTTCCTTGTTTCCATTTAATGAAATGCCAATACAGCCAACTTTTATAATGGTTTTATTTTTCTTGGTTACCACATTCAATGATTTACCAAAATTGCAGAGGAAATGCATTTATTTTAGTGTAGAAAGCCAATTACGGTATGTTCCAAGTATATTATTTTGAATAATTGTACTCTCTGAAGTACATTTGCTTTTAGAAGTCCATGCTGTTATAGTCTCCCCACCCCACCCCCGTATCTTTCAGTAATCTTAAAAAATATATTCTATAGCCATATGTATACTGACAGCTAACAATCATGACTCATTTCCTTCATTTCTTGAAAAACACGCCCAACACTCTTAGTTTATATTTTTAAAAGTGTATCATTTAAGACACATTTTCAGGACAACCTGACAATCTAAGTTTTCAAACAATGCAACATAAAACATAAAACACAGTGGAGACCCAAACTGCAAGCTTGTCTCTACTTAAAAAGTAAAGCCCATTTAGTTCACTCATTCTCAGGTGAGTGAGTACAGGGCTGCAATCTAAATATTCTTGTATTCCTCAACATTGGGTCCCGAGAGGTTGTTAGACTACAATTCCCATCATCCTCAGCTAGCTTAGCCGATCACCAGAGATAATGGGAGTTGTAGTCCAGCAACATCTGGGGACTTAGGGTTGAAGAACACTGTCTTCACCCAGCCTTCACCAAACTGGTACCCTTCTGCACAATCGTGCTGGCTGGAGCGGATGGGAGTTGGGAGTCCAAACTGGTGCCCTCCAGATGTTTTGGTATCCAACTCCCATCAGCCCCTGCTGGCATGGTCCAGCTACTCTATGTCAAGGCCTCTGAATGTCCCCATAAGCAAAAGTGTTTCTAGCCGACACCCAAAGACCATTAACCTGATTTGCTTTATTGTACTTTCATATTCTGGAAGCCACCCTGGGAATTCTGGTGGTGGGGACAAGTATATATCCTGATAAATTAACTATATAAATTACAGTTGGCGCCGGATGAATAGAAATGGGGAGGGTTCCAGAAACGAGGATGCCACCCATGTCACATCTGATGGTGCAGGCACCAAGAGGAAGACCTTCAATGATGATCATAACAGCCAGCAAGGCAATCAACCACGCAGAATAAGCTGACAAATTAATCATCACTCTTGGTCCAGCCATTTCAACAAGCTCCTTGAGTGAAGATGATTTATCCCTGCTCTGATCTGAAGATTATTCATCCCTACCATTTTCAAACACACTCAGAGCTTTTAAGTTCCTCAGCTCAAGATTCAATAGTGTTCCTGACCTCCAACCATCTACCTCAGTGATGGCCAAACTTGGCCCTCCAGCTGTTTTGAGACTACAACTCCTATCATCCCTAGCTAACAGGACCAGTGGTGAGAGGTGATGGGAATTGTAGTCCCAAAACAGCTGGAGGGCCAAGTTTGGCCATCACTGATCTACCTCAATGCCAGCTTTTCCATGCAGCTGCATAATGCAGTCTTCCTCAAAGTGATACTCATCAGATGTTTTGGATTACAAATCCCATCAGCCCCAGCCAGTGCTTCCAAAAGGTGGGGATGGTGGGAGTTGTTGTCCAATAATCTCTGGAAGACTCCATGTTGGCTATCCCAACACCAGAGGAACTCTTTGGGTTCAAAGAAGGTGCCTTTCCAACAAAAGAATGGTACGCAAGAAAGCTACCCAAATCTAGGAGTTCCTGTTTGCACAAACTTATGTAGGACTTTGGGGGGGGGTTGCAATGAGCATATATATCAAACCTGGTTGTTGATCGAGGTAACTTTTTCATTGTTCTGATGTTCTAACAATTTTAAAATATTTGCACAGTATTTGACCACTCAGATGCTCAACCGCTGATGCAAGACCTAACAAGGTCTTAAGTCACACATGGTAACAAAAAATATAAACGACTCCAAGGCATGAATGGCTCTCTCACGAGCCCATCAAATTCATAACCTTTACTGTTGACCCAGATTTCACATTTGTTCCTCTCTTTTGTATGTTATTTCTGTATCTGCATATGAAGAAGTTTCCATGTACACAAAGCACCCAATGTAAGAGCAGGGAACCTTTGGACCGCCAGATGTTGCCAGACCCCCATTTCCCATCAGCCCTACCCTAACATCTCAGTATTTTAAGGTGCTGCAAGACTCTGTACTTACTAGGGCACTACTAGATAGTGTGGGGCTTACTTCTGAGTAGGCTCCCACAGGATGGCAGCATTAGTCATGAAGGAAGCCACACCTGGGGCTATTTACTGCTTCCCTTTTCTGGAAAAAGTATTTGCTAGCTAAGCAGGGCCTTTGCAGCTCCACATGAACTTGAGACTTCCTTAATTCAAATGGTCTTTTAATTTAGCAGTTTAAATTACTTTAGTTGTAGAGTGCAATTCTAAGCACACTTCTTGAAGATAATAAACCCCCACTGAGCTCAATAGTAAACATACTTAGGATTGTGCTCAACTTCTTTTTTTGAAGTGTGTATTGTGGGGGTTTAAAAAATAAAATAAATGTTTTATGCTGTACACTGTCCTGAACCTGAAACAATAAAGAGTGGCATTAAAATGTTCAATTATTGTTGCATTTTTAATATTGATGTGTTATATGTTCGTCCCTTTTCAGAGCCAATCCCTTATAAAGCCATGGAGAAAAATGAACATTACAGTACAAAGCACTGAGTGGCCGAAGACAGATGTGTAAGAGATTCTTAAGATCACCAAAATTCTCTTAAGGAAAGGTATTAGTAAGAAGTTTGGCAGACATTCTCAACGCCTGACGTGAAGGGGTCCAAATAAATATTAACCGGAAAACTTCCACAACTGTGAGGCCACCACCAATAAGGTCTTCTGGTGAATGCTAATGAACCTAACCAAATTCTCCAGTCAGTACACAAGCACATATCCAAGTCTTGGATTACAGGCAGTATCACAGGAGTGCAGGCAATCTTTAAGTAATTCATTCCCAACCAATTTAGGGTAGCCTTCCCCAACAATGTGCCCTCCCATCAGTCCAGGTCAGCACAGCTGCACTACCTGGGAATTACAGCCCAAAACATCTCTAGAGCAACAGCGGAGAACCTGCGCTACAACTCCCAAAGCCTTAGCAAGCATGCCCAATGGTCAGAGACCACGGAAGTTGTTCTTCAGCAACATCTGGAGGGTCAAAGGTCGCCCACACCTGTTCCAGAGGTTGAGGAAAGGTGGGCTTGGGGGGCTTAAAGGTTAATACCAGCCCTTTTGAGTTGCGCTGAGAAACACACCAGCAGTCAGCACAACTAAACACAAAAGTCATGTCGCGTGTTCAAACCTCCCGTCCCGTTCACTTTTAGCGCCCTGACAGCTTCCTTTGGCAGCAACTGAAGTTCCCCAAGCCGTCTTCAAGATGCAGCCCCACGGAAAGCACATTGCAGTAGTCCAGCTCTGCAGTTTCATTTTGACTGCAATGCACCCAAAGAACACTTAACGTTGGCGATATAAATAGACCCAATTAACTGATAAGGCTTAATAGATTTAATTGGGGAGGGGGGTGAATAACCAACAACAGCCAGGCCAACAGCCTTGCCCCATAGAAAGGACTGCGGAGGAGGAGGAGGCCTGAGCAGCCCCTCTTGCCAGGGCGACCCCCACCCCCACCCCTCTTTACCACCCCCTTCCTTTTTTCTTACTCACCATAGTGGCGCGTCGCTCACTGCAACCCCCGCAGCGCTTGCAACAAACCCCCTCCTAGCTAGGCGCCTGCTCAGCCGCCCCCCCCACTTCCCACCACTGTCATGTGACAAAGGAAACCCGCTCTGGACCCCGCCTCTTTTTCTTCTACTCTCGCTTCCCATTGGCCGAAAGCCGAAGAGGGAAGACTCCCTTCCGCTGCAGTGATTGGCTTTCGGGAGCAGCGACGGACGCTCCGCTCCGCCAATAGGGCCTCCACGCTCCCCGGGCTCGTCTTCCTGACTGATTAGGTGCCTCTTCACCAGCCCTTCCTCCTGGACAGCTGTAATAGGATGGAACGGCGCTACGTCACGTTCCGGAGAAGGAAGGAAGGGAAGGAGTGGGTTGAGGAGAGCCTCCGGCGAGTGACAGCAGAGGAGTGGGTGGAGCCAGGGCGGGAACGTTCGGAGAGGCAGCCGAGCGTTCGAAAGGGGCGCGGCAAGCGTGTCGCAACGTTCCCGGCAGGCTTTGAAGGTGTCGCGTCGTTCCATGCGCGCGCGGGAAAGCAAAGGAGGATCGTAGCAGTGGAGGCGTAGGCTGAGTTTAGCGGGCCGGGAATGGAGCGCGAAGTGATCCAGTGTTTGGCTTCCAAGCTGGGCGTCACTGCGCCCGGAGTTATCAGGTGAATTGGGGGCAGGGGGTTTTATTTTATTTCATTCATTCATTCATTGAATTTTTGTATTTGTTTATTTAAAGGCCTTTGGTATTTTATTATCTGTGGCCTCCTTGAAGTTAGAGGGATGTTTTAATCCTGCCTTAAAAATAACTTTTAGATTTTTCTTTGTCCCCCCCCCCCCTTTATGCCGGTACTAATGTATGTGTTCGTTTACGTATTGTCGTTTTGAGTTACGGGGAGGAGGTGGCAGGGAGCGACCAATAAATTAACAATGATGGTTTATTTCTATCCCATCCTTCAAAGGGAGGCAAACAGACACACCGTTATTTAAAAGCAAAGAGAAAAGCAAAAATATTCTAAAACAATCAAAACATTTCTGAAAGCAGTTGCAATTAAAACATCGAAAAGCAGTTTGGGTTAGAAACTATCTTGCCTTTAATGACCTTGGAGGTTCATAGAATGTATTTCTTTGTCTTTCCTTTAGTTAAGTCCTCTGGGTCCTTTCCCAAATGTTCAGACCTGTATAAACCAGCTGCATTCAAATTGGCACAACACAAAAATATTAATTTCATGATAACCTAAAAGTTTCCCTAAACGCTACAAGGGCCCAGTTGCTGGATTGGACTGAAGGCTCTAGCCTTGTGCACGCTGTACTTTTAAAGCATATCCAAAGTGCTTGCTTTCCCTCAAAGGATTCTGGGTATTGTAGTTCCTTAAAGACTGCTGGGAATTGCAGCTTCATGAGGTGTTAGCTACAGTGCCCTGGATCCTTTGCAGGAAAGCATGTGGTTTGAAAGTGCTTTAAAGGTATAGGATATATGCAAGTTCTGTTTGGCTGTCCTGGCTGTGAAAATGGAATTAACCGTCTCTTCTCTTTGCTGTACCACAGAAAAGCTGAAGAGTATCTGCGCCTGTCTCAAGTGAAATGTGCCACCTTGCTGGCTCAGATGACTGCCACAAGCAAAGCCGTGATCTGCCTGGACTTGGCTGCTGCCTTCACAAAGAACCCCGTGGACAAAGTAATAAATGGTTATACGACCACCTCCCCACCCCAAGTGCTTTTTTCTTAAGCCATCTCTTTTGACTGCACATGGCAACTAGAAACCTTTGCTTCAGATGCAGGATTGGACAGATCTAGGGAAGGGCTGTGTAGTTCAGTGGCTAGATCATCCAGAAGGGCCCAGGTTCAAGCCCCAGCATCTTCAAATAGAAAGCCTCTTACCTGAAACATTGGGGAGCCACTGCCAGTCATTGTACACAATACTCAGCTTAGATGAGGTGCATTGGAGATCATAAAAATGGCAGTGAACTGTGCTTGTAGCCTCCTGGTTTTGTTCTTCCCTTCGTAGCACCAGCCGCTAATGATTATCTTTCTCAGGAGGAAGGGAATTAAAGATAAGCCAGTGTCGACCATAGTGGGCCTGGGGGCAGCAGCCTTTGCCTTCCAGCATCCCAGGCGCTGGCACCCTGCTTGCCTGCAGGTTTAGATGGGTTTTAACAGGATATCTGACAAATTGGTAGGAAACAGAGCCGTCAATGGCTATTGGACGACATAGTGAATAGAATGGATCTTGGTGCACTGCAACTCCCATCAGCCTGAGCTGACATAGTCAATTAAGAACATAAGAATAGCCTGCTGGATCACCTAGTCCAGCATCCTTCTCTCATAGTGGCCAACCAGGTGCCTGTGGGAAGCCTGAAAGCAGAACTCAAGCAAAACAGCACTCCCCCTTCCTGTGGTTTCCAGAAACTGGCATTCAGAAGCATTGCTGCATCTGACTGTGGAGACAGATCATAGTCTTTGTGGCTAGTAGCCACTGACAGTCGCCTTCTCCATGATACATGTTGCTGGAGGGCAAGCTGTTAGAGGGGGTGTGGGAGAGCTGCTGCCCTCACATCTTACTTGGGGGATTCTCATGAGCATCTGGTTGGCTGCTTTGAGTAACAGGGCTGGACTAGATGGATCTTTTTTGCTCTCATCCAGCTGGGCTCTTATGTTCTTACTGCTTTGGACAGTTAAGCCCCTTGTTATTCTAGCTTCAAGGCATTCCAGATGCTTGGAGGCTACAAGACACAGGGAGATGCATCAGGGTGGCTCTGTGTTGAACCCACCTGCATGATGAAATCTGTGCACGTGGCATTCTCACTCTTAACACTAGAACTGCCCATCTACATTGCAAGTCTGATGCATCAGTGCTGGGCTTGCAATCAAGCCAGCTGTGAGAAGGATCCCAGCCTTGCAACAAGAGCAGAAAACTCAACAGAAGTTAGTTTCTTGTGTCTCTTCTTTCTCACACTACATATATCTATGCAAGACCACCTTCTGTTAAGCTGGTCACATAGAAGAGATCCTTATTTACCCCCAAGCAACTAGGTAAGAGGCTGTTACTTGCAAGGAGAAATTGCCTCATGATTTTCTGTGCTTTTCTTCCCACTCAAGGCTTATTTAGTGAAACTTTCTGGCATGAACAAGACTACTTACCAGAGCTGCTTGAGGTCCTTTGAGAGCCTCCTGGGTGTGAACTCCAGCCTTGGCATCCGAGATCTGGCTGTTCAGTTTTGCTGCCTGGAGGCAGTGAATATGGCCTCAAAAATATTGCAAAGGTAGGGAATTTTTAAGGAGACCCTGCAGCCCAAGCTTTTACCCTTGCTTTTAGGAAAGGTCAGCGGGGCCAGCAACAAAACGTTCTGGTTTGTTGTACAGGCAAGTCCAAATTTACACGGGGGTTACATTCCAAGGCACCACACATTTAAGTGAAATCATGTATATTTGAAACACCATTGAAAAGCCTGCAAATCCCTTTTTGTGACACTTCCGGGTTTGGCACAATGTGTGGGTGTGCAGTCACGCACATATCAAATGTGCCTAAAACGATTGCTACCTATATTCCTGTTCAGATTTCTAGCTGCTGAGGATACTATGTTCTATGGCCCCGGAGCATGCTCAGTCCATATTGGGCTGCTTTTGGAAAGCTGCCTACATCATCTGATGCCCATCCCATGTATGGATGGTGCAGTTTGGCTGCATCAACTCTCTGCCTGAGAGCTTCACTTCCTTCTGGGCAACCTCTGTTAGTGTCACGATAAAACAGCTGCAGTTTCAGAAAGTGGCTTTGCTCTTTCAGATATGAATCCAGCCTGCCAGAAGCTCAGAAGATGGATCTCGATTTGTCCAAGTCCTTATTCACCACCGCAGCATTGTTTACAGCTTGCAGGTAAAGTTTGGCCAGGTTCCATTTTGTATTTGGGGTGGCGTTGGGACTAAGAAGTGCTCCTTGTGTTCATTCTGCTCAGGTGATGGGCAGGTGGGGATAGCAACTAGGATTCTGCACCAGGACAAAATGCAGAGATTGTTTAGAACAGAAGTTAGCAGATTTTTTTGCCCCAGAGGGCCACACACAGCAGGGAGTAGGCACTCAAGGGCCACATACTCATGGCTGGGGCCTGAGCTGATGGTAAATGGACCCATTCATAGAAGCTTAATATTGCAGAATTGGAAGGGCTCCAACGTTCACCTAGTCCATCCTCCGCAACACAGGATTTCTCACACACACACACACACACACTCCCCATCAATATCATCCTGTCCCCAGCCTGCCCAACAGCTCATGGACAGAGGGGAGTGCAGTTCAGTTTAGAAGACAGTACACAAGGATTGCCCTCCCTAGCATTGTCCTTTCCATCATAGTTGCACTTCAAGGAACTCCAGATGTAGATGAACTACAGCACCCATTTCACCTGGCCATGGGTCATGCTTGCTGGGGCTGATGGGAGTTGTAGTTCAGCAGGATCTTTAGGGCACTATTTTTGGCCACCCCTGCATTTTCGAGATGTCAGGCTTCCTGCAGGCAACTCTTACTTGCTACAGGCAAATGACTGTTTACAATCAGAGTGAAGAGTATGGTGAAATATTTGGTTGGATGATCCTTTTGAAAATCAACCAGCCTCTTCTTGCAGGTGTTTGAAACTTAAAGTGGATAAGAACAAAATGGTAGCTGCGTCTGGGGTGAAGAAAGCCATATTTGACCGTCTCCACGGCCAGCTAGAGAAGATAAGCCAGCAAATGGGCCGTACGTATTTCTTACTCATCTCTTGTAGCCTCAGTCCTCTCTCCAGCATGTGCAGGTGATAAATTTTACCCATGATCTGAAACAGAGGTGGCGAGCCTGTGAAGCTGCTGAATGCCACCTCCCATCATCCCTGAAAATTGGCTGGATGGTGGTAACGACTTCCCACCCTGGTCTAGAAGTCCAGATTTCACATAAACCACACTGAGGAGGTTGTTCTCTCTTCTTCCAAAGGTGAAAGTGTTCCATTGGCCACGGAGGCCTCCAAACCTCAGGAGACCTTGCTGGAAGGCCTTGGCAAGAATGCTGGTAGGTGAAACTTGACTCGCTCGCCTACTGCTTCTGCAAAACAGGGTCCTTTGTTGGAAACTTGGGAGCCAGGCTCTAAGAGCAGCTTCAGTGATAGGAAAGTGTTTTCAGCTGTGTTGGATGAACCAGTTTGGGGCATCCAGGGTTGGTAAAAGTCAAAAAGTCGTCTTGCTGTTTTTATAGTGATATTTAGAGCGATGTTTTGTTGTTTTTATTAGTTGCATTCTAAACAACCAAGGTGCGGTAAAGATAGTTAAAAACAAAAAACAGCCAATACATTTAAAACCAAACTAAAACCATACAGAGTAGTCCTTGCAGCCTTTTCGTTCAGCTGGGAAGGTTTTTCAGAACTAAAACGTCTTCGGTTGTTTCTGGAAAGTACAGAGAGTATCTCCCCGGGAAAGTGTATTGCAGAGAACAGGGGCAGCCACACTAAAAGCCCCGCTCTGAGTTACTGCAGAGCAGGCTTCTGAGATCTTTGGAACTGGTAGGATAAACTCTCCCACAGACCATAGCGATCTACTATGGGTTAAGGTAACCTAGTACTAAGTTGTAAAGGGTCTTACAGTGGTACCTCGGGTTAAGTACCTCGGGTTCATTCTGGAGGTCTGTTCTTAACCTGAAACTGTTCTTAACCTGAAGCACCACTTTAGCTAATAGCGCCTCCTGCTGCCACTGCACGATTTCTGTTCTTATTCTGAAGCAAAGTTCTTAACCCGAGGTACTATTTCTGGGTTAGCGGAGTCTGTAACCTGAAGCATATGTAACCCGAGGTACCACTGTATTATGTTAGTACCAAGACCTTGAACTTAACAAGGTAGCAATTGGCATAAAATAGTAATACCACAATTTTGGCGACATTCCACGACATACCACATTTTATATATTTATAGATAGACCCGATCATCTTCTTGTCTGTGTAAAGGCCACAGGAGCTGGTGTGTGCATCCATGTGCTGTAGGTGAGGAATAGGCACCACTGGATTCTTAGCTCCACGCAGACACACATGTGGACCAGCTTTGATAGGTGTGGTTAGCCACCTACCTGTCATGCTGGCATGGTGCTTTGCGAGCATCTGTGATCAGCAGTGCCTGAAATCACGCAGGAGCTACTTTGTTACCTGTTACACACATTTTGTTACACACACACACACCTGATGCCAGGTACAGGGCAGGTGGACATAAAGGTAAAGGGACCCCTGACCATTAGGTCCAGTCGTGGCCAACTCTGGGGTTGCGGCGCTTATCTCGCTTTATTGGCCGAGGGAGCCGGTGTACAGCTTCCAGGTCATGTGGCCAGCAGGACTAAGCCACTTCTGACGAACCAGAGGAGTGCACGCAAATGCCGTTTACCTTCCCGCCAGAGCGGTACCTATTTATCTACTTGCACTTTGTCGTGCTTCCGAACTGCTAGGTTGGCAGGAGCTGGGACCGAGCAACAGGAGCTCACCCTGTCATGGGGATTTAAACCACCGACCTTCTGATCGGCAAGCCCTAGGCTCAGTGTTTTAACCCACAGCGCCACACACACCTGATGCCAGGTACAGGGCAGGTGGACGTAGCTTGGCCAAAAAAAGCCCCGTGGACCAAATAGGGAATTTAATTAGGTTTCAGAGCTGGAGGTTCCCCCATCCCCACAGCTGTTCTAAGCCAACCATCTCCTGCAAGACCTTTGCCCACCCTTACAATTCATGCTGAGCCCCTGCCTCTGAGTTAATGTCTGCAGCAGGAAACAGGTTCCTCCAGCGATGGAAGTGTTCTGCATTCAAGTCAGACATAACTGTGTTTCTCAAGCAATTGTGCAAAGCCACATTCCTGGCCTGGAAGATTGGGTCCACGTTTGGCAACCAAATGTGGGAACCTGGCATAAGCTAAACTGGTCATGATTCGGGCAGTGCCTGGATGGGCTCCATTTTGAATTCTGAAACAGCAGGCAGGATATAAATAAGAGTAAAATAAAAAGGGAAGACAAGGACACACTAGTCATCTTGATTCTCCGCAAATGTTAGAACTGGGGATGAATCAAGAGAACTCTGCCACATCTATTGCTCCCTTTATTCCCAATGTTGTGCTGTTGCTTATCTAGCTAAAGCATTTGCTATCTAGCCACAAGAGGGAGGTGTCTGCAAGCTGAAAGGAGCCCCAAAGTTTGCAGACATATAGCAGAAAGAGATGCTAATACTTGTCCTCAGTGTTAAATAAGATTGACTGGCCTCCGTTCTGTGGAGCCCTCTTCCAGCGGAGATTTGTCAAGCATTCTCCCTTATAAATTTCCAGCATCTATTGAAGGCCTTTATTCATGCCAGCAGGCCTATGCAGCTGTCTGAAAGGTCCCTTGAGCAACCAGACCTTTTAATGATTGTTTTGCATTTCTTTTATTACTATTTTAATATGGTTGCACACTGCCCTGATGCTTTGCAAGAAGGCAGGACTATAAATACTTTCATACGTAAATATATCTTTGGGGGGGAAAGAACTTGATGACTGAGGGTGGAGCAAGTCCTTGACCAGCTAGAAGTATACTTGATTTGGGTTCTTCCAGACTACTTGTTGTACGAGCATCTTCTCCAAAGTCTTCTCTCTCTTTTCCACCCCACAACAGCAAATGAAACGGAAGCAGAGGCCCCTCGCAAGCGTCCGAAAATTGAAACGGAGGCAAAAGAAGAGTATGAAGAATGGAAGAGGAGAATTTTGGAAAGCGCAGCTAAATCACAAAGGGACAGTGTTTGACCTGAGCAGGCAGCTCCTCTGGGATTTTTAGAATCGATTGTATTTTTAGGCCAGCAACCTTCGTGATGGTTTTTCTTGGGCACTGGTTTGAGCGTGCACACTTCCCAGCTGGGTGTCGTAGCACAAAACATGGATTGTGGGAATTGGCCTCTGCTTCCTGCTTCCTCCCCTGGAGGCTTCTGGGATGAGTGCAGAAAGCCCGCCCTACTGATTGGTTCTCCTTGGTCAGGAAGGCTACACTACTGAAATGGCCCTCAAAACGTGTGGGCTCTTTATTTTGCTGTTAAGGGCCTGTGTGAACTCAGTGTTATATTGTTCAAGGAAGCTTGGAAGTGTTTTTGCAGTGAGAAAGAACTTCTGTGCCGCAGCTCAGATTTTTGGAGGTGGAGGAAACCTTGCATGTTACAACAAATTCTGGATTTGGCAATCCAGGCATCTCAGCCATAACCATGCTTGCTCGGGTGTAAACCATTATTTGCAATGGAAGTTGCTTCCCTGGAAGACACTTCAAATCAGGGTGCAAAGATTTGGTATTTGAATATGCCTGCTGCCAACTCATTCCCACTTCCAAAATCTTTTTAGACAACACAATTTTTAACTCCGCATTTTAACTCTGTCTCTCAGGTTTATTTTTATTGTGGCTTTGTGTAAGACATTACTTCCTTGCAGCAACATCAATAAATACTTTTATTTCTATATTTTTTCTTCTTCTCCTTTTTAGTCTTGTTTTACAAATGACAGAGATCAATATATAAATCAGAGTTAGTGTTGTTTCCCTATCTTACTGCCAGTCAACCGCATTCCAAATTATCATATGCATGCAGAACTTGTCATTGATGAATCCCCTATGTGGAAGTTTAAAATATGCATGCCTGAGGCTGCTGAAGGAAGTGTAAAAAAAGAAAACCCGCCCTACTGAGAATAGCCAGTTGGTAGTGTAGTGGTTTAGCATGTTGAATGACAGTTTCTCCAGTTTGCAAACAGGCCCCAAAAGGTTGATCCCTAATATATCCTGCCTTCCCCACAAAGTGAGACTGCACCTCCCTCCTTAGGTGTCTTGTAATAAGTCGATAATAACTGATGTTATGGATCACAGCAAACATTTGTGTGGATCACCACAGGCAATTGGGGCTTAAACAGGTGTGTCATCAGGATGTAATTTGTAATTACTGATTTGTGGTAGGTCTATCTGCAAGAATTTCCAACTAAGTAAACATAAAGAAAAAGAATTAATTTGCTGTGATAGCTGGTTGGTTTTTTTCAATTGCTCATCTTGTCCTCACCAAAAGAGAAGTGTTACTTGGTTGCCTTTTGAGTGTCTGCTGGCTGATTTTAAGAATTTGGAGATCAACTTCTTGATCTGCAGGAACTTTGATGAACATTCACACTTGTCTGTGTAAGTTGTCCCACTGTGAGGCTCGTGTGATGCTTAAGGTAAGTGGTGCTGCCCTCATAGCCACTGTTTTTACACCTGGCTCAGGTGAAGGGACCTCAGTATTATTGTAAAATAGAAAGTAAATCCCGCAAGCCTGAAACATCTCTACCCTTCATCCTGAATTAATATAATTATTTATTGCAACCAGCAGTGGCGACAAAGCGGAAGGAGGCAAATGGGATCAAGAAGCAGCAGAGGAAGCAAAAGTGTCCAATGGGAAACAAATGTTTGGGAAGATACACAATTTGTTTCATCGTACCCACCCAATGTACTAAGCTGAAAGCAAACAGGCTGAAATCAGCTGTAGGCAAGGACACACTGTGTTGCTTTGTTATAATAATAATAATAATAATAATAATTTATTATTTATACCCCGCCCATCTGGCTGGGCTTCCCCGGCCACTCTGGGCGGCTTCCAAAAGAATATTAAAATACTATAATACATCAAACATTAAAAGCTTCCCGAAACAGGGCTGCCTTCAGATGTCTTCTAAAAGCCTGGTAGTTGTTGTTCTCTTTGACATCTGGTGGGAGGGTGTTCCACAGGGAAGGCGCCACTACCGAGAAGGCCCTCTGCCTGGTTCCCTGTAACTTGGCTTCTCGCAGTGAGGGAACCGCCAGAAGGCCCTCAATGCTGGACCTCAGTGTCCGGGTAGAACGATGGGGGAGGAGACGCTCCTTCAGATATACTGGACCAAGGCCGTTTAGGGCTTTAAAGGTCAGCACCAACACTTTGAATTGTGCTCGGAAACGTACTGGGAGCCAATGTAGGTCTTTCAAGACCGGTGTTATGTGGTCTCTGCGGCCGCTCCCAGTCACCAGTCTAGCTGCCGCGTTCTGGATTAGTTGTAGTTTCCGGGTCACCTTCAAAGGTAGCCCCACGTAGAGCGCATTGCAGTAATCCAAGCGGGAGATAACCAGAGCATGCACCACTCTGGCGAGGCAGTCCGCAGGCAGATAGGGTCTCAGCCTGCGTACCAGATGGAGCTGGTAAACAGCTGCCCTGGACACAGATTTGACCTGTGCCTCCATGGACAGCTGTGAGTCCAAAATGACTCCCAGGCTGCGCACCTGGTCCTTCAGGGGCACAGTTACCCCATTCAGGACCAGGGAATCCTCCACACCTGCCCGCCTCCTGTCCCCCAAAAACAGTACTTCTGTCTTGTCAGGATTCAACCTCAATCTGTTAGCCGCCATCCAACCTCCAACCGCCTCCAGGCACTCACACAGGGCCTTCACTGCCTTCACTGGTTCTGATTTGAAAGAGAGGTAGAGCTGGGTATCATCTGCATACTGATGAACACCCAGCCCAAATCCCCTGATGATCTCTCCCAGCGGCTTCATGTAGATGTTGAAAAGCATGGGGGAGAGGACAGAACCCTGAGGCACCCCACAAGTGAGGGCCCAGGGGTCTGAACACTCATCCCCCACCACCACTTTCTGAACACGGCCCAGGAGGAAGGAGTGGAACCACTGTATAACAGTGCCCCCAGCTCCCAACCCCTCAAGACGGTCCAGAAGGATGTTATGGTCGATGGTATCAAACGCCGCTGAGAGATCCAGCAGAACTAGGAAACAGCTCTCACCTTTGTCCCTAGCCCGCCGGAGATCATCAACCAGTGCGACCAAGGCAGTTTCAGTCCCATGATGAGGCCTGAATCCCGACTGGAAGGGATCCAAATGGTCCGCTTCTTCCAGGCGTGCCTGGAGTTGTTCAGCAACCACTCGCTCAATCACCTTGCCCAAGAATGGAAGATTTGAGACTGGGCGATAGTTGGCTATCGTGGCCGCATCTAAAGATGGTTTTTTAAGAAGCGGTTTAATAACCGCCTCTTTCAGCGGGTCTGGGAAGGCTCCCTCACGGAGGGAAGCATTCACCACCCCACGAAGCCCATCGCCCAGTCCTTCCCGGCTAGCTTTTATAAGCCAGGATGGGCAAGGATCAAGGAGGCAAGTGGTTGGTTTCACTCGTCCAAGCAGCCTGTCCACATCCTCGGGGGTAACAGATTGGAATTGATCCCACACAACTTGACTAGACAGGACTCTAGCACTCTCCCGCCCCGGCCCTGCTCCCACGGTGGAGTCTACCTCTTCTCGAATCTGAGCGACTTTATCTGCAAAAAACTTTGCAAAGTCATTGCAGGAGATCATGTGGCCGCTACTGGGCCCTGATGGAGCAGGTGGTTCCGCTAAATTGCGAACCACCTGAAAGAGTCTCCTGCTGCTGTTTTCCGCAGATGCAATAGAGGCGGTGAAGAAAGTCTTCTTCGCCGTCGCTATCGCCACTTGGTAGGCTCGACATTGAGCTCTAACCCGTGTCCGGTCAGATTCGGAATGGGTTATCCGCCACCGGCGCTCTAGCCGTCTCAGCGATTGTTTCATTGCCCTCAGATCCGTGGAAAACCACGGGGCTGTCCGGACTCCATGCAATCGGAGAGGGCGCTTTGGAGCCAAACAGTCAATAGCCCTGGTTAACTCCACATTCCAGCGGGCCACCAGGGAATCAGCTGAAAGGCCATCAACATGGGATAAAACATCCCCTACCACTCTCTGGAAACCATTTGGATCCATTAAGTGGC
The DNA here is from genome assembly GCF_964106645.2 of Podarcis pityusensis. Lineage (NCBI taxonomy): Eukaryota > Metazoa > Chordata > Lepidosauria > Squamata > Lacertidae > Podarcis > Podarcis pityusensis. The sequence continues at coordinate 58,772,661 of NC_138033.1, read as the reverse complement.
GGGGGCGGACCATCTGAATCGGTCCCGCCTCCCTGCAGAGGGGAAGGGTCACGGAGAAGTCCAGTTGCACCAGGAAGTGATCTGACCATGGCACTTCTTTGGTTTCGCTTTTACTTAATGTCAGATCACCAACATCCATAGAGGTGAACACCAGGTCTAAGGCATGCCCGTGGCTATGAGTTGGGCCAGACTTATTCAGGGACAGCCCCATGGAGGCCATGCTTTCCACGAAGTCCCGAGCGGCCCCTTGTAAGGTCGTGTCGGCATGGATGTTAAAGTCCCCTAGGACAACCAAACTAGGTGTCTCCAGGAGGACATCCGCCACGACCTGAAGCAGCTCGGGCAGGGAATCCTTGGTGCAGCGGGGAGGTCGGTACACCAATAGGAATCCTGTACTGCCCCTATTGCCCAACTTCCAGAACATGCACTCAGAGAACTGGGTCTTTCCAATAGGACGCCTGGTGCAAACTAATGACTTCCTAAAAATCACTGCAACCCCCCCTCCCCGCCCACAAGGCCTGGGTTGCTGTGCGTAAGAGAAACCTGGTGGACAAGCAGCGGCAAGGACGGGCCCATCTGCTTCATCCAACCAGGTCTCTGTCACACATGCCAGGTCAAATCCTCCATCCACAATCAGGTCGTGGATGGCAGAGGTTTTATTCATCATTGACCTGGCATTGCACAGCAACACTTTCAGGTCATGTGGGTTTCCCTTGTTGATTCCAGTATCCTTCCGGTCAGGACCAGACCTGGAGGCAGGGATAGTCCTCAAACAACGACTAAGCCTGCTTCCTCGGTAATGACATGGTCTGGTCTTAGCGTAACTCCTCCTCCTACCCGTGATCACTGAGATCGGTTGTCCGAGTGCATCCCCCCCTGTGGAACCTGCCCCAGCCATTTTGTTTGCTGGGACCCACTCCCAGGCAGCCCTGACCCCTCCCCTTAAAATCAAATTAAAGCCTATACAAAAAACAAACTAACAGAACAATAAAACTATAAAAACAAAAAACAAAATTACAAACACAACATAATTAAATTAAACAAATTCCCACACCCAACTAAACACCCACCCCACCCCACACACCCGAGGCCTCCCTGGAGCCCCATAAGCTGCGGAGGCGAGTATGGGGCCCGCCCCCATGCCCAAGGTGGAAAATGGGCTTCAAGGGGGAGCGGTCCTCCCCAAGACTCATAGGCAGAGCGGCAGCAGCGATACGCCTCACAGGCCTTATAGCATACGCCTCACAGTTCTCAAACTACTCAAAGGAAACCAGTCCCACTCAGATAGGGTCACTGCTAAGCACTAAGATATAATTAGAGAAATGAAGGTATTATGAGGCAACTCATGGTCGCTGTCCCCCTCCACAACAGAACCCATTTCCTCCTTGTATAGCAAGTCCCGTTCTATCCTATTAGAGCTCAAAGGCAGAAACTTCAGCACGCTTGTGGCTATGGGATAATGGGAGAGGAGGAAATGCATCCTAACTGCCAAAACGGGTGAGGGTGGGCCAATGGCTAAAAACCAGAGTCCTTCCATTTTCGGTCTTCTACAACAGGTTATGCAGGATTCTCAGTCATGCTTGGGAACCTCCTCAGCCTGTTGGCAGCGGCCACCACGTAGAAATGCTTCTGCAAAAGAAAACACCGGGATGTTAAGAGTGACAGGGTTGAGTGTTGTGTCACACAGGAAATGGAGCTGGAAATGGTTTGAATCTTGCTTCATCGTATCGACACTACTGGATCAGGCCAATGGCCCATCTAGCCCAGGATGCAAGCGCAAGAGCCTTCTCCCCACCTGCGATTCTCGGCAACTCTCATTCAGAGGCGTATTGGCTCTTGATGAGGGCCTCACATGCATATGCCCTCTTTCGGCTCACGGGGACCTTTTGGACAGCTTCCTACTCATCTAGCCTGCTGGGTATCCTTTTTCTGCCCAGTTGCCAGCATACTCAATGCCTGGAGGTACCCTGCTGTTAATTGCAACCATTTGGGGCATGTCAAGGTGTTGACAGGCTCAAAGAACAAAGCAGCAGCTGCCTCTGGTCTTTGTCACGCAGACAATGCAGAGCGATACCTGAACCCTCCTGGGGAGGCGGAACATGAAATTCTTAATATCTTTGTGGAGCAAACGCCTTTTTGCAGTCACTGCCTTTCTTGTGGTTACTCCTCCAGCACTGCAACCAAGACAGCTCAGATACTGAAGAATAGCAATGGCCATACAGGAAATGTCAGATTCAAATGGACTGGAAACAGAGGGAGTTCCCTTATACCAGGCATAGGCAAACTCGGCCCTCCAGATGTTTTGAGACTACAATTCCCATTATCCCTGGCCACTGGTCCTGTTAGCTAGGGGTGATGGGAGCTGTAGTCCCAAAACACCTGGAGGGTCGAGTTTGCCTATGCCTGCCTTACACCAAGTCAGGTTCTTGGTGCATCTAGTTCAGTGTTGTCTGCACTGGCCGGCAGCAGATTCCAGGCAGGGTACTCTCCCAGGCCCACCTGGAGATTGAACCTAGAACCTCTTGCATGCAAAGCAGATGTTCTGTCGGGAAATCTCATAAGAATGTAAGAAAACTCCTGCTGGATCAATCCTGTGTTGTGTTTAGCACAGTGGCCAAGCAGATGTGTTTTGGAAGCCCACAAATGGTGGGCTGGAAGGCAACGGCCATCTCCTGCAGCTGATACTCAGAAGCACACTGACTGCATAAATGCACCATTGTTGCATCAATTGTTATTAATTACAGTGGCACCTCTGGTTACGAACTTAATTCATTTCGGAGGTCCGTTCTTAACCTGAACCCGTTCTTAACCTGAGGTACCACTTTAGCTAATGGGGCCTACCGCTGCCACTGCACCGCCACCACGCAATTTCTGTTCTCATCCTGAGGTAAAGTTCTTAACCCGAGGTACTGCTTCCGGGTTAGTGGAGTCTGTAACCTTAAGCGTTTGTAACCCAAAGCGTTTGTAACCCGAGGTACCACTGTAATTAAATTGATCACCTTTTTTGCCATGGCAACTTCAAGCGACTTACAATACTTTAAGCAAAAAACAAAACATGAAGCCTACATGAAAACATCCCACCCACTCAAAAAGGCCATAGATAAAAGCCAAAGGCCTGATTAAAAAGGGAAGTTTTTGCCTGGTGCCTAAATACATGTAATCATGGTGCCAGGTGAGCCTCAATGACATATTACAGAATATGCTTGCTAACAGAACGGTCGTCTGGAGGCACCCCTGGTCCCAAGTTGTTTAGGGTTTTCATTTCTGAGTAAGAAGAACCTGAACATGGCCTGGCAAGCTGAGAGAGGCAGCCAGTGGGCATCATGGATGACAGTCACAATAACCTTGAATGGTGCTTGGAAAAAGTGTCAGAAGTCAATGCAGAGCTTACTTTCCATTTCCTCTGAGCCATGTAACGCCGTAGTAGCAGCTGAGACCTCAAGCGCACCTTGGACTTCTTGGCTTTGCCAGGCAGGTCTGCCAGCCATTCGTGTTTAAGGCAATTTGCGGCACTTGTTCTGCCACTGTGAAGATACGAGGGAGGGTGGAAGAGAATTTGTGAATGGACACATGAGGTGGAATCTGACCTTCTCTGGAAATGAAACAACAGTCATTCAGCATTAGGCTTGAATGTCTTGTTTGATTATTTTGGAACCAAATGAAAGCAAACAGGTTGCAGGGATGGTCTACATCAGTGGTGGGGAAGTTCTAGCCTGCGGGCCTCTGAATTTGGTCTGCGAGGTCGTTTTAGGCAAATCACACCCACCTGTCAGTCACTGAGATCTGTTATCTATTTTCAAGAAATTTTATTAGTTTTACAAATAAAAAATACAAATAAACAAACATCAATAAAGTCATACTGTATGTGGAGATTCTCCAAATCTCAAGACTTCCCCCCATCCCGTCCATAGAGTCTTATTTTAAATATCCACAACTGCATATTAGTCTGTACTCCAGTTTATATATTGAACCATATTATCCATAATGTTTTTTACACTACAAGTGTGTCAGAATCCTGCTCTTGTTTCCATCTGCTTACAGTGGTCTCCTAGATAACTTACAATTTTTTCCCATTCTTTTATAAAGTTTTTATCCCCTTGGTTTCTGAGTTTTCCAGTCAGCTTTGCCATCTCGGCATAGTCCATCAACTTGGTTTGCCATTATTCTCTGGTAGGGACTTTGTCATCTTTCCAACTCTGGGCCAATCACATCCGCAAGATCTGTTATCTGCAATCTGAGCACCGACTGCTAAGACTGGAAGACAAGGGATCTCTTATTACCTGTATTAGCACCACTGGAGACAAGATTCTGCTTCTTTTAAGGCATAGCAGGCAGAGACTCATCTCAGATCTTAATGCTGTAGGTAAGAGACAAGCCTGTGCAGGAATTCTGAATCTGATGCATGCCCTGCCATGCATCAGAAACGACCCACAGAGAGTGCACCAGTCCTGGACTCATTCTTTGGTTTGAGAAAGATTCCATATCTCAGTATACATGCAGACCATAGAAGCCCATTCCCCTCCATCCCTTTGGTGTGCAACAGATGGGAAGCAGGTTCATTGGGCACAAGGACAGAGGTGGATTCAGCTGGGCTGAGAATTTTCAAGGGAATCTGGCAGGCTGGGTGATTGTATCCAAGTCAAGGGGTGGCAACAAGAATTATTAGGAATAAATTGCTTTTTCAAACGAGAGGCACTGTACCTTTTCTCCTTTATCAGGAGCCTGGAAACAAAGTCTTTTGCTTCTTCCGACACTTGTTCAAACGCTTCTGCATCAAAATCCCAGCTGCAATTGACAATGTAATTCATGGTCTCCGTGTCAGTTTCTCCCAAGAAGGGTGACAAGCCGCTCACTCTGAAACAGGAAACCAAGGTGTCATATGGAGACACGCCTACCTCTTTGCATGTCAGGTGCCTCTCTACCTGGGAGAAAGGTTTCTGAAAAGGCTGTGCAACCTGTCTAGTCTGATACAGTGGAAGACCAGCACAGTGTGCAGGGCCTTCTCGGGGGCTGCTCCAACTCTCTGGAACATTCTGCAAGGGGGCAGCAATCCAGCCTATAGAGATGGGTAATCCGCAGCACTCCAGTTGTTGCTGGACTACAAGTCCCATCATCAGCTTCCCTGAATACTGGCCGTTCTGGCTGAGGCTGGACTGCAACAACATCTGGAGGGCCAATAAATTTAATAAATAATAATAAGATAAATAAATAAAATGTGCCAATGCGCTCCAACTAGTGCTGCTTTGGTGCTACGGTCTGAGTGTGTAAATATAGCTGCGTCACAAGGGGTTTTCCCTCTTTTGCTATGTGACACCACTCCTCTTCTCTTTTCCATATCCATCATCCCCACACTGGAGGATAACGCAATGATCCACTCCCTGGTGGCCCACAAAGTCTCTCGACAGAAGTCTTCTGCATCCTGACCTTACAAAATGCCACTCGGTGGCCTTTTCTACGGAGCTAATGTTCTCCAGAGCGTTTACTCACAGCATGTATGCTATGACGCCCACGCTCCACATGTCTGTCGGGAACGACACAAAGTCATAGTTCACCACTTCGGGAGCCAAAAACTCCGGCGTGCCAAAATTAACTTTCAGCTTCTCACGGGGCTTGTACCTTGATGAACAATGAGGAAAAAGAAAGAGAGAGGTGCAGATTTGTCATCGATGATGTGGTGCTCCAGTAGGCAGGCGCATGGACCATGCATAGATGATGAACCTGACCGTGTTGGTTGTTGGACTACAACTCCCATCGTGCTTGACCAATGGCTACATTGACTGGGGCTGATGGGAGCTGGAGGTTCCTGGCTGTACTATTCTGCATAGCTAAACACTGAAAACACGCAGGCTTCGCCTTTCCATTGCAAGGAGAGGAATTCAGCATCATGCTATTATGATATCAGCTCAAGCATTTCAGCTTGCTGAATAGAACAATCCCCCCCTGCCCCCCCACTCTGTGCACTGTTCAAGGCGTTTTTCCAACATCCCCTCAAGAGCCAAGGGGTGTGGGGTCAGGGGAAGAAGTAAGGGGGGAACCTGTTGCATTAGCGTGAACATTATTGCGTGAACTCCCAAACATGGATATAAAGTATTAGATTAAAAAAAAATTTGCAGCCAAAAGAAGTGGAGGGGTGGGGAGGCTTACCTCCTTGCTAATCCAAAATCAATTATTTTAATCTGGTTTCCTGTGCGATTCACACACAGTATGTTCTCAGGCTGCAGAGGAAGAAGAAAGCATGCTTAGATTAATCTGAGAAGTCGTCATCTGCAATCTTTGTATGTGATTACAAAGCTCATCTGTGTAAAATTATGTTTCAGCATGGCAAGGGGAAAGCCCCAAGCTCAAATGCTATTTGCTCAGGCGCCAAAACATGATGAATTTTGCCCACTGGGTTTTAGCCTTGGATGCCTGACTTTGATATTTCAAATGAAGTGTTGTGATTAGCCTGTTGGACTAGGACCAGACAGACCCGGGTTGAAATCCTCACTTAGCCATGAAGCTTACCAGCTGACTTTGGCAACACAGATATCAACAACACATAACCTTAAATTATGATAAAGCTGTTTTTAAAACAAACAAAAAACTGTTTTTTTAAAGTAAGTAAAGTATAAAAGATCGGGGGGGGGGGGAATGAGACTTCCGGGTTAGCGCCTCCGGCAATGGCGGATTTCCTCTGACCGGGAGGAATCCGCTTCGTGAAACTAGGGTCTGGACCGCCACGGCAAGGCGGAGACCCACTAAAAACCACAGGCGGGAGAAGCCTGTGGACGTGGGATTTGGCCGGCACCTTTTGCGCCTCCCCTACTCGCGGGGAAACCCGGTGTAGGGGATCCGGAGCGACGTGGGGTGAGCGGTGCGGTGCTTCGAATCGACTGCTCTTTTCACGGAGTGAAGCCGCATTGCTGTTGCCGGAGAGCGCTGACTTTTTCCTGTGGACAATTGGATTTTAAACAACTGCCCGTGAGTAGAACGGAAAATTGGATTATGAAACATCTTAATTTGGCACCGAAGCGGGAAGGTCTAAACAGGAAGTCCGCCTTCCGCTTTTGTAAATAGATTGAAGCAAAGACATTGCAAGCTAAAGTCTGGAAAGTCGTTTGTAAAGGACTAAATCTCCATCATTTAAAACTACCAAACCCCCCTTGGAAGCAGGAGAAGAGGGGGGAAATCCTAGACTGTTTAAACCTGCAGGAGAGAGAGTAAAGAAAGATAAATTTCCACCGTCTTGAACCTGGGAACGGGGTGTCAGAGACAGACGCTTTGGGGAAGTTCATTGACTGTGAATAAAACGTGTTTTGACATGGTTAAAAAAGAGAAACATATTGATTCCAATGTTTCGTTTTGCACTTAAAAGGAACAAAATATCTGAAAAACGAAAGGAATTTTGTTGCTGGATCTGCTTTTAAAAAGACGGATACAAACAGAAATTGTTTCCTCTAGAGGGAGCTTGTGAAACTGTTGCCGGAGTCGATCTGGGGAATTCTACAGCTGTGGAGATTAAAGATCGTGAGAACCAGACATTTGACCTTGAATAAGAATGTGCCCAGAAGAAGTTTTAGTGCTTGCTTTTTGCAAGACAAACGCTTTACTGGAACAGCTACATGAGAAGATGGATTTGATGACTGTTGCAGTTAGCAATTTTGGACAAACAGTGAATACCTATATAGAAACCACACAGGAACCAATCCAGGAATTTGCTTTGACAGGGCAAGTTGTGCAGGAGACAAAGGAGGAGATTGTTGCTGAACCTCAAGTAACAGAAATGGAGAGAGTTGCGGCCTTGCAGGAACATAAGTTGTTGTTTCTGACGACTGAACCTGGAAAAAGTCAGATTTGGAGAGATGGAGTACTGTTTGGTTTGGAGATGGGAAGTTGGATAGACCCCCCTATGCAGGGATGTTTTGACATTTGGGATCTGGTTTTGGGTCAGGGGGAGTTTGGAGTTGTGGGGGCCCTTAACCTTGGAGGGACTTTGAAATATGCCTTCAAATATCTTTTGGATTTCAGTGCTGACTATGGAGAATGGGCTGACCTGTCGAGAAGGGATAAAGATACTGTCAAGTTGGAGTCTCCCCGAGATCTACCCCTCAGTGAGAAAGGAAGGAAATTAAGAATAAGATCAGCAGAAGACAAAGTAAAGTGCAGGTATAAATATGAAGAAGACCTGCAGAAGGGACATGGAAAAGACTTAAGAGCCTCGGATAGAAGGTCACCAGGTTGATGGACTAGATGGAAGGGATAGAAAGGACTGACAAAACCCGAGACCAGGAAGAAGAGACGATGGATGAAGATTAGAAGAAAGTTTAAAAAATTCATTTAGAGAATTTTTGTAAAATTAATGAGTGTTAGAAAAAATGTTGGAATGAAACTATTTGGCTTTAGTAGAAATGCTTTAAGGAATTATGTATAAATAAGTTTTAAGTTTTAAGCTTTAGGGCTTTTTATGGTACAATAAGGTTAAAATAAATTAAGGTAATTTAATGACAGAATATAGTGAAAGATGGAAAGGATTTGCTGAGATAATTAATAACTAGAATACAAAAAAGGGAGGTGTGAGGAGGTCGATGAAACAAGTTAATGAAAGATAAAGATTTGGGAATATTGGATTTGGTTTTTAAATTTTTGTCTGCTTTTGTTTTTGGTTTTGATGCATTGTGTGTTTTGTTTTTTCCTTTTTTCCTTTTTATTGACTTGTATTGTTGAATTCCTCTTTTTTTTGTCTATCTTTTTTCCTTTTTCTTTTTTTCCCTCTTCTTTGTAATTTTAAATTCTCAATAAATATCATTAAAAAAAAAAAAAGATCAGGAAAAAAATGGTGCCACCATTCTCATTGGATTGTGAATGGGAGGTGTTACTGAATTTTAACAATACAATAAATATTGATTGTTCATAGCCATAAGTCAATGAAATGAATAAAAATGCACAAAGCAGAAGTCTCCTATAATCTCTGGTTAAAACTGAATCAAATTTAAATCAACCTTGGAACTTCTTGGGGTTGTTCTTACGGGGGTTTGGTTCAAAATTCTTGCTCAGATTTTCTTGGCTGCAATTGCATAAGCTGCAATTATTTTGGCTATAAATTGGCATGGAGCAGGAATTTCCATCACCTTCAGATCCAGATGAAGGATGTACTGTTGGTGCAGGTAATAGATGCCCTCACATATTTGTTTGGTGAAAAGGATAGCGTCTAGTTCAGTGAGGTTGTAGTTTTCATCTGTGATCCGGTCAAACAGTTCACCACCATCAACACTAATAAGGAGACAGAACAGAACATGGAAGGGAGATGGGTATCCTCTTTTCAGCTCAATTGATTTACATACATTAGGTCCCAACTTCAGCAGACATCAGTCGTAGGCTCATAAGTGTTGGAAGGACATCAAAAGTTATCTAGCCAACTATCCCAACTGAGCCATCCAGCCTAAGTCCACCATTTTCCAAAGCAGCCTATTCCACTGTCAGAAAGCTTGTGCCACCAAGAAGTTCTTCCTAATCTTTAGTGAAAATCCCTTGTGTTGCAATTTGAACCTGATGGATCAGGCAGTGGCGGTACCTGCTGGAACAACTGGAGCAGAAAGCAGGGCAGCTAGGAGGTGGAGCCTGAGTCAATGACAGGTAGAGCCACTGATAGCCCCATCCACAATATGCATTTAAAACAGTAAAGGTAAAGGTAAAGGACCCCTGACAGTTAAGTCCAGTCGCGAACAACTCTGGGGTTGTGGTGCTCATCTCGCTTTACTGGCCGGGTCATGTGGCCAGCATGACTAAGCCGCTTCTGGCGAAACCAGAGCAGTGCACGGAAACACTGTTTACCTTCCTGCCGGAGAGGTACCTATTTATCTACTTGCACTTTGACATGCTTTCGAACTGCTAGGTTGGCAGGAGCTGGCACAGAGCAATGGGAGCTCACCCCGTCGCGGAGATTCGAACCGCCGACCTTCCGATCAGCAAGTCCTAGGCTCAGTGGTTTAGACCACAACACCACCCACATCCCTATTTAAAACAGTACCATACCACTTAAACAGTGATGGCTTCCCACCCCCCCAAAAAAAGAATCCCAGGAACTGTAGTTTGTTAAGGGTGCTGAGAGGTGCTAGCAGACCTCAGAAAGCTACAGCCCCCAGAGCCCCTTGGGAAGAGGGATTGGTGATAAAACCACCCTGGGAATTGTAGCTCTGTGAGAGGGAACAGGAGTGGAACTCAGTAGAACTCATCCTGTAGTAAGTGTGCACAGGATCACAGGTTTAGCTGATTTATCAATAGATCAGCAAGGTTCAATTTCAATTGGTAAAGTTGGGAATAAAGGGCAACCCAAGCTGTTTTATATATTATATATTATATATTATTTTGTTTGCTCAAACTTTTGCCAGCCTTGTGCCCTTAACTACAACTGCCATCAGCCCCAGTCAGTCTGGCCAGTGATCGAGGATGATGGGAGTTGTAGTCCAAAACATCTGGAAGGCACCCGGCGGGGAGGGCAGGTTTATGCAATGTTATAACAGACAAGTTCTATAGCGTTTCTCCTGCAGTTGCTCACACAAGACACTCAAAAGATATTTTATGACTCACTATTCCATGATTAAGGTGAGGTTGTTCTTGCACTCAAAAGCATCATAGAGCTGGATCAAATTCACATGGTTTAGCTGGTTCATGATGTTGATCTCATTTTTCACCTCCTCCTGAAATATTAGAGGTTAAGAGTATTGTGAGCATTAGCAGCAGTCTGCAGACATTGCGTTTCAGCAGGGTGGGGGGTTTAGAAGGCACACAGCAGGAGCAGCCTGAGGCAAAACAGAAAGCTGCCCCCCCCCACCGGTTGCAGGCCACACCAACCCACCCGCTGCAGCCTCCCTTAGCTGGGTAACATGGCGGCACCCACACAGGCACAGCAACAGTGGCGGGTTCCAGTGAGATTTCTATGAACTTATTTCTATTGACTTATTTGTCCATTGCTAGGGCTCTGGGATCTGGGTGATCCTGCACTGCTAAGGTGGCTTTCTGTCAGAAACCAGGCTGAGAAGTACAACTCTGATGACTAATGGTGGGAGCCTCCCCTCCCCCTGCTCATGGCCAGGATCCTGAAACTCCACAGGAGCAGTGGAGTAGTGTTGATTTGGAACAATGGTTTGCTGAGGGGCACAATTCGGAAGACAATAGTCAGACAGAACTGGGAGGTGAACAGCAAGAAGAAGGCCGGGAAGAGTGTGAGCTAGCAGACTCTCTCTCACTGGAAGATGTGCAGCCTCTCAGTCCCAAGGCTGGAAGATTAGATAAGGTGGCTGTGCAAAAGGCTCAATGGCTGAGAGATCAGGAGGTTAGGAGATGAGAGGACGGAAGTGATTAGAGGGAAATGGGGGGAACCTTAACTGGGAGCACCTGCACTCCGAGAATGGTCACTTGTTCTTTTGCTGCATTCATTAAACATTTCTGTTACTGGTAAGAGATTGCTTTGTACTGCTTATCTACAGCCAAGGGCGAGAGGAAGCTGAGCCCCGAATCCTGACACTTTCCCATAAACATTAGCCTGCTTGGGAGTAAGCTGTATCCCAAAATGCAAGCAGCCTGGAAGTGTGATTTGCTGATTTCAATGGAGTCTAGCTTCCAGTTAAAAGGTCTTTGGGTCGCACCAACAAACTGCCCACCACAAACCAAGTGCATAGCCTAAAAGGAATCAATACTCACTGTTGTGCATTTGCAGGCCTGGATCTGCTATTTGTGATCAAATGCGAACCTGTGTACTGTGTACCTGCGTACCGTTCCTGATCTCTTCTCACAAACCCCAATTAGTCCCAGGATCTAACCCCACTGGGCTTTAGATTGTGGGAAGAACTATCCAGTCCTTCTAACAGCAAACTCGACTGGCAAGTGTTGCCAAGTTTGTAACCAAAACAGATTCAGCTGAGAGAGGAGGTTGGTATCACCATGTTTGGGGAGACCTCAAGGTTTGCAAAAATGCACACAAAAAATCCCAAAGAGCAGAAGAGCCCTAGAACAACCTAATCAGGACTGAGGATGCTCTGTAGCCATGGGGTTTAGAGAGACAGCTAGAAAGGGAGAGTAGGATGTCTTGCTTGGAGGCAATGCCTAGACTTGGCTTGAAAGAAAAGGTCCCCACTCTTTGCCTTGCTTTTTTATTTTTAACGAGGATATAATTACCCTTTCTTTTGCTACTTTCACTTTGATGATCTTGGCTGCCAGGCAGAGTCCCGTTGACTTTTCGGTGCACTTGTGAACTTGACCAAAACGCCCCCTGTTGATGGAGAAGACAAAGCAGTGAAGCCCGGAGGGGAAGCGGCTTAGAGGCCCACTCACCGCAGACGCCTCCGGAGACAAACTATTCTTATCGTCAATTAAAAATAACTTGGTACAAAGGGAACGGAATTGTGGAGGTCGGGAGGTCTAAGGGCTCTTCTTTCTCCCAGCTTAGGGTGGGATTAGGCTTGATCTTTCCAGCCAGTTGTCCAGTGCTTACGTTAAAATATTACACCCCATTTGTATTCCTCGTTTTCACCGTGGAATGACAACCTGACGGTGGTCTGCGTTGGGTTCCGTAACTGGACACGCCTGGTCTCTGTCCTTTAGCAACACATTACCGAAGCTTCCTTCGAGTGGATATTTCTGTGCTAAATCTGTTTGTTTCTAAATGATGCCAGAGTCAATAGCTACGGGCGGGCATTCTCAATTTCTACATTACAACCTCAGTCCAGATGTTGGGAAATGTCAACCTAACATGTAGGGTTTTCTTCACTAAGTCCTACCCAGAACAGACCCATTCACATGAAAGGACCTGAGTAAGGCCCCATCTGCACGACGTGTTTAAAGCAGTATCATAGCACTTTAAACAGGCATGGCTCCACCCTAAAGAATCCTGGGAACTCTGGTTTGTTAAGGGTTATGAGAGTTGTTAGGAGACCCATACGGCTACACAGTTTCCAACACAGTTTCCAGAGTCTCCTAGGAAAAGAGACTAGTTGTTAAACCACTGTGGGAATTAAAAGGGCATTATTCAGAACTGCGGTTTGCACAACACACTAAGGAAGACCATCTTAGCTGCCTCTTAGTGCAGACCCAGATCATCAAGCCCAAACTTCGACAGCCATTGCCTAACATGAACCAGCATTGGCAAGACTGATAGCAACAGCAGCATCATTGGAGAATAATGCTTTATTCTCTCACCAATTATGTTGTTTTAAATGTGCATTTTACATTTGACTTTCTTTATAATGTTTTCCACTGAAATGTTAAGATAATTGGTTTTGAGTTTGTTGTTTACTCTGCTGCGTTAAATGTATTCTGTACTTCACCTCCTTGGCAATGTTTTGTTTTGAAATCTTTTCAGGTAGTATTTCAGGTTCCCGTTAATCAAGTTGCTTTGAATGTACAGTACTCTATTTTATACTTTACTTTCTTCAGCAATGTTTTATTCTGGACTGTTTCATTGGATGCTTTATTGCAAACCGCTTTTAGATTATTTTTTAAAACATATATAAAGTGGTATACAAATGAAATGAATAATAATGATAATTATAAAGATAACAGCATGATAAAAAATAGAAACAGTAACAATTAATTTCTCATGTATTCAAAATCCAATTAAAATAATGTAGTTGAATTAATTCAACAGAACTGATGGACTTGATCCAGTGGTACTAGCTTTTCAAAGTCTGATAGTCATTTCCATCTCCACTGCCCCACTGCCACCCCCTTGCTTAGGAGTCAACTCTGAGGCATCTTCAGCCCTACAATAAAGTATTTGAGGGGGCCAGGCTCCCCCTAAGTTGATGGGGGAGCCTGGTGTGCATGCACCACATCATGTGATCGCTTATGCAGGATATGGCTTACCTGGGCCTCCTTCCAATATTTTATTAAAGTTGGCATGCCTGCTTGCTTAGGTAACCCCACCAACCCCCAGAGGCCACTACTGCCCACTTTGGGCAACACTGATCTTCCCTCCTCTTCTGGTTTGGCAACCGTATCCCGTCTCTCACCCCTGGGTTTAGATGTTATCATACCTGGTATGATTTTTAAATATATAAAAATAATGAGGGCGTTTTAGCGGGACTCACCCTCCCAAGACTTCGTGATGGCACACAGAGTAACACGCCGTCAGCTCAGTTTGCTTGATGCTCACGATCCGATGTTCAAAAGGAGCAGGAGGCGGAGGGCTGTCGTCTGAAGCAGAAACAAATGGTGCTTATTGCACTAGTTTTTCTTGTGTGCACATGTAGTCAAAAACCAAGCAAAACTATTTAGTTTAAATAAATCAACAAAATGTATTAAATCAACGGAATCTATTAACTTGATCTGATCATAACTGGTTATGGTGAGTACCGCTCAACTAATTATTCCATGCAGCCTTATAGGTCTTCGAGTGCTTCCGAAATCTGCCCAACCAGTTTGACATGAGAGGCTGTTAAGACACAAGGTGAAAATGTCAAAAGCATATCTGTACGCTGTAGGCAATTACGCCTATATTGTGTGATGTCCCACCCACTTGAAAATCATTGTCTTCCTCACAGTTTTGCCATGCCTTTCACCAGCCAAGGGAATGTGTACAAAAATGTATGTACTGGGGTTAAAGTGTGCATACAAAATGCATATATTAGTATGCAAAAATGCATTACATTAGGAACCTCTTGTGCATGTTAGGCAAAGTGGCATACCAAATTAACACTAAGATACTGGTGAATTTTCATCGGGACTTTTTTTTTTAATGCAAAGTGAAGTGGAAATGAAAGGAATGGAATTTAAGATTGGAAAAATGAGAAACTGAAGGGAGCCAGAATTGACCAATTCATCTCAATGAACTATTTGCAAATTAAGCCCCTACTGTCCCCCCCCACCCCTGGTCTGAAAGCCCATGTTATGTTCACGTTTAATGAAGGTGTATTGGGGGGTGGGGGGTTTATGTCATGTTGTAAATAAAATTTCCAATTAAAAAAAAAAATGAAAGTCCTCCCTTGCTGGACCTAAACAGGTCTTGGTCTGGCCAGTGGGTGGATAGGAAACTGCTAATGAAACTCTACAAGGGAAAGAGTCAAAGCTCCCTGGTGGAGCATTTGCTTGGCATGCAGAAGGTCCCAGATTCAACTCCTGGCATCTCCAGGTAGGACCACAAGAACCCCCTTCCTGAAATCCTGGAGAGCTACTGCCAGTCAGTGTGGGCAATACTGCACTCAATGGACATAGTGTCCAACCCCCTCCTCAATGCCACTGAATCAGTTTCAAAATATTTTAGATTTGTAGTGTCCATGTGACCCAGGCGTGTCTAGGTAGCACATGTCCAGCTTCTTACCAATGATGACCTCCTCCACTTTACCGGCTGCTAAAGACGCAGCATCTTCAGTCGGTTTCGTGGCAACCTGACTGGGTCTTCTTCTCTCTTCCCTTTCTGCAGTTGAGCTACCTGATTCCACAGTCTCCAATCTGCTGTCTTTCACAGAGTCTTTCGTTATCCTTGTTGTTTCCTTGGGAGCTTTCACTTTGCCTCCTGGATCTTTCCCAGAGTCCCTCGCCACTGAATTTGGGCATGGAGCCATTTTGCATTTGACCTCTGCTCTCCCTTCGGTCTTCTTAAATGGTGATGGAGGAGGAGGACCCATCAGTTTGGGCGCTTGCTCAGATTGCTTATCCGAAGACTTTGCCCCTCTTAGTTCTTGGGCTGGCTCAGCCCTGCTGTTCTTCGAGGGCTGCTTAGCTTTACAAGAGTCTGGCAAGCATTTTGTTCCTTCACCTTTTGATAGCGGTGGGCAAATTGCTGATGCTCCGTTGCTGTTGCCTCCTTGGCTTCCAACACCAGCTTCTTTCCCCTTCGACGCTTTGTCTTGGGCATCGCTCATTTCCATGTTGATCGAAAGCCTGCGGAGCAAACACTTTTCAGTTTCAGATGTTTCCTTGTGAACTTTTAGCTCCGTGGTTCCCAAACTTATTTGGGCCACTTCCCCCTTTAGTTCCACAAACTCATCCTCAGTGCTCCCTATCCTACCCCATGAAAAGCATTGTTCACAACTGCATTCTGCACAACCCACTAAAGAAGATAATACGACAATAAAATTCAAAGCAGTAACAATTAATTGCACATTTAGTCAAAATCCAACTAAAACTATTTAGTTTAATTAAATCGACCAAATGGATGAACTTGATCCTCTGATACCAGCTTTTCAAAGTCTGACGGTCATTTGCATCTCTAGCACCTCCCTGCCAAACCCTTGCCTCTTAGCGCCCTACTAGATAATCCCACTGCCCCATTTGGGAGCCACTGTTTTAGCTGGCCCTAATGAAGGTATTACCTTTGTGGGGTTTTTTCTTCCTACTGGAAATATGATTCAGAGCAGCTGTGCCAGCTGAGGATGATGGGAGTTGTAGTTCCAAACACCTAGAGGTTGCGGAAGGCTGACCTACCCTAATTAAATCTGCAGAATACTTCCTTCACTTAAGACTATTGCAAGGTGAAAACTTCAGTTTTTGCAGCATGACCAATCTGACCGTAATTCAAGGTATCGCCTGATCAAGTTTTCAACATGGCAGGAACACAAAGTAACCTGTTTGGTGCAATGCCTGTATTTCTAATACTGCCATCTGCTGGACACAACCTATGCAAACTTGCGGTCCCTTGTCTTTCCCTGCCTCTCTGCAACAGTCCAGAGCCTGCCACCCAAAAGCAATTGCTTCCCCTAGCCTCATGCGCAGGCTGTCCCTGGTTGCTGAATAGATTTACTTGTCAATAACATTGTTCCAAAAGCCTGCAGTGGAGGGATTTTTTTTGTGTTTGTTTGTTTGTTTTAAGTATATAACCCTGGATCTAAAGAGCATCTTGTAGCATGAGCAATGCCCCTCCCCGGCCACATTTTGTATACAGCTTTCGTACTCTAGTTCAAGAGTGGCCAACATGGTGCCCTCCAGTCCAGATAAGAACGTAAGAAGAGCCTGCTGGATTAGGCCAATGACCCACCTAGCTCAGCATCCTATTCTCACAGCTGCCAACCAGATGCCTGCAATGAGAAACCCACAAGCAAGACCCAAGCATGAGTGCACTCTCTCCTGTGTTTTCCAGCAACTGGCATTCTGAAGCATTTTACGAGAAAATAAGAAGCTATGCCAAAGGTGGGGAACCCAATGTCTGAATGTGGCTCTCTGGGCTTTTCTATCCAGCCCTCAGGACTTTCCCCAGGCCCCTTCCCCAGGTAATACCCCTCAGCTACCCTGTGCTGATGCCTCCCTTGAGAACTTTCGCCTACTTAGAATGTGTCCTTGAATTGCAATCACATCCCTTGCTTGCCTGGGAGGAGAGACAGACCTGTCTCTCAAAGGCTCTGGCTTTTGCATGGTTGGAACGTAGCCTCCCCTACAAAATTATGAGTCACCTCTGTTGCTCCAACCACTTTTATCCCTGACCACCACTAGCATGCAGTCCCCGGAAGCCTTGTCCGCAAGGGAATGCTGCCCTTCGGGCGAAAAAGCTTTGCCCACCTCTAGGCTATGCCATTACCTTGTCCGTATAACTTCACCACCAGGCTTAGAGGCAGATGACACAGTTTTCACAGAAGGAGCACCAAGCCGGGAAACCTCGTTTTCATTTCCCTTTGCTTTTGGGTTGACATTCTTCTTAAGAGGATCTTCCAGGCCAGAGGCTTTGTCTGTCTTCTGGCATCCAGCTGGATTGCCGCTGCTTACGCAGGAGAGGCCATTGTTCTGGAGCACAGCACTGACCCCAGCAGCGTCCTTTTGCTTTGGGCAAGCTTTGGGGTCACCTGCCTGTCCCTGAGCTTCTTTGGTTTCCAACTGGTCTGCCTGCTGTTCTGTATGTGGACTGCAGTCAACTTTCGAAAGGACCCGACCAGCCACGTTCACCTTTTCACATGCTCCATCACCGCCATCCAACTTTTTCTCCCTTTTGTTTCCTAAGGACAGAAACGATACCAACAGAAAAAACAATAGATGAACCATTAGTGGAAGGCAGTATATATGGGGTGGAGGACCCACTTTGCAAAAGAAAAAAGAAAAAAGGATGGGAGAGTGCTGCCTAAGGCTCCATTTGTACTGTACATTTAAAGCAGCACCACACTGTTTCAAACAGTTATTACTTCTCCCATAGAATCTTAAAAATGATGTTCCCTGTATCAGTTGCATGGGATGTGTATGTTGGTCCCAAGTAAGACTAAGGCTTGATAGGTGTGTCTTCATTGTAAAAACTTTGGGGAGCCTCTGAATAAGGATGTATATTATCTGGGGGAAAGTATTAGAATCATAGAATTTTAGAGTTGGAAGGGACCCTGCAATGCAGGAATCGAACCTGCAGCCTGGGAACTGTAGTTTGTTGAGGGTGCTGAGAGTTTTTTGGAGGCCCCCTATTTCCCCCTTAGAGCTACAATTCCCAGAGTTCCTTAGGAAGAAGGATCAGCTGTTAAACCACTCTGAAAATTGTACCTCTGGGAGGAAAGTAAGAGTCACTGAACACTTTTTTTTTAAAAGAGAAACAGAAACACATGCAGTTCCCAGGATTCTTTGGGAGCAGCTACTGTAAAGTGGTATCAGGGGTAGACTCTGGTCTTTCAAATTTCAGCGTTGCCCTGTGCGAGGCCAAAATTGGGTGCCACAACCACATCTCGCCTTCCATTCTGTGTGTGCACTCCATTATTATTATTATTATTATTATTATTATTATTATTATTTGTATACCAGCTTATACCCAGATTTCAGGGCAGTTCACAAGATAAAATCACAATAAAAACAAAAACAACCCAATAACTCCCCCCCCACACACACACACATTTTAAAAGGGCATTGGATGTCGATCAACCAAAGGCCTGGTTAAAGAGAAACATTTTTGCCTGGCACCTAAAGGTGTATAACGAATATTTGAAATCAATAAATAAAATAAACATTTAGCTCATTTGTTGCATTTCTTATCTTATTAAGACCCCAACTCGAGTGAAGGTCCTGATACTGGCCAGAGTGCCATGAAATTTCTCAGCAATGGACTCTGTGCCCGCTCTGCAAATCTGTTCAGCGTGATGCATTTGTAGATACCTTTCAAGGAGTACTTGCCTTCTGCCTGGATTCCTTTGCTGCTAGGTGCATGCTTCCCTTTTGCACCTTTTTCTTCTGGTTTATCTTTAGTCTAAAAGGGGGAAAGGGAAAGTCCGGTCAGTGTAAGAAGAGCCTGCTGGATCAGGGCCAATGGCCCATCTAGTCCCATATTCTGTTCTCACAGGGGCCAACCAGATGCCTCAATGGGAAGCCTGCAAGCAGGCAATGAGTGCAAGAGCAGGACTAGTAGCTCTTGACAAGTCTTAGCCTTCGTGAGTTTGTCTTATCCCTCCCTCCTGCAAGCCGTGCAAGTCGGTGGCCATCCCAAAATCTTGTGGTCAGGGATGAGCAAAGGAACATTAGAAGAACTCTGCCTACAAGAAGCCCAAAACAACACCTGAGGGAATCTGCACTCTCCCCATTTGTGATTCTCAGGTGCTGGATATTCAGAGGAATAATAATAATAATAATAATAATTTTTATTTATATCCCACCCATCTGGCTGGGTTTCCCCAACCACTCTGGGCAGCTTCCAACCAAATATTAAAAACAATACAGCATCAAACATTAAAAACTTCACTAAACAGGGCTGCCTTCAGTTGTATTTTAAAAGTAAAATAGTTGCTTATTGCCTTGACATCTGCTGGGAGGGCGTTCCACAGGGCAGGCACCACTACCGAGAATGCCCTCTGCCTGGTTCCCTATAACCTCACTTCTCACAGCGAGGGAACTTCCAGAAGGCCCTCGGAGCTGGACCTCAGTGTCTGGGCTGGACAATGGGGGTGGAGACGCTCCTTCAGGTATACGGGACCAATGATGTTTAGGGCTTCATCCAATAATGGAGGGGGAACATAGCCATTGCGGCTAATAGCCACCCACTTGCCACGGTTAATTTGCAAAGGTTATATAACCTTTCCCCTCATTTACTTCCCTCGGTGTCATTTTCAGATTCGGGCTGGGAAGCATTTGGTCAAAATGGCCTCAGTGCCCTTCCCATGGAAATCAATGTTCCTTCCCTTGCCCTCTCCCTCTGGACCCAATCCATAGCACTGCACAGCAAGTAAGAGGAGGCGGTTTCTCGACCTCCTTGCTCCACCACTTCGATGTGCGCAATGAACGTTTCTGCAAGGCTGTTTGTTCTGCCTGCATTCAGAGTTGCATCTTTCGGTGTAGCAGCACCAGTGCTTTGAAACTCCCTGCATGTTTAACGTTAGGCCGGAGGCATACCTAGGGTTGCCCTTGTCAAGGAGCTGTGTCGGCAACACACAAACACACCAAAAAAATCACTTTACAGTGGTACCTCGGGTTACATATGCTTCAGGTTACATACACTTCAGGTTACAGACTCCGCTAACCCAGAAATAGTGCTTCAAGTTAAGAACTTTGCTTCAGGATGAGAACAGAAATTGTGCACCGGCAGCGCGGTGGCAACGGGAGGCCCCATTAGCTAAAGTGGTGCTTCAGGTTAAGAACAGTTTCAGGTTAAGAACGGACCTCCGGAACGAATGAAGTACTTAACCCGAGGTACCACTGTACTACAATAGACATATTAGAAACTACTACATTTTACATGACCCAAGTACTTAAAGCATCCAGAGTGAGGCGAGGAGGAAGGGCGGGGGGGGGAATGCACATCTCTGTGCCGTAGTGCCATGAGAACTAGAAGCTTCTCTTGCCATTTGATCTCGCCGCGACAGCTGCAGCACATTGCCACATGCATATATGTGATGCACTCTATCGTTTCCAGCAGTCTACCTTCATACCGCCTTGCCATTTCTCCTGCTGCTCAGTTCCCAGCTCTTGTCTAAACTCACGACCTTACAAAGATAACTGGAGACATATTTCTGGGGTGATTTTCATGTGCGCGCACATGCACACCAGGCCTGCCCCCCCTTGCTAATGCTGTTACACTTGATAATACTGACACCGTCTCCTGCTACAAATGAGTCTCAACAGGTCTATCCAGACAAAAGAACTTAAGGAGAGATTGGCTGGATCGGGGGGGGGGGGGAACCATCTGGTCCAGCCGTCTTGGTGATGACTTACTGAAATTTAGACAACACATAACAAAGGCAAAACAGATAAAATTAACTGAACACATAAACAAATACAATGAAACAATGCTGCTATGTGTCAAGACAGCTCTTTTAGCAATTCATAAACCGAGACAAAAAAAGAACGTAAAGGCTTATACAATATGTCTGCCTGAAAACTAACAATTTATTTCTCTTTAAGGAAGGATAATCAGATGAAATGATGGGCAAAATACCATGACATAGAGAATGCTAAACTTAGCATTGAATCCTACCGTTCCAGGGCACAAACAATTTTATTCAAAAACTATCAACATTACATCCAGTTTCTCTCAGTGGTCAGCCAGCTGCCCATGGGAAATATTAATCCAGCAAATATTGAAAATATGTTCCTTTGTTATGTATACTTGGTTTTCTATTTTCATATTTTTTTACCACTTCAAGGTCCTGACTCATCAGTTGAAGACCAGTTGTCTGGAATATAAAATCATACACAGTGGGAGGGGATCTAAAGCAGGGTGGGGACCGGTAGCCCTTATATTGTTGGACCACAGCTCCCAACATCGCTGGCCATTGACCATGCTAGCTGGGACTGATAGAAGTTAGAGGCCAACACTACCTGGAGGGTCATGGGTTCCCCATCCCTCTAAATAAATGTGATATGATTTCTAATGCGGGAGGTCTTGAACAAGCAACGTGTGGAGAGGGGGACTCACCTCTTCTGCGGTTTCATCCAGGCTCCCTTTCTGCCAAGGGACAACACCCTTCAGGATAAAATCCACCACCTTTGAGTTTTTGAAAGTCTCTCCCAAACATCTCACAACCTTGTCCACCGAGTCCACCATTTTCTCCATCTTCTCCAGCCTCTCCCTGTACTTTGAAGCATCTTGATGGGTCACTTTCATAAGCTTCAGGATCTCGGTACATGTGCTTTGGGTGTCCATTTGGTGAACCCCGTCTTCAAATTTCAGGCCCCTTTTTACTCCACTGATCTGGTCGGCAGGCGTCCGTGAGACGGTGAGCCTGTGAAGGCCTTTCCCCAAATCATCGATCCCTTGGTTAACCTTCTGAAGCTTTCCCGTCATGTCTTCTTGAAAATTCAGCAGTTTGTCTACCTTCTCGTTGAGCAGGTTCAGTTTTTGGTCCATTGTGCTTAAACTGTTCCCTTTCGTAACCCGTGACTTATTTACAAACTCTTCGTCAATCTCCTGGTTGCTTTCAGACATCGTGGCAAAAAAAAATAAAAATGGATTAGGCAGGTAGCCCCATTACTTGTTGAAATTAGAGGATAGCTCTATGAAATTCCATCTCGAGTTGGAAAGGAAGGAAAATTCTAGAACACTTTGTGAGGGCGTCACTAATTAGCTGCTATGTAAGATATTCCTCCTGCAGGCTTATAATGATGATCTTAACTTGGTGGTGGGCTTGAGGGATGTCTCCCCCTCCCTCTTGGCCTTCTGACGTCACAGAATCGTTTAAAATTCTTTCCTTGAGAGGCTGTTGATAACCAAGCATGTTGAGAATTGGCAATGGTCATGTAGCAGACATCCCCACCCAGAGAAAGGAGAGGGCAAGAATGTTTTGCTGTTTTTCCCCTACTCCTTGGGGAAGGCCAGCGGTGTGCACTGAAACCACATAAAATGCTTTGCTTCGTCCCAAAAGGAAAGGATGGAATTGAGCTGGATACAACATGGTATGGCCTAAAAGAAGCCAGCATTATGAAAACAGAAATGCACGCACAATGATCAAAACACATACATGCCTTCCGCGCCCAAGCTTGGCCGGCAGTTGAAATTTAAAAATAGACCATCATGACAGCGATATGGAGTATATATCTACTGCCAGCATGCCTTTGTCAACTGAAACAACTCAAACTGAATTCTTCATTCGGTGCCAAGAGAGCCCCCAGTGTAAAAGGAAAAAGGGGGGAGAGAAAATCTCCGCAGAATGGCATGTCAACATTGTTTCCACAATTAACGGTAAAATAATTAACCCTCAAAAATGATTTTCCCACAAAAATTACTGAGGTTCTAATGCTGGAAATGTTTGCAGTACCTGAATCTCTTGGGCCAGGTTAATTCTTACAAGCTTTTGATTATGTGTTTGTTTCGGCAGTTCCATCTGTACCAAGGTGTGTGTGTGTGTGTGTGTGTGCGTGTGCGTGTGTGTGTGTGTGTGTGTGTGAGAGAGAGAGAGAGAGAGAGAGTCAGTATCTTCTTTCCATTAGCAGTAACTGGAGTATTTCCTGGAGGGGCAGGGACAACTCCCAGCCACCACACCAACCATGGGAATAGCTCCCCAAGCAGTCCCTTTTGATACCGGGGTCTCCCACAACCTTCCTCTCAGTGTGTGCTCTCTGGCACATGCTCACCTGCCAACTTAGATCTCTATGACATTTTCATTTGACGTCAGTCGCACGTACAAGAATAATTTATGAAGCTTAGGCTCAGCAGTTCCACAACAACAGAGAGCCAAGGAAGGGGTAACAGCTTGAGCAGAGGAGCAGTCATGCCTGGCAACAGTAATACTTAGCTGTCAATCATTCAAAGCACTGCACATTGGTTCTCTTGTCGCAAACCTCACAACGACCCTATGAGGTAGGCCAAGACCATTATCTTCCTACTGTGGGGGCAGGAGTCCGAGTCCTTCCAAGAAGAATATCCAGCGCATTCACAGCACAGATGCAATTCAGACCAAGAACTCTTTCATTCACAGCTTAATTAATTTTTAAAAGCTACTGGTATTTTGAGAAGAAGTTCTTGGATCTTAATACTTTGCCAATTGGTGCCTTGCAACATCTGGATTTGGCTAATGAGCTCTCAAGAATGATATGCCTGGTTCCTTCACTGTCTGCTGTAGGAAAGGCAATGAAGACTATTTTATTTACCACAGGTGTGCACAGAAGGTAAATCTGAATCTACTGGTAGATCTCTGGGTGATTTCTAGCAGAGAAGCAAGAGTTTCCGATCACCTAACCATAGTATTCATTCATTGGCTTATTTATATACAGTGGTACCTCAGGTTACAAATGCTTCAGGTTACAAATGCTTCGGGTTACAGTCTCCACTAACCAGGAAGTAGTACCTCGGGTTAAGAACTTTACCTCAGGATGATAACAGAAATCACACGGCGGCAGTGGGAGGCCCCATTAGCTAAAGTGGTACCTCAGGTTAAGAACGCTTTCAGGTTAAGAACAGACCTCCAGAAAAAATTAAGTTTGTAACCAGAGGTACCACTGTACTGCTTTTCGCCCAAACTGCCCCCCCGAACACACAAGCGGGAAACCTGTTAAAACAAATACAGGATATAATAGAAGTACAGTAAATACAAATGCAAATGCACAATAAATAAATACAATAAGTTAATACAAATATAAAAGAACAAAAACCACCAGAAGCACCATCAATCATATGGAAAATACATACATGAGCCACATTCATACTGTCACCAGAGATACAGCTCCTCAGCATCTACCCCTCGTGTAGAAGTCACGTTGACTCACATCTTTGCACCTGCTTCTCTCTATCACCCAGGAGCAAGCCCATCCTCAGAACCATCATCAAAGGGAATGTTCTCAGCCTCACCATATCCCAAAGGAGATACCTAAAAGAGATAAACTCTTTTGATGTCTTCCTTTTGGTGTCTCCACTTGGAGCCACATTACCAGGTCTGGTCTGCCAGCAGCAACTGACCACCTACAGAAGCCTCCAAATGAATCAACTTGCCTCTAAAAACAAGTATAGTCCTGGCAAAATCCCAGAGTTCCCTGCGAAGGGGGGTAGATTTTTAAACCACACTGGAGGCTGCAGTTCTGTGCAGGGAACAGAGGTCTCCTAACAACTCTCAGCACCCTTAACAAACAACAGTTCCCACGGTTCTTTGAGGGAACCTATGACCGTTTAAAGTCATATGAAGATACTTAAAA
The DNA here is from genome assembly GCF_964106645.2 of Podarcis pityusensis. Lineage (NCBI taxonomy): Eukaryota > Metazoa > Chordata > Lepidosauria > Squamata > Lacertidae > Podarcis > Podarcis pityusensis. Next base: position 58,747,677 of record NC_138033.1, on the reverse strand, counting down.
TGTAACATGCAGATGGGGCCCATGAGCCTGGGTTCAGAGTACATGTGGAGCAAATCTTTGGCTTAGCTCAGCATGATGTAGGAGTAAAAAGTTATGGAGGGAGCATAGGAAGCTGCATTCATGTGGTCCCAGGTAAACCATGGTTTGGCTTACCATGACGCACAAGTTAGGCCATTAATGGCCCCTTCAGATACCCTTTCCATTGTGCATCCATGATTATTTGTATTGGGGCAGTTATATGTGATGCGTTTTCAATATTGTTTGCACCTGCAAAAATTTCAGGGTGGACATACTGTTTCACTTCCAATCAACTCCTTGCCAAAATTCTGCAACTTTTTATACCACAACTATTCCTGTCTACTTTATTTCTTACCTACCCACAAGCAGGCCCCCAGTGCAAAAGCCCTCTCCCCTCCTGTGGTTTCCCACAATGGAGGCAGAGCTGAGCCATTGTGGCTAGCAGCCATTGATAGCATTATCCTCCATGACTTTGTCCAACCCTCTTTTAAAGCCATCCAAATTGGTGGCCATCTAACGATCAACACATTTGCTTGGAAATAAGCCCTCATTTTTATGTAGAAAAGTATGATATGTTTTCAAGGTGAAACAGTAAGAGAAGCACCTGTAACTACCATAACATCTCTATAGTTGGCTGGTTGCCCGTCAATTATAAAATGACGGTGATGAAGACAACAGAAGAGAATTCTACGATATCAGTGCCAAGTAAGCTGCTGATATGGAGCCTGTTTGCAACTGCCACACCATCTGCCTTTAACCGTGTGGTCATTTGTGGATGGAGCAGGGTGGGGCTGTGGGGCCTAGAATTTCAGCACCAAAGTCCAGCCCTAGCTGCATTACTGTTCTTCGCTGAAAATAAATTGTGGATTTAAGGGATTAGAAAAATTGTGGACAACTTTAGGTCTCCACTACAATTCTTACTTCTAGATTTACTGGCTGGTTCTGATGAGTGATGGAGCTCAACAACATCTGGAGCGTCACAAGGTCCCCAGTCCCAGGATTAGAGGAATGCACATTTAAAAGCAAAGGTTTCTATCCTTTAAGTAAACCACCAAGGTTATTACTCATTCCCCGCCCCTCAAAAGCTCCCTCTCTCCCTGCCATCTCTGATAAATGATTAAGTGACATACTCAGAGAAAAACTAGAAACGAAGAATCTAGTTATGTTGCTTTCTTTTTCCCCAAAAATTTTTTATTCATTTTATAACACAAATCAAAAACACAAACAGAAAAGACAAACAATAAGAACAAATTCTTGTCATATCCTTATTTTTCTAAACATTGTTAAGTGGGCTTCCCCAAGTCCCACCTATCTGATTTTCATTTTATGCTATGTTGCTTTCTTGGGCAAAAAGAAGAATAACTGAACAGTTTTCAGCAGGAAACTCCTTGAAGTTCATCCCTCTCTTTGCATGATTTGTGACAGTTTTCCGGTGAAACCATTCCAGACCTTACCCCCCCCCCCAAACTCCAATGATGATGTATTATTAACACATCTAGGACAGGACAGAGGAAAACAACAACACAATGGTGCTAAGATTTGGAAGAAAAGCAGAACAAAATGAAAATAATTTAAATAGGATCCATTCTGGACAAACACACACACAGATCCCTTGTTGTATTTATGACTTTTTATTCATTATTATCATAATCTGGTCCTCTCTTATGCCACTATTCATCAGACAGGATTGCAGCGTAGCATGCATCAAAACAGTGCACATCAATGAGATTTACCAAAAAAAAAGAAACATACAATTAAAACCAAAACCAGCACACATCTCTAGGTTAGCTGCAACAGCCTCAGCTAACTTGGAAAGGGTCTGGATATATCCGAGACAAAATGCGACACAGTCAATTAGACCTTACATACAAGCAGTTTTTAAAGTTACTTTAATATATATATATATTTACAAATATATAAATATATATATTTGCTTACCGCAAACTTCTTTATGTAATCGGAAACGCAAGACCCTCCCATGCTCAAGCGAAGCGTCTTATGCAACGGGGATCCTTGATACAGCGTCCCCATTCCCTCCCCCTTTGGCCTTGTTGCTGGGCCAAACCACCAAGGCGCCCTGCAGCTATTGACTGCATTAAGAAACAAAGCCTCTGTGGACATTGCCATAACAGGCATTCCGCTTTATCTGCCACTACACAAGGCATTTCAGCCACTTCCTTATCTCCCAAGCCCTGGCTTTTATCTGTATTCCTACAGCTCATTTCCTGGGTCACTGATAAAGTCTGTGGGTGCAAAAACAGAGGATGCTGTTAATTTGAAGTCCCCCCAAGAGGGCACCCTCCCCCCTCCACATTGTTACCCCTTGTAATTGGGCTATTGGATGAGCAAAAAATGTGTGTGAAAGGTGTAAGGATGAGCACAACTTGGTTGGCTTTAAAAGAGGATTAGACAAATTCATGGAGGAGAAGGGGGGTTATTGGGTTTTTATTTTGATGATATATTTTGTGATTTTGTATTTTGATTTTGTTCTGTGAACCGCCCTGAGACCTCCATGTATAGGGCGGTATATAAATTCAATAAATAAGAATAAAATAATAATGTTGATGGCTACTCAGCAGGATGGCTGTGCTCTGCCTCCACAGTCAGAGGCAGTGTCTGAATACCAGTTGCTGGAAACTTATGAAGCTTATGAATCTGCCTTGTATTCATCAACCATAGTTATGGTTAGGCACAGATGAGGGTTCAGGCAATGCACTAAACAGAAGGGAAAGCTTCTGACCTCTTTTTGACTAGACCAGAGGAAGGGAAGTGTGAGCCCAGCGGGAGGCCATGCCCATTCTTGTAACACCAAACTATGGTTTGCTGCGCCATCACTGTACAGAATCCATTGAGTTGGCCAGAAATTCTCTTGGTCCTCATCGCCAACAATGAGGATCTAGCTTTTGAATAATGGTGTGAATCCACTAGACCATATCCCTCCATCCCCAATACTTCTCTCTCCTTTTCACAATGCTTATTTGCCCTTGAGGGTGGGGGACGGGCTTCCTTTTGCCTGTGAAACACAGTGCATAGGACGGAATAGGCTGATTGACAATACAAGTGCTCAACAGGAATAGTCACGAGGCCTCAAAACACAGGGAGGGCTGATTCTCCCTGCCCGCCCCCCACATGATGCCCCGAGTTGGGGAGACTTACCTCAAACTACCTGGAGTGCTTGTCTCCGAGGCAGTTTTAATCCACTGGGCCAGGCTAGCTTGTTTGTCCTAGGGCAACTATGTCAATCTCAGTTTCTCTTAGTATCTCATGTGCAACTCTTGAAGGAGGGCTATGTCATTTTGGAAAGGTATATTGTTTCAGAAAGTATGAACTCGGCAAGTGCACCATTAAATGAAAACTGAATTTAATTTCTCATAAGAAGAGCCTGCTGGATCAGGCCAAAGGCCCATGTAGTACAGCAGTCCTGTTCACACAATAGCCAAGCAGATGCTTCCAGATGTGGAGGCACAGCATAGCCATCATGGCTAGTAGCCACTGATAGCCCTCCCCACCCCATGAACTATGGCTTGAGGTCACCTTGTTTCCACTAACCACAGCTAAGATGAACCTCTGTCTGATTGAGATTAAATGACAAATAAACAAATAGAAACCTGAAGTGAATGTTCCCAGAAGGCTCTTCACAGCTGCATGCAAAAGGTCCCAGGTTCAAGAACCAGCATATCTAGCTAGTGCTGGAAAAGGCCCCTGTCTGAAACCCTGGAGAGCCATTCCCTGTGAGATAGTATTGAACAAAATGGAACAATGGTCTGTTTTGCAACAAACGAGCTACCTGCCGCTCTCAGCTGAAGCTATGTGCATCAGTCTTATCCCCTAGCGACAGAGGCAAAATTCAGACAGCGAACTTTCTGGATCATAGATCTTAGCCATTAAGCTCCACCCGCAGAGAAAAAGAGCTTATTGAAGGAAGTGATGCAAATGTGATAAACACTCATGTCTAGATAGAGGCACTTGAGGCAAGTCAATATTTTTGTTTGCAAATAACACTATTATCCTGTGCTTTGCAGAGGGGAGGCGTTCAGATAGCGGCAAATGCACGTAGAACTAGCGAGTGCCAAAGAAGAAAAAGGACAAGGCTTGCGTGATCGAGTGGGTCCCCGTTAGGAAATTTGGCAGCCAGGCTGGAACAAACACACTCACCACCCTGCCACCCTCCATTAGCGGCTCTAAATAGAGAATGCTAGTGTAAAAGGACACCTCGCCCATCCTGCATTGTCTTCAATCAATGCATGTCTTACATGCAATTCGTGGAGATAATTCCACTGATCAATCAGCTTCTCTGAGCCATTCTGCTTTATCTTCTGCAAGCCAGAATATGTTGTTCCTCTTCATATTTCTCAGATTCAAAAAGAGGCAGGCAGGGAGAAAGCAAACGTGTTTGGCATTTGGGAGGAAAAGTCAAATGGCCAGCATGTTCTTCATTTGGCGTTACAAATCTGTTAACCCACACTGTTCCCAAGAGAATATTGGAAGCAGGAACATGGCTGTGAGAGAACTGCTTCCATGAGAGGTTTTGCAGCACAGATCATTTCAGAAACTGAAGGTAAAAAAAACAAAAAACTTCTTATGCCACCTACTCTAAACAGAACGGTTCCCAAACACTAGACTTTAATAACATTTCAAAAATATGCACTAGCAAAGTCAAGCCATCAAATTCCCAAGACAAAGGCTAGTCCATAGTTTGGTGATACACAAAGGTACCTGGAAGTCTAAAGCTCATACACAGCTTCCTTCTCCTTTTGTACTACTTCCTGGTTTGCAGCAAACCATAGTTTGTCATTATATCTGAACTGCCAAGCTGTAGTTTACAACTGTCCTGCAAATCAGAATTGCAAACTGGTGTCTGGTTATGGTTTGAAACCCATAGACTCGGATATCTAAACAAGAGTGCCCTTCCATTTGCAGAAGAGGCTGCAATCCAACAAAGACTTACACAGATATTTCACTGCTGCCTGCAGCCCCCTTGCCATTTCCCATAAAAATGGCTGTACCACACACACACACACGACACCCTTCCACTTGCAGGAGATAAAAGAACGCTGGTTCATGAGCAGACTTCTGTTTAGGGATCTCTGGACCCAACCCATCGTTTCCTGTTTCGATGTAACAACCAGCTATGGTTTTCTAAAACCCAGGAAGCAGCCAATTACTCTGAGGATGTGAGGGGAGGGGTGTGTGTGCCTCTTTCAAGGCTTGCTTTCATAGGTCCGAGCTACATTTTGCCATTTTGTCTGAACTGAGTCAAATAGCACTGTCAGCCAAGTAGCTGACAATTTTCAATATTATGCGAGAGATCAAGAAAACATAACAAGAAAATGTGCCCCGTTCCCACAAGAGAGCATATACTGCTCGTGTTACAATGAGACAGTGTGACGGTTGAATTCAAAGAGTGGAACTAAATGGGAATAAGAGACATATGATTTGTGCTCACATTCAGGGCAGAGAGATGCAATCCCACTTTGCCTACTCTTTGTGTCTGCAAAAGTTCCTGGGTGGACAGACTGCTTCATTTGCAATCATTGTGTGTCCTACAACTTCCTGATAAAATCCTCTAACTTTTCATACTGCCAATGTTCTGGGGTTATTGTTTTGTTGCTCTGTGGAACAAGAGTGTCCCTCCAGATGGCAATAATGCAACAACATTCAGGAGGTATTACAAAACATTATATTGTGGTTGTTACTGATTTATTAATCATCTTCTAAACCACCGCCACAAGGCGATTTAGACGTAAGATGGTTAAAAAGAGTTGCAAACACAGAAACATATATATTTAAATCAAGACAGAAGAACCCACACTTCCCGCCTATTGATACCAGGCAGGTGCCTTCACTGTACTCTTCTGAGCTTCTGCTTAAAGCATTTTTCTTTAGACAAGCCTACCAAGATAGTCAGAATGTTCATGCTTATTTCAGTTATTTGTTTATTGCTGCTTTAAATTTGTTCAATTGTTTTAAATTATTGTTGTCCGTTGTCTTTATTGAAAAAAATTATCATTTTATCCTTTTTGATCAAACTGCTTTGATCCTGGGAAAGCTTGTCAGAACACGCATGTCTTCAATTGTTTCCAGAAAGTGCAGATAGCATGCACCTGTTGCATCTTGACAGGAATGCTAAGAAAGCAGCATGATGTGTGGACGGCCCAGGATAATTCCACCACTAATCCATTACGATAGCATGTTGCAGGATGCAGCCACAGAAAAACAGCAGCCTGGAAGGGGGCCCCAGGCTGCAACGTCACATTCATGATTCACAAGAAATATGCCTGAAAGAGCCACAAATAGAAAGAAAAGCCAGCATTGCCCGTTCCACTGGTACCTACCCTTTCATTCGTCTTCCATCCGTGCACCAAAGCCGCATTGGATACCAGCATATAGCACTTCCGAGGAGCAGCAGCAGGGGAGACGAAGGAATGCAACGCAACACTGAAAGCCTGGAAGATGGGCTGGGAGGGCAGAAGCCTTAAATAACAAAACAAAGATGTAAAAGGACCGTTGCAGACTGTTATTGGGGGGAAAGGAGGAAAGGGAAACAAACACTTATGGATCTGTCAAGGTCTCTAGCAGAAGAGGCATCACGCAGCAGCCTGAGCTACACTGACTGTCCTGCCTTGGCACAAACATATTTCAATAGGGTGCTCCGCTCCAAATGGATTAGAGCGAAAGGTCAGGGAGCCACAAGGCTCTCTCCACAGCTAATTAGTATCTATTTGTCTCCTGCATCTCTTAACACACAGGGAGGAAATCCCCCCAGGACCAAAGGCGTTCCATTTTTAAACCTTCCCCCAGAAGGCTGATCACCTACATATACATCCTGGCAACATTGCCAGGGACAAGACACTTCTCCCGGCTGTTTCTCATTTTTGAGGTAGGCTACATGAGGCTGGGGAGAAAATCAGGGCTTGTTTCTTGTTTATAAAATGCAGTTTGCCAGTGTAGGTTGCCCTCTGGAGACGAGTTTAGGCCATGGCCTCTTTTTAAAGAAAAAGAAAGTGTGCTTGTTTGTTTGTGTGTATTTATTACAGTGAGCAGAAAACAGAAAATGTAATTTCTTAAAGCAAAACATGTTGGCTTCCACCTTAATCAGTTGCTCTAATAAAAATGATAATGTTTCCAAGTGTTATAAGAAAATACTGCTCCTTTTCCCTTATGGGGTATCCAGGAGCCCGTACAGAGTCCTTAAGTAGGTTCTCTATCGGTAGGAGAAAATAACAGAGGCCAACCAGAGAATATTAAGAAGCAAAGCAGCAAGTAAGCATGATCATTATTAAACTGTTGCAACAGGGTCCCCCGCTCACCACACGCACGCAGGGAGGGAGGAGAGGAACCCCGAACAATGGTGTGCAAGCTCTTATATAGACTTTTAAAATTGCATCCCCTGTAGCTCAAGAAGAAGAGGAGGAGTTTGGATTTGATACCCTGCCTTTCACTCCCCTTCAGGAGTCTCAAAGCGGCTAACATTCTCCTTTCCCTTCCTCCCCCACAACAAACACTCTGTGAGGTGAGTGGGGCTGAGACTTAAGAGAAGTGTGACTAGCCCAAGGTCACCCAGCAGCTGCATGTGGAGGAGCGGAGACACGAACCCGGTTCCCCAGATTACGAGACTACCGCTCTTAACCACTACACCACACTAGACCACCCCCCCAAGACCACCATCAGGATACCTGATAATGGTCAATCATTGCTCAACCTGGGCACTCTGGCTGTTCTTTTGTGATGGTAAATACTGTAGTTCCTGAATCTCTTACATATATTGATAGTTTGCTCAGCTTAACAGATACTTGCCAGACTGTATTTGCAAAGGGAGGTGTAAGCCCCTACAGGCCAAAGACAACTGGAAAGCTTCTCCCATTACCTTCCTCCTTGCAAATAAATATTTGAGGTTAATTTGGGAGAGTCAAAATGGCTTCAGGGTTGCTCTCCTGTACTGTTTCAGACACTGTACTTATGCGTGTGTGTTTGCCTTGTACATTTATGAACATTTATTCTATATACTGTATATCATATGCAAAAACCGCCTTCTTGACCCAATGGTCTTCTCCTCTCTATCTGCCAGAGGGGCACGCAGGGCATGTTTTTACTCAACACCACCACCATCAAGGCCCAGGGTGCCAACTTAGGCTTCACCGAAAAGAAGAGGAAATGTATAATGAAAGGAGACGTAAAACAGTGGAGGGTTTCCAACCTAATGGCCACTTTTCCATCCAGGCAACCTTCCAGAATGATGGATGAGGTGTTTAAAAAATAAACAGCTCACTAGCATGGGCCTGGAGCATCCCAGCAGTAAAAGTATTGGGTGTGGGCCAGAAAGCAGTTTCAGCTGAAAGCATGTGGCAAGGAAAGGGTAAGGCACAGCCTTCTTCATATTTCTCAGATGCAAATCGCTCCCTCCCGAGGGTGCTTTGCAAATAAGAAGGGGCAGCCAGGGCTACCAGGCAGCAGCATGGCATGCCCATTGCTTCTAATGACCAAATAGCCACAGTACAGCAGTATACTGTGTTTTTTTCTCTCTTAGGAACATACTGCCACCTAGCCGTAGAAGTTGCCATGTATCTCCCCCCCCCCCCCCCCAAGTCAGGCTTTAAAGCAAGAGAATGTCATGGAGCTCCCCCTCCAGGCCAGCCTGCTAAATGAGCAGCCGCCCTGATCTTGTTTGCATAAATAAAGCTTACAGTTGTTGTTTTTTATTATGCCTGGGCTTTGACAAGCATTTGCTCCGATTTATTGTTAATCACATTTTTCTTTCCTGTGTGCATCTGGAATGTTGTTTGAAAGAATGCAAATCATGTGTACATCATTGAGCTCTGCAGTTTTGCTTTCATCTCTGATTACTTTGAGCAAGAAGTGTAGAATGGGGAAAGAGAAGCTGCCTCATCCGAATTTTGATTTTCAATAGGTGCCAAGCATGAATAACTGCTAGATAAAGAAAGTCCCAAATACATCCTCCAGATGAGCATTGATCCCAATCCGCAGAGCATTGATCTTCATTTTGTTAGCAGTGTGGTTTATGCAGCAATGTGTATCCCTTCTGAAAGGCTTGTAGGATGTTTATTAGAGATGAGAGGTAATTTTGGATCTCTGTTTCTCACTCTTAAATTCTGTTTTTCTACATTTTGCACCGATTCTATCTTCAAAAAGTGTTTATTTTTCCCAATAAACACTTTTTATATTGTTTTGACAAATAGTTTTGCAAGCTATTTTCCCGAATATACAGCATATACAGCATAGTCACTGATATTTTCATTTCCATGTGTGCTTTCCCCTAATATATGCATTTTTGTGAATGTTGGAGAACCTTGTTAGAAAATTCAGGTAAGTGCGAATTTCAAATGATAGCTGTTTCGGTTTGCGTATTTTCAAAAGGCAAATTTGATACAATTTGATTTTTTCCTCCATTCCTAGCGTTTCTGCATCTTTCTGTTAACCAGATGTTGACCTGACACCGATAGGAGTTGGGAGTCCAACAACCACCTGGAAAGATACAAGCTTCACACGTGTCACCCATGGTGGCATGATTAGAAGTTCATAAAATTATGCATGGCATGGGGGGGGGGGGGGAATGGATAGGAAAGTTTTTCTCCCCGTCTCATAACGACAGAACTAGTTGGCATCCAACGAAGCTGAATGTTGGAAGATGCAAGACAGAGAAAAGTCCCCCTTCATGCAGCAGTTAAAAGTATGGATGCAGGATGCAGTGATGGCCACCAACCTAGATAGCTTTAAAAGATTGGAATAAATAATGGGAGAGGGCTATTGGTGGCTACTAGCCACAATAGCTAAGCTCTACCTCCACTGTCAGATACATCTTGCCTCTGAATGCCACTTGCTGGTATACACAGTGTGCTGCTCTGCTCAGGTCCAGCTTGCTGGCTTCCCACCGGCATCTGGCTGGTCACAGTGAGAACAGGATGCTGGGCTAGATGGATCACTGGCCTGATCCAGCAGGGCACTTCTGCTCTTACATTCCAAATTGCTGCTGTTGGTCTAAATGTAAATTAATACGATATTGGTGCTTTTCCAAAGTTGTTCCAAGTTGTCCATATGGGTATTGGTTTTTTTGGGGGGGTAGGGAGAGAGACACATCTTTTTAGTTCTACAATCCTATTTCCATAATTGCTCCTGGCCTCAAATACTTAAAGCAACGGCAAGCTTGCCCGCTTGCTGTAAATAAGCACTCGAAGTCCAGCTTTCAAGCTCCAGCTTTCAAGGACTCAAAGACAACTCAGCACCAATGTTCTCCATGCACAACGAATTAAAAATGTAGAGGCACAGCCTACAATTTGAAGAGCAAGAGAACTGGGCAGGAAGGTAAAGGCGGGGGGGGGGAGAGAAACCACACAACAGAAACAAAAGCTCCCCACAATGTTATAAATTATAGGCTTTGCTTGCAGGAAGTGAAATGATTTTCCAGTGATGTCGAGAGTTATTTTTAATCACATTCGAAATTAAAGAGGCAACAGCTTATTTTTTTCCCTGCGCAGAAGTTGGTTTCTTGAGATGGTTTCCCAAAAGACAAGATATATGTTTTACCAAAGAAATTTGTTTCCATTTTTTAAAGGAGATCTTCATATATATATATATATGAATGATTGCATTCTGAAAGATGTTGGGAATTTTGTTTTCTCCATTCGACTGTCAACAGCTTTTAGTGGGCTGTTCTGCTTATCCTCATTAGAAAGCCCTTCAAGGCACTCACTTAGCCCACTCAGTCGCAAGGGTCCATGATGCCCCCTGGAAAAAGGAATTCTTATCATCAGCATGCAAAAGGAAAGAATTTCAAGTAAGCTAAATGCACTAGCAGTACCAGGATTGAACCAGTAGGTGGCTCACGGCCCAAACTCGGCCTCTGATGGAATTGTGGCGGCCCCAGGCTGTGGAGTCTGAGCAAGCTCAGTGGCCATGGAATGACTGTTGGAAGGGGCAGGCATAAAATTAAGAGGGGATGTAACAGAGTGTCCTGGAAAAGGGCAGTGTGTCTGCTAGCCAGCTAGAAACAGTACTCCATACTGTTGCCTTTTCTTGCAGGCCCAGCTGGCTCCCTCTATTTTCAATGTTCAAGTATGAGTGTTGTTGACTATGTATCCAAAATGGGACCACTTGCAGATAAGCTGTGGAAATACTTCTATAAATAAAAGAAACAAGGTTTGCACAAGTGCAAAGCATCTCTAGGGGAAAAACCTAAAACAGCCCAACATGGAATCTATACAATCCCCTTCTGGAAGATTTCCTAGCAAGATTTCAGGTCTTCCCTGTTAAAAACCCTTTTAGTCTTACAGCAAAAGTATGGGTCGTTTAATCAAACTAGTTTGATTCTGCAGCTGAGATTAAAGGAGTGACAGTCCAACACAAATGCATCAATGCTTCTGGAAAAAAAGAGGAATACAGTATTTTTCGCTCTATAACACGCACCCGACCATAACACGCACGTAGTTTTTAGAGGAGGAAAATCCGTAGGCATGCCACCCGTAGGCATTTCCTCCATAACACGCACAGACATTTTCCCTTACTTTCTAGGAGGAAAAAAGTGAGTGTTATGGTGCAAAAAAATACGGTAATTGATTTTCACTTTATTGCCCATACATCACACTTATGCTCTGTGCACAAATGATCTGTATGCTGACTTAAGAAGCATTTATTCATACTCTCTTAAACCAGAAGTAAAAACACGCTATGGCTCCCAGATCAATTCAGCAGATTAATAAAAACAAACACCAGAATATCGATTTATTAAGAAGTTAGCTTAACTATGTACATGTAAGCTTCAATAAAGCTGCAAAATCTGACCTCTATGGTGAAGGAGATTTAAATTAATTAAAACATTGCATTTTAATTGCAGAAGTGTTCAAAAGAACAGTTTTTAACAACTCTGTTGAGTTCTTCAAGATGCCACGTTCATCAGATTTTGATTTCTTCCCCCGCCCCAAGCAAAGTGCTGGTCGTCTTCCTTCTTGACAATTAGCTGGAACAAGAAGTCTGCATGATCCAAAGAGCAGCAGCCGCAGCAGAAGGTCAGCAAGGAAAAGAGACATACAGCCTTCACTAAGGCAGGCAGCGGCATTCCTTGCTTGAGAGGCCACCGACAGTTCGAAATCCACTGCCTGGCTTAAACACCATAGCATGCATAGGTCCTGGGCCAGGCAATCACAGAATAAGCCTCTGGTTGATTATTTTTCTGTTTATTTCTGCCAAGGCCACGGAAAATACGAAAGCCTTTTCGTCAGATAGGTTTGCATACATGTCAACTTCTTTCTCTTGTTTCTCTGCAGAAAAAGAAAAGGCACTGCATGAGCCAAATATTATTTCAGCCACTTTTTAAAAGTGGGAATTGGACACGCAGACGAACACTCTTTTTGCTGTGTTGGTCTAAATATATTTAGCCACATTCCCCCCATGAAGAAAAACCGGCTTGTATAAAACCTGACAGCGGTCAATAATCGCTCTGTTGATTTAAGCCATGCAATTAATTATGCTGTGCACTTTGCCAATATGAAGATTATGTGAAGACAGATACCTTCCTATAAAAGAATGACCCTAATTTAGGTCATTTCAGTCATTCTAGTTATATACAGCCATGTCGCATAGAGATAAAATGAACAGATTGTGACTCAAATGTATACACCATGAAAAATGAGGTTTTAACAGTTAATGTTATTAATGTGTCAGGTATTTTTAATATATAATTTTCAAGGCTTTATTATGAAGTGAAAGTAACAACCAAGTAAGAAATATGAACTCTTTTTAAAATAAAAAAAACTGTACAAAACAAACAGGGTTCACAGCCATTATCTCATAAAATAAAGTATATTCTCAAGAGACTACACATTGGATTAAAAAAACCAACCAGATATACAGAAAAGACAAAACAACTGGTATGAACACCCATGATCGGCCTGTCATAAGAAACACAGCTACCAAAGAGGCAGAATCTGTAAGTTTAGTTGCACCCCAAGATCCCCTTAATTTATGAGCCAATTTTTCAGAAATGAGAACATTACTTTAATGAACCAAATAGTTAAAGAAAAACAGAAATTTTACCAAAACAGATCCCTGTAATTTTTGAGACAACCTAAACCTGAAGAAAGGAAAAGCTAGGAGGTATATTTTAGGTGGCTGGGGGGAGGGGGCAGGATATATTATAAACTGCACTTCAAGTCAGAAATCTTTGAAGTGCTGTAACTAACAATTTCTTAGCAGGCTTTCTTTTATTTGTCCTACTTACTGCACTCACAATGGGAGCTCCCCATGGCAAATTAAGACAGCTGGGACTGCCTTGATTTTATAATCATCATAATGGCTTCATTTGCATGCCACTGTAAGCCAAACTATGGCTTACCACAGATGGACATGTATGCAGGGTGCACAGGGCGACGACTGTAGCTGCTTCACTCCTCCCCCACTCCTGTGGCTATGAGTTAAGACGTGGCCTAGCTTAGCAATGCATCTGAACCCAGGCTTGTGGTTTGTTTGGAACATGCCAAGGAAAAAAACATGGTTTGTTCAGAATGAGACAAGCCATGAGCCCAGGTTTGCACGAAACAATAAGCCAAACCATGCCTAGTGTGGTGGCAGCAGTAGGACTTGAGGAAGAGCAAAACAGCCACAGTGGCACAAGCAGGCTGTCTCATTCACGACAAGCCACAGTTTACCACTGGCAAACCACATCAGTGTTTAAGCTTGATCCTCAGCGGTCCACTCTATCTGACTGGCGGTTTGCTGTGGCCACCAGGATCCTGCCCTGTGCCAATGTGACTTTGCATTGTGCCTCACATGAAGCCAGTGACAGTATCCTGCTCCCCCACTCCCTGACCTGCCCAATCTAGGTTTGACACTGGAAATGTGATGGGGTGTTTGATGTTTTGACCTCTTCCATTTCCCACCCAGTGATTATCTCTGCAAGTAAGAGGCAGCCTCAGAAGCAAAGGCTGGGTAGGTTCACAAGGCAGCACTGTAAGCATAGCTTATAATACAACTCTAATTTCCTCAGAAGGAAGGATGTTTGCCTTCCCTACCACAACAGTCCCCAGTCCGTTCGACCAAAATGAGGAAATCATCACAAAGGCAAAAAGGAAGCTCCCCTCCCCTTCTTCCTCATGTGTGTGAGGGGGAAAGAAATTCACAGACCCTCACATGCTTGTGGCCTCTGCAGCATGCTAAGATCAGCAAGCAGCAGCTCTCTGCCTTTTATACCTCTTTCCTCCTCGTGTTTTTTCGCTGAGGTGGTCTTTGGTCGTCCTCTTCCTCTTCTACTGTGATCCGAATGGCTGTTTGATCTGGATCTTCTCCTGTTTTCTAAATCTTTATTTACCACGGAGTTTATCCTCTCTCTTGTGACTCTCTCTGTCCGTCTCCTCTTAGCTTCACTTCTGCTTTCTGTTTCAACACATTATCACCACCATTATTATGATACTGTACATTTTAAGATCTGCTTCTCTGACATTGCTCAATGTGAGCCCTTTGACTCCACCATAGTGTTTATCTGCACCACCCCAGCCTCTTCACCCAGCTATTTTTAAAGTGATATTATTCACGAAGCATAAATGTCAAAATGAAATTGCCTCTATAACCAGTGATGCTTTTCTTTCTAAATCCAGTTCTTCAAAAGATCACGTAACCAAACCGATCCGCCTTTTTCTTGCCACAATCTGCACAATGAATAATACCCAAATTGCTGAACCAGAAAGAAAACAGGAGCAGAGGTGTACAGGAAGTAAGAGCAGCTTTTGCCAAGCTAGTGGCACCCTCCAAATGCTTAGAACTAAAATTCCCATCAGAAGGCTGATGGGAAATGCAGTCTAAAGCATCTGAAGGGCAACAGGTTGACAGAAACTGGTTAAAAATCAAATGGCTGGTAAGAAAGGAAGGAAGGGAAAGGGAAAGAGAGAAAGAGAAAGAGAAAGAGAAAGAGAGAACTCATCAAACAGGCACGAGTTGGCATAAATGAAAAGGAGTACAGTGGTACCTCGGGTTACATACGCTTCAGGTTACAGACCCTGCTAACCCAGAAATATTACCTCAGGTTAAGAACTTTGCTTCAGGATGAGAAAAGAAATTGTGCAGTGGCAGCGCAGCGGCAGGCCCCATTAGCTAAAGTGGTGCTTCAGGTTAAGAACAATTTCAGGTTAAGAACAGACCTCCAGAATGAATTAAGTTCTTAACCGGAGGTACCACTGTACAAGAGATACAGAAGAAAGCAGAGGAAGGAGGTAGGGAAAGGGTTGGGTAAACAAAGCCAGAGACAGAAAACATTTCTGAACCTCTGTGTCAAAAGAAAACCCACATTTTGCCCAACTGATATGCCAGCAGCAGAATACCCATTACAACACCCGGACAAAACAGATATTATATAGTAGAGATATATAGCAGACTTGGTCTGTGCCAGGAGCCAGGAGTGGAAGCTGGCACCCAGGGATATCCTGGAGGGTGGGGACACTACTTAATCCTTCCCCTTTGGCTGTACTCTTTTAAAACCACAATAATCTAAGCAAAACCATCAAGTAGAAAAGTACCTGAGGACGGCAGCCTTTCAGAACGTTTAGCATGCAAGAGTTTTCGACTGATAAATATATAGCCGCACGGACAGGATTTGCATGCAACAGGAACCTGGAAGAGAGACAAAAGAGAAAAGGACTACATTTCAAGAGAACTGACAAATATCAGGTTAAAAACTGCCCCAGGACTGCACTGCTTTACACAGGAACATGAGAAGTTGCCTTACACTGAGTGAGGCCGTGGGTCCATCTGTTGGAAAATCTATTACTGATCAAAGAAAGTACTTCTCCAAAAGTACCAACGTGGATGGCTTCAAAAGAGGATTAGACAAATTCATGCAGGAAAAGGCTATTGATGGCTACCGGCCCATAATGAGACTGCTCTGCCGTCCACAGTAGCAGAAATGCTTCTGAATACCAGTTGCTGGAAACCACTGGAGGGAAGGACGCTCTTGTGCTTAGCTCCTACTTGGTTGGCCACTATGAGAACAGGATGTTGGACTAGATGGGCCACTGGCCTGATCCAGCAGCCTCTTAGGTCCTTATCTAGCACAGCCTTCTCTATATACTGACTGGCAGCAGCTCTCCGGGGATTCAGACAGTCATATGCTAGGAAATAAACCCAGGATCTTTACCATGCAAGGATTATGCACTGAGCTATAGCAATTTCCCCCATATATTTTAGACTGCAATTATGTGTGGTCCAAATGCTTATTCCAGCCCCCATTGACCATGACCATTGCCCATGCTGGCTGTGACTGATGAGAGCTTTCACCCATCAATATCTGGATTGCAATAGTTTGGGGAAGGCTGGCTGGCTGGGGGAGAGGGGAGGAGACAATCTCTTCAATTTTTAATGGGTAAACACTCCAGTGTTCAACTACCATCTCTGGCTACGCAGTCCAAGGAACAATTTTATGACGTCATCTGTGGTTTGTGCAGAATACCTGTTGGTGATACTGATACTTTAAGGTTGCAACTCCAGTTTCCTGAGAGTAAGCCATACTGAACTCAGTGGGACTTCCTTCTGAGTAGACATGGACAAGGGCTGCAAGCACTAGTGGTCAAGCATCTACTTTGAATGAAGGAGGTCTCAGGTTCAATCTCTGGCATCTCCAGATATGGCTGGGAGTGTCCTCCATCTGAAACTCTGGACAGCTGTTGCTGCTACTCAGTGTAGACCATCCTGAGCTAGATGGACCAATGGCCCGGTTCAAAATGTAACGCAACCTCCCCCCATGTTCCCAAGCATGGGATTCCACTGTAAATGATCTACTCAACTCATTCTGATTCATAATGTCATTATCTTAACGATAAACGAACCGTGCAATAAAGAGGTTGTGCCACGGGAAATGTTAACAAAACAGCATCATGGCAGAAGGATCTGCTGCCCAGTTATCACACCTGTTATTAACAGGCCAGGTATTGATTACGTGTTCTACGTCTGTCACAACGAGCACATCGCAAATCTACGCCTGCCAGCTGCCATAGCGCTCGTCATTGTGCCTGCCGTTAGTCCTGATAAATTTCAATTTTTATTATATTTCTTTATACCATGCCCTTTCCCCAGACCAGGGATGAAGGCGGATAACAGGCAAAAAGTACAAAACACAGATAAAATGGAAACCGCTGAAAACAAAGAAAAAGTAATTAAGCAGTAATGGATTTAAAACAATATATTAAGAATGTGTATTAAAAATACATATTATAACAACAACAGTGCCCCTTTCATTAAAAACATGGTCTTTCAGATAGCTTTGCTAAAACAGCTTAGACCCAGGCTAAATTAGAATGAAACCTTGAAGCTGTCCCAACCACACATGGGTTTCCCTTTCATTTCATTTGAAGAACAAATGGTATTCAGCCTCTGCATTTCTTTGAAAAGGGGCAAGAATATTCCTACTGTATGCATCACACTGAGTTATTAGTGCCACCTGAGGTAGGGCTCCGTTTCCTGTGCAACCCCACATGCAGATGCAAGTTTACGAGCAGACAGCCCTCATACAGCAGATTATTGCTCTTCCTGGGTCGTGCATTATCTGCCAAGGCTCTGCGTTATTCACAATGGGCCCCATTCATGATGCACTTGGAGGTAATTAATTGGATCAAAAAACCCCAAGGCAACCTTCATTGATAATCTCATTCACGTAATTTTTATGAATAAGCCCATTTGAAAAACAAAAATGAGAAAGGCATTCTTTCAGAACACCACTCACACGCAATCTTAAGACTGCAGTGGTATTTATTACTGCTGCTTCCCTTGCAAGAGCCAGAAGTCATGGAGCTTCCACATCCAGTGAAGAAAACAGGAAGAAGCGTCCCACCCCCACAACAATTTTCAGAAGCAGTTTCCGAGGCAGCACAAAGTTGCTATTCAGAGAAAGGAAGGAGTTCCATTGCTCATGAAGCGATCTATGCTTGCATACAAAAAGGCTCGCTTCAGTGGAAACACTGATTCCTTAATCGACAACCATCTATTCTGCCATTTCCAGGAAAACGTCAGCAACCCCTTTTAAGTTAACACCCTGCAGTTCTTTCGGTTGCATTGGCTAGTTTTGATTACAGCCTAGCATGCAGCTACGGTTAAGCAGCTGACTAATATTAAAGCTTCTGTCATCATAAAGAAGACCCAAAATTCATTTGCCACTCTCTTAAGAGATCCCCACGCATGAATGGCCTTCTGTGCATTTTGATATAATGTGGAGAGCGGTGCTCTGTCCGAACCCACATTTGTTGGATGTGTCTTCTCACACCAGTGGGGTTGGCAATCAACCCAGTTAAATACGTGCAGCAGAGGTGGAGAGCCTCATGTCTCTTAATCTGGATGTGGCCCTCATGTCTCTTAATCTGGCTCCTCTAGGCTTCACACCTCAAGTATCTTTGCCTGGCTGGAATAGGTCCTTAAACTCCGTCTCAGGCCTTGTCCGCATGGAAGAGACAGAGGAACATGTGTGTGTCAAAACCTATTGTAGGTTGTACAGCATATTGTAGAAAGGTAAAATTCACATTTCTGGTTCCGCCCACTTTTGCCTCTGGCTCGGGCTACCACTGGCATATGGCCTTCAGAAAGTTGCCCAGAATGCAGTCCTCAGGCTAAGAAAAGTACAGGATTGCAACCTGAGGAATGTGCTTTTTTACATGTGGCAGAGGATTAAAAATCGGTGCTACTTTTGTTAACATTTCATCAGAGGCACTCTATTCAACAGCCAATTTATTTTCCTACCCAAATCTGTATGTCAGCATCTCATAGAGAACTCATACAAATCAGACTTTTCTCCCTTTGGTAAGGACCCCGAAGGTTTCCACCAAAGAACTTGAGAAAAGACACTCTGAGTAGTTGTAAATATTAACCTACAAATTCAAAATAATTAGTGAAGGACCATATGAAAACAAATAAAACCCAAACTCCTCAAAAACACATTTATGCCACAGTAGATTCTCTGTGATTATTGTTTTCGTCCCAGGCCCAAAAGATGAGAATTTAACTTGTTTAGCTCAGGAAACTATGTCATGCTTAGCTGAACTTGTCAGTGTCAGCAAAGGCCTGCAGACTTAAAGCATGAAAGAGGCCAGGCCACAAAACCTATATAACTGTATAAAGCTAAAAAAAGGTAACAGCACCACAGTACAATCCTAAACATGCTCATTCAGAAACAAGGACCTCTTCTTCCAGTGGGTCTTACACCTAGGCAGGCCTGTTTAGGATGGCAGCCTGAAAGATTTGCGTTAGATCTACTATTGTAAATGTCAATGGGAAGCCTTCACTCAAAGCAGAGGCATGCTGAAATCAGCCTCGACACAAACACCTAATTATTGGAAATGCAAAGACTAGCAGCCTCCTCCAAACAGCAGCAGACTGTCAGAATTAAGAAGATGCACACAACTTCAGGCACTCCTGGATGCAACTGTTAATTTGGATCTGTTTCAGCTTGGCCTATTTTCAATACAGAAGCCATCTTGGGCACCCTGATTGATGACATGTTAACCAGCAGGACAGAGGGAGTGTGCCCTGCCAATTTTCCTCAATCCCTCAGAGGCTTCTGATAACATCAGCCATGGCACCCTTCAGTATAGGCTCTCTGGTTTTCATCCAAAATTCAGTATAGGCTCTCTGGTTTTCATCCAATACCTCTTAGTAGGAGACCTACTGAAATTAACCAAAGGATCATAGAGTTGGAAAGGACCACAAGAATCATCTAGCCCAACCCTCTGCAATGCAGGAATCTTTCACCCAACATGGGGCTGGGACCCACTGCCCTGAGATTAAGTCTCATGTTCTACCAACTGAACTACCTGGCCATGACTAACCTGCATTCACCGACTTCAATGGGCCTACTCCGAATAGTACTCGGTTTGATTTGACCCTCTGGATAGGGAGTTGAAAAAACAGTGTTTGAGTGATCTTCCACCTCTCTGGAGGGCCCATTTCAGAATATGATACTAAAAGACTAGACTTCAGCTCTGTGGCATCCCCCTCCCACTTTTTACAACCACAGAATGAGATGTCTTCTGAAGGTGGACGGCATTAATATTTTCACAATTCCCTCCCCTTTCTCTCACATTCATGTGAGGAAGTGCCGAGTCATTCTCAGAATCAGTTGTGGACTGGATGTCAGCCAATAAACTAAAGCTCACCCCGACAACAAAGAACATAAGAACAGTCTTCTGGATCAGGCCAATGGCCCATCTAGTCCAGTATCCTATTCTCATAGTGGCCAGCCAGGTGCCTCTTTTGGGAAACCTTGAAGCAGGATTCAAGCACACTCTCTTCCTGTTGTTTCCGGCAACTAGCCTTTGGATGCATTACTGCTGCCAACTGTGGCAGTACAGCATCATAGCTAGTAGCCACTGAGAACCCTCTTCTCCATGAATTTATTTGCCTAATTCTCTTTTAAAGCCATTCAATGTTGTGGCCATCACTACCTCCTGTGGGACTTCCACAGTTTAACTACGTGCTGCATGGAGAAGTACTTCCTTTTAGTATTTGTCCTGATGTGCTGTCAAGAGATGGTTCATCTGTCCAACCTGTTCTTGATGGGGCTGCACTCCCGTCAAGGATCAGGAACGCAGTCTCTGGTGACATTGGGTACATTTCACCAATCGAGTTGGTACACCAGCTTGCAACCCCACCTGGACAGCAACAGCCTGGCTACGGTTAGCCAAGCTCTGGCACTAACCTCCAGGTTAGGAGACCCTTATTCAACCTCACAGAGCTACAATTCCCTGGGGAGAAGGGGTGCTTCTTAAACCACTCTTGAGAATTGTATCTCTGTGAGGGCAATGGGGTCTCTCCTGTTAGGCAGGTTAGGCTGAGACATTGTCAAACTGAGGGGCCGCCGCAAGCCCTTTTATCAGAGCACTAACACAACACAGTATGTACGTAATATTAAAAAATTACAGCCGTGAAATGACTAAGCAGCAAGCTGGCCGGGTGGCGTGTTTAAATGCTAAAGATCAGAAGCTGTTTTATAATAAGCTCTCTTTTTTTTTTTAATTTCTCATTCTTCACAGCTGTGTGCCACAAGGCCTGTGAGGGGGGGGAACGGTTTATTCGGCACAACTCTGCCAGAGCACGATGACTACCTCCCTATTACACATTCAGCAAACCCCCTCAGAACACGAAAAAGTGTGGTAAGAGTGAATGGAGCATATGGAAAGAACTGGAGCACAGGCAGAGACAGCAATAGCTATGCAGAATCCCCCACATTTGAGTCAGGCTCCTTCTTGGGTGGTAAGGACAGATTGCACAGAGCAAACTCCTTCCAAAGGCAATCTCTAGGATGGGAAAAAAGGAAACCGAGTTGGCCTGCTTTCACAAGGTTGAAGATCAAGACACGGACGCCAGACACAACTGCATAAACTCCAACATATCCAGAGACAGCTGTTTGTGATGCAGGAGTCTTAGAGGGTAAAATAAACTCTGAGCAGATTCTCACTGGGGCAAGCGAAACAAGGCCTTATAGGGCCACAAGACATCCCATAAGCTACTTACAAACTTGTACTCTCAGAATAACTTTTCCATGCTGTGTAAAATACACCCATCTGACAAAATAGGAACCCTTGCTTTGTGAGGAACTGCGTAGCATTGAGAAGTTGCATCAGGAAAATGCCATAATTAAAAGCAGCTCCACACTTTACATGGAAAATGTATCTGTTGCGCATACGGTAGTGATTCCTAAAGCATACGCATAAACTGGGGGAGAAAGGGAGCATCTAGAAAACCCGACTGAGATGGATTTCCCCAAAGGGCATATTGAGGCTTTCAAAGACGCGCCATCCACACTTTACATGTTTGCTACAGTAAACACCCAGTTTACATGCAGCAACATGTTTGTCACATGAAGTGTGGAGCTAAAGCTAGTTAAGTAGTTTCAAACCCAGCTTAAACCCATTAAGCATTGTGAGGAGATGAATTGAACCAACAGATTTGAGCTTGAGTGATTCTAGGCCTACTAAGATCAACTAGATCAACTAAATCAACTTGAAGCTTAAAAGACAAATGCTACCATAATCCAATCAACAGTAATTAATGTGCCCAACAGAGAAACCAGGGGGCCCCAAGACCAAATCCCTACTGAGCTGTGGATGAGCTTAGACTAGTCAGTCTCTCTCAGCATAACCTACTTCACAGGGTTGTTGTGAGGATTAAATGTGGGGGGGGGGGCTCACTGCACCCCTGAGCAATTTGGGGAAAATGAAAGATTGAAATTAATAAATCAGCAAATAAAAGGTCATAGTGGCAGCAACATGTACCAGCTCTGTCCACAGACATAACATTTCTAAGAGTCAACAACAGTGTTCTGCTAGTATTGACCCCCTACCAAGGCAACTTCCAGTATTTTATAATCTCAGTTTTAAGGAGAGAATTGCAATAAGAATCCCCTTAAACAAAACAGGTTAAGGACAGAGGAAAATGACAATTAAATATAGCATCTGGGAATTGAAAAAAGAAAAACAGGCTTCTTTCTTCAATATAATTAAAGTTTCTGTGTTATTTCAACAAGGTATGAAACACACAATATTTTTTACCATACCAATACTGTGGGGTATATAATTATTTGAGTTTCATGAACCTTTTCACCCAGCAGAATGAAGAACAGCCAATTCTCAACTGCAACACAAGGTGTCAAATGTAAGGATGTTTAGCCACTGAGTGACCTGGTCACAACAGTACCTGTGTGTATATATCTCCAGCTCAAACATGCAATAAATAGGGCAGCAGTGGGCTACATACAGTTGTAACACCTCAAAACCTCTGCTACATCTTTTGAAAGGAATAGTGGCAGAGTCAAACTTGACTGATATAATCACAAAACATGGGCAAGAACAAACACCATCATTTACAGGAAGTAGCACAGCAGTATTTTTAAAAGACAAAAATCAATATATGAGCATACATAAGTCTTCAGTCTCATTTTCAGCTCCTAAGGCTGAAATCTTATACATACTTCCCTGGGAATATGCCCTGATTAAATCAGTAAGACATTCTTCTGAGTAGACGTGCATAGGAGTGCACTGCCAATCCCTAATCCTGTTCATCAGGAAATATTAATATTGCAAGTTCAACAGCCTTATTATTCTTCCATCTGTCACCTCTTCCAGATAACTCTTCAAGAGAACATACTGAATGTATTTATTCAGAACACTCGCAGCGCCACAAAATTATATAGGGCAGGGGCTAAAAGCACAGGATTCCTTTATTTAAAGCTTCACAAGTCACCAATCCAAACCTCCTCTTGTCCTCTTGCCAAGGAACTGCAGCTGCCAACAATACAATGCAATGACATTTGCAGCAAATACTTCGGGGGGTGTAAAGCAAAATATTTGTTTTTAAATGCATTCTACAAATGTAATAGAATTATTCAGTGCAGGATTTCAGGCAAAGACTTTTGCGGGGGGGGAGGAGTGCCATCCTCGTCCTCGACATGCCTATGTGGGCATGCAATACCTATGTGGGCATGCAATGCCTATGTGGGCATGCAATGCAATGCAATGCAACACACCTGGATGCTTAAGGTAAGCTGTTAAACTCAGGATGGAGAAAAAGCACTTGGGGCATTTCGATGTGTCCTCCTTTACCCACAACCTGAGCCAGGGAGGACGTGGTCCACGTTTTCGGGTCGATCTCCTTATTCACACTACTAAAGCCTTACCTGCTGGTCGCACTCTGGGCAGGACTTGGTGGCCATCTTCACTTTCTTGGCCCTGCCTGCAGACATGCTCCTTGCCTGGTCTCGCGCACAGCAGCAGATGCTACTTACTGCTCAGCTTGCAAAGGAGACACAGAGAGACCGAGAGCGAGCCGCCCCTCCCACCTGGATGGAACTAAGCCCTCGCGCCAATCACAGCCGGTAGCAGTCGCCGCCGCCGCGCACGCGCCTGCCCACACTCCCCCCTCCCTCCCCTTCTGTGCGCGCGCGCGGGCTGGACCTCCAAAGCTCCGCCGGCGGCCCGACCACTGCCAAACCCTGGGGACGCTCGTGCGTGCGTGTGCGCGCGCGCGCGGGCACAACGGAGGCTTTTCAAAGCCGAAACAGGAAACCGTTTTCCTACTGCCAAAAGCCACACCTCTTTATCAGTTGCGAGAGGTAAAGGGGCGGAGCTTATGAAATGACAAGGCTCGTTTTCACTCTGGGATTGGTGGAATTAGATATGAAAGACGGCGCCGAGGGTGGGGGCAAGAGGGGAGGGCTTGGAGAGTCGCCTCAGTGACGGTTTGGGGGTTGATGGAGCAGAAGGGGAAGGGGATACGGCTGAGGAGGAAAAGGCGGGAAATACATCAAATAAAAGAAGCAGGCATGGATTAGAAACGGGGGAGAAGGGGACGACGACATATTTTTAAAAAAAAAGTTAATATTCAGTTTTCGATTATTATTTTTCAAAATTCAAAAAAGTTCAGTAAACTCACATAGATCATACTTGTGCAAATCATATCAACACTGAATATACAATATCTTAAAAATAAAAAGAGTAGCATCTATTTACAAAGGCAGCAAAGAAAAACATTTGAAACATAATTCAACTTATTCTCTTATTAACAGCGCCATCCTAGGCATGCCTGCTCATTATAAACACATTTTACTATTCATATTTTTATTATTATTAAGAGTATTTATAGACCGCTTAGTATCTGGAGGTCTCAAAGATAGAAAAAAGACACAGGAGGAGCACACCCTTTTTCTTTTCTTTTTTTACACCCCTCAGTCATTCTGATTCTTCGTGTGGCAGGATAGCTAGGGGATTTTATTTTTTAAAAAATGAGGTGCTTATTCAGTTTTCAAAAAGAACAACATACAAACAAGATAATTATAATTTTTTTAAAATGACCAATGGAGTGCATTATTGAAGTTAGAATAAAATAAACAGAAGAGCCATACAATAAAATAGATTCTGCGAAAGGACATTTTTGAATAAGTGTCACATATTGATATGGTAAGCTTGCCACATAGAGACGTGTTGTTGGGCGCCCATGCAGCACCATATTTTTTGTCTCAAAAACACACAAATGGAAACAAGACAACATCAAAATGGTCTTGTTTCATAACTCAGGGAAGGCAATGCCCCACACCCTCTCAAACCTAGGGATGTTAGGGGGTAACTAGTCCTTGCTGAGTGCCCTTAAAGACAAAACTTGAAAGCCTGGTGATTAAATTGTTACTGGTTCCACTCCAGCTCTCTTTGGGCAAGATCCATAGCTCCATGGTAGGGGATCAGCACTGAATCCAGGACATCCCATTTTCAATCTTTGGCATCTCCAGGTTCGGCCAGGAATGTCTCCTGTCTGAAACTGGAGAGCTGCTGCCAGTCAGAGTAGACAATACTGAGCTAGATGGCCGGACTCAATACAAGGCAGCTTCCTATGAATGCTTGCAGGGGTGGGGGTGGGGAGGCTGCATGGCCTTTTGTACAGTACTAGCAATCCAGAGTGACTTTAATAGCAAGGTTTGTAGATAAACTCCTGCTGGAAACAGCACACTTCCAAAGCCTCAAGGGGAAAGGAAGTTCTAAATTGGGGGAGTCATCAAATATAGAACCATGGGGTTAATTCTTATGGATTCATCTATCTGAATCAAGGAGATACTCAAACCACACTCTGCAAAATATAGTATGTTACACAGGGCTGCCATACGTCCAGATTTTCCTGGACATTACAGGGATTTCAAAGGGGGAATTGACATCTGGGGGGAATTTCCAAAAGGCGGCACTTTGCCCTGGATCTTAGGCAAGTCAATTTTCTACAACTTTTGGGGTGTCCTGGTTTTTACATTTTGAAATTTCCACAAAATGGTATTCACAAAATGATATCATAATTGGTTCACACAGGACAGATTCCAAAGACTCAGAGCATAGACACTGTTCAAACAGGCTTCCAGCTCAAAGCAAAGGTTGTAACTAGGGATGGATGAACCTGTCACTTTTGTTTCTCTACATTTCTCATTTTTCCAATCTTAAATCCAATTCTTCACATTTCTGTAACAAGTTAAAAAAACAAACATGAAAATTAGTCAACGTTTCAGGGCAAATTTCTCCTAATAAACACATTTTTCTATGTAATCTTTGTAAACATTATTGTAAACAATTTGCCCTAATATAAAGGATTTTTGTATGTTATTTTCACTAGTGTGTTTTATGTACATTACCCTCCAAACTATGCATTTTTGCATATATTGTTTGGTTGGAGAACTGCCTCACAAAATTTGGAGAAGTGTAAATTTTGAAGGATAGCTGTGTTTCAATTCATACGTTGGTTCAAGAAGTGCAAATTAGGTAGGTTCACTTTACAATGCAAAAGAAAAAGAAATTTTCCTCCATCCCTAGTTGTAACTTAATTTGAAGATATTTCTCACAGACCCATGTTTTCTCATATGTATTCAACAGAGACCCACAGAGACATTCTTCTGCCTGATATTTGCTATTGCCATATTCTTGTGCTCTTCAACATGAAGCACTTTAGTTTGCCGCTGAAATGATATGGGTGAATGCCAACAGAAGTGAAGTCCTTCACTTAAAATGGAAAAAAATAAACAGCTCAAGCAAAAACATCTGCCAAAGTAAAGCAAGTTTAATCTTGTCTCTTCTGCGTAGCTTCCAAATGATTTCCTCATACATTCAGGTACTATACTTGCTGCAGGGGCCTAGCAAAGAGGTTTTCTTCACAAGTCCTTGTAGCGAGGCTGTCTTCCTGATTTGTCTCTGTGGTGTTATTCAAGGACAATGACTTTTACACATTAACCACTTTCACAGCTGACTGCTCTATAAAAATGCAAAGTGATCACAAAAATAAAGGAAATTAAGAAGACACTTTAAACTTTAGGACAGAGATGAGTAACAAAGATGATAGTGATAGAATTTTGATAACCTCTGTTGTTTTCATAAAACAAGCAGACCTTCTAGTCTACATAATTGAGTAAAGAATTCAGAATCCATCACCTCTCTGCCCACAAGATAAAGAATCAGGGCAAAAGAAGCATTTAATGGGCAAAACAGCCATATGTGAGGATTATAAACCTATATTTGTCATGTCTGGCTCTACCATTTGTATTAAACTCCTCTCCCATTTTTTCAATGTTAATACTATTATTTTGTTAGTAAAGGGTAAAGGGACCCCTGACCATTAGGTCCAGTCGTGGCCGACTCTGGGGTTGCGGCACTCATCTCACTTTATTGGCCGAGGGAGCCGGCGTAGCTTCCAAGTCATGTGGCCAGCATGACTAAGCCACTTCTGGTGAACCAGAGCAGCACAGGGAAACGCCGTTTACCTTCCCGTTGGAGCAGTACCTATTTATCTACTTGCACTTTGCCGTGCTTTCGAACTGCTAGGTGGGCAGGAGCTGGGACCGAGCAATGGGAGCTCACCCCATCGCGGGGATTCGAACCGCGACCTTCTGATCAGCAAGCCCTAGGCTCTGTGGTTTAACCCACAGCGCCACCCAGATATTTAAAAATTCCTACATATTACATCTTTTCCCACACCCTGCCTGGGTAGCTCAGTTGGTTAGAGCATGCTGCTGAAAACACCAGGGTTGCAGATTTGATCCCCATATGAGATAGCTGCATATTTCTGCATTGCTGGGGGCTGGACTAGATGATCCTCAGCGTCCCTTCCAACTCTAAAATTCTATTATTTTAATACTTCCCCCCTGAGAATACGTATTTATTTTATACATCTTTATTAAAGAGCCCCTAAAAGTTTTTACAATGAAGACCTTAGTCATATCTGG
Source organism: Podarcis pityusensis (assembly GCF_964106645.2). NCBI lineage: Eukaryota > Metazoa > Chordata > Lepidosauria > Squamata > Lacertidae > Podarcis > Podarcis pityusensis. Next base: position 58,719,938 of record NC_138033.1, on the reverse strand, counting down.
GAACAACCTACTAATTCCATGCACCTAACACAGAGAACATCATATTTAAGAGGGGAAATTCCACCTTACAATTATGCAATGTTCTTATTTTGAACAAAATGTTAATTCATTTCTTCTCATTCTGTTTCCACACTTTGATTTCATAATGCATCCAGGAGGATGAGGTCTCCAGGCAGGGGAATCTCTCTGAAGATTATTGCTTTAGACAGCCCATAGACCTGTCAACATTATTACAAAGATGTACTTGCAATGCTGTCTTTTCCAGTGTAGGCAGCATACAATAATCTTGGCTCTAGAAGTGATGTAACTCATAGGAGCTGCTTCCAGTGGCAGATTTCAAGCACCATTAAAGGACTGAAGATTTTATGCTATTTAATGTATTAGTATATATTTATCATTAAGGAAAAACATAAATCAGACTTTATACATTGGCACCAAAATATATTGGAAAGGCCCTTCCCTTTACTTATTCAGTTACATAAAGTTATCCCTTCTCATCACTGTCTAATTTTACTGTGCCAGCATTAGTATATTATTTTCTTTTTATCTTTTTTAAACTTAGTAACATTTCAGAAATATTGTCAGAAGCAGTGCCTAATAATTTCAGCTATCCTCTTTGCACTTATATATAGCCTTCGTTTATAGTTCTTGCTTGAACTTAACTCTCTCCATCCTAGATGGGAAAGCAAAAAACAAGGGCATAGTTGCTCCACACCTGCAGAATGCTAAATGCTTATTACTGTACTGTATTTGCACAATGCATTTATTAAGTTCTCTAGTGCTTCACATTTCACAGTGCAGACAGTACAGAAGAGAAGTATTTTCCTGCTGAAGGTTTTGCTAACTGCAGCTGTTTGAAAACATAGGTGCGAATGCACCCTGAATAATATTCACAAATGGCTTGTCTTCAGATTAAAATGAGATGCTAAGGCTAAGAAATATGGCATATAAAGCCATCTAGGAAGTTCCCATATGAGCTGTGGGTTGGACCAGGGACCTTGCAATACATGCCTTTTAATAAAGAACACTCCAATTATGCACCTAGTTACTGAGATAATTAATCTCTATTTTTAGAGCATATCAACTTTTCTCATTTTGGCTCAGAATAACACTGGCTGTAGCATGCTATTCAAACATTCTTCCTCTGATATATACATTGTAGCAAAAAATAAATAAAAAATAAACTCGCATACAAAGTGAGTTTAATTCCTGAACAAAAACTAGACGGAATGGGTAGCAGTCAACTAAGTTTTACTCAGAGTAGACCAACTGAAATTAATGGACTTAACTAAGTCATGTTCATTAATTTCAGTTATTTACTCTGAGTAAAATTTAGTATAATACCAACGAATGAAACGGTTATCCCTTGGGGCATTAGTTAAATGAGGCCTGGAATGTTGTTAGTTTTCTTTTTAATTTAATGAAGCACCTATAGCCAAAGTACTTGTTTGATCATACTAGATTTCTCCGAACCAAGAATGTAACAACACAGTCTCTTTACTTAATTAACTTGACACACACAAGTTATTTGTGCAACAGTCAGAAATTTAAGTAAACATCAAAACTGGTGAAGACAGAGTATTTACATCATTATTTTACAAAGGTCATAGTTCTGCCAATAGTTCTCATGCAACATCAAAGATTACCAACCTGCACAGCAACAACAATATCCAGCAGCTTTTTGTTAATCATAGAGATGGCATTGTTGTGTCACAGCCTACAGTGCTGCATACTGAGACACGTACAACTGATGAATCAGAAGATTTTGGAAATTCATTTTAAATCAAAGTACTTCTACGTAATTGGCTTGTGAATCAAACTTACAGGCAGTGCAGCTTGTAACACTGACAAGCGATCCTATACCTGCATATACAGAAGGCACATTGAATTCAATGGGTATAGGATTGTTGCCTACGGTTGCAATTCTGTACATGATTACCTGGAAATAAATCCCACTGAAATCACCAAGACTCATTTCTGAGTGGACATGACTAGGATTTTGCTGTTGCTTCTGTGTAGATATGCATGGGCCTTTTCTACATATTGTTAAAACAGCCTTTAAATTTGTTGGCATCTGTCTTGGGAGACAATGGAAGAATGCGCCTGGAGATAAAATTAAACCACTGGAGAGTTACAGCGCCTGCTCTGGCTGTAGAGACCAATGCAGGAGAGACATGTTTTATTGCAGGTGGGGCAGATATAGGCATCTGGTTTTGCTTCTACAGGTGCACTATGGCATTTCTTCTTTTTGCACTCCTCCCAGGAGTCATTCCTGCTCTAGTCACTGCTGTGGATACACAAATTGACTGTCTCCAGGCAAGGGATTCCCATAAGGCGGGGTTGATGTTGCCAACACCTTTTGCAGATATCTTTGTAACGTAGAGTTTTTCTGCCCACAAGCCCATTGTCTGAAGCCAGCTCCCCATAGAGTATGTCCTTGGGGATTCTGCCATCTTCCATTCTGTGTAGATGAGCTTTAAATGGTTCAGAAATATTCAATTCCCCTTAAAATCTTTTTTTAATCAAAAAAACAAGCAGTGTGTATATTATAATATATGTACAGTGGTACCTCTGGTTGCGAACGGGATCCGTTCTGGAGGCCCGTTCGCAACATGAAAAGAGCGCAACCCACAGCGGGGTGTCTGTGCACGCGTGGGTTGCAATTTGCCGCTTCTGCGCATGCGCGTGACGTCTTTTGCACTTCTGTGCATGCGCGAGCAGCGAAACCCAGAAGTAACCCTTTCCGGTACTTCCGGGTCACCATGGGATGTAACCTGAAAGAACGTAACATGAAGCACACGTAACATGAGGTATGACTGTATTCAAATTAATTATATGCCCTCTTCTCAAGCATGTGCACTGGATTTTGTAAGAGATGCCAATTAAATGCGTCCTGAAGGGCTGTCATATGAAAGCATGTGCTGGATTTGGTTATTCTCTATGTAAAGCCTTATGTGCCATGTGCTGTAGATTAGTACACACAACTATCATTCATAGTGAATAGAACATCATTGTTGTCAATTATTATTTTCTTGTTGGCCGCACAAATGTATGGACCCATCCAATACCCATGATGGCTATGCTCTGCCTCCACAACTGGAGGCAGCAAGGTCTCTGAATACCAGTTGCTGGAAAACACAGGAAGGAAGAGAGCTCTTGTGCTCAAATCCTGCTTGCTGGTTTGCTACAGGCATTTGAATGGCCACTATGAAAACAGTATACAGTATACTGATCCAGCAGCTTCTTATTACAGTGGTACCTTCAGGTTACATATGCTTCAGGTTAGGTTACATACGCTTCAGGTTACACACTCTGCTAACCCAGAAATAGTGCTTCAGGTTAAGAACTTTGCTTCAGGATAAGAACAAAAATTGGGCTCCGGCGGCGCGGCAGCAGCAGGAGGCCCCATTAGCTAAAGTGGTGCTTCAGGTTAAGAACAGTTTCAGGTTAAGAACAGACCTCCGGAACGAATTAAATACTTAACCTGAGGTACTACTGTACTTTCAATATACACTTACCTGGGAGCAAGACCCATGGCTCTCAAATTTACATATAAAGTCATCAGACTGCATAGTTATTTTCCATGTCAAAAATGTAAGCATCATTAGTGGAAAAACACTGTTGCTGAACAGGCCCAATTAATTGTGCAACAGGTCAATGCTGTTCTCTTATCGTTGCTGGTGGCTTATATTGAGTCATAAATGCTCTTCCTTGTACAAAAGTGGTTGTACTCCCACTTTTTCTTTCTTTGCTTTAGCCTTAGGGCCTTAATCCTAGGCACATTTACTAGAGGGGAACTACCTTTGAAAATCTGTTTTGAGAATAGGACAAGCCACTCACATCTTGTGCAAGCTTCTAGCCAGTTGATAGATACACAGGATAAGTGCCGGTTTTACGTATAAGCTAAACAAGGTATAGCTTAGGGCCCCACTCTTTTGGGGGGCCCAAAAAAATTTAAAGGGGAAAAAAATGGATGTACATTTCCAAAATATAAGATAAAAAACAAATAAAATAAAACCTGCATACAGCAACAGTGGCAAATGGTTTTAGATACCTAGTAGGTCCATAAATTACCATATAGCTTATATTCAACACAAAAAAACAACAACAATTTGTTTTTGACAAAGGACAGCTGGACATATAAAGGGCCCCATTACCTTCAGTAGCTTGGGCCTCATCAAACCTAATTCCACCCCTGCACAGGATGAAGCAACATGAGGATTTAACCTTGTCCAGCTGTAGGTAATAATACTGTATTAACAATCTTATTTTTCACTGCTGAAAGTTTCTGAGCAACATCCAGAGATTTCATTGTGGGGAGGGGGGAGTTGGACAAATTTATGAAGGATAAGGCTACCAATGGCTACTAACCATAATATGTATGCTCTGGTTCCAAAGAATCATAGAACAAAAGAGTTGGAAGGGACCACAAGGGTCATCTAGTCTGACCCCCTGCAATGCAGGAACCTTTCTGCACAATGTGGGGCTCGAACCAGCAACCATGAGATCCATGATTGGAGGCAGTAATGTTTCTGAATACATTGCTGGAAACTGTAGACTGTTGAGTTCTGGCCTTGTTTGCAGGCTTCAAACAGGCACCCGGCTGGCCATCGTGAGAACAGGATTGTGGACTAGGCTCTTCTTATATCCTTATGGGTGAGTTTTACAGTGCAGCCAAGACACTTTACAGTTTTTATCTTAAACAAGTTTCTCTGGATGTCACATCCAGCTCAGTGGAGCCATATCCCTAGAAATTGTGATTAAGTGTGCCTGCAACAGAATGTTGCAGTATAGCTGCACCTGTACAGTGTGCTGCAAGCCATGCCCTTTATTAGGATACTCCATTCCACCCCCTAGCCCTGTACTCTGTGACCACAAAGCCTGTTGAGTTTTCATTGGGTTGTATTTAGAGAAGGCTTTTCCCTTTGTTTTTCTCTCTGTGTGAGATTTTTACTGGTGTATACTTTGGCGTTTCCTGCAGCTGGTTCCATTGTCGCTGCACAATCATCTGCACACGGATAATGACCACGCTATTAGTATGCACAGGACACGACAGGATTGTAGCCTTTATCACGGGCTTTGAAATTGCAGGCGCATTTCTCTTCCAGGTTCTCTTTAATCCATGCCCTGTTTGCGCGACCTGGGGAGCCTTCTTCAATTTGGAACTGCACCGCCGTGGGGGAAAGAATAATTACGCCAACGTTTCTCAAATAGCCTCGCCTTTTAAAATTAAAAGCCAGCAAACTACACAAGCTACTATTTAAGGAGATGGCATTTTAGACGTGGCGTGATCTCCCCATTATTACCCACGCAGCCAACTCCATCCCACATCCTCGCAAGCACAATGACAAAATACAAGCACAAGGCTGCTCTACCTAGGAGGGGATTCTGGGCGTGGTAGTTTTATATGTCACCACCTGGTGCTACTGGGTTGGCTCAGCTAGAGGCAAGCAGGACTACAAGACCCACCAGGCAGCGCGGCTGACAGTCCTGGCTGGTGCAATCTCTTATCTCCACAGGCGGTAGCGGGGAAAAGAGGGTCTTGGAGGGGCGGGCTTGCAGTTGGGGGTGTCTCGGGTCTTTGGCCGGATGGGATTTCCCCGGACTTTGCTCCTCTGCAGAGAATACAGATTGCGACTGCGAGGACCTAATCCTTGCAGTGCTGGGAGTCTTCCTCCTCATTGGGCGAGAGCATAACTGCTCTTTCTTGTAAAGACCCAACTCTGCCCTCTTTCCGTCAAGTTGCTTGGAAGCTTGGAGGAGGAAAAAAAGAACCTTGCCAAGCATGCACTTGTACCCGGGCAACGTTGATTTTATTTTATTTTAAAATTTTGCTCGTGAGGTCTTACTGCACCTCTGTTGCGAAATAACAGTGGGTTATTTGGGGGGTGTTTTTGTTGTTGCTTTTTTTTAGAGGTGGATGTGATTGCTTTCCCCACCACCTCTGGAATTTGCACCCTCCAAGGGGGAGCATGCATCGCCTCTCGGGACTCGCGAAAGAAGCCGCTCGCCCGAGCAGCAAGAATGAACGGACAGAGGCGGCCGTGCGCTTCGTCTCCTCGCTCGTGGCCGGCAACAAGCAGCCGAGATCGGCCGCCCGGCCCCGCCGGCCGCCGGGGAAAGACTGGAGCAGCGCTGCCAAGGCCTCTGCGATACCGATCAAGGAGAAGCAGACCCGAGAAAAGATCCTCACGCTGGAATCCATGAACCCCCAGGTCAAAGCGGTGGAGTACGCCGTGCGGGGGCCCATCGTCTTGAAAGCGGGCGAGATCGAGAACGAGCTGCGGAAGGTAAGCGGGTGGGGAGCGGCGGGTTTCGGCTGCCTGAATGAATTAGCTTTGTTGCAATGGGGAAAAAAGGGTGGAAAAAATAAAGACATCCCCTATTTGCATGCGGGAAATGACACCCCCCTCCCGGAAATATGTGCCTAATGACTCTGGTACTAGAAGTGTCATAGGCATAACAGTTGGTACCTGGCCGGTTTCAACGGAGAAAGAGGTTGCTTTTGTTCCTTTCCCTTTCACGCCTCCCCCTCCCCCTCCGCCGCTTGCAGCTCTTCTCGCCGCCGGCCTGGGCCGCCGCCCCCGGGCCACTCCTCCGCCGCTGCGGCTCTTGATTGGGGCAGGCGAGGGAGGCCTGCCAGCCCGCATGGAGCGAAGGAGGCACGCTGCTTTTTGCATCAACAACCGGGACAGAGTTTGGCCCAGGGAGGGAACGCGGCGGAGGCTAGCGGACAACATCTCCGAACGGCATTAATTCTGTTTTACGCACACACTTCAAGGGTTGCGAATGGCCCTGTAACTTTCCAAGCTTCTGGCTTTACTAATTAATAGTTCTAGGGCAATTGCATTACATAGGACAATTGTCCCGGGGAGGGGAGGCAAGCGCAAATCCCCGTCCCAAAAATGGCTGGTTTGGTTCTGATTAAACATGCTTAAGATATTCCTGCAGATCTTGTCCATTATGCTACCAGGCGTATGGAAAGAGAACTTCTCTGGCGTTAATCCTTGGACCTAACTTTCCATGGCCGCCCTTGCTTTGAATAAAATTACACTTACACCATTTTAAAATAACAGCCATGTTCGAATACTGGTTTCAGTAGAATACTGTAAAAGCTTTTGCATAGAGTGATCCTATGTGTGCTTACTCAGAAGTAATCCTAGTGGGGTTTACTGAGTGTTTTAAGGATTGCAACCTTAATTGTAGAGCCTACAGTTTTCACTGAAGTAAGTTCAATGGATTTCAGCAGAACTTGTTTCCACGTAAATAGGTTTGTGACCATGGAAATAAAGTTTTGCTGGAAAAAAAAATCTTTGAGGTAATCATGTTAGCATAGATTTATTTTTCAGTAATATTTTCCAAGATAGTTTTTGAGAATCTTCACTTTGTTTTCTTACCACACTAAAAAGTTGGGTCTACTTTCAATTAGACATTTTTTGGGATGGGCGATCTACAGGCACGTAAAACTGACATCAGGAAAGAACAGTAAAAAGTGCTTTGTTTTAAAGAATTAAGAAACTAGAATGATGAGCTTCAAGCTGCATATCATATCCATTTTTATTTTTTACAGCCTAACATTTTTGCTAGGCAATCACTCAGAACTCTTTTTTAAAAAGCCAACCAAAAAAGCAAATATCCCCCTCCCACAATCTGTGTCATCCAATTGCGTCATTTTGTGATCAGATACTTTATAAATTAATATTTACTTTGCTTCTGCCTCTGCCGCCCTCTGATGTAATCAATGACTCCTTTGTCTTATGTAAAGGGGTAATAGATAACTGGTCAGTTTTTCAGAAGGTTAGCCATGCTAAGTCTGTTCCAGCAAACCCTGACACCACGATACATGTAATAAATTTTAAAGGCGCCATGAGAATCTTTGTTTGGTTTTGCCATTCAGTGCTTCGTTTGCAGATTCTTTAGAGTTAACCTGGAGTCAGTTCCTGTTACAGAAAGAAACCACTATAAATTAAACTCTTCCATTGCATCTCTCACTTCTGAATCCCTTTCTCCGGCTCATATGTTTTATGTTTTCTCAGATTGTTTCAAATCAATAGTCCTTTCTGAATGATGTTAAAATATTTTTATTTGTATAACACCTCAAAGTATTCAGCTGTTTCACAAAGCTCATTTTGTTGCCTTACCTCTTTAGTTGTTTAAGTCGGTAACATCCTACTTATTGCAAATGGAGAGATTGAGGAGAACAGAGAGGTTTGCCTGACTTAGTGATTCATACCTAGGTTGTTTGGCCCTTTGCTTGGCTATGCTTGGATCCTATCTCAGAAGTTGTATGCCCTTAATCCCCAAAGCATTGGGAAACTTGCAACAATGGAACATATGCCTATAGTAACTGTCAGAATTGACCTTGGGTTGGGCCCAGGTACCTTTTGGCTTAATACCTTGGTTTTTTCCCCTCCAGTGGATATTAAAACAATGTTTGCTATTTTACAAACTGTTTTTCCCACTGATCTAGAGAACACTGCTAATTAAGATAATTTCATTTTAGTGCATTGTTAAGCCCTACTTCAGGGATTAAGAAACTTGGTGCCTTCCAGATGTTGCTGGACTCTAACTCGCATCAACCCCAGCCAGCATGGTCAATGGTTAGGGATAATGTGGTTCAAATATTTGGAAAGCCACATGTTCCCCTTGCATAGTGTAGTTCTCAGTTGGGTGACTAAACTTCATGTGAGCCTCCACACAGTAAGCTACCATGTCCTGAAGGAGGCTAGGCTTAGAACCTTTCCAAACATGCTAGACTTATTTGTACAGAGATTTATTATTATTATTTGTATAGAGGAAAGTAATAATGTGCATGAGCCTGCAGCTGCATTCTTCAGGCACAAGTTCAACTCTGAGCTAATGCTTTTTTCAGATTCAGTTTACTTTAGTTGTTTTGCATTTTACTCAGGCTTTAGGGCCATGAGTCTTGATGCGTGTTTGCACATGACCCAAGAATTCACCAGCCGTATACACTGCCAAGATGGGGGAAGAGTAACCTTGGGGGAACTTTTGTTTTGGTTCAGTTTATTTCTAATTAGAAACATAAAACATGGCTGTTTGAAGAAAGGTGGTGTAAAAATGCTTTACTGCACTCCTCTTAAGATCAACCTAAAGGTAAAGGGACCCCTGACCATTAGGTCCAGTCGTGGCCGACTCTGGGATTGCGGCGTTCATCTATGTTTATTGGCCGAGGGAGCCGGCATACAGCTTCCGTGTCATGTGGCCAGCATGACTAAGCCGCTTCTGGTGAACCAGAGCAGCACATGGAAACGCTGTTTACCTTCCCGCTGGAGCAGTACCTATTTATCTACTTGCACTTTGAGGTGCTTTCGAACTGCTAGGTTGGCAGGAGCAGGGACCGAGCAACGGGAGCTCACCCCGTCGTGGGGATTCGAACCGCTGACCTTCTGATCGGCAAGTCCTAGGCTCTGTGGTTTAACCCACAGCGCCACCCGTGTCCCTTAAGATCAACCTACCAAGGTGCTATTACCAGCAATTCGCATTTAGGCTCTCTGTGCACATGTAAGACAAATAAAATGTGCCACCTGCAGGTAGTGTTGGTGTGAAGGGGTGAGTAAATGCATCTGCAACAATTCCTAGGGTGGTATTCAGTGTTAGCCCTACTCAGAATAGTCCCATTGAAGTTAATGGACATGGCTAACTTTGGTTCATTCGCATCAATAGGTCTACTCTGAGTAGGCCTTACTTGAATATAACCATAAGTATGAAATGAGGTCTTTGTAGCAGATAGCGTATTTCCTCGAATCTAATGCTCACATTTTTTGGTCAAATTGCGTTGCGTTCTGACAATGGAGGTGCGTGTTAGATTCAATGACACATTAGACTCGAGTCAATACGGTACTTAGTCACTGCTCTGGTTATTTGACCCTTTATGACCCGAGAGTAAATTTTTATGCAGCATAATTTGTAAATGTTGCACTGCTTTTCCTTAATTTCAGTTGCAGGTAGGGAAATCCTCTTCATCCAATATGCGTAGCACATGGCTGTCTGCAAACATAGAAGGAAGTCATTCATAGCAGTAAAAACCCCATTTTTTAAAGGCTCATGCTGGGTCTATATTTAGTCTAAAACATCATCAGCAACTTGGTGACACTTAACTCAGTTCCATTCTTTACCACTATCACCCTTCCCTCAGACACACACACAAAATCTAAGTGTTATCCAGTGTAGTGATTCCTAGATGTCACTGTGCCAAATTGTGAATGGCCAGAGAATTATAACTAATTTCATACACCCAAGGGGGCTTTTAGTTCGTTGTTTTCAAACAGAAACACAAAAGTTTCCCCACTTCCTAAAGATGTGTGATTGACAGGTGGGTAGCCCCTCCCACTTGTCAAATTTGGCCAATGGTTGTACTTCTATGACAAGGATCTGGCCTGTAGAGCCAAAAAGGTCGGACAGCTCAATGCATTCCTACACATGTCCACTCGGAAGTTAGCCTCACCACTGTATGGATCATGATATAGCATGGAATCAGATTTTCAAAGAACACAATCAAAAGTTCCTCTGGATATGCTCCAAGCCTGGAGGCAGGCTGGCATAATGTTGGACCCCCTTTTGGGCTCTACCAAATTGACTGAAGCCCCCAAAGACTTATTGGCCCCACTCCTTGTGAGCTGCCATTTGTGACCCATGTACCATGTTTGACTTGCTGAGGTGCAGAGCCCTTTCTTGAGCACACCTGAAAAATGCTTTGGATCTATGCCAGCACAGAGGGAAAATGAGTATGTGTGTTTTGTCACAACTCTTGTCCAATTTGCGTACAACATCAACGAGGACGGAGCTTTATTGGCATCGCTTAAGTTATTTCGAGCCTCTCCCAACGAAACATGTTTCTTTAAATAAAAGAGAGAGGGAATAAATCTTTTGAATACATACATGGAATTGTGCCAAGGACACGACTCAACAAGAATCCGGGATCCTGTACCTGGATCCATACCAGAAAAACAAAGTGATACCTGGTTCTGGCCTATGCCATGTTTATTTGCACACAGCCTACCCTTAAAAAGCCCTGCTCATTCCTCCTGTTCCTTACAGTGTACAGTGGTACCTCGGGTTACAACTGCTTTGGGTTACAAACGCTTAAGGTTACAGACTCCGCTAACCCAGAAATAGTACCTCGGGTTAAGAATTTTGCTTCAGGATGAGAACAGAAATCAAGCGGCGGCAGCGGGAGGCCCCATTAGCTAAAGTGTTACCTCAAGTTAAGAACAGTTTCAGGTTAAGAACGGACCTCTGGAACGCATTAAGTTCGTAACCAGAGGTACCACTGTAGTGACCAGGTTTTCCGTACAAGGGATGCAGTTTGATGCAGTGGTTTGGATGACTGACTAGGCCCAGAAAGGTCCAAGTTCAAATCCCCACTTGGCTGGTCTTGAGCAAGTCACTGCAGTATATCTCATCTAACCTACCTCACAGGGGAGTAGGGAAAAACCATGTATACCACATTGAGCTCCTTGAAGGTAGAGGCTGGACAGTATATAAAGGCAATGAAGGCACTGCAGTGTGTCCTTCCTATATCAGTTTAGATTGTAAGCACTTTGTGGGCTTGTTGTTACCCTTTTATATTTATGAAAACTGCTTAGAGGCGTTTTTGCAATCAAGAGGTGTAACAACTTGGTCAAATAAATAAAATGAATTGTTTGCCAGTTGAGTTAGAGGAGAATTGGAAGAATTGGAACAGGAAAGACATGTAGCAAGCAGACGTATGAATTGTGGCAGCTCCTAGTGGGATAGAGAACACCAAATGTTCCCTCCTCCTCAGCTTTCCACAGAAAGGTACAAAACCCTCCAATGTGCTTGTAATGATGGGTATTAGATACTGCATCTCAGACCCTCCAAGTGTCCCTATTTTCCAGAGATAGCCCCGGATTTACAGAAGTCATCCCAATTTCTGATTTGATCCAGAAATTTCCTGCTTTTCCTGAGAACAGCCCTATTGTCATTGCAGAAATGTTGGAAGGGTATGGAGTTATGCAAAGGAGATAAGTAATTATACAACCTTTAGAAGACATCTAAAGGCAGCCCTGCATAGGGAAGTTTTTAAATTTTTAATGTTTTATTATGTTTTTATATATGTTGGAAGCTGCCCAGTTCAGTGGGGGCAACCCAGTCAGATGGATGGGGCATTATTATTATTATTATTATTATTATTATTACTACTACTCCCTATTTTCATTGGAGAAATGGTGGAGGGTATGCTATATACTAAGTGCTGATAGTAATGTGTTGTACATCATAAGCCTGCAGCATGTTTCCCCATGCTAAATTCAAGACTTGAGCCATTGGTTTTACAAGGTAACGCAACGTTACAAGAGAATTGCAGCCTAAAAGACCTGAGGCTTTCCTTCCCCTGCCCTAATTTTATTTTCTTACAAATTATTCCAAATTGACCACTCTCCTTTCAAGGTTCCCTTAATATGAGGAGTAATGTACAGTGACATCCTCTGTTTGTTAGAGGTTTTACTTACAATTAAACAGCATATACATTTTCTTAGATAAATACATACAAATAATAACGTTAAAATGAGGCTATTCATCAGAAAAGCCCATTCACACTTACATTGCTAAGGCATAGCAATATACTTCAGTTCCTTCTAGTTACATCACCCCTTTCTAGGGAGCCGTAAGGCTCATCAAACAGTCCGGTGCCATTTGAGGTCACTATCAAGACTGTTTAGCCTCCCCCTTCAGCTACAGCTCTTGTCGGCTTCAATTACACCGAGATGACACCAGCCCAGAGTAAAGCTGGTTTGACAAGCAGGACAGTTGCATCTGCGGTGAACCTGTTTGATAACAGGAGATTGCATAGGCGCGTGTAGGATTGCACCATTAGAGGTTAGCCCCACTGAGCTCAATGGGGCTTACCCCCAGACAGGTGTGTACAGGCTGGCCCCGTTAGACTGAACTTAGCGGGACTTCCTTCTGAGTAGATGCACGCAGGATCGCACTGCCAGCCTGCCACTGCTTAAGTGCCACAAGGACAGCCGAGGACAGCTTTAAAAGATGCTTTAGATCTATCCAATTACCGCCCGGTTTCGAATCTTCCGTTCCTGGGTAAGGTGATTGAGAGAGCGGTTGCTGAACAGCTTGGTGGGCTTCTGGATGAAACATCGGCTCTGGATCCATTCCAGTCCGGCTTCCGCGCTGGTCATGGGACCGAGACGGCTCTGGTTGCCCTAACAGATGATCTTCGTAGACAGCTGGATCGAGGCGGGTCGGGGCTGCTGATTCTTCTAGATCTGTCAGCAGCTTTCGACATGGTCGATCATGAACTTCTGGACCACCGCCTTGCCGACGTGGGGATCCAGGGCACAGTCCTTCAATGGCTGCGCTCGTTTCTCTCTGGTCGGGGACAGAGGGTGGCGCTTGGAGGGGAATTGTCATCGCGCCACTCCTTGGTGTGTGGAGTACCTCAGGGTGCGATACTCTCCCCGATGCTTTTCAACATCTTCATGCGCCCCCTCGCCCAGCTTGTTCGGAGTTTTGGGCTGGGTTGCCATCAGTATGCCGATGACACCCAACTCTATCTGTTGATGGATGGCCATCCTGACTCGGCCCCAGACACATTGACCAGATGTTTGGAAGCTGTGGCTGGATGGTTACGTGGGAGCCGGTTGAAGCTAAATCCTTCGAAGACAGAGGTCCTGTGGCTGGGACGGGGCGATATGGGATTGGGGGGACAACTCCCATCTCTTGCGGGGACGCAATTAGTGCCAGCACCGTCCGTTAAGAGTTTGGGTGTAATCTTCGACACCTCCCTTTCCATGGAGGCGCAGATTGCAGCTATAACAAAGGCGGCATTTTTCCATCTCCGCCAAGCTAAGCAGTTGGCTCCTTACCTCTCTCGCCCTGACCTAGCCACTGTGATCCATGCGACGGTCACCTCCAGACTGGATTATTGTAACTCGCTCTACGTGGGGCTGCCCTTGAGACTGACCCAGAAACTCCAGCGGGTGCAGAATGCTGCAGCGAGACTCCTTACGGGGTCTTCGCTGCGAGACCACATTCATCCGGTGCTATACCAGCTGCACTGGCTCCCGGTGGAGTACAGGATCAGGTTTAAGGTGCTGGTTTTAACCTTTAAAGCCCTATACGGCCTAGGACCCTCGTACCTACGGGACCGCCTCTCCTGGTATGCCCCACAGAGAAACTTACGGTCTTCGAATAAAAACATCTTGAAGGTCCCAGGCCACAGAGAAGTTAGGCTGGCCTCAACTAGAGCCAGGGCTTTTTCGGCTGTGGCTCCGATCTGGTGGAACACTCTGTCACAAGAGACCAGGGCCCTGCGGGACTTGACATCTTTCCGCAGGGCCTGCAAGACAGAGCTGTTCCACCAGGCCTTTGGCCAGGGCACAGCCTGACTCCCTCCCTCGGCAATCTTCGCGGAGCTCTGGCCCAATAGTTGCCAGTGGCTTGAATTAATTAATTTTATAACGAATGATTTTAGACTGTTGTTTATGCTGTACTTTTGTACTGTTTTATTGTTGTTAGCCGCCCTGAGCCCGGCTTCGGCTGGGGAGGGCGGGATATAAATAAAATTTATTATTATTATTATTATTATCGGTCTGTTATGAAGCTGAATTGACTCGTGCTTAAATTGGTTTTCTCTTACGGGAAAAGAAGGTTGGTTCACAGCCCCATCCTTTGCACATTTTCATGGAAGTTGAATGCAGCTGAGTTCGCTGGTTCTTTATTCCCAAGTTTGCAGTCAGTTGCAGCAATGCTTTGCATAGTTGTTTGGACACAAGTTTTATGCTTCCTAATATATATATCAAAGGTGTTCAGTATTCAGAGACTCAGATTGCTATCTTTACCTGCACTGTCAGAAGCAGTGTGCCTCTGAATCATAGCTGTCAACTTTTCCCTTTTCTTGCGAGGAATCCTATTCGGAATAAGGGAATTTCCCTTAAAAAAAGGGAAACGTTGACAGCTATGCTCTGAATGGCAGTTGCTAGAAATCTCAAGTGGGGAGAGTGCTCTTGCACTCAGATTCTGCCTTTGGGCTTCCCATAGGCATCTAGTTGGCCACTAAGAGAACAGGATGCTGGACAAAATGGGCTGTTGCCTTGATCCATCAGGCTTCTGTTATGTTCTTACTTGTGTGTAAAATGTCCCATATTCAATAGTCAGTATGTCCAGGTGAGAGCTGGGAGAGGCCTCTGATAAAAATCCTGGTGAGCTGCTGCCAGTCAGAGTAAACAGTACAGTGGTACCTCGGGTTAAGTACTTAATTCGTTCCGGAGGTCCGTTCTTAACCTGAAACTGTTCTTAACCTGAAGCACCACTTTAGCTAATGGGGCCTCCTACTGCCGCTGTGCCGCCAGAGCACGATTTCTGTTCTCATCCTGAAGCAAAGTTCTTAACCTGAAGCACTATTTCTGGGTTAGCGGAGTCTGTAACCTGAAGCGTATGTAACCCGAGGTACCACTGTACTGAGCTAGATGAAGATATTGTCCTGTGTTCCTATGAGAGCTTGGGGGGGGGGGGCAATTCCTCTCTATCCTGCCTTCTGACCTAGATGCCTTTTTCTCTATAATTCCAAATAAGTGGAGGGGCTGGTTGTCATTTCTTAGAGGCGATGGGAAAGAGAGCCTGCAGATCAATGGCCAACTGACTCTATTCCAAGGTTGCCAGTTTTGAAGTATTAGTAGAAATATAAGCATTCTACATGAAAACTAGGAATTGCACAAGCTAAGTCTCTTCTGGTATGGCAGGGAGGGAAGTTTCAACTGGATTTCTGCCTTTCGTACCCTGGATTTTTGCCAGGGGCCCTGCCAGTAGGAAGGTTTGCAGCCCTGCTGTGTTTCAGCAAATAGCCCCCTGGTGTTTTTCATGTCAAGGAAGACCTTTTCTCTGAGATGCCCTGTGTAAATGAAATTAGATCCCTGCCTGGGGTGGTGGTTCTGTTTTGTTTTTTCAATTTACAGTCAGTTTCTGGACAGCCTTTCTACTTTTGTCAGTGCTTTTAATGGGACCAGGATGAGGACCTGACTTACTTCATCTAATACAACATATCCTCCCTTTCCTGAACCCCATGTTTCAAACCCCTCTAACCTTGTATCCATGACAGCCATTGCTTTAGTAACTATATCCAGGGGTTGCCTGATGTTTTTCTTTGGGAAAACAAAAACATTCCCTTAATTCCAAGCTTTGTCACTCTTGATGGGAGACCGAGAACAAGCTTGGCCTTTGTACATCTTTGCACATGCTGACTGAATATTGTAAATATATATGCTTAGCAAAATGTTTTCAGCAGGGTTCTTCATTTTAATATAAAGAGAGCTTGATGGCAAGCCAGCGCTCATCAAATGTTTGTTCTCAGCAAAAGGTTTGTTCTCAGCAAAAAAGAAAAGGAAAAAGCAGCAACACTGGAGCTGTAACTTGTAAGGATTAAGGGCCATGGCGTACCTTTCAAATGTATGTCAATACTTTTAATATCAGAAGTCCTTGTACCAAGCACAGTGTGAAACTAAGAGATTGTAGAAACAAAAGAAATGGCAGCATAAACATGCAACAGATAGGTCTAGTTAATCAGTGCTCAGCAATATGCTTGTAAAAGATTATCCCCCCCCCCTTTTCTCTTTATAATTTTTGCAAGACATCCAAATCTTCCATTTGCTGTCTCTCTTATTTTTCTAGTTTTGGTCTCCGTCATTGCTTGTTCAAAATACGCCCAAAGTACATTCTTTTCCTTATATTGCCAGTATAGAGTTACCTTATACTTAGTCAGTCAGTATAGAGTTACTGCAGCAGGAAAGGGCCATGGCTCTCGTCTGCATCTGTTTTGCAGTCAGAAGGATCCAGATTCAACCCCTTGCATCTCTCGGTAGGTCTGAGAGACCCCTATCTTAAAGCCTGGAGAGCCACCACCACTCAGCTTTGACAAAATTGTGCTAGGTGGACCAATGGTCTCCTTCAGTATATGACAGCTTCCTATGTTCCTGTGTTTTAGGCTCAGTCTAAAAGGAGATAATTAAAAATAACCCTCTGTCAAAGCATAGGGTCAGGACAGTTTCCCAAAAAGTCAATTTAGGTGATTAGCAAGATTTCATGTTTAGCCCAGAGATTGGGCGGCTCAATTTCCCATGGCAGTTTTGGGAAAGATCTTTTCAAGATACCATGGTGAACCTCTGCTGATTTGAACAGGCAGCATCTGTGAGACAGGCTAGGGTTGGAGACAGTGGCTGTTCTTAGGTTCCATGTTTCCAATTCTACAAACTATGGTTTGGAGGATGGGAAGCAAGCCCTGTAGTTCATGTGTTCCTTCCTGGTTTGATCACTTGTTGTTTTCATTGGAAAACTGTCATTTGAGCAAGCTTCCTTATTTATTCATGATTGAACGCCACAGTTTGATCCTGATTTGCAATCCTGGAAAGGCGGGTTTGATCAAACCATAGTTTGCTGTTTCCAACGTAACTGCAAATAGTGATGTTAGTCATCCAGTGAGGCAGAGCTGCAGCAATAGCCTCCACGCACCAGCATCCCTGCTTCTTTCTTGGAGGGGTGAGGTGGCAGCATTGTTGGGGCTGCATGGGCACACTGGCAGAGCCAATCCTGCACTCTAGCCAGAATGTCCATGCAGCCCCATCTTCATTCTAGTTTCACCTATCCCCTTTCTGCCGTGATGCCAGTGCCAGCAGGCTACTGCTATAGTTCTGCTCCACCAGGTGAGATGCTCTTTCCTCCATGCCTCTTCATACCAACTACTAGGAGAGAAAAACCGGAGAGAGTTATTGCCATTATGTTCTTGATTCTGGGCTTTTCTGAAACAGTCAGTTGGTCATGGTTGGAAACACAAGGCTGAGTAAGATGAACCTTTGGTCTGATCCTGCAGGACTCTTATGGTTTGGTCAAGCCAGGATATTATTCATTAAACCAGACCTGCAAAGGGTGAAGAGAATGTGTCAACATAGGACATTTTACTGATCCTCCAAGCCATGATCTAGACTAGAGAACTGGAAATGTGATATCTGAATACACTGATTTGCCCATGACCACCCAGCTTGCTTCTGGAATGAGCAGAGATTTGAATCCACATCTTTCCAGTTCAAATGTAACACTCCAACCACGTGTTTTTCCCAGGACTTGAAAATGGAAGTGGGATTCATATTTATCTCAAAATAATCCTTCAAAACTTTTTGGGCCTTCTTAGTAATTTCCTGATCTCTGAACAAATTGTCATTCATCTTCCATCTAAAGGATCCAGTTGGTAGTAGTGTCATATCCATCTTTACTGCATTATGGTCGGAACAGGTCTTTGGGCAGATTTCCACTTTTCTGACCTTAGGTGCCAGGCCTCTAGAAATCCATATTTGGTCGATTCTTGTCCAGGTCAGTTGGGCTTCAGAAAAGAATGTTCCCTCTCTTCCTAGTGGGTTCTTTGTCCTCCAAACATCAATCAAATCCATATTGTCTGTCATTTCAAAAAAGGTTTTAGGTAGTCTGCCATCTTTTGTAACATTTTGACTTTGTGACTTGTCCATGTTAGTTGATACGACCCCATTCATATCTCCCATCATTATGATGTTGTTGTAGTCCAGATAATCCAGCATTGTCTCCTGCAACTTCTTGTAAAATTCCGATTTCCCTTCATTAGGTGCATAGATTCCTAATATCAACAGTTTCTCTCCTTGATATTGTATCTCAATAGCCAAACTTCTTCCATGTTCATCTTTAAATAAGAATTTGGGTGACAGGCTCTCTTTTGCATATATCACCACGCCTCTCTTCTTAACTTTATCCGACGATACAAATTCCTGGCCCAATCTTTTATTTATTAACACTTTTCTATGGAGCCTCGTCACATGTGTTTCTTGTAAACAAATAATGTCCAATTGTTCTTTTTTTAGTATATGAAATATTTTCTTCCTTTTTTCCGGAATGTTACAACCATTAATATTCCAACTCAACAATTGCAGAGACATCCTGAATTGATCTGGTTATTTCTCCAGGGGTGGTATCTTCTCTGGATCTTCAGGTTCCCCAGGTGCTGGTGTTGGTGCTGGCGTTGCCCCAGGCCCAGAAGGTAGTTCAATTCCTTTTTGAAGGTCCTCTCCGTGTGTAGACAAAAATTTATCTCTCTCTTCCAATGTTCTAATTTTGACCTTTCTCCCTCTAAAGGTAAAAGATATTCCTTGGGGAAATTCCCACCTAAATGGAATTGCGTTGCTCCTTAGTAGTTTGGCAAGTTCAGAGTAGGCGGCTCTAAGATCCAACAGTTGTCTTGGAATATCTTTGTAAATTTCAATTCTTCTGTCCAAAACCTCCAGTGACTTTCCGTAATGTAGGCCCAAAATCTTGTCCCTTTCCTCCTTTGATCTCAATGTTATCAAACAGTCTCTGGGCCTCTCCTTCTTTGTAAATCTTCCAAGTCTGAAAGCTGACACAATTTTAAAGTCCTTTTCTTCCAAATTCCAGAACTTGGAGAATTCTTTGGTCAAAAACTCAGCTAGATTTCCTTCTTCTGCCTCTTGTAGTGATCTAATTCTCAAATTATTCTCACGATTTCGGAGTTCTATCATAGAAAGATAGATCTGATGTTCCCCAACTTGTTTAGTGAGTGGTCTTACCTCTTGTTCTAAATTTTCCAATTTTTGTCTGTTATCCTCAGCCAATTTCCGATTTTCTGCTGTGGCCTCCGTTAACTGTCCAATTGCTTGTGTATTCTGTACCACTTGTATAGTTAATTTATTTAAGCATTCTGTATTTTTGTCAATCTTTGCTGATTGCACATCTACTTTCTTGTCCAAAGCTTCCAATTTTTCAAAGATTTTGTCTAAAACAGAAACAGATGCTCCTGAGGCCATATCTTCCAATTGTAACTGCTCTACTTCACCCTCTCCCTCTTTTGCCTGTAACGAGGCAACTTCTTCTACTTCTACTTCTGAGGGCAAAGTAGGTACAGATGATCTGCGTGTCTGCGAGGCTGAGGTTAGAGTTGTTAAAGTTGTTTGTCTAACTCTTCCTCTTCTTCTTGTGCCACTCATTCCAACGTTATCTATCAGTCAAGGTCACACTGAGTTATTCCCATGGGAATAGAAAGGCCCAGAGCAAGCAAACGGCAAGGGAATCGAAAGTAAATGTAAATGTAAAGTCACTGTTTTAATCCAATCCTCTAGAGGGAGCTTAAAATGTCTTTCAGAGTCTAGTTTAGTATCCAGGAACCTTCAGATACAAATATTTAGCAGAGTTAATAAATAATCACTTTGTTACAGACAGTGCTTATTTGTCTCCAAAAAGAATGTTTCAAATTAAAAGGTCTCAATACCCTCAGATTGTTGCAAGTTCCAATATACAATATCCAAATCTGCAGTACTGACAGCTCAGTCTCTCAAAGCTCAGGCAGCTCCGGACCCTGGGTTTCACCTTTTGATTGTAATCCAATAAAAGGAGGAAAGTCAAGTGCAAATAATAATTCCAAATCTTTAACTTAGGATCTTTACTTTAGGATGCAGGTTCAGTGGGTGCTTAGATCTGTAAAATTTAAAATCTCTTTCTTTCAGCCTCCACTCCTCCAACTAGTTGCTTTTTTCAAGTTCAATGGCAGCGGAAGACGGACTTCCTGTTTCCACGTCTCTCCGCTTTCAGCCAAGTTCAAGCAAATTCAGATTTTTGATTTAAAGTCTCTAATTTCAAGTGATTCAGTCTTTACTCACAAGTAAGTTGCTTTTCGTCCGAATCCGAATTTTGACAGGAAAAGGGATCAGCGCTCACCGGCAGCAGCAGCGCGGCTTCGCTCCGCAGACTGTGAAACAGCTCTCAGCGCCGCAACCCCCCTCCACGCTCCGGAGCCCCTTACGGGGTTCCTTTAGCGTTTGGAGGGTCACTTAAGGCGCCCACCGAGCCTCAAGACCACAGGCTCTTGCTGCCTGTGGTTTTCCGGAGTGGGTCTCCGCTTCGCCGTAGCGGACGACCCGTTGTCTGTGGAGCCTC
This sequence comes from Podarcis pityusensis, assembly GCF_964106645.2. Lineage (NCBI taxonomy): Eukaryota > Metazoa > Chordata > Lepidosauria > Squamata > Lacertidae > Podarcis > Podarcis pityusensis. Next base: position 58,698,983 of record NC_138033.1, on the reverse strand, counting down.
CTCTCCCGTTCAGAAGAGGACCGCCATTGCCATTCGCGCCGCCCCCGGAAAAAGGTGTTGCAAGGGTTTTTGTTTTGCTGCAAATGTGCAGGGTTTAAAGCCAGTGTTTTCCCACCGTGCTGGCTTAACCTAAACACTCTTGTCTCTGGGCTTCTGCCTTTTGTGGGGGACCAGGTACAATTCCTTCTTTCACCCCTGATAGCGGTAGGCAAAACTTCCAGCACCTTGATTCTCTGGAGAGCCTTCTGTTCTTCGCCAGTGTTGTTTTGTTGCCGTCGTCCTTTGCAATTGGTAATGCATGTAAAAAGCAATACAGTGTGCCCTTCCAATCTGCTGTATCTGAATAAAGCTCTGATGTACTGTTCCTGTGCTTTCTCCTCTTAGGGGATCAAAAAGCCTTTCACGGAGGTCATCAAGGCCAACATTGGGGACGCACATGCCATGGGTCAACAGCCCATCACCTTCCTTCGTCAGGTACGATGTTTCTCAAGCCATTGCGGGCTCTCCCAGTAGTTGCTGGTGCCCATTGCAACTGGTAGGGCAGGAGGCAGGGCACCCAACAGCCGGTAGACTCACCAGTGACAATTAGAGCAAACTTATTCTAGTTTTGTCCCCATCCTTCTCCCTGCTCGGTTTTACGAGGGCAGCATTGTTTTTGCAGAAGCTAAGGAGGTACCTGGATAGAAGACTAGGAGGCCTTGACTTCTATGGAAGCAAAGTGGGATTCAGATGTAATCAATTCACACTTGCTGCAGTTCAAGCTGCTGTCAAAGAGGAAGGCTAGGCTAGAGGGTGTGCCATTTTCAATAAGTAATATGAAATCGAAATATGGAATAGATGGGAGTTTGGGTCTTTAGTGTTAAGACCAATATATGTTTTATTGTTTGCTAAGAAAATTATGTGTCTATGGTTATTCCTGTGTGTAATTTGGTATTTGTGTTTTTTTCTTTTTTCTTGCTGTATCAATAAAAATCTTAAAAAATAAAAATAGAGGGTGTGCCGTTTTCAAGCATTAATCCAGAGCTTGCCAACCTGTTTGGACTCATGAACACATTATTATTATTATTATTATTATTATTATTATTATTATTATTTTATTTTAGTTATATCCCACCTTTCCTCTAAGGAGCTCAAGGTTTTCCTCTTCCCATTTTACCATCACAACAGCCCTGTAAGGTAGGCTGGGCTGAAAGACACTGTCTGGCTCAAGGTCCCCCAGTGAGCTTCATGGCCAAGTGTGGATTTGAACCCTGGTCTCCCAGACCCTGGTCCCAGCAGTCTTAACCACTACACCCGACGGGTTCTTTTGCAAACTGAAGAAATTGCTGTTGGAACCACACACAAATATCTCTCTACCAAGCACAAACCACAGCTTAAGCTACAATAGAAGCACTTTAAGCCAAGTTTGAGTTGGAGGAGGAGGAACCCTGTTGGCACCAGGGAAAGCCTCTGCAGTTGTGTGTGTGTGTCCTTGTGGATGCCACATTGCTGATCTCTGCCCTAAGACAAGGGCAAGCAGCTACCACCCTCAAAAAACACACACACCCAGATCCCTGAAAAGCTGCTTGTGTTAGCATTAAGGCCCTGGTGCCTATTGATCAGCTGCCATTGATCACTCTGGAGCTGCCAGACTTTACTGGCAAATCCTAAGGGACTTTTTTGTTTTTTTTTAATGACCTTTCTGACTTAAAAACTAAGCAGTGGTCCTCATTTGAAACTTACCAGGTACTTGAGGTAATGGAGGAAGGTTGAAAAATGATGTTTGAAAATAGAACAAGGAATGTTTAGTAGCAGTGAGGTTTTTTTATGTTTGAAAACCAGTTTTGTGTGCTTTGTTTTTTCTCAACCATGTAGGTAGTTGCACTTTGTACGTACCCAAACCTGTTGGACAGCCCAAGCTTCCCAGAGGACTCTAAGAAGAGAGCGAGACGGATCTTGCAGGGTTGCGGAGGGAACAGCTTAGGTACTCCTCTCATATTACTAATTTAATTTAAATTATAGATCTTCCATGGCAATGGTTTTAATCATGGGGTGTTAGTATATAGCCATATTTATTTGGGCTTTTAAAGAAAGGAGAACATCCAGATCATTTTTTCCATGTACATTTTATCAATGCTCCTGCCTTTTCTTACCCAACCTTCCACAATCTGCACACCAGTTTGGGTAGCGTTGACAACTTTGTGTATTTTCTTTCCTGGGCCTCATTTGCACTATGCATTTACATCAGTATTGTACTACTTTAAACAGCTGTGACTCCCCCCCAAAAGGCTGCTGGGAACTGTAGTTGGTTAAGGGTGCTGAGAATTGTTAGGAGGCCCCTATTCCCCCTTCACAGAGTACCCATTCCGAGAGTTCCCTGGGGCAGAGAGCTGAATTGTTAAGCCACTCTGGAAAGTGGCGGAATTACTTCTGAAAGCTTTGTGGGACGCTGTACATAGTTGCATCATGTAGCCAACTCCTCTTTCCCATTCTTTGTTTTCTTGCAGACCAAAAAGCCTTTTAGGCTCAAGCCATGTTCAGATGAATTAACTTTCCTGCAAACAGGAAAATCAGGCAAAACAGAATTCCCATTGCTCAAGCCTGTCCTCCTCAGGAATAGGGAGCCCAAGTAAATACGAGGCCAACAATACTGTCTTAGGCACATCTCAATAGTGAGTCCTGCTGTGTTCAAAGATGACTCACTCTCAGGGGCTCACTCTTACATGCATTTAAGTTCTCGATCCCAGCCTGGTTTATTGGGAAGTAAGTCCCACTGGTTTCCACGTGACTTATTCCCAAACAGGTGTACATAAAATTGCAGCCTAATTTAACCCAGTGCCATAATTCTCCACCCCCCCCCAAAGAAAAGTTAAGAGAAAATGTGTTTATGCTGCTGTTATCTAGGTAGTGCTTTTGTTGTAGGGTATGACAGAACTACAGAATCTGACAGCCTTTATTACTTCCTTTCCAGGCAGGAAAAGAGAGTTATCATGGCATGACTAAAGGCATAATTAAAATAAAAGAACTGTTCCTAATTTTTTTGTGATAAGTGCCTACTTGACATTTGGCAGGACCAATCAAAATCAAACGTGAGGGAAGTACAGTCACTTGCATTAGATAACATTCAGTGCTGCTCCCTGTTTCCATTGAATATTTTTATATTGTTCTGAGGCTCAGCCATCCCCAACCTGGTGCCCTTTAAATGCTGTGGACTACAATTCCCATCAGCCCCAGCCAGCATGACCATTGCTTGGGGCCGGTGGGCGTTGAAGTCCAAAATTATCTGGGCAGCACCAGGTTGGGGCAGCCTGTATGTTTGCCTTGCTTGTTCTTCAAGGTTGTGCTTGGCCTCCTTCCTTTCTCTTGACTGTTTTCCTTTTCATGAAATCACTTGAAGGCTTTTTGTGCATTAACAGACTGGGCTGTAGGAGCCAGCCAATCCGGAATCCATTCACGACCTGTGAAAAGCAACAAGCACAAAGCAGAGTTGTCATTGAATAAAGGATACATTCACGCTTGGGTATTTCCAGTGTAAATGTGGCTAATTGCCCAAGGTCTGTTTTCACCATTAACTCCTTTTACATACTGTGAAATCAGCACCAGCCCAAATTTGAGTTTTGCCTGGATTGGGATATGTGAACATACCCTTTCAGATTCTGTTATCTTCAGAATGTCAACCTAGGTCTTTTATTTTTCAGATGGGAACATGTGAAGTTCCCTTATACTGAATTGGACACATGCGTCCATCTAGCTCAGTATTGTCTACACCAATTGGCAGAGGAGTTCTGGGTTTTCAGACAGGGGACAACTCCCAGCTCCAGCTGGAGATGCTGGGGATTGATTCTGGGAACTTACATGCAAATCTCTCTCTCTCTCTCTCTCTCTCTCTCTCACACACACACACACACACACACACGCCACTTTCTTGTGTGATTTCACATACCGGCCATATTCTCTCAAATACAGGAATCATGGGGAAGGTCAGTTGCATTAATTATTTCCATCTGATCATTGTCCAAACAGAGTACAAAGGTAGGGTGGGAAAGACTCAAATTTGGCTCCACCAATTTGGTTCTGGGATTCACATGCATACTACAGTGAAATGAGATCACACCATAGGGAAGTGACTTTCTCGCCTCTCTCTCTCTCTCTCTCTCTCTCTCTGTGTGTGTGTGTGTGTGTGTGGTAGGCAGCCTTGAATTCTGACTAGCAGCTCTGCTCCTAGTTTGGCATGTGACATTTTTATTTATTTATTTTGCATTTCCCAGCACTTTGATGGCCTTCAGTGTATCTCACTGCAAAAATATCTTTTTAAACCATTATAAAGGAATGTTAGCAGCTTACAACAGGCTCGCTTCTAATGGCTTCAATCCTGCCTATTCTGAACATTGCAATTTCTTTTTTTAAAAAACCAAAACCAAAAGGACCATTTCCAGATCAGCACAGCCCCCATCCCACAGTGATTTTTGTTTTCAGTGAAGCAGAAACAACATTGCAGCTGCTGCTTTTTCCTGATGTAAGTATTTTGTGTGCTAGTCTACTTACTCCTGAAGGACCAGAGCGGCATGTAACATTTTTTGAAAGCACACTGATAAGCAGACATGTTGTGTCTTGAAGACCAGGATGTGCTCAGAAACCTTGGCATTGGACAAGTGATGAAGGTTCATAAGTTCTGTGTGGGTTTGTTTGTTTTGTCTTATCCCCCATGAGAGATAAGAGCCAACTTCTAAGACTGCTACCTGCATCTGGAGGATGGCTGAACAGTAATTTCTTAATGAGATACAGCAAGAAAATTTAAAAGCTGCACATTAAATACTCCCTGTTGCTCAACAGTAAATCTGAACTTCAATAACCTTGGCCAGCTGGCAGATAAAATCCCTTGCCGGGCTGATTTTAAGTAGCCACGTAGCAAATGCCTGCCTTTGTGTTCTCTGTCCTTCCACTCCCACTCGTGCACAACTTCCTAGACCATAAAGATTTGCCTAATATTGATTCAATTTTGAAACTAGTTTAACTAGATCTATAAGGAAGTGCGACTGTGTGAGAGGGAAGCCAGCCAGTTCCCATCTCTCTTTGCTGTGTAATGAGGAGTCTCATTTGACCCAGGGGAAAAAAGCAAAAGTTTTCTTCACAAGGGAAGTTTCTAGTCCCTGTGATGCTAGACACTGGTAGGTAGCAGCCTTAGCTCTGCTATTATCACAGGCACACTACTTGAATGCAGAGTCTCAGTTAGTTAGTTCCTATACAAAGCCATCCTAGTACCACAAGTACAGTGGTACCTCGGGTTACATATGCTTCAGGTTACAGACTCTGCTAACCCAGAAATAGTACCTTGGGTTAAGAACTTTGCTTCAGGATAAGAACAGAAATCGTGCTCCGGCAGCAGGAGGCCCCATTAGCTAAAGTGGTGCTTCAGGTTAAGAACGGTTTCAGGTTAAGAACGGACCTCCAGAACAAATTAAATACTTAACCCGAGGTACCACTGTATTGTGTGTGGTAAGTGTTGTGCTTGGTTCTAAAAAGCAGGTCTTTCATCCTAGGCTGGCTGTGCTCACAAAAGAAAGGAAAGACTTGCAGCCTCCTTCAAGATTAATTGAAGGTATTAGGACTCACGGTTGATAGAGAAGGAAGAGACAAGTACGCAGCTTACTGAATGCATTCTGCTATGGAGACTGCAGGGCCTTCTTAGCTATAAGTAGGCTGCTGGATGAGTTAATCTGCATCTCTCAGGCATGTGCTCATAACTGACTTGGTAGTAAAGGTGATGCAGAGAGTTAACACGGAAGAGCCGTTGTTGCAGCTCTTCCTACTAGGAAAACCTACCCATGCATTTGAAAACGGGTAAGCAGAAGAGCCACTTGCACAAGTGTGATTAGGACTGCCTCTGCCTCTAAACATTTCAAAGGGAAAGAAATGGGCCGGTAGTAGGGATAGGTAAACTTGTCAATTTCGAGTTTTCTCGTGGTTTTTAATTTCTCATTTTTTACACTTAAGTTTGGTTCTCCACACTACCATTATCTGTTTGGTTTTTTTTTTAAAGTCATCAGGAAAATTTGTCAGCATTTTTGTGCAAATCTTTCCTTGTATCCATTTTTGTATGCAATTTTGCCTAATGCTACCTTTTTTTTTTCCAAGTAGTTTTTCCTAATATAGCTTTGGCCTGTTTTCACTAATATTTTTATGAGTGTTTTTTTGTTTTTTGTTTGTTTTAGTAAATACTACCTGGCTGGGGAGCTGCATTGCAAAATTCAGAGTGGATTTTGAAGGGCGGCTGAGTTTTGTCCTGGACATCTCAGTGACAAACCTGTTCTGGGATTCCAAATGTTTCTGCTTGTCTGAGTGCAAATCTCCAATGATGACCCCATTTCCCTTACAGGTTCCTACAGTGCCAGCCAAGGGGTGAACTGTATCCGTGAAGATGTTGCAGCCTACATTGAGCGACGGGATGGAGGCGTTCCTGCAGATCCAGAGAACATATACCTGACCACGGGAGCTAGCGACGGTATTGCTGTATGTTTTGTTTTTTAATATATTATTGTTCTTATGATAGTGTGGTTCGGTGGTTAGTGTCAGACTAGGACCTGCGAGCCCAGGGTTCAAGTCCCCACTCAGCTATCAAGCTCCCTTGGTGACCTTGGGCCAGTCACTGTCTCTCAGCCTAACCTACCTCACAGGGTTGTTGTGGGGATTAAGTGGCAGGGGGAGAACCTTCCCTTCAGCTCCTTGCAGCAAAGGTGGGATAAAACTGCAGGAATCATTATATTTATATTTCTATCCCTTCTTTCCTCCAAGGAACTTGAGGTAGTATATATGTTTTATCGTCATAACATGATAAATAATAGGCTGAGGTCACCCAGTGAGTTTCGTATTTGAATGCTGGTGGCCAGGGCCCTAGCCCTCAAGTGGAGAACCTCAGGCCTCATGCTCCCTCCCATCATGCCCTCCTCAAGTATTTTTTGCCTGGTTGGAATGCGCTCTTAAACTCTGATGACGCCTCCTACTTCCCTGGACGGAGGACAGAGAGGGGTGTGTGAGTATGTGTAGACGTTAGCCTACTGTACAAAGGAAAAGTTTACATTCATTGCTCCACCCATTATTATTTTTTGCCTCAGTCCCTGCTCAGCACTGATATGTGGCCCTGGAAGGTTGCCCAGAAGGAACTGCATCCCTCAGGTTTAAAAAGTTTCTCTGTCCTAGTCCAGTCTTCTAACATCTACACCCCACTAGCTCTAGACATTGAGACCCCAAGCTGGGTGTACTCTGACCATATAAAATGCAAACCTATTGTTTGGCATGAGCAGCATAGCCTGAGTGAATGTACTGTACATAAATCCCTAGATTCCTATAATAGTAGAGTTGGAAGGGACCACGAAGGCCATCTGGTCCAACCCCCTGCAATGCAGGAATCTTTTGCTCAATGTGGGTCTCGAACCCATGGTGCTGAGATTAAGAGTCTCACGCTCTGCCGAGCTATACTTGGACAGCACACGTTACTCTGACAGCTACTTCTGAGCTTCTGCAGGGTTTGAATATTTGTTTTGCAGTTGTCCGGAGAGAAAAGAGGAGATGAAGGGGGGAAGGAATATAGAAGCAGCCATACAAGGAATGAGATGGGCAAAGAAATATTCCTAGTTTTGAAATTTCTAGCCGCGGCCTTCATACGGTGCAGAAGTGAACGGGCATTCTTCTCTCTGTTTATGATCATCCCCCCCCCCCCCATATAATTGCTTCAGTTCTTTGTCTCTCTGGCCCCAGGCATTTCAAAGGAATGAAAGCTTCTATGTCAGGACCTGTTCATGTGGAGGCCCTGCTTGCAAGGTTTCTCTCCCTGAAAAACAAGATCAAGGCCCTGTTTGTGTGTCAGTGGCCTGGCTTGATCTAACAACCAAAACGAGAACCGTTGGGGGGGAAACTGATTTTGTTCAGCACATTGAGGGGGAAATTCCTTTATTCTGTAAACTAATGCTCTTCAACCTTGGGTCCCCTATCATTCCTGACCATTGCCTAAACTCTCTGCAGATGGTGTGAGTTGTATAGGGACCCATGGTTAAAGGACATAACGCATAGTTAAACATGCTGCAAGATCTCCTCCCCCAGACCTCGCCCCCTTCCCTCCCACTAACATTGGCAACCCAAGTGGGTGAAATAATGCCAGTGCAATATTTGTTGACCTTCAGCAGGAAACCCACCTCGGCTTCAGTATCTATAGGGTGGCGTAGGTTTGCTGCAAATGGGGAGTCTGTCAATATGTAACTTTGAAATCCTACACCTCACTCCCCCATCCTGCTTATACATTCAGGCACTTTGGCTGCCTTGCAAAAAAAAACCTTAATGAAAATGCCATCGCCTGGCACAGTTTGGTATTGCAGCACTGTTGGGCCCGCAGTTTTATTGATTCACCCAGTGTTCTTGGCCTCTGGGTTGGCAGTGGATCGAGGTGGACTACTGGCTGCTTATGTAAAGCTTTGCCAGAAACGGCACACATCTCTGTACTTGGCCGCACTTGCTCCTTTTCTTCTTGGAGAAGCAGGAATCGCTTCTTTAGATTCATTATCCCTAAAAGCCAGCAATTAATCAAATTCAGCTGGAGCTCAGTGGTGGATCATTATTTTGGAGGGTTTGCATGGCCTGTGCCCATCCAAGCCAGCAAGAGAGTTCAAAGCCAAGCAAAAACACCCCCAGGAGAGGGCAAAGGAGGGTCAGTAAGGGGGTGTGGCTTGGGGAGTGTTCCGAGGGGCAGATAGTATTTGGCCCCTGGGGCTGAGGTTCCCCCATCTCTGCTCTGTGTTCCAAATATAAAAAGAACCTGGTTGGATCAGACCAAAGTTCCACCTGTAACTTAGTGGGGGAGCATGTGCTTTGTAAGCAGAAGATCCCTGGTTCATTTACCAGGTGGGGCTGGGACAAACCCCTGTCTTAAATCCTGGAGGGCTGCTGAAAATCAGTGTAGACAATGCCTAACTAGATGAACCACAGGGCTTATTATACTGCCCTTCCCCAAACATGCTTGGTTTTTCAAACACCCTCAAGAAGAAATTTAAGCACTTTTTAGAAAAGCCTGCAAAATATTGTTGTAATGTTGATGCTTATTTGTTTAGGGGAGAAATGAAACACAAACTTGTTAAATAACCTTTCCCTCCCCCTCCAGACTATTCTAAAGATCCTTGTCTCAGGGGGCGGAAGATCCCGAACTGGAGTGATGATCCCAATCCCCCAGTATCCCTTGTATTCAGCTGCTATATCGGAATTGGATGCCATTCAGATCAACTATTACCTTGACGAAGAGAACTGTTGGGCCCTAGACGTCAATGAACTACGCCGGTCCTTGAATGAAGCCAAAACATACTGCAATCCAAAGGTCCTCTGCATCATCAACCCTGGAAATCCCACAGGTTTGCAGAACTCCTCTTTGTCTTCATGCTGTAATTTTCCTTCTCTAATGACTTTTCACCCACCTGCTCATCAAGTGACATCAGTGGTGATGTTAGGCGATGGGCAGGAGGACAGCTTTTCATCCTGCCTTGGCTGCATGCCAAGGCAGCAGAATTAAATCCTTGCTCGTGAGTGGGGGTTAAGACCCTTTGCAAAAGTCCCTTTGAAGCAGCTGTGTGCTTCTCTTTTAATGGAGAGGAGGGGGGAGAAGCAAGGAGTCTCTCCTCCCCCATCACTTACTTAGAGAAGCATGGGGCTGCTTCAGTGAGCATTTTTGCAAAGGGCTTTAAAACAGAACACACACACACTTAATTTTTGTTCTGGGATTGAAAGATTACAGATTTATTGCTTACAGATTTTTATGAATCAGAGCTCTCTGTTTTCTCCCCCACCTCCTAATTTAGGTCAGGTTCAAAACAGAAAATGCATTGAAGATGTGATCCACTTTGCCTGGGAAGAGAAGTTGTTCCTTCTAGCTGATGAGGTAATAAAAGCATTAAATTGCAGGCCGCATCTTTTACTTTGTTCATAAACAAAGAATACATGTGCCTTTTTCTGCTGGCTACAGGTTTATCAAGATAATGTCTACTCGGAGAGCTGTCAGTTTCACTCCTTCAAAAAGATCCTTTATGAGATGGGACCAGATTACTGTAACAATGTGGAGCTTGCTTCTTTTCATTCGACCTCTAAAGGATACATGGGCGAGTAAGTTTTCGTAGTGCCTCCTTGTTTTTCTTGACTGTGTCCTGGTTCTCGTATCTCAATAAGCTGGAGCTTCGTTTCTCTAGTCCACCCAACCATGCTGACTCCCAGAGAGGAGTTTCTACCAGCTATGCTCCCTGCTGGGCTATTGAGGTCAGTGCAGGATGGTGTCTTGCCAAATCAACTTCGCCCTCTTCTCATGACACTAGAATTTGGGGGTATTCAATGAAGCCGAATGTTCGAAGATTCAGGGCAGACAGAAGAAAGTACTCCTTCACGCAGCATCTTAGATGTTTCTCCCCACAAGAAGTAGTGATGGCCACCAACTGGCTGTGGTGACTATGTTCATCCTCCACTGTTGAAGCCCTTGAATGCCAGTTGCTAGGAATCACAAGCAGGTGGCATGTGCTTCCTGGCACCCTTTCAGACTACAGTTCCCAGGATTCTTTGGGGCAGCTGTGTGTGTTAAATGTATGGCGGTCTGCAGCTATGCACCTACATAGGCCTAGGACCCTCGTACCTACGGGACTGCCTCTCCTGGTATGTCCCACAGAGGACCTTATGGTCTTCAAACAAAAACATCTTGGAGGTCCAGGGCCACAGAGAGGTTAGGCTGGCCTCAACCAGAGCCAGGGCTTTTTTGGCTGTGCCTCCGATCTGGTGGAACGCTCTGTCACAAGAGACTAGGGCCCTGCAGGACTGCAGGACAACTTTCTGCAGGGCCTGCAAGACACAGCTCTTCCACCAGGCCTTTGGTCAAGGCGCAGCCTGACCCCCTCCTTTGGTAATCTTCACAGAACTCTAGCCCAATGGTTGCCATTAATCTGATTTGAATTGGTTTTATAATGAAATGATTTTAGAATGTTGTATCATTTTAATGTTGTTAGCCGCTCTGAGCCCGGCTTCGGCTGGGGAGGGCGGGATATAAATAAAATTTTATTATTATTATTTATTATTACATGTAAGGGACTTCACCCCCACCATCCCTCTTTATTCTGTTTACCCTTTCCCCTCTTTACTTTTCCAAAAAGTAAATTGTGTTTTTATTTTTAAAAGGCTTGTCCATTTTACTGAGCTACAGAGAGAATTCATAACATCTTTGGCTGTACAGACGCCACTCCAGCTGCTTCATGACTGCCCAGTAAAGATGCTAATGACCTCCACATACCAATTGACATCTGCTGTACTCTCCAGATGTTGCTGGGTTTCAGCTCCCAGCATCCCTAGCCCATCAGCTGGGGCTGCTGGGAGCTGGAGTCCAACAGGGCAATGCATTGGGACACCCCCCCCCCTTTGGCTTGAGATTTGTCCCTCTTGTGTTCTAAAATTCAACGCTTCCTTGAGGTTTTATACTAGTGGACTGATTTTATTTTAAGATTTTTCTACCCTGCCTTTCAATCAAATAATGTTCAAGGTGTTGAGAAGCAACAGGTGGCATGTAATACATGCAATGCTATCATCATCCTGAGAGTTTCAGAATGTGTTGTTTTTTCTCCTTTCCTATTTTTCTATTCGCTACCCCCACCCTCCTGGCTATCCCATTTTTCTCAGGTGTGGCTACAGAGGCGGCTACATGGAGGTGATTAACTTGCACCCAGATATTAAAGGGCAACTTGTGAAGCTTCTGTCAGTCCGTCTTTGTCCGCCGGTCTCAGGTCAAGCAGCCATGGATATTGTCGTGAATCCTCCTGTACCTGGGGAGGAATCATATGCACAGTTCATCAAGGTGTGTGTGTCTACATCTACCTTGTGCAGTAATAACAAGAGAATCAGAATGACAAGTATCAGAGGGAAGCTAAAGTGATACCTGCATCTCCTGAATCCACACGCAGATTCTTATATTCAGTGCTGGGATACACAACACTTCACCAAAGCTCCCTTTGCACACATCTGTTAAACTAAGGTGGTTTGGTTGCTCGGCAGGGTGGGGTGGGAGGGGGATGACAGAAGGCCTAGGAAGTTTAGAAAGTGGAGGGCTCTGCTCAGAAGTTTTGAGAAGCTAAGGAAGAGAGGAACTGCAGGGCAACGCAAGCCATTTCTGTGATACATAGTTCCTTTGCCTTTGGTGTGACGTTGCTGTGTGTTTCCCCTCAAATCAGGAAAAAGAGTCTGTCTTGAACAACCTCGCCAAAAAAGCCAAACTGACAGAAGACATGTTCAATCAAGTACCGGGGATCCACTGCAACCCTCTTCAGGGGGCTATGTATGCTTTCCCACGAATCTTCATCCCTTCCAAGGCCATCGAGGCAGCAAAGGTGAGACTTCTCCCCAACCACTGCTATTACTTTTGCTGCAGCTGTACAATTGTTGCCATTCCAGTTTTGGAGGAGCCATTCTCCAGGCCAGGGGAGCTTTGATGCTTTTCTGGAGCTGCTGTACTGGTTTGGGGAGACATCAGTACTTTTTTTACAGGAGCTAAATTGAATTTTCCTGAAGCTCCATTACTCAACAGGGGTGGCGTGTCCTGGATTTGCAGGATCTCATCTTGGGCCATCTGTAGCACACTAGTATGATTATATTCCTACCCTTTGATATTGGTCCTTTGACAATCAATAATAATGTTTATGGAAACATTGTGGTGAACACACCACCCGTCTGGTTCATGTCTGTCAAACAGCTGTTAAAGAAACACAGGGACAAGTTGACAGTCCCTGGTGTGACCAACTTTAGCTTTGCCAGATAGATGAACAGATAAAAGTATTTGGAAGCATCCTTTTTTATAATGAAAGGAACGTAACTGCTCAATAGACTAGGTGGCTGCTAAGGTTTCTTGTAGCTCTATGATTCCATGAAAATGGGACTTGCTATTCACTCTCTAGTTTCTAATTATTACATCGTTTTTATTTCTGCAGGTTCATAAAATGGCTCCTGACATGTTCTACTGTATGAAACTTCTGGAGGAAACGGGGATCTGTGTTGTTCCTGGAAGTGGCTTTGGCCAAAGAGAAGGCACTTACCACTTTAGGTACAGGGTTGACAAAGCATGCTGCAGTGTTAGCAGCTGAGCTAAATTTTCTTTCTTTTTGATGACATGGTCTCCATGCTTCTAAAAGTCATTTTATAATACTTTTTTCCCTCCTGTTTCCCCAGGATGACCATTCTCCCTCCAGTAGAGAAGCTAAAGATCTTGCTGGAGAAAGTGAAAGACTTCCACATAAAGTTTCTCAAAGAGTACTCTTAAGCAAAATTAAGACTCTCTTCTGCTCTCGCTCTCTCTTTCCAGAGTAAATCTGGGAAATCCAAACAAAGCTGTGAGGGGAAAATGTTCTTTGTCTTCTTTTAATCAATCAAATCCACACTAGAACGGCTAGAGCCCAGCTATGAAATTTGTGTACCTCCAGCCTGAGTGTGTACTGTTGCTTTAATTTCATGGAAAGAAATGGAAATAAGGGCAAGAATTGGGGGGCAGGGGAAAGAGTGCCTTGACTCAATTTTTATTTCTTAGCTTGTGTGGCTGGCTGGTCTGATGAAAAAAAAAGATAGTAATAGTTCCAATAATTCTCATCGAGAATTTCCCTATTTCGAAACAGCAACCCTACAAAATTTACCTTTGGTCTTAAATATGAAAGCAAAATTTAACTAAGCTGGCAATTGAGTGTCAATAAACACCCTGCTATAGAATTAAAAAAAAATCCCTTACTTTGTGTATTTTAACAAGGCATCCCCTTCTATCTTCCATATTTTAAAAGCTGCATGCTTCCAGTAAATTGGGTATAATATGGTTCGTGTAAACTGTTGTGCGGTTCTCCTTGGCCTAAGCAAGGCTGCAACAGATACATTTTGTGGTGGATGTCCTGTTCAGACTCAACATTTGAGCACTATGCCATGCTGTGGGCATTAGGTATGTCATTCTTTTCTGTTTCAGGATTTAAGAAATGCCCCAAATTTATTCTCTGAGAACCTAGTGAACCCAGACTAGACTGCCCCAGCATGTGAACTGATGCCAGTTATGGTCTTTGCATGGAAAAGAATCACAAGTATGAGCTAAATAAATAAAATTGAGAGCCTATAAGAGGGAGGCGTGGAACTGCTATAATCAGGACACAGAACTATCCTCCTTTCATTTGGCTAGGTGCTGCTTTAGAATGTAGATATTGAGTAAATTAGCTAAGCAAAGGAGACGCTTCTTAGCTATAAATTGGAATGCACCTCAGCACGGTAGCAAATAAATACAAGATGCCGATACCAGAGGGAGCATTTTCCTATGTGCGAAATGATCTGCCAATTTTGTTCAACAACATACTCTGCAAAAAAGAAGCATATTTTGATCACTGACCGATAATAATAAGGTCCAACGTTGAAGGAATGTGGAAATGTCACAGTGAGAAAGGGTCCAATCTGAGATTGCAAGAATGCCAGTAGGCTATTTAGCATGGCTATCCAGAGTGGAGTGGACTGCCTGACTGCTACTATCGCCCAGGTTCATGACACTTTGCTCTCCTACAGTAGATCTAAGAGTCTCCCGTGTTGGTCCAACTGGGCTTCATTTTACGATACAGTGTGAAAGTACCATTTCCTCCCCCATTAATCCATCTCAGTCTTGTACATAAATAGGGGTGCCAATTTCAATATTGGGGGAGCAGGTAAGCCCTGCCACACATAATCACACGATGCAGCGCATGCACATCGTTTGAATGGCAATGCCTAGCAACTTGTGGGGTGAGCTGGCCCCCTCAAATATTTTATTGTGGGGGAGCAAAGGCCCCTTGGCCCCTAGGAGTTGGCTCCTGTGTACATAAACCTGGCTTAACTTTATTGGGGACTGCTGCTGTTGCTGACCCAAGTTTCCAGAATGGCCCAAGTGAACAAAGCAATTACGACTGCAGATTACCCTGCGTACTTGACTATATTGCTGAGTTGAATTCCAGAGGGGCAAACAATTGTGTCTTATGGCTGGCATTAATTCTAAATGGACACATTGCCATCCCAGAGCAGCAGAAACGTACTTTCTGCATTTTTGTCCCCTTAAACCTACCATTTTACTGAGAAGGATGGGGATATCGGAATGCTGAATGAACAGAACACTCAGCTTGCTGGCGCAACTGCTTGGCACGGTTTCCTAAGCATTGATTATGTGAACTACTGAAAACTAGCATGTTTCACTCTTGGAACACTGCAGTTTAAACAAAAAAAGGAATTGCACTTTCCCTCCCTGAAATCTGGCTTTGGGCTCACTGCTTGGGAAGGGCCGTCATTGAACATACAGTGCAAGAGAATTCTGTGCGCTACTCGTGATTACTATATATTTTTATATACTTTTGTAAGTTTTATTCCCCCATTGGGTTTGGGAAGGGTGGGAGGGAAGGGTAGTATTTGTAGTCTTAACAAGCCAGTGGGTTTTCTATTTACCTTGTGTTTACACCCAGTGTTCCTGAAAACGATGCAAGGTTTACATGTTTCTAAAGAACTCTTTTTGCAGGGATGTTTTAAAGGGTTTGCTTTTTCCTCCCACACCTGTTGCTTCCTGCCTTTATAAAAATGGGAGCAGGAATCCTTAGAGGTTTAGTTATTAAATCAAGGATGCTGACCTACCTTCCTTTGTGTTTTCTAAACACTGTTACGGTGCCTTTTGATTTCTGGTACGCCGAGGGAGAATGAATGGGTTTGTTGTTGTTTTTTCCTGCATCTTTTGAGAAATGGTACGATCCTTCCACAGTTGATTTGACACATTTGTAAGTACTGTGATGAGCTGCTAAAATTGAACTTGGTTGTCCTGGAGGCAAGGCGGTCATCCTTGGAATCTATTCCAGAGTGGACCTCAGTGGATGCAATTCCCAAATAAACGGTTTAAAGATTGCAGGTGGAGAATGTTACTACACTGAGTTTTTGTTCTCTCTTTTTAAAAAATGTACGCCCTTAATGAGTAAGGCAATATCTAAACATTGTGATGCATGCTCGTAGGTTCACATTTCCTACAGGTGCTCCTCATGCTGTTCTTGGGATGACTTTTTAAACGTACCTACAACTTCGAAAAATTAAATAAAATAATGGTTGGAAACTGTGTTGTCATGGTGCTTTCTATATTTTAATGAGTTTTCTAGAAGCCTTCTTTCTCACATCTGACACTTAGGAACATAAGAAGCTGGCATATATAGAGTTAGAGAGTTGGTCTGATGCAGCAAGGCTCTTATATAGGAGGTTAAAATCTGCCACAGGTGTTTTTTTTTTAAAGCAACACAGCCCACTAGGATGCAAGGGAGAAAACGAGCAAAAATGGCCACCTAGATTTCCAAGCACCTTTCTGTCTCGGTCATTAGGCCAACAAAACTCTTGTAAAAAAATTAGACACTGACAAAACTACCCCAGGGTTGTGACCCTAAGCAGAGTTATTCTTGAGTAAACCCAACTGAATACAGCCATTTGTTCACATGCAACAATATCTACTCACTCCATGCCTTTTAACAACTGAAATTCAGCAGGTGAAATCTATCACTGCACCACCATGCTGAGATATATAGGAAAAAGACATTAATGGAGGAAAACTAATCCAGGAATTGAGGCTCCCACTTTTTTTAAGCCAAGTCTGTTGTGAAAACACCCCTTCTTTCAATAAACTGGGAGAGCTAAATGCACCCACAAAGGAACAGCTCCATGCAGCTGATTCCTCCATCCCCAGGGCTAGTTTTGGCTTCTTCAGGGAAAGAGCGTGCCTTGCACCTGCAATCAGCGCCCCCCCCCTTCTCCAGGGTCCTAAGTGGGCGTGTCCACAGCCAGGGCGGGGAACTGCAATAAAGCCACACAGAGAGAGATGCTTCCTCCTTTCTGAGCTTTTCCGATTTGTGAGCTGGGAGCGAGACATGGCGCTAAGGAAACACCTGAACGAGGCGAAGAAGCGCAGCGCGGACTCCGGCGTGGAGTCGGATCGGAGCCTCTTGAGCAAGGAGCAGAGGGACCAGCGCATCAGTCTCTTTCTGCGGGATTTCCAGCACCAGGGTGAGGCCTCGGGATGGGGCGGGCAAAACGGGTGGGCTGAGTGAGCAAATGTGAACCAGTCTGGCGTAGCGGTAAGAGCCGCCTTTCTCAACCTTGGGCTACAACTCCCATCATCCCTAGCTAGCAGGGCCAGTGGTCAGGGGTGATGGGAGTTGTAGTCCAACAACATCTGGGGACCTAAGGTTGAGAAAGGGTGCTGGGGCAGGACCTGGGAAACACCAGGGTTCAAAGCCCTGCTCAATCACTGCCTTTCAACCTAACCTACCTTGCAGGGATGTTTGGGGATTAAGTGAGGAGGAGAACCATGTATAAGCCACCTTGAGGTCCATGTGGTGCATAAATAAATGAATCTTGGAGAAGTGGAGTGAAAAGCAAGGAGTGGGGCTTAGAAGAATAGAATCATAGAACTGTAGACTTGAAAGGGACCTCCAAGGGTCATCTAGTCCAAACCCCTGCAATGCATGAGTCTCAAGGCTCAGTCCCCCATCCATTCCATTCTGGACCTTGCTTAGCTTTGCAAATGTGCTAGCACTTTTGTCTCCCAAAGGACAGAAATGCCTCAGTTCTAGCTGCTTCACTTGATTATTGATTTCAGGGTCTTGCAGTGCTGTGTTTCTGCCAAGGGCCATATTGTCCAGTGGTTAGAGCATCTTTGTTGCTGCAGAATGTCCCTGGTCGGCATATGGAGGTAGACCTGGGGGAGAGAACACAGCCTGGAGAGCTGCTGCCAGTCAGTGTAGACAATACTGAGGTAGATAGACGAATGGACTGATTCAGCATAAGGCATCTTCCTCCATCTTTCTCCCTTTCTCCAAGCAAAGGAAAACCTGCGAGATTTGAAGAAAGAGCTGGCTTCACTTCTGCAGACAGCTGAGAAGGCATTCCAGGTGGAGCTGTTGGCCATGCCGGTGGTCATGAGAAAAATGAGGAGGGAGGACTTGATTGGTGAGGCTGCTATCCCAACCCCACTTACCTGCTGGGAGTAAGACTTGTTGAATTCAGACAGATATACTTCTGAGTAGACGTGGTTAGAATTGTGTTGAGTGAATTATCATGTAGGTAGGTGCTTGTGACTTTGCTCAGCCACTTTCTCAATGGGGCTTGCTCCCAACTAAGTCCCCATCTGTACTATACAGTTAAAGCAGTATCACACCACTTTAGATAGTCAGGGCTTCCTCTAAAGAACTCTGGGAACTGTGGTTGGCTTAGGCTGCTCAGAGTGGGTAAAAGGTAAAGGTACCCCTGCCCGTACGGGCCTGTCGTGTCCGACTCTAGGGTTGTGCACTCATCTCACTTAAGAGGCCGGGAGCCAGCACTGTCCGGAGACACTTCCGGGTCACATGGCCAGCGTGACGAAGCTGCTCTGGTGAGCCAGCACCAGCGCAGCACACGGAAACGCCGTTTACCTTCCCGCTATAAAGTGGCACCTATTTATCTACTTGCACTTAGGGGTGCTTTCGAACTGCTAGGTGGGAAGGAGCTGGGACCGAAGGACGGGAGCTCACCCCGCCGCGGGGATTCGAACCGCCGACCATGCGATCGGCAAGTCCTAGGCACTGAGGTTTTACCCACAGCGCCACCCATGTCCCTCAGAGTGGGTAGGAGATGCCTATTTCCCTACAATTCCCAGAGTTCCCTTGGAAGAAGGATGGACTGTTAAACCACTCTAAAATAGTAAAGGTAAAGGGACCCCTGACCATTAGGTCCAGTCGTGGCCGACTCTGGGGTTGCGGCGCTCATCTTGCTTTATTGGCCAAGGGAGCCGGCATACAGCTTCCAGGTCATGTGGCCAGCATGACTAAACCGCTTCTGGTGAACCAGAGCAGCGCACGGAAACGCCGTTTACCTTCCCGCCGAAGCGGTACCTATTTATCTACTTGCACTTTGACGTACTTTCGAACTGCTAGGTTGGCAGGAGCAGGGACCAAGCAACGGGAGCTCACCCCATTGCAGGGATTCGAACCACCGACCTTCTGATCGGCAAGTCCTAGGCTCTGTGGTTTAACTACAATTACCAGAGTTCCCTTGGAAGAAGGATGGACTGTTAAACCACTCTAAAATAGGTAGCCGCTAATGTCAATTTTACCTTTGCACAGTAGGCTAGTTTCTGCAGACACTCACACCCCCATCTCTGCCCTCCACCCAGGCAAGCAGGAAGCACGATCAGAGTACAAGGAGGGTGCAAAGCAAGGGCAGTGAGGGCTGTGTGGCCTAGGGAGACTCCTGAGTGCCAGGGATAGAGACCTGGAAGCCTGCATTTGGCCCCATCATCTAATATATATTTTGAAAAGTGGTTTCTTGGTTTGTTTGTTGTGCATTCGGACACTCAACCAAATTTTGCATGATAGATCCTGAGATCAAGGAGCCCAGCTTCGGCTGGGGAGGGCGGGATAGAAATAAAATTTATTATTATTATTATTATTATTATTATTATTATTATTTATTATTATTAATGTTTGGATAAGATTGCTTGCCATTATGAATCGTGACTGAGCCTTTATAACCACACAGATATTAACTGCTGAATTCACAACTACACAGTTTTTTGGTTACTTAAGACTTCCTGTGCAAAGTCAGGTACAAGCCTGTTAATAAAACATAAGAAGAATGTGCTGGACCAGGCCAGTGGCCCATCGAGTCCAAAATCCTGTTCTCACAGTCAGGGCTGTCTTAAGCATATGCGGCGCCGGGGTGCAGAGATCCGCCCGGTCCGCCCCCCCCCCGATTGCCCAGTCCCAGGCACGCAGGAGGGCAGAGCCAGCCAGCCGCCTCAGAGTCTCACTGACTCAGTCGCCCCCGAACTCGTGGCACAGAGCCACCCGCAACAGAATAGCCCGTTGCGGCGCTCTGACTTCCCTGGACACAACTCTTGGGCCCCGGACTCTCTGCCTGGTGCCCCTGAGAGTGCCTATGGGTAAGCCAGCCCTGCTCACAGTGGCCAACCAAAAGCCTAAAGCCCAAAAGCAAGTCCCAGGTGCAATTGCATTCTTCCCCTGTGCAATTGCATTCTTCTCAACAGTGCTCCCCAGCAGCTATATACAGAGGCATAATGCCCCTGATACTGGAAGCAATATAAAGTCATTTTCTTGTACCTGCTGATGGCCCCTCTCCTCCATGAATTTGTCTGACTCCTTTGTAAAGCCAACTTAGTTGGTGGTCATCAACAAACACCATATCTTAACTATGTGCAGTTTTAATACCTTCCTTTCCCCCTTCCCACTTCTTAGTACTTTTTCATGCAGCGCATTGTTAAACTGGGGGACTCCCTCCCACAGGATGGCCACCAGCTTAGATTAGGCAGATTTGTACAACTTTTCGCTGATTCCATGGTCAGAAGCATTAATGCTTCCTTATACCAGTTGCTGGAAACTGCAGGAGGGAAGAGTGCTCTTGTGCTCGGGTCCTGCTTATGGGCATCTGGTTGGCTGCTGTGAGAACAGAACTAGATGGGCCATTGGCCTGATCCAGCAGGCTCTTATTGTGCTCATATTTTGCTCCAACCTTTATTTTATAAAGAATGTGTGGTTGTCTGCCAACTGTCTGCCTTGGTATAATTGCCTGTCTCCGCACCACAGATCTTAAGGAAGAAGAAGCTGCCGCTGCCACAATCATCGCCACTGCCATGGCAGTAAGTATGGCCTAGTAACACGGAAATGCTTTTTAAAAAAAAACAGTAATAGATCTTGAGCAATGCTGCTCTCAGGTTGGGGCAGATTGGGGCAACTGCCCCAAAGCCTACAGTAGTGCAAAGTATTGCACTGCCCCCACTCCTCCTCCTTTAGTCTACCCATTAATAAAAGGGATTCCTTTCTCAGAGCAAGGTATTCTGCGTGATATGAGCCAGGAGAATGCAGGTGCCAGATCTGTGTCACCTTACCAGAATGCCTTACTTCGTAGGTATAAGCCAGGCATGTCCAAAGTCCGTTTTGGGGGCCTAATACGGCCTACCAGTCATTTTAATCTGGCCCCTGTGGCAGTTTATTTCCTGGGGTGAAATTCTAAAAAAACCTGAACAAACTTCAATCCTAAAAAAACCCTCAACAACTTCAAACTTCAGCCCTAAAAAAAAAAGCTCAACAAGTTCAACCCCAAAAAAAAGGTCATGGTCCCTCACTTCATCAAATCTGGACCTCATTGAAAAAAGTTTGGACACCACTGGAAGCGGTGAGAAAGCAGTTTTAAATGGTGGGTGGGAGAGGCAGATTGGAGTAGAAGCCAGCCCTATTTGTCAAAGCTCTGGCAAGCTCTGGGTGGCCTCTGATATTTGTCCCAGGTCCTTTGGGGAATAAAACTGCTAGCACATTTGCAAAGCTAAGCAAGGTCCAGAATGGTTTCAAAGTGGATGGTGGGGGGGGGGGGAGCTGAGTGTTGATTTCTGCACTGCAGAGAGTTGAATTAGATGCCTCCCCCCCCCGGATCCCTTCCAACTCTACAGTTCTATGATTCTAAGTAGATCATTGATAGAACATCTGCTTTGCATGCAGAAGGTCCCAGATTCAATTCCTGGCATCTCTCAGTAGGGCTGGGAAATATCTCCTGCCTGGTATCTTTGAGAACTGCTGTCAGTCAGTGTAGACAATACTGAGATAAATGGACCATTGGTCTGTCTCAGTATAAGTCAACTTCCCATGGGATGATGACCCTGATCGAGAGGGAAGTTTTTTCATAGGTGATTTCCACATGCCCCAGTCACCTGCCTCTTCTGACATTCATCCATGTGTCCAACTCTTTGGATCCAGCAACCAAACCCACAACAGATTCTGGCCTGATAATACCACCTCTTTCTCCCTCCTGTCCACAGAAGGATTGCTGCGCAGCAGATATGCCAACTCCCAGACTAGTGAGGACCAACAGCAAACGAGGTAAGCTGACCTTCCAAGCTTAACAGTTCTTGGAGGGAGGGTTGCCCAGTTTCACGCAAGGGAGATCGCTGCTGCTGCTGCTGCTGCTTCTCAGTCCCTCTACAGCTGTGCCAAACCATGGTTTGGCTTAGTATATCCTCCAGATCAGGGCTTGTGGTTTATCTAACTACAGTAGTAGTAGCCAAGGTTTGTTTGGAGCAAAATAAACCCAAGAACCTGGATGTGGAGGATATGCTGAGCCAAACCGCAGCTTAGCTCGGATGGAGTAGCAGGGGAGAAACAAACTGGGTGCAATCTCCTCTCTGGGAACGTGCTAAACTATGGTTTGAGAATGTTCGTGCTTGGCCAAGGTTTGACTTGCTGTTCCATGCCAAGCAGGTCAATGTTCGATGGCAGTGATGCTGTCAGGGCTGGACTTTGGAGTAGACATCTGGGGCCCAAAATGCAGAAGAACTGGCTTACCAGTTGTTCGGGGGGGGGGTCATAAGAAGCCTGCTGGATCAGGCCCAACGGCCCATCTACTCCAGCCTCCTCTTCTCACAGTGGCAAACTAGATGCCTGTGGGAACAGACAAGAGCACACTTTCCCTCCTGTTGTTTCCAATAACTGGTATTCAGAAGCATTTACTGCCTCCTACCATGAAAGCAGACTATAGTCATCATGGCTAGTAGCCTTCATTGCTAGTAGCCCTCGATAGCCCCCTCCTCCATGAATTTGTCCAATCCTCTTTTAAAGCCATTCACGTTGCTTGACTTCTCTGCCTCCTGTGGGATTGAGTTCCTTAATTTAGCTATGCACTGCATGAATAAGTCCTTTCTTTTATCTTCCTCTGCGAATCTTCCAACATTCAGCTTAATAGGATGTCCACGACTTCTAGTGTGATGAAAGGAGACAATTTTTTTCCTTATCTGCTTTCTCCATGCCACTCATAATTCCATAAGCTTCTATCATACTATCTCTTTTACCTAAACTAATAAAAACCCCAGTGCTGCCATTTCCCCTCGCAGTCGGATCGCTCCACATCCTTTTTGAGGTGAGGCGACCAGAACAGTACATAGAATTTCAGATGTGGTCACACCATAGATTTCTGGAATGGCATTATGCTATGAGCATTTTATTTCCTTGGGCCCTTAGGAGTGTTCTTTCTTCCCCATGAGACAGAAGAAGAGGAAAGTTCATGAGTGTGCAAAACCTGATGCTGTTTGTGTTGGCAAACACTCCTGGGGGGAACGGTAAACCCCCAGTACCTCCGAGCATCTCCCAGTAGGCACGTCTCTGGAATGGCATGTCCCTTCACTCCAGAGTGCCCCTCTGTGACACTTCTCATATGAAAAGTGCACACAAGTCTTCTGGCATCACACAGCAAGAAGATAGAAACATCCGTAGATCTCAACTACATTTTATTCACAATATATACAGAGAATCCATAATCACGTCTGTGTTCTCCAAACTCTGGCAGAAACAGAAAGCATACAGCAAAAACGAAAGTATAGTCCAATAACACTCTCAGACGGAAGAGATAAGACAGTCTTCCGTTCCCACACTCTTCTCAGACATCTCATGTGATTTATACTAATCACACTAGCCAGCATCGGCTTACGTAAAATCCTAACAGTTTGATCCAAGCCAAAGTATCCTGCCATAGCTTTGGAGAGACTGATGTAAGATGCATGCATAACATGCCTATAATAACCCTTGACCAAATTGCCCCTTCTAGTTAAGGTCACGACAATTGTGGAATACAAGGGAGAGGAAGAAGGGAGTGGAGCCCCGGCCAGGAAACTGTCTCGAAAGGTAAGTGGGGGAAAGTATCCCATATGTGCTCATAGCAAATTCATTCTCTTAAGTGTGGATCCTTCTGTAGCCAAAACAGTACTATCCATGCACAAGAGGGAGACATTAGGTAGCTCTGAGGAACCTGGAGGTTTGTGGATGTACCAAAAAACCCAAAAAAACCTTAGATGGGGAAACGACCTGAAGATAGCTCAACGAGGACCGAGTACGCTAAATGCACATGCAATGCTGAGTGTCCTGGGAACAAAACTGAGGTTGGGAATGGAATGGAATATCCTGGGAAAGGGCTCCGCAGTCTAGAAACCTGCATGAGGGCACTCTCACTGTTTTGTTGCAGGTCCAATATGTAAGACAGGCTACCCTTTTTTGCTGATTCAAAGCTACCCTCTTTAGCAGTGTGGCCTGGAGAGTTCTTTGTCTCTGCAACCCTGGAAATGGAGTGATCCTGGTGAGGTTGAATATTCAGTGGCCCCCAAGATTGGCAAAGGGCCCATTCCCCCAAGGTTCTCTGTGCAGTCAGCATCAACAGAAGTCAGCGTGAGAATTTTGTGTGCATGGCAAGATCAGATCCCGACAGGTGCTGGGAGGGACAGGCTCTACCTGAAATCCCTTGCCCCCCTCAATTCTGATACTAGCACCAGGGCACAAAAGTGTATATGCTGATCTTGTGCAGCATTCTGTGCGTGAGGTAGTGCATGTGAGCTGGGAAATGCTTTGTGTGACACACAGGGGTTATTTGCTGGCGGGAGGAAACAGACATACAAGTCCCACATTATTCAACATCCCATTGCCTATAAATATGCAAAATTAGATTGCTGTTCCAAACAGTGGAGAATCGGGTGACTTTTAGGAATGCTAAACAACTTTGATTTTTCCTTGGACTACCTTTGTGGCCTAATGCCCTGTTTTGCTGCTTAACACCCTTGCAGGCATTTAAAACAAATTCTCTGGCTTCCTTGGCTTCTGCTGTAAAGGGAAAGCAAGGGACTCCGTCCAGGTAAGAGTAACCCTATATTCTTGCTACATTGTTTTTGGTTCTTCTTGTGAGGCAGCGAAGTGCGTTGGCTTTCAAAGGAGCAGCTCTGCCTATGGCACAAGAGACCCTACGCCTATGCCATGGGTAGGCAAACTAAGGCCCAGGGGCCAGATCCGGCCCAATCGCCTTCTGAATCCAGCCCGTGGATGGTCCGGGAATCAGCCTGTTTTTACATGAGTAGAATGTGTCCTTTTCTTTAAAATGCATCTCTGGGTTATTTGCGAGGCATAGGAATTCGTTCATTCCCCCCCCCTTCAAAATATAGTCTGGCCCACCACATGGTCTGAGGGACAGTGGACCGGCCCCCTGCTGAAAAAGTTTGCTGACTGCTGCGCCATATTTAACACCCAGTAAACTATGGTGGTGTCCAGCTAAAAACCAAGTTCTACATATTTCGATGGGGGAGGCTGCAAGCATGAAATCAATGGAGCTTTTAACTGGCTGGAAGCCGCTTCTGCTCCTTGTAAGTGATGGCTGTTGATGGCCAAATGCCTTATGTTTTAAAAAGAGGCTTCATGAAGCTGCTTATGAGAATAGTCTTAGAAAAAGCAGGTTGCTAGCCCTCATGGTTGTACTAGGAAGCTTTGAAGAAACCTCAGGCCTTGGGAACTAAATGTGGTTCTCCAGGCATCTCTGTCTGCTTGCATATTAGGTAGGTAGGACTTCTTGTCTCTGTTGCATTTCTGTGTTTTAAATCTGCTGGTAACTATTATGTGCTATTAGTTATTATTAGGGTGAGGAGCAGCTAATAAATAAGCAAATAAATAAATAATAATGATAATATCTGCTATTATTATTATTATTATCAGTTAGTTATTATGTGCTATTCTTATCTGCTAGTAGTTATGATCAGTGCTTTTTTTTCTAAAAAATGTTTAGGGGTACTCTTATTTTGATTCAAGATAATCACCATTTTATTGTTCAAATTGGGAAAAATAAATACAGTAAATGGACAAAAGTACAAAGATGTTTAGAGGTATGCATATTCCCAGAAAAAGCACTGGTTATTATATCTTTTAATTGGGTTTATCTTGATGTTTAAGAGAATTTTGCCCCCTAATCATTCTGTTTTTGCTTTAAAATGTGGCATTACTTTGTACTTTTGATGTTTTTATAATGTTATGAACTACCTGAGAGAAGCATGAAGTGATCTACGGACTACATGGGGAAGTCTCTGCAGCTGCAACAGCTCCGCTCCTTGTGATCATTCTGTCTGCCATTTGACCTCTCCTTATAGAGAATTCTCACAGGAGCAGGCATAGGAGGAACTGCTGCTGCAACCTTAAAATCCTGTAAATGCCCCCTGTGTCCCATCAGGTCTGCAAACGCCACGCCAAATGGGAGAACCATTGAGCGATCGACCTCGATGCGGGAGCGGCCGGTGTCTGCTGCCAAGTGCATCTCGTTGGGCTCTAAAAGGCAAGCCATACTGTTTATATTGTGGGATAATCAAGACTCATACAGCCAACCTACTTAAGTCCAATGAATGCATGAAGGGGTTAGTAATACAATCAAGTAAGCTGTCCTGCCAGGTTTAGCTATGCCCCCTTTTCCTCACCTTGGGAAGAACTAGGTAATAAAGCCTTCCAGTCTACCTGAGAAGCTCAGTGTGGGAAGAGGTTTGAGCTGGTACTTCCTTTCCTTTGTCCCAAATCTCCCAACATTCAGTTTCATTGGATATTGCTAAATTGTAATGTATTATGAGGAAGAAAAACTTATCTCTGTCCACTTTCAATACACTGTGTGCAATTCCATGCACCTCTATCATGGCTCGTCTGACCTTTTCCTTAAAACTAACCTCCTCAAACATCGCCAAATGTCTGGACCCTCTCCTTATAGGGATCTTGTGCCATCTCCTCGATCAGTTGTTTTGCCCTTTTCTGAACCGCCTTCCCTCTCCTCCACCCCCCTTCCCCACCCCTTTCTGGTGCCTAGATTTCCACAAAGGGGTTTCTCCAAAAGTGCATCTGCCTCGGAGAGAACGCAGGCGGTGACGCTCCGGAGTATGTCGATGCCCCACGAAAGCTCAGTTCCCTTTGTCAACATCCCTTTGTCTGATGGGAAGGTACTGTATCAGCCGAGGAGGGCTGTGAATCTTTGATTTGCAAATATAAATGCATCCAGGTTGAGACACACATCCAAACCCCTTTCATTGCTGCTTCCAGCTGTGGAGGCAGAGCATAGCCACCATGGCCAGGTAGCCACCAGCAGCCCTCTCTGCCACGAATTTGTCTAATCAACTTTTATAACCATCCAGTTTGGTGGCCATTGCTTCTTCCTGTGGGAGAGTGTTCCATAGTTCAGCTCTGTGCTGCATGAATAAGTCCTACGCCCTGACTCTTCCAACGTTCAGCTATATTGGATAACCACGAGTTCTAGTGTTAGGAAAGATGGAGAGGAACTTTTCTTTGCCCACTTTCTCTATGTGACACGAAGCAATAACATGCGTAATGGTGCACGCGCACGACCTATGTGGCTTGCAAACAACAACTTTCTGCTCTTGTTCAGACTCTCTGCTCGGCTGGCGATGACCTCCAGAACGTCAATGTGGAATTATTGAATGAGGACACCGTCCAGCATATCCACAGCCTTGTGGTAAGTGTGCAGAACAAATAAACCTTGGAAATGGCTCTGTCCCTGCAGGGGGGCTGGCAGGGTTCGTCATAACATCGTTGTCAGCTGTGCCAATCTGCACTGTTCCTTCTTATGTCTGAAAAATCCATGCAAGTAGTTCTCAGAAATACAGTGGTGCCCCGCAAGACGAATGCCTCGCAAGACGGAAAACCCGCTAGACGAAAGGGTTTTCCGTTTTTGAGTTGCTTCGCAGGACGAATTTCTCTATGGGCTTGCTTCGCAAGATGAAAATGTCTTGCGAGTCTTGAGATTTTTTTTTCGCTCCCCCCCCCCCTTTATCTAAGCCGCTAAGCCTTTAATAGCCTTTTAGCAGCTAATCCGCTAAGCCGATAAGCCTTTAATAGCCGCTAAACCGCTAATAGCGCTAATCCGTTAAGCCGCTAATAGGGTTGCTTCGCAAGGCGAAAAAACCGCTAGACGAAGACACTTGTGGAACGGATTAATTTCGTCTTGCGAGGCACCACTGTACTTCTGTGTAAGGCATTCCTTGCATAGAATCTGGAGTTTTGGTGGTTCAGAGGGATGTTTGGAGAGCTCCATCAATTGCCCATCCTTTTTTTCTTTCCCCCCTTTCTTAGAACCAGTTGACAGTCCTTTGCGGAAAAGCAACCGTTAAGTGAAGTTGATGGACTCCATAAACAACCTTTTTTTCATTCTTGGATCTGAATATCCTTGGTTCCTTATGTTTAAATAGACAGGCTTTTTTTTAAAAGTACTATTAAACTTGTTATTTCTCTATGGAGGCTTGCTGGCATTTTTTCAGGGTGAATGGTGCTTGCTCTAAAAGAGTGCCATACACGGGCTATATGTTTGTTGTGCCCCATAGTTCAGATATAAGGAAGAAGAGGAGGAGGAGTTTGGATTTGATATCCCGCTTTATCACTACCCTAAGGAGTCTCAAAGCGGCTAACATTGTCCTTTCCCTTCCTCCCCCACAACAAACACTCTGTGAGGTGAGTGGGGCTGAGAGACTTCAGAGAAGTGTGACTGGCCCAAGGTCACCCAGCAGCTGCATGTGGAGGAGCGGGGAAGCGAACCCGGTTCACCAGATTACAACTCCACCGCTCTTAACCACTACACCACACTGGCTCTCTTGCTGCATCCATCATCTACTGGAGTGCCCTGATCCAAAGCATATTTAAGCCCAGATGTCACCAGACCAAGTTGGAGGATGTGGTGGTAGGGTACTTTCCTGTGGTCTGGTTCTACATTGTTTCAGAAATATATGACTAGCGCTTAATTGGAGACCTGGATCCTATATGGAAGCCAGTGGAGCTTCCTTCTAAAGTGTATTGTCTCCTCATCTGCTTAAAGTTCTACTTCAGTGAGGGATGGGGACCCCTTTGTGGTCCTCCAGAGACAGTTGGGACTCCCAACTCCCATCAGAGCCAGCCAGCAGAGCACCATGTAAAGCTGTCAACAGCTAGAGGTACAACCTTTTGTCTGTCCCGAATCTTCCACCATTCAGCTTCATTGACGGTCACTGAATTCCAGTGTAAAGAGATGGAGACAAAAGCTTCCCTCTATCCACTTTCTCCACACATTGCATGATCTTGCATGGCTCTATTGTGTCGCCTTTAACACCAACCTTACGACATCCAGTGTTGTAGTTTGTTTTTGCACCTGGACCAGTGATCTAACTCGCAGCAAGCTCCTAGCTAACAGCAGATGCCGTGTTGCTCCCTGCATTAAGTTAAGGCTGTCTAAAAACAGTCTGGCTGAACTAAAATGGCTGGAGAAATATTCCAGCAGTGTAGCCTGGATGGTTTCCAAGAACCTAATGGAAGTTTTGCAGCAGGGATATTTCCATGTTAAGTCCTGCTTTTAGAATAGGATTTTACTGCTTGTAGTCCTAGGTCTCTTGCAACTAAGTCAGTGCTGTGGCTGTCTTACAATTGAAACCATGGGTGGCTTGCCAGTTGTTGGACTGCAACTGCTGACCACTGACTAGTAGTTAGGTTCAGCTTCTGGAGGACCACTCATCCCCATTGTAAGAGCTATCATCAGGGAGCAAAGCAATAAACACAGGGTTTGCAGGCCCTAATCTAGAGAGCAAGGTATGTTTTAACTTGAAAGTTAGTGGGTCAGAAGTGGCTAAACAAACAGTCATGTTAAACTCCATTGGAAACTAATATACTTTAAATTGTCGCTAGTATTTGACTAATGGTTTTTTTTGGGGGGGGGGAAGCGAGATCAGGCAAGTCCTAGCTCAAGGGGTGCTTGCTAGTTGGGAAAACCTTTCCTAAAGCTTCAGCAGTGTTGACCTTAGTTGAATTTTTTTCTCCAATGCTCCCTTGGAGTTTGACTCAAAGCCTGGTAGAATCATACTTAGGCTAACCTAGTATCTGTTGAACTAATATTGTGACTACTGCACCTAAAAATGGGTCAATCATTTTCCTCGGATTGAAGATGTTGTAGTTAAATACTCAGCAAAATAAAATGTGCAAACATCCTTTGGTCTTCTTTTTTGCTGGACTGCCAGATATGTAAAAAGTTGTAGGAATCACAAAAGACATTGGCAACTGTTGGTATCTTCAATTACACCTTTAGCTGTGTAACTATGCCATTTTGTGTTTTCCCTAATTGTAGGACTAATAATTTATCAGAAGGCCCTCAAAGCAAGTCATCTGGCCATCTGCCTTAAGGGAGATGTTAACTTATGTTAGATGTACTTCCTAAAACACCAGTACCAAAATGTTACTTCTGCAATTATGACTAACCTTGAACAGTGGTTCATGATCACAAAGACACGAGAGTAATGCATGTCTCATGACCTCTGTACTGTTGGAAGGGCTGTTTCCACACTGCAGGTAAATAGACAATTAGGATAATTAAGACGCATTCTAAGCTTTCAAAGAAAACTTGTTGGTTTGGTGCACTGCTAAATTGCTTAATGGCAGCTAAAATGAGCAAAGGAAAGGGGCTGAAGGAACCTCCTTAGGGGGGCTCAAAATGACCTATACCATGGATTGTAGGGTTTTCTATTGATCAGGTAAAACAGTATGTGGCTAGGTAATCATGAAGCAGTTTTGTAGGTACTATTCCAACTTCCTGCAGTTGTGCTGAGGTTTGCAATGTTCTACTGCAAAATGTTGCATTGCTTTTCTTAAGTTCCCTTTGATAAAATTTCTACTTACAAATTTATTTCTGTGTTATAGGAGTGTGCACAGACCACAGGATTTGCCTTGTAACCGTTTGTTAACCATTTCCTTAACTGTTTCTGAGTTGCTCTCTGCTTGAGGTTTCAAGCTATTCAGGATGGTCCACTGTCTGTTTCATCAGGGGTTTTAAAACTCAGGGGCACTGGCCAACAAAGCATTGAGCCCAGGAGCCATACAACTGCCCACCCACCCATTCTGAGCCTTCAGTTTAAGAGGTTAATACTGGAAATAAAAAATCTATTTCAAGAGTAATTGTAGGTGTGAATTTATGGAAAGAAAAAGGTTACAAGAAGTATCATCATACACCAACGGCTTTTATTTAGTTTCAGAAACCTTTCACAAGATGGTAAAAAACTTTTACAACCACTTCTCATTTTTCCTCTCTCTCTTCCATGGTTTCCCATCAGTTCTAACCCCACTGTGTGCCAAGTCCAATAACTTACCATGCATCTAAAGTGATAGATACAGGCTATGAAATTCTTTATTCTATTGTAGCAGCTTATGCAGGTGCAGCCAAATACCAAGCCTCGGGACAAAGTTTTACACAAAAACTTTACAATGTAGAATTTGAATTTTTAAAATATAGAACTTAAAATCTACACAAAAACTGGTAAAAATCAAGCACAAGTACAAGGACTGAAACTTAACCCAGGTGAAAAGGAGAGAATCTCATCTTCCTTTCAAGTGCCTTTATTCTGCTACAGAACAGTAGAAAAAAAAAGCTTTTTTGTGTGGTTAGTTTAAATTATACACTCTGTAGATACTATGGACCAATTTAAAAGTTACACATATAGCAACAGATGTCCATCGGGTTCGTGTGGATTGCTCACACAATCCAACTGGATTGCTGGAAACAAGTCAGGCAAATTTGAAGAGAAAAATCCATGTGTAACTTCCCCCCGCCCCCACCCCCAGACAAAACTTTTACTGATGGGCACACTGCACCCCAGGTCCATGATGGCCGCTTTCGTCATCAGAACTATCGTTGTAAGCTTCACGCCTCTGGCCGCCACCTGAACCACGAGTGGTATCAAATTCTTGAAGTTCTACCTCCTCTGCATCACTAATTATGTTGGAGATTTCTGGTCTGGCAGGCAGAAGATCTTCAAGTTCCTAAAAAGAAAGAGTGATGCAAAAATGTAGTACTCGCAGGAACACATGTTCCAGCAGGCGCCTTCTGCACCAACCTTTGAACACCTGCTGAAAGCTTTCCTATTCCACCAGGCCCATGTAGAAAATTAAGAAGAAATCCTTCTACAATGGTTAACTGATGTCTGCTTTTTATTTTTTTTATTTTTTTGGTTTTATGTTTTATTTAAAGTTTCAAGCCATGGCTTGGTCAGTACCATTTTCTCCACTGATCTGGCCTTTTTACATACACTGTGCCCTCCCCCCAGTACAATTGTTTTAGAACTTGTGTTTTTATCACCATCCTTAAATCTATGCTTGCAGAATCAGGCAGATGTGTCGTCTGATCGAGCAGCCAATGTTGGACCTACTCAGAGTAGGTCCAATGAAATTATCGTATTTTTCGCTCTATAGGACGCACTTTTTCCCCTTGAAAAATGAAGGGAAAATGTGTGTGCGTCCTATGAAGCGAAGACGCCATAGCCCCGCGACCCTCTCCCGGCTGGAGAGGTGACGCACGGCACCTTGTTTTAGAGCGGGAAAACAAGAGGGGGAAAGTTCTCCCCCTCTCTGCACAGCGCCTCCTGCCACTTCGCTGAAGGGGTGCTGGGCAGAGAGGGGGAGAATTTTTTTTTCTTGTTCTCCCCCCTCTAAAACAAAGTGCGTCCTATTGTCCGGTGCGTCCTATGGTGCGAAAAATACGGTAGTGGAGCTAAGTCAATTTCACCTTCAGTGAGTCTACTCCGAGCAGAGGAACACAGATGGATAAAACTGTTTCCTATAGTGATCAGATGTAATGGTGATGTGCAACTTCCACATATTCTGCAGCTGGCTTGCAGAAGAGGTGAGCATTTAGAGATACATCCTGGGGTACTCACTGTAAGCTTTTCTGGGCTAATCCAGTTGTTTTCAGGAAAATGCACGTCAAACTTTATATAAAGATCTCCCTTTTCAAAGGGATTGCGGTACTGTGGCATTCCTTCCCCCCGAACAACACGGACACAGCCTGCAGGAATGGACAAAGGCAATTGTTGTTAAGAGGCAACCTATAGTTTTCCCCTCTGTGTAAAATAAAATACATTAACAGGCAAAATACAGGGTAACAGGCTTCCAAACAGCTCCAAAAGCCCATGAGGTTTTTTACCTGGTTCAATTACTTTTCCTGGAGGGTATTTCACCACAATTTGACGTCCGTCAAGGTGCTTAAATGTGAACTGAAAGCCACACAGTGCTTCAACAAGTCCTATTTTGTGCGTCATGTGCAAGTCATTCCCATCTCTTTGGAACACCTTGGAAAAGGGAGGGAAAGTAGTTCAGCGGCAAATGCATGAGCAGATGGGCTACCATAACAACGATAAAAAAAACAAAAAAACAAAATTGTTGCTTACACAAGTGACCCCAAAAATATAAACAGTAAAACCCAATTGTAACAAAATCAATAAAATACACAAATAAAATACACGTATTACTGATCGTGACCCACTAAAAAAAGGAGAAAAAGAGACCACAAATACGAGAAACCCTTCAAAATTTAGGGCCAAAAGCCTGGGTACAAAGACAAGCCTTTGGCTGTCACCTAAAAATAGATAAAGATGGTGCCAGGCATGTCTCCCTGGGGAGAGCACTTCACAAGCAGAGAGCTACTAGTGAAAAGGCCCATTCTCATCCCATGAAGGGGGCACACAGAGAAGAACTTCAGATGATAATGCAGGGTCCAGACCAGGCTGTCTGTCTGTCTTGAGCTACCTGCAAACAGGTAGGAACCATTGTGAGGGAAGGGAAAAAATGGGTACTGGCCTCTAGATCACAAATTCCTAGTGTGTATATGCTTTGTGTTACACTAAAATCTCACAGGTAGACAAAAAGTATCACATACAGGAGTATCTTACATTTACATCTGGCTACACTCCTATACAGAGGTACCTCTGGTTACATACTTAATTTGTTCCAGAGGTCCGTACTTAACCTGAAACTGTTCTTAACCTGAAGCACCACTTTAGCTAATGGGGCCTCCCGCTGCTGCCGCACCACCTGAGCACAATTTCTGTTCTCATCCTGAAGCAAAGTTCTTAACCCAAGGTAATATTTCTGGATTAGCAGAGTCTGTAACCTGAAGCGTATGTAACCCAAGGTACCACTGTATATGAATTTCGAGAGTAGAACTGGGGGAGGGGGAAATAGCAGAAATTGCCATGGCTATGACAACTCCAGGACTAGGACAACTCACAGAATTCAGTGGGGCCATCTGACTTAAAATTAACAGCTCAGGTCGCATACCTGAAGGGTGGAAGTTGAGTATAATTGCCCCAATATATAAAAAGGGTGATAAGAAAAACCCTGCCAATTATAGACCCATTAGTTTGTTAGATGTAGCCTCCAAACTATATGCCAGGCTCCTTCTTGGGAGACTAGAAGAATGGGCAGATACAAATAAGGTGATATCTGAAGTCCAGGCAGGTTTCCAAAGAGGGAAATCCACATTGGACCAGTGCTTTGTGCTGAACTTTCTGCTATGTAAATACATCCATAATTTGAAGCAAAAATTATATGTTGCTTTTATCGATCTAAAGTCAGCTATTGATACGGTCCCAAGACACACATTGTGGCAAAAATTAGAAAAGACAAATATAGACCTCCGTCTATTATTTCTCATCAAAACATTATATACTGACTTAAGATTCATGAAGATGAACTCAGTAAACTTAGTTATGACCAGTTTCATTTGTTTCAATGGGGATACTTCAAAACATGGCTTAGCTGGATGCAGCCCAGAGAGACTTGTGAGCAAAAATACAAAGCTTTGGGCTGAAAGACTTTTGCTTTACTTCTGAACATTCAATTGTTTTTTGTTTAATTCTGAATAGCAGCCAAGTGTATTTCAAATAGCTCAGGTCACAACAGCAAGGAGTTCACAATACATTTTACTGGGAAAGGTACGAGAACAAAAGCAACCATGTCTCAAATGGCCTCTGACCATTATGAGGAGTTGCCCACTGCTAGCTTCTCTGGTTTCCAGAATGCGTATTTAAAATAGCAGCAGCTCTGCTATGTTATCTTTCTCTAGTTGCGCATATGTAAAGCATGGAAACAAGCAACACAGTCATACCTATTTTAATTGCTAGGTAACAATTAGGTGCCTAGAATGTACCAAATGCTGTACACAGATTTAAAAACATGATAGGCCCTGCCCACAGGCCTACATTTCTAAAAAAGATTAGACACATAGGGAAAAAGAGAAGAGACTAATCACACATAGTACAGTAGTTCATATAAATGACCAGCTTGAACAGAGACTGGGCTGCTGATAACTGGGGCCAAGCGGCCCACGGTCCCTTGGCTGAATCTACTGGATGGGGCCCCATGGTCCCAGATTTCTCTCTGCTACTGTCAACTAATTTGTTCACACAAATTATCACAGGTTAAACTGGGAAAAGCCTGTGTCCCTCCTGACCGCTGGGCATGCTGGCTGGGGCTAACAGAAGACAACAATACTGTATATGGAGGGTCAGAATCTGGAGGTTCCCCACCCCTGGGTTAGATACAAAAAAGTGCACTTCTGTATACATGTTTCTTCTGCTCATGGGAAGCATGTTTTTTACACCATGTGGCAAGACACCAAGTGCAAAAGGTGATTCTAACTTCAAGAGGTGGTGCAATATCTCCTGAGAAGCCGAAACACAAGAACTACTCACACTATTGCACAAACAGGCAGAACAGCACCAGCAGCAATTTTCCTTTTGCTCATGGCTATCTAAGTTCAACTCCATTATCATCCACACATTTAATGGAGCACCACTACACCCCCCCCCCAAACCGCCGCCAGCCTCAGTATTCAAAAGGCTCCAAAGGTCTGCAATAAAAAGACAGCTTTGAATTTCAGGCAGCAAGTTACCTCATGCTCCTTTTCCTGAAGCAGGAGAACGATGTCGCCTGGCTCCACTCCGGGGGCTTGATCAGCCTCTCCAGTAAAGGTGATTCTCTGCCCGTGCTTCATGCCTTTATCTACATGGACTTCAAGGATCTTCACTTCTTTGATCACCTTCTTCCCTTCACATTTTTTACAGCGATCTTTTTCATTAATTACTTCCCCTTGAAAAGAGAGAGACGGCCAGTTATGACCCAGTTTCAAGGGGTGGAAAACATCTGGCATGCGGGACAAACACAGCCCTCCAGGCCTTTTTATCCGGCCCATGCGACTTTCCCCAGACCACGCTTGTCCACAGTCCTATTCTGCACCCTCCCGGAGTGCCTTTGCCTGGCTGGAATGTGCCCAACTGTGATAATGCCTATGGCTTGCCTGCATGGAGTGTGTGTGGACATGCTTTGACTTGTGAAGTCAGAATGCAACCCACTGAACAAAGACAGGGGTCACATCTGCTGCCACACCCATTTTCTGCCCCTGGCCACCATGTCACTTACACATGGCCCCTGGAAGGTTGCCCAAATGAGAATGTGGCCCTTTGAATCCCCCCGCGCTGATGGGATTCTGTTGCATGTTGAAGTCCCCCGTGTTTTCACAAACTTTTGGAGGCCGTGCTTCGATTACCGTTAGCCCTGGTCTCAATCATATTGATGCTTATTTTATTCTTGTATGTTTAAACTGTATTTCACTGGTATCATTTCGTTTTATTATGGAAACCCTTTTGGGTTTATGATAGAAAGCAATCTACAAGAATCTCCCCCCACTCCAATAATAAAATGGTTCCTTAGTCCGGCTACGTAGTTTGCTTCTTTACTAAGATGCAAGGCACACCTACCAACAAGTGCTGCTGGTGTCTCAATGTGGTTCGCTAAAACCAGGTCAGGAACTTCCCCATTCAAGGACTTCCGGGTTGGCGCCATCGCCGAATGGCGGACTCCCTCCGAGCTCCGGAGGGAGCCTGCTCGGCAGGGGCTGGGTCCTACCGCACCGGCGATGCGGGGACCCTTAAAAACCACGGCCACGAGGGTCGTGGACATGGAGACTCGGCTGGCACCGCTAGCGCCCTCCCGACTCGTGAAGGAGCCTTTTTAAAGGCTAAGGATCGGGTGCCGGGGAGAAGCGTGGTGCTTTGAGTCCTCTGCTATCCCTGCCGAGCGCAGCCGCATGCCATCCGGCGGAGAGCGCTGACTTCTTCTATTGGAAATTCGGACTTTTAGACAACAACCCGTGAGTAATTTGGAAACTGGGTTTAAAAGGAGGAAAAAAAGAATTTCTTTTTGAATTGGATACGAGCGGGGGGGGATCCAAAAAGGAAGTCAGTCCCCCCCCCTATTGTAAACCTTTCAAGACAAGGACGGGGCAACCAAGGTCCAAAAAGATTTGTATTGCTGATAAAAACTAAGAATTCCACGATGGGGAATTATAAGAACTGTGCTGGAGGATGAACTGAGGGAGAAGAAACGTAACCCCCCCCCCCTGGGAACCGGGGTGATTGAAGAGAGAGCCTGGTGAAAAGAGTCGGAGATTTTGACAGCTGTCAAAGTAGCTGTCAAAGTCGGAAAGCAGAGAGGATTTTATTATGAGAACTTTGCTGGCTAAATTTGTTACAATTTGCTACAACTTGTTAAAACTTGGATACAAAATGGCGAAAACATGGATAACAATCGGACTTTTGGACTAGAGAAGACAAAGTTATAACAATCCCCCTAGAGGAGTTTCGGGACATTACAAAGATGGTCGTAAGTGAAAAAAACACCATTGGAATTTTACAGGACTGGTTATCTTCTGGGAAAGCTGCGAAACGGAAATAATATTTTGTCTACAGGGTGTTCAGCTAAAGGAGACAATAGAATTTTCTATTGAAGAAAGGAAGGGACTGAACGCAAGTTTTTGTTCCTGAATAATAATAATCCCTGCAGACTTACTAAGCTTCTGAATTAGAACGTTTCAGCAGCGGAACAAGAGGAAACTGGACTACAATTTGGAAAGAACAATGGGGGGAGCTTTATTAAAGATCTGAAGTTAAGTGTTCTAAAAATGATTATGAAAGGGAAAAAAAAAAAGAAAAAACCAGCAAGGAGTTGGGGGAAATAGGTGATTTAGGGATTGTAAGAATCCCAGGCGGATAACATGGTTTGGTGGTCAGGGGGAAATTAAACCGGGGACAGGGGGGAGAACTAAAATCCAAAGGCTTGTTAACTTCTTTTTTTGAACTGGCTTTGTCTCATCTGTTATACTCTTTATTTCTTATTTTTGATACTTTTATTATGTGGGGTGTTTTTATTATTAAAAAAAGGGAAATTGTGGAATGAAAATGGGGTGGGCCCTGGGAAAAAATTTTTTTGTGTTTTATTAAGGGTATTGATGTGGAGTGTAGAAATTTTAAATTCGAATAATGGTTTGAACAAATTAAGTTTTTAATTAGAACTGAGAGCTTGTGGAGCCAACAATATGAAAAAGGAATATGGTAGGGGTGGGGGAAGGGGGGAGTCCCAGAAAGTGGATATATGAAAATAAGGCTATGAACGTATTTTAATTCTTGCTTTCTGTATTTTCTTTTTTTTTGAAAATCTTAATAAATGTTATTTAAAAAAAAAAAAAAAAAAAGGAACTTCCCCATTCAAATGCGTGTCATTTAAAGCAGGAAGACAGGCTAAGGCTAAGATACCTGACCCCACCACAGGAGGAGCCAACTTGCAACTATTCAGGAACAGCTGAGCTGCTGATCACCCATGACCATGCTGATCAGGTTATGAGGAATGTAGACCAGTTCCTTCCATGTCATTTCTTGCACATGCTTTCTATACTCCTACATTACTGGAACAACCACTGCACCACTCCTGCAATGTAGGAGTTATGCCTAAGGTGTCATAATGCAACTGCCACTGAAGCATCTAGTATATCAGGTTGCGAACATGATCCGTGTGGGAGGCACGGTGGCAACCTGCAGCATTGGCAACCCACAGCGGTGCGTCTGCACACATGATCCGGCGCTTCTGCGCATGATGTCATTTTGTGCTTCTGCGCAGAAACCTGGAAGTAACCCTATCCAGTACTTCTGGGTTTGGCACGGTCCGCAACCCAAAAACGCACAACCCGCAGTGTTCGCAAGCCGAGGTATGACTGTAGATGGCTAGTTGTATGTGTATCATCCTTAAGAGTTCTATATTCCCACTGCATTGACAAACCACACCAATGAAAGCAAGGCAAAGGGCAAACCATGTTGCCAATGTCTCTAAACAATTCAATGGGGAGCAGGGATTTATGAGCTTCTCATCTTGCTAACTTGCACCCTAGTTTTAGCTATCATAATGTATTGAAACTTAAGGGACTTTTCTTGAGATCAGATGCTTGTGGTGAATTGATTGGCTTACCTTCTCCATTGCAGTCAGAGCAGACAGACTGCATCTGCTGAACCATCCCAGGAGCCAGCTGCCTGATCATGATACGAACACCTCTGCCTCGGCAAGCCGCGCACTTCTGAACTGCTCCAGATTTACCCCCTTGGCTAGATCAAAAATATGTTGATTTCATATTATTATAAACACAAAAAGGAAATGTAGTTTTACATTTTTGGAGCCTGGGGACAGCTAATCCTGTAGCAAGTCTTAAAGCTTAGGAGATGCAGGTCTTAGTGCTTTGGATAGCAGCCCACTTGAAAAATTGTATAAGCACTTAGCAAGGAAGAGCAGGATGCAGACAATACACACACAAGGGCATCTTGTTGCAAAGCTGAACAATGTAACCCTACAAACAACTGAACCTTAGGTGGACATGGACTTTTTTGTTAGCAGTTATTAGATTCCAGCAATTTATATACCAACTGACTATAGAAAACCCCCAAGCGATTTACAAAAAGAAACCAATAAAATTATCAGTAAAAACAGCTATTTTTTAAAAAAAACAACAATTAAAAACAGTGATAAGCTAAAATCAGATTAGAACTCATGCTAACGTTCTACATATCTGGATAGGCTTGTCTAAACAAAAAATTATATTTAATTTTCATTTTTAAATCTTTGCTCAATTTTTCAAGAATCAAATCATTAATCTTTTGAAGACAGATGAATGCAAAAAAACAAACAAACAAGCAAACAAAAAAAAACAACTCACCCGTTACATGAACTACAAAGGACATTCTTGCTAAGTTGTAGTTTGGTAGTCTTTCCATTATAAAGATCTTCTAAAGAAACTCTGAGTAAAGGAAAAAGATTGTACTTTAGGTTTTGGTTCAAGTATCAGAAGAATGAACACATCTTGTTTTAACATACTTGCAGGCTCAACTATTGAAAGGCTACATGAAGTGGCAAAAACTTATTCCAGATACCGAATATACACTGGTAAAAAATGTTAGCACTATTGTTTTTAGACCAGCCCAAGAGATAGATGAGCTGCAATGTAGAAAGGTATGCCCACCAACTTGTTGCCATTATACGGTAGCTCTATGTTCTCTTACCAGGATTTCACACATGCACCAAAGTATCCATACTCCTTAGCATAGCAATGCATCATTACTACATGTATACTCTACCTTCCTTCCAATGAACTCAACATACATGAACCTTCTAATTCATCCTCACATAGCCCTGTGGGGCAATTAGCCCAAAACAGAGATACTCAACTTGGCACCCTTGACAGATTGTTTGACTATAATTCCCATTGTCCCTGACCATTGCCATTGCGGCTGATAAAGGCTGTAGTCCAACAATATCTGGAAGGCATGGCAAGGGCTAACCCTGGCCTGAGAGCTAGCAACAGGTCCAAGGTCACCCAGTAATTCAGTGGAGATTTGAACTTGGGTTTCTCCAGTTCTACCTCAGCTCTCTCACCACAACAAAGGACTGTCTTACTCCTATCAAGGTCTTCAGTGGAGGCTGTGTTCTTGGTGCCTTCACCTTCAGGGAGAGGTTAAGGCAGGTGGCTACCAGGTGGCTCTGCAAGTAAGCAACTGCTGCCTTGTGTGTATCTCTCAGAAGTCTGTATTAGCATTTAAGCACCAGCTCAGTGTTCCTGTTCACACAGGCATACAGCAATATCTAGAACCCTGATCTTTCCTGACCTTCCCAATGGGGTTTCTCTTTTTTATATTGTAATTTTATGTTATGAACCACCTTCAAACCTATGAGTATATGGCAGTATACAAATTTTAATAATAATAATGATGATGATGATGGTTTCTGTTGAAGGAAATCTGGCAGCCTGAATGATTAAGTGTGGACTTTTAAATATACAATTATCTTAGTCTGGTGACATGTAAGATATTTTAGTGATTCTATGTTCAAAAGGCAGGCTACAAACATTTCAAATACATGATTATGACAGCAAACCAAGGTGTTCCGTAAATCAAGAGGCTTCAGCTGTTTCATGGAAATCTTTAATTCAAATTTTGACGAGAGGAATAGCCACTAGTTTTTATTGCTGTCCTCTTTCCCTTAATTGCTGCCCATCCTTTCTCAAGCAGCATAGCGAGGACTTTCACACCCAACACAGCAACCATTTTAGACCTAATCTCATAGCGCATGGTTGTTTTTCCTTTGTACCACTGGTTTTTCCAAGAGCAACGCAAAAATATGATAACACATACTGTAGCAGCATAACCAATAAAAGCCATCAGCTGAAGATTAAAATGGAAGGATTTTACAAACCACAGTTAAAAGCTGCAGCCAGTTTCTACAGCCTTTTAGTGAAAAATACAGATTTTAAAGGCAGCAGATTCCAGTTTATGCTTTCAGCAGGAAAAATAAAATATCACTGAATTCCAGATGGAGACATTTTAATGGACTATTTCACACATTATTTGTTTGAAAGATCTGTATATGACCCTTCAGCTTCCAGGGA
Organism: Podarcis pityusensis; assembly: GCF_964106645.2. Lineage (NCBI taxonomy): Eukaryota > Metazoa > Chordata > Lepidosauria > Squamata > Lacertidae > Podarcis > Podarcis pityusensis. The sequence continues at coordinate 58,657,562 of NC_138033.1, read as the reverse complement.
GATTAAAAAACCCCCCAATATAAAATACATATCATATTGAGAGAGAAAAAACAGACATCAAAATACATTTAGAAGGCCAGGGAAACAAAAATATATTTTGTTGGCACTGAAAGGATAACAATGTTAGCACTATTTGGGCCAGCCTGGGAAGGAACCTTCTTTAATATATTTTTCGTACGAGTCAAGTATTTCCCCCCTCCCCACCCGGGCTTTTAACATCATTTAAAATTATTTACATTAATATTCTAATCTCTGAATTTCACTGTGGTTTAAGCTCAATGAGGATGTTTTGTGGCTCTCTTTAACATGACTATGGATGAAATTATGTTATCTGCTAACACATGGCTGTTTCACATGACAAGATGTTGGTATGCAAGTTAAAAGCAAAAAACAAAACCAACAATGATCATCACCCTACAACTCTGTTAATGGGGCAACTCATAAATGTCAGAAAATTCCACAAATGGAGCAATGGCACTGAAAAGGCTCTTCCTGGTTAACTCCCAACCCACCTCAGGTGAAATTAAGGATTTTGTTTTGACTTGGGACACATTCATGGAATAAGAACTATATGCTACAATTCCTCTAGTACATTTGCTCTGTCAGAATGCAGCATTCTAAAGTAGAAGTAACACTTGGCTAGCTCCTGCTCAGGCTTCTGTATACTCACTTTAAAATGAATCAAATAAACAAACCAACAAACCATTTCTGCACCAATGTAATCTAAATTTTGCAACTTGCATAATTAATGGAAGCAACCTGGCATTTGCTTAATTTTGCACCATTAATTTTGCTTCTGTTTTTTATTGCTTCAATTTTATATGCTGCCTTTCTGCACTTGGCACCCAATCAAGGCGTAGTTAAAGACTGGGGAAAGGAGCTATGCAGAACATTAAGCTCGCCTCCTGCCAAAAAAACCGGCTCACCAATACTTTAAGATAAATACACTTAGCATCTTACTGGCTATAAAGGGTAGGGTTTTTTGTTCTTTAAAAAATAAATTTCAGGTTACTCAATTCTGTACCCATCACTGCCTGCCTAGTCCACCTGCTGCGTTAAACTAGAATTTCAGAATACCTGCCTCACTCCATTTGCTCTTGCGAAGGCTTGCTTTCTCACCTGATCTGCTTGGAACAGTCTGCTGTTCCTACTTGTCTGCTTTTCATTGTAAGGGATTCTGAACAACTTGAACTTCAATGTTTTTAATCACATTGACTTGGTAGAACGATAGCCTCAGGTTTAAAGCGATCTATTCACTGGGCTGTTAATAAGTGGTTTTGCTGCAATGATTAGTCCAACCCGTCTTGTAAATGTATCAAGTTACCTAGAGCATGGGTGAGGCTTTAATATTCCACTCACTGATGATTTAGAGGCTTGGCCTTATTTCTTTAGTAACTTGCCTTGGCAGAAACAAACCAACACATAACCAGGTACCAGTTCCTTGGGACTATCTATTACAATGCTGGATTACTTTTTTGTGTTCAAGGCTAAATCCAGAATTTTTTTTCTCTAGCATTTTTAAAAACCCCATCTGAATAAAAAACAAACAACTCATCTGATGAGAGAGAGAAGGCTCCATGGAGAAGCAGGAAGAACATTAATCTTTTGTAAAGGTTGGATGTGGCAATGGAGGTATACCAAAAGGGGCAACATTGGGCCCTATGGAGATCTTGTCCCACCTACACTCACAATGGAAGGGTCATGCTAATCATTTGTGTTGAGTCAGGTGTTACACAAACTCTGCAGGTAAGGTTTCAGCCTTAAAAAAGTGAAGGGTTTTCCTGCTGTGGTGCCACTCTACGTAAGTTGATTGCCAGGTGAGATGCACCAGACCCATCACTGCATCCTTTCAGGTGCCTGGTGACAACATGGCTTTTAAAGACAGCTTTTAAATGTTGTGCTGGCTTAAGTTGTGTATATTTTAATAACTGGATTTGTTTTGTTGGGTTTGGTATGGAATGTTGTGTGTACAATACTGTATTATTATTTAGTTGTCTTAAGTTTCCTTGGAAAATAAGGCAGGGTAGACTTAAAAAAACCAACAAATATATGGTGGATCGCCAAGGCTATTTTGGTATCAGGTAGCTTCAGATAATTTTAAATCATGTGTACTTGAAAGTCCTTCAGTTTGTCATGAGAACGTCAGCCCACCAATAGAGCAATTATGCATTCAAGACAGGAACTTCCCCCAGAGACAATAAGCCAGGTACTTACTTGAGTGGATGCATCATATCTTCACCTCTTCTTCTTCCATTGCGACTTCTACTCTGACTACCCATGAAACTGAACAGTCCCCCACCAAATATGTGGGAGAAAATATCGTCCATTCCTCCACCTCCACCACTACCTTCTCGGAGGCCTTGTTCTCCATACCGGTCATACAATTCGCGTTTCTCGGGATTTGAGAGAACTTCATAGGCAAAGCTTATTTCTTTGAACTAAGGAGGTAAACGTAAATGAAATGCCTATTATTTGCATGTTTGGCAATATATGTACAATAGGAAAGGAAAGTGTTTCGGCAGATACGCTTCTACTACATTACAATTACTGTTGTATAAGCAGATATATGCAAAATGCCAGCCCAGTCTGGACTCTAGCAACAGGCAGGTGAGCCAACTCTGGGCATCCAACTCTCCTGCATTCCTATACTGATCTATCTTCAAAGAACAGGCCTCTCCTTTGCTTCTGAGGAGGACTAGGTATATCCTGCTCTGCACAGCTGATCCATCCTTCTGTGCTTTGCTCTCAGGCATCTCAGTGATTCACTACACAAGCATGTCACATCTGTGTCATTCATGAACTTTCTCCATTACTCACATTGATTTGAACAAACTGCTCTCTGCAGTCATGTGTCAAAGCACAGCTAATGGCAAGAAGGCAGCTTTGATTATCTTATAACATTCACATCCCACTGCTACTCCAAAGAGACTAGTTTAATGCACATGAATATTGTTCCATTTTATTCTCACAACAGCTCTGAGATAGAACTTGGGCTGTTAAGTAAGCTTCACCACAGAGTATGGATTTAAACCAACATTTCATCCAGTTAAAGCTGAGTACTACCTACACCTCACCGATGGCACATTTTCACCATTTTCCACACATTTTCCTCTTTTCAGTTCTTCTCAGACTACGTGTTCACAAGCTATTTTGGCCAGCACTGTGTCTTGTTCATCTTAAAATGCAACAATTTGCAGGAGAAGTCTTACCTTGTCACCTGCATTTGGATTCTTATCAGGGTGGTACTCCTTGGCAAGCTTCCGGTATGCCTAAATGGCAAAAGGAACCAACATAACTAGTTAGTGGGGAAATGAATACAGATTTTGAGTTCAGCTTGTCCTTCCCCACTCCCAAAAAAGCCCCTGAAGTCAACTAGTGCTTGAAAAACCTATTTTTTATTTTTTAAAAATCCATTACAAGAACAAGCTTGCATATGAGCCCCCATTGAAATGAAACTAGATTAAACAGCATTAGGTTATCAAAGATTGAACCCAATTCAACAGCAATTATTCGAGCATGGCCAAACTTTAGCAGTCTGAACAGGAATAGCTACAGTAATCTGAAGAGGCTTCAGAACAGTGCAGATGTATAATAACCTTATCAAAGCCCAACACATCTCAGATACATCCTCCTGAGGGAAAACTTTATAGCTGTCTACAGTATTTCCATAGGGGTTCATGTATCATACTATAGCACCACTGAAGTGCAATAAAAGACTGCCTGGTAGCTGTTAACCACATTATTCGTGGCAGCTTAGAAAATTAAAATTATGCTTGCTCTTTTGAATATCCTTGAGTTTCTCAATCTCTTCCATGCACACAAATCCTATTCATATTTGCTGCTGCCATAAAAAAATCTGCCCTTAATAAAATGGTGTGAATTCTCAACCAATTCATTATTCATACTCTCCCTGTTTACATTAACAGCAACCACTACTTCTACAATTAAATATGACCTAGTGCTTTTAATATGTGCTTTATAACTGTTTGTGTTTAATCTTGCAACCATCCCCTTAAGAAGATCACCACTAAAGGTTTGATATGTGCTCAAAGTCCACATGCACAAATGGAAATAGGGCCCACAAATAAAAAGTTAATTCTCAACAAGACACATTACTATTTCCTCAAAGTCAGCAAGAATCTCCAAAAATAAACAATGAGAACAATTTGGAGTTGGTTATAGTGAAGCTTCACTAAAAATCTGTGTGACTGATCAACTTTCAGTGAGAAAAGCCATAGTTGCTAAGAAGTAATTCTGTAACATGACCAAGACTGAAAAGTATTTTCAGTGACTGCTCTGAGTTAATACAGTGTGCCAAACTATTGAAGTTGAGATGCTACTAGGATTACAAACATTGTCAGAAATATCAGCCATCCTGAACTGTTTCCATTAATGACATCACCATTGGTACCTATCTGAATGGACCATCTCTCTATTTTTTACAGTATCCCAATTCCTGGACACAACTACGCTTTCCTCTACATACAGTGGTACCTTGGGTTAAGTACTTAATTCGTTCCGGAGGTCCATTCTTAACCTGAAACTGTTCTTAACCTGAAGCACCACTTTAGCTAATGGGGCCTCCTGCTGCTGCCGCACCGCGAGAGCACGATTTCTGTTCTTATCCTGAAGCAAAGTTCTTAACCTGAGGTACTATTTCTGGGTTAGCGGAGTCTGTAACCTGAAGCGTATATAACCCGAGGTACCACTGTATTTTGTTAGACTATGCAATGAAGTAGCATTAAGATTTACAATGTTGCTCATCAGGACACAACTTCATATTTTAAGACCTAGGACCTATCTTTAAACCAAAGCAGGCACAAACTAGCAATTGTTTCACTGAATGAATCTCTTCTCTCTAGTGACCAAAGATGGACGGAAATTTTACATGTGCAAGCTGTTACATGAGAATTTTCTTATACATTAATTAAAAGTAATGTAGCTCTGCCCTCTACTTCAAGTCATCCTGAATTTTTAACCTTTACTGTTTTAATTTTCTCCTTCCAAAAGGAAAAAAAAGCAAAATTATGGTAGTACTAGTGCAAACCAACATAGGCTGGAACGCAACCCACTTCCAGGTCCTAATCTAATAATTAAAGAATAACCTTTAAAAAGTCAAATGGCGTCTTCAGCCATCAGTTATATCCAATGATTGCAATTCTGAGACCATCATTCTGTATGTACCAAAGCTTACAAATAAGCAGTGGGAATTTTGATTCCCACACAGAAGCCTTCCCATGCCACACTGTTAGCTGCCTTTGATATTCCCAGGGCTCAAAAACTGCTTGCTGTGATAAGCAATATGTGCATTTGTGAAAAGAAGGTTCTCTAGCCTCTGGAATATATTTCTCCAAAATATATGCAAGTGCAACACAATCCTGCTAGCAAGTCCAGTTAAATGTTTGCCTCTCACTTAGAAAGCATCTATTTCTGAAATATTAAAACGGCAACAGTTATTCAAAATTACACCCTAATTTGACTTTCTATTTTTTGAAAAGTTTAGATCATGCAAGTGGTTCAAAAACAAAAATCACCTATCAATGTAACTTCCATGAAGTTTTCCTGGATATGTTCTATTTTTAAAGGGACATAGTCAAAAGGAATATCAGGGCATAGTTAATTTTGCTACTCACCTAAACTTTCATTTTAAAGGGATAAGACATTGCTAAATCTCAGCAGCCCTTAGTAAGCAATCACCTATCATTGTAGTGACCAAACACCACTTTAAAGGAGGAACGTGTTCACAGAATATAAATAGGATTTTTCTGAATCTACATGAAGGAACTTATTTCCTGTTAACCTCAGAACCCTCTTATTGCTTATGCTTCCTCCAAAATACCTGCTTCCATAACTACGAATACCCAGCCCAAACAAATTATGCTATTACACGCTCAGATGAAGAGGATCTATTCCCCAGTAGCACCACCCTTCCGTCACAAACAGGCAGGACATGGTTATTAACCAGCTGAAGGCTCTGATGTGGGATGGGGTTCTCAAAGACTAGATGAGGAAAAGAAGTGGGTTGTGCCTAACAAAAACAAGTTAAGGGCAATTAAGCTTGAAAGGGTTAACATGAAGGGGTTATGTTACCTAGGGACTTTTGACCTTTCCACCCCACTCCCCTTTTTGAACAGCCAGGATGAGAAGGGATCACCTACAGAGGAATGAAGGCCAAGAATGAAGCCTGTGCTTTTGTAGACAGAAACAGAATGTGCCCAAATGAGATTCAGCATACGTGGAAGTAGAAATAAAGAGAATATAGGTTGGGATACCATTCTTATTACCCTCCCCAAGAATGAAGTGGAGAAATGATCTTCAGGTAAAAGCAATTCCCAGGAGGCATGGGATTGGGGCAGGCATGGCCAAACTTGGCCCTCCAGCTGTTTTGGGACTACAATTCATCCCTGACCACTGGTCCTGTTAGCTAGGGATGGTGGGAGTTGTAGTCCCAAAACAGATGGAGGGCCAAGTTTGGCCATGCCTGGGTTGGGGGTTGGTAATGGACAGAAGAGTAGAAAATAAAAGGGCAAAGAGCTAAGCTCCAGATTTCCCTCACCATCATAAGAAACTCCTCAAGGTTACAGGAGATGGAGTGACAAGGGGAATAAAAAATGGTGAGACTGGAAACTGATAGGTCATCCATGTTCTCACATGGCCAATCCAGAAAGGCACAAACTTGTGAGGAGAGGGAAGACAAGTAGGCTCTTGATACCATGCAGCAAGCCTCAACTGTGGGGAGGAAATAAGAATATTGGTGAAATAGTCTCTGTTTTCCCTTACTGCTACCCTAAGTTTAACTTTCAAGGCACAAAAGGGTTTTTTATGGGGGGTACAAGAAGGCGGCAAAGAGAAAATGGGGAGAGAAAAGGAAGGCCAGCCTCTGGCTCACCCTTGCCACCATGAAGCAAGGCACACAGAATTTTTAAAAATGGGGGACCTAATCCCCAGGTCTTTCTTCTTGCCACCGTAAAAATAACTCACCAGCCATATAAAATCTATGGGTGCTGTGGTTCTGGATAGAATGTTAGGTTTTAATGCTGAAATCCACTGAAGGTCAGGCAACAAATTAAATAATAAAGTCTGCAAAGGGTGGAGAGGATAAAGAGTGGAATTAACAAGAAAATATTCCTCCCCTCCTTGTGATCATGAAGCAAGTCTTAACTCTCATCTAGGGGAGCGGTACACAGGAAAGAAAATGGGGAGGGGGCAGCATCCAGCTTTCCCTCACTGCCACTCTAAAAACAATCCCCAAGGTACAAACTACTGGGAAGCTGGGATGGGTTATTGTTGCTTCTGAACATACCTTTCTATCTAGTAAAGTATTATGGGTTAGATAACAACACTAAAGACGGGAGGGGGAAGAGAAGGAAAAAAGAAAGCTTGTCTCTGTCTGACCCATGTAGTCCAGAATCCTGTTCTCATAGTGCTCAACCAGATGCCTATTATGAGAAACCCTCAAGAAGGACCCAAGCACAAGAGCACTCCGTCCCCCGTCCAACAACTGGTATTCAAAAGCATCCACTTTGCCATTGTGGCTAGCAGACACCATCAGCTCTTTCCTCCACAAATTTGTCCAAGTAAGATGGCAGGGGGGATGCATAAGCAACCCCCACCCAAATGTATATTTCAATGGTGTGGAAAGAGAAGTGACTCTAGGATATAAACCCAATCAATCCAACACAACACAGCATCCACCTTCTCCTTCAGGGCCTACTTACCTTCCAGAGCCAACACCACAACAAACACCGGCTCCCGCCTCAACCGGTGGCCCTTCCTCCTCCACACAACACCCACCACTAACCGGCATGGTGAGCGCGGAGGTGTGTGTTTGTGTGTGTGCATAGGTTGGATACAAGCGCCATAAGCAAATTATATATGTATAATTATATAAGCAAATTATATATGTATAATCTTCCCTCCCCCTCCTCCTGGCAGGAGGGCCACCTTCCAGGGCCAGCACACGCCGAGAGCTCACTCCCACCTCCCCCCCCCCACAAGCGGCCTTCCCTTCCTCCTCCTCCTCCACCACATACAAACACGGCCACCCAACGCTACCCAACAAGCCTGGGCCTGACCCTGAGCTCCTGCCGCCTCCCCCTCCCCGCAACCGGCCCCGAAGGCCCCATCCAGGCCGCCGCCGCCTCCCCCCACCGCCCGACCCCCGGCCAGGCCTAGCCAGGCGAGGCCTGCTCCAACCCCGGGCGTCTCCAATGACCCCGGTCACAAGCCGGCCTCCCTCCCGCCTGGGCCTCCCTCTCACCGCTGCCGCCCCCCGGCTCCCCCCCCCCGCCAGGCAGACCTTCTTGAGCTCGTTGTCCGAGGCCCCCGGCGGCACTCCGAGGATGTCGTACAGTTTCGTGTCGGCTACGTTCGCCATGGCGGCCGGCTGGGAGGAGGAGGGAAGGGCGACGAAGACGACGACGATGAAGCCGCCCGGGTAGGTTGCGGGGAGAAAGGCCGGGAGGAGGAGGCCGCGCGCGCGCCCCCGCGTGTGTGTGTGTGTGAGGGAAAGAAGGAAGGGAGGGAGGGGGGAAAAGAGGAGAGAGAGAGCGCGAGAGAGAGAGAGAGAGAACGGGTGAGTGGAAGAAGGGGGAAGGCCCTCCGCCACGCACGCGTCGACGTCGTCACGTCGCGACGCACGCACCGCAGCGCACACCCGGATGACAGGGGAGCGAGAGGGAGAGGGTTGGTGGGCGGGGAGGAGGAGGCCCCGCCCACTCGCACCGGCCTCGCGGCGAAAGAACGCCCCGCCTCCGCTTTCTGCTCCGCGCGAACTCCAGGAAGTGAAGGGGAGAAGGGGGAGGGGAAACACGGGAGTGGAGTTAGACCGAAGGGATCGGGGTTCTTAGGAGTTTGTGCTGAACGTTAGTTGTCGCCACTGCCGCCCCCTTTTTCCCTAGTGTATGCTGGGAATTGTAGTTCTGGGCAGGGGCGGATTAAAGGCCTTTTAGAGGTGAAAAGGTGATTGTGTTCCCCCAACCTCCGCATATATAATTCAAAATAAAAACAAGGTAATTAAGCCCAAATGACATAATGTGCATTATTTTTATAGGGGTGTGTGTGTATGTCATATAACTTTGCATATCACGTTTACACACACACACACACACACACACACACAATATGCGTGTGTGTGTGTGTGTGTGTGTGTGTGTGTGTATGTGAGGAAAAACAAATCCAGTACGCATAACGCAGAAAAACTTATCAATAATAAAAACTTGGATCTGAATTCCTTGCATTATTTTGATCTACATTAGTAGGACGCTCCTTAGTTTATTGAAAGAGAGCAGGAAAAAATGGGGAAAGGGTGTGGAGCGGAGTACAGAGAAGTCTAACGAAGTTCCCAGGATGACACCATTGAGGCTTAACAAAAATCAAATGTAAACATCTTAGTAATAATGATAATCCCTTCCACCCTCTGTTTTTGTGCCCCTGAATCTCTTTTGGCAGAGCATTCCACAGGATTGGGCTGATGGCACTAAAGGCTTGGTTCAGGTTTTTTTTTGTCAAGGAGCCTCAGCAACTCAGGAAATGACCAGCAACACTCCTGCCGATTATCTCTGTTATCAAGCTGGGATGCCCCTGAGGTATCCTGGACCTAAGTTGTTCAGGGCTTTGTAAACTCATACAAGGAGCTTGAACCTGTCTCAGTAGTAGAGGGACAGCCATTGCAGCTGGCGTCACATGTTCTCAACCAGAAGCTCCCCTTAGCAGTCTGGCTGCTGCATTCTGCACCAGCTGGAGTTTCTGAACCAGACACATTGCAGTAATTTGTGCACAGGCAATGTGCGGGCCAAGTGGATTGTTCACGATAATAGTGACAAATACAGTAACTGGCCCCTAGGGATGTGAGAAGGCACTGTTTTCCAACCCATTCTGGTTCATCTATTATTTGTGTAATCAAGCCCTACTGACCACAAATGCCGATGCTCTTGAAATTATGTAAATTATGTTGTCCTTGCATTATTACACCCCATTCATTTCAATGGAAAGGAAACACAGTGCAAAATGGGGACACACACACACACACACACACACACAAACAAACACGTAATAAATTATGTATCCTTTGGAAACCGAAAGCAGAAGCAACAAAATTGAATATGGAGGGTGTCTGCTGGATTACTTTCCATTCCAGACATGGGGCAGATAAATGAACGCTGGCAATTTGTGCTCCTGTTTCCGTCGGAATTCTCCAGCATCCCTACTGGCCACAGATGCTGATGCTCTTGAAGAATAATTTCATGGGGTCTAGAATGGGGTTGGACAACTCCATAACATTCCTGGCAAGTAGCACCTTAGAGACCAACTAAGTTTGTTCTTGGTATACTGGACAATTTTTTTTATTTTTATATATATTTCGACTGCGTCAGACCAACACGGCTACCTACCTGAATCTAGATCCCTGGCAAAGCAGCATCCCCATTGCTGTCTCTCAACCATTGTCTCTCAGCATCACCTACTTCACAGGGTTGTTGTGAATCTATAATGGAGGAGCCATGCACGCTACCTTCAGCTTCCTAAAGGTCCTATTGCAAGTCAAGCTCCCCATCACAACTTCTGAAGAAGAGGCTATGAAGAAGAACTAAGGATCCACGTCAGCTTACAGTATATGGTCCTTGTGGGTTAACTGATCCCAAGAGGTTTAAGGCCTTAAAGATCAAAAGCAGCACTTTGAGTTGTACCCATAAGCTATTTTCAAACATTTGGGAGATTTAGGCGTGTGCTTTCCTCGAACTTTATACTTAAATGCTGTGATAGTAAGCGACAAAAGGGCAAGGTCTTTGTAACACAGGACTTGGTTTGTCTTAGGTCATTATCACTTTAAAAAAAATATAAACCCAGACGGAACATCACATGAACAAATGATAGCGATATATTTTGCGGCTATGTTATTCTGGCAGAAAGGGCAACTTTTCAAAGTATGTGATGTTCATTAAATTAAGGGACTTCTGTAAGGGATATAATAAAAGGGCCTGTCTAACCTGCAGCCATAAGGGATATAATGCTCCTTGTCTCCCTCTCCCCCTCTCTCTTTCTCTCACACACAAATTCCCAAAGTACTGTATTTTTCGCTCCATAAGATGCACCCCTTTCCTCCTAAAACATAAGGGGAAATGTCTGTGCGTCTTATGGAGCGAATGCGTGGTCCCTGGAGCCGAATTGCCCAGGGGCAGGCAAAAAGCAGATCGTGCTTTTTTTTTTTTTTAGAAAGAGGGAAGGGGGTGTTGAAACAAAGTTGCTGAGCAGCTGATCAGCAAGCGATCGAGAGGGGAGATAAGGGACTCTACCGATAAAGGAGGCTGCCTGGGAGGGGGGAGGTAAAGACAGCGAACTTGCAAGGAGAGGAGACAGGAAGATTAAAGCAATGAAGAGAGAAATTATGTGGAATTGATTTATTGGTTTGGCGTGACCCCCGCTAATTGATTTACGATCCACAATTAGCTGTTTATGCCCGGCGCGCTTCCTCCGAGCTGCGCCACTCAGCTCCGTCTCCAGTAGCTCTCCAGTCACGCCTCAGCAGAGTTGAACACAGCGGTGAAAACTGTCACGTAGCTTCACTTAGCTTCAGACAAACACACAGAGACCAGGTTTGTCCATTTCAGTTCTTTATTCCGACATTCCCCAGGAATCTCCTGGGCTCACCGCAGCCATGACTAAACTGCGACTTTCTCTCTCACAGAGACCAGAGGGGAACAGAGTAAACGAAACTCCTCCCAGACTCCTCCCAGCTTCTAAAGCTGACGTCAGAATGCTGAGGCATCATGGGAACAACTTAACCTGTTAAGTTCCAAACCCAACACCCCCTCTTGCCGAACCATTCTGACAAGACCTTTTTGAGTTCAACACCTTCCCCTTTGCCTTATGCCACTTCCCGGCATCTTTCCCAGGCACCTGTTGAACCCCTTCAACACTCCCAGAATCACACTGTGCGACACTTTTCCACGCACTTGTGACCTGATACCCTACTGACCCTTTTGGGCCAGCAGTTGTGTCTTCTCCGTCAGATCCTTCCCCCTCTGACTTGACACCCTGTTTGTGAGCTTTCTCCATTACGCTAACCGGAGATGAAGCCTCACACCTGGACACTCCTTTCACAACCTTTGGAGATGCCCAGACCTGCCCTGAACCCTGATCTTGGACCTGGTCCCCATCACCGGGTTCTGAACCCTGATCTTGGACCTGGTCCCTGTCACCGGGATCAGCCTCTGGCTCCCTTTCCTCCTCAGAATCAGACAGACATTCTGAGAGAAAATCAGAACTATCCCTGAGTCTTGAACACCCATCCTGTTCACAGAACTCAGCCTGCTTACTGACCAGCAGCTTGGTTTGATCACCCTCTGGGTATGCAAACTTCCACCCATTGGTTGCAGGATCATATCCACAGAAGATCATTTCCTGAACCTTTGGACCACCTGCCTCAAAGAGCTCAAAGGGCTCTTTGGCTACCCTCCCAAACCCGGGAAAACCATGTACCTGTGCACCCTTGCATGCCCTGCACCCTAGGGACCTCCCACATTTCCGGAGTTTACACCCTTTTGTGCACCTGTGCAGCTTTTGCACATGACTGGGAACCTTAGCACACTGCGCCTGTGCTTTTCCAGCATTCCCACCACCCTCCAGAGGTGACTCCAGAACAAAGAGATTGTTCTGCCCCCTTTTCACGTTGGCCACTTGTTTCCCCCCTCTGAAAATGGATAACAAGTGTCATTTTCAAAGCAAATTTCGCATTAGAGCTGATACAGATAACAAACAACAATTCAGTCCCGGCACAACGTAGACCTCTAGCTCCTCCTGTAAAGGAGAAAAAGACATGTTAGCCACAGCAGAAACCGACTTTCTCATTCCGTCTGCTAACATCACAGTTGTGTCCTGTTGAAACAGCCCTGCAGTTCCGCATTTTGCCAGCAGGCTCGCTTAGCAGGTGCTGACCAACAGCAGTATTCAAAACCCAGCGCATCACCGTGTCCTGGCTGGAGTTGTTCTTCACAGTTGCCATAGAAGCAGTGATAAGAAAACAACCCTCCCCAGCGTCTGAACCACGTCCTTCCCTTGCGTTCCCACGCTGGCCTCCTCTCCGAGACTGATTCCCATGAGAACTCAGCTGGTTGACCTTGGGACCTTCCTGCCCAGCTGTCTCCGCTCTCCATGGGCAGCAACGACGAACTCCAGTGGAAAAACACTGCCCGGGGCTCCTCCCAGCTGGCTTGGCCCTCCTTCTCCTTCTTCCGGAAAAGCACTCCTTGCCAGCTCCGCCCCCTCTGGCCTGGCTCCCACTGCGGCTTTCTGGGAACCTGCTTTGTTGACATTCCACTCCAGCACGCACAGTGGACAAGCCTTTACACTTGCCTTTGGAATCCTTCGCCCCCCCGATCTGCTCACTAGCACTCCTTGAGGCTAAATCGTCAGGAACAGGGGCTGCAGCCATCTCTAGACTTTGGCAATACTTTCTCCAGGGCTCTGGCCTCCTGCTGAAGCTTCACAGCACATCCCAGCACATTCCCAGCAGCCCTTGCTCAACATCTTAGAGTGAGCTGTTCAAACGCAATGTCCTCCAAGACCTGGCTGCCTGCCATTGTCTTCCGTTCTCCCAAGGGGCCCCAAGCTGTACTCACAGATTACAAGCTCCTCCGGCACCCATCCGTGGGGAAACGATTTTCCAGCTGCTCTCAGCTCCCAGCACTCAGCTCTCAGCACAGGCAAACACTTTGCGTCTTTCAGCTGCTCTGAGCTCCGCAGCTCTCCTTTGCCTCTTAACACCAGGCAAAAACTCCTGCCAGCGACTTCAAACGCATTCCGGCACTTCAAAGCGTTCCTGTGACAGTTTTTACGATCGGTGATTAAGGGTCCATAACCTGTGGAATTGATTTATTGGTTTGGCGTGACCCCCGCTAATTGATTTACGATCCACAATTAGCTGTTTATGCCCGGCGCGCTTCCTCCGAGCTGCGCCACTCAGCTCCGTCTCCAGTAGCTCTCCAGTCACGCCTCAGCAGAGTTGAACACAGCGGTGAAAACTGTCACGTAGCTTCACTTAGCTTCAGACAAACACACAGAGACCAGGTTTGTCCATTTCAGTTCTTTATTCCGACATTCCCCAGGAATCTCCTGGGCTCACCGCAGCCATGACTAAACTGCGACTTTCTCTCTCACAGAGACCAGAGGGGAACAGAGTAAACGAAACTCCTCCCAGACTCCTCCCAGCTTCTAAAGCTGACGTCAGAATGCTGAGGCATCATGGGAACAACTTAACCTGTTAAGTTCCAAACCCAACAAATTAGAAGAAAAGGAGGAGCAAAAAACTGCTCCAGCTAAGGAAAAGACACTAAGGCAAACAAGAGGGAAGGGGGTGTTGAAACAAAGCCGCTGAACAGCTGATCGGCAAGGGATCGGGAGGGAGATAAGGGACTCTAGAGATAAAGGAGGCTGCCTGGGAGGGGGGAGGTAAAACCCCATGGATCCTCAGGATTTTTGCATTGGGTCACCCCAAATTCACCATCAGATCACATAGCATGTCCATGGCTACAGCCTGCACCAAAAAAATGACGCATCCATTGTTTTGTGGGGCTGTAATGGCGCAAAAACGTGGTTACAAAGCATGGATCCACATGGATTCTCAGGATTTTTGCTTTGGGCTACCCCAAACTCATCGTCAAATCGCATATCATGTCTGTGTGCAGCACCCGGAGCACCGTGGAACGTTGTGGGCACTGTGCGATGCATCCTGTTGCGTGCGCCAAGCTGCGGGTTCCTTTGCTGGCTTTTCCACTGTCGGCGCACGCTCCCAGCGCTGGGGTGCCAGTGCAGAATGATGGGGAATGCAAGTGGCATTGGAGACAACCCTGAAATCTCACAAGATCTCATGAGCTCTGTAAGATCTTGCAAGAGCTCAGTGAGATCTCACAAGATCTCACCAGAATCTGCCATTGTTGCTGACAGGCACCGCTGCACAATCCAGGTAAGGGAGGCTTGGGCGGTGGTGAAGTTCTCAGCATGCTGCACGCCGAAAGAAAATTATATGAAAATGATGTACCGGTGGTATTTGACTCCTAGTAAGCTTGCAAAAATGGATAAGACAAGTGCAAATATCTGCTGGAAATGTAAGCAAAAGGAAGGCACCTTCTATCATATGTGGTAGACCTGTAAGGTTCTAAAAGCATTTTGGGAAATGATATACCGGTACTTTGTAAAATGTGCATGAACATCGATGCATGTGTGTCTTTTATATGCCACTTTTCCTCCAAGGTGCTCAAAGTAGTGTACGTAGCTCACACACACTATTTTATCCCCACAAGAGCTGTGTGTGGTAGGTTAGAGTGAGAGACGAGTGCCCCAGATCTTGCAGGAAACTTCATAGATTAGCAAGGGTTTTGAACCCTGGTCTTCCAGGTCTTAGTCTGATACTCTAAGCCTGTATATCACACTGGCTCTCTCTGTGTGATTGTGTGCGTGTTTGTATAATATCATCCAACAGCACTTCATGTAAGATGGCTCTGGATCCCTTTAAGGATTTCGTTAATCTCAAAAATAATACATACATAACTGTGATTAACAAACAGAGCATTTAAAAAAAATTTAGGTTGCAAAATGCTTCAGCCTTCACCTTCATCAGCTTCTCCAATAAAAATGTTTGTGTGTGATTACATACATGCAAACACATATATCACTAAATCTTACTAAACCTCATGTTCTGTAGGGTTTGGCATTCTCTGGGCTTGCAGGGGGCTGTTTTAGAAATACAGAAAAACACTGCTGCTTAGAATTCCCCCCACCCTGCCTCCGAGTTGTCTTTTCTTCCAGGCGGGTTTCTGCCTGCATGGTGGTGGCAGCCTTTGGTAATTCCTTTTTGGAGAACCCGGAGAGAAAAGGGGACTCCATGTACTGCAAGGTCCCTATATGCTTTAATTGGAAAGGAAGTCCAATTTTTTTACTTATAGTGACTGCAAGAACCAAGGTAAAAGAAAAGTAAGAGGCCTCCTATGTGCTTTTTAATGATCTCTGTTTCCAGGGAAGGGTGAGGGTGGACACAATTTTATCCTTTGACTCAGCTGGCAATGAAAGACAGTAAAATTCATTTTTAAAGGTCACACAGTTGATATGTCTCCTCCGATATTAACATCGTTTGGTTCTTAGATCCGTCTGCTCTTTATTCTTCAGCGGTGGGCAGACAGCAGAGGATCAAATGTCGTGTGGGTCAGAGAGGGGTCTGTCAGGAGATTGAAGAGCTAAAATGGGTGACATTTGGCAATTGGCACTGGCAGGAGCAGGTCAAGGAACTGACTTTTTGCACGAGGCAAGATGGACTCATCACTGAGGCAGGGCCTTCAGGTGGGCCCTTGGGGATGCAGTTCAGGGGCAGCAGCAAATACATGAGAGTTTTGCTCAAAATGTACTGCTGTCGCTAGAAGCTGCTTAATCACATTGACTCCAGGAACAGTGATGGAGTTGAAGTAAGTTCAAGAGATGTGTCTAGTCAGAAACTCCCCTTTCCTTTCTGGGTAGAGGCAGATTTAAGGCATTGTCACCGGTTCCCCTGCACTGACTATAACAACCAGTGGGGTCATTTCATGACAGATCCCCACACCTTTACAATGTCTGTGCTAGGCTCAACCTTTGGGATTGTTGAAATGTATACAACAAAAATTAATTTAGCCCAACACGACTCAAATTAGGCCTAGGTAAAGGTAAAGGGACCCCTGACCATTAGTTCTAGCCGTGGTCAACTCTGGGGTTGCGGCGCTCATCTCGCTTTATTGGCCGAGGGAGCTGGCATACAGCTTCCGGGTTATGTGGCCAGCATGACTAAGCCGCTTCTGGCGAACCAGAGCAGTGCACGGAAACGTCGTTTACCTTCCTGCTGGAGCGGTACCTATTTCTCTACTTGCACTCTGACGTGCTTTCGAACTGCTATGTTGGCAGGAGCAGGGACCGAGCAACGGGCGCTCACCCCGTCGTGGGGATTCGAACTGCCGACCTTCTGATTGGCAAGTCCTAGGCTCTGTGGTTTAACCCACAGTGCCACCCATGTCTCTTATACAAATTAGGCCTACTAGGCCCCAAATTTTGAAGCAGTGTGGACTAATGCTGCTCTGGCATTAGGGGTCCTGAAGCTTCGTTAGTTTCATAGTAGGTCCATTCCTGGCCCTGCGTGATTTGCTGACATGCAGATTGGAAAGGAAGCTGTATAGCCACCCTGGGACTTTTGCAGACCCAAGCCAGCCCTAAAGGTGGGGGGAACAGTATTAAATAGTAGTGATAGCAGGATCCTATATAACTGCCCTGATACCATCATGAGCACGAATCATTGTGAATCTGCAATTAAAAGGGGACACCTGGTAGATAGACTTTCAGTCTGTCTAATCTAGCAAGACTCTCCTGAAGTTCTTCTCTGATACATGTCACCAGCTTTTCCTCATTGTTGACAGCAGAGGGCGCTTTTGCTTGCGAAAGTTTTCCCCCCACTCACAATCTCGCTTATTTCGAGGAGGGAAACCGAAGGAATTGCAAGGTTAGCAAGAAGAAGGCTGTACAAAAGATGAAAAATGATCGCCACTGTAAATGTTGACATGCTTTCCATTTTTCAGATTGCATTAAAAGTGGCTATTCTGTTTCAGCTCAGGACAGAGAACCCATGCTTTTTACGTAGAACAAGGGTGGGCCACCTTTCTCAGTCTGAGGAACACATCCCCTTGCTGTCAATTTCCTGGGGGCCACATTCCAGTGTGGGTGGAGCTGGTGGCAAAAGTGGGTGGAGCAACAGAGGTGATGCTTCCCTTTGTACTGTAGGCTACATTTCAGCCATGCAATTCAAGGTTTCCATATTCCCACTCACCCCCACCTCTCTATCCATCCAAGCAAGTAAGCAAGCAAGCAAGCAAGCAAGCAAGCAGGAGGCATCATTTTTTACATGTTATATATTAGATTTCCATTTCCTCTTCCCTCCAAGGAGCCCAAGGTGGCAGCACGTATAGTTTTCTTGCTCCCCATTCTGTCCAGGGAGCTCTAGGAATTGTAACCCTGGCAAGCAAACAAGGGTCTCTGTTTCGGCTTTCCCACGGGAAAGGAAAGTGGATTATAAATACTAAGTGGAAATAGACTGAAACTGCAAAGGGGTCTCTTTAATTCTTCTAAACCTTGTCATTAGCATCTGGCGCATTTTTTTATAGGCTAACGTGGGTTAAAAAAACAATCCAACTTTAATTTTTTTTAAAGAAAGTGATTTTTAAGGCAAATGTGGCTGATGTGGTCTAGTTAAGCGATATGTATTGCTTTTGCTTCCTGCAGTTTGTCCAGGGACAGTCTTTGGGGGCCGAGAGACCAGAGCATGCGAACTGCCTGCTGGCATCTCAGTGCATCCTTGGTAAATGCACGATCAATCTTGCTGCATGCTGGACAGCAGGAGCAAAGGAGGGCACCATATGGTGGAATGCAAGGACCATATGGCTCTTTCCAAGGCTAAACTCACTCCTGATGGAAACAGGTGTGACTCTCCTTGAAACCGCAGAGTTGTGATTGCGGAAGCCAGAGGCAAACGCCACACTCAGAAGTGGCAGTCTGGCACGCTGAGTAAACCTGTGTTAAATCAGGATGCAACCCGGATGAGTGAGTGGAGTATCTCATCAGCATGTCCTTGAAGTATACCTGGTGAATGGATTCCGAATAACAAAGCTTGCTAGGATGCTTTTATGAGTTTAATAATATTACTACTAATAACAATAAAATTACTACTAATAATAATTTTCATTTAGAGAAAATAAGTGTATGTTTTTGGCACATTTCCACACATTTATTTTAATTTATTATTAAATTTGTATCCTTCCCAAAGGAACAGAAAAGGACCATCAAAATGATCAAGGTGTTAGAGTGAGTCCTCTATGAGGAAAGGTTGCAGCGTTTGGGGTGTTTTAGCTTAGATAAAAGGCGAGTAAGAAGTGGCATGATAAAAGTTTATAAAATTATGCACGGCATGGGGAAAGAAATGTTTCCCCCTCTCTTGAAATGAGAACTCGTAGACATCCAGTGAAGATAAATGTTTGGAGATTCAAGATGGACAAAAGGAAATACTTTCCCCCACTCATCCCAAAGTTAAATTTTGGAACTCACTTCTGCAGGATGCAGTGATGACCACCAACCTAGATGGGTTTAAAAGAGCATTTGACAAATTCATGGAGGAGCAGACTAATGTTTCTGAATACCCTTTGCTGGAAACCACAGGAGGGGAAAGTGCTCTTCTGCTCGGGTTCTGCTTGAGCGTTCCCCACAGGCATCTGGGTAGCCACTTTGTGAACAGGATGCTGGACTAGACGAGTTTGTGGCCTGATCCAGCAGAAGCTTCTTTCGTTCTTATTATTCATTTAGCAATTGGCAAAGCAAAGCAAAAGCAATTTGCCATGTTTTCATGTGGAGGAAATAGCCAGGAAGCCCAACTAAAAGCTACATGGAAGGAATGAGGTGAAGACTTCTGGAAGCTGAATCGTTCTAATGAAGAGGCAGAGGACATGGAGTGGCACTTGTAGTAGAACTTGTAGTGGCACTTGTAGTAGAAAGCCAGAGGATGATCAAGTCAGATTAGTCTGCAGACATTAATGCCTGCCTACTCTACTAACGCTCCCAATGTAATAGGTATATCTGGCAAGTGTGGGAGGGACCAAAGCTCAGCGGTAGAGCACATGCACTGCATGCAGAAGGTCCAAAATGCAACCCTCAGCATCTCAAGCGAGAAGGATCCAGCAGAAAAGCGCACAAAAGATCTCTGCTTAAGACCCTGGCAAGCTACTGCCAAACAGAGCAGGCAAACCTGGGCACTCGGTCAGAGTGTAAGACCAGGACACACATATATGTACCACTAGTTTACACAAGCTATTTGCACTAGTTTTCCCCTACCCAGATGCTTAGGTTTTCCTATAGGAAAGTATCCCCACACACAAGACACACAGAAAGGATTGAAACTGAAGCAATTCTGTAGCGCTGCAAGACTATGATTAGAAAATCAAGTGCTAGTTATTAGGGTTTTCAAAAGCTTTCTTTTTTTTTTTTTTTAAAGCAATTTATTAAATTTTACAATAAAGATAAACATAGTAAACAATGTAACATTGATCTTAACATATTTTCACATTTTCTTTGGACTTCCTCACATCTCCCGCTCCCATTTTCATCGTTGTAACATTTTGTCAGCAATTTATCATCTTATTTAAATTCTTATACCCCTTCTATGTTTCATAATCTTATAATTCTCAAAAGGAGCTAAATTTCACAGTCTTACTTATTTTCTTAAAAAACTTCTAAATTTAGTGGTGCTCAGTTATTTTGATCTAGCATCTTGTTTAGCATTCACTCAAATTACAATACTTTTGTAAATAGTTCTTAAATTTCTTCCAGTCCTCCTCAATCCTCTCTTCTCCCAGGTCACGGATTCTGCCGGTCATTTCAGCCAGTTCCATGTAGTCTATCAGTTGTATCTGCCATTCTTCCAGTGTGGGTAGATCTTGAGTTTTCCAATGTTTTGCGAGTAGTACCCTTGCTGCTGTTGTTGCATACATAAAGAATGTCTGGTCCTTCTTTGCCACCCCTTGGCCGACAATACCCAAAAGGAAAGCCTCTGGTTTCTTAGTGAAGGTATATTTAAATACCTTTTTTAGTTCATTATAAATCATTTCCCAGAACGCCTTCACTTTAGGGCAAGTCCACCAGAGGTGGAAGAACGTTCCCTCACACTCTTTGCATTTCCAACACTTATTATCAGACAGGTGGTAAATTTTGGCAAGTTTGACTGGGGTCATATACCATCTATAAATCATTTTCATTACATTTTCTTTCAGAGCGTTACATGCAGTAAATTTCAATCCATTGCTCCACAACCTCTCCCAGTCCTCAAACATGATATTATGCCCAATGTCCTGTGCCCACCTTATCATAGCAGATTTAACCGTTTCATCTTGTGTATTCCATTTCAACAGCAAGTTATACATCCTTGAAAGTACCTTAATCTTTGGTTCTAACAATTCTGTTTCTAATTTCGATTTCTCCACCTGGAACCCTAGTTTCTTATCATTTTTAAAAACTTCTTTAATCTGAGCGTAATGTAACCAATCTCGCACTTTGTCTTTCATTTTCTCCAAACTCTGCAATTTCCAATTGTCTCCATCCTTTTCTAGTATTTCCCAATATTTTGGCCATTTAGCCTCCATATTGGGTCTTTGGGTTTTCAAAAGCTTTCTTTTCCTTTTAAGAAAATGAACTATTGGAGTGAAATGCAAGGAATACAAACAGAACCAGAGACAACAATAAGAAACATATAAGCACGGCCAGAATCCTGAGTGTAGTTCGATAAAAGAAAAGTGTTGTACATGAGTTTATTAAGACAGCCACATTTCATGTTGTACCATAGAAAGGGAGTCCTGTATATCTGAGTCTGAAGTATATGAGATAAACTTCCCCCCAGAACTGCACAGAACTGTTGTTGATTTTCTGTACCTTTTGAGATACTTAGTTTATGAGATTCCCCCCTTCCAAGCAATAACTAAAGTTCTCATATTTTTGTACCAGAGGGAGAGCTGCAGATCTTGTCATGATTTCCGTTTCTGGGCTACAGAAATCATAGCACCTGCTAGCATCCAAGTTAAAACTTCCTTAGAGTGAAAGTGTTTCATTTGATCATCCCAAAGCCATAATAAAGCAAGCTGCGGTGAAACTGGGATGGGCTGTTTGAGGATATTAGACTTTTCCTCACAGACCACAGCCAAGAGGGTTTCTTAAGCAGTTCAAATATATTTTCCCCAAAGGGAGTAAAAAATCTTATCAGTAAGTTCACTGGCCAGCAACTTAAAAAACAAAAAAAAAGGTATTTGATAGACGTGCACTTAAAAGAACGTCTCGCCCCTTATATACCCAGCTGATTGCATTCACTGCTGTCTGCAGGTGAGGGCCTCTTGCAGATACCATCTTATAAGGCGTTCCAATCTGCACCATAAAGGATTTGTGCCTTGAGTGTGGTGATCTCAACCATTGGGAATTCCCTGTTTTAAAACATTAGACAGGCACCGTCTCTTCTCTGTTCTGCTGTAGACCTCCCTTCCTCTTCTAACATGCCCTTTAAACAGAGCTCTTGCCCAGTCTGCATATGTAGTGTAACATTGTTTTTAGACGTTTTCCAGACTTTTTCTTGTTTTGTTCATTGTTGTTTGCCACCCTGGGCTACTTTGTTTTGTTTTTATTTGCATTTTCAAAAACAGGAACAGAGAACATATTTAACCCCCCTCCCCTCCCCTCCCCTCCCCCTGTCCCACTTACAACTTCATACCAAATACAGCATATATACATATACCATATGGCTTCCCTTCCACACTTTTCCTGGTTCCTTTTGCTTTTCTACTACTCCGCGTAATCCACATCTTTTTCATCATCCAATTTGTTATCTATTAAATACTCTGCTGGATTTACACGAGACCTGCTAAGCTCTGTATTTGTCTACACTGGTTCTTGAAATAATCAATAAACATTATCCATCCCTCCTTATATTCCTTGTCTTTGTTTTCTCTTATCCTGTTCGTCAGACCAGACTATTCAGCATATTCAAACATTTTACACTGCCATTCCTCCTTAGTGGGTACTAGACTTGTTCTCCACTTTTATGCCAATAAGGTTCTAGCTGCGGCGGTGGCATATAGTAGTAAACTCTTTTGTTTTGGGGGGACCTCCATTGTTACCATCCCCAAGAGGAAAATTTCAGGTGTTTTGGAGAAAGTTTTTAAAAGTATCTTTTAAAATTCATTATATATAGTTTCCCAATATTCCTTAATTATTTTACAGGACCAACATCCTGGGTTACTTTGGGAGGAAGAACATACGAACATAAGACGAGCCGTGCTGGATCAGGCCAGTGGCCCATCTAGTCCAGCATCCTGTTTTCACAGTGGCCAACCAGGTGCCCCAAAGCCAATGAAAACACGGTTGAGTGATGCCTTGCAATTTTATTATATAGTAAGACATAATAGAATAAAATAACCTGGAAGATAGTTTTAGAATATAAACTAGGCTGCTAAGAGCTAGTAGTTTACCTGTAGTTTAAATTAGAGGAGAAAAGAGGACCCGATCTGGATTGGGACTGCAGGGCAAAGGCATAAAGCCCCCTAATCTTCACGTCCCACATCCATGGCATCCTGATACAAACTGGGGAGAGGCACACCTTCTATTTCCTTTTAAAGAAAGGAATTCACACAATTGCTCAGTACATGGGTGGCTTTGTGTCTTGGCAGAGCAAAGGGGACATTGATGCTGGTCAGGAGCAAACCAGTTGTGGATGACTCCAGCGTTGTGGATTTAACTTTTTTTTTTAAAGTTTTTTATTTATACAACAAGAAAAACAAACAAACAAAAAACACAAATACCAAATTACACACAAATTACAAAAATAACCATAGACACATAATATTCTTAGCAAACAATAAAACATCTATTGGTCTTAACACTAAAGACCCAACCTCCCGTCTATTCCATACTTCAAATTCATATTACTTATTGCTTATTGCCAATACACATTTTTTTTCATAATTAAACTTATTCTCATTAAATCTAATTTCTTATATCTACCTTGCAACTATTACTGAAGTTCCTCAAATGCTGCAACAGAATTTAAACTACTATATATCAAGCTGAATATAACAAAAACAAAAATGCTTGTTAAAAATGTAACCACAGAAGAAAAGGATGATTTAGAAAAAATATTGGGCCTGAAAATCTCCTCAAAAACGAAATACCTGGGTATTTGGATCACCCCCAAGAACATAAACTTATTTCAGGATAATTACACCAAAACTTGGTTAGAGATTAGAAAAAACTTTGTAACCTGGAGTAAACTAAAATTAACATTTCTGGGTAGGATTTCCATTATAAAGATGAATGTGCTTCCAAAATTAATCTTTTTATTTCAAATGATTCCAATACTGGGCGAAGCAGGTTGTCTCAAGATATGGCAAAGAGAAATTTCCAAATTCCTGTGGGAAGGGAAGAAACCTAGGATTAAACACCTGATCCTAATAGACATAAAAGAGAGAGGAGGCTTTTCCCTACCCGACCTAAAACTTTACTACGAGGCAGCCTATTTCACCTGGCTAAAAGATTGGTGCACGTTGCAGGATTCGGACCTCCTGGACCTGGAAGGTTTTGACAACCGTTGGGGATGGCATGCCTACCTAATATATGGAAAAGCGAAAATTCATAAAAACTTTACCAACCATATAATAAGAAAGTCACTCTTTGCTGTATGGGAAAAATATAAAGACCTGATGGAGCCTAAAGTCCCGTGGTGGACTTCTCCAGTAGAAGCCATAGCAGTAAAACGGAAAAATACTCAGGAAAGCTGGCCAACATATAAAATACTTCTAAAAAATGAAGATAACCAAATAAAATTTAAAAACTTTGAGGAAATAAGAGACCACATTTCAGACTGGTTCCAATACCATCAGTTATTTGAAAAATTTAAATCTGACAAACAAAAGGGGTTCTCAACAGAAATTTCCCGATTCGAATCTGATCTTGTAAATTCTAAAAGAAAAACTCTTTCCAAAACTTACCAACTCCTCCTTGACTGGACAGTCAAGGAGGAGGAGGTAATAGTGGCAATGGTGAGGTGGTCCCAGGATTTTGGCCACTCAATAGCCATGGCCCAATGGGAAAATTTATGGAAGATCAATTGGAAATTCACAAATTGTTACACGATTAGAGAGAACTTTCAAAAAATGCAACATCGATGGTATCTAACACCATGGAAGCTTTCAAAAATGTATAAAAATGTATCAAGTAATTGTTGGAGATGCGGAGACTCAGGAACATTCTACCATATGTGGTGGATATGTAGGAAAATACAGGTATTCTGGGAGAGTATACATGCAGAACTGCAAAAAATGCTAAAGACCTCTTTCAATAAAAAAACCAGAGGCCTACCACCTGGGAATAACAGATTTGGATATTCCACAAAAGAGGAAGGGTATCTTTTTATATGCGACGGCGGCAGCAAGAGTTTTGATCGCAGCAAAATGGAAGAGTAATGAAATCCCCTCTATTCAAGATTGGATCCAAAAGCTGACAGAATATGCTGAATTAGATGGTTTATCAGAAAAAATAAAGAATAAATCAAAACAGGAATTTGTTTCTAAATGGGAGGTTTTTAAAGAATATCTGAAAAATAAATATAGTAGTTTAAATTCTGTTGCAGCATTTGTGGATTTAACTTTCAACCCTCCCAGACAGCCTTTGTGTTCACAGCTAGCTGGTTTTCCCCATGCACTTCGAGGGCTATTCACCACCGAAACGAGCCTGGGAGCCTATACTGCTCCATTTATAATTATGAGTGTGTCAGGCGCATTATTTGCAAGATGTGAAGCGCACGGAACAATAACCTCTCCCCGTGGAGTTCATTATCTTGATGGTGCAGCACATCCCCCCTGTACGCTGCTCAGCGTTCCTGGGAGTTCGCGAGTAAAACAAACACAATAAGGGAAGAGAGCAATAAAGGAAGCCTCCACTACAAAAATACACCAGGATACCTGGGAATGTCTGTTGTTGGCATTGCTGAAAAACTGTGGGGCTAAATTATTACATTGCCAGTAACAAAAGGACAGGACACGGGTGGCACTGTGGTCTAAACCACTGAGCCTAGGGCTTGCCAATTGGAAGGTCGGCGGTTTGAATCCCCGCGAAAGGGTGAGCTCCCGTTGCTCGGTCCCAGCTCCTGCCAACCTAGCAGTTCGAAAACACGTCAAAGTGCAAGTAGATAAATAGGCACTGCTCTGGCGGGAAGGTAAGCGGCGTTTCCGTGTGCTGCTCTGGTTTCACCAGTCATGCTGGCCACATGACCCAGAAAAACTGTCTGCAGACAAACGTTGGCTCCCTCAGCCAGTAAAGCGAGATGAGCGCCGCAATCCCAGAGTCGTTCACCACTG
Organism: Podarcis pityusensis; assembly: GCF_964106645.2. Taxonomy (NCBI): domain Eukaryota; kingdom Metazoa; phylum Chordata; class Lepidosauria; order Squamata; family Lacertidae; genus Podarcis; species Podarcis pityusensis. The sequence goes on along the minus strand of NC_138033.1, from coordinate 58,631,622 downwards.
GACTTAACTGTCAGGGGTCCTTTACCTTTAAGATAAGGGCATAAGAAGAGCCTCCTGGATCAGGCCAACGGCTCATCTGGTCCAGCATCCTGTTCTCACAGTGGCCAACCAGATGCCTGTGGGAAACCAGCAAGCAGGATTCAAGCACTCTCCCCTCCTGTGGTTTCCAGCAACTGGTGTTTAGCAGCATTGCTGTCTCTGACCATGGAGGCAGAGCATAGCTATTGTGGCTGCTGGCCCTCCATGAATTTGTCTAATCCCCATTGAAAGCCATTGAGCTCGGTGGCCATCGCTGCCTCCTGTGGGAGTGAGTTCCATAGTTCAAATATGTGCGGTGTGAAGGAGTACTTTCTTTTGTCTTTCTTGAATTTTCCAGCATTCATCATTCAGAATTTGGCCCCCTAGTATTACAAGGCAATTCGTTCCAGGGTTATTGTGTTTGCTTGCAGGGGCGTAGGAAGCGGGGTGTGGGAGTGCAGACCGCCCCGGGTGTCATCCCTGAGGGGGGTGACAAAATGGCACTTACCGCGCGGCCTGGCCTGCAGCGTGTCCAAGCCACGTGTCTCTCCTACGAGTGACGCGGTAGCTCGGGGCCCCGTGCTGCCCGAAACAACAGTGTGGGGCTTCTGTCCACCAGGTGGACTCTGTGCGTGGATTGCCACAGCCGCACCACGGGTGCCAGAGCAGCTAGCTACGCCCCTGTTTGCTTGTGGACCAAGGCTCGGGCCTAATCATGGTGCTGGGATCTGGGTCAGTTTTAGCACCTCTGCTTCCGGTGCCACAGGTCCATTGGATCTGGCTGGCCCCTCCTCATTTCTTTTCTTCTTAGATTAAATTATTTAATACTTTTTGGAGTTATTTTTATTTTATACCAAACTGTGTTACAAAAGAAATATTAATTATTGTCTAAATGTAAACATAAATTGCCCCCCTTCCCCCCCCTGAACAGTATTTTGAGAGTCAGTTTACTTTTCTTTAAAACACAATACTGTAGAAGCTGCTAGCAGGATTAGGAATCTTCTGCTTAACATAATATTTGATCTACTATAATATATAATACTTTTTTTCCCATTTACAGCATCCACTGTTTTCTATGACCTACAATCAGAAAAAATGACTCCATTAATTAGATCCACATTTCCTTTTCCTTAATTGATCTAATCCTTCTTCCATAAATCCTTTTTAAAAGACCAAGCCATTTTATATGTTGCTGAAATTGAACTACCAGATACCTGGCTATTTATAAAATCAATAAACAAATGCTAGCTTGCCAAAAACCTGTCCGTTTTCCTTTGACCTTGAGGTTTGTGAGACAATCTTTCCAAAACAATTATTTGCCAAAGTTATAGGATCAAGGTCCTAAAATTCATGAACTTTAACAATTTCTAATATTTAGCTATTGTTGCTCTTGCTGAAAAAAAGGAGATGTGAGTAATCAGTTCCTTTTCCTTCCAGTCTTTAGTATTATCCTCAAATAAGTTCAACAAGCACAGGTAGGAATGGTTTTGATCCTTCATTTTACCCCTCCTCATTTGAATCAAGCCCAGACTGCTGCTTAGAGTGAGGGTCCTGAGGATCCACTTTACCTTATTCCTACTCATAATGTGGACCTTTTCTAGTGTGACTCCAGTTTCAATTTAATGCCAAGGGAGAAGTGTGCCTGAGAAGTTTGGGCAAATTTTACAGCTCTTTTTAAGCTGCTCTTCACAGACACGAGAGCTGTGGACATAGCTGTTTTGAAAACGGAAGCCAAGATTTTCAGCATCAAATTCCGAGTTAGAGTTCATGCAGTGCATTAGCCAAGTACAAAAACTTTTGTTTCAAACTAATACATTTATATTCGCCTAAAACCTTGTTATGAAGGATGGACCAAGAGAGAAGCCTCACTTTCACCAAGATCAAAGATTGAACTATACTGCCAAGAACTGGAGAACATAACATTTTTGAGTCACTCACCCTCTGAAGCTTGTAGCAATGGAACATTATTTTCATCCCCACTCTGGAAAAGGTCAGCGAGTAGCTGAAGAATCTTTGTTTTAGTGTAATTGCAAAAGCAACGAGAAATTTCTCTTCTCTGCCTTCCCGCCATTTTGTTCTGATTCACTTTGTTGTTTCTTTGTATACTTAAAGCAAAAATCTAATAATGGCACATCTTTTTCCTGCAAAGCAAATCAGAGCCAGCCCTAAGGATTTGTGATTTCCGCACCATCATTCCTTTTAGAGGCATCAAAGAAAATGAAAGGACAAAGTGAAAGGACAGCACGGCTACACCAAGAGGCAGGTTCAGAAAAGGGCAAGCAAAATGGCCAATGGAATGGAGAGACTCTCCTATTAAGTAAGCTTGCAGCATCTGGGACATTTTAGTTTAGAGAAAAGGTGAGTAAAAGGTGACATGATAGAAGATTATAGAAATATGCATGGCATAAGGAAGGTGGCTAGAGAAAGGTTTTTTGCCCTCTCTCGTAACACTAGAACACATGGACATCCAAGGAAGCTGAACCTGAGCACAGCAACACTTTACTCTCCTGTTAGAATTCCTGCTCCGTGATTGCAGTCATGGGGTTGTTGTCTTTCACATGACGGTATATGTTTTGACTCCATAGAGTGGGATGTGACGGAGACAGGATGTTTGTGTTACTGTGTTCTGTGAAGTGGGACTATTGCTCTTTGTCCTTTTTCTCTTTGCTGTCTGACGCTAGAGAGAGAGGGAACCATGTTGCAGTGCTCTGTGTGCATTTATATGTCAATAAAGTAGATTAGCCAAAATGCTGAGTTGCTGAGGTCTGTTACGCAACTGTGCAAACTCTGCGGATCCCTAAGTGTGCCAGTGTCGGTTGGCATTGGTTGCTGTGATGTTTGGGCTGAAGAAAGCTTATGAAGCTCCTGAACGATTGACCAGGAGGGAAGCATTGCTGCCTTTGACTCTGAAGGCAGAGCAAAGCCATCATCAATGGTGAGTAGCCACTGATAGCCGTCTCCTCTATGAATTTCTTCTATCTTCTTTTAAAGCCATCCAAGTTGATGGCCATCCCCGCCTCCTGCAGGGGTGAGTTCCAAAGTTTAATTATGCGCTGGGTGAACAAGGGCTTTCTTTTGCCTCTCCTGAATCTTCAAACACTCAGTTTCTAGTGAGAGGGGGAGGAAAAACCTTTCTCAATACGCTTTCTCCATGCCGTGCATAATTTTATTGAATTTTATAATTTATAATTTTATTGAATTTTCATAATTTTATCATACCACCCCCAACTTGCCTATTCTCTAAATTAAAAAGCCCCAAAGGCTGCAACCTTTCCACATAAGGAAGCTGCTTGAGCTGTTGCACATTTCCAGTTGGGAATCTGCCCCCCTTTAATCATTTCCCTCAGTTTAGATGGATGTACGCTTTGTATATTTATTCCCAGAGCTGCTTACTCGAGAATTTACGCTTGGTTTAAAAGCATCCCCTCAATTGTCATGGTAAGCATTTTGAGGGGTTATAAATAACTCGGAGGAGGGACTGATAAACGACAGGCAGTGCTCACTTCACTTAATTTGTAACAGGGACTAATTAGCTAATTATAGAGAGGTCTCTGGCATTGGAGTTTGAGTTGGCCTGATGAGGAGCAAACTCTGTTTGAGAACCGGAGAATCAAAATATAGAAAGCAGGACACAGGGGAGGGAAAAGATCTTGCCAAGCAGTGTGCCTCAAAGACATATTAGTATATTGTGAAAAATAAATTTAACAGACCCATTCAGAGAGGGACTGACCACCGTGTCTCTGTATGGCTGTTCAAGGACTCTGGAGTCTTGCAGGAACAAGAATGGGGATACAGGGAATGTCAAGAAGGAAAAGAGGGGCTTCCCTACAGAACTGACCCCAGATTTCTTCACTGCCTTGGAAGATCACGTGCAATCCCTGCCATCTCTGAGTAGGGCTGGGAATGTCCCCTGGCTGAAACCTTGGAGAGCCACTGCCAGTCAGTGAAGGCAATACTGAACTAGATGGGCCAATGGTCTGACTCAGTAAAAGGCAGCTGTCTTTGGTCCTCCGTAAGAGAAGCCTGTGTCACCAGCACCTCTCAGACCCAGTAAGGTTGCACTGGCACCTCCAGAGTTTCAACCAGAGGTCCTGGAAGAACTAAGGGTTCCCTGCAACTACTGAAGCAGGTGAGGCCCCTTTAAGAGAAGAGATAGACCCAGTGGCAGATCAGGGTGAGGATTTCCCTGTGGTTGAGCCTACTGTGTGACTCTCCAGTCTAAGCTTAACAGGGAGCTATCCAGGGTGCTACCCACCTGCACTTTGCTTTACTGGTTCCACAAACTTGTCCTCTCTCTCTTTTGTTGTTGTTGACATCTTCTCTTTGGAATCTCAACTCTTCCTTGTTTGACTCTACCTGCCTTCCTTTCCCAGAACCTGAACTCATGCCTGGTCTCTCTTCCTACCTCCATGCTTGTTTGAAGCAACAGACCGTCTGCATTGGCCAAAAGTTCATTTGGCTTTTCACCGTCTTCAAAGGGGCATGGCTATAGGGCCCATCAAAAAGAGCCCTTTTAGGATATGCCACCACATCACAGCTCTGCAATGAACCGTTGCTACAGTTTTTATCTGCTCCATAAAAGGCATACAAATTAAAACGTCTCGTAACGACACCAGGTCCGTGACAGCTTGCCAGTGGCTCAGAACTGCCGTGGCCAATTTGTTTGAGAGCTGAGTCGTGATCCAAAATGGGCTTAATCAATATGGCAAACGGCGACCCCTCCCTCCCCCATCTTAATGCTTCGTAAAAAGGATTAGCAGTATCTCAAAGCTGAGACCGGGGCTCAGGGGACGGAAAATGATGATGCTCGGGTTGCAAATTAGTCAGTCTCTATCCTTCTATCACATCAGTTTGACATGCCCTCCGCTTGTATTGACTACACAGCTACTACAATGCTCCTTCCCCTCACTGCCAACCCCCCAATATTTCAGTTGCTGAGGATACCAAAGAATAGGCTCCAAATGCATGCAGCCAGTTGCCTGAATACTTTTTGGATCCCACACCAGTTCTTCAAAACCTTGTTAAGTATACATTGAGCTCAGAATTAAGGGAAATTACAGTGGCTGGGAGACAGATAGGAAAGTGCCTTCTACTGAGTCAGACCATTGGTCTATATGGCTGAGCAATGTCTACACTGACTTGCAGTGACTCTCCAGGGTTTTAGAACGGGAGTCTCGCCCAGCCCTTCTTGGAGATGCCAGGGATTGAACCTGGGACCTTCTGCATACAAAGCAGGTGCTTCAGCAATGCGATGAAGGCTTCCAGTTGTGCTGCTGCAGATCACAGTGGCGTTGCTTCTCTCTGCATTGGCAGCAGGACATCTGGATGCCTTCATCTGCCCCAGCTGCAACAAAACATGTATCTACTGTCAGGAGCTCAGCCTACACTTGAGTAGGACCCTGGCAGAGACACATGCCCGACTGGCATGTTCTCTCCCTCCTGGTCAATCATTCGGGAGCTTCAAAAGCTTTCTTCTGCCTGAACATCACAGCGACAGATGCCAACCGACATTGGCACACTTAGGGATCTGCAGAGTCTTCGCAGCTTGCATAACAGACCTCAGCAACTCAGCATTTTGGCTAATCTACTTTATTTACTTATAAACACACACGGAGCACTGCAACATGGCTCCCTCTCTCTCTAGCATCAGACAGCAAAGAGAAAAAGGACAATAGTCCCACTTCACGGAACACAGTAACACAAACATCCTGTCTCCGTCACTTCCCACTCTGTGGAGTCAAAACATACACTGCCATGTGATAGGCAACAATCCCATGACTGCAATCAAGGAGCAGGAAATCTAACATCTACAGCCACAGCAGGCACTGCAACCTTCCAACTGCTTGACCTCGCCCCCAAAGGCACATTCCTCCATTGTCTCCTGAGACAGACAGATGCCAACAACAATACCCCCCTTTCCTGCCTAGATGTCCATCTGCTCAGCTACTAGTACATGTTCTCTGTGCGTTTCCCCCAACTCTTTGTGAGGCTGCCACAAAGCAGCAGCCACAGACTATCCCTTAAGGAGGAAGGACATAAGAACCTGAGAAGAGCCTGCTGGATCAGGCCAGCGGCCCATCTAGTCCAGCGTCGTGTTCTCACAGTGGCCAGCCAGATGCCTGCGAGAAGCAGGCAAGCAGGACGCAATTCCCTGCAACTGAGATTCAGAAGCATTGCTGCCTCTGACTGTGGAGGCAGTGCAAAGCCATCATGGTTAGCAGACCTTGGTAGCCTTGTCCTCTGTGACTCTCTCTTTGAAAGCCATCTTTGTTTGGTGGCCATCACTGCCTCCTGAAGAAGTTCTTTCTTTTGTCTGTCCTGATTCTTACCTTCCCGGGCCGCAATATTCATGCAAAAGCATCTCTCTCTCTCTGTGCATGCATGCACACACACATGAGTGTGCGTGCGAATGCAGGCGCGCGCACACACACACAATCCCCACTAGCACAGTTAATAGTATTAATGGCAATGGTGGCAATGGGAGCTTTCCCCCTCTAACGCTAATTATTGCTGCTGCAGAAATCCTTGTGTTCATTCCGCAAATGGGCTTCTGCTCATCCTGGGTTTGCCCACCTTTAAGCATTCAAACTGCAGCGGGATCAGTCATCAAAATCTGCCCTTTTAATTCAGCCAGCTGATCCACTTCCTAATGATTTCCCTGCAAGAAAGTTGGTTTCAATTACTCAAGAGCTATTTCCCCCTTCGCCACGATTTTAATTTCCTTAATGTTCCCCGTAATCATATTATGGCTTACAAAGGTAATGGTATTAGACAGGCTGGTTTTGTGTGTGAATGTAACGATATAATTAAGACCGTATGTCCTTAATAATTGAATCTTTCGGGAAGGCAGACGTTTCAAACGTTTCCAATGGGCCGGCAAGTAGTGCCAGGCCTCTGTGACTTCTCCACCTAGGGATGTTGACTTCTAGAAGGGACATATGGAGGGGGATTTTTTTTTTTAAAAAAAAATGCTACTTCCTCACTTTTTTGAATGCTTTTGAATTATGGTGCTGGAGGAGACTCTTGAGAGTCCCACGGACTGCAAGATCAAACCTATCAATTCTGAAGGAAATTAGCCCTGAGTGCTCACTGGAAGGACAGATCGTGAAGCTGAGGCTCCAGTACTTTGGCCACCTCATGAGAAGAGAAGACTCCCTGGAAAAGACCCTGATGTTGGGAAAGATTGAGGGCACAAGGAGAAGGGGACGACAGAGGACGAGATGGTTGGATAGTGTTCTCGAAGCTACTAACATGAGTTTGATCAAACTGTGGGAGGCAGTGGAAGACAGGAGTGCCTGGTGTGCTCTGGTCCATGGGGTCTAGAAGAGTCGGACACAACTAAACGACTAAACAACAACACCACTTTCATTTATTATCTGTGAAATTTGTGTCACACTTTTTAAAGCATCTCTCAGCAGTCATAAAACATCGTTTGCTAAGGGTGCTGAGACCCCTATCCACTCACACAGCGTGGTTTAACTATGAATCCTGCTAAACAACAAATCCAGAGTTCCCAGGCAACTCTGAAAATTGTAGCTCTGTGAAGGGAACAGGGTGCTGGTGGGGGGGGGGTGTCCTATCAAGTGTTGGCACCTTTAACAAATTACAGTTCCCATGATGCTTTGGGGTGGATTGTTCCAAACTTTCCATGTCGGTGACACACTTTTTAGAAATGAGACACGGTAATTCAGTTTTACTAGCAAACCGGAGGTTAAACAAACTCCTTTCCAGCCCTGGGAGGAGCACAGGGAGCGTTCGCGTGACACACCTACACACCTCAGCCGACACACTATCATGTCACGACACACACTTTGGAACTCTTTACTTTGGGGTGAAAGCTATGACTGTTAAAGTGGTATGATATGGCTTTAAATGTATGGTGCAGAGAGGGCCTTAACGCAGGTTTCTTTCTCTTCAAAGTCCTGGTGCCCAAATACTTAGAATCATAGAACTGTAGAGTTGGAAGGGACCCTGAGGGTCATCTAGTCCAACCCCCTGCAATGCATGAATCTCCACTAAGTCATATGCGACAGATTGCCATCCAAACTTAACTCTGACTGAAGCACATTAGTCTGGCCAAATGTCTTATTATAGGATAGGTTTGCAAGAGCCCCCTCCCTCAGTCACAGACCTTCCGACCTGCTGCTCACTCTATGCCACTTCCAGAGTAAATATCTTTTCCCATCCTGTCCACTGCTCATTCTGTCGCATCTCAGAGTTAATCAACAATGCAGCCTGCGTCTCCATCTCTTCTGCCCTTCCTTCTTTTTCTCCTCTCCTTTCTATTCTTTTCCACCTACGAAAGAAAGGAAGTGAAATTGGTTTCCATTTCTCTAATTTTCTGCTGAAGTGTCCATCAAAGCAGGGCTTTCCTTTCAAAGTTTCAAAAGATTGCCTCGTGTCAGTTTCCTAAAAAATTGGATGAGGACATGATCCATGGGGAAGGGGTGTGGGTGGGTCACTTCCTTTGAGATGCAGGCTGTGTGCATTTGCCTTCAAATCCTCCACTCCCCTTTCATATTGCTGTTCTTTGGCACTTATAGAGCTCTGGCACACTGCTCTTGGTGACGAGTAAATCCCATGTCTCCAATTCCCGAATTTTGAACCCATACCCATGTAATAAATCCATTTGAAAGCCTTCTAAAATCTTTATCCCACTTGCGATCTGTCTTCGATTTGAATTGATATCATGTATAATGTTGTTTTTTCGAACTGTTTTTAAATATTTGCCATTGCTTTTTTAAAAATGCAAATATGCAAATTGTTCTTATATATGTAACTGCTATATGTGCACGTGTGTTATAAAATTGTAAATCAAGGATTCACCTTGTGGGAAGTGATTCAAAAGAAAAAATCATAGTGCATTTGAATGTACATGTTGAATTTTTGAAAATTCAATAAAATATAATTATACAGTATCTTAAAAAAGGAAATGTCTTCCTGCACAGGCGACTTTATAGCAGTGCTAAAGACTTCTTGCTTTCTGTAGCTTTAAAAGCAAACCAGTTGACTACCACCAATTGACTACCAGGAAGGGATATAGGTAGCAGAGAGGCAGAGCACACAAAAAAAAGTCCCAAGTCTTTAACAGTTTATTTGCGAGATCACCTTGCCCCATATTAGCATACTTGACTGCTCCAATCTGCAGAACTGGCAGTGTTACATGTTGTTCCACAAAATACTTGTTCGGAATTTGAAAGAAATCCCATCTTTCTGTGCATCTTTGGAACTCCCCGCCTTCACTGTACTATTTTTGGTCTCTGCAAGTTGCGTAGAATGCTTCGATCTGTTTTTAGCTTATTGCTGACTTTAATTATTTTTTAAAAGGTTTTAAACAATTGCTTTTAACAGACCATTGCATTGTTTTATTCTTTTTGTAAACTTTGTGGTTGGTTCTCCCCTCCTTAAAAAAAATAAAGTCAAGTAAGTGGTATATAAACTTTATGAAATAAATAAAAACAAAACAAATATATACAGCTCCGGTTATATATAGCTCTTTTGGGCTGAGACACAGGCCTGAGCAGTTCTGAAAATGAACTAACAGCGGTGAAGATATTCCAGGGGAACATTGCAGAGTTGAATAATTTTGGCACAAACAGCTCCACTGGATCCAGCCCTCTTGCACTGCATCCTGGGTAATTTCATGTCTGGGGCTGAGGCTGTGCAGAGACAGCAGCCCCTTAGGACCCTCTGTCTGTCTACAGCTGTTCAGGAAATGCAATAAATAGCCAGCCGAGCTGCCAGTATAGCATCCTTGCATCAAAATGAAACAACTCAGGATTTGCAGTGTGCCTCTTCTCACCCCTCCAGAGATCTTAGGGTTGGTGTCACTGCTTTTATCCCACATCACCACACTGCACCACTCTCTTTTGTAGATTTTGTTTGCTTTGATGAAATTCCCAACCGACTGGAGCTTGTGTGTTGTTTGCTAATACTTAGGAATGGGCTGCCTTTGCTTCTTTATTCTTGCCGCAATCCATGCTGTTATACTGACATTTTCATCAAAGCCTCTCTGATTTTCTCCAAACCGGTGGCTGATGGTTCCACCCACCCAGAGACTCTGTATCTTTCTCATTTGGAAACAGATGACGCAGGCTTACCTTTCCAGGATATACTGCTGCTGTTGTATTACATTACTGCCTTTTTAAAAGGACATACCCCTCCCCTGCATGGACGCGAGTGGTGCTGTCGTCTAAACCACAGAGCCTAGGGCTTGCCGATCGGAAGGTCGGCGGTTCGAATCCCCGCAATGGGATGAGCTCCCGTTGCTCTATTCCAGCTCCTGCCAACCTAGCAGTTTGAAAGCATGTCAAAGTGCAAGTAGATAAATAGGTACCGCTCTGGCGGGAAGGTAAACGGTGTTTCCGTGCGCTGCTCTGGTTTCGCCAGAAGTGGCTTAGTCATGCTGGCCACATGACCCGGAAGCTGTCTGCAGACAAACGTCGGCTCCCTTGGCCAGTAAAGCGAGATGAGCGCCACAACCCAAAGTCCTGTGTGACTGGACTTAACTGTCAGGGGTCCTTTTACCTTTACCTTTTACCCCTCCCCTGCACCCAAGCCCATTTCATCAAACCGTTACATAGGATATTGACCCTTATATTACTCAAGGTCAGCTTTAGAAAAAACCCCGGGGAAAATATTTGTCGGAATTTATCTGTGGGGAGAATTTTGCCACACTCAGGGCACCACCTGCCCTATGCATTTAAAACTCTGTGACACAGCTTTAACACAGGAACTGCTTCCCCCAAAGAATCCTGGGAACTGTAGTTTGTTAAGGGTGCTGAGAGTTGCTAGGAGACCCCAATCCCCCCTTCCCTAACTACAATTTTCCAGAGTGGTTAAACAAGCAATCCCTCCTCCCAGGGATCTCTGGGAACTGTAGCTCTGTGAGCAGTGCTTTTAAACCCAAATAAGGATAAACGTGTGGCACTTGCTATAACAACTTCATGGTCAGTACCAGCACTTAAGAAAAAAAGCACTGCCTGAACTCCCAACACACTTAACAAACTACAGTTCCCAGGATTCTTTGGGAGGGAAGCCATGACTATTTAAAAAACAGTGTGATATTACTTTAAATGTAGGGTGCGAATGGGTACCTAGTTGGTTAATGTGCTTTTTGCCATTTGGTAAGGAAAACTATGTTATTTTGTGAGTTTCTTTCATTATACTGGCAGCCAGAAAATTTAAATCTAAATTTACAGCTCAAGTCTGCATCTTCTTTCTTCTTTGTTATGGCTTACAGCTAAGGAAATAAAATTATTACCTACCTACTGTTGTATTATTTTGTTGTCTTTTTGAAAGCACACATTCCCATCCCCTGCTTTAACTCCAGGCTACCTTTTCTAATTTTTTTTTACAGCATCTCTTAGGCTGTGAGCAAAGACACCAGCAGCTTCCCAGTCTTTTTTCCACCCTTCAGAAAACAGGTGGGGAAACATATTATATCTCTCCCCCCCCCCCCACTTCACTGCAGGTCTAACAGTAAATTTGCGTGTGTCATCTGGCCTTATTTACATTACATCTGTTCCTTTACATTACATTTCTTTACATTTACACCTGTTACAGGTGCCACCTAAAACCCTTTCTGCATTTGCAAGAAATCCATATTTTAGTGTGGCAGCTCCCACACTTTGGCACTCCCTGCCTATTGACATCAGGCAGGTGGCTTCCCAGCACTTTTTTCAGCACCTGCTAAAAACATGTTTGGTTTGTTTTGTCTACCCAGACGTGTTTGAGAGTGTTGAGATGTAGGCTTTCGTTTGCTTTCGGTTTAGCTTTGCTTTTAATTACTCTTCCAACCTTTTAAATGGCTTGTTTTTTATTGATAATTTTGCTGTTTTATTCTTTCTGTAAACTCCTTTGAGCATTCCCCCCGTTAAAATGTATATAAATTTTATGAAATAATAAAAATTAAAAAGGCATTATATTAACACCCATCCTTTCCCCTAAGCCCTAAGGAGCTCAAGGTGGCAGAGGTGAGTGAGAAGCAGGAACTGGCCCAAAGTCATCCAGTGAGCATCATTGCCAAGTCAGGATTTGAACCCTGGTCTCCCAAGTCCTAGTCCAACACTCCAGCCACTGCACCACACTGCCTGCCTTCTGCTCTAGATATTCAAGGCAGCTCTTATCAACATCACAGTGTAACAACAGTTCTTTCAGAATATACAGTCTGGGCATGTCTGCTTTGGAATTATACTCCAGACATGTCGAGTCAACATGCCTCTCTGCTGGGCTTGCAGAAAGTGTTTTGACACACATTTAATTTCCACAGGCTTCTGGTAGGGCTAGTTCAAATGTTGGATCATATCTGCTATTGACAATGAGACTATTTATAGCTCTGACAGTTCTTCCTTTCTCTTGTATGCATTTTTTTTAAAAAAAACACCACTTCCTTTTGAATATCTTCCCACACTACAGAGAAGCCTCTACAATACACTGATGCTTTTGAGCATGGCAGGAATAAAACATTCAAATAGATGCATTTATTTCCGGTAGCTCCTGTGATGTATGGGGAGGGCTGTTCAGTTAAGTTTGCAAAAAACCAAAAACCAAAAAACCCCCAAAACAAATGCTCAGGATAGAAGAAGAGTTTGGATTTGATATCCCGCTTTATCACTACCCGAAGGAGTCTCAAAGCAGCTAACATTCGCCTTTCCCTTCCTCCCCCACAACAAACGCTCTGTTAGGTGAGTGGGGCTGAGAGACTTCAAGAAGTGCAACTGGCCCAAGGTCACCCAGCAGCTGCATGTGGAGGAGCAGAGACGCAAACCCGGTTCATCAGATTACGAGCCTACCACTCTTAACCACTACACCACACTGGCTGGCGAAGATATTTGACATCAGCCACTAATAGCAGTTTCAATGACTCACAGAGGGCTTCCTTGAGGAAATCAATGAATACGTCCAACCTTAGCGAGGTCGACTCGGTAATCAATGCGCTTGCTGACCTCAGCGTGGTGTTGTCCTTCAAGGCAAACGCATAAGGTGGGTCTAATTGGTTTGGCAACCTTAGAACATGGGCTGGCAAGAGACATTCTATATGACACAAGGAAGGATGTGCTACCCACCTCTCCAACCAGCCTAGGAAATGATGCTAAGACTTAGGGCTCATCCAAACCTGCTGTTTACCACTGAATCAGTTTTTTCTGACTGTGGATTGAGGTTTGTTTTGATTCGGTGGCATACAGCAGGTTTTCCTGGGGAAAGTGTTGAGGTGTGTGGGTGAGCCCTAAGGTAGACGGGGAAAGGAAATGTAAAAACGCTTCAAAATTGTGTAAGGAAATAAGAGTGTTCAGGTTAAAAGTGGGGAGCTGAGCGTCAGAGATCTAAGCTTTGGAAGGCCCCCATGAGTTGTAGTTGATGCAGCACAATTATCAGACTAATGCAGTTTCCTAACTGGTACAGATGATCCTAGCTCAACAGTCTCTATAGCATTTCATTGGCACAGAATATTTGAACTGGGCTACCTGCAACAAAGGCTGAGCTTTTTAACGTCAGCACCCCACCAATTATTCTCAGAGCTGGCCTATATTCCCCTTGGAGGCTTCTAAAGGCAGTTCGCAGACAGAAGAGAAAGGGAAGGAAATAGCTAAAAATAGCCCTGGTGGGTTTTGATTTCTCCATTATGTACAAATAATGTCTCTTCTCTTTGTTCTATTGGATTTCTTGGCTTTTTTCTGCCATAGCAGCAGAGGCACACACAGGCTTATCAAATTCTGCAAGATTATTACAAAAAAAACCAACAACCCACCCCTGTGCGCAATTACTATAGCCTCATCTGCTATAAAGAAAAAAGAGGTGTAAGAGGCTAAGGCTGCGATCCTTTGCTCTTACCTGAGAGTTGGTCCTCTTAAGTGCGACTTACATCTGAGTAAAAATTTATGGGCTTGTACTCTTTGTGATCTAGCAATGTTCTTTTCGGCTTTTGTACAAGTGTGATGTGCCAGAATATTTTAAGTAATTTTTAGTGCCCAGCACAGTACAGATATTTGAACTCAAAGTGTGTTGCTTTAATCACAATTGAATAAAGAAATTACCAGCTTCTAATAGTTTCAAAATGAGTGAAAACCGACAATAACTGGCTTTTTAATATCTGTTTGTGAAAGAGAAAAAAGAAAATGGAAGCTTTTTGCTTAAACCAGAACCTGTTGATACATCAGACATCATAAACATGTCAGGTGTGATATGGCCATATCAAAAAGGATAGTTTCTGACTGCTGTAATTTAGTCACAGCCTGTTTCCCCATCTAAACTGGTATGAGCTCCAAATTGTGTTACTGTCAATCTCCGGAATATGGACCTTGTGACTGAAGTTTCAGAGTCAGCTGTAGCCATGAGCACTACATGATTCATGAACAAGGTGATTATTCAACATTTACAACACTGGGACTTTCAAAAATGGCAAATGCTTCAGCTGATGCACTGATGTCTGGTCTCTGTGGGTGTGATTAGGGAGAAGTGTGTTGTATCTGCATGTTTTGTGCTGTATTATGGACAAAGCATTTGCAGAGGCTTGCTTAGAAAGTTACAGAGCAAAGTAATTAGTGTTGCTCACTTGGCCAAAACTCACTTCAGGCTGACTCCGAATGAGGCAAATAAAAACTTGGATCAGATGGTAGATTGCTATGAGGCACATTTAAGAGCAGATGACTTTCAGGAGGTTGGAAAGCGCTACCGGGCAAATAAGCATAAAGGAAAACTGTTCCTATTGAGACACTCTTGAGAGATAACTTAAATAGCTCAACATACATTTGAGTTCTCTTAATAAAATTAATTCTGCAGCTCGGGATTGAGTTTCTGATGAATCTTTTTCCAAGGTAGAGCAATGGGGGGTGGGGAGTGTCCTGGAAACTAACCAAAGGGGATCCTTTCAAAATTTAAATAGCTTCGGCCATTGCATATTGAGATGATTATTTCTATGCATTGTGAAACCGAAGCACAATCCTGACACCACTCATTGAGATGTCCAAAGAAACCGAGAACTCATACAAGCCGAGATAAGAGTTTTGCGTTATGAGCACATAATACCAGGTAACCATGCGAATAAAAAGAATAACAAACAAGATAACGAATGTGGGGGAAGGTCTCCATCTCTTAAAGACACGCATGTTGTCATTCTGTTAGTGAACAGGGTAGACAGCCTTTCCCCTGGGAGCTAATCTGTTAGGGGCAGTGGTGGGAAGATTTGTGGATAAGGCTAGTACACACTATAGATCTGCTCTAACTCTACTGTTGGAGGAATTATACATCTGAATGCTGGTTGCTGGGACAACACATGGAGAGAGTGCTATCATGTTCAAGTCTTGCTTTCGAGCATCCCATAGGCATTTGGCTGGCCACTGTGAGATGCGAATGCTAGATGGTTAGCCATTGGCTTGATCCAGCAGGTGGGTCCGAGGAGAAAATGGGGAGGGGCCATTGCTCAGCAGCAGACCATCTGCTTTGTGTGTAAAAGGTCCTGGCCTCTCCAGATATGACTGGGAGAAAGCCCTGTAGGAAACCCCAGAGAGCTGCTGCCTGCCCGTACAGACAGCACTGAGCTAGATGACTGAATACAAAGCAGCTTACTATTCTGGATAACACTAGAGTGATAAATATTGCCCTCCTTCAGTTTTCACCATGGCTGCCTCAAATTCTAGGATGATCTGCTCAGAAGTAAAATAAAGTAAAAATTATTTCTGAGTAGTCCTACAGAAGACTGAGTACTAGAACAATACATTTGGGAAAGCAAATGGAAGTAATTCTTTTAGGACTTTAGGTGACACACAGAGTGTGTGTGGCAGAGGACTACCATCCCCCCCCCCCAAGGTTAAAAACTTATTTTCTCCTACCAGAAAAAACATCAAAGTATCACTTGTTTTTCTCAAATAAAGCAGCACCTTCCAATTATTCTGGAGCTGCATAGGAAGAAGGAAACACACCTTTAAAGGCCAGGAAAATAGGGAACAAACAGGATGGAAGGAACTCTGATGGGATGGGAGAAGGGGGCAGCTTCAGGAGGCATTAGGCACCCTAGTTGCACACCTGTGCTATAGTGCTTTAAAATAATGCAGTTCGAGACAGCAACATTCTTTCTCTGAAATATCCGAACACCCCACATCCCTCTTATAGCTTAAAAGGACTCCTGAAAATGCCACACATTTAAATGAAAATGTGGCCAATATTTTCAGGTCTTTGCTTTCTCTCCTCATGGTCCAGTCTTGTGGAATCATAAAGGCTTGTGGCAACGAAGCCGTTACGTTCTGCATCCTGGATTACTGACAACAGCTAAATGCTGGAAAAAGGAGAAGCTGGATTTCAAAATTTTCATGATTTTAATACCTGAAGTAGATGGGAAACAGATTTAGCTGATGCAGCATTTGTGATCTCCCTTATGTCCATACCTTCCCTTCTCCCCTCCCTCATCAGCTGGGTCTGAACAGTGATTGCATTAGGAAAATAATGGAGAAAGGGGAATTGTGACTACGTACGTGGTTCATCCAACCAGACGAGATTAAAAAAAGAGAAGTAGTTATCCACTATTGAATTGCTTGTCATACATTGGGATGATTCAACGTTTGCTTTCATTGTTCCGCAACATGACAAAACATTTCTGCATCTCTTGTACTAATAATGTGTGGGTACCAAGTGAAATATATTGCTCGAAGAGAACACAACACAATTTCTCTTAAGATTGTTGGAGGTTCCTGGAGATTACATTTTATACCAACTGCTTCCACTCAGTTACCTAAGCTGCCCTCTTTTTGAACGTTTCCCTTTACTAACCATGCAAACTAAGTCAGCTAAGATGGATCTGCACTGTTCTAAATGGTCTTGTGGTTAGACTAAAAGCTTCAACTTGCTCACAGCAAGCAAGCAAACTTCCAGGGAACAGACAACTCTCCTTTCTATTAGGTGACTGAAATCCAGTTGTGTGTTGAGAGAACTACTGCAGAAACCAGGAAGACCTTTCGCACAGGTAGGCCGAAATCACAGATTATAAGGCCAAAGTGATTAATAACATAGGCTAGGCACTTGATAAATTCAGCTTGGCCAACCCTATGTCACTGAGGAAGTATTTTACTCCTTGTAATGCTCGGTTTTTCTGATTGCAATCCCATCACGAGCTGCTAAATAGTCCAGGAGTTGGAAAAAGACAAGGTTTTCTGGGGGAGGTGCATAGGGAGAGGTAGGGCACAGCTGCTTTTAAGAACAAGATTGCTGGGAGATTGTTTACAGATGACCATGTCACGTCTACTTTGGCTCAGGCGATTGCAAAAGTAGCACTATTTAAAAATCCCACTGTTTAAAAATCTTGTACCCAGCAAGATATCAGAGCCCGAAAGTCAAAGTCACTTTGGGATTATTTTGCACTAAAGAATACGACCAAAATAGTGTGTGCTTATTGCACTGAATGCTGAAGCTACTACCCTTGCTTGTGTGAAAAACCTTTGCTGTACATCTTTGTGCAATCGTTTTTGAATGATGCTATTTTTAGGACTGTATTATTCCGAACAGTAACCGTGACCAAGTTTTTTCCTAGAAGAACAAAACTAATTATTTGGTCATTCTTGTTTTGGGGAAAACAGCAATAGCTGAATGCCCTAAACTAAAGACTTGAGTTGTTACGCTTTACTTTTACAAAATCCCAGTAGTCTTAAAACACAAGTACTTGAATTGCAAGTATCTTACAGTTACACAGCAGCCTGCAAGTCAGTACAACAAATAATTTGTAACTTTCCTTTATCATACATTTTTTTTAAATACAGGGTATTGCCCATTGGCTCAGAGTTGCAAGGTCACATTTAGTGAAAAACAGATATGTAAACAAAGAAAGCTTAAGAAACCTGTGGATTTATAAAAGGCTAGATGGTAAAGAAACCAGGTGTTCTTCACAAGTAGCAACACTGCAGTTCATAGCTGTTAACATGCACACTGATAATCAGTTTGCTGTACAGGTGCTTGAGTGGCAGACATAGGTCATACAGTGTCGAGTTATATCAAAGTCTAAGAAAAGTTGGAGAGTTCCATTTATAAACCATTTGATCATAAAAATATGGAAGCCATACCTGTAGAGTTAAGAATATATTACAAAAATGTGAAGTGATACTTCTTTCTTCATCCTGACCTGTGAACAGACCTTAGCCTAAAGTCAAGGAGCACAACTTACAATATTCCATGACAGGACAAGGCAGGACAAAGACACTAGAGAAGTGGGATTTGTGGGGCTCCTAGTCCAGCCCCTGACCAAGCCACATTCTTCAAAGAACCTTCTTTCTAATGGATAGAGAGAACACCTTGTGTCTAGAGCAGCAGTAACAAACTTGTGGCCCTCCAGATGTTGTTGGACTAGAATGCCTATCTTCCCTGACCATCAACTGTGCTGGTTGGGGCTTATGGGAACTGAAGTCCAACATCATCTCAGGTTCTTTTCTGAGAGGCAACAAGTAGAGAGAATAGATGTTTTGCATTACAATTTCTATAGATTAGCATATGGCATAGGAGCCAACTCCTAGGGGCCGAGGTCCCTTTGCCCACCCAATAAAATATTTGGGGGGGTCACCCCCCCCAAAAAAGTTGATGGGCATTGCCATTCAAATGGTGTGTATGCACTGTATCATATGATCATGTGGGGTTGGGCTTACCTGCTCCCCCCAATATTTTATTCATGTTGGCATCTGGGCTTTGATGGCTTGGGCTGACTAGTAACCAGTGCTACTTGTGGGGAAAGAGCTCAATGAATGGTAACCAATTGCAGGTTAATGCTTTTTGCCTTTGAAGATGGTCAGGGAAGCCTGAGTATTGTGGCACTGGAGAACCTTCCAACAACAAGGGTACCAAGATTCCTGCAGAGGAAAGCCTCATAAAGGCATTTGAATCTAACTTGTAAGTAGGCATTCCACACAATTTGTAATGAATTTAAATAGTGTTCATGTAATACACACATCATAAAAAAGTTGGCCTAGGGCTTGGCTCAGCTCTGCCATACAGAGTAATCTGAATTCTTGCAACACAGGGGGGAAATGTATTTCTCAACAACCTGCATCACCAAAAGAAAGCAAAAGCTATTTATTCCACCAACGACATGTGCGGGAAGAACGCTCAGACTGCTTTAGGACACCAACATTGCTGCAAATATTTTGAAAGACACGGGCCAATATTCTTTCACAGTTAAGTACCTGCAACAATAACGTTTGCACCATGTTAATATGGCAGAAATTGCCTTTCAGCAGTTTTCGAAATCCCTGATATATTGCTGCAAGAAGATAATACAAGTCATGTTCTAAACGTTGTTAACACATTTTTCTGATAACCGTCAAACAAGTGTTGTGGTGATGTCTTACCTGTGCTTAGCACGAAGTGCTATCAGTGCATGATAGGATGTTAACACAACTAGAGATTTGGTGTGATGCTGAAATTACCAATGGATTTTGTCTGCCAAAGACAAAAAACTTGATTTTCCTAAAGGAACT
Source organism: Podarcis pityusensis (assembly GCF_964106645.2). Classification (NCBI taxonomy): domain Eukaryota; kingdom Metazoa; phylum Chordata; class Lepidosauria; order Squamata; family Lacertidae; genus Podarcis; species Podarcis pityusensis. Next base: position 58,612,153 of record NC_138033.1, on the reverse strand, counting down.
GAGTTCAAAGATAAAATTAAAACGCTTTTAAAAGGCAAGAAACCCATTTCATTCATTTCCCCCCACAGAACTTGGAGGTCCTGAATATTTGTGCTGGTATGATGTCCTTAAAATCTTGTCCCATTGTCACCAGAAGCAGCCGCCAGTACACCATTTATTTGCTGGCATAGAAAGCCTTAGGACTGGGCTTTAAGGAGTCAGTAATTAAAAAGGCAGCGATATAAAAATTAGACAAGATGAACCAGATGGAATGCAGTGTAACTCATTTGAGTCTTAATTGGCACTTAACACGATAACTCTAGCTACAATTTGACAAATATGATAACTGCTTTTGATGTTAAGCTATATGGTGTTGTACCCACTTATTTTTTATTATTACTGGAGTAATTAAGCTTTTGACTTGAAGACCAAGAACCTGCAGGAATGAAGCAAGGGAGGGAGTATACACTGATTTATATCTTTGTGTTTGTGTGTGTGAAGCCTCATGCAAAACCTGTTATTCTGTTCCCCAAGCAGATGGGCAGTTCACAAGGAAAAAATGATTTATGAAGAGTTTTCTTTCAGGGGAAAAAAAACAAACAACCCTAAAATAAATGAGCTAAAAAAAAGAAGGAAAAAAAGAATGAATACACATGTCTCCATCGAATTCCGTATGGTACATTTTTGTACATTCACATACATTATATTTATATAATATTTACACACACCCATTTCACCTTCAAAAGCAGATTAGAAGTCCATTGATAATGAGCCTTGAGCAGCGTCCTCTCGACCCCTCACGTAGATTTCGCAAGGGATCTCTTCCATCACCCTGTCCTCTATCACCTGCTCTGGACACTCGTGAGCCTGTTTGAAGGTATAGCTACTTTTTTTGAAAGTGCTATTGAAGGTCTTCATTGGCTGAGGTTGTGCAAAATCGTTGCGGAAAGGAAGTTCCATGGAACTGAGGTTGGTCCTGCTTTGCTTTACAGTTGCGGCTTGGGAGCCACAGTGGTGGTCATGGATGCACCTCGAAGCTGTTGAGGAGCGTCTCATTTTCTGGTAGTTCTCAAGTTCTTCAGACAGGTCGGCCAAGTCGGCGGAGATCTCTTTGTCTCTCAGTGAGAAGAGCTCGTAATGAGGTGGGTCAAAAACCTCCTGGAAACCAGTTTTGTTGAATGTGGTTTTGCACGCCATCACCTTCTTGCGGGGCTGCTTGACCTGCACCAGGATCGAGATGATGAGAAGGACCAAGACGATTCCTGAAGTAATCCCAATTATTGTCCCATGAGTTTTGGTGATTTGCTCAAACAGCCCTGTTTTTTTCTTTTCTAAAAAAAAAGAAAAGAAAAAGGGAACCAAGCAGCAACAAGCAACATTAAGACTGTCATATGCCAATATTAAGTCCGTCACCCAACAGAGAGGGAGAAAACCCTGCACTCTGCTTTTTAAAAAAAATCCAGCTTTTGCTGCTGAGCTGTTTTACATGTTTTATCTGCTAGCTTTCCCCCTGTTTCCTCAAGCTTGAACCGGCGTGGAGCAGAGTAATCTTAACCCAGGAATTCTAAAACATAACATGTTCTTTGTGCAGCTTCTACCAGCACCAACTTCTTCACTGTTTTATTTACATAGGAGCTGCTTATGTGGGAGACTATGGTCGAAAGCAGGGCAACAAACTATGAGGGCAACGCAACATAAGAATACATGCAGAGCCTTCTGGATCAGGGCCCATATTGGCCAGTATCCTGTTCTTGCAGTGGACAAGCAGGTGTCTGTGGGAACCCAACAAGAATGGTTGGAGTATGTCAGTTTGCATTTCTTAGTGCAGAAAGTATTGATCTGAGCTTTCCTATTATAATTAATTCAAGAGGGTTCTGGAAGCTTCTCTGTGTGAAAGAAGCAAGCAGACGGTTCATGGTGTTTAGGTTATACCTTCAGAGAAGCTGAGTACAGCTGACTTAAACTGGTTCTGTTCTCTCTTTCAGGCAAGGTCATGCTGACTATAATAGTGAGGCCAGAAGGAGCCTGCGTTTCACTTTCTCTTTCTATCTCTTTTCTTTCTGGTGCGGTGTTCTGTGTATAGTGTTAAGGTTTAGACTTACTGTAAGTTATTGTAAGTTTAAGTTAAGTCTGCTGCAACTGGATTTCTTAAGGACAGTGCCAATCCTGATTGTATTGGATTTGTGACCATTATGCTCATTTGCCTTCAGTAGCAGTAATGCTCTGCTGGATGAAATATTAATGGCCTCTGGTCTTTTTTTTTTTTTTTTTTTTTTTTGAATCCTGCAACGTGTTTAAGTTGTTACTCTGCTAACTATACATTGGAATCTACTCTGGATCAATATTGAGTAGAATTTCATGACCGAGTACAAAAGCACTCCCCCCCTCCCATGATTTCCTGGCATTCAGAAACATTGCTGCCTTTAATCCTGGAAACAGAAAATAGCCATCATGGCTAGTAGCCACAGACAGCCCTCTCCTCCTTTTATCTTTGTTTTGATGACTGGAGGGTTGGGGGAAGAGATGGGCCACAACCTGAAGCGCTAAAAGTTAACACCACATGACAAAAACCATAAAGTGATGTGAGCACTTCATATGAAAGCACACAAGATGGCACTAGCGGATTGCAGTAATTTTATATATCTAGCTACTTAAAGAGAGAAAGGGGTTGAAAAGCAAGCTTTAGAAGAAAAGGTCATTCTTCTGTATGGCAAGAGGCATGAGCATGAATAAAATAAGATATTCAGAAGGGGTATAGTGACATTATTATCTCTTGGGTATTAAAAAGAAAAGTCCATTCACATCTACAGACAAAATATGAATAGTAATTTATTTCAGCCCAGAGGATGGTGTTGGGCTCCAGCCACGCAACAAACGCTAGAACAGATTTCTGAACTGAAAGGACACAGGCAACATATACAAAAGCATCATAATTGTTGCCTAGAGAATTGTTGGTAAAAAGGCCACCCTGACTAGGATTGATTCATGCTAGCAAGCTGGAGGTTCGTTAGGAAAAAAGATTGTTGTAAATGATCCAGAGCTGGTCTGCGACTGATTTATTTTTGTTAAGCTATAAAACAGGAAACTGAGTCACTGTGAACAGAGAGATATAGTGTTGCACAGTAAGTGCATCTGTATGGTTTACTAACTCAAATGAAGGTGCTTCAAGGTGAAGAAACAAATCACAATTGATACCAAACTAGAAAATGCAGCTTAATACATAAATAATCCAGAACTGCACTTCAAGTTTAATGTGCACTTTGCCTTATAAAGTTTAGGTAGGCTGATCTCCATTAGGGAGAATAATTCTATTAAATTTCATTTTTTTTTTGCTTATACAGTGGTACCTTGGTTTAAGAACAGCTTAGTTTATGAACAACTTGGATTAAGAATGCTGCAAACCTGGAAGTAGGTGTTTGTGAACTTTGCCTTGGAAGCAGAACCTGTTTCGCTTCCTGTTGAGTGTGTTCCACTTGTAAATTGAATCCCCCGCTGCTATGGGAAAGCATGCCTTGGTTTAAGAACGCTTTGGTTTAAGAACGGACTTGCGGAACAGACTAAGTTCGTAAACCAAGGTACCACCGTAGTATCTTGGTCTCAGAACCTGACCTTGACTCATTTGAGAGATGGGGGGGATCAGAAGGCACAAGCCAGGCAGCCCCAGTTGCCCCTCATAGCAACACACACTCACCTTTGCAGTGGTTTTCATCCCATGGGTATGCACAGTTTTGAATGCCGTTGCAGACTAAAGAATTATTGATGCACATGTTGCTATGGCAAAAGTATGTGCTGCCTGAGCAGGGGGCTAGGAAGGAAGGGGGAAAGAGTTATGAGTTACCCAAACTTAAGAGTGATAGATAGATAGTCACTTCCACTGCTTTTCTTCTAGGAGAAAGGGTGCCGGTACTCTTCATGAACTTGTGACAGTAGGTGCCACACTTTTAACCAGTGCAGGGGGGGGAAAGGTGCTGGTACTGCGTACCCTTAAGTAACCCCCCCCCCCAAAAAAAACCACAAACACAAAAACAAACAAACAAACAAAAACGCTGGGCACTTTATAATTGGACTTAGAATTTAAGGAAGAAAGAAGTCTTCTGCATGCTACAAAGTGGCACATTCATAATAATCGCACAGCTGTGACTACTAAAGTACAGCATCAATCATACACAAGCACACAGAGTATTTATTCAAAGCAGCATATCAGCGCTATTCTACCCTCTCACCCCAGCAATGATCTTTGGGTGGCGTTTATTTTGAGGATTATTTTGTTGTAAATACAAGTGTTCTAGCATTTTTCTTTACTGTGCTTTCCCCAGCCTAGTCAGTGGTTGAAAATGGCCCATGCTTTTAGTTATGAGTCATATTCTCTAAATTATAACACTTTTTGCCTTGTTGTTTATTGAGGCTTAAAGTGTAAAGCTGATTATTAAGGTCAACAACCAATTAGGTATCACATTAATGCAATTTAAAGTTAATTACACTTCTTGCTATTTCCAGCTGTTCTTAACTATGAGACTTAGTTTAAGGAAGGCAGTGACTCCAAAGTTTCCAGGAGACTGCACTGAAGACTAGATTTAGATCAAAGCAGTCAATGATTTCAGATAGACTTCCAGTTTCAAAATGCCCAATCTGTTAAAGAAGAAACCCTGTTTCCTTCTATACTCTAAAAGCCACATTAATTATTCATCCTGCAGTTCTGCCACAAATAAAGGAACAGGACTTTTCCAAACACAGAGGTCAACCGCCCCGCTCTAAAGAGAGAACACAACACTGTAGAAGTGTAGCTGTTCTATAGCAAGGCAAAGCTTGCAAATGACAACTGAATCTTGCAATCGCCTTCTCTTAAAAGATTCCAGCTGATGAGCCTTACATGATATTTTATATGGTTTGGAGTCACCCACTAATATATAGCAAAAGTAGTGTCTGTAAGCAGTTGTTGTCAATTCCGTACATTCATGGAGTAAACAGCAAACAGCTCTGAGTTTAAAGTTCTAAACAATATTTTGCCATAGTTCCTAAAAGGATGCATTACAGTACACTTACGGTCCACGAATGATGTGAAGAGCATTCTGAACCTGCTCAATCTACTGCCTTCGTCGGCCCACATTCGTACCACCCCAATTCCGGTCTGCAGCATCACATCGTTAGCCACCGTGCTGCAAAACTTTGCTTTCAGGTTTTCGATAGAACTGCTCCCATCATACACAGCCACAAAGTTTCTCTTGCATTCATTTGAATGTTCCATCTGGTAGTCTAGAAACCTCAAATATATCTGTTGGTAAGGGGCAGGGGAAAGCTTTTAAAAGAAGTAATAATAATAATAAAAAAAACGACAAGCCAAATATGCAAACATTATTTTTGATTTTAAAAGTTTACACATTTTGTTTAGATGAAAGGCGCAAACAGCTTGTAAATATATTTTAGGCATATATAAATATAAACTTGCAATTTCCAGCTATACTCATTACCCCGCCATTCTCATAATAAGCCTGATTTTTTTTAAAATAGTGACTAACAGCCATTCCATGCTTAAATAAATGTGGTGCTTTTGCAGACAAACAGAATAAATATATTTTCCTCAAACAATTCATGCCATTAACTCACCTAGTCACATCTGCATTTACATGCATACCTGTCAGTGGTACTGTCTGGTTATTAGATTGATATTTATTTCCAGATGGAATTTTAGCCGTAAAGTGCTAAAACACATGGCCCCAAACCTTAGCAAGATAAGCCCAGTAGCATTTTGAATCCTGACAAACTTAGAGCTTGATACACCATAAATAATCCAATCAAAGCGCTGCAAGTTAGGAAGATAATTCAATTCAATAAGCACACAACTGAAGATATACATTCCAGCAATATTCAATGAAATTTATAAATAAGCATCAGATGTTTCAAATATAGATGAATTGGGAGGGATATAATTTGATTTCTTACTCTTGGAATACAAGCTGCGATGTCGATAGCTTACAGTGCTTTAAGATTCACAAATCAATGTGAACAGCAAGTACATTGTTTATATTCCCTTATGCACTACTCTTAAATAGCTTTTTTAAAAAACAAAACAGAGCAAAACAAAAGCACCAGAGAATGTTTATGGATGTGTGTGCATGCTGTTGTCATGGTCCTAACTAGTTCTGGGTATCTAAATTGTGGGAAAACCTATGCACAGCATCAAGCCCTTTTCAAATTAATCTGCAAGTTTAACCACAGATTGGGTGGAGATGTAATTATTGAATGTTAACCAAGAAAATAATTTCCCATCATAGGCATGTGTAGAGAAGATGCATTGTGGTGTCAACTAGAAAAAGATGCCAAGATTTGAATAAGTATATTGAAGCTAGACTGGTTACAGTCTTCTTTAACCTGACATAACACAACAAGGCATGCAATTTGGTAAATGTGAAGACTATTTTGTTGCACCCTCAAATAGTCAACAATCTGCAATATTAAAATATAGATCTGAATCAGAAAACAAATTCAAACTATAGCAGAACCACCCTGGCCCAACCAGATTCCATGAGATTTTGAGAGTTATGTAGTTTAGGAGCTACGTAGCAAAGCTTATTAAGTTTGGATAGAAAAATTTGGTTACAAAATGTAACAGTGGTGTCCATTAAAGCACTGATGATTAGTTTCCAATATGTTGCGCAGCATAGTATTTTAAACTGAGTAAGTTGTCTTGTAAGCATGGCCCAGGGCTAGGCCCAGGGTGTTTTGCTGCCCTAGGCAAAACTGAAAATGCCCCCCATTGGCATGCATGGTAGCCTGGGGAGTAAAAAGAGGCAGGCAGGCAGCAGTGGTTGTGGGTAGATCCACCACCTGAGGTGACTGCCTCATCCCACCTCATGGGTCTGCTGGCCTTGGCCTGGCCCCATAGCAAAGGGATTTTTCTGATAAAAGAATACGATTTCCATGCATTTGGACCAACACCTATGTTAAATATAAAGAATAGTAGCGCCGAAGAGGAAAAATAAATCAGACACTGGAGCCGAGTTGGAAGAAACCATATTCAAATATTTATATCCATCTTTTGACCCCCACAACCAATAATGGTTGGTTTCTAAACAGCAGAACGGTGCAGATTGGGTCTGAAAAAGTAACACTTTTTTTGTGCACCAGAAGCAGTCTGTGAAACCAACATCTGTCTTTGTTTCTCATTACCACCAACAGGTAATTAATTTAAATGAACGAGACGCGATATGCAAACCATTACTAATGGCCATTCCCAGTTACTAATGACCTGAGAGCTCATTACACAGTGAATGATTTGGAGGGCCCACCTTGGCATTTGGAGTGGCCTTGATGGTCCATATGCAGTCAACAGCCTGCCCAGGCTTTGTTTTCTCTTCTTGTTCCACCTGACTGGAGCGCACAATCCCATCAGCTCCCGAGAGCTCAAACTGGCAATCTAAAGCGAGGCAGACACAATGTGCTGTCAAATTAAAGGTAAGAGAAATTTTTAAAATCTAATATGCAAAAGAGATTAGTACTGCAATACTAGACCTGGGATGGGATTTAAAATACCTCCTAGGTATGTGAAGTCAGGATCTGTAATGAAGAAGAAAAAACATAATGATTGGCCTGGGAGAGCGGAAGGTTTAAACAGAAAGAAGGACCTTCTAGATGCCAAAAAAATAATAATATGGTACACTAGGATATTGAACTGAGGGGAGACAGGTTCCTTATCACTCAGTAACATTTGTACCTTACATTTCAAGCTCTATAATATGACTCCAAACAGTCATGGCTTCCCCCAAAGCATTCTGGGAGCTGTCATTTGTAAAGGGTGCCAAGAGTTGTTAAAGGTAAAGGTAAAGGGACCCCTGACCATTAGGTCCAGTCGCAGACGGCTTTGGGGTTGCGGTGCTCATCTCGCTTTATTGGCCGAGGGAGCTGGCATACAGCTTTGTGGCCAGCATGACTAAGCCACTTCTGGCGAACCAGAGCAGCACACGGAAACGGCATTTACCTTCCCGCCGGAGCAGTACCTATTTATCTATTTGCACTTTGACATGCTTTCGAACTGCTAGGTTGGCAGGAGCAGGGACCGAGCAACGGGAGCTCACCCTGTCGTGGGGATTCGAACCACCGACCTTCTGACCAGCAAGTCCTAGGCTCTGTGGTTTAACCCACAGCGCCACCCGTGTCTCAAAAAAAGGACCTTCTAGATGCCAAAAAAATAATAATATGGTACACTAGGATACTGAACTGAGGGGAGACAGGTTCCTTATCACTCAGTAACATACGTACCTTACATTTCAAGCTCTATAATATGACTCCAACCAGTCATGGCTTCCCCCAAAGCATTCTGGGAGCTGTCATTTGTAAAGAGTGCCAAGAGTTGTTAGGAGGCCCCTATTCCCCTCCCAGACCTACAATTCGCAGAGTGGTTTAACCACCAGTCCCTCTTCCCAGGGAACTCTGGGAATTGTGGCTTTGAAAGGGGAATGAGCATGCACACAACTCTAATCATATCTGCATGGTGTGTGGATATATATAAAATGCCAGTTTCCACATGTGTATGTGGAGTGAATGAACAAGAGACAGATAATGCCAATTCCCCCATTTAAGGATGATTTTAAGTTTCAAGGCCTACAAGGCACCCTGTCATTCACAATCTTGGTTTGAAATCTCTGCTTCTGACATTTGAAACTGGATAGCTGCGTTTACCCTCCTGCAGTCATGAGCACAAGAACATTAAAAAGAAAGTTCTGCTCCATGATTTTTATATGCAGCCTTCAACAATAACCAATTCTGAGCAAAATATATTGGGTTAATATTGATTTACCCAACTAAATTCAACACCAGTTGGGCAGAATCTCTAACAGGCAAAGAAAGAAAAAGCATATTTATTTTTTACCTGGTATAAATGAATATTTTGCTTTAAATCCCTGTCCTTCTAGTTCTTCATCTGAGGTAAACTTTATCCACATAAATCTCCCTGTTGACCTAATTAGAGTAGGGCTTTTTAGACCACAGTAGCGATCAATGAGTGGGGAGAAACCAAAAGGTCCATCTCGAACTTCGAGGTGATCAAATCGACATTCAAATGAAGGCTCTATGTAGTATGGTTCATCAAAGGTTAGCTCTATTCTTTGCCGTGGGGCAGCTGTGACAGAGTAAAAGCAATCTAGATCAATATAACTTTCAGCAACAATGAATTAAAACAATTTCCAGAAAGACGTGAAGTTTTGTATTTCTCAGCATAGGTGTGGAGTTAATTGGTATTGCAGTCCTAGCATGAATATAAATATAGATCTTCACAAATAGAATTTAGATGCCTACACAGATGTTAAGTCTGACTGACTTCAATGGTTTTAGCTAATTGGGCACAGGTTTGCAGCCTAAACATTATCCAGAACACGCACACGAGTGACACATGTGTTAGAGACACATGAGCGCCATGGCTTGGTGGCCTCTAGATTTGATGCTTTCGTTCTGGAATTTGTCCCATGCTGAAATCCTTAAAAAGAAAAAACACACAGTAACTTTCTAAAAAAACACCTATTTGCACATTTTACATGAATAATTCACAAGGCCGCAAAAAACACACCCACCCAGAACAAAACCTCATCAGTTTATGCAACAAAGTAACCAAGCCAGCAATCAACAGAAATAAACCTAATACCTAGGATATTACTCTGATTAAAGCACTTGGTTTATATTGCAAGTTCATGCCAGCCTGAAATTATAGATTTCTTCCAAAATACTGACTCATTCAAGTGTCAGTTTCAATATGAGATTGCAATCTTCAGCAAGGTGGAGGATGTAAACATCTCCGGAAGAAAAAGCTGAATGCAAGAACGCACAGTTAGATAGGCTGTACCATTTCATCCGGTACTGGCATGCTATATTCATTACATACCTGTAAATACACCATCATGGAACCCAGGGTGGCACATGCAGTTTTCCCAGACACTTTCCCATCTAGGGCCAGACCCAATTGACTTCTGCTTGGTGGTCTTTCAAACTACCAACTGGGACCACTCTTGTATCTAGTATTATTAGCAACTTGCCTTTGGAAGGGTCGTCATCAGATCATTAAAAGATTATACCCATTCCATACTTTCTTTCCCACTTCAAAGGTATACTGTCTCTGAACATGGGAGCTCCATCTAGCAACTCCCCACTGCTGACAAGCGGGAAACCGCAACAAAATGCTACAGTGCATTTCCAGCCCCTAACAAAACTGTTCTTGTTTAGGGTTCCAAATGACTTAGAAAGTCTGTAGTGTTTCCTGGAGCTGCTTACAGAAAGTATCCTCTTGGTACTTTCTCCTGCTGTACAATATATGCTTCCAGGCTTAAACCTGATCACTTTATTGCTGCATCTCATGGTGTATATGTGTGTGTTCCTGGTGCAGGACAAAATTGCCTTTTGCTTTTTTCCTCTAATAAAACTTCTTCATATTATAGAGCATGGGAGTTTGAGGTTGTAGAGGGAAGGCAGTTTTTCTAGCTCTGCAATACATGTTTCACTCCCTCCTCCAATGCTGAAGTTATTAAGTTCTGAAACACTTCATTTCTGTGTTGTATGAAAGCTCAGAAAAGCGACACCACACGTTTTACTTTGGGAACATGACATTTAGCTGTCTATGGGAATCGAAGCCAGGCCATTGTTCTTCTTCGGTTTGCCTGACGCAGCTTGGAAAAATCCTAACCAACCTCCTGGTATCCACCTTTGTATCTTTAAAGAAAGGCCCAGTTTGTGCATCACATTAAACCATAGTTAAAAATAAATGAGCACAGTGTGCTGGTGTATGTTGCTCATTAGTGCCCACTTCACTCCACCCCAGAAGTGGCTCACTGGGTAGGGCACTCGCTTCCTAGCAGGTGGGTTGTTGTTGTTTATCAGAAAGGAAAGGGGAGAGGCAGTGGGGAGGTTCAGCATGGTGCAACCGAACCAGCATGAACACTGGATTTGCTCTGCTGGTAGGCTTGCACTTCACTGACCCCCTTGCTGCTTCATCTCTTCCCCTGCTGGTAAGCAACAGTAACCCATATGCCAGGAAGCTACTCTTGACATGTCACTTCTGCTTCTCCCCCATTCTCCTTAGCCATACCATGTTGGAAACAAACCAGAAGCTGGCTTAGGGTTATCTGCGAACCAGTGCTTGCAGGTTGTTTCGCTCCAAACATGAGGGGAAGCCAGGGTTTGTTTTTGGCTTACTGTTCAAAACTCACTTTTCACATTCTAACAGAAGCTCTCAAACAAACCACAAGTGCTGGTATGCACATACAGCTTTGGAGATAGATACTGTAAAAAGCGAAGTTTGCACTTTTTGTTTTGTTTTGTTACAATGTAGAAAGTGGGCTTTGTTTTCAGGTTTTCATTTATTTATTTAAAGGAACAACTCATTGACCAGAAAACCCATTATTTCCACTGCAGGAAATAACATGGAGACGAATGACCAAATTCTATATAATTATAACATTAATTAATACATTAGTATGGCAACATAAGATTTATTTTTTCACAATGTTCCAGAAAAGTACCAAATTTATACTGTATGTGGAAGAATACATAGTACCGGTAATCATTTTCAGAAAAGGGGGACATGCTGCAACTGTTTCAATAAATTTGAGTACGGTATAACACATACAGTAGAAAGTCACGTAACAACTGTGTACTTTTTCATATGAGCACCAAAGTCACACTACATGGACCAATGCATCGTGAGTATTATGGGGTATTGTGGTATTACACTTTTAAGCATGCACAGCCCATTGAGCATGTTATAACACAGTGAATGGTGTGACAGACATGCTTTTTCATTTCAATGCCAAATGTGCACTAATCCATTGTGATCATTTTGAGATATGGCTCAGTGTGGTGATGCACATGTGCAGCCAATTCAATATTTGAGCATGGTACAACACATAGTGAATGTAAGATTATACGAACACTGTTCTGGAAGTCCCAGTTAAGGAAGTCGTTAAAAACACAAGGATAGCTTTGGAGAATCATATAGTTATAATTTTTAGACATTTGGTGCATAATATACATGCACAAAGAAATTTGGGTAATATGCTGTGAAAAAGTGGTTTCGGTTTTTCATTTGTTAAAAATCAGTGCTGATCCAAGATTGTTTCAGATGATCAATCTGAATCGTTGGAGCATTTCCCCTCACAAGAGCAGAGTGCAGTGCATAAGTCCAGCCTTTTTTCACTTGTAGCTCTTCCCACCCCCTTTCATGCAGTCACAAGACAGTTCATAAGAAGTCAGGGAAGTTAAGGGATTATTGGCCAGAAAGGCTCAAATAGTCCAACATCCATCTGAATCCAGCCTAGCTTATAGGGGAAGCAAGGACAGGCCTTGAAAATAGTGCCTCGCCACTGATGCAACCACGATGGTGGACTTCCTTCTTTACATGCTACTCAAAAGAAGCTCACCCTAGTTCATACGAAGAGGGAAAAGCTGAAGCTCAGTGGCAGAGCAACTGCTTTGCAGAAGATCCCAGGTAGGGCTGCGAGAGACCCTTGCCTGAAACCCTGGAAAGCCACTACCAGTCAGTGTAGACAATGTGAAGCTAGATGGACCAATAGTCTGATTTGGTATAAGGCAGCTTCTGATGTTTCCATTTTGCAAACATCTTCTTTCTTGTCTTGTCCAGATCAGTCCAGCTGTTTGTTCGGTTATAGACCTGTTTGATGAACCTCTCAAATGGTATGCATAGTTTCTTCTGGAATGTTAAATGGGACCCGTACACCAGGGTGTCATCTTTGCATGCCCAGCAAATGATGATACAATGCTGCATCCTGTAAGTGCATGGGATATTGGTGTAGCATGTGATTTCCCAGGCTCAAGGCAGGTGCGATTTGTAAGGAGCAGCCAGGTAAACCATTCCGTGGCTGCTAGAGATGCAATGAGAATCTTGATTTCTTCAGACGTGAAAAATCAGGCATGGTCCTCCTTTACTGTCTGATGAAGGAAGTCCTTCCATTTTTCTGGTTCAGGTAAAACCCCTACAACATTCAGTTGCATTCTTACTTTCTGGTCTTGCTCTGGTTGTACTTTGGCAGAAAAGGCTGCTCTAGAGAGGTCCCGTGCCACATCCTGGCATGATGCACTTCGTAGTTGCCCAGGTCATGTGGCACGTGCACACATGTGCAATACAACATGCCCCCATATCTGAAAATGATCACAATGCATTTAGTCCACATTTGGGTACAATTTTTGGTGCTTTCATGAAAGAAAAGGGAATGGTTGTTGTGAAAAGATGAGCTGTGCTGCCACACTTAATGCCAAAAATACATAGGATGCTGTAACTCAGCCTCTCCACATTATTTCCTGCAGTGGAAAGATAAGATTTTCTCTGGTCAAGACAATAATCCTTAAAAAAACAACACACACAAACTTACTTTGCAACAAAAACTTTGTGCAAGCATCATTCCTAATGCCTTTTCTGGGATTTGACTCAGTGTAATAAAGAGGAGTGGGAGAGGAACAGAGGAGACAGTAATGACCAGAACACACTGCTCATTTTCATGAAAACCATAACCATTGTGCACCTGTAACATTGAAACTGGATATCTTTATCTGCCTCAGCTGCAATAAAACATTATTTTATTATATCTTTATCTGCCTCAGCTGCATTAAAACATCTCTCCCGTATAACCACAGCAGGCGCTGTAACCCTTCAATGGTTTGATTTTAGCCCTGAGGGTGCATTCCTCTATTGTCTCTTGAGACAGACAAATGCCAACAGCAACTGATTTAATGTGACTGGATATCCGGATATGGTTGTGTTTTCTTTATGGGATCCATTGCGGTATGGGGGCTGCATGTGAATGAAGAGTATTTTCCTGTATCAGTGTTTGAAGTCGGTAGAGAATAATGTATGTATGCGTATCTCAGACAAACATAGTAGCAATGATTAAAAAAACCACTGCCCTTGCTTAGTTTAATGCTTTGTGGTATTTTCATTTAGAGTCCAAGTGATTTATTTACTCAATAGTTGCCTAGATACCTGGACTGTTGTTTCCCTGGTTTTCTTCCCAATGATATCAATATTTGTTGAAAGATATTTGAAACCTCTAAAACTCTAATCCCCACCTCCAGAATACTCAGTATAATCTCCTTGGGGTATTAGAGAGAATAATTAACCCATCTTTCCATGAATTATTCTAGTCTTGTTTAGAAGTTTAACTCTCACCCTCCCTATCATAATCTGGCTAGAACAGGTAGTATTGATATTTCAAGGGAACCCTTCATTGGCACCAATGGAAGCTCTCCCTGAAATGCAAATGCTGCCCTCAGAGAAGCAATTTCTACAGGGAAAGAGAGAACGACAAAGTTCTGCAGTTGCTATTTATTTATTTAAACAAAATTGTATATTGCTTGTATGCAGTTAACAAAAATATAAAACAAAACATTAAAATTATTAATAAAGTGTTATTTAAAAACATCCACAAGATAATTAAAATCAACAATAGGTAAAAATAGGGCTGCCATATCTTGTAGAACAAAAAAGAGGACAGCCCGAGTCACTGCCAGCCCAAGATGGGGAAAGAGGGACATGAGGCCACGGCGGCAGCTATGTGCCTTTTTCCCAGCTTGGGCTGGCAGCGGCTGTGGTGTGTTGTCAGACTCCTGACAATGCTTTCTGGATTTTGTTTTATTTAGATGTAACTAAGTTGTGCTTAAGATGTTTTAAACACGCATACTTTCATCAGTGGAGTACACAAAGATGTAAACAACAATGTCAATACCTTCTAAAATATAGACACACTCCTGGTTGGGTGGGTAGAAATTAGGGAAGTTTGGTGAAGCGAAGTGGCCTCCGTTGCTTGTCCGTACCCAGTCGCTACACTGGGTAGTTGCTAAGCGGTTACCTCCAATATTCTGCCCACCTTTTTTGAAGAAAACACAAGAAAACAATTCATAATAATTCCAGGATACCTCCACAAACAACAATCTCCCTCAGAAAGGCAAGCTCTGGGTACTGGTACGAAGTCTGTGACATTTAGAGAAGTGTAAAATCTCGGTCGTAACCAAGTTCCAAAACCACCCATTAGCCTGAGACGTGAGGATAAGGTCAGTTTAAATTAGAATGAGCAAAGATCGAATTCCTCAAGGATCTCAAAACCACACTAAATGTGAGCATATCTCTAAAGGGAAAGTGCTTGTTTCTTAAAACTGTTTGCTCTTCAAGGCCCAGGGGTCAGCAAGCTTTTTCAGCAGTGGCCGGTCCACTGTCCCTCAAACCTTGTCGGGGGCCGGACAATATTTTTTGGGGGGAAATGATGCAAGAGCACCAAGAGCCCCAGTGGCTGCTCACCTGTGTCTTGTGAGTGGCAGGGGCTGGTGGCAGCTGCGGAAGGATGGTGAGCAGCATGCAAACGGGCTCTGGAGAGGGGCTGCTTAAAATGGCGGCTGCTCGAGCGCTGCTGCTGCTGCTGCTGCTGGCACCAACAAAGCCCAGCCCCCTTCCTCCTCTAGGCAGGGCAGGGAGAAGTCAGGAGGAGGGAGGGAGGAGGAGGTACCAGCACCGAGGGAGGGAGAGGGAAAGAATGCATGCGCTGGAGATCCACGTGGCAGTTCCCGGACCGTCTGCGGGTCAGATCCAGAAGGCAATTGGGCCTGATCCGGCCCACAGGCCTTAGTTTGCCTGCCCATGGGCTAGACCTATCCCACAGAAAGGGCTCCGAGATTGCCAGAGCAAAGACTCCGCTCCATGCTGACATGCAGAGGAAATACTGTTGCTCAGAGGTGGAAAGGCAGCATGCTGAAAAGAATGGGCAGTGTTGTAAGCAGTGTCCATAACTGAGACTTCTGTTCCCTAGACAATTCCTCAAAGATTTCTAGAATTTCAAAAAATGTATATGTTCCACGTTTGAATGCTCACACCTTTAGAAAAAAAATTAACCCCATCCAAAAATTAAGAATTCAGCTAGTTGTTTCTTTTCTCTACAGGAAGGGACTGCAATCTGCTCTTCCTCCCCAAAGACAGAAGCTTTGAAGGCAAAGGTACATATAATGCATATAAACATCATGCAAAAAGGCTTAAATGTCAACTTATTTCCAAGAAAGCAAGCCAAGTGCTAATTACTCAGCAGTGACTTTCCCCCCACGAATGCTTCTTACTCGGGGAGCAATTAACACACACAGCATTGCCTTGCGAAAAAGTTAATTAGCATAGGCCTTTAACAACAATATGCATGTGAACGTGTGTTGAATTGAGAGTTCTTGTTCTTCAATCTCTATGGTCGCGCTTGTCACAAAACCACCCCAGATATGCACTGTGGCCACGAGCTCCTCACTCTTCTCATTGTGTACCAGCTTCAGTGCAGAGATCCTGGTTCACATTAAGCCAGAGTTCCCTGTAACATCCAAATTGGGTCCCTCCAGCTTAATGTCGGTTAACTAACAAGGATAATAAGCTAGGAACAACATTTAAAATTACATTTTAAAAAATCAAACTTTTTATGTACCAACATGTAATTACAGCAAGCGTTCTCCAGAGAAGTACCTTGAGTCTTTTGGGCCACAGCAATTCCTTCCACGACAAGTATAGTTATCAAGAACACTGGTGAGAAAAACAGAACAGGAAAAAAACATAGATCTATAAATATAGCAGGAGGCGCTGTATCTTAGCTTCACACCCATCCTGTGAGGCAAGTTTGGGTATCTCAGGGTAACTGGATCAATATATTTATTTAGAAGGGAACACAAAATAAAATCCCTCAGCTACTTCATCACCGAAACAACTCTCTCCCCCCACTACAACCTTAATTTTCACTAAGTGTTGGGTTTTTCTGAACCAATAAAGGGACCAGTGCTGTAAAATTCCTCTGGCTATTATGCCAATACTTCAGTTAAGACCACTTTCTGCGATTAATTCAGTGTGTGTGTTTTAAATAGCAAATCACATTGAATAACAAATTCTGTACAGAAATGGCCCTGTATAATCAGCATTGATAATAAAAAAGGATTAAAGACATTCATTATTGATGGCTGTGCCATCCAAGAGATTATTGATGGCTGTGCCATCCAAGAGATTATTGATGGCTGTGCCATCCAATTGATGACTGTAGCATCCAAGAGAAATCTTACTGAGACAGTGGTGGCTGGTACCCATTGATTGGGACTGGTAGGGCAGAAGACAGGGAAAACCCACAATGGGCAGGGCCAGAGCCAACGACAAGCAGAGCCAACCAACTCCAGTTTTGTCCTCCTCCTCCCTGCTTCCAGAGCTCCAAAAAGATACATGTAAGGGCTGGACAGATCAATGACTGGAAAAACCCACTAATAAAATTTTGCCTTATAGCCAAATGGGCCCAACTATGTATCATTTTTTAGTCCACGGGTAATCTCTTGAGCTTCTGATCGCTCAGTATTCATATTTAGTAAATTACGAACAGCAGGCAATATTTTGGAAGAGTAAGTTTTTCATAAAGTGTGGAAAAACTCTGGTAAGAGCTCTTCTGTTATATAAGGTAAGTTGCTACTTTACAGTGCAGCCCTATGTGTGCCTACGTAGAAGGTAAGTACATATAGGCACAAGTAAACCATAGTCTCAGGTAAGTGCATATAGGACTGCAGCCTGCTTTTTATTTTAGTAATTACCTTTCCCCCACTGCCAGTTTCTATGAAAATAACTTTGTTACCCAACGATATCTGAGCAAGATTGCTTATGTTCTGCTTCCCAATTTCCTTGATAAGCGTTCCTTCTGTTATTACTCTCTCTTCATAAGGTGATATTTTCTAAGCCACTGTGTGCAGAAAGACTTTATTCAGATCCCTATGAGCCTGCAACAATATTGCCCTGGGAAAAGTTCTGGGTTAGCACCAAACCTTTGGAGGTCTTCATTTTGAAGAAGTAGTACATTGAAGCCCTATGTGTTTCTCTTACTCCACCCCAGGCATTGCCCCTGTGTCATTTCAGACATATGATCAGAAACAGAATCTCTGTTTTACTCATCAAATGATCTGCCATTTTCTGTGAGGTCAAAATATTGTAACAGTGCAAATAGTATGATATCGAACAAAATGTATATTCTTCTCTGACAGCTTGATTTCCCTCTCTCCAAATATCAATATTACTGTTCCTGAGGCTATTTTGGTAATAATCGAGGTGCTTCATCAGTGCCACACTTCACTTTCCCTAATATATGTACCAGCAGCCTTGTGGGACATCTTCGGGAGAAGAAAAGGCTAAGGAGTAAACCCTACACAAATCCAGAGTGGAGTCCCTGAGGCGTTTGGATGGTGCCTTGTACACCTCCTTCCAGCAACTCTTGCAGCCAAGCTGGTGCCAAATGTATTGCCTTGCTTTCCTTTGGACCACATCTGCAAGGGTAAGAGAGGGGTCTTGTTGTCTGGGCAACCCAGGACATCCACACACACTGCCTAGGCTTCACACTTCAGTGCTGCTAATGCAGTGGATAGATTTCACCCCCGGAGGCACACTCTCTTGTCTCTCAAGACAGATGGATGCTAACTCCATTTATATCTCTCTACAATGATTAGAAATCTTTATCTTTTGAAGGGTTGCTGAAGTGGATTTTTTTAAAAAAATCTCCACTTAGTACCCTTTTCATAAACAACTCTCAATCAAGCTGAAAAGCATTCAACTCTGAACTTGAAGCATCCTATTCAAAATTTATAATTTGGCAGAATATTTGGATTATTTGATATGTACATGTATAATTTGGAATATTTAATGTGATTTGATTGGATTGTTAAAGTGGAAAATTTAATAAAAATGAATTTAAAAAGAAGAGGAAGAAAAGCATTCATTGCCAAAGAGAAGCCCTCCACCAGTCCAGAATTACCATGCCAATCGCACCATTTTATTGACACCTTGGTTGAGATTAAATATGCACCTAACCTACCTTGTTCATTGTTAACTGGTCATTAGTTGGGGGAAGGGTGTATTTCAGTGACAGAGCACATGTTCTGCATCAAAAGGTCCTAGGTTCAATCCTTAGCATCTCTAAGTAGGACTGGGAAAGACCCATGATTTCAGTACAAAGCACCATCCTATGTTTCTCCCCAAACTTGGGAACTACAACTCTTCCAGCCTCCAACTGGGGCTAGAGATCTCCAAGGGATCTCCAAGGTGGGTTACTGTGGAGATGGCAACAGCTGATGCTACTCTAGAAAGCTTTCTCATGTACTCTCCTCAGTCTCACACTATGGGAAATTCAGTTCATACCCATCCAGTCCATGTAATCCAGGCAGAAACGAAAACAAAGCTCACATTTTGTAATGGAGGCAGATAGGCACTGGATAGGCTTAGATTTGGATGGAGGGGAGGTTGTAGCCTCCACCTGCTCCTCCACGGTAAAGGGTATCCTGTTAAAAGGATCAAACGGGCATCCCTTGGGGGGCACCCCTATGTGATGTAAGTCATAGGGCGCCCCTCCTGGTTGGGTTTACCCTCAGCCCCACTTTCAGCAAGCGGGCTGGAGTGGATTAGTGGTGGCTTCACCCAGTGCCTATTGTCAAACTTTCACATCTGTAACCAATAAAGTTGTGGCCTTAATTTATCCCATAAATCAATATACTGTGTTTTGTCTGGTTATTTCACCATGGGGACAGGGTGGTCTCTGGGCCTCGTCATGCAATGGCTTTTTGACAAGACCAGTGTTCTATCCACTATTAAGAAACATGCTGAGAGGCTGCTTGTTGTATATTTGTGTGCTTCTGCTGAAAACTGATTACTAGGATACTCTCAAGTAACCAGCAGCTCTTGGGTTAAGGACTCCTGAAAATGGCAGCAGCATTTGCACTGAACCATCACTATCCAGAAGGCAGATCTGGAGAAGTGATCCATCACAGATTTAGTACATGCATTAAAGTAGTATTAACTAGCATTATTCAATTAAGCCAATTTTTATATATATTTAAATGGATGTGGATTTGCATAATTATTATTCTTCAGGGGCAGAATTCCTCTTCCTCAGCATAAGTTTTTTCACTGGCTTGTCTCAATGTTCCTGCAACCATTCTGTGTTGGGACTGTGCCTCTTCAGTTTTAAGATTCAGCACACGGCTTGCACCAGATAGATGTAAAGTAGCAGTAAAACATTAGGCATCCCACCCCAGAGCACTTGAATAAGGCATCTTCAATGTTTGTTTTCGGAGATTCGGGAGAGCCTTGGACTGTTTCATGATTGCATGATTATAATCTTCCTTGAGAGTGAAATGGAAATGCATGTGAACATTGTATCACTTCTCAGCAAGAAACCCCACATAGACCTGGGGACTGAGGATAAGGCTTATCACATTGCCTGCAAAGCAGCAGGTATCCTGGCATTGCTGCAGGTCTAACCCAGGACTGCAGTGGTGCAGAGTGAATCTCAGCCAGCGCAGTTTCCTTAGGGAACTAGCAACAGTTCTTCAGCACTGCATGTAAATCTTAATCCCACCCCCACAACATTTTTTTGAGAACAATAAATAAAACTTTTGTACAGTAGAATTACTGTATAAACAGTTGTCTGCTGTGATTTGCATTATGCTTAGACTTGGGCTTCCTTCTACCTGGGTAGTAACTACTGAGCAAGGGATTTTATAGGACCCATGACTGAGAACACCAGGTGCAGTGTCATTGCTGAAATTAAGCAGGTGCTGCCTTTATTATTTTACTGGAAGTGAAACCTCTGGGAACCCAATGTCAGAAGACATATATATATATATATATATATATATATATATATATTTAAAACACAGTTTATTGCAGTAAGAAACAGAGACTGTCATGTGAATCTGAGTTTTTCCTTTTCCTTTTTAAAAAGTATATTGGATATGTGTAATGCATATATGCAAGATACACGTGTTTCTTAAAAATTAAAACACTGAGCAATTGATACTACCAGCACATGACTTCCTTGCAGCAGATATCTCACTGTGTTATGAATTTGTTTCCCAGGTTATCATCAGTCTTGCTTTTCTTACAGCTTTTCGATGACCCACATTTTCTTTTTCTGAGCTTCCCCTCGCACTCATGACTCCAAAGCTAAAATGGTTTGTGATCCTCTAGCCCTAAACAGTAGACATCAGGTAAGCCTGTTGTAACACATTAATTCTCAAGGCCTCTAATATATGTACAATGTAGTCCAATACGTTCAATTTGAATGACAGGATTATTTTGGTGTAATGCTTTCTTTTCTTTCTCCTAGCACAGCAATTCTCAACTGGGAAATCATCAAAGACTTGCAGGTAAAGTGTCAGGCTCAGCAAGAAGTGTTGTCTCTACCATGTACATTGGCAATTCTTTGTCCATGTTAGAGGAATGGTGCAAGTTTTGGCTGTCCGACATGGGTGCATGTCATGGGCAGGTGCTCACAGAAACTTCCTTGATGCAGGATTTTTTGAGGTGCACCTCTAATTTGTACAGGGATTCTTTAAAACCACTGATACAGCCAGCAAGGACTACTATAGTCCAGATCTTGTTGAACTACAACTCCCATTATCCCATGCCATTGGCCATGGTGGCTGGGGCTGACGGGAGTTGAGTCTGACAGCATTTGGAGAGCCACAGGTTCCTCATTCCTGTACTACAGCAACACCTTTATTCTGACAAATGCTAGAAGACTGCAATGTATGTGGAAGACAGCACACTCTGCAGATCACTTTCCTGCTATGAACTGAAGTACAAATTGCATGTCTTTTATGGCCATGTTATACAATGGTCCCGGTGTACTTAGCTCCAGAAAGTATGCTCTGCAATCCTACACTCCCATAAAAACCAACACTTTGCATTTTGTACTCTGTGACACCAAGAACACGTGCTTTTGGAACTTTTCCTACAATATTTCCAAACCCTGGTCTTCACATGCACATGGGAGAGATCACATTTTTGAATACTGACCAGCAATTTATTTATTTTTTCAAAACAACCACCACCACCATGTAAGTTGAAACCTGGTACAGTAGGAAACAGGCTGGGCTTGAACCTTTCTGCCTGGTGCAGTAGTTTTTGTGTTTAAAACTGATAGTTTTGTACACAAGAACACAACTGCAGTTTGAAGTGGCACAGTCCACTCTACCACCTCCATTTTGCTACCTGTATAAACCAGGCTTGAGTTTCAATTACAAAGTGAACATATAAGCATATCTGGGCCAGATTAGGAGCTGGGGAAATACAATCAGTCTCCTTAACAAAAAGTCTTGGGGCTGAGGCGTATGTTTTGGACTGCTATGATAGATACAGATCCATACTTCAGAATAATTCTTCCATCTTCAACCCCTTCCCCAATGAACTTGTACTGCCTCTTTGTACAGACAACCATTTCCTGACTGCAGCCAATGCACGTAGAAGCTCACAAAGTCTGTCAAACAATGCTAATGTTTCTTAAAAGACATTGCTCCCTCCCTCTGGTTTAAGCATCAGACAATGTTCGGTTCTGCTCTAGCCCTTCAAATTCCCATATGTGCCGGAAGTTCCATTAGTATTAATCTATAGCAAAGTATGACTTCCCAACAGATGGTCTCCCATCTGCAACAGATGGTTAACTGCTTTCCTTCACTACTGACCTACTCTGGACATTGAACAAGCTCCATAAAGGAGAAAGTCGTATTTTCCATTATGGGTTTCCAGGGCATTGCTGAACAGCCAACTACTTACCACCAAGAAAAGAAAGGGCCGAATTTCAACCAGTCTCTTGGTTTCTAGATGTTGCTGTTAATGGGTTCAGCTGTTTACTGAAGAACTCTGATAAGGCCAAGTGGGGCAACCCTTCAATGAAGTGGTTAGAAGGTTGGCTACTGCCCTCTCAGTGTGTCTTACCACTCCCAACTTGTGATACTGGGCTATGGAGACCTAGTAGAACATAGATTGTTCTGATGTAAGTGTGGGTGACATAATTTATGTATGGTGGCTTGTATTCAATATCAGACATCCTCAGAGAAGACTCATTGTAATTAGTCAACCTAAGTTACAGTAATCATGCTAACTAACTTCAATAGGTCTACTCTGAGTAGGACTAACATTGAACGCAACCCAGTGCTTATAAGAGAGCCAGAGTGGGATAGTAGCAGCTAGAGTGTTGGACTAGGACTAGGAAGACCAGGAAGACAGCTGGTCATGAAACTCACAGGGTAACCTTGGGACAGAATGTCTGTCTGTCTCTCTAACTAACCTACCTCACAAGGTTGTTGTGAGGATAAAATAGGGTGGGAGGATGAACTGCACTTGAGCTCCTTGGATGAAAGGTTTGATATAAGTGCAATGAAGCTAATACCGATTATAATAATGAGAACCCGCCCTTCACACAAGGGTGGGCTACATAAAAGTATTACAGAAAACAAATGAACAGCACAACACCAAAACAGTAGAGGGTTCACTAAAACTTCATCTTGCCTTACCCATCTCCAAATACCTGTAGGGGGAGGCGCATCTTCATCTGCCAACAAAAGCTGTACAACATCAGTGTAGGCCACACCTCACAAGAGAGAGCATTCCAAATAGTGATGGCATTGCCTGAATTGTCCCACAGAGCTTTGCCAATGGCTCCAGTTTCTCTTGATAGCATGCTACTACCAAGGATAAACACACATCTGAATCTCTTTTACCCCAGCCTGGAGGGACAGAAGCCTACAGGGGTGGACCTTTCTACCCATCTGGCAATGAAACAATGCAGAGAGTTTCTGGGAGGCTTTATGTAGTGCTGTGGGCATCGAGGAAAAATACGGTGCTTAGTTATCTGTGACTGAAGATGGAATAGTACTGAGAAGTCTGTTTGATACAGGGTGTGTGTGTGTGTGTGTGTGTTAATGCTAGGTTCTGTATTTTCTACAAAGCTCTGAGAATAAGGATCCATGTGAAGGAGAGAGTATTCTGTTCCATTATGCTCTAACAACTGCACAGGAGGCCTCTTCAATTAAGCTGGTAGGTCAGTGTGTTCTTCAGGGTTCTGAATTACTGCTAACAGACATATGCATCGGATTCTGTAAAACTGCACTTTTGGTTTCAAACCATACCCTATGAATTCAGATGCTCTCTGCCTCTCTGCCTTGTGAAACTGTATCCTTCAAAGCTGCATTGCACACACAAAGAGTGGGTGGTGTACATGTGTCAGTTCCATGGATACTGCAAACAGATCTGGGACTGTTTAAATACCATTCTGTGTTTGGCTTGCACACTCAAAGAACTGGAGCTTTATTATGTGCAGCTGAATAAAGAGAACTAGATTCTGATGCAAGGAAAAGGAGATCTTTCTGACTGGGATGGCAAGTAGAGAAAGAATGGGCAATAGGCTCCCCTGACACAGCACACTGCTACTTCGCAGAAGAAGGATGGGATGGTCCAGCTAATCAGGACAAAATTATGCCCTTGTTCACACACATAATGCTAAGCCAAACCAAGGTATAGTGTGCATTTGCAAACATGTAGGCTTCTGGAGAGGAGACTGCGGCTGCTTTGCTCCCCACCCCACCCCCATCATTTTGCTGCTATGTTGGCTTACCATGCCATCTGAACCTAGGCTCATGGTTGAGCTCTCTCCAGACAAACCACAAGCTGCAAACCATAGCACAAACTCGGGTTTCTGTTCATGGTCTGTCTGTGAGAGCTGAACCATGAGCTCAGGTTTAGACAACATGCTAAACCAAACCATGGTTTAGCTCAGCACAGCACAGTGGCAAAACAACTAGAGACAGGGGTGCCAACTTGAATAAAATATTTTTTGGGGTGGGTAAGCCCCGCCCCACTTCACTGATCACATGACGCGGTGCACACACACCATGGCTAGAGAGGAGCAAAGTGGCCACAATCTCCTCTCCAGGAGCTTGCATGTTTGTTCATTCACACTATGCCATGGTTTGGCTTCATGTTACATGTGAATTGGGCCACTGTATTGGTGGTATAGCTCTTCAGCTACAACATACACTGCTTTTACATCTAGCATATGTAGGTGAGTTGATAGGACTGATACACAGCTGTCATTTTACACAATGGGGGGGGGGTAATAAAACCCTGGAAGACAAGGCAATACCCACAGAATCCCATACAAGAAATATGCAGGCTTCTTAACAATAATGCACATTTAACATTCCAGACATCCGATCACTTTCAATTGACAGTGATAAGTCTATTTACTACTGCTGCCCCTTTATTGCACACTTATTTTAAGAGAAGGAAAAAGAAAATCAATGAACATCAATGCTTGTTTCTGTGGTACGAGCCTTTTTGGCATTCTGAATTAAGAGGGAAAACAAAGGACACCACAGGCTACATTTTTCAGTGCCACTATCCAGCAATTTCACTTCTTTCACTGCTGCAGCTACAGAAACAAACCTCCTGGAGGATTTATAAAATCTGATTGGTTTTCACTAAAGCTCATGTTGATTCTATAAATAGTTGGTGCGCTGTGTGTGTGTGTGTGTGTGTGTAGAAGAGAAGCCTACCGCTACAGCATGGCTAAGTAGCAGATAAGCAGCCAATTACAGCAGATAAAGAGGCAAGACATTTGTGTTTTTTTCCAGACCAGACCCCATCCCATTCGCTTTTGTTCACACACCCTTTATATTTCCCTCTGCATCTCCCTTTTTGCACCCTTTCACTACTGGAAGCCCCTTTTCTTTTATTCTCTCTCTCTCTCTCTCTCTCTCTGCCATGCTTCTGGAGATTGTGAAAACATCCCCGCTCAGTCCCTCCGACTTTGGGCAATAATATAACAAAAAGAAGGCAGTGCTGCAGACACAAACTTCAAGGAAATAATTTTCTATTATGGTTCCTCTCTGCAGTGCTAGAGAAACAAAAAAATGATGACCTAGCAGCCAGGTCCTAACAGAATGGTTAGTGCAGGCACTGTGGTCTAAACCACTGAGCCTCTTGGGCTTGCCAATCAGAAGGTCAGCGATTCAAATGCCCATGACAGGGTGAACTCCCGTTCCTCTGTCCCAGCTCCTGCCAATCTAGCAGTTCAAAAGTACGCCTGTGCAAGTAGATAAATAGTACCACTGTGGCGGGAAGGTAAACGGCGTTTCCGTGCACTCTGGTTTCTGTCACGGTGTTCTGTTGTGCCAGAAGCGGTTAAGTCATGCTGGCCACATGACCTGGAAAGCTGCCACATGGACAAATGCCGGCTCCCTCGGCCTGAAGGCGAGATGAGCACCACAACCCCAAAGTCGCCTTTGACTGGATTTAACCGTCCAGGGGTCCTTTACCTTTTACCTTTTTTACAGTGCATCAGATCAAATGTCATGTTTGCCAACCCCAAAATTAAGGCCAGGGGAGGGTCTGGTATCATAAAATGTGACACAAAGCAAAGATAAGCAGGCTTTGGGGGTGGGGTGGTGCAATCCTATTCTTCAGTTTTGTCTGTTACACTAAATAAGTGCAGGGGGTACGGGCAAAGAAAGTGGACCATAGGGAGGACTTTTGCCAGTTTTTCAATAGTCACAAGATGCAGACTCCCCCCCCCCCCTTGCTTGTTTAGAACAAAACTGCTGTGAAAAGTCACAGGGTTTAGCTTAAAAGTTTTTTAGGTGAAACTGAACTTGGCTGCAATATTATGTTTCTCTCTCTCTCTCACACACACACACACACACACTATGCTTCATTTGGACATCAGGGTTCCCTACAAACCATAAAACAGAAGCTAAACGATGAAAATTCACTACAGTATACATGATGCAATTATCACTTGCTTTATAACTCACATTAACCTTTCTTTTTTGGGGGGGCTGCAGACACAAGGACTGTAAAGTGGAACTGATAGCAATCTATTAAGTGGTTATTGCCCCTGCCTCGATGGTATCATATCAGTGCTCATGATCACCCTCGCAAGGTTCAGGTTGGGAGTAGTGAAATTAGGACAGCTGTAAGCACCCCTGACATACTCCCTTCCTTTGCAGGTCCCATTCCTTGGTGCAGTAAACATATAGGTTTTTCATATATCTATAACATGGTTCGGCAAACTAAGGCCTGGGGGCTGGATCCGGCCCAATTGCCTTCTAAATCTGGCCCACGGACGGTCCGGGATTCAGCGTGTTTTTACATGAGTAGAATGTGTCCTTTTATTTAAAATGCATCTCTGGGTTATTTGTGGGGCATAGAAATTCATCCCCCCCCCCAAAAAAGTACAGTCCGGCTCCCCACAAGGTCTGAGGGACAGTGGACTGGCCCCCTGCTGAAAAAGTTTGCTGACCCCTGATAATGGGGACTATAACTATCCATGAATACACACAATTTCACAGCAACATAGAATTGTAGAGTTTGAAGGGACACTTCTCCGCACTTCCATTTAATCCTCACAACAACTGTGTGAGGCAAGTTAGGCTGAAAGGCAGTCATTGGCCCAAAGATACCCAGTAAGTAGGCTTCATGGCTGCATGGAGATTTGAACCCTGGTCTCCCAGGTCCTAGTTTGACGCTCTAACCACTACACCACACTGGCTGTCATATCGGTTATGCTAGGCTTCCCCAATCTGGTGCCCTTCAGCTCTTCTGGGATGCAACTCCCATCAGCCCCAGAATCATAGGGCCATGCTGCCTGCAGTGGAAGGATATCCAGTGTTCTTAAAGCAACCTCTACCAACCTAGTGCCCTCAGTTTGTTTTGAACTTGCAGTCAGCCCCAGCCAGCAGTTGTGCTTCGGGGCACCAGTTTAGGGAAGAATGAGCTATGCAGTTACAGTTGCTACAGTAGTGAGCATCTATTGCCAGTACAAACTTCTGCCTGAGAGAGAAAGGAAGAGAAGCAAGTGTTTTGCAATAACACAAGGAGGATTCATTGGGGATAGCAATTCAACAGTGGTAGCAATCAGTCCTTGAACAATGTGTTTCTCCTCTCTGTCAAATCCAATGCAAAGCCTGTTTAATCTCAAACAGTTATAAGGCATCACTCTTTAAAACTTGGCATTGTAGCCACAGGGGCTAAGAATTTAGCTTTAACATTCCGAATTTTATTCTTATTATTTAAAAGTGATGGCAGTAGTAGATTCGTAATTGGCATCAAACTAGCATTTCTGGCCAATGATCTTGAGTCATTCTTCCTTACATTTTAGAGAATTCTGATAATACCATCACTAGACTTTCACAACCATACCTAACGCTATATACCACCCCTCTTCCCAGTTACTAGGAAGAGATCACAGGTTTACAAGCCATCTAGCAGAAAAGGGAAGGGAAATCTCCAGCAGAAAACCTCAGTTGCAGTCAGGCAAGTAAAAGATACACAAATAGCATCCTATTACAGTGATGAGGTGTGCTAAGACTATTTTAAAAGGGGTGCAGTATGGACAACAATATATCGCCATGTTATCCCGAAAGTACTGATGCCTCAATTTCACCAACCCTATACACAACTGGGGAAAAGGCACAGCACATCTGCTGTACAACTCTATATTCCCTTTCCCCAACAGAACAGTTGTTTGTGTGTGACTAGAGTGCAATCTCTTTGTGCGAGAAACTGGAAAGGTAGACAAAAAATTATACTGATGGGTTGTAGTCAACTAAGTTTTACTTAGAGTAGATCCAACAAAATTAATAAATGAAAGTTAGTCATGTTCATTCATTTCAACAAGTCTACTCCAAGTAAAACTTAGTTGAATGCCACCCAATATTAATTAAGATGGATGTGTGTGTGTGTGTGTGTGTGTGTGTAGAAAAATAGCACAGATCTTAATTGGCTACCTCCTATCCCATCATCTACTTCCCATACACTTGATGAACTCTTGTGAACACTATCCCTGATCATTTTCCTATTCTCTCAACTGATTTTAAAGTTTTTATCTTAGAGAGTTAAAACCCCATCCTATCACAAAGGCCAGTTCTGCTCCTAAAACTATATATAAAATTGGTTCTGCATAAACTGAAGTCTTGGATAGAACTTACTCATTCTCACAACCAGAGTTTATAGGTTTTATAGTAGGGATTGTATGAAAAAGTTTAACAGCATCTGGCAAAGCTTCCTAGTTTTCCCACTTCTCTTCCCCTTCCCAATATCTTTTCCTTCTTTTTTTCCTTCAAGTTGTACATTCCATAGGAATTGGTGACTGAGACTGAGTGGGGAGAGGAAATGAGGTTCCTCTTGTAGGGTTTTGGGTTGGGTTGGCGGTGCGTGGGGCTGTATTGTGAAGAGAATGAGGTTCATTAGATGACTGCTTTAGTAAACTGTTTCTATATAAATAAATGGAAATAAGAACCACTGTTCTTTCTTTTAAGCTGCCAGCACATTATCTTAGCTAACAGTGGAATCACTGCCATATCAATCTCACCTTTATATACAATGGGGCTTTGCAATGGTTACTAGAGACCTATTATAGTTTGTTTCAGCACCGAGGCAGATGCTCTCTGCTTGCATGCTCTCCTCAGAACCCAGCAGGCCTTTAGTGAGTGGAAAATCTGGGATATTAATTCCACTTGAAGCAGCATTAGCTTCCATTCCATGATCTCTCTGTGTGTGTCTCAAAGGAAGCTGTACAGGGAACCAAAAGCAGCTCACTTCCCAGAAATTCAGGCATTCCCGTTCTGTTTGTGCACACAATATTTAGATCATAAGCTGGAGACATGTTCAGGAGCCTTCAGATCAATGTCTATTCTATACTGATGTTTTGCCTCTCTAGCTGAAACAATTCAATATGCTTTCTCTTCAGTAAAGGGCAATGGGTTATTTGCTCCTATCATACAAGACATTTCAGAAGGTAATTTAAAATATACATAAAAAACGAGTATTGGGTATGAAGCCACAACAAGTGATATCCAGCTAAGTCTTAGTAGGCCCAAGTTATTTATGTTCATTGATTTCAATGGGTCTACTCTCAAGTATGAGGAACATTGGCTAACACCCTATAACTCTGTACAAATGACTGCTGTTTCTGGGTTTTCATAAAATGAGAAAATGAAACACACACACAACTCAAAACAATAACAAGTGGTAGGATTCAGCTAAGATCTACTAAAAGAAGACCCACTGAAATTAATGGACTTCAGTTTGTTACATCTAATGGTTTTAATTGGTCTGCTCTGAGTAGAATTACTGCTGGGTATGTCTGAGTTTCTTACATGTTTAATTCAACATTTTGCTCATAGTCATTCTTTTTTCAATGCTACCCCAGGGTGATGTTAATCAAGTTCACAAAGAGGTTCTGAAGTTGGGCCTGCCTTCCTCATTCCTAGAAACAAGAAGCTTAACACCTGGACAACATTACTCTCCAGAACTCCTGGACAAGGATGGGTAGGATAAAGTACAATTACAAAAACCCAAAACGAGAAGTTTAATATCGTTGCAGAAGAACAATATGGAAAGCACCCTCAAGAAGCAAATTGCAGTGAAGGCTTCGCTCTTCTCCCAAACCAAAGGTTTCGTTTTGAAAATGAACAAGGAGCTTTCTTTAGCAAATGGAATGCAGCAGTTAACAAACCCTGAAGTGACTCAGAAATGTAGGCTTCTACTGAATGCAGATTGAACTCTACTTATAATCATAAAGGGACTGGAATGTTAAATCTTCAGAAAGAAATGTCATTAAGTGGCAGTTCTCCCTATCGTTGGAAAACATCCATTAGATTCACAGGAGAGTAGTTTTTACACACTGCTTGAAGTTTCATTGTTACAGGACCAAATAGGAGTACCCGAATTTACAGAGGCTTTAGTTCATTCCAGAATTTGATACATTTCAAAGGAATGCTATTACACAGCCAGAGAAGAGCAACAATGTGTTCCTATATAGCTGGTTTTGCAATCGGCAAGTTAGGTTTTATGTCTTAATATTGGGAGGTTTTATGCCTTAATACTGCGTGACAGTTAGAATCAAGGCATTTACATTGCTAACGTTCGGTTTTGGAGGAAGGAGGACGGTGGAAACGCCACTGAGAAATGTTTCCTCACAGTCTTAACGCACTTAATTGAACAGTGGTGGCTGGCATCCAGTAAGACTGGTGGGAGGCCAAGAGCTGGAGGAGTCGGAGCCAACAAATTCTTAGTTTTGTCCTCACCCTCCTCCCTTCTACAACAGCAATACTGAGAGCAGATCCACACTATGCATTGAAAGCATATTCAACACACCTTTAAAAGCACATGACTTTCCCCAAAGAATACTGGGAACTGTAGTTTTCTCTTCACATAGCTCTTGTTTCCAGTAGCCTCAAGAAACTACAGTTTCTAGTTCTTTTGAGGAAGTCATGTGCTTCAAATGCATCATGTAGATCTGCCCACACCAGACTAAGGAGGAGGAAGCAAACAAGCATTGCCACACCCTGGGCAGGTTATAAATAAGACGGGAGGCTGGCTGAGGGCAGACTGAGATTGCTGGGGCAATGCCCCACATGCCCTAACAGACCAGCATCCCCTCTGTAGTGGAAAGTTAGGTTAACACTGGTCAGGCAGGACTTGCTCAGCAAATTCTGTCAGATACCACAACCTCAGGATTGTCCTTTCTCCAAAACTTGTTGAAATTGTCTACTGTAACTTCTTTGCCACATAAGAATTTTAAGGAACTTACTTTTATACCAAGTAAAGTAGATATAATTAATCCAAGTATACAACTCACTTCAAAGCCTAACTTTGGGGTCAGCAAAATGGCGAAAGAAGCTACATTTATCATGTTGGATCCAATTATGTTTTCAGCTGTGAAACAGCTAAACCACCCAGAGCAATCCTCCAAAAATGTAACTGCGTTACACAAGTTATGTAATATACAGAACTGCTATCATAGTGAGTTCAGCACCAAGTTAAAAACTAATGGGATGACATACTCTTGATTCTCTGTTAAGTGTCTAAAAATGGAATTTCAGAGGGATTACAATCTTCAGAAAGACTGAGAACTATTCATAGCAGTTTCTTTTTAGATCCTCAGATGGAGACACCTTCTGGATTACGGCTAAGAAATTATCTTATAGAAATCTCCTTTTAAATTCATGCAATAACCTGGTTATACAGGAATACAGGAACCTAGCAGACAGGATAAAGTAATCATAGGTTATTTGCAAAGTCAGTGTCAAGTTATTTGAAGTATGCTATGCAACACAAACTCAAGTGTCACAAACGAACAGCGAGATGAATTGCAGGCGCTTTGATTTGTAACCACAATATCCTATTACTGTTGGTGCTGCTACCAGCATGCATCCTACCCCAAATATGCTACCCCAAAGCGTTGGGCTTCTCATCCAAGGATCAGGAGGGATGACCTAAGCTTCAAAACCTCACTGCGCTGCGGATGGCCCTTGGTAACTTCTCATTCCTATTTAAATGCTAAATCTTGCTTGTCACCTATAACAAAGTATCAGAATTAGGTAGCATACAAACTTATTTTAAATATTAGCAGCATCAATGAAACAAGCTGGATAAAGGCGTGGGAGCACTAAAAGACGTAGACGAACTGATGCCTGCTTATAGCTCACTTACACTTTGCATGTGCAATTAACCTTCCAATGATGAGCTCATGATACACAGGCTTTATACTATGGATCTTACTACACCATTGTTAATGGAATGTTTCAATATCTATATAGATGTGCTGTTAATAGCTCTCTGTTTTCCTAGCCAAAACTGAAAAATCACTGAAGCACAGCAATTAACTCACGTACAAGGTATTCATAGAGGCAAACATCGTGTTACAGAGTAATATTCCTGGACCTAAAATGTCAGTATTTCTTTTCGTCATTATCTGTCCAAACTATTCTGTGTCACACAAAATGTATGAATACATGACAGGATGAAGATAAACTTTGCCACCTCAACACCATAAGAGGTCAGCCTAGCACAGGAGGCAAACATCATTCTATTTGCAGTATTTATCAGCTTGCTCCTTAAATTAGGAAAGCAAACATTCCATACAACTCTATTTCCTGATAGAATATTTTAGCAGAATGTCCTGATTGCTATGCCATGTCCAAAGTAATTAAAATATATGAAAGCTGCAAAACATCTGGTGCATCTCGTTTCCATATAAATGGTTCTCTTTCTACACTTTTGCTGCAGAAATATGGAAGACAAATACTATATTGTATAAACCAAGGAAGTTTCAGGTAAGAAGGATTTTTAAAAACCAAACAACAACATCAACAACAAATAACCAACACACTGTTTGAACCTTGCTCAGTGAAATCAAAAATTAAAGATTCAGGAGTTGGAACCTATGATGCAGCTTCCTCTTGTTTCAAAAAAAGTATTTTAAACATGCTTCCACTTATGATTGGTAATAAAGCTGCACACTTTGGAAGGTTCAATTCTCAATACCATCACCTGTGCTACCATTTCCAAAGACAAACTGGGAGCCTTGGATTTCCTCCAGGTTTCTTTGGCTTTCAATACACTCGCTATTCCTGGCTAGAAACCTGGCTGGGAATCTGTTATTTCTCTCCTTATGCAGCTCAACAGTTCTAAAATAAGGGCTGTCTCCTGCTACCTGCAACAAGACACAACAAAACGAACACCTGGCAGTCCTTAAAGCTGTAGGTACTCATAGGGACACTCCACAATCACCTGGACTACCTTTGTCAGCAGCAGAACCAGAATTCCACCCACCCACTGAAAACCTAGTGGGTGGGATTTTCCTTGGGATTTCCTAACTCTCAGTTGCTACTCAGTCATCCCCACCCACCCGAGAGAAATAAACTTCCCCAGCTTTGTAGTTGGACGGAAGCATACTCAGATAAGCCCAAGGAATCAACTATGGATGTTCTCAGGTGGCCTGTCTCCACGCGCTATGGAAAACAAACCAGTGCGTGTATATAAAACCCAGGAATTTCGGGGGTGGGTGGAAGGGAACTGGAAAGTGCCAACTATAACTAGCTACAGCGCTGCAGTTGTTTCCAGAGAGCCTATAGCTGCAGATCATCCTATTGGAACAAAGGAACACCTGGGCAGTTTCTTCCACCCTTTATGGGATTTGTTACCACTGAATGCAACACATACTTCTAATAAAAGTTTAATGGTACGTTGTAAATATGCTACGGATTAGTTGGTGGGACCCCAGGCAGACAGGCACCGTGCCAGCCACAGCCATGCTGAGCACTGCTGACATTTCCTTTGACAGGTAAAGGGCACCTTGCCAGAAGTGTCTTGACCCAGACTCTGATTAGTAGATCTAGGCCATTAAACTTTCACAAAGAGCAAGTGATACAAATCTGGGCCAAACCTTAATCTTAGGAAGGATGGGGAGGAGAGAGAGGAAGAGAGCTGCTTGCCTATTGCCAGCAACCCTGGGCTTGGAAGATATTGGTGTGGGCCACAGCTTTTCCAAGAAAAATTCACAGCACCCCTACCACACTGAGGTGGAGAACACTGGGCTCTGTTTCCTGGGCGTGCAGGTGGGGTGGGGATAGAAAGAGGAAGGGGGGAAAGTCGTGTGCCAGTCAGTAAATGCCAGGTCTTCATGTAGAGGGCAGAGGGTGTCTCAATGCCTTTGGGGTATACTTGGATGCTACCCAATGTGTTGGCAGCATCATGTACCTACAGAGATGCCAAATCGCAGGACATATGGGTGGGGGTGATAGGTTGGTTAAAAATGGGTCCAGCTCTTCACTCTCTACCTCCCAAGAAGCTTAAAAACTGTGAGGCCGGAGCAGTATTTACCAAACAGGGTTACGACCTGAATGGAGGCAGACCCCACCCCACCCCACCTCTCCCATAACATTGCAGCATTCTCAGATCACGGAAATTTGGGGGTGGCAGTGGGGCAGGGGAATGAAGAGCTGAATGCTCCACACATCTTTGAAAAGTCAAAACATGGCTGAAACTGGAGCAGAAGAACAGCGGAATCACACACACACTGAGCAGAAAACCTCAACACACCCACATCCCTGTCAAATAGAAAAAAAAGGCAGCCCTGGAGATGTCCTGGGGCACACCTCCACCTGCCCACTCCCCCTACCCCGTTCGTGGCTGGAAGATTGCAGCAACCCTTATCTGTGCTCCAGCATCTGGCTGTTCTCCTAGATGTCAGGGATTAACCCCACTTAACCCCCTAGGGTGGATGTGAAGGGGGGGGGAGAGAGAGAGAAGCAGCTGGCTGGCCACTTTGGGGAGCTGAGGGAGGGAGAGATGGTCCCCGTTGAGCTGATCAGGGGGAAGAAAGGGAATAATTCTCCCCCCCCCCCCAGGTCCTTAAAGAGACTTTCTTCTCCATGCTTCCTGCCATGCTCAAGTCTTGGGCATCCAGATTTTTCAGGGAGATGAGCAGCAAAGGAGGCTCCCCTGTTAAGGAGAATAATGGCAATAACGGCAGTGGTGACTAGGAAAATAAACGATGGCAACAACAAAAAACGATGATCGAGATGAATGGTGATGATGTCTGAAATCCTGGGCGCTCTCCAACCCCTTCTCCAGTTTTCCTCCTACCTTCCAGCACCGAGTAGACCTTGACCAGAGCCATCTTCCCTCCTCCTCCGCGGTCTCTCCGCGCACCTGTGGCCGGGGAGGGGCGAAGGGGGTCGGGGGCGAGAGAGGTGAGAAGCGCCGCGCTCCCTCCCTCTCTCTCAGCGTGAGGGGCTCCTCGTCTCCTCACCCGCCGCCGCCGCCGCCGCCGCCGCCGCCACCATCATCGCCCCCCGCGCCTCCGCCAGCGGCGACGACGACCCCCGCCGGTCAGACTCGCTTCGCCCTTCGCCGGCACGACGCCCTCGAGTCCCGCCGCCTCTGGCCGCGGCTCCAGCCCGGCCGCCCCTTCATGCCCACCAGGGCGCGCCTGCTGGCGGGAAACTTCCTCGGAGGAGAGGAGCGGGAGGAGGGGAGGAAGAAGAAGAAGAAGAAGGAGATACGGGCAGCGGCGCCGCCGCTCCCGCCTCAGCCGAGTCCCATGGAGCGCGTGGAGCCCGCGCGCAAAGAAAGAAGCAGGACGGAGCGAGGCTGCGGGTCCCTCCCCTCGGCGCTTACAAGTCCTCCGGCGGCGGCGGCAAGAGGAGGAAAGCCACGCCGCTCCGCATCCCCTCAGCTCGCTCTCTGGAAACGGCTTCCCCCCTCACGCCGCCTCCGCCACCCGCCCCTCGAGCAGCAGCTCCGACGACGAAGCGCCCGCGCCGCCCAGGCAGCCTGAGAGTGTGTGAGAGGCAGGCAGGGAGGAGGGGAGAGTCCGCCCGAGAGGAGCCGCTTTCTACGCATGTGCCCCGTCGGCCCGTCTGTCTGTCCGCCCACCGCCCCTCGCGCGCCGCCTCAGAGGCAAGGGGCACCTCCGGGGTCTTTCCCGCCCCTCCGTCCCGCCTGCCCTCTTCCTCGCCGCCGCCGTCTTGCCTCGCGGCACCGGCGAGGGGGCGGGTGTGTGGGGTGACGCAGCTTCGGCCCCCGCCCCCCATATTCCCTCACCCCTCATAACCCCACTTTTCTTTTTAGGGTGAGGGGATACGGCCGGGCTGAATCCACTCATTTTAGATATACGAGGGAAAGAGTCAAAAAGTAGCCTCAGCTGAGGGTTTCTTCCAGCGCGATCCTATACGGGTGGGTGCGTAGGTTCGTTCGCGCAGCCTGAAAAAGCCCGAGGCGAGGAGCTCATTTCATTTTGCTGCGAGTCATTTTAGGTGGGTGCCCGAGGAGCACCCACAATATTCCCTATGAAGGGACCGGGCACCCACAAATTTCGGCGCTGGGCCCATGCACGCTGCGTGGCACCCACGGGCACCCACGCTCGCGGGGCCCAGCTGGCACTGCTGCTGCAAGTTTTGCACCCGGCTTTTCTTCCCAGGTGCTCAGGGGTCATTCCCCATGAAGGGACCGGGCAGGGTCGTCCTCCGCGCGCGCCCTTTACGGGACGAAGGAGAGCCACTGATTGGCTGACTTCACGTCGCTCAGTTGGCTTGAGTCAGAGGGCGCGTTTGAAACCAGGGGGTCGCCAGACCGAGGGAGGGGCCTGGAGGTGCTTTTCAGACGGAGATGACTCCGCCACTCTTAATAACGACTTCGCCGCCTCTTCTTACTCCCGATGTACGGCGAGGAGTGTCGTTGCCTGTGTAGCCAAAACGGCACCATCCGCGCGCAAAAAATCGGGGAAATCCCAAGGTTTTCAGAAGTACAAAAAACTTGGGCGAGGATCTATGCCCTCAACTGGAATAAAATATTGTGTGTGGGGGGGAGGTGTCAGCCTGGTAATCCCTGCCCCATGTAATCTATCTATCCATCCCAACGCAGTGTGACGTAGTGGCTGGGGTGTTGGACTAGGACCCGGGAGATCTGGGTTCGAATCCTTGCTCAGCCTGAAACTCACTGAGTGACCTGGACCAGTCACGCTCCCTCGGCCTCACGTCCTTGACAGGGTTGTTGTGAGGATAACACGAGGAAGCGGGAAGAGGCGTCTGTGTTTCCACCTTGAGTTCCTTGTAAAAATCAATGGAGAAAAGGCTGCGACTGATTGGAGAGGGGGAATTTTGGGTGAAGTGAAAAGAAAAAAGGGGGTAACAATTGAAATGCCCAGGGAGAAATAGGAAATGGGATGATTTAGCCTTTTTTTCTGAGATAGGAAATGAAAAAGGGGTTAGCGGTACTTATTTTTGCGCATAGCAATAGGAAGGAGAGTGGATGAGGTTAATTTAAACCAGGACTGCCCAAGGGAGAGTTGGCCTCAGAAACCAATGCCAGGCCTCCCATGAAGCCACACTAAAGGCGAGAGTGTTTCTGAGCATACACAAAATGCCTTTGCCTCTGCTGTCAGCTGGAGGAGCTGGAGTTGGGGACAAAGAGAACGCCATCTGTAGACTCCCTTGAGTCCTGGCAACGCACGTTTGCCTTCCCTTAATCGTCACATCAACCCTGCGAGGTGGGCTCCGAGACCCGGCTGTCCGGGGATGGGAAGCTCTGGGCTCCCCAGTCGAAGCGCAAAATCCTCGGTGTTCTTCCACGATTCCACGCGTTTCTCTCCGTGTTTCGAGAGCTCACAGGGCGCGGCCGTGTCCCTCCCGGCGTCTCCCTTTCCAAAAGCGCGCGTCTCTCTCCCCACTTGCCGCCGATACAAGTTCCTGGCTCGGTGGGAGACGCTAGGTGGATCCCAGGAGGGATCGGCTGCTCCAATCCCCAAGCGCGCGGATTGAATGGCGAGCAGCAGACAGACCTCACGTTAAAAGTGCCATTTCTTCCCCATTACAGGGCCAGGCAGAGAAATCGGTGGATGAATTTGCGGTGGTGGCGCCGGTGACACGGCTGGAGACTCGGGCGAAGTGCAAATCCCCGCCGATCGCGCCTCCGCCTTGACTGCGTTTTGCTCATCGCGCTTGCCCGAGAGAAACCCAGTGAGTTAAGATGATCGCACTTTTTATCGGATTAACTTCTGTTCCATCTTCTGCGACTGGAGGGGCCGAAGCAAAAAAAGCGACACCCCCAACCCACCCCATACACCCGCGACCGAACGGATCCATCTCGATCTGGACGGTCGTTCAGATAAGGTCCTTCCTTCCTACTGGAAGGAAGGACCTTATCTCTTAGCTCTGCGTGGACGGCAAAAATGCGCAAGCAGTGGCTGCTTTGGAAACATTCAGGAAGAAGCATCCTTGAGCGGTTGGCTGATGGATGCCTTCTGCAGCTGCTGGTCTTGACCGGGGGCAGCCAGCGCTGCGTGGCCCTCCAGATGTTGAGGACTACGACTCCCAGCATCCCTGGCCATGGGCCATGTTGGCCGGGGCTGATGGGAATTGTATCCCGCAGCACTTGGAGGGCACCACGTGGGCTAGCACCCCTGTTCTAAACCGTGCTCAGCTCCTAAAGGAAGGGCACTCCCGAAGATCAAAGTCTGCCTGGAAACAATGCCCTCTCATGTGGCTGCTGTCCTCCCTCCACCCACCCTGTTGCTGATGTAGAGACACTGGGGCATGGCTGATGTGGGAAGGCAGGATACAAACCTAATAAGTAGTTCCTGAGGGGTGAGGCAAATGCACTCTGCATCTGTTCAGAGCTGCTGCTGCCACCTACTCTTAACCAGAGAAGTTTCAGGGTTGTGTCCCAACATTGAAAATGCACACCAGGACTGAGCCTTTGCTGCTGTCAAAGTCTTGGTTCCAGAGAACTGTAACTACTGTATTTCCTGCCAGTAATTGGAGAGCCACTATGAGTGTGAGCACACACATTCCATCTAGGAGATGCCTGCACCACTCCAGAGGGAAGAACTGGATTGTTTTGTGTCCTTTCTTAATCCGTCTCCATTCCTGGTCCAGCAGCAATATTTGGCTCATCATGCTGCTTCTCTCCCACAACGAGCCACAATCTCTTCTCAACAGCTTTTCATTTTTTTTGGTTGCGGCAAAGTGGTGGAAGAAAGCTAAAATCTAGTTAGGTAATTTTAGTCTTTGGACTTTGAACCTCTTCGCTAGATGCCAATATGTAATTACTTCACTTATTTTAAAATATGATAAGTCGTTCCTGCTGTGTGTGTGTGGCTTCTGCTCATTCCACTGTTTGTGGACCTTAACTTCTGCCTCAAAGTCCTGCTCTGTTGTTGCCACTCTAAGCTTAAGTAGATTCTAATGATTTCAAGAAAATTTTCCCAACTGGTTTTCCAATGGAAACATCTGAGACATTTGGAAAATGAAGGCGTGGGAATAGCTTCTGAGAACACAGAATTCAGAATTCACTATAGGGCTGTTTGCCATTAACACATTGAAACTGTTTTCAGAAAGCTTGCAGCTTTGGTCCTCTCCCTCATTTTCTGGGTGTATGATAATCCCACTTTCACAAGCCTATAATCACTTCTGCCCTTATTGCTACCTCAACCTTTGAGACAAGGTTTAACAGCAGAGCTTTCCATGCAAACTTGCTCCTAAACAATATTGAAAAGGTTCCAGTTACAGATAGGTAGCCGTGTTGGTCTGCCATAGTCAAAATAAAAAAAATTCTTCCAGTAGCACCTTTAAGACCAACTAAGTTAGTTCTTGGTATGAGCTTTCGTGTGCAAGAAGTGTGCTTGCACACGAAAGCTCATACCAAGAACTAACTTAGTTGGTCTTAAAGGTGCTACTGGAAGAATTTTTTTTATTTTGAATATTGAAAAGGGTGATGATACTTATGAATGGCCTCAAAGTTCTAGGTGCTTTACAAAAACTGTGAGTTAAAAACAAGCCCTGGTCTCAGGCTTTCAATGTAGTAAGGTTATACGAGTTTATGTGTGCATCACACAAACTCCTATGATTATTAAATCTGACAAGTCAATTACTTGAGAATAATGCATATTCTCAATAGCATTCACAGGAATGGGCACACCTGCCAATACAAACTTTAGTGATCAATATTGTTTTGCAGTTGGTATCCTGATGGCAGTATTTCACTTGTCAGGGTCTCAGTACTTAAGGAAGCAATTTGCAACTGAATCCAAAGAGCTAGTAAATCCAATAAACTGCCTGTAAATTAGATGCACACTTATAAAGGTTGCCTTTTGATATCTGTTTTAATGGCTGAGCTTACTCACTAGAGCTTGAACAACAATAGATTCCATCTCTTATGAATTCTGGTGTTGTCCTAATGTGTTTTAGCCACTTTGATTTTTTTTGTATTACTATTATTATTATTGTGTTGATAGCTTAGCCATCCTTACCCAAACTGAACATGTCATTTGCTAGCTTTTGTACATCATTTTTTTTCCGGACGTGCAAGGTCAACATCTAATGGTGACAAAATTGTGCATGCTTTTGATTTGCACAGCATTTTAGAGGAGCCTATGAATCTCTTATAAAGTTAAATAGGGGGATGGGCTGGAAACGAGCTAGCAACACAGGAAACAGAGATACTGAATGTGTATTTTTGGTGCAGCAGATGGCGCCATTTCCTCTAATAGCCCCTCTCTGGCAGAATAGGATCCTGGGCATTGAAGATGCTGCATCAGTGCTGTAGAAGTCAGGGTCATAAGATAGGTGCTAATTTGCATTTCTCTTTGTAATTCTCCCCCCCTCCCCTGCAGTTTCTTCATAGGGTAAGCACAGCCACAGGATTTTCAGACATCTGAGTTACATGCTGTACTGTAAAACTATTGTGCTATTTCGCTCTTAGGTATCCTGAACCTCTTTATGTATATACACCTAGTTGGAGATGTAGTTGCTGTTAGCCTGTGAAACTTAAATGAATGAAACAAACTATATAGATATAAAGTCAGGCCTTTTTTCAGCTGGAACTCACCGGAACTCAGTTCTGGCACCTCTCAGGTGGGTACCATTGCCATTATAAGAGAACAAGGGAGGCGTTCATGGTGAGTTCTGGCACCTCTTTTTCAAGAAAAATAGCACTGTATAAAGGCCATGTTATTCAGCAAAGCTGGGATGCTAGTGTTAAAAGTCACCTTGAGTGACAGAAATGCAACTTGTTAAGAATTCTGCTTGCACTCAGGCTAAAGCAGCTGCTTCCAGCTCAAAACTTGTGCTACCTCCCTGTGTAGGTGTAACTGGGACGGCTGTTGAGGGTGTTGCTATTCACCATACTGCCCTCAGTATGCATAGGGTGGTCCAATGGTTTCAGTGTTGGACTAGGACCTGGGAGAGACCAGGGTTCAAATTCTCACTCAGCACAGAAGCTGGCTGGGTGACCTTTGGCCAGTCACTGCTAACCTGTTGCACTCACCACATGGGAACTTTCCCTGCTAATTGATCACACACCCATCAATAGGCTGAGAAGGCTGGAGGGAGGGTGGCAAGGTGTCCTATTTTCCAGAGGAGAGTCCTCTGTTGCAAGGTGTCCGCTGATGCTGTTTAAAGGTAAATAAAAAAGTATATTGTAGTGTTGCATGCTTTGTTTTAATTTTAAGTTGCCTACAGCCATCATGTGTTAGGCAACACACACACTTATTTTTTCTCTCTCTAAATAATAATAATAAACTCTTTCCTTCAAAGGACTTTTAAGATCAACAACCATGTGAAATGGCAGCAGAATCATAGAAGACTTGAAGTAGCCCATCAACAGGCTAGTAGCTGGCTCACCTGTTCATACCCATTAAGGAGAGATGTACTGTATTGCAATTTGCATTATAGTAATTATTTCCAAATTAGCATCTATACATATCAAGCAGTATAGATGTCTTCCTCTTCTTAGCTGATTAATTTCTTCTAGCTGGAGGGGATAGTGAAAGGAAGTTTCTACTCCCCTTATCTACCCATCTCCCGCTCAGTGGATAATTATCCCTAGAAGTGTGTGTGGAAGGATAAGGGAAAATTAACCACTAGAGAGAGAGAGAGAGAAGAATAGATCAATAAGAGAACCAGAGGGGGCCTGTGGATCTTTCTTCAGCTATCCCCCCCCCCTTTTTTTTTGCAGAATTCTCAATATGCAGCAGTCTTAGGTGATCAAGTAGAACCTATAACCATGTAGGTTCAGCTTTGGGGGTAATACCAGCATACAGAAATAAATCTCAACTGGCTGTGAGCCATGGCACTTCTTATGTCAGATTCTAGGGTAGGTTTCCATCTAGGAATAAAAATAAAATGCAACTAGTTATGCAAACTGGAAACAAACTGTTCTGAAAGTGGAACCCCCACACTGATGTACTGAAATAGTGGCTGTTAACATATGTGTGATCCAGGAAGAATGGTCTCCAATATGGCCAGGTCACTCTAAACCTAGGTGGCTCTGTTTTGGCACTACAGAGATAAGCACCTGTGAAATGATTTATACAAGCTGGCTAAAACTTGTGACTGCCAGTCAGTGAGGATTAAGAAGCACAGTGTCTCTCCAGTGTAATTGTACCGTCATTATTCACAGCAAAACATGAGATTCCCTAAGCCTCTAATATGCAGGTGAGAGACATTTATACACGTGCAAATTATAGACCCTTATCCCACAAATGCTCAGTCGTGCATATGCTTAGTTTGGCCCAAATCTGTGGTGGCTCCTCATGCTTCAGAAGTCAAGGCTGCATCTCTGCCTTGAAAATATAGCTTATTTATAATAAGCCGCCCGCCTCACACACAAACAATATTCAGAGTGCATTACAGATTCAAGGTACATCTGGGAACACACAAATCTGCCGTGTGCCAGGTCAGACTATTTGTCCATCTAGCTCAGCATTGTCTACTCTGATTGGCAGCTGCTGACCAGAATCTCAGGCAGAGGTCTCTGCCATCGCCTGGTATCTGACCCAAGTAATTGGATATGCTGGGTACAGAACTTGTGGGATTCTGCATGCAAAGGATTGCTCTACCACGGAGCGATGCTGCCTCTCAAAGGCTGACCTTGCTTCTACCAATCTGCTGCTAAGACTTGAGCTTGCCTCACCTGTTTTTCCCTGCATTTTGGAGCTCTGCGCCAAGAGCCAATGCAGGTGGCTCAGAAGTGGTGCATTTCCAACGCGAATCCGATGCGACCTCTGTTTGCTGCTCTGTGGAACAACTAACCTTCCCATGGTTAGTGTGCATTCCCAAAAGGAGTCTGCATGAAGCTTCTGTGCAGAGGCATCCTTAGGCAGGTGAATCTTCTCTTGGCACATTGTGATCTGATTTACATAAATCAATGGGGGGGGTGTTGGTGGAAAGGAGAATTATTCCTCACAGCAGTAGGTTGAATTCAGTGACATATTTGTCCCTGCAAACTTTGGCTCCATAGGATTCCGTCTTTAGAGTTTCCAAACCAAAGCAAGACTAGGAGAGAAAAATGTCCAAATGGAGTCTCTACAGCAAGGAACACTTCACATGATCAGAACACATGAATAGTAAACAGCTGACAAAAGCACCTCCAGGCTTATCTAGACTAACCATCTGAACTGCAACGTAACATGCTATACTTAAAAAAATAAATAAATCCTGCATCTGCTAGACAGTTGTCTGGAGAGCTTTAAAAACTCCAAGCAGCTGTTTTGCAGAGTACAAAATTTTTACACTGAAGTCAAAGCTATTTAGGAATTTAAACACAAGATTGTATCCAAAAATTTACATGTGAGATTGCTCACTTTTTGCTGGAAGCTAAAGATGTCTTCCAACACTGCTCACCAGCAGGATGATTCATAGTTAGCTTATTTGGACTTGCCATAAAAAAAATTTTTTTTTTAACCACACTTGAACAATCAGTTTTGAACTTGAGCAGTGCTACTATTGTTTGCAGTGGAACTTATTGATGTTACTGCTAAGAGTTGGAACATCGCAAAGAGGCAACACATGTTTTCTTACCATTAAAATGGGGTAAGCAACTGAAGTAACGCTAGAATGTTTTTTTCTTCTATCCACTAATTTGTCAGTTTTATAATTACATTGTGCTCTTCCTGCTATAAAGAACACTGTCCAGGCATAGCTTTATAAAAGTGGTGAACCTCAAATTGTTCTGACGATACAAGCTCCATTCATTTTAGCCGAGACTCAGGTGGTACAACACTCAAAGAGGTTGTGCATCCCATGGATCTAACAAACGATTCGGTAAAAATCTAAAAGGTGATGAACAGTATTTTTTTATTTTTTATTTAATTGCATTTATTATTAAT
Organism: Podarcis pityusensis; assembly: GCF_964106645.2. Classification (NCBI taxonomy): domain Eukaryota; kingdom Metazoa; phylum Chordata; class Lepidosauria; order Squamata; family Lacertidae; genus Podarcis; species Podarcis pityusensis. The sequence goes on along the minus strand of NC_138033.1, from coordinate 58,567,916 downwards.
TTTATTCATTGGGGTTTTCTTTAATACCGCCCTTCACCCTAAGATCACAGGGCAGTTTACAATATAAAAACACAAAAATACATAGCATAATAACAAACAAAACCAGTAACACCTTCTCTTGCATCACTGTTTTAAAGAAAGACAGGCGTGGTTCTCAAGCAGTGAACACGTTATTAGAATAGAGAGAAGAAAACAACTTTCACACTAGTGACTTCTTGGAATAAGAACAGCCTATTGGATCAGACCAAATGGCTCAACCAGTCCAGCATCCTGTTCTCACAGAGGCCAGATGGTTATTGGAAGCCCACAAGGACCCGAATTCAAGAGCACTCTCCCCTTCTGTTGTTTCTAGCAACTGATATTCAGAAGCATTGCTGCCTCCAGCTGTGGAGGCAGAGCATAGCCATCATGGCTAGTAGCCATCGATAGCTTTCTCCTCCATGAATTTGTCCGATCCTCTCTTAAAGCCATCTAAGTTGGTGGCCATCACTGCCTCCTGTGGGAGCGACTTCCATAGTTCTAACTATGTGCTGCATGAAGAAGGACTTCCTTTTACCTGTCCTGGATTTTTCCAACGTTCAGCTTTAAGCCTTGGTGTACTCTTTGAGATCCGTTTTTGAAACCTTACCTAGCCCATTTGGGAAATCTGGGGCCACCAGACATAGGAATAGCCATAGTTTATAGACTACCCTGAATGTGCACTCTTGTCCTTTCCCCTCAAAAGTTAAACATCTCAGTGTGAGATGAGATATTTCAGGCATTTCTTACCCTTGGTACAACCACCAAACTGTGGCATTAATACAAAATCCCCATAATACTCCCTATAGCTTTCTCTGTGTATTATCAGTGATATAAAATGAAGGGAGATGGAAATAGCTCTGTACAAAGCCTACTTTCTCTATATTTGGAGTGCACCACAGGAGACCTCTGTTTGCCCCACTGCCAGGAGCAGGGATGAGGAACCTCAGTTACTGAGGGCAAGTGTAGCTCTCCAGACCTCTCTACTTAGCCTATCCTTGACACTGACTACTTGTCATGATTCTAGCTTTGCGCATGCTTGGAATGCTTTTGCTTGGCTGAAATGTGCCCTTGATCTGTAAAAATGCCTCTTGTTGCAAGCTGCCAGCTTGGTTTAGTGGTTAGAGCAGGCTTCCTCAACTCGGCCCTCCAGATGTTTTGAGACTACAATTCCCATCATCCCTCACCACTGGTCCTGCTAGCTAGGGATCATCCGAGTTGTAGGCATATAACATATGGAGGGCTGAGGCTGAGGAAGCCTGGGTTAGAGTGTTATACTAGGACCTGGGAGACCCACGGTTCAAATCCCCACTCAGGCATGAAGCTCACGGCCTCTCAGCCTAACCTACCTCACAGGGCCATTGCAGGGATTAAATGAGTAGGGGGAGAAACATGTATGCCACTTTGAGCTCCTTAGGGGGGAAATGTGGATTTTAACCACAGCAAATAAATAAGAAGCTTTATAGAAATCTCACTGACTTTTGCATGGCTTGGATGTGTCCTACTGAACAAAGGTTGTTACATGCTTTTCTCCACCTACTTTTGTCTCTGTTCCCACTGGCATGCGGCACTTGGAAGGTTCCTCGTGAGGGAAAGTGGCTCCCAGGCTGAACATGGTTCCTTACCCCTGTTCTAGATCGGTTAATAGCAGTCATGCAACATGTGGGCAGAAGACGCCATCAAGCTTTCTCTAATAAGCAAGGCCTGTGGCAACCAGATAGAAAATGAGTTTCAAGACCAGGGCAAATTTGCACTTTCTTGCTTCTCTCTTGCTACTGTCCCAGGAAGTGCCAAGACTGGAAAGAAGTAAAGCAAATGCAGTCATGCTTGGGGACGAGTTTGCATACAGTTTGCGCTACATATAGATGATCCCAGCTTCAGTTTCTGGCGTCTTCATTTGAAACGAATTCAGGCCATAAGCTTAGGAAAGACTACTGGTGTGTGAGACCTAGGAGAGTTGCTGTCAGAGTAGACCAACGGCCTGAGCAACTCAGGATAAGACAGCTTCACATGTTCATGTGTTTCCCGTTTCTCCAACTCATTTTTTCCCCTTTTGATTTTCCTTTACAGGTCAATGCCGAAATGACAAGATTGATTCAATGGTTGATTCAAGGGGCCACACAGTGAGCACAGATGTTGTATTGAAAAGAAGCAACATTTAGATTCACCATCCATAAACTAAGCCAACATGCATGATTTAACTTAATAGATGCCATTTATTAGGAATGCAGGACAACAGTTTTCAAATCATGGTCAATTATAAATAAATCTCTAAGAATAAAGGAAAACCATATTATACAAAGTATGTTTCCAACAAAATCTGTTTAATAAAAAAGCCCATACCTCCTTTTTGGAAAATGATTCTTAAACTTAGCTGGAATTCTCTTTGTTCATGCCAAATGCAAAATAAATAAATAATTGGTTTGGTATGATTATATGAAAATACAGCACAGTCCAGCCCTTGATTATAAGTGAATTTGGAAAGATCATACAACATATTTTTCCATGGTGGATTCTTTCCTTATTCCTTTCCCAATAACTTCACCTTATTGGTCAACTTTTATCATGATTAATCTTTAGTGCAATTACATGATAACCATGAGTAAGCCATGCAAAATTATTCCACTTTAGGAAGGCATAATTTAAAATAGAAGTTGAATTATATACTTCCATCTTAAAAATATTAATATATTAATAGACATTGTGACCAGTTTCTTTTTCTTATTAGGGTGTTTGTATCTTCCAATTTACAGCCTTTCCTCTCACTTGATTGGCTGCGTAGATTCATACAAAGCTGAGTAACCCAGAGAACTACAGATCAAACACCCTGGAGGACAGTCAGAATAGCATGAGATATCTTCACTCATCTGACAATTATAAAAATGCAATTCACATTTGTGGAATCTGTAAGTGACAAGTCTTACTCAAGTAGCACTAATGGGGATTTTGCTGACTGAAACTCACTTCTAAAATTTACATACGACTTCCTTTTCGTGAGTCGTTGTACAGAAGACAGTGAGGATATGCAAACAATTGAACACATGCAGTATGATCCATTATTAAATCAGATTTTACAGCTTTTTTTAAAATAAAGAGAAAACGTCTATCAGTATATATACAACCAATTATTGGAGGGCCATGTGAAACAGGCTTGATTTTAACACTTTACAAATAAATTAAAACCAATGCAACATTTACAAAATAGCACAGGAACAATACCCTCCCCCCCGGCCCTCACAGGCTCGAATACAGTATCTGAGACCAAGCAAATGTGTAGCACGTCCTCCATCAACATATTAAGGCGCATCACATAGCATCAAAATGGAACCGATGGGCTTCTTGCCTTTTCTCTCTGTCATCTGCTTTCTGTGGGGAAGGGGAGGGATGAAAGAGAGTATTTTGGTAAATGCATCTTGCATTTTGACTTCGGAGTTACTGAATTGCATGGAGTAGCTGCTTTATCATGTGAAGAGGTAATGGAAAGCTCACTAAAAGCCTTAACGGTTAGTACTTAAATAGGTGTCATTTTAGAGGAGAAGAGAAATGGCCACTGCAGTCAGTGATCAACTCTCTTTTGTGTTAATGGCCCAGTGCTTTGGGCTGGTTCATTAAATGCTTTTCTTTAAGAGCGATAATTGTCAAAGTAGAAATGATTCTTGGTACACAAGGATTTCCTGTTGTCTGGACTGTGCTTATATGCTGAGACATGAGGGGAAGCTCTAAAATGACTAACATCTGGTGGGCTTGCTCCAGTTGTGTTTTAAAAAAGCATTCGCCTTCAACCACTATTCCAAATGCAAACTTATAAGCCACAATGTTTGGCTCACATAATCATTACAGGTACAGTGGTACCTCGTGTTAAGTACTTAATTCGTTCTGGAGGTCCGTTCTTAACCTGAAACTGTTCTTAACCTGAAGCACCACTTTAGCTAATGGGGCCTCCTGCTGCCGCCGCACCGCCGGAGCACGATTTCTGTTCTTATCCTGAAGCAAAGTTCTTAACCTGAAGAACCTGAAGAACTATTAGCGGAGTGTGTAACCTGAAGCGTATGTAACCTGAAGCGTATGTAACCCAAGGTACCACTGTACTGCAATGCAGGAAAAGGAAATATTTGTAAGCATTGCACACGATGATTGACATGCCCATTCTCTAAACAAAGGCAGGAGTATATTTAACCTATGTTGGTCCAGGTATGTCTTCTGCAGTCCAGTAAAAACTGCCCATAAACCTGCCTTTCTACTGTTTAGTGGACCAAGCACAAACATCCACCTGTAATTGAGGAGAGGCCTGGTGCAGAAAGGGAAATGGTTGTTACATCTTATGGTGGCTTGTGAAAAGTTTGCCCTCACCTACCTCATCCTTATCTGACAAGCTGTGCTTGCTCTCTAAGGGCACTCTGGGACTTCATGTTGAACTGACAGTACCCTTCTGGATTTTGCTGTCAGGCCTTTTATCTTTCAGGAAAAGAACTCCGGTTTTAAGGCGTTATCACTTCTGGCTTCTTGGCAGTGACATGCTCATGCCACTAAGGCTCTGACACATCTCAAATGTATAAAAGAAGCCTGCGACATGTTCCCTTCTATCCCACTCCCAGTCTTGGCAAATTCACAGAGCATAATGTGCTGGCTCCTCTCCTCTCCCATTCCTGCCGTTGCTCCCTTCAAACAGTAATTCCAAGCCAGCTGCATCCTCTTTCTCTCTCCCTTCCATGGCATTTTGAAAAGGTTACCTGTAAGACTCATTTAACACAAAAGTCTAAAAAAACCACCCCTCGGATACATTGTGGTTTATACAGAGATATTTCTCCGCTATGTGCCAGTTCTTGCACACAGAATTAAAAGATGCATCTTGAACTGCAGATTTAGATTTGAATGGTTTTTATTTATTTATTACAAAAATAGTTGGTTTTTAAAAAGATTAGTAGAATTATAAAAAGTGAGGGGGCACCTTCGGATCTCAACCTGCTTGTCAACTTCCCCAAATAGCTGTTCTTCAGAATATGCATCCCCCTCCCCCGTAATAGTGCAATGCCCTTCACGGTCTTCCTCCCAATTTCAGCTAATGCCCCTGATAAAGCTGGAGGTGTGTGAGGAGTCAGCGAGCATTTCATACTTTAGAGGTGAGAGATATCCCCGCTCAGTAAAAGCGCAGTTGTTGCTAACTTGGTTCTGTTTGCTGAGTTGAGTGACACCCTGAATATCTAACTTCATGGTTGTTTCTGTACCTCCTGCCTTTGGCATTTGGTGTTAACGCTTTGGAAGGGTTTATGACAATAGGCTTACTAATTTCCAGGCGCCGTGCAAAACCTTTCTAAACATTTAGCTCTTGCTCTTTTGTTTCATGAATGCCAATGACAAGCCGCCATGAGTCTAAAATGCGGTAATTTTGACAGTTATGATTACAGCTTGGCTAGGCGGCAGCACTTATTGGCTACCCTGCTGGCTCAACTGTTTGCTGTGAATGGAGAGCTATATGGGAAATTGGGACACAGTTTCCTTTTGTAGTATGAAAAGAAGCCTCCCAAATGGCTTCTCCGGATCAATGCATTTCTATAGAGAAAAACAGTCAGTTTTGCTCATGGTAAAATATCACCGTTTGAAGCATGTCAATAAAAAGTCAGCAAGGGTTTCTTAAACACAAGAGGGAAGAAATCCCTTTGTATTACAGCCTGACTGAAAATAATGAAAGCATGGGTTAAATTTCATTCATTGACAGAGCCACAATGTGCCTCAAGCATCTTTCAGTTAAACTACAGGCAGAGCAAGACATCCAAGGCCACAGCCACACAAACAAATAACGAATGAAGGCACTTTTTGACTTGTGTACTGAGGCCACATATAGCAAAATGTAATGGGAGGAAGGGATAGTACCTCTTAAGAATGCAGAGGGCAGATACTTATGGAAAGCAACTCCACTTAAAAAAACCTAGCTCGTTGGGGAGGGAGTTTCTAGTCCAGCTGTGCTAGCTTTCTACTTACAGGGTTGTTTTAATATTGATGAGAATTCAAAAATGTGACCCCCACCTGCAATTTCAAGTGACATATTGTATTGCAGAAAGAAAGAAAGAAAGAAAGAAAGAAAGAAAGAAAGAGGAGACACGAATGCATGGGAATAAGTACCGTATTTTTCGGACTATAGGACGCACCGGCCCATAGGACGCACCTAGTTTTCAGGGGGGGAAATCAAGGGAAAAAAATAATATCCCCCCCCCCCGCAGCTTCCCCCCCCGCAGTCCCCCCCCCGGACTATAGGACGCACCGGCCCATAGGACGCACCTAGTTTTCAGGGGGGGAAATCAAGGGAAAAAAATATTATTTCCCCCCCCGCAGCTCTGGGAGCAGCGGACAGGCTGCACGCAGCCTGTCCGCTACTCCAAGACCTTCTCCCTGCTTTTGCGGGAGGTGGCGGAATTCCCCCACCTCCCGCAAAAGCCCACAGGAGCCCCGCGCGACTCCTGCGGGTTTTCGACCAGGAGGGAGAAGGGACTGAAACGGCCAGTCAGTCCCTTCTCCCTCCTCGGGGAAAAGCCCCCAAGAGCGGCGCGCTCTTTAAAGGGTGTGCGGCTCCCGCAGGCTTTTCTAGGAGGTGGGGGAATCCCCCCCCTCGTAGAAAAGCCAGCAGAAGCCGCGGAGCCCCTTTAAAGAGCACGAGGCTTTTGCGGGCTTTTGCGGGAGGTGGGGGAATTCCCCCATCTCCCGCAAAAGCCCAAAGGAGGGAGAAGGGACTGACTCGGCCAGTCAGTCCCTTCTCCCTCCTTGGGGAAAAGCCCCCAAGAGCCGCTTGCTCTTTAAAGGGTGTGCGGCTCCTGCGGGCTTTTCTAGGAGGTGGGGGAATTCCCCCACCTCCTAGAAAAGCCGCGGAGCCCCTTTAAAGAGCGCGCGGCTTTTGCCTGCTTTTGCGCGAGGTGGGGGAATTCCCCCATCTCCCGCAAAAGCCCAAAGGAGGGTTGGAGAGTAGCGGGAGGGCGTCGCGCGCCTTCCCGCTGCCCCCCATCCTCTGGGGCTGGCGATGGGGGAAGCGCTGCTTTCCCCACCGCCAGCCTCGAAGCCGGGTTGGAGGGTAGCGGCAAGGCGTCGCGCGCCTTCGCGCTGTCCCCCATCCTCTGGGGCTGGCGATGGGGGAAGCGCTGCTTTCCCCACCGCCAGCCTCGAAGCCGGGTTGGAGGGTAGCGGCAAGGCGTCGCGCGCCTTCCCGCTGCCCCCCATCCTCTGGGGCTGGCGATGGGGGAAGCGCTGCTTTCCCCACCGCCAGCCTCGAAGCCGGGTTGGAGGGTAGCGGCAAGGCGTCGCGCGCCTTCCCGCTGCCCCCCATCCTCTGGGGCTGGCGATGGGGGAAGCGCTGCTTTCCCCACCGCCAGCCTCGAAGCCGGGTTGGAGGGTAGCGGCAAGGCGTCGCGCGCCTTCCCGCTGCCCCCCATCCTCTGGGGCTGGCGATGGGGGAAGCGCTGCTTTCCCCACCGCCAGCCTCGAAGCCGGGTTGGAGGGTAGCGGCAAGGCGTCGCGCCCCTTCCCGCTGCCCCCCATCCTCTGGGGCTGGCGATGGGGGAAGCGCTGCTTTTCCCCACCGCCAGCCTCAAAGAGCAGACTCTCCTGGCTTCAGCGGAAGCAACGCGAAGCCTCCAGAGCGCAGGCTTCGGAGGCTTCGCATTGCTATCGCTGAAGCCGAGGAGTCTGCATTCGCTCCATAGGACGCACACACATTTCCCCTTCATTTTTGGAGGGGAAAAAGTGCGTCCTATGGTCCGAAAAATACGGTAGGCCACAACTTTATTAAAGGAACATGGCATTCATCCACCAGCTAAGGCCAGTATGGAGGGGCAGATCTAATCCTTCCCATATGACTTGCTCAGAAAGACTGGGATGGATAGCTAGCTGCAATACCTGCCCCCATCCCATCATTAAGGTACAGGCCAAGCTTGATTTGGGGCTGGGGGTAACCTACTATCCATTCTGACTGGCAATGGCTTCTCAAGGTCTTAAGCACACTTCCCTCAGTCTTGTTACTCAATATATTTATAATAGGACCTTCTGTATACTTTAACATGCATTATTTCCCCCGTTGTTTATTGAAGAAATGACTCAAAATCATCGTGCTGAAAATGGCAACTTTTCCCAAAGTGAAAGGCTTAATTAAAAAAAGGATGATGCGGAGTTTGGTTTGCAATGTTGTATTGTCTGATCTTGACGCAAGAAAGACAAGCGCTCGTAACAGATTAAGCTTACCTTCTCTTGCCAGTGAAGTATGCCGATTATTGCCAGGATGAAGACACAGACCCCAATTAGGGCAATAGCTGTCAGCAATACGATGTTACTTGGGGTTAGGTACAGCTTGGCACTCCAGCTGTGGGTATAAAGGAGAATCCAAGAAAACATCAGTTTACTTTCAGGACTGATGGCAAGATGTTCCACAGAGATTATGGAAAGCAGAATGATAAAAAGCTGCCTGACTTCGGGCCTATTTAATTTGGAGCTCTATGGGATGTAAAGCAATGAGTTAAGATCATCTCCCTGCTCCCCAGCCAGGGCACTTTTGTCGCGTCAGAGTAACATTTTGACTTGTCGTTTGATGTGCTGACTCACTGCAAAGTTGATGTTGCTTTTGGAAGCAGAGACAATGCGCAGAGAAAAGGAAGGATTTAGGAAGCAGGAGGCGGCAGCAGTGAGAGAAGATAATCTACTGCACATTAGTCTCGGAGCAGGAAAGGCCTCATGTTTCAGGAAGGAACTACACCCATGATATGAAGCAGTACAAATTGGGAAAAGCTGGTAGGTGTATTTCTCCAGGGTTCTATTAAATACAGAAAACTACACTGCAATAAAGCTTCCTTCAAAGGCTTTAGCAGAGAAGAATTATCGGCAAAATATACCAAAACAGAGCAAAGGCAACCCTTTCCATTATCTTTACCAAAGTCACTTTTCAGGTGATATTGCTATGTTCTGAGTTTATAAGCATACAAATACATCACACTCAAAGTATACTAACATCGAAAGGTTTTCCTGTCTCAGCTAGGACTAAAACGGCGTATGGAGTTTGGAAACCTGAAACCCTTATTTCAGGAAAATAATATACATAAGAATTCTTCAATTATCTTTGGGGTACCGAAACACAAAAGAACTTCAAGTGTTCTTGTGGCGTGCTTTGCAAATGGCTCCATTGATTATTGGAAGTTCATAAACAGGATGTCAATTCAAAGCCACAAGGCGGCATTTAGCCCATCATGTGTCATTTTGCTCTTTTCTCACAGCACAGGCAATGGTTTCATATTGATCTGAGTTAATGTGTTTCAGCAAAATGAACTCTAACTGTCCCATTTGTGGAGTGTGGTTCCAACTCAGGCATGCAGAAAACAACACAATCATAATATACCCATCAGGAGATCATTTAAAATACATTCTCCAACCCCTGCTCCCGTTTTGTAATTGATCCCTCTCTTGTTTTTGGGTGGTGGGGGGCACAATCAATCAATGATGGAGCGGGTGCAAACTATGTGCTTCTGTAATCCTTAGGTCTGCCTGGAGAAAAGAAGTATTAGGATTGAAAAAAGTATGGCTCCAGAGTTAATTGCCAGCATACTCTTTAGGATAAGGTGAAACACTCCCCAGGGGTCCAAGCACAAGGCTTCTTCTAAAGTATTTTGCAAAATCGTGCATTCCATTCAATTCCATTCTAGGGGCTTATTTTATGGAAGGTATTTACTAGGGATGTGTGCCAGCCAAAATATTTAACTTGTATCTCTGGCCAAGGGAAGCCAACTCACCTGTTTTGAATCCGCTCTATGGCTTGCATCTACTGTTAGTTCTATGCAGAACATACCCACTGAAATTAATGGGCATGACATAACTGAAGTCTGCTAATACCCACGGGTCTCCTCTGAGTAGATTTCAGTGGGCTACAACCCCATGTGTTTCCGAGTCAACTTGTTATTCAGGTCTGAAGCACTGTTCCTTCCCCCTCACTGATTACAATGGGGAATCTTAAAACAGCTGCATTTCCCCCCCTTATTTTTGCAGAAGTGGACAAAATTTGCAGATAAAGGCGCTCCTCCAGGGTGGATTAAGCCTGCCAAATTGCAGTTTCACCAAAGGATTTTGTGCAGCAAGCTTTTAAGGTGTTTTTTTTTTTAAAGTCTTTTAAATTTTCTGTCAGAATTCAATATAATGGTTCTCCCTTCTCAGGGGATAAAGCCTTTCAGAATAATAGGTACAATGGTTTTCCCAAAAGGACAACTTTTTTTAAATGCAGTGATCACTTTTTTTAAAAAAAGGCAAAATGCAGCATTTGGGGGGGGGGGGTGCCTGTGCTTACAGAATGACTTGGGGCTTCCTTGATCTAACTTCAGATGCCTTGTAAATGGTGTAATATGACTAATCTCCCTTGAAGCATTCCTGCTTGCCTCCTACTTTGGGCTGAACACAGTGTCAATGCACACCGAGTGGAAAGCCATGAATGTTTCAGCAACCACCACACCCCATAATATGCATGGGGTGAAAAACCTGAAGTCCCTAGTAAGGATGCAGTGTAGTTCCAAGAAAAATTGGAGGACAATGACCCCCTCTGGACTCTCATTTGTGGCTGCACAGGGCAAAGTCGCACTATACACTTCTATTCCTCAGACAAAACTATATTCTAAGGGTAAAATTCTGCTTTGGAATGCAAATTAAATCAACTACTATATAAAAATCTTACTGGGGCACAACAAATACTGTGGTCTAAATCCAATATTTTACTACATCTGTTAGACCGGTGAAAATCAAAACAACAAAAACCCAACTGTCACAACTGAAAAAAATTAAAAACAAGAATACAACAAAACAAAAAAAAATGCAAAGGCAAATTAGAATAACAAACCATTTTACTAAAATGGAAGATTTACAGAAGCTTTTCTAGACAAGCCATACGAAAAGGTCACAAGCTTGTCAAGTATAAATTATGATAGGAGATGGTTACATTAATTAAATCTAGCTTGAAAATGACTTTCTGGATCCCTTAGTACTGCATTTCAATGCTCACTGGTTTTTAAAACAACATATAATGAACTTTTTTCATAAAAATATTTCCGATCTCTCCTTCCAAAGGCACACAGGCCATTTCAAAAACTAGAACACAAAGCTGAACCACATATCTGTGGAAAGATTGATTAGATTGCTTTGGAGTAAGCAGGTGGCAGACTACATTCTCCTTTGTTTAATATCTCTCAACTACCATGTGATTTCATTAGTATAAAGCAAAACTGCATTCTCTTTTCACTTTTTCAAGTGCTGCTGCTTTATTTCAAAGATTAATAAAGCTGTGATCTCTCTAACAAACAAGAATAGTTTTGTTTTAGGATTACAATAAAGATTTATTGGCCACTGAGGTCAGCCACTGCAATCAATAAATCTTGAAACTGACTGAAAACTAAAATCAATGTGCATTTTATAAGAGGCATAAATTTGAGAGAGCATTCTTTCAGAAAACACAAGGAGCAAAATAAGAGATAAATGACTAAAAACTCAATTGTAGGAAGAAGTAGTACTACACCAACAGCTCCTAAAATATCAGCACCAGAATTTACTTGATGCTGGTTAAAGGAGCAATAGCACAGCCCACTGTGTTGCTTTGACTAAATGAGACATTATTGTAACAGTCGCTCTCGTGACATTTATTGCATCTGGATTCAATGGAGCTTGAACTGGATTACAGAGTTAACTGAACGCTTCAGGGTATTTCACGTGGTGATCAATAGCATGATATGTATAATATTTCAACATATTTGGTAAGCATTTTGGGAAGTGTATCTAAATATGTCAGTCTTCCTACCTACAGTATGTTAGTTCTAGGAGTACCGTATTTTTTACCCTATAGGGCGCACCGGCCCATAGGGCGCACCTAGTTTTTTGGGGGGGAAGTAAAGAAATATTTTTTTATTAACCCCCCGAGGCGCGGGGCTGGGGCGGGGGAAGCCCGAGCTTCCCCCGACCCCAGCCCCCAGAACAGGCTGCTATCCGCAAGCCTTGGGAGCCCGGCGGGAACTCCCGCCGGGCTCCCAAGGCTTGCAGATAGATTCCTGAAGCCTGGAGAGCAAGAGGAGTCAATGTGCACCGGCCGCGCGCACCTTTCACTCTCCAGGCTTCAGCGAAAGCCTGCATTCGCCCCATAGGACGCACACACATTTCCCCTTCAAGTTGGAGGGGGAAAAGTGTGTCCTATAGGGCGAAAAATATGGTAATTTGCTTTTCTTCCCCCTGCAGTACATGGCAAGTTGTTGACTGCGTGGAGAATGAACATTAAAATCTGCTCCAACCTTTCCTTCCATCTTTTCGTAGTGATTGGTTACTGATGGCATCTAGCAGGGTTTGGGAACCTCAGGCATGTGGGCCAAATGTAGCCATCCTCTATCTTCTCTCTATCTGACCCTTTGGGCTCTTCCCAGGACACACCAGACCTGCTTTGCAAGTGTCTTTTCTTGACCCGATTGTATAACTGAATTTGATAATTTGCTTGCCTAGGTAGAAGGTGCATTGCAGGGGCTGGGACTAAATGACCCTTTGGGTTCCTTCCAACTCTGCAGTTCTATGATTTTATATATAGAGTGTGTCTACAGCTAGCTTACTGTACACCAAGACAGTCTCAACCCCCCCCCCCCCAGTCTGCACAGAAAGATAAGTAAAGATCCAGTTCACAACTCCAGAGAAATCTGGTTGCCTGAAGATCAGTGAAATGGCCATCACGCTTGACATGCAAATTAGGGGTAGGATATATCTCCATGAGGGGCAATCATTTCATTCTGCCTTCTTACAAGTGTGATGGCTGGTCAGTTTGTCTCGATCACCTGTACATCTGATGGCAGGAAGAATTTGTTCTATTAGGTAAGTTTCTTCCATCTTAGTGGGCACTGGGAAGCGGAAGGAATCAGTGCTGCCAACAGGGCAATGAGTTAATATTTGCCAATGGATTGCAAGGCAAACACCTTCGGAAAAAACAATAACTGAACCAACACCCTGGTTTAGTTTTTGTAGTTTTCCAACTTTTTTCATAGTAGAGGTAGTTGGAAAGATTGGGGGAGGGGGGAACAGAGGGAGGTTGCATATGTATGGAAGAGTGTAATAAGTTATTTCCTCTCCAGAAATCCCTAGGGGGAAAGGGTGGCGTTTCCTTGTTTTATGCAAGGTGCTTCTAATTGCTTTTAATAGCACAATGCAGTCTCTTTTCATCTCAAATGGCCTGTGATGTCAAGAAGAAGAGAAGAAGAAGAGTTTGGATTTGATATCCCGCTTTATCACTACCCTAAGGAGTCTCAAAGCGGCTAACATTCCCCTTTCCCTTCCTCCCCTACAACAAACATTCTGTGAGGTGAGTGAGGCTGAGAGACTTCAGAGAAGTGTGACTGGCCCAAGGTCACCCAGCAGCTGCATGTGGAGGAGCGGGGAATCGAACTTGGTTCACCAGATTACGAGTCCACCGCTCTTAACCACTACACCATGCTGGCTCCCAAATGTTAAATGTGCATATATGGAATGATATCCAGTGCTGCACAAGCAATTTCCCCTTTCTTCTCTCATCTCCCCATCCCTCAGCCACCCCAAATCTGATCAAGAGTCCTTCCCCAACACTTTGGAGCAGATATGGGGGGAACATGGGGGGCTGAAGGGGGAAGAGATTTTTGCAAAAGCAAAAATATGCTGTAGTGGACAGGCACATTTGCATATCACCCATGAGATTTAGAGAAAGAGGGGAGTTGTTTACAAACAGAGAAGATAATCACAAAATGTGATTAATTACTAAGGCAAGGGTAGGTCTCTATAGCTTTTAGTTTTAAAATGGTCCTATTCTCATATAGTTTTTCTCTGGGTTCCTGGATATATGAACCAATGGTATAAGTATATACATATATCACCATCATAAGAGAAGTAAAAAGAGTGTAGTAATTCAAGTGATTTTGCGTTTCTGAAAGGGAGAGATGGACACCAATTTATCAGCCTAGAAGTTCAAGTTTATCATCCTGTAAATAAGTGCCACAAGAGTTACTGACTTGTAAAATCTTTTGCTTGCCCTCCTGTCCCATATTTATGCATGCTATCCAAGTGTGGCTTAAAAGGAAATGGTCTTTTCCTGGGCATCTGGAAGCAATGGGTCTTTGTTACAGGTGAACAGGTGAGTTGCTGTTTACAGCCTGTTTGATACCTTAGGTTACAATCAATTGTTCGTGGTTAAAGAAAAATAGTTTCTATCCAAGAGTGGAGCTTTAATATCAACATAGTTACACAAATATATTGCATACATTCAATGAGATGTATTCTGCATATAAATTGCAATGGTTGGTGACTGATGCAAAAAATAAAATAAAAAATTCTCTCTTTTATTTTAAGGTAAACTGAAATTTCCTTGCATTGGTCATCACAATAAGAGCACAACTATAGAGATAAAATCACTGAATTATAAACCATACACATCTATCTATGAAGCTTTTAGTTATTTTATTGATTTATTGATTGTAGTTTTATTTTTTATTATTTTCTTTCTTTTCTTTTGCTTTTCTGTGCAACTGTGGGAAGCCATGAGGAAAACAATGGAAAAGCAGCACATAAGTAAATAAATAAGTAAATAAATAAACACATTTATTTACAACACATTTTTAACCTTACTATATGTCAAGGGGGTTCCTAGTAGGCCAAATATAAGGGCAGCTGGGAAGGAAAGCCAATTACTTTCATACAAATGGGACTTTATTTCAAGGGGATTTCATTGTGGAAATCCTCTGCTAAGCAAGTTTCGTGCCCCTAATTACAACAGAATTCAAAGAGCCATGGTAACACACAGCATGTGCTGGAAATCTGAATAGAAATCTTTTTGCACTTCACTGGACACGGAGAATGTATATTTGATTAGAACCAAACTTCTCAGGAAGCCATTGTCTCCACAATTACATTTGCTACTTGACCAAAAAAACCCAAAAGCCCCAGACAGAACACATTTTATGAAGACACGTTTTATGGAATTATACATCTATGGTCAATTCTTTGGAATCTTTCTTTCTTTTTTAAAAAACCCTGCCAGTTAACACAACCCACAGGGAACATCTTCTGAGAGGTTGCATTTGCACAACTTCCATCCAGTAAGGCTTGCCTAAGTTTCCAGAAACCTGCAGTTAGTATGTGAAAGTGAGTACCTCATGTCCATAGCTCCTGATCACATGCCCACTTTCAGCTTTGCTCATTCTTTGGACAGGAATTATTTCCCTCTGTTGTCTTTGTCACCCATTTTCGCCCCTACAGCTTCAATCTGCCGATTCTCTATGCCAGTTTTGCTTCTCTGAATAATCCTCTCAGAATCGCTCCATAAGCCTTCTGCTCTTTCCCTCATTTCTCAGGACCTTTCACACACCAAACCTAATTTCCCAATAGCCGGGGGGCTTCCTTAGCCTGTCATTGCCTAAATCTCTTAAGAGTCCCAATCCCATGCTCATTGCTCTGTTCTTTCATTTCTAAGCAGCTCAAGCCAGTGGCAACAAGTCCCTGCTTCTTTGGCTCAGCCAATCACAGCCAGAGGCTTCACCATCATCACTACCAACACTCTTATTAAATTACTCTAAAGACTGTCTCATTTTAGTCCAAGCAATATGGCCCTATGTTTATAGAATTATACTCTGCTTCTGGGGCACAACCAAAGCTTTGTATATTCTCTCTGCAACTCAGGACATAAGAGGCGCCTGCAGGATCAGGCCCATCTGGTGCAGCACCCTGTTCTCATGGTACCTGTGCAGATGTCTGTGGGAAGCCTGCACACAAGTACAACATTTGCCTGCTTGCAGATCGCAGAAACTGGCATTTAGAGGTATGATGCCTCTGAGAGTGCAGGTAGGACATAGTCATTGTGGCTAGTAGCCACCGATAGCCTCTGCCCCCCCCCCCCCAAAAAAATTTGGTGGCCATCACTGTCTCCTGTGTGAGTGAGTTCTATAGTTTAGCTATGTGCTGTGTGAACGAGGAAAGTAGTTAGATTTTTGAGTATACCAGGATTTCTGTGAGGGAAGGAAACGGTCTGGCTCCAACCACAGCATAGGCTCAATATCCTTAAAATCAACAGCCATTGCAACTCATATGACAGGATTTAAATCAGTGGCATTACCTTCGAGGGGAGTAGTGAGGATATGGAATGACGATCAGCTGGGAGTTTGGGATGATGGCTGTCCATTCCTGTTTCCTTATAGACTGGAAGAGGAAAAAAATGAAACCACTCAGTGAATGTCTTGCGAGCTCATTTCATTCTTAATTCTACTGTGTAGTCAAAGCAAAATCTCAACGTTCTCATTATCTTAGAAAACTGGCTGGAATGACATTTCCAAAAGACTGTTTGGTTCCTTCCCTCTTTCAAAGACAAAACAATTTTGACCTGATACATTTTCATGACTTAAGAGTAAATACTGCCACTTCAGTATGTATGTGCACGTATGTATCAAGGGATAATAATGCTAGAAGGAACCCTGCCTTTTGCTGTCATAAATAAAATTAAGTAAACGGTGGATCAGGCAGCCTGGGATAGACCCTGTCTGATCAGGATTCACAACTGTATTAAAGCCCTGTGGGTGGAGGCCAAAATAGATGTAAACCCACGCCCTTTGGGTCCCAATCAGGCTTAGGTACAACCATAATGTTAAAGGTATTCCAGGTTGAGAATGCCTTTCCAAGGTCTCAAAGGACTTTAAACAACAAAAATGCCCATGCTGCAGGGAAAAGGTTGACTGGGATTCCACTGGGCCTGTTTACCTGGTCATTTTATCTTGTAGGTCAGCCATGGAAACCACAATTCTCTGGCTGAAGCCCACTTCAACGCATTCTCACCATCCCACCCTTTTAAGAAGAAGCCAACATGATATTGAGCAAGATATGAAACCAAATGCACATTGATATCAATACAATTATATGTGAAATGGGGTCCCAACATACCTTTTCACCTAATGGGCGAGGAATGCCCACATACAAGTGATCAAGAAAATTGGCGCTGCGTCCCAAGCCTAGCACATTATATGGGAGCTGGAGGGCAAAATGTGCTGATTGACTCAGTTGTCCCGCTGGAATGCAATTGAAAAGATGACACAATGAATACATTGCTTAAGGCCTTCTAAGCAAAATATTTTTTGGTTTAGAGTGATAGGATTAGGTGCTCTTCATCCATATTTGAGCCCTAAAATCCATTAATACCTTTTAACAGCAGAAACATTTAGCACTGATATAATACTTTGGAGAGTTCCAAGCACCTCACATACATTACCTTGTAGATAGATCTGGGAATCAGGAAGCTGCCTGTTGTTGAGTCAGACCATTGGTCTATATGGTTCACTACTGTGAACAGTGACTAGCAGTGTATTGGCAGATTGAGAGTATATGGGTAAAATTGTAGGAGAGGGAAACAACATTGACCGCATACTGTGCATGTCTGCTATAGATCTCCAAATCAGACTGACTTGGATGATGCTTTCCTAGAGCAGAAACCAAACCTTATGATGAATGGTTGATGGAACTGGGTATATTTAGCCTGGTAAAGAGGAGACTGAGTGGAGATATGATAGCCATCTTCAAATATCTAAAGAGCTGTCACATGGAGGATGGAGCAAGCTTGCTTCCTCCTGCTTCAGAGGCTAATGGATTCAAGGGAGATTAAGTATCAGGAAGAACTTCCTGATGGCAAGAGCTGTTTGAAAGTGGACACCCAGAAGAGATGGTAGACTCTCCCACCTTGTATGTTTTTTAAGCAGAGGTTGAATGGCAATCTGCTATGTATGATCTAGTTGAGATTCCTTCATTGCAGAAGGTTGGACTAGATGACCCTCAGCCCTTCCAACTTTACCATTCTATGATTCTAGGGTATCTGAAGGACTGTATTCTTCTGTACAAACCTACCTGGGCTCTGAGATCTTCAGGGGAGGAGACCCTTCTCTCAGTCCCACCACACTCACAGACATGCTTGGTGAGAATGCGGAAGAGGGACTTCTTGGTGGCTGCCCCCAGACTTTGGAACTCCCTTCCTAGAAGGGCTAGACTGGCTCTCCCCTTTTGTCCTTCCACTGGCAGGTGAAGATCTTTTTTATTCCAGCAGGATTTGGAAACTGACTGCTTTTAAGGAAAGGGCTTTTAATAGTGTGCTGCACTTTTTTCCATTCTTTTTATTCTAGATGTTGTTGTTTTTTACATAGTTTGAACTCCATAGATAGTTTAATTACTTTTTAACCATAACTTTTTATATGTTTTTAGCTATGTTCTATTGGTATTTGTTTTAATTTTTGTGAGCCCGTTTGAGTCTTGGCTCTGGCTAAAAGGTGGGATATAAATAATAGTAACTGCCATCAACCAATGACCACCTGGGGTTGAAGTCCAACAAAATCAGGAGAGCTACAGGTTGCCCACTGCACCCACCTCTGGCGCTTAGTCCTTAACTTTGTTTATAAAATAAATCTGGAGGCATGTTTGTGATGAATATACCACCTTGACCCATCATTTCATTTTGCTATGGTTATAATGATGGCATTCTTTCTATGTTTTGTGTGCTCCAAGTCGTGCTCCAGCATTTAAATCAAGGGCCTTAAATGAAGCAGTAAGATACAGGAGATGTAAATTACAATACAATAAATCACACAGCTTTTGTGATAGATGGGAGCTTGAAGGCAGAGTTTTGTCACTGCAATTAGGCATGACTTATCACACCTTAATGCACCCTCTGCACTCCTTTCCTTAGTCAAAACCATCTTTGTATTCCTGTGAGGCAAGACACGCTTTTGGACAGATAAGGAGGGAGCACATGTAACGGTAAAGTGGAATTGTCAGAACTTTTCACACATCTAATGGTTGACTTTCTGATCTTCCGGTGCTTAAAAGCTGCTGAGAATTTCCACTTTATTTTCAGGATGAACTAGAATAATGGTTCTCCTCTTCATCTTGGTCTGCAGCAGCAAACTTACTCAGCACAAAACTGTACACGTAACATGTTTGTATCCAATATTAGTCCTATTCAGAGCAGATCTATTTGAAAACGATGGCTCTGACTAATTAATTTCAGTGTGCCTACCATGAGTTCCAAGTATTACAGTACTATTACTGCACTCGGTGACACTATTCACATGAATGAAACCATGTGGTTGTTCCTTGATAATAATAATAATAATAATAATAATAATAATAATAATAATAATTTATTTGTACCCTGCCCATCTGGCTGGGCTTCCCCAGCCACTCTGGGCGGCTTCCAACAAAGATTAAAAATACATTAAAATGTCACACATTAAAAACTTCCCTGAACAGGGCTGTTTTTAATTAAAAACTTCCCCGAACAGGGCTGATGGTTTAACTTAAAGGGTAAGTTTATTTTCACATAAAACAGGCTTATATACAATAGCAGCCACTATAATTTCTATATGATGGTTCTAAGGAGTGTCACTGACAAAGCAAAAATTGCATGCATAACAATCCCTGTTTTGGCTCTACAACTTCCCCAAGTGATTATGGAGAGACCACCTCTGCATCATGCCAGCAGCATTTTCACTTTCCATTGCCTCTAGGCCATTTATATTTGAATGAAACTCACACTGTAATATCTAAATATTCAACTCTCATATGCAGAACTATGTAAACATATTTCTTGAGAATAGAGTCAGCAGTAGTGAGCTGCCTGCTTGGAATGTATGTCTTCCTTCACTGTGTTGATCTGGGGATTAGGACTGATTGACAGAGTTGACAATTTAGGCAAGTGTCGAAAGGAACAAGGGGCAATGAAGTTTGCCATCTTTAATTCATATTCTGAGACTTTGTTTCGTATCCTAGCATGGCCGTGTGCCCAGTTTTATTGACTTCAGATACTTCTGCCAGGTGAAAATTGCAATTATACCCACCACACTGACAATGAAACATTACTTCAACAAAAGAGAACAGTGTTACCAAGTGCTTGAAGAGGGAGTCTTACTGTAGCAGCAACAACAACAACAACAACAGGAGTTTAAGCCTCAATTGTTGATGAAAGTGTTACAAAAAAGAACTGGGAAATGTAAAACACTCACAGATCCAAGGAACTCACAGATCTCACTTAAACTCGTATGGTTTGAGCACAGTGCACGGGAGCAGCAGAGATCATGTCACTTGTCATGACTTGTCAGGGGAACATAGAATTTTCTGCCTTATGCCAGGTCAAATTATCTGTCCATCCAATGGTGGCTGGTGCCCACTGGGGCTGGTAGGGTGAAAGGCAGGGAGCCTAAATTCTAAGTGGAGCCAGATCCAATGACAGGCAGAGCCAACTGACTCTAGTTTTGCCCCCACCTTGCTCCCCACTGCCAAGCTCTACAAGGGCAACACTGGGACTAAGGAGAAGGAAGCTGACAGGCAATGACACCCTCTTGACAGGATGTAAGTAAGAGGGCAGGCCAAGGCTGATGGGGCCGTGCCCCATTTGCCCTATTGGACCAGCCTCCCCTGCATACAAATTGTCCACATAAGCAGCAGTTTGGGGATGGAGATCTTTCCTATCTGTTACTTTTTCCTTTTAATGGGAGATGCCGGACATTGAAATTGAGACCTTTGACCGAGCGATGGTCAGTCCACAAGGGCTTTTCCCACCACCTGCTATTCCACGTTCACTGGTACAACAGCTCATTCTTAACTCCTCGAAGAAGCAGTACAATGTTTAGCTAGGGAAGATGGGGGAATCTTAGCAATAATAGGAATTTCAATCAAAAGCATTCAGTGCACAATAGACGCATCAAACAATGCCGAAATATCTGAAATTGCCACCGGAACATGAGCAGTGAATCTTGGGTATAGGCAGCAGAATAAAGGCATCCCACGGAGTCATTCCGGTTTCTTAATATGATTTTCTGACATTCAGAATGATTAAGCAAATGCAGTGGCAGAACAAAATCAATAATATTGACCACAGTACTAGGAGGTAAACGTTAGGACAAAAATGTGAATTTTAAAGACACTGGAGTGCATTTTAACTGTGATGTTTCCCTCTTGGATCTGAACTATGGGAAAAGCAAGAGCCACAGACTTTCGGGTATGAGAAATAATTTGGAAGGCTCAGGATCCTGTATTGGGGAAGGTAAGGCAGGTCACCTGGTCTCTAACTGGATCTCCATCTCTTTTCCCCTTCAGATTTCTATAGCTCACCCAAACTGTGGAGCAGGACTCATGTGTGGAGGTTTGGGGGATGCATGTTAGACTAGGTTATTCATCGTGGGGTAAACAAACGCAAACATGAATGGGAGAAGGTGGACACAGAAATATGGCCTGATACTAGGGTGCCACCTATGCAATAAAGACTACTAATTTACATTTCTATTAGAGGATTCAAATTCAGATGTTAGAAGAAACTCTAGTTTCAATTTACAGCCCACCACACATTTCGTACCTTTAGATTAGGAAAGAAATCAGTTGTTCCTTGCTCTATTTAATATGTGAACTTCTTGGGTTTTAGTGGCTGTAAATAGGAGTAATTTGTTTAGAATGACAAGCCTCTGTCACTGAAAAATATGCATGCAGGAACAGCCAGCAACTGAGGCAAATTCTACAAAATAAACAAATGGAGCAACTCAAGGAAAGCACTAATGTACTGAGCGCTTATCAATTTCTTTGTGCTGCCAAGTCATTCATAGTTTGCTTGTCAAAAAGCTGAAGGATAAACTAAGATCATGTTCTAAACTAAGATCATGTTCAATTCTCCACTGGACACTACTTCTGCAGGCCTCCTCTTCTTTACAGAAATCCATCCCCTCATTTTCAAGCGTTGTATACCAGGCAGAGAGAAAGGACCCGTGGCCTCAAATGCAGCAAAAATTCATAGTAAATACTAGCAATTCACAGGTATGATAATAGCCAGCATTTCAGAACTGCTGCTCTTAGCACCATTTTGTTCCTTTCTTTTCTCTGTTCTAGAAGCCCCAAGTTGCAGGTGGCTCAAGCCCCACACAGACTGCACTGCCGAGATGCCTAATTCACCTCAGTGTTTTTGTTGACTTGATGATGAACCTGACAGGTGACACAAATGGGGAAGACTGATTTCCATGCTATATTTTAAACTGATTTTTAAATACGGCGGCTTGACTTCCTTCTGTCATTAAGAAACACGCTGAGTTACTTGACCAGGCAAACTGCTCATTTACCAGAGTTCTTTCCGACAAACACCCAATTCTTTCACAGGGGAGTTCCTTCACTCATACATGTCCCACCATACATAAGTGATGCAGAAAGGTTGCTACATACAATTCAAGCGAAGAATGACAGAAAAACAAACAAACAAACATGGCTGGACATCCAAACGGTGGTGTTATTGTTTGGAAAGAGGTGCGGATGAAGAATCAGGAAACGGTAATGCTTGAGAAAACCAATACATAAAAACCCAAGAAGAAACTGCTGGATCAGGCCAATGTCCCATCTAGTCCAGCAGCCTGTTTTCACAGTGGCCAACCAGATGCCCATAGGAAGCCCTCAAGGAGGATCTGAGCACAAGAGCCCTCTCCCCTCCTGTGGTTTCCATCAACTGGTATTCAGAAGCATTGCTGCCTCCAACTGTGGAGGCAGATCATAGATAATTAGTCACTGATAGCCCACTCCAGCCAATGAGAAATCATTTGCAACTTCTCTCCTTTGTTATTACCTTCTCTAGTCAAATATCCAAAAACCTGACTGGTCTAAAATAAAAGAGCAAGTTGCACAGAGGTTGGAATGCACTGAACAGCCACCCTTGTTCAAGGCCTAGGCTCAGCCAAGGGAAAGAAAATGCCTCTCATCTCCCCAGCACATTCAAATGAGCTCTTCCACCATGTTCTGCGATTTGCTTCTGCTCCACCACCTCCCACAGAGGTCACTGGAGTGGGCTGCCAAATATGCCAGGCTGGCTCTCATTGTTATGCAGATCGGAACGGCTGTGATTATGAAAAGGAAAACAGCTGTGCAAATTTTCACTTCCCCCTTTCAAGTCCCACAGTTCTGGCACTGTTGATCAAAGTAAAGTCACAGGTGTAAAAATTCTCTAATTTATTGAGAAAACTGCAAACAAAAACAAGAGAGACCCTGGTTTATTTTATTTTAAAAGAAAATAGCAGGTTCAGGCATACTAAGGAAAGAAAGCTAAGAGCGACTCAGTACCTTTGCAAAGATACCTGGAAAGGTGATTCCCTCTGACAAGGGCGCAGGACCTGGGGCCACTGTGGTAATTACTTAAACTTACAAAGCCAAAGGCAAATGGAAGCAAGTGAGTTTGTGAGATGGGCTGACTGGAAGAGGAAACAAGAGGAAGATGTCAGGAAGAGGAAAAGTTTTGAAATTGGACCTTTAAGCTTGAACGTTGTATACTGTGGCTGAACCAGCTTTCTTCTGCATCCCTTTTAGAGGAATGATTTTTTTATT
Organism: Podarcis pityusensis; assembly: GCF_964106645.2. Lineage (NCBI taxonomy): Eukaryota > Metazoa > Chordata > Lepidosauria > Squamata > Lacertidae > Podarcis > Podarcis pityusensis. The sequence continues at coordinate 58,544,525 of NC_138033.1, read as the reverse complement.
AGAAGAAAAAAATGGAGGAGAGAAGCCAGTCTCATCCCCCTCTCTCTTTTTTTGTACCTCCATCTTCTGATGGTAGTACAAGGCTCCATTTTTCTTCTACAGAGGCACTCCTCCTTGAAAGGGGATGCAACTTGTTTCTTTTTTCAGTCTTGAGTCTGCAGACTCATCATGTTATGCTTTCTTCACTCCCCCTCACTTTGGCCTTGCAACCTTCATCCTACTCTCTTTTCCGATTTACGAACATTCGCTGCTTTCCCAGTCAAGTATCCCTCCCTCCCCTGGCTGACAGTTGTCACTCCCCCCCCATCTCTCTAGCTTCGCCTTCCAGTATTAGCTTGTTATCCCTTCCACCCACCTACTATTCTCAAAACTCCATCACTATTCGCTTCCTAGAACTCCTCACACTTGGCAGCAGTTCGTAATAGAGATGCCATATTAATTCAAGCAAAAGTGCACATGGTTAAGATTATGCCTTTTATTTAATCAAGGGATGCTGGCACAACTACAAGCTTTTTTACGTTGGAAAGTATTATTCTTGCCTGAAAAATGTATTCCGGAGGTAGGAAACCTCAGGCCAAGGGGCCAAAAGCACCCCGCCAGGCCTTTCTCTCTGGTCCTTTCCCAAGGCCACACAGCCTCCCCAAGCTTGCTTCACACCCTTGTTGAGAGTTTTTGGCAGGGGTAGGCAACCTAAGGCCCGGGGGCCATTGCGGCCCAATCGCCTTCTCAATCCGGCCCGCAGACGGTCTGGGAATCAGCGTGTTTTTAGTGTTTTTACATGAGTAGAATGTGTCCTTTTATTTAAAATGCATCTCTGGGTTATTTGTGAGGCATAGGAATTCGTTCATTCCCCCCCCCCCCCAAATATAGTCTGGCCTACCACATGGTCTGAGGGACTGTGGACCAGCCCACGGCTGAAAAAGGTTGCTGACCCCTGCAGTGTAATGTGTCCTTGAAGTCAGTTAATGACTCTTGCTTTCCTAGATAGAGGAGAGACAGGGAGAGGTGTGTGTGAGAGTGTGTGTGTGTGCAGAAGTCAGCCAGAGTGGTGTAGCAGTGGTTCTCAAAGGTTGTGGTACGCCACACTGGTGTGGGGGGACAGGATGGCGAATGTGCCAGGAAGATTCAAGGACAATCAAAGAAATATTTAAACATTTCAGCTCAGCACAGCAGAGCTTTCGAAATTGTGTGTCACGACACGTTAGTGTGTCAGCTGCAGTATGTAGGTATGTTGTGCGAACGCTCCCCGTGCTTCTCTCAGGGCAGGAAAGGGGTTAGTTTCAACCTCTGGTTTGCTAGTAAAACTGAATTACTGTGTTGCGAAATGATGCATGTCTAAAAAGTGTGTCACCAACATGGAAAGTTTGGAAAGCTCTGCACTACTGTATCTTTTTTTTTGGGGGGGGGGGATATACAACCAGAAAGAGTATCCACACCTCTCTTCAAGAGAACTGGCTATTCTTCTACAGTTTTCCATGGAATATTGTTGCGAACAGGGATTTTCAACGCTGAGAAATACGAAAGATCAGAAAAGAGAAAGACTTATTTGCGGTGATGGCGAGATTAGAGTTTGTTTGTCTCAAGTTATACTTAATATAAATGAGATTACCCAGTAAAAGCAAGCTCACACCTCTCATTGAGTTTGTAGTTAAGGTATATATGTAAGAGGCTTGTTTATAATTATATTTTGGGAACGATTCAAGCTCCTATGGAGCTGCATTGTTTTATATTTTCTGGATGTCCCCCGATTGTATGATAAAATAGTTGTGTTCTATGTTACAAATCAACCACTGCTAGGAATACAGTGGTACCCCGGGTTACATATGCTTCAGGTTACATATGCTTCAGGTTACAGACTTTGCTAACCCATAAATAGTACCTCGGTTTAAGAACTTTGCTTCAGGATGAGAACAGAAATCACGTGGCGGCCGCGCAGCAGCAGTGGGAGGCCCCATTAGCTAAAGTGGTGCTTCCTTCAGGTTAAGAACAGTTTCAGGTTAAGAACGGACCTCCGGAACAAATTAAGTACGTAACCAGAGGTACCACTGTAGTTTCTTTTTCTTTCCCAACGCATTTCTTACAAATAAAAAATTTGGTGTGGTGCAAGCAAATTTTTATTCTGATAGAATAAGAACAAAAGGTTTGAGGCCCACTGGGTTCCGGTGTTGGACTAGGACCTGGGAGACCAAAGTTCAAATCCCCACACAGCCATGAAACTTTCTGGGTGACCATGGGCCACTCACAAGCTAACCTACACCACTGGGTTGCTGTGAGGACAAAATGGGGAGGAAGAGAACCATGCACACCACCTTGGCCTCCTTGGAGGAAAAAGGTGGGATATAAACACAATAAATAAATAATAGTAAAAACTAGCCTACTGTACAAAGGTAAAATTCACATTCAGTGCTCCGCCCACTTTTTCCTCTGGTCATGCTCACCGCTGGTTTATGCCCCCCCCCCCACCGGGAATGTGCGACTTTGGGTTGAAAAAGATACCCACCCTTGATGCATTCTACGCAGCCATTTTGGACACTGTCTGAAACTGGATCCCTGGCCCTAGGGCATGTTCTCCCTTCCCTTTTCTAGGGAACATTCTGCCTCCTGTAAGCATTCCTTTCAAGCGCTGCCTCTCAAGTACAAAAGAGAGGGGACTCCCTAATGAGAATCAGCCTTCTGCTCTATGAAATGATTGTATCTTACATGCTGCTGAAAACGTATTTATCATAACTATATTGGTAAAACTGCTGCAAACAACTTGTACGCAGCTCGCACTATTACTGCAGATCATAAGTTCAAGGACCTAGAACGGCGCTAAATAATCATGGCATTACTAAACTGTGTAAGCCCAGAAGGGCTAACGAAGATGCTGGCTCAGCAGAAGGTGAAAGGCCAGACTGCCAAGGAGGGTTAAAAATTGCCAGCAAAGAACAAAAACTCCGTGATAAGGCATTGGTTGCGGAATCGAGTTTGAATCTGGACATAAAGAGCAATGAATCAAGAAGAAAAATGATCCCAGAGCTAAGGACAGAGATATGCTCTTGCGGCCCTTTCATGCTTGTCGGACAGAGCCACGGGGTTAATATGTTACAGAATTTAACAGTGATTAGTCATGTCTCTCTGAAACATTATAGACACAGCTTCCTAACTAGTTAGGAAAAGAAAGTCTGAAAAGAATTCTCTTAATAGTACAGGAAAACTGCAGCCAAAAATATAGTTTAGGAAACCTAATAATAATAATAATAATAATAATAATAATAATAATAATTCAAATCTTTTTCAGGTTTCTTTGCTGGTCCCCTGCTATTCAAGCACAAATGGGAGAATTCTGGCAATAGAGGAGAATGACAGATGCTTATAGAAGCTGCTCATTGTAGTCTTCTGTAATCGGAATTAAGCAGCACAGTCCTTGGGGCGGTGGAATTTTATTCGACAGCAATTCGTTCTGCAAAGCGCTTTGAATGCGGTGATATCACAGTATAGGCCGGAGGTCTAAAAGCTTGAATGGCAGCCCTGATGCCACAATAACACTGTGCAGGTGCCACAGGGCTCGTTTGTTGTTCTGCCTGTTGTTGTTTAAACTAGCAGAGTTACGTTTACTTTGGAATTTGTCCCGGATGATGGTATGCCTTCCTTGCTCACGGGAGCATCTGAATGAATCTTGGTTCTACAAATAATTGATTTCCCTCAAATATTTAGTTTGACACTTAGGAAGTCTTTCTCAAAATGCAAGAAGCTCTGTTTAAAAGCTGAAACCCTGCCTAATCCCCCTTCATTTCAGAAAATAAATCAAGTTTCAGCTGGGTGATTGATACTTGAAGGTGATAATTTCTAGCCAAACAGAACCAAAACATAAGTGAGCGCTGATCTTCAGAGAGAGGGCTTAAATTACAAAAACTTTAAAAAGGAAACTGTCAAGCAAGTTCTTTAATCTGCACTAAAATGCACAGGGGTTTTATCTGAATAAAACATACTCAGAGTAGACCTATTTAAATCAAGGGACTCTAACTTAAGTCCATTAATTTTGAAGAGTCTGCTCAGTGGGACATAGTTGGACACAAGCCATCAGCATACCTATGTCCTGTGTTTAAATTAGAAAAAAAATGCATTCTTAGTATAACGAAATGCACAGTGCATTGGGAATGAAGGAAAACCCTCAGTTCATTTGCTACCAATTCAGCAGGCGGCCTCAGGACAGCTCACCTTTTATGAGGCTCAGCTTCACACCTACAAAACAGGGATGAAAATATAGACATGCCTCGCAGGGCTGTTGAAAGGATTACGGGAACAACATATGCGAAACACTTTGAACACCCTGAATGCTAGATATAAATGTCAGGAATTATTTTAATTATAATTTATTAATGTATAGCTTGGGGTAAGATGATGAACTAATTTCATATCTGTGTTTGTTTCGAAACAAAATTTCCTTTCCTTGTAAGCCATAGGAAAGGAATAGTCTATTACTCTAGGTTTTATTGCTCAGTGCTTAGTAAATGCTAGGCGCTAATAAGTTAATCATCATCTGTTTGATGGCAAGGTTGAAGAGCGACACCGAAGCCTGACACTCAAGAAGCTGACTATAATATTGCTTGCAAACAACAGGCCATTAATATTTAAAAACTAATCTCACAAATTCATCAATATTTATACATCATAAGGCTTTAATTCTGGGCTGAGCTCTATTGCAACTTGAAGTTATCACTCCTCCACCTACATACCTTCACACACTGTTAACTCCCCCAGCTCCTGGGAAGATCTGCTTCACAAAGCATAAGAACTTTAGATACTAGAAGATACTGCAGTGGGGTCAAGCCAACTATGACCGTAAGCCAGTGGTAGCGAATCTATGGCATGCATGCCAGAGAGGGCACTCAGAGCCCTCTATGTGGGCATGCGTGCAGTCGCCAAAGCAGGACTGTTGCTGGGTGTTTGCAAAGTGGGTGGCTTCTCTCCCCCCCCATGCCATTATGGGTGGGAAACACTCTGTAGAGCATGGAAGGGGGGGATGGGAGCATGGAAGCAATGGGTCTATGGGTGAGAGAGCAAGAGAGCAAGAGAGCGCGCACACACAAAGGGACTAGGCCAGGACTCAGCAAACTTTTTCAGCAGGGGGCCGGTCCACTGTCCCTCAGACCTTGTGGAGGGCCGGACTATTTTTTTTTGGGGGGGGGAATGAACAAATTCCTATGCCCCACAAATAACCCAGAGATGCATTTTAAATAAAAGCACACATTCTACTCATGTAAAAACACCAGGCAGGCCCCACAAATAACCCAGAGATGCATTTTAAATAAAAGGACACATTCTACTCATGTAAAAACACGCTGATTCCCAGACCGTCTGCAGGCCGGATTTAGAAGGCGATTGGGCCGGATCCGGCCCCTGGGCCTTAGTCTGCCTACCCATGGACTAGGCGGATGGTCTCTCCGGCCCCTCTGGGCTCCTGAAAGACAGGAGCAGGAGATTCCCTGCGTCGCTAGTGCATGTGATTGGTGGCTGTGTCAAGTGCTGTTTTCGACTGGCTGCTGTTGTGGTGGAGACAATTGGTGTAAGTCTGTGATGGTGTTGAACGATTTTATGCAATCCCCCCCCCCCAAAAAAGTTCAACAACTCAGGACAACCCCATCCCCCAGAAGCTCTTAGTACAAGCCCTCCAGTGCACCTTCTGGAAAAAGTGTATTTCCAAGGTTTGACGGCTCATAATACTACTTTTTTTGGACTAATACCAGTGCTTTTATTCTGTGAGGACACAGGGGGATGCAAACCCCTAAACATTTTGTGAATTTAACGGGAGAAGAAATTCACTGTATTTAATTTCCCCAATTAGAACTGTATTTATTTTCCCCGATTTTCTTGAGTCAAAACGAGAGTATCCCTAAACATTTTTAACAGAAAAAAGCACTGAGTTATACCATAAAATTATATATCAATGGAAAGGGTTACATTAACCCTAATGTATGAGTTGTTTTTTTCTAAACTAATACCTCAGTATTCAGGTTAAATTGCCGTGTTGGCACTTTGCGATAAATAAGTGGTTTTTGGGTTGGAGTTTGGGCACTCGGTCTCTAAAAGGTTTGCCACCACTGCCCTAAGCCATCAAGAGCACAGGGTTCATCTGGTTGGGCTGGACTCCATCTCTCATCAGCATTGCCCAGCATGGCCAATGGTTAGGGATGATGGGAGCCGTAGTCCAACAATGGTTACAGGTTCTCAGGGTTGGGGCAAGCAGTTCCTCTGGTTCCTTCTGCTGACCACAGTAATATATCTACAAATATTTATCTAGGCAGCCATCACAGCGACATCTAGTTTTTCTAATGGTGGCTGTGACTATAAATAGTCATATGCCATGGGGCTAATTTTCGAATTCCTGTGCTACTGGGATTTCTGGTTGGAGGAAGGAATTAGGTAGGTCAAACATCTATCACCAGACAACTTAACAAGTCCACCATTATCCCCAACTACTGTCTTTTGCTGTTGGACAAGGAAAATTGTGTTACCTTCCCTATTTGTGTTGGCAACCAGGAAATTAGGAGTCAAATTTGTGGCTCAGCTCTGAGTATCTTTTATCTTTGTTATGGCTTATAGCTAAACAAATAAAACTGTTACTATTCTATTCTGTAAAATAGTTCTGAAAGGACTCCACAGCTGCACCTTTCAAGTCTAACAAGACATGATTTTTTTAATGAAAAGGACAGAAAATTTTGAAGGTAATTATACATTACTATGTAAAAGAGGGATGCAAAAGATTGACCTCCTGCAATCTTTTTTAAAAAAAGTTAATTATACTATGAATTGTACATTGGAAAATTTAGGGTACACAATATTAATTGTTTTTCTTTTATAACGTAAGAAACCACAAGGCTTTCTATTTAGGCCCTGATTTGAAAAATGTCACTTTTTTGCACCTTGTGCTTCACATCTCTATAGGAACTGATCTCCTAGAGGATGGGCTTTCTTGGTGTCTTTGGTGAAGTGCCCAAGGAGGTTAACAGCATTAAAAATGTGTTTGAGATGAACGTCTGCACAGTGTAGGTTGACGGATATTGAGAAGGCATAACTAAGCTAGAGCAAAAAGTTCACTTTTCCCTCTAGGCTATGCTGTACGGAAGATGTTGGTCACAGACTGAGTCTTTAATATGTTTAACATATAGAACACAAACATCATTTTATTGACAAACATACAACAAAAAAATGCTATGCCCAGACATACATTCTGCAAGCAAGTTGGTAGCATTTCTTTTCTGAAATGACAGACCATCGTACAAGAAAACTATTATACCAGAACCCTTTTCGTCGAGCCCTTTTTCACAAAGAAATATTTTTTGTTATCTACGGCTACAATTTTTGGTTCAAATGAAAGTTCATCGTTCATGAACATTTCATGTTAGCGAGCAGCATTCACAGACCTCTTCTCCTCCAAGTTAATATAGTTGCCAAACCAGCTCCTAACAATTATTGCTTAAGGATAATGACTTTCCTTGCACTGACTGCAGGCTAGCTGCAGTGCTAGACTAACACCCCACATTACTTTATTGGCATCTAGGTCACCAGCTTCTCTTTCTTGAGAATTCACTACATTACACATGGTATCTGGAGTTATATATATATCTGACATATTTGTATCATGTATTAAAAGGCCTCGGATGATTTGAAGCTACATGGTGCCTTGCTAGTGTTATTTGCTAAATGCAATTAGACCTGCTCCAAAACAAATAATTCCTTATTTTAAGAGTTTCTTTGTAGAAGGGCTCCTTTGACCCTCAGGTCAGAGTTAAGAACTGCTCAGGCAGCTTTGAATTAAGTTGTTTCTGAACCACCTGTGATGTTGGAAAGAGCCTAGCAAAGTTTAACCTAGTATTCTCAGTACATGCTCCAAACCAGCAGTGATGAACCTTTGACCTGTGAGTCTAATTAGGCCCAGCAGTTAGGCCCATGTGGCTGTTTCCTTCTAAGGCAGATCCACCTCTGACATCATATACAATAGTGTTTTCCAAACATTTCATGCTGGTGACATGCATCGTTTCGCGACACAGTAATTCAGTTTTACTAGCAAATTGAACGTTAAACTAACCCCTTTCCAGCCCTGGGAGGAGTGTGGGGAGTGACACACAGATTGCAAAGCTCTTATATACAACATCAGGTGTATCGTTGATAAAGATATGACTGCAAGAGAACAATTGGGAGCCTGAAAATATGATCCTGATTGCTCTTTGGCAAGTGGGGCTTGTGTTTATTGTTCCTAAAATTTGGTGCTAAATGCAATTCCTGATGGGATTGGTCCCAAGTGGAGTTTGGGAAAGTGGAGAAGGAAGTCAGTATTCATCAGCAGAGTGACTTCAAGTCCTATGTGGACTGGCTGGGAATTTCCTTTGCAGTGCACAGGCCACATCACAAAGGAAAAAGTGGGCCACATTGATGACAGGAGACTGACAGGTGACCAAAGTGACCTCCTGCGAGTGGCTGAGTGAAGGATCTGTCTCGCTAAGCTTAAAAGGTTCCTCACCTCTGCTGCAATCATTAGTTAAACATTCATATTCTGCTCTGACGAATTAAGTGTCAACTACTTTCAAAACAGACAGAATATAGATTAGAACCTGGGTTTCTGCTAACACTGAGGAAGCAGGGGATAGATTTATAAGATGTATGGATTTTTAAACTACCAAGATGGCAACATTTTACCGTTTTCACTATGGAAAGAAATGATGTATGATTCATCACCTCACCCATACTAACACTCGTTGTCTGGGGTTTGATCCATTTGAATAAAACATGCTTCTTTGCCATCTAAGCTGTGCTGGAGTCATCGTATCTCTTATCATGAGGCTTGAGCCCTTTAGCAGCCAGCCACAAGCCTTCCCTTCTAGATATGACAGTGCCATTTCAGACGGCACTGACCCCAGAAGGCAGCAGCTGTGAATGGTCATTAGCTGTTGGTATTTTAGAAGCACAAATGGCTCGTACTTGTGATTTCATACAGAAATCCTGTAGGAAATTGGAGAGAGAGAGATTCTGGATGACCCCTGGGCAAAATCCACAAGTCACATGTCTGATGGCATGTCACAAGTTGCACAGGCTTTTGCAATAACTGGAACTAATGAACATCCAAATTGGATCCATGTAAAAAGGCTGGGTCCTCAAAAGATCCCTGTTATTGATCATTGTGGCCTGCCCTACTTAGTCTATGTATGTCAGTCTGCTGGGAGTTTAGACAAGCTTGGCTCCCAGGGAGCTGAATTCTCTGCTGGTACAACCTCCAGGCTAGTTTTCTACCTCCCCCTCTGTCCTCCTATCAGAGGGACAGGTTTTCCTTACCATCTGTGTGCTAAAAATGTTTTCATTTATTAAAAGCCAACATGGTTATAAAACCACCCAGACTGACAGTTTTCATGCAGAGATCCGGTCTGCTGCCAGTTCTGAATAGTTAAAATATGACCACCCTGTCTGTATATGAGATGCTTATTATAATCTGCTTAATTATATGGGTACCTGCAGCCAGCTGTTCCACAACCCTGTGTGCGTTTACAAGGCATCAGCTCCCTTGAAATATTAAGGATTGCAAGCCTGAGATTGCACCGACCCCATTATCATTCATGACCAGCAGAGTGAAAAAGTAAACAGAAAAAGAAGTCATGACTGCATAAACAGACCCAATGAGTGCAATTAAGAGTAAATAAAGGTCATGATACATTCATTCAAAGCTGCATTAAATGTGTACATCCTTGCCCTAATAAGGAGGTTAACAACTTAGCTTTTTTAATATAGAAAAAAACTTCATCCATTCTCCCATTCCTAAAAAAAAGGGCACATAACTTTTCTGACGAGAAAAGGGGACCCATTTGCCTAAAGTCACAACTCTTGGAGAATACAATTATAGCACAGTCATGTATATTCATGGGTCATCATTACCTTTGGCTCTTAGTAAAGAAGTGGGCTTCTATCAGCAAATTAACTATCAAGGGGACTCAAGTCTGAAACAAGCAGGCAGAGCTGTGTAAAAGACAGGACAGGGCCTTTAAACAACAACATACTCCCTAGGAAAACAAATGTAGATAAAAATTGAAAATGATTTAGAAATTGATAGCGTTAACCCCGGGGTAACATCTTTCGAAGTAATTTGCTAAAAACATGTCCACAGCTATTGATGTTAGATTGTTACATTTCTATCTCTTCCATCATTCAATGCTCTCCCTCGACAACAACCATCACAATAACTCTGCTAGGCAGTCAAAGCTGTTTTCCTCTACACCCAAGACCATTTTTCTAGCCATGGCGGCTCTCCAAGTAAGCAAAAACTCACAACTCTGGGAGACACTTCAATGTGTTTCCACACTAACACTCTAGACTGATTAGCTCACATCCAACAGTCTAGCTAGCTACAAGTGTGTGTGTGTTTGTGGGGCAGGGGGCAGGATAACAGCAAACATGACATTTTATTTTTTACTCTCTTTTTTCTAAAGAGATTTGGCTACTATTTGTTCCTTACACTGGCAACAACAAAAGCACAGCACCCACAACAGAAAAACTGAAAGATGCCTATTTGTTATAAATCCATCTTTTGTCACTGTTTTCTCGTTTAACGATTCAGGTTCTTAAAATATGTTTGCTGAATACGATGCTGATGGGACAAAACTTAAGAGAGGTAGAAATTGTGGGTAACTAAGTTAACTGAACTTGAACCCACTGAAATTAGTGAGACACACTTCAGTTCTGACTTACGTACTCCACTGATTTCAATGGAATCTAAGTTCAAGTATCTTAGTTTTGATCCATAATGGGTCTTAAGTCAAGATTATTTCGTTGTTTTCTTCCTTTGCTTCTGCTGCCTAATATCTGAACCACTATTTTAAGAATGCCAGCTCTCTCAAGAAAGCATCAAATTTGCATAGACAGGATATCCTGTCCATATTCCCTTGCCTGCAGAGCCAGCAGCCCCTCACCCCTTTTTGAGCATCCTCCCTTGCGGAGTGTTCCCTCAGCCTCCTCCCTCTCCCCTCTCCTAGTGAATCCTCTGAGCAGCAACCGCCACTGCCGCCCTTGGTCCTCACGCCACCCCCCAGGGGCCTAGGAAGAGGACACCCCCAGCCTTAGTGGCCCAATGGAGACTGGCCAAAGGTGAACGTGAGGTAAATAGTCACACAAGCCTTTGGGAGGCAGACATGCGAGAGGGCATCAGAGGCAGAATGTAAGGAGACGGACAGAGGCCAGTGTTGCACTTGGCACCCCTGACTCTCATTCAAGGCACCCCAGGGTGCTATGGCACACTGGTCGAAAATCACTGGTTTATGGGATTATCATTGCCTGCCATGCTCTTATGTTTACATGGAGGGTTTGGTGAATCCAGGCAATTGCCACTTTCTTCAACTGGTTCCCTTTCTCTGAAGACATCCCCCCACAACCAATGCTGGTGTGCCCCACATTGGGAAACTCACAGTGAAAGTAGTCAACAGAAATAAGTCTTACCTGAACCGTTTTTCAAGTATCCATTGGCATCCACTGTGGTATACATAATGTAAGGTCCAGGCTGATTCACACCGAAGGGCTGGAATGAAAGATAATGACTTGGATTATTTCCCCTTTTCTTTTCAAAGCTTAAAAATCAGGAAAGAAAAAAAACACACCCCACCATGAAATGACTGCAGACTCATTTTGATCTGCGCAATATTGGGAACTCTACAATGATTTATTTTTGATATTCTGAGACTAGAATACAATTTTGTTTTCATGTGGCAAATAACCACGAGGGGTGCCTACCCTTCCCTACCAAACTAACAATACGGCTGTCAATTTGCTCCTGTACGTGCTCTTCTGAATGTACTGTGATTGCAAAGAGAAGACAGCAGTTCCAAAGCAACCCAGAACTAACCTAGTCATTGTGTTCTGACGTCGATTTGAATGAGCATAACAGCATTTGAAGTTGCAAGTCCAATCTGGTGTGGGAAAAGGAATGTTCGGAGTTCTTTTTAGCCAATGATGCAGAAAACAGCAAATGTTTCCAGGGAAGATACTTATTCTCATCAGCTAATGCAAGTCTAAAAGATGAGTGACTGCAGGCTGAGAGTTGATAAGAAGAGCAGATGCCAGGAAAAGGGCTTATGCAAGTTGAAAAACACAATGGTTGTGCAACCATTTTCCAGGCTTTTTATTAGTGGGCCTCTCTCTTTTAGCACTGGAAGGGGTACCATGGAGTCCGCTTTTGCCTTATTCAAGTCTGCTACTCCATTCGTCTCCTGAGCATCACTTTGGTTACACAATTTCACTTTGTTGTGACTTGCTCAATCATGTTCTGCTCAAGCTTCTCCTACATATCTTTTAAATGTGTCCATTTCTCTCGCTCCTTTCTGTCTGTTTTATCTTCTTTCACCTTTTTGGTCTTCTCAGTCTTTCTACCTGGCCACCACCTATCTTATTTCTGAGTCCAGAATTTCAATCACTGTCATCTACTGGGACATATTTTTCATAGCTGCCCCTAGCTCAGGTGTAGGGAACCTGTGGCCCTTTCAGTTGCTGCTGGGCTGCCATCATCCCTGACCATTGGCTATGCAAGGTGGGAATAATGGGGCCTGGAATCTAGTAGCATCTGGAGGGCCACAGTTTTCCCACTCCTGCACTGTCTGATAACATCTGCTTTGCTCCATCCACAACCATCCTTAAATACTTCTCTTGGCTCAGGCCTTCCTTCCCGTGATTTGCTTCATTTACCTCTTCCCTCTCCTACCTTCTTTCTTTATATAGATAATATCTTTTCTTTAAACTGTAAACCTGTGGGCAAGAAGTTGCCCATATTAAGATGCCAAATCTGTCTTTGGTGCTTAACAATATGCAGTATCAGATGCTATCTGTCTGTGGGTCTGATATTTTAGTTCCCCAGGTGGAACTTTGCAGTCTACATATGGCCATGCAGTACACACCAATTTATTGAATATCAATACAGCTCTAATGCTCCAAATGATCTGTTTACAGGGTGAGCATTTCTAGGGCTTGCCGTCCCACCTCCCCCAACCCAAGAGCTTTGTAGGCATGGGGATTCTGGTGCATTTATCGTATTCATTTAAGGCAGCGTTGCTTGGTACTATAAATAAATTATTCTGAAGTCAAAATCATTATTAACTTCACATATGCCTCCTAGGGAGATTAATACAAACGTGGATACAAGTCAGAAGGACAAAGCATATGGGAAAGAGAACATTGCTCATTCCCCCCACCCCAAGTGTCAAGATTCGGTACCTTTGGGAAGGGAGAATAAAGAACAAGGCAAACCGTTCAAGAAGATTTGGATCCTCAAACAAAGTCCAAAGGAGATAAGTGAGAGGCAAATGTTTCAACTACAGCGTGCCTTGGGGAACCCAGCTGTCAAGCGAGTCAGTCTGAAAGGAGCGCTCACAAATTGGGCCTTGCTGACATGCCTTTCAAAATTATTGCTTTAAAATTTTTGCTCAAGGCTTATTATTCAGAGGCTTCATTGCACACGATAGAACATGGTCAATGAAAAAGGCAGAGCAAACTTTGCAAAGTTTCATGCTGGATAACCAGCGCTGTGATTTAGCAAACACTTTTACATGTGCACAGGTGCTCAATGGAGCCTGCATGTGCACTGGGGCTTTCTCTCCATCTCCCATGGTGGAAAAGGCAGCCCATTCACTGCCCACCTTGCACTGTGGGCTGCTTTTAAAATCTGGGTGCCTTTTAAGTGTCATTGTGTGACAGAGTGAGTAGGGGGGGAAATAGGATGCTGAAGGGGAGCGGGGAGTTCAGAATGCATAAGGAAACAAAGGACCAAGAAAGCAAAGCATAACTTTACGAAAACCAAGCCTTATGAGGAAAGGTTGAGGGAGCTGGGTATGTTTAGCCTGGAGAAGAGAAGACTTAGAGGTGGTATGATCGCCTTCTTCAAATATGTGAAGGGCTGTCATATGGAAGATGGGGCAATCTTGTTTTCTGCTGCTCCAAAGGACAGGACCTAAACCAATGGATTCAAATGACAAGAAAGGAGATTCCAACCAAAGATTAGGAAGAGCTTTCTGAGGGTAAGAGATGTCTGACAGTTAATGGACTACCTTGGAAGTTGGTGGACTCTCCTTTGTTGAGAGTTATTAAACAGAGGTTGGGTGGCTTTATTGGTCAGGGATTTTTTAGCTGTGATTTCTAAACTGCTAGGGTTGGACTAGATGAACCTCATGGTCCCTTCTAACTCTATCATTCTACAGTGGTACCTCGCAAGACGAATGCCTCGCAAGACAAAAAACTCACTAGACGAAAGGGTTTTTTGTTTTTTGAGCTGCTTCGCAAGACGATTTTCCCTATGGGCTTGCTTCGCAAGACGGAAACGTCTTGCAAGTTTGTTTCCTTTTTCTTAACACCGTTAATACAGTTGCGACTTGACTTCGAGGAGCAACTCATAGAACGCGGTGTGGTAGCCTTTTTTGAGGTTTTTAAAGACTTTGGTGATTTTTGAAGCTTTTCCAAAACTTTCCCGACGCCTTGCTTCACAAGACGAAAAAAATCACAAGACGACAAAACTCGCGGAACGAATTAATTTCGTCTTGCGAGGCACCACTGTATTAACATTTTGGAGCCTTGCTTCTAATCTCTTGGCAGAAGTCTTGAAGCCTTCCTTCACCTTTTTCATATGGGCAAGATCTTGCAGACTGCCTGAGGAATGGAGATAGTGGACTTTGAACTCTACATACAACTGAATTAAAAGTTAAGCTTCTTTCATTCAGGAAGAAACATATTGGGTTATCATAATAGCCCTTAGCATGCAAGATATGGGGGTTAAACTATCCTCCCCTATCTCTGTCCATTGCCTTTTAGATTAAGGACACCAAATCATTTCAATAGCAACAACCTTTAGTAGCATACTTACCGTTATCTTTCGCGGACAGTCATTGGAACAAAGACCGCTGAGCACTGTGGATAAACAATGGGGAGGAGTCCAATGGTTATCTATGCTGTTAACAGGATTGCTCTGTAAACATCTCCCTGCAATCTTATAATTGTCACTGCTTCATGCTCAATTTGCACATCCAAGTCAAGTTGCCTTTTCTTTATAAAGGCTCCTAAAAATTTTAATTACTGTTGTTTATCTCACAGTAACGTTTTTAAAAAAACCATTATTGATTTGTCCAAATTATGCTGCTTCACATAATGAAGGCATTAATTAGGTAATCACTGTTCTATCACACCTATTTCTTGTCTGGGTGACGTGATGCCAAATATAGACTCAATATTCATGTAAGAAGGAAAACAAATTAAAATGCATACTAAAAATAGAGGTTCCTCAGGCTTATTTTTTTCAACGCTTGATTCAATATTCCATTTATTGTTTCTCATCATTTAGCCAGCCTTCCACCAAAGAGCTCAAAGAGTGACATACAAGGAAATCTCCTGTTTTATTTTCACAACCATCTTGCAAGGCTGTGGGTTGTAAAAAAGGCGATTCATTAATTTAAGAGAACTACCATCAATTCTTGGATAGGTCAAGGACTTATTTTAACTTCATTCTTATCTTAAATAAGAAGTATATTTGCTCATGTTTAATGTTACATTAACAGCCATTTTATATGTATTATTTGCAATGGCCTATGAGCATGAACATAGGGACGCGGGTGGCGCTGTGGGTTAAACCATAGAGCCTAGGACTTGCCAATCAGAAGGTTAGCATCCCCGCGATGGGGTGAGCTCCCGTTGCTCGGTCCCTGCTCCTGCCAACCTAGCAGTTCAAAAGCACGTCAAAGTGCAAGTAGGTAAATAGGTACCGCTCCGGCGGAAAGGTAAACGGCATTTCCATGCGTTGCTCTGGTTCGCAAGAAGCGGCTTAGTCATGCTGGCCACATGACCCGGAAGCTGTCTGCGGACAAACGCCGGCTCCCTTGGCCAATAAAGCGAGATGAGCGCCGCAACCCCAGAGTTGGTCACGACTGGACCTAATGGTCAGGGGTCCCTTTACCTTTACCTTTACGAGCATGAACAAAGAATAACCTACATTATCCATACAACCACTCTGCAAAGCAGAGTACGCTGAGAGAGAGATGAGATGGAAACAGAGACACACAGTCACTATTCCAAGGTCATCCACTGAGCTTTGTGCCTAAGTGAAAATTTGAACCCAGGTTTCTTCTGCTCAAAGCCCAACAACCTGCAATACAGCAATATTATGTTAAAACACTGGAACACATCAGTGTTTTTGTGCCACACAGCAACATTTTATAAATGGGTTTGTGTGCTTCATCATTTGGAAGGAAAAGCCCCAACTAAAAAGAAAAAACTGAGCAAACTTATGGAGAAACGAAGCAGCCTCTGTTTAAGAAGCCTGTCTATGCATCCAGGAAGCAGGTCACAGTAGGCTGAGTAGAAAATGCTGCTGGAAAAATGCTTGGAAGATCTGGGTTAAATACTGGCTCAACCACAGACTGCCTCTCTGATTTAGCCTCACTACCTGTAATATGAAAAGGTGTCCATTTACTTTTGAAGAGCACAGTGAAAGGATGAGCACGGTGCTGACTTTATCCTATAGACCACAAAGCACTTAAAAATAAAGCTTTATAAAAGCGTATTTGTCTCTTGCTTCCAAGCTTGTAATAGACACAACCTTAGGTCTCATCTGCAATAGAAGAGTGCCATTTTATCACTCCTAAACACAAATGTTAAAAAATTCTATCAGTTTGGGGGCGGGGAGGAGCAGAGAGGTAATGAATGCCTGAGAAAACAGCTTACTGATCATGGAAAACGAAGAAAGGGCTTGTTGTCAGCAGGCTACCAACTCACATCTCTTTCACTTTTTCCTTCCTTCCCTGCCCCTTAATACCTCCAAGAACATCTGCTCCTGAAAGCACTTCATCCTTCTGCCAAGATTTAAAGCTAGTTCAACCATGTAGCACACTGTGATTAAGCAGCCAATTCCTTAATAACTTAGTGCCAAAGCTGGGCATTTCTGGAAAAAAAGGTTTGCCCTCTACAGAACTGTTCTTTTAAAAGTAATTGGTGGGTTTGCAATTTTAGTTGCAAAAATACCCACAAAAAACCATGAATGCCGCTTCAGAGGGAAACAATGGAAAATAGAAACGGAAACCAGCAAGTGCATACACCATTATTCTGGACTTTTTATAATTTCCAACTTTGCACAGCATCTTAAATAGGATATTTAGGTCACTTTTTTTTTGCTCAGCAGGTACCCAGAAGAAGAGAAAGCTGTATTTAGCTGAACAATTTCATTACATACTCTGCTGAATTAAGCAATCTTGCATACATAGAACCATGTGAATTCTTTTGCTTTCCCTGTTAAGTGATGTAAGCTAGTGATGGCAAAATGGGCTCTTGTGAATGAGGCAAGGAGCTCTCACCATTGTATGCACTGATAAAGTTGAGCAGGTGCTTAGGCTGAATGGGAGACTTCTGAGGGCTCCATGTAAGCCATGCAGCAGCATATAAATGAAGAGCCCAGGACTGATTTAGCTGTTAAGCTATTTAACCCATTTGTGCATCACTTGTCACACAATTTGATTCTGGGGTGGTGTTTTTTTAACAAAAAACAGGACAAAATGCAGTACACAAAACAATGCAATAAAAATAATCTAGCAAAGAAAAGCAGGAAGTGAAATGCTAATAAATTCAAATGCCTAGGTCAGGCATGTCCAACTCCCAGTATAAAAAACTGGCAGTGATCTACCCATTGTCATTGGAGGGAGGAGGAGTGTGTGTGTGGGAGTGGTGAGTTGCCCAGAGTTGTTGAGTTTTTTATAGGAGGGAAGTGCCCAGAGAAGTTGAGCTTTTTTTTGGGGGGGGGAGGATTGCACAGAGTTTTTAAGCTTCCCCCCCGTAACTTTTTGTATACGATAAGGATCCCGTGATCTACTAGGATCAGCCGGGGATCTACTGGTAGATCGCGATCTACTGGTTGGACATCCCAGGCCTAGGTGAATAAGGTAGTATTTAAAAGGTAAAGGGACCCCTGATCATTAGGTCCAGTCGTGGCCGACTCTGGGGTTGCGGTGCTCATCTCGCTTTATTGGCCGAGGGAGCCGGCGTACAGCTTCCAGGTCATGTGGCCAGCATGACTAAGCCGCTTCTGGCGAACCAGAGCAGCGCACGGAAACGCCGTTTACCTTCTCGCCGGAGTGGTACCTATTTATCTACTTGCACTTTGACGTGCTTTCGAACTGCTAGGTTGGCAGGAGCAGGGACCGAGCAATGGGAGCTCACCCCATCGCGGGCATTCAAACCACAACCTTCTGATTGGCAAGTCCTAGGCTCTGTGGTTTAACCCACAGCGCCACCCGTGTCCCTAAGGTAGTATTTACCTAGCACCTGAAAAAGCAATGTTGGTGCCAGGCAGGTCTAATGGGAGATGGCATTCTATAACTGGGGTGCTGCTGCTGAAAAAAGCCCTCAGCCCTCAGATTGTCACTCGCCTCCCTTCTGATAGTGAAGGTACACAAAGACAGGAATCAACACAGTAGTCAACATAGTGCCTTGCAGACCTTGTTGGACTCCAACTTCCATCAGTCCCAGCCAGGGGTCAGGAACGATGGCAGCTGAAGTCCAACAACATTTGGAGGATACCACATTGGCTCCCCTGACTGGAGAGCATGGGCAGGTGGATAGCATGCACTCCTGTAGGTACCCTGGTTCCAATCTGTTTAGGACTTAAAAGCGTTAGAACATTTGTTGGGTTTGGAAGTAGAGAGGAAGCCACTAAAACTCTTAAAAAGACCACCAATATATCATCGGAATGAGCTGTTCCCATTCAAATTTCAGCAGTTGTATTCTACACTAGCGTGCAATTTCTGAACAGTCTTCAAAGGCAGCTCCATGTAAAACACACTGCAGTCATCTAATTGGGAGGTATAGGTAACTGTGGCCTGGGTCCCTTTATCTAGAAAGGGTTGAGGCTGGCAACCCAGCTGTACTTGGCAAATGGCACCCTGGGCAATTGAAGCTACTTGACAAGCTAGATCTAAGAGAAATGTGTGTGAGTAATATATAGGGAACACCTTCCCCCATATGAACCGACCCATCTTTTTTGCTTCAGGTGGTGGTATACACTCAAAATGCATCCCTGATTTCATCTGCGAAAAAATGAAGGGTAAACTTCTGAAATGTCCCAATGTTTTTTGTTTAATACAATGTTCCTAATGCTTTGGGCTTATCATTTGCTTAAAAATGTTAACTTTATTTCAGTTTAACCTTTAAGTAGCCTAAATGCACCATGAATTATGTTCTCCAGAGGCTGAGGATCAATAGTCCTCATCAGAGTGCCTGGTGATCCAGAGTGTGCCTCTTATTTTATTGAACCAGCTGTGTACTGGAATCACTGCTGCCTACGTACTCTGAAGCAGCAAGCGGTAGATTGTATTGAAATTAATTCTCCGTAGCCCAGATTAAAAGCAACCCAACTCCTGGGCTTTGGACAAAAGCTGCTGAAAGCAGTATTTTACTTTCGTTTACCTTGCATATATTCCCTTTCTGATTAAAAAGTTTCTGGTGCTCATTAAAAAAAAAAAAAAAAGACCCTCTAAACTTTTGGCATAGCTCAATACCTTTTAAAATGCAGAATGAAATGAAATGAGAGTGCACACACACACACACAAATATAATGAAGGCTAAATGGCCTCATTTTTACATACAGCCTGACCACTTGCAAGAGAGCTGGTTTATGCTGCTGTGAACACTTCTGGTCCCATATTTTGAAAACAGAGTGGTCTTCATTAATATAGACATTTTGTTTCCTCTCCTTCCCTCTTGTGCAAGGCTGACTGTGAACCAGTAGCTTCAGGGTTTAAAACCAAATCCTTGAGTCACATAATAATAATAATAGTAATAATAATAATAATAATAATAATAATAATAATAATAATAATAATAATATATTTATACCTCGCCCATCTGGCTGGGTTTCCCCAGCCACTCTGGGCAGCTTCCAACAAAACACTAAAATACAATAACTTAATAATTATTACTCAGAATTATAGGTTACAGAGATCTCAAATAAGCCGTGAAGACTAATAAAAGAAACAAAGGGACAGGTTCACAGCACGATGCAAAGCCACAGCCAGTTTTTAAACAAATTGTGGGTTTTTAAACAAACTTGGTCATTTAACTGGTTTATTTGAAACCACCATCTTTGGTTTATATGTGGCAAGAAGCCATGATTTTGTGGAAAGGGAAACTAAAGTTTGTTGAAGTCCTCCTCCAAGAGGCTGGTCCACCAAGCGCACTCTGTGCTCAGCCAGTCCTCATCTGCCTGCTTCCCTTCTTACAAGTCTGGTGGGGGAAGTTGGCTGCCAGCTTCCTCCTCCTCTTCCTTAGCCTATGTGTTGTCTTTTATAGAACTCAACAGGGAGCAGGATGTAGGTAGAACAAGAATTTGTAGGTTCCGCCTAATATGGACTCTGCCTGTCCTGGGCTCTGGCTCCACCCACTATCAGCCTCCTTGCTTTCCACCTTAATAGTTCCAATGGACATCAGCCTTCACTGTCCTCCTCCCAGAAGGGCAGGAAGAGGCAAGGGGAGACTGAAAATCGAAGGCTTGTGGAGGTTCCTTCCTGCTCAAGTACAAATCAAGTCCAATAACATTTAAGGGGCAAGAGCAAGCATAATGAAGGAGCCTTCTTAACCATGCTTAGGAGATTGGGAGGGTGTAGCAGGCTTCCCCGACCTGATGTCTTCCAGATGCTTTGGACTACAACTCCCATCAACCCCAGGCTTTGTTGGCTGGGGATGATGGGAGCTGTAGTTCAAAAATATCTGGACAGCTGCACGTTGGGAAAGACTGGCTGATGGGATCACTAATCTCAATCCCCCCTTCTCCCCTTAATCACAATGAATAAGCATCACCCTTTAACCAGTGCTGAAATCCAGGACGATGTAGTGTTTTATTGCATACAAAGTATACCACCTTGATACTTTACATTAGCTGGTGGTATACAAGCTTTCAAAAAGAATTAAAACAAATAAATTTTAAATATTGTATAAAAGGAAACACATAATAGAACAAGCATGAGCAAGTTCTGTACTGGAGTAATACACTAGAGTGATCTAAATATACAAAACTGGCTAACATATGAGTGGGAGCACTAAAATAAGCAAATAACCTGAATCATATGTAATCAATTAGGTTTTCTTTAACCCAGTTCTCCCAGATAGCATTTCCCTTCTTACACTATTACTATAATACAATCATTTTTCTATTGTTCTTGGTGGGCAACGAGAAACAGAATCAAATTTCCCCTCTAACAGCATTTTGATGTTTTCATAGCAATCCACTTACCAATGACTTTAACAAAATAGGCATCAGCTTCAAAGTTATTTTTTAATGTGTGGATGGCAAGCTCTGTCTTTGTGCTATCCTTGCTGAGGACAATAATATCCAAGATTCCCTAAAGAAACAACAAAATATCAGTATTCTTTTTTAAAAAAAGAGCAGAAACCTGAACATCACTAAAATGCAGTCAATACAATGAAGCAAAAAAATACAATAACTGCTGGCAAAAACCATGAGATCACAAAATTAGTTTTCGCTTGAAACAGAGCTTCCAGAATCAGAGCTGTGGGTCAGATCACAGTTGCGAAGAGTTTAATCTATCTATCAAAACACCCACTGAAAATGGTAAATCAGGCTGCAATAAAAGCTTAGCAACAATTTCACTTGTAAAGAAAAGAAAATTGTTTTCAGACGTTGGGGGAAAGAGATATTTTTCATTTTAACATTGAATTTCCCTTTTGGTTTTGAGTACATTGCCGTGGCTGCAGTCACACATGTTTTCTCCATACCTGTGCCCACTTTAAGACAGAGCCTCACAACCTGCAAGGAAGTTGGTTTATGCAGCTGTGCAACTTTCTGGCTCCTGGGCTGTATTTTGAAAATGAGTGGCCATCACCAATATAGTAGCTAGAGCCACACCAGTTTTGAATTATGAGCATTGCATGTAATAAAGGAAACTTATTTTAAAAACTCTGAATATTTCTATTTAGTGAAATGGAAAGGAAAACAATTCTTTTATAGTTTTACCAAAATGTTGATCTCTTTAAATTCACCAAAATGTTGGGCTTAGGCCAGGGAAGGCAAAAGGGACCACATACTCCTGCTTTTGGTCAGGGAGAAAAATGAAATAAAGACTGGGCCCCTTTCACCTCTGTCAATGGCACACAATCCAAAAGACACAGGATAGCACACTCTTGAGTGAAATACAAAAGCACATTTAAGTTCTATTTGATTCATGTCTTCCAAATCCAAGGACTTGTCTTAAAGCTATAAACATATGCCAATTTCAGGCCGGTTTAAAGGAGATGTTGGAACTTCCATTAAACAACTCAAATCTCGGGTAATACACAATGAAGCATGTCACACTGGTGTTATGGGCACCATAGGGTTGAGATGTCCATCCTCATTCTAAAAGCTAAAGGGAAATATAGGAGACACATGGCCAAATGATAAGTTTCCTCTGTGTGTGTTCCTTTTCTGCTCAGTTTTGCACAGATCTAGGCTGCAAGCACCTGCTTTAAGCACAACTTGATGCATTCCAGGCAATGGCATTCCATCCTTCATTATGTTTAACGGGAAACATGTCAGTTTTATGACTTCTCCACAACAGGAAACACTGCTGTGCTAAGCAGATATCAGGCCTGCATTTAACAATGTTTCAAAAGTGTCAAGCCTCACCTCCAGATATTACGGAACATGAAAACGTTCTGAATGACTTATTTGGCAGAAATATGCAGGAAAAATGTGGAGATGTACTTTTCACCCTTGGAGTTTTCAAAGAAACATGTGGCCTTGGTGGGGGGGCGGAATAAGAAATTATATCTAAAAGAAGGGACTCAGAGTGCCATTGCGATTTGGAGTGAATGGATGTACAGAGGTGGACAAAAGTTTAAAAGTGAGAAATAAAGCTGAGACCAGGAGAAATTTGGCACTGAATGCAGGGAGCCAGATGCAGTGTCTGTTCATGTACTGTGCAGAAATAAATTATTGTGAATATTTGGCAGTCAGTATGGGAGAAACTAAGCTGGAACCTTATGATTTATGTTAGCTTAGCTTAGTATACAAATGTCCCCAAATTGCATGGGAGGGTCAAGTCACTAGGGTTTGAGCAGATCAGCTGTGGTGTGCCCAGCTTAAAAGTGCAGTAAACACCCCTTCCTTAACAACTTGGGAATATCAGTTTGCAATATTTAAAGGCAGCATGGTTTCTGGACTAGAAAGATGGACTTGGTCTAGGAAGTAAGAATGCAAGAGCAGCCCTGCTGGATCAAGACCAAAAGACCATCTAGTGTGAAACCTCTGGATGTGAAACCTCTGGATGTTGTTTGACCTCAATTTCCATCAGCCTTAACCAGCATGACCAATGGGCAGGCTTAATGTGAGCTGCATTCCAATGATGTCT
The DNA here is from genome assembly GCF_964106645.2 of Podarcis pityusensis. NCBI lineage: Eukaryota > Metazoa > Chordata > Lepidosauria > Squamata > Lacertidae > Podarcis > Podarcis pityusensis. Next base: position 58,521,144 of record NC_138033.1, on the reverse strand, counting down.
GGAGGACCATAGGTTCCCCATCCATGAAGCAGATAATTAGCTGGTTTCCAACAGTAGCCAATCATAGGCAGTTAGGAAGGTAACACACAAGGCATGAAGGCAACAATGCCTCTTCCTTTCCCATGTTGTTTGTTCTGGTATTCATCATATGCTCTGGACAACTTGTCTTCTTTAAGCCTGAGAATCTCACCAATAGAAGAACAGGCTACTAGCTGGGAGGAAAGACACAAGGATTGTGAAAAAGCAAACCCCTTGTATTTGCTGCATACACAAATATGCAGTTCTGGAAGTATATTTTTAATGCCACTTTGGCCTGTAAGTAAAAACTGGACATGAAGAAGCTTTTAGCGAGCAACCACCTGTTTTTATTTATATTAACTCCCCGAATTCCTGTTTTTAGGAGCACAGGAAAGTGCGTTCCACTTAGTCAGACCATTCCTCTATCTAGCTCAGCTTGGTTTACACTTACTGGCAGAGGCTTTCCAGGATTTGGGCAGAGGACATTCCCAGACGTTCCTGGAGAGGGTGTTGCTAGGGCAGGAACAATACTCAGTGGTAGTGGCTTTCCATAGTTTCAGGACAGGTAGTCTCGCCCTGCCTGGAGATTCTGAAGCTCAAACCTGGGACCTTCTGCATGCAAAGCAGATGCTCTTCTACTTAGCTTTGGTCCTTCCCCAATATTAGTTTACATATGCTTTCACATGCCTTCTTACTGCTCTTTTACTGTTTTTACTCTGTATTTTTGTTTTGATGGTATTGCTTACTGGGTTTTCTTTAAAGAGTAAGTTTATAAAATGTTTTAAATAAACAAAATAAAGCAATGCATAAAAATAAGCCTGAGAACTTCATCTAAACAGATTTTAGCAGATACAAGTGATGCCTTAGGAAAGTCCCACTCCCTTCCTTTAAAAAAAAAAAAATCAAATGTAAAAAGTGAAGCCCATTACTAACAAAGATCTATTCAAAAGAGCTGAAATGAAGGGTGACTGTTCATATAATCTCAGCGGCTCTCTCTTCAGCTTTAAATGATTTCTCTTCAAACAACTCGTTTGTTTTCATTATGTGCCGTGGATTTGCCCAGTCAAAATATTCCAAGATGCCAGTTTGGAACGAAAGCTCAAATAAGAACGGGCAGATGGCAATTAAGCAGGCAGGAAAACAAGGAAGAGCACTCAACTCACGTCTTCATAAATGTCAAAGAAGGTTGCCACCACAGCGTCTTTGATCTGATTCAGATCCGAGAGCTCCCAGTAGACCTTAAACATACGCCGTGCACCCGCGCAGCTTGCCTCATTGCACTCAACATTCTCCAGCAGGAAAGCTTGCTGGTTGCTGCAAAGGAAGGAGAGAAACATGGGGTGGGTGAAGTGTTGTTTTCCTGCCTTTATTCTTGCAAAGCTGACCGTGAGCTGGGCCCATTTAGGGCATAATAATAATAATAATAATAATAATAATAATAATAATAAATTTTATTATTTATATCCTGCCCATCTGGCTGGGTTTCTCCAACTGCTCTCGGCAGCTTACAGCATATATAAAAACATAATATACAAACTCCTGCAACCCTAACACTACATATCTGGGAGTAAGACCCAGTGAATTCAATAGGGCGTTGTGAATGAACATAATTAGGATTGTGCTACTAGTCAGTTAATAATTTTTACTCACAAGGGAAACAGCTATTTAGTTCCTCTATCTATCCCCCTTGGGAAGTGCAAAGTGGGAGTGGGTAACCTTCCATTTTTCTTCAAAAAACCTAGAACTCCAGGGAGCCTTATTCATAATCAACATTAAATTGTAAGCAACTTGAAGCAGGGACTAGCCTCCATCCTCCTCACTTGATTATCTTATTCTATAAAGCAGTATATTTATTTATTTGATTTGTCTTGTTATGAGTTTGGGTGGTCAATCTGGATGACATCCTGGGTCCCTTCAAAACCTGTATCTGTGGGGAGAAGAAGCCTGCCAAACCAGGGGGTTTTTTTTGCTCAAGGTAATGGCTTTCGCTGGCTTGTTAAGTACCACAGTTTAACATAACCAAAGAAATCACTCTGTTGCTATAGACAATTGGGTACATCATTTACTTACTCGCTTGCTTACCACCCTTCATCTGGAGATTACAGGGAAGTTAACATTATAACAACAAAAATTAAATGTTTCCATTGCCCTCTTATTTCCAAGAGGTGTCTGTTGGTTGGGGAGCAGGGGAAGAATCTGATTGGCGCAGGCCATGTATTTGCCTCCCATGCTTCTTTCTTTTGATAAATGCATTATATTTTAAACTTGACCGCAAGCCACCTAGAGACTATCCTGATTCATTTAATATTGAGGCTTTTGCTGTTCTGCTGATGATTGCTCTCTTTTCACCACATTTCTGGCACAGGGCCCGCCATACGGCTGTCAGACATGACAATCTACACACACTTAACGTTTTTAACATGGAAGAGAAAAACGAGCCCAGTTTGCAGTAAAGTCACCCTTTTGCCCCTAAATCAAAGGAATGGAGCGACAGGTTAAGCAGACTCCCACTTTTACTTTTAGATTCCGAAGCAAAAGGCACTAGAGGGTGCTGGGAAAGAGATCCTTTGGGCAGAACTAGACATTCCTGAATTCTGTGTTGCGGCCAGAAATGGTACCCACCAGTCTGTAGACCTATGCCAGGGTTGGCTAACATGTGGCTTTCTAGCTATTGCTGGACTACGCATCAACCCTGACCATTAGCAGCTGGGGCAGCTGGGACTTGGAATTAGTAATATATGGAGGGCCACAGATTCCTCACCCCAACCTATCTCCTGTAATGTGAAACTCACCACACAATATTATGTCATCACACAATGACTTTCCCCTTTCCCCACTCTAAGGATGGATTGCTTCTGGGGTAGAGATCTTAATGAGGTCATTATGTCGATTCACAACTTGACCTAGACACAGAGATACTGTTTTGGGCAGCATGGCCTCACTGTTCATAGAATCATAGACTTTTAGATTTGGAAGGGACCCTGAGGGTCATCTAGCCCCAACCCCCCGCAATGCAGGACTCTCCCTGCCCCCAATGTAACACTTAGTTTCCTCTTAAAGTGGATTTTACTAGAGCTTATAAAAATTCTGTCAAGTCTCTGGGAAACACATAAATCTCAAGGCTATTTTGTCAACATTTCTTGGGTATCTCCCTATGTGTATGTGTTGACAAAGTTTTTTGAAAAGGGAAAACTTAACACACACATAGGATGATTTCATCAGCCACATCATTTATTCTGTACTGTAAGCTTTGCTTCCTTACTGTGCAAAGTCTTCAAAATGCATGAATCAGACTTCCCCACCCCCACAACTCAATGTTCTAATGAAGCTTTTCATTACCACAACAATTTTATTCTCAACACCTTTCATGAATATTTACATATTTACTTCCAGTATGAGTCACAACTATCATTACATTGCATCTCCATTATTTCCCTTTGTGTCTCAGCCAAATATCAAAACACACCATTATACAATTTACAAGGTTATTTCAATTTCTTCATTACATATCCTATAAATGTTCCCATTCAGGTGTGACAAAAGGGGACATGCTGTGTGTTGATTTTTTAAAAATCATTTTGATGTATTCCTGGTTGAAATTTTGCAGATTAAAATGACTGAAAATGCTTTTCTTCTCCATTTGGTATGGCACTACATGCCCCCTTAACACCAGGGTATAAATTATTAACGTTTCTGGAGCTGTGTAAAATGTTCAACTGTAAATTGTAGGAAAGGCAAACTTGTATGTACCAAACACAAACCTATAAGACAAATTCCGAAGATGTATTTGTGTTAAAGCACTTCTTCATGTACAGCATAGTTAAATTATGGAACTTGCACTTAGAGGAGGCAGTGAAGACCAGCAAGCTGGGTGGCTTTAAAAGAGGATTAGACAAATTTACGGGGGAGAGGGCTATCAAAGACTACTAGCAATGGTGGCTAGGCTCTATACAAGGAGGCAATAACACTTCTGAATACCAGTAGGTCTAAACCACAGGAGGAGGAGATAGTACTCTTATGCTCTAATCCTATAGGCATCTGGATGGCCAATGTGAGAACAGGATGCTGGGCCTGATGGGCCACTGGCCTGATCCAGCAATGCTCTTCTTATGTGCTTACATTCTTAATCTGTTGCAGTAACAAAATGAGTCTTAAGCTCACTTAAAAGAATAAACACTTTCATTGTAACAAGCTTTCATGGATGCCTTATGAAGCGTACAGTGTGTTACTTAGCAGTTATGTAGATATATGAGAGTTCAGAGCAGAAGAAAACAGGCAAACGATGGGATCAGACAACACACACACAAAAAGGTTCTCCAGGCCTACTGCATTTGTATTGCATTGCACTGATATTGTACTCAGATGCAAGTGCCTGCATAACTGTATCTCTCAACCAACTGAACGTTAAGATTTCATGCATCGTGAAGTAGGCCTACAAAAACCTGGACCTCAATACAGTGGTACCTCGGGTTACAAACGCTTCAGGTTACAAACACTTCAGGTTACAGACTCCGCTAACCCGGAAGTAGTACCTCGGGTTAAGAACTTTAGTTCAGGATGAGAACAGAAATCGCATGGTAGCGGCGTGGCGGCAGCAGGAGGCCCCATTAGCTAAAATGGTACCTCAGGTTAAGAACAGTTTCAGGTTAAGAATGGACCTCCGGAACGCATTAAGTTCTTAACCAGGTACCACTGTAAACACATTAGACTTGAGAGAACTGCAAGAATCCTTGGTTGTATTTCCTGTAAAGCAGATTGCCCAGAGAGCCGGTGATTGGCCCAAGATCACCCAATAATCTTAACAGATGAGAAGTGATTTGAACGCATGATATTCCTTTCCCCAAGGCTCAAACACACCTTTCCCACTATTCCTCAGTGCATGTCAATTTTGAAAAAGGCAGTCACTCAGAGGCAGAGCTAGCTTGCCCATAAAGCTGGGTCTCCTCCTTCTTTGGTGATCACTTGTAGCCGAGTAAAATTGTCTTCCATAAACACGGTTTTAACAAGGAGTCCGTAAGTGACTGTGGAGGCCAATTCTGGACCCACACGTGAGGTGGCCACCTCAAGCGTCACCCGTTTTGCCGCTGGTCTCCCTGGCCTCTAGGGGCCGAGAGGGACTAGGCACCAACACCCAGCTTTCCCGCAGCAGGGGGGAGGGATCTCCCACCCCCACCTGGTGGTGTGTGGGGGCCTTTGCACTGGCTTCTCTCCTTACAGAGTTTGCGCCCCCATCACAAGTTCAGCAGCTGAGTGTTTTACCTCAGGTGATGAAATGCCTTGGGCCGCACCTGGTAATGGTACAGGTATTGCAGAGCAATGAAAACAGGTAAAATAAGATATTCCGCCTGCTAGAAAGGAAATAGTGCTTCAAAGGTCAGTTGCCCTGGGGCTGCCAATGTTTGTATTATTCCAATCTGTTGTAAATTGCCTTGAGGGTCACACGTTTGAATGGTGGAGGATAAAATATTCCAAAATAGATGCATATTGCAACTAATGCAATCTCCATTTGTCAGCCCATTACCCCTATAGCTTTGCATACTATTGTCCACAATTTATGGGGACATAGGTATGAAAACCATGCATTTATTACTCTGTTAGAAAGATTGTGTGATTGTTTTATTGGTCTCGGAATTAATCTTGGGATATTTGCATTCCCCTTCCTTCCATCTCATAAACAGCCCAGTAAAACCTATACAATTATGCATCCAAGCACTTTTGTTTCTGGGGAGACCAAAACGAGACACTCAGGTTGAATTCAAATATTACAGCTCCCACAGGAAGACTAATGAAAAGTGCTTCTGGATGTGGGCTGTAACATTTGAAAAGCAGCTCTCAATAGTCTGTTGGCATATTTCGGGGGTGGGGGATAACGTTCCATGGGACCATTAGTGGTACAAATATGGGAGTGGTATCAGTCTTTTTCATTAGATCATGCAGATTACATTTTTTTCTGATGGGAGACTTGGCTCTTTGGGAAACAGGAGTTACAAAATGATGAAAAGTTTTTCTCTTTTACTGTTGACAGACGAGATCACACTTTTCAGTCTGTTCTTTATATAAATGTTTGATTAATTTTAATTGTTACTTAATGTTAAAGTGGCGGAGACAATGATTTCTGCGACAACTTAAAACATTCAGATGCAGATTCAAATTACCTGGATTCTGATATTAGTGATGGCATGGAAGCAGCATAAGCTACATTGCCATCTCATGTTCAACTGCAGTATTTACTGTTTATGCACTGCATTTATAGCATAAATACTATGCACTTGATAGATTTTTCACAATTACTGGCTCAAAAATAATTTCTGACACAACACTGCACTTTTTAGTAGAAGAACCCATCATTTCATATTTTAGTAAAATAAAATATGACCCTTAGTTGTATCAGGAGCAACATGTCACTCCAGAACACAGTGGGAGATTAAAATGGCAGCTCCTAGTGGGGGCCTGGGAACTGGTGTTTTAATTTCCCACAATGCCCCACATTGTTCTGTGGCATTGTGGGAAATAAACATGGCAGCTCCCAGACTCTTTCTGGGAGTTGTCTGTCTGCTGGGTAGGCACTGATGATGATGATGATGGGAGGAGCCAATTTGTCAGAGACCCGCCTCAAAGCTGGAGCTGGACCTGAACGATCATAATTAATTGTAGGAACCCCCATAAGAGAGGAAATTCTGAACAGCATCCCATAATACAGACATTATTTCAAAATAGTGGGTTTGAGTCTTCAAGCGAGCCATAAGAAGCCTACTGGAAAGGCTGAGTAAAGCAAGTCAATCATGAACGGGTGACTGCTGGGTGACAAACTCAGACCTGCAGATGGGTCTGGAAGACAGGCAAGATTCGAGCTGTGAATCTCTTTAGGAAACAGTTTGGGAATTACTGTTTGAAAAGAGTAGTGCTCATCTGCCATTCTTTTAAAATATAGGATGTTGGAAAAATATAGAATGTCTACTTCTGTAAAAAGAAAAAGTACATCCACAGACATAATAGCAAGATGCAGGAATAAATCCAAGACCAGTGTCAAGCCTGAAAAGCACACTAACATGATAAAATGCTGAGTTATGCTAATGTTTTCAGTCAGTTTTTAAACAATTAACATGAAATACGGAGATACAGTTGAGCAAGAGTGAAGGTATTTTGATTTAAGGTTGATGGGGAGCCCCCTCTCCCCCCTTTCCTTTCTCTTCTGAGCTTCTTGGGAAAAGGAAGGAACAAACAGCAACCTCACTGGCACATTTCTGCCTGTCCTTTCCAGGCAAGAAGCAGCAGCAGTAAAAACAACACAACACAGGAACTGCTGGAGAGAGACAGAAGGAGCAGGCACAAGAGAGATCTTTATTTCTTTGGACCAATCCAGTGGGACACAGGAGGAGACTCCAAATTTCACTGCATACTACTCTAGCCTTCTCCCTGCTGTAGGAACATGGGGTGCTGCCTTACAATGAGTCAGACCACAGGCCTATCTAGCTCTGCGACTGGTAGGCATTCAGAAAGGAAATGTTCCCAGCCCTACCTGGAGCTGCCCAGAGACTGAATTTCTGCATGCGAAGTGGTTGCTCTGCCACTGAGCTACAGCTCCTCCCTATAAACTATACCAGATTCTTGGTCTACACTTGCAGAAGATGCTGGAATGGAGTGTACCATTTCATGCTGCAGGGTGAAGTGTACCATTTCATGGGGGAGGCTGAGCATTTCTCAATGCTTCCTTGTGTTAAAAACTTCCTGCAAAAAGAAAATCAGCACAGCGGGCTCAACTAAGCCTTTCTTCCTGATGTACTAGTTTTCCATGTAGTGTGTGTGTGTGTGTGTGTGTATTCCTACCTGCAGTCTGCGGTACAGTCCATTCTACCACTTAATCCTGCTTCAGGTGTTGACCCATCCTAAGGCTCAGCAGTAGCTCCCTAGTTAACTGGACTGCATCAAATCAAATGTGGTTAGTAAAAGATATGCTTCTTTGAATTTCTCAAAATAAAGGTACAAACTGCCCTCTAACACTGAATTTAAATAGGTTTTTCCTTTAAGAAAAGCCTCAAAGCAAACTCATCAAAAGCCCTTCATAAAATCACTTAAGTTCTCTGTTTGGGATATTCAGAGAATAAATTCTAAAACTCAGGCCTGATGTGATCACAACTATGGCCAACATTTGGAAATATGCACTCTGCCCCCTCTCACACTTTCCCTCTATGGTGTGTCTATCCCCTTCTTTTCTCTACTTGGTGCTAACCACAGTTTTGCAACACATAAGCACCAACTGCAAACCATCGTTAACACGAAACAGTTTCTAATGTAACCTTGGCCTGAAAACCTACTTCAAACTCTGATTTACCAGGAAACCATAGCCCATGCTTAATTCTGGAAAGGGGATGAGAGAAGGGAAATTGCTCAAGAGATGGGAGTGGGACACACACTCTGAGATTGGCTCTCAGTCTGCAAACTATGGTTTGCAGGGAGCCAGCATTAAATCCGCATGGACCTAAGAGTTGAAACTAAACAACCTTATTCCAGCCACTTACTGGATTCTCCCTGCCCCCTTATTAGCTCACCTAGGAAATATATCCAAATCACCCCAACATTCTTGTACTGTATTATAAGCACCCTCCCACACATTGCCAGAGCTTTCTTTCTGAGAGCGAGAAACACCACCAAACTATTTTGAATCCATTTTTGAGAATGATGGTAAGAGCATATAATTAAGTCACTTCTGTGTCATGAGGCCATTATATACATCAGTGTGGCCTTGGATGAATAAAAAGAGGCATGGCCCCTTTTAATTTTACTTTGCTACAGATCCTAGCAATTAAGAACAAGGCTTCCTGGACTAGTAGCACAGCCTCAAGCCAAAGGTTTGCAAAAAAAAAAGCTCTTATCACTTAATCACAGTAATCAATCATCAAAATTAGATCCGTGGTTACTAGTATTAAAAGCTGGAAGGGAAAGAATTAAAAGGTTTGCTTCAATTCATGATGTATCCTTAGCAACTAGCTTAAGATTTCTCTCTCTCAGTCTCTCTCCCTCTCCACCCCTTAACTTAATTGTTGAGATTTCTTGGTGAGTCACCTAATACGGCTCATGGAAGTGAATCTTGTGCACAATCTGAAATAAAGGGGGAATTTGTTTCAGTATACTGAATGTTCCTTGTAATGTTAAGAGAAAAGAAAATCTTTTAAAAAAGCTATACTGTATGTTCTTTTCCATCCCTTAGATGGGCAGCAGATGCACTGTTCTGCATTTTCTCCTTCATTCAAGGGAGGTTTGGCAAGGACATAGGGCAGAAGCTCTCTCAGTTGCACCACTCACATTGCTGCAGTTTAATCGGCTCTTTTGACTTCTTAGGGTTACTTGTTGACTTTAATGTTTTATTAATTGTGTAGCATTGTTTGCTATACATTTTTAAATTGTACATTAGATTGAGTGTCACCTGGAAGCCAAAGCTGGCTTATAAATGTTTGCACTCAATATTTCTTTTCTTTATTACCTGGACATCCATACAGTTTGAAAAGAAAAACACATTGAAAAATGTGGTGTCTCTGGGGAAACATGATGTTTTATCAGTTATCAGTTCAATTTCTGCAGCTCTCTCTCAGACACAAAGCTGACATGTGTTATCGTCAGGGACTGGGCAGAAGAGGAATGGTGGAGACTGCCTCCCCATCCTGACCCTTCCAGGGAGGGGAAAGAGGAAGACAGTATAGATTTACAACAGTGGTTTGAGGGAGGTCACAGCTCAGAGGCAGATGAGGGGAAAAGTTGGGAAATAATGGCAGAGGAGGACGAGGAGGAGAAAAACCGGAGCGGCAGTTGGCTGACACAGTGTCATTAGAAAGCATCCCAGACGCTCCATCTCCCAGAACCCAGCAAGCCTTGAAAGTAGGAGAGCAAAGAGCTCAAAGACAGAAGGCATGTGGCAGTGCCTGTAGAAGTGACAAATGAGGATGTGGGAGAGACGGGGTGGAGATTCACTAGGGACAACACCATTATCCAAGAGGCTGGGTTTTATAGACTCTGTAAATATCGAAATAAAAAAGGACAGTAAGAAACTTTTCTTTTTCTTTATACTTTCCTCGGCAACCAGCCAGGAGTCACTAACAGCATCCTGACAGTTACATTATTATTATGTCTCCTCCTCCTAATGAACTCAGGGGGTAAGTGCCAACAGGACTGTAACCAAAACATCTTCAGGAAAAGAACCACAGTAATTTGAGGACATGGCTGGCTATGAGAAACCCTATGAGAAACTTCTGCTGCAACATTGCTGCAGATTCTATTCATGATTTATTCTAGATCACATGATCCTTTGAGAACCTACAAAGTTTGCAGAATCTGACTTAATGGTCTTCTTGAGTGCGTGGTAATTGGACCTAGCCATGCTTAGCAAACAGAACAGAGGAAATTGTGACTAAGATACTGTGCACACTCCACTAGCTCTCTGCCTTTTCTTTTATTTTCTGACCTAACCCACATTTAGCATTGTTCCAGGTGTTTTTCCTAGCCATGATTAGCTTGAGCCAGTTTGCAAACCAACTCCTCAAAGTCATTGGTTTCAACCTTGCCATGTTAGTAGACGTGGTGGTGTGCAATACAAACCGTAGTTCACTCCCAAAATAAAGCAACTTAAAGGGGAGGGGATTCACACACAACAAGGAGAAGAGATGTCATCAGGATACTCCCAGTCTTCTAACCATGGTTAGATAATTATGCAAAATTATATCCGCACCAGTATGGTGATGCCTGTGTCTGGAAGCAGGAAATGGCAGGGTGGAAAAGAATCATCTGTGGATAGAGTAGCAGGCTATTACATTGGTATTTTGCTGCCAATGTAAAAATCGCCCATTTGGGGATTATCAACGTGGAGTCAACAAATAAGCCAGCTGGCTGCTGCTGAAAATTTAAGACCAAAATACAGGTCAGGCTGCTGCAAACAAGAATGAAGGGAAAGCTCAGCTGAGCAGAATAGCAATGTCTAACCTCACAGGACCATCTGTTTGATCTCAAGGCTGAGTATTTGACTCGTATGATGAGACAACCTCAACTAATTGTACCATTGCAGTTCTTTTATAGTAACACTTACTGGGCAAAGGAACTTGTTTCCCAAGTCCACTAATGTATCTGATGGATGCTGCCTTGCCATCTGCCAAACCACCAAATGGTTTTCTTCTTCCCGATACATCCCTCCCTCTCTTAAAAACAAAAAACTACCGCTGTGAACAAATTATGTCTTTTGTAACTAGTTCAGTAACTTCACAACATTTTTAATAGTATGAGCAAGGAATTGTTTGAGTCCCTAGATAGTACTACACACATCAGAACTAAAGTGAATCCTTAGAATATATCAAAATGATGTTCCAAATGTGCCTCCAAACGGTTCATACATATATTTAAAGGACACTTGGCGCTGAAAACTTTAAAAATTCAGAGATAACTCGCTTTCCTTGTGCATAAGCACTTGGGTTCTGGAAGATATGAAAACGATCTAATCAATTGTTAATCCGATCTAGGCCACCTGTACGAAGACCAGTTCCATGAGAACCACAATAACCTTGGTTTTATATTGCAGCTGTTAACTACTGTCAATATATTTCCTCTCCAAAATGGCATACTAAGTGTTTCATGTTAAGAGTCTCCCCTGCCAATTATCAGCTCAGATTTTACAAGAATTTATAAATATTTATAACCACCTTTGGCAGTTCATTTGCCATTGGGGAAAATCTGATTTTATTTTTAAACGACCACTTTTTCTTTTTCTTTTTTGAAAGAAGCATATATCCTTACAGTTCTTTACTCCAGTAGAAGAAGCGTGGGTAAATGTGTTAAAATTCAAGTTCTAATCAATTAATTTATAGGCCGTAACAATATATTAAAGTGTTTAAACATAAAGGGGGAAGAAGAACCATGGCAGAATGCTGGAATAGAGGAGACTTCTCCTGTTTGAACGCCTGCCAGTTTGAACCAGATGTGCGCTGTCTCAATCTGGGGGAATAAAAACATTTGCCAGCATACATTAAATGGGTATTTCTCAGGCATTACTCATATAATTATTTCTTTTGCTTCACTGCCTCATTCTTTCTTTTCTTTTTAAAGCTGTTTTGTTTTCCATCCCACCCACCCCCGCCCTGCAAACACACCAAGGAACACATCTTCATTCTATACCCTTCCTGTTATCTTTCTTCTGCTCTTCCTGCATTTGAAAATGGGCTGGCATCTCAGCAAAATTATCTTCAATTAAGCAGCTGTGTACAATTACTCCTTAAAAGTCAGGACGATTTGTCTCCTTGAAAAATCACTTGCTTTCTTAAAAGCTTTTAACTGGAACTGAAAGTGGGGCATTCATTAATAAGTGGTTCTTAACTGAACCTTGAAATGGTCCAGAATTAAGGGGGGAAATGCCCCTTGTTTCACCGTCACATGCTGTGGAAATGCTTCTTTATTTTAGGAAGTATGTCTTCCCCCTCAATGACAGCAATCAGCAACTGCTTTCATCACTTGCTTTCGAAACAGAAAAGGGATGGTATTATAGATGCAACGCTAATGCACGCATCACACCGTGTATTTGAGAAGCCCTCAGTTGTGAGACACAGTTATAAATGTTATGCACATTCACACATTTAGGCTCCAGCATGAAAAGTTGCTAATCAATGGCTGCTAATCAAAGCCCAACATCTTTGCATCACAAACCATGTTTTTGGCCTTTGGACTGGATGCACAAGCTCATTTTGCTCCTGTTTCAGAAGCATAAGCCTGCAGTTGGGCAGTGTGTGAGAGCTAAACTGCATTTTGGGGAATAGCGCTAAGAACATACGCCCACGAGAAGCACATGCCAAACATCAGTCACGTGTCGTCCATATTGCACCACCTGTATGTAGCCACTATAGGTCACTGTGTCTTCCCTAGCCCTTTGCCTAAATGGTAAGGGACCATCCTTCATCCAGTAAGATGTCAACCCTCTTACTGGATTTCAATTAATGGCAGTTTGACACCCTATGCCTTCTTCTCTGGGTGTCTTGCCAAAGAAATAAGGATCGAGGCTGCAACATCAGTAGCTGAGTAGGATTTTGTTGAGGCACTGCCTCCTCCCATCAATACATTAGGATCCATCAAGGTTAGGAACTTCCACGCAAAATATGTACACAGAAACCCCTTTTGCACTCATCACTCCTGGTAGGAAAACTTTGCACTTCAAATAACCTCCTCTTCATTTGATCCATGAAAGCCCCTTCCTTAGATAAACAAGCTTTTAAGAGAAACAGCTTGAAATCGGTGGTCAGTTCAGCTGAAGTCACTCCAGGTTAGTTACGGTAGCTTTGCTCTTATCCTTTCTCCTACTTCTGTCCTTCCACGGCTCCATTTTTATTATTTTGTACTCTTAACTGAAGTCAGGGGTCCAGGGACATGCACACTCTTAGGTTCCCCTCCAGGTTTCTGTCAAAGGAATCCCTGTAACACACAAAGCTAAGGAACCTGAGAGGGTCCTGCTTGCTACCAGTTCCCCTACTGCAAATTCAGAAGGCAACCCCAGTGGCCTGGAACAAAAAGCCACACCCAGAGCCATAGCATTCCCCAGGAGAAGAGGCTGTCCCACCACTCTACTTTGGGGTAAAGTAATATTGATTCTTATTTTTATTTATTAAATTTGTATACTGCCCTTCATCTGAATACCACAGGGCGGTTCCCAACATAAAAATACAAAACGAGGATGAAAAAAATGCATAATATTATACGAGATATGCTATATGCAATGTGTCATATGATATAAGAGATTGTTAATAAAGCAAAAAAATGGAATAGTAAAAAAAGCATAATAAAGCAAAAATAAATACAAAGCAACAAGCTACCTCCCACAAACACTTTTAAAAGACCACAGAATGTTAATCAGCCAAAGGCCTCGTTTTAGATAAATGTTTTTGCCTGGTCCCTAAAGGTACGTAATGAAGACACCAGGCAAACCTCCCTGGGGACAGCATTCCACAAATGGGGAGCTTCTTATTAAAATAGTTTGCTGTAGCTGGATAATAACATATTAAAAGCCTCCTGGATCAGGCCAGTGAGCCAATCTATTCGAGCATCCTGTTCCCACTGTGGCCAACCAGATGCCTTAATGAGAAATCCATAAGAGGAAACCAAGCATGAAAGCACTCTCTCCTCCTGTGGATTCCAGCAACTGGAATTACTGGCTCTGACACTGGAGGCAAAGCATAGTCATTGTGGCTTGCCAAGGTGGGGGCCTGGGTGGGAAAAGAGTGTATGTGTGTCATTTTATGAGCACACCTAAGTATCTTCTTTGGATCACTCCTTACTACTCTTCTCCAAAGCTTTTCTACAGCACCTAAGACCCAGAATCTGTGTGACTGCTGATAACAGATGTATTATGAATTCTTCCTACAAAGCTTCACTTAATCAGAGCCTTGGCATGTAGAAATTTTAATACTACTATGAAAATCACCTTTTGACACTGTCAGCAAGATTTTCTTTGCATTTTATACGGCAATTCCATACATCAGGCTGAAAACGGTTCTTCGGATTCAGTTTTCATTTTCTAAAATGCTTTAGGTGACCATTAGTTCCAAACACTTTTTTTAAAAAAGGAAAAGGAAAAGGAACTCAAAAAACTGAAAAGGACTCACTTGAAGCATATCTAGAGTTATGAACAAGAGCTTATGTTTATACTTCGAATAGGTCAAGAAGTTCCACTGCTGAGCAATTTCTTATCTAGCATTTTGTGCTTGCTGAAGTAAATCGTGGCCGAGGCAGCAAGGTAAATATAATATGCTTTATAGATGTATGGCAAGAAGTCAAGAATTTTTAACAGAAGGACATTATTCTCAGTCTTGTTGTAAAAGAACATTATGCTTGGTCTTTTGTATTTCACCTACAGAATATGCTTCCTTTCTGAGAAGATGCTGTAACCTGCATCTGGAGCCAGGCAGTATGAATGTTTTGATTCATGTAACTGGTAGATTAATCAACTGAGATTAAGGAGTAAAGTGCTAAGTCAGCTATGAGGGCAGATGGTTCCCTCCTACTCATGCGAAACCTGATGGAAAAGAAACAAGCTCCTTCCTCTTTGCAACCAAAGCTAGTAGGTATTTTTCACTTCAAAACAAAACCCACAAGGATCAAGGATTTAAAACCACAAACAACTTAAGCCGGAAACGTTCAAGTGCAATCTTTCTCCATGCAGGTTTTAAACTTGAATCTTCTGCAGCACTGATCAGATTTGAACTTCTTCATTTTTAGAGGCATTTTGACTAATACAATGTGCAAGAAGGAACAGGAGAAAATACGGCCAATTTTGGTTTCCGGGAGAGATATTTTTCCAAAGGGTGTTTGGCC
This sequence comes from Podarcis pityusensis, assembly GCF_964106645.2. Lineage (NCBI taxonomy): Eukaryota > Metazoa > Chordata > Lepidosauria > Squamata > Lacertidae > Podarcis > Podarcis pityusensis. The sequence continues at coordinate 58,505,793 of NC_138033.1, read as the reverse complement.
ATATCTGGAATTCCTCGAAGATTAGCACATTAATAAATAGTTGTTTGAACCCCTTCCTCCCACAACACAATTTTTCATATTAGCGCCATTTTATGATGCATGGGTGAAAGTAATACAAATAACAACTACAACATAGAAAAGATTCCACTATCAATTTCCCTCCAATTTCTGTAAAAGAGATCCTCCAGCACATTATTAGAAATAATGAGATGACATTTACTTATACGAAGTCTAACTGAGACTGACCCTTCCCTTACATAGTAACAGGTCACAGCTAAGAGCTGAGCACAGATAAATTAAATCTCTTTCAATAGCAGCCTTCTAATCAGCAAGACATGTTCCTTCCAATAACTACTTACAAAGACAACAAGGAGAGTCAAGAAAGTCCACCAATTTATTGGGGGGGGGGGTCTGCTGAAACAGCTTCAGTGAATTAAAAGCTGGCTGAACGAATCAACAATTAGAACAGCAAAAGATATCATACTTGCTGCGGCAAAGCGGCTGTCCCTGTTATTAGTGTAGTACAGTGAGCCTTGAAAAATTAACGTTCAAAGAAAATTCTACCTATTTTGAAGGCACTGGGCCTTCCTGGATTCTGTAACGCTGCCTTTGCAACATAAAAGTTCACAATCCAGAAACACTGTAGAACGGGTTTGGGGATTTAGGATTACAGAGGACGGCAAGGATTAAATCAAGTAAGTTGGGGAGGAACACAGTTAAAAGGCTGGGAGAGGGAACAATTGAGGCATGGGGCATGTGTGCAATTGCTTTCTTGCAGAAACCGCACCTCTGGAGAGCTGCAGTAGCAACTCTGGTATGGGAGAATGATGGCAGATATAGCTGGAAGTGCTGGCAAAATCCATCCTCACCTAAATGGACTACTTTTCCTACTTTGCCCGAGCTCCCAAATATATTGTAAGTTTGACCAGTAGCACAAGAAGAGGATGCCTACCTGTTCTGTTCAATTATGAAATACAGGAAAGAGAGCGTAAGAAACTGGGAAGTCCACTTGGCCAACACTGTTTCTCTTGAATTATTGTGTTACAGTAATCTCATAATATATATCTAATAACATGCTAAATCCTGGGTATCACGAAAGGACTGATGTCTCCCATATGAAGCTGTCTGCCTGTTAAGATCTGTCTCAGAGTGCCTACTCCAGGGGCCCACGGCTCGGAAACAGATCTTCACTGCTCCTAGAGGTGACCAGGCCCCACAACAATATGGAACACTCAGTTAACACTATAGTTTTGAAAATGGTAAAACAACACAACTACGGCAGGGAAGCTACCCTCTTCCCCAAGATGCAGCCCTACCATTTTAGGAACCTTTCATTAAACGCCTTAAAATTTTTCTCCTTGCTGGCTGGATGCTTCCAGCAGGGCAAGCCAGGAATTTTCCTTACTCCCAATTTTGAGAAGAGAGAGAGAGAGGAAAAAAAACAACACAGTTTAAGTAGTAGGGCTATTTTCCCTGCAGTGAAGTTACTTCAGTCCAACGCATTATGAGCGTACAGGATATATCACATTTACTGGCTCCTGGGTGCTATATTTGAGCTAGCTCAGAAAAACTGTTTTTTGTTTTGGTTTGTTTTTAAAACATTCTGGAAAAACTGCACTGATATAAACTAATGGATCTGACTTAAGAAACACATGAATAATGCTTTGAGCTTATTCATAATATATCTGTTGGTCTCATTCTCAACTCCAGAATTTATGCTGTCCTTTATTAATTTTTAAATAAAAGTATTTATATATTGCTGTCTCACAAAATATCTGGGTAGTGCACAGCAACATGGAAACATAAAAAATCCATTAAAAGCGGTACAGTTGGCTTATTAATCAACTGCATTTATATTTTGCTTTCTTCTGCAAGGAGGCAACCATGTTTAGGGAAGTTTTTAATGTTTGATGTTTTATCGTGCTTTTAATATTCTGTTGGGAACTGCCCAGAGCAGCTGGGGAAACCCAGTCAGACGGGGGGGGGGGGTATAAATAATAAATAATACTAATAGTAATTTGTTGTTGCTGTTGTTGTTGTTGAGTACATGGTTCTCCTACTCCTCATTTAATCCCTACAATAAACCTGTGAGGGAGGTTAGGCTCAGGGGCAGGGACTGGCACGAGGTCAGTGGGTATTTGAACCCTGGTCTCTCAGGTCCTAGTCTGACACTAACTACTACAGCACACTGGATTTCATTGGCATTAGCAGTGCTCCCAACACTGTTTGAATCCATGTTAGTTATCAGCTCCTATGTGGACACTATACCACTAGCTGGGAATCAATAATCAATTGTTCCTTAGATTAGGGAAAATTGGAAGACTGCTACTAATGACCCAGCAGTAACAATGTGGTTGGCATCTGGCTAAGAGATACCTAGCAGACCTGCTGAAATCAACAGACCAGCTTGTCCACCTTTGGACTTAGTCAGATACCACCTTGCAATTAGATACTCAGTACAGTATTTAGAAATTAAAAATATTAACTTGCTGAATGATAGAAATATACAGTTGGAAGGGACCCTGAGGGTCATCTAGTCCAACCCCTTGCAATGCAGGAATCTCAACTAAAGCATCAATGGCAGATGGTCATCCAACCTCTGCTTAAAAGCCTCCAAATTAAGGAGAGTCCACCACCTTCCAAGGGAGTTCGCTACGCTGTCAAACAGAAAGTTCTTCCTGGTGTTTACTCAAAATCTTCTTTAATCTATTTGCTTTGGGTCTTACCCTCTGGAGCAGGAGAAAACAAGCTTGTCCCATCTTCCATGTGACAGCCCTTTAGATATCTGAAGGCAGCTATCAAATAGATTCCTTGATGAGCATCAAATAAATGCTTCCTCGGATTTGATACCTTTACTCTCAGTCTATCCTTGAGCCTTTGCAACACCATTTGCTCCCTCTAGAATTTGGATTAGGTCATCCATTACCAGGAACCTGAAAATGACTATCAGAAATACCTCCACTTAGCCCTAATATATTGTACCACTTTTGTGGGTTTTAATTATAAGCTGCTTGGAAGACGATATTGGCTGAAAACACAGGGCACAAATAAAATAAATTTAAAAATTAACTTAAGAAAGTGAATTGGTTCCTTGGAGGTTGCCCATATTAAAGCATCTCCTTCTGTCATTGTTTTTTAATGCTCAGCACAGAAACACTATTTCACTGTTAGCTGTTAGACGTCACTAAAACCTTAAAGTGACTGAACAAGAGTCTTTGCTCAAAACACACACATTTTAAATTCCCTCTTTATTATGGATTACATTTCATGTCTGCTGCTGTAATCTGCATTTATACAGCTCTTAAAATGGGGATTTTAAAGGATTTCCAAAGTATTAACAAGGTCTTTGAGGATTCCCCACCCCGCTCCAAACTAAACAGCAGTGTGATGTTAGAGTGCTAGTTTGGCTGGCCACTGAAATATGACAAAAGCTGTTTGGGGGGAAAAAGAAGATTTTGTCTTGATGAGCTATGAAGCCCTGGATTATTGGGAGAGATTGAAAAAGCAGATGGGCGATATATGTGCAGGAACTGCACCCTGCTACTTGAACTGTGTGTACTTGATTTAAATAGCTAAAGGGAATATGCTTGTGCTCAGCATCAAGTTACAGTGTGCTTTTGGGGCATAGATAGTCAAGATGTTAAGCTGAATCCATCAAGCTCTGCAGATTCTTGGGATATGGCTATTTGAAAAGACTCATCATACCATAATAATTAGGTGATTAGAAAGGCTCTGCAAGGGACTAATGCTTTTGCATATGATCTCAAGGAAGTTTGTACATGCCCTGCAACCCAAGCCTGCACTCAAGCAATATTACAGATCTGGGGCTACGCAATGATATAAATACAATCATAGAATCAACACAGAATCACAGAATAGGAAGGAACCATGTGGGTCATCTGGTCCAGGTCCCCTGCAAGGCAGGGATCTTTCACCCAACATATATTATGCTGTTTTAAAGTGTTGAATCCTAACTTGGGGAAAAAGCAGGATGTAAATACAATAATAAATAAATAAAACACAGGTTCATTCAGCTCAGAGGTACTGGTAAACTGTTGCGCTTCTGCATATGCACTCTCACGGAGGAATGGAAGGGCCCTGTTATGGCCTGGTTTCGATATTATGTTAAAACTTTTTAAAAACCAACCAACCAACCAACCAACCATGGTTTAAAGGTGACAGACCAGTGCACTGGTGGCATATGCTGCTCATAAGTCCCTGCCTTGCTCTTCCTCTTGCCACACGAGGAAAGAATCAAACCAGGGGCTTATGTTATGGTCCGTATGAACCGGCGGATGTGGTTTATATCTCTTCAAACAAGCCATGAATGGAAGCCAAGCTTTGTTCTTGGCTTACTGCTTGCTGTTTGCTTGGAGGGAAACAAACTGTGAATGCCGGTTTGCATCTAATGCAATGCCAGCCTCTGGTCTGTTTCCTGCTTGGGAACAAAGCGGGCAGTAATGAGCAGCACACACCAGCATGGTGCTTGTGCACAATAAACCATACATTATTTTTAAACATTGGTTTAACATGATGTCTTTACTTGAAAGAATCCTGGGAGCTCCTAGGAGAACTGGTGGACTGCAATCTACTGCCTGCCCACCCGATTCAGGAATCAGTCTAACCTTCCCTTATCCCTTATTCTTGTTAAAAATCAACTTTGTATTTTAATCGTATCTTTTGATTCTTTACAAGAGCAATGTAAATTTATACATTGCTATCAGCTCTGCTACTTTAAACCTTTGTCTTAAGCTGGCTTTCAAGAACAGGGTTAAGATCACCAACTCTGATTTAAACACCTGGCGATAAATGAAATATGTACCCTGCAAATATTTTGCAGGCATTCATAGAAATGTTCCCATTTCCAATGTGCATCCTTGGTATTGCACAGCAGCTCCAGGCAATGCATTACCACAACATAATTCATCCAGATGTTTGCACATGACAATGTAAAGGGGCAGAGGTAGGAAGCAGTTGAGGGTCATGACAGCGGCGGTCTTCCAGTGGTGGGAGAGCTGGTGACTGAGCAAAAGCGTGTATGACAGCTACCAGAAAATGCATCTGCAGTGTATCCATCAAAATAAAATGGGTCAACAACTGCTTGAGGGAAGAGAAGCTGCCTCAGGCAAAAATGGAACTGACAATGCACACTCGCAACCACAGCCATGAACCAAGATCCTCCAGGGTATACAGACTACCTCCATTTGCCAGCCATAATGTCAAAATAAAAGGAGACAATGCCCTAGAAGCAGAACCAAAATTCTTCCTATCTAGCCGGCCAAGAGGAAGGGTTGGCAGGGGGAGGGGAGGAATAGCATCTTTGAAAGATCAGCAGAAATGTCTTTAGAGAAGCTTCAGCTGGTGTGAATTATTATTGAAGGGACTTGATGCTGATGAAGGGACTGAGATGTTGACGCTTGCTTTAACAGGAAAATGGCATCTCTGGGTATGCACGCACGGTTGGAGCCTGTTGGCTATGCCTCTCGTCAGGCAGCGAGTGACACATCTGCTGTTATGTCACAAAGTGGCTGGGCATCAGAACATAAGAAGAGCCTGCTGGATTAGCCCCAGCATCCTGTTCTCACAGCGGGTCTATAAGAAGGCCATAAGCAGGAGCTGAGTGCAACAGCACTCTTTCCTCCTCTGGACTCCAGCAATGGCTTGTGCATGACCAGTTGCCTTTCTAACTTTAGCTCCCTTTCAACAGCAGAGCTGTTCATGACATATCACAGACTGCCTTTGAAAGTCCTGTTGCAAACGTGAAGGAGGGAATCAGCACATGTCAGGGAAGGAGGGATTGGTGGGAAGAGAGCATGTGAGCCCACAGCATGTTCCTAATCATAGAACCATAGAATTGTGGAGGAGGAACGGACTGCAAGAGTCATCTAGTCGAACCCCCAGCAATACAGGCATCCTGCCCATACGATTCCCTCGGTGGGCTCAAGGATGAAGTTCTCCTGCCTCCTTCAAATGAGTGGGAGGATGACAATCCCACATACTGGTGTCCTGGTGTCCACTTGAGTGTAGTGATCAGATGGAGGCCTCAGAATGCAACATTTGAGGACATCTGGAGGACACTAGTTTAGGGAAGGCTGCTCCAAGTCAGCGTAGAAATTTAGGAATTACACATCTTTAAGTACAATTTCTGAAGACTTCTGCTACAGAAATATTTACAGAATCTACACAACAGCTTTCAAACAAACAAAACTACACAACAAAACCAGTTCAATGAAACAAAGTTAAAATACCAATCACAACAAAATAACATTAAAATATCAGTCACGGTAAACAGGAATGATGGGTCAAGAAAATGCCTGGGTAGGTAAGTTTTCAACTGCTGGCAGGAATAACCACAGCTGGAGCTTGCTTGATCTCCATGGGGAGATCATTCCACAAGGAACCATGATGAGTATGTGCTTTTCAGACAATTGGAACTTAATAAGGGGGGGGGGGAGAGCTCCCCATGCTCCTTCCACACATTTTTCCAATGGGAAAGGGTGAAACAGGCAGCATTTCTTCACAATGCACTCTTCTTCCTAGATGGCATTTGTAACATCCTGCTACGCAGCAGAAAAGAATAAAAGGGCTGCTTGATGCAGATAAATAGATCCATTCTCATACTATTCAGGCACTTCTTTTTTAGAAGAAGCGATTCAGCTTCTCCATGGGCCTACAGTATTTGAAGGTGAGAATAATTTCATGCACCATTATGCCAAGTAGAATAAACACTTGAAAACACTATTTACTGAATATACTGTACCTTCCTGATGTATTCTTCAGTATGGCAAGTGCATCTGGATAGCCATCCATGTTATAATCTCCAATGTGAAGGGTGATTGGGAAGGAAAAGTTGGTTTGAGCGGAATCGTACGGAACAAAGCCCCAGAGGGTGCCTTTGTATGTGAAGTTTTGCAACACTGGAAACCACTGAGAACCAGAAAACAACAACACAAATTGTCAGGATTTATTGAACACATATTGCTTTATTTTCCTTAGATTAAACCCCACCTTTCTTCCATCATGGAACCCTAGACTGCATACATGAGATTCCTGGGTGGTCACCCATCAAGGCACTGACCTGACCCACAAATACACTGTACTGGTGGCAATGTAGCTTCTGATGTGACAGTAAGGATTTTTCACAAGCACTCCAATTGTGCAGGGGAGAATGCTGTCTGCCCAGCTTCTATGTGGGTAGATTGTCAGAAGTGGCTACTGAGAGGGAGACTCTGAAGAAATTTCGTAGTGCTTAGAGTCAGAAGGGTATGTGTGTAGGTGGGGGAGGAAAGGCAGGAGTATTAGGGAGACTGACCAAGAGGCAGGGGGGCCTAAGGAAATTAGGCAAAGTAGGCTGTGCGCTGTAAAACAGTGGCTGGAGGAGCCAGTGGATGGCAGAAAAAATGAGCGGATGAAGAAAGGAGCCAAGTATTTAGCTGCAGGCATCTGGTAGATAGTGTTCCTTTTCTTAAAAGGGAGAGATGGTTAATCTCTTTTTAAAGAACACCTCTCTACTGAAATTATCTTAAGTGGATTACAACTAACCAATAACTTGATTATAAAATCAGTACATAAGCCAAATACTAATGACTGCACATACTTTTTCAGAGCAGAGATTAAATCACTGCAATATCTGATTCAGAAGGACAGGGAGAGAAAGGCCTTGGTGAACAGGAATCTCCTTAACCAACCAGGTGCATATGGAGAGCCCATTGAAGACTTCCACCCTGGTGACCCCAAGGCTGCTCAATCTCTCTCTCTCTCTCCCCCTCTGATTTTCTGTTCTGGAGTGCTCTAAATCCTATAGGAATGTTCCATCCATGAAACTGAGCTGCATATTAAAGAATTAAAAAGCAGCAGGAATAAGACAGTATCTCTCTGTTTCTGACACACATATACACCATTCCTGCTATTCCTGGCTTTTGTAAACTTTGTGCGTTATGCATCTGGGTGTTTTAGTGGGCTGCCAGGTTTTTGAAAAGTCTATGGCAAGATGCGAAAGAGAGACAGTTGTCTTTGGGGAACTGTGCGAAACAAAGCAATGATAGATTCGTTAACGCTGGTTTTTGCTCAACAGAAAACAGTCAAACGCTCTTGTTGCCTGAGACAAATCATTTGTACAATCCCTCCCACTGGTTTAAGACAGAACAATCAAGTTCAAATAGCAGTTTTGCTTCACTCAGAAGAAGAATTTACACTGCAAAAAACCCATTACTAGAAACAAAAGAGAATCAGAAATGGGGAGATCATTCATACACCATTCCTAAATATCTTCTAGATGGAGCTATAAACACTAAAAATAGGGGTTCAGTTGTATCCACTACTACAATACTAAAGGCATAAAGGAGCTGCTTGATAGAAATCTACTGGGTTTTCACTCCCCCCCTCCTACCCCCTTCCTCAGGAAGATTAGTTTGTAAACAGAAGCCTCAAATACAGCTTGTGCTGATACTTGGAATACAAATAAGATTCCAACAATGGCTGAACAGAATGAGGATTTCTCAGGCTTTCAAAGAGAATGTCGTGATCTGGAGATACATGAGCTTTACTGTTCTGGGTATATACAGCTGTTGGAAGTGTTTCGGCAACAACCCTGCTTAAGTAGGGTTGTAACATTTTGTCGATTACCCAGGTTGATTGATTAACACCATTTTGAGTGACTCAAGAAGGTGCCCCTATTAATTTCCATAGATGCCCTGGGCAGCCTTGTTCCACTGCTGAACTGCTCTTGCGGTTAGAAATGTGTTCCGAAAGTTGCCTCTCCTGAGCTTGAAGCCATTGCCTCTTTCTAGTCTATGGGAGACAATCTGTACCTAGGGGTAAACATAACAGCAAAAAACCTAAGTCTATTTAAGGATAATTATGAAAAATGCTGGGTAGAAATTAAGAGAGACTTAGATAGTTGGTCAAAATTGAAACTTTCTTTGTTAGGCCGAATTGCTGCTATCAAGATGAATGTATTGCCAAGGATGTTGTTTTTATTTCAAACACTTCAGGTTTTGGACAAGACGGAGTGCTTTCAGAAGTGGCAGAGAGATATTTCTAAGTTTGTCTGGCAGGGCAAAAAGCCCAGAATTAAGTTTAAGATATTAACTGATGCAAAACAAAGAGGGGGCTTTGCCCTGCCAGATTTAAAGTTGTATTATGAAGCCGCAGCGTTCTGCTGGCTAAGAGACTGGCTACTTCTTGAAGACACTGATGTGTTGGATTTGGAAGGGTTTAACAATGCTTTTGGATGGCATGCATATTTGTGGTATGACAAGGTTAAAGCAAATAAGGCCTTTAAGAACCATATTGTCAGAAAATCACTGTTTAATGTCTGGACAAAATATAAAGACTTGCTGGAAAATAAAACCCCAAGGTGGCTTTCACCTTTGGAAGCTAAGGCCCGAAAAAGACCCAATATGGAGGCCAAATGGCCAAAATATTGGGAAATTCTAGAAAAAGATGGAGACAATTGGAAACTGCAGAGTTTGGAGAAAATGAAGGATAAAGTGCGAGACTGGTTACATTACGCTCAGATTAAAGAAGTTTTTAAAAATGACAAGAAATTAGGGTTCCAGGTGGAGAAATCGAAAATAGAAACAGAATTGTTAGAACCTAAGAGTAAGGTACTTTCAAGGATGTATAACTTGCTGTTAAAATGGAACACACAAGACGAAATGGTTAAATCGGCTATGATAAGGTGGGCGCAGGACATTGGGCATAACATTATGTTTGAGGACTGGGAAAGGTTGTGGAGTACTGGATTGAAATTTACTGCATGTAACGCTTTGAAAGAAAATGTAATGAAAATGATATATAGATGGTATATGACCCCAGTCAAACTTGCAAAAATTTACCACCTGACTGACAATAAGTGTTGGAAATGTAAAGAGTGTGAAGGAACATTCTTCCACCTCTGGTGGACTTGCCCTAAAGTGAAGGCGTTCTGGGAAATGATTTATAATGAACTGAAAAAGGTATTTAAATATACCTTCACTAAGAAACCAGAGGCCTTTCTTTTGGGTATTGTCGGCCAAGGGGTGGTAAAGAAGGACCAGACATTTTTTATGTATGCAACAACAGCAGCAAGGATACTACTCGCAAAGCATTGGAAAGCTCAAGATCTACCCACACTGGAAGAATGGCAGATGCAACTGATAGACTACATGGAACTGGCCGAGATGACCGGCAGAATTCGAGACCTGGGAGAAGAGAGGACTGAGGAGGATTGGAAGAAATTTAAGAACTATTTACAAAAACATTGCAATTTGAGTGAATGCTAAACAGGATGCTAGATCAATATAACTGAGCACCACTAAACTTAGATGACTTTAAGAAAATAAGTGAGATTGAGAAAATATAACTCTTTTTGAGAAGTAGAAGATTATGAAGCATAGAAGGGATATAAGATTGCAAATAAGATAATAAATTGCTGACAAAATGCTATAACGATGAAAGTGGGAGCGGGAGATGTGAGGAAGTCCAAAGAAAATGTGAAATTATGTTAAGATATATGTTACATTGTTTATTATGTGTATTGCTATTGTAAAACCCAATAAATCTCTATAAAAAAAATAAAATATGGGAGACAATCTGAATTATAAAGTTGTCACATGTGACAAGGAGTGCTTGGGTGTTTGCCTGTAGTAAAGTACACAAGGGGTTAAAGGGAGACACAAGCCTGTAAACATTTAGGGCAGGTATCTTCAGCCTTCTCAGCAGCAAAGCTTTTAACCCAAACATGCATTTATTAATCTTTTATCGTATATTTGCTCCAGTTGTGACCCACCTTGGATCTGGCCATGACCCACTTGTGGGTTTCGACCGTCCGGCTAAAGACTAATGAATGATTTAGGGAGCTGGCTCACATCTCTCTAATGAGCATCTGACACATCTCCAAATATAAAGATGTTAATAATAATGTAAAAAGTTTGAGGGGCTTAATTAAGCTTATGTCAAAAACTGTATCAGACTATCCAGGGGTTAGAATCTAAGGAAGCGTAGTGTGTATTCTAAGCATCAGTGATTAGCTTAGCACGTAAAAGCTAATTAGGTTAGGCACATTTCCTGGGTTGTGCATTGGACATGGTAATCCTAGCCAAATCAGCAAGTGTTAATTGAAGTCAGGCAAACGTCTTTGTAAGGTGACTGTCTGGGGGGGATAAGGCGTTCAAAGCATAAAAAGAAAAAGGTGTTAGAATGCAAATTAATGGAGGCCTTCCTCCCTCTGTCAATAAACAGGGCTTAGTTTAGGGAGGGTGGAGTGCCATAATCAGGTAGCAGAGAGAAGCAATTAAGCTGGGCTGTGCCCTGCAGAACAAGAGAGGCTGCAGAGAAAGAATGTTGATGCTGTTACTATGGAGGAAGTTGGCATGTTTGGGGCTGCTACTGCTGTGAGCCCCTCCACTGAAGGCTTCAGGTTGTATATAGGTGTAAAGAAACCTATAGACACCACAGTCTCCACCAGGCATAGGCAAACTCCAGCCCTCCAGATGTATGGGACTACAATTCCCATCATCCCTGACCACTGGTCCTGTTCGCTAGGGATGATGGGAACTGTAGTCCCAAACATACGGAGGGCCAGAGTTTGCCTGGTCTCCACTGTGTCTCATTTTCCAAAGGAAACACAAACCCTAGGTGAGTGCATGGAAAACTTCCAAGTCTCACACACCGCTCAGCGGAGATCGGGGTGGAATGCAACAATAACAGCAATAATAAAGCATTAGTTGTAATTTGTATCCCATCTTTTCCTCCAAGGAGCTCTAGGTGGTGTATGTGGCTCTCTTCCTCCTCACTGAATGTCCACAACAACCCTGTGAAATAGGTTAGGATGCACATTCCTCATTTGCACATTTATGGTTTTATTTCTTATTATTCATGTATTTCATAAAATTCATACAATGCTTGACTGCCCAAAACCTCAAAGTGGTTTACGAAGAAGATAAAACAATAAAATTATCATTAAGAAAAACAACGGAAGATGCACAAATGTTAAAATAACAATAGACTAAAAACAAATTAAAACTCACACCAACTTTCTACTGCAGCATATGTGGCTGCTGCTGACATCTGGCATGGCCCTAATTGTTGTCCCTTTGGGGCTAGATTTGGATCTTTGTCAAATCAAATCCGTTTATTGTGAGGACCATGCCTGTACACAAACATTAACACAACAATAGTTAAAAAATATTAAAATTCATTACATACTACGCCAACAAAACCTTCATCCCACAAAATAGAAAGAGAGGGAAAACAAGCAACGAGTTAAACAGACGATGAAGGGGTCTTTACATTGTCATCCATAAATCTTTCCCTGGCTTTCATGGCCTTCATCACAAAAACCGCTACCACATGGGTAATACGTGGGTTTGCATCGACTAACAAAAATTTTACTCTATCTTCAGGATTGGTTATAGAGTTGGGTATAATTTGCAGCAATGCGTCTCTAAAGCCCGAGTAGATGGGGCAATAGAGGAGGTAATGTGTAAGATCCTCTTTAATTTTCATAAGGCAAGGGCATAAACGATGTTCTACTGGGGTTTTTGTGAATCTACCGGTCAGATATGCAGTTGGCAGTGTTTGAAACCGTGCCATAGTGAAAGCTCTCCGAAGGGTGGGATCAGTGATCTCCACCAAGTAGTTGGCACAGATTTTGACTGCTTTTACTCGGGGAAACCAGTAGGAAAACCCAGAGTTTTTTATCTTTGTGGAGTCCAAAAAGGCGTCTTTTTCAAAGATCCATTCCCGAACTTTATCAGGGCTCCACAATTTAAGGGTATTAAACTCAGGTAGATTGTATCTGGATAGGATATCTAGTAGGTTTTTATGCCAAGTAGTATTATTTTGTAATGATACAAAGGCTTGTTTAGCCAATAAGGTGTTCGGGGCATCTGTGAGGTTGGTGAAAAAACGCAGGAATCTTAAGTGGGCCCTGGCAGACACAGAAGGTAATCCTACTTCCACTCTTAGGAGAGCTGCCGGAGTACTCTGAGGGAGGCCTAGAATTCTTCTGAGGTAAAAATTTTGGAAGATTTCAAGCCGTTCTAACAGCTTCTGATTCCATCCCCAGAGTTCTACTCCATATAGCATCTGGGGAATCACTTTTCCAACAAAAGCTTTTAGTGCCGGGATCACCAGTTGCCCTCCCCTCGAATAAAAAAAGCTGAGCAGAGCACCGATTGTCCTACGTGTTAGAAGGGCTACAGTCTTGAAGTGGGCAAGCCAGCTAGATGTAGCTTGGAAAGTGATACCAAGATATTTAAAAAAAAGACACTGTTCAATTTTGTGTTCATCTAAAGACCATCTAAATGTGTGGCGAGCTCTAGTAAATACCACAATTTTTGTTTTGTCATAATTTATCTTTAGAGAGTTTTGGGAACAATAAGCTGCGAGCCCCTCCAGCATGCTATGTAGGCCCCTTCGGGTAAGTGCCATGACAGCCATGTCATCAGCATATAGTAATATATTCAGGTGTTTGCCTTCCAGGGCAGGAGCTGATGACTTATACTTTGCCATATGTTGAACAATGTCATTTATATAGAAATTAAAGAGGAACGGCGCTAACAAACAGCCCTGTTTAACCCCTTTCCCCAGTGGCAGTGGGTCAGTATAGTTGCCTGACATCCCAGTTCTGATTTTAACTGTGGTGTCTGAATGTAACTCTCTAAGTATTTTGAGAAGTCGTCTATCAATATCTGTTTCATATAGTTTTTGCCATAATTTGTCCCTACAGATTGAATCAAAAGCGGATGTGAGATCTACAAAAGCCACAAAAAGTTTGCTCTTATGTACCTTTGTATACTTATCTATCATTGTCTGTAGTACCAAACAATGGCCTGTTGTACTATGGCCCTTTCTAAACCCTGCCTGTTCCGGATTAAGCAGGTTAGAGTGGTCAGCCCAGTCAACCAGTTTATTTAGCAGGTAGCGAGTATAAAGTTTATACACAATGTCCAGGAGACTTATGGGGCGATAGTTTGAGGGGTCTTGGGGGTCTCCCTTCTTATAGATGGGGGCTACCAGGCTCAGTTTCCAGTTTTCTGGGATTTTGCATATATCATTTATTACCGTAAAAAGTTGGGCCAAAATAGCGGCCCACCACTGGGCATTTAGTTTAAACACCTCAGGAGGAATCATATCCTCACCGGGAGCTTTGCCATTCTTGAGTGTTTTAATTAGCTGTAAACATTCTGATTCGGTAACAGGATCCCAGCCCATTAATAGATCATTTTTAAGAGGAGGAAACTGGCTCGGTTTAGCAATGTTTGGAGCTGTATATAGCCGGGAAAAATGTTGGTACCATAAGTTAGATGAAATACTGTTGGTTACAATTTTCCCTTTGGGTGAAACTCCCTGAGCAATTATTTCCCAGAACTTTTTGTCGTCCCGCAATTTGATCGCTTTGTCAAGTGCCTCCCATTGTTCCTTTCTGTAGAGGGATTTCTTAAATTTTAGAGTATTTTTATAATGAGAACGCCACCTGTGCAGGTTTTCCAATGAGGACAGGGTCCCTTCCTGTTTTACCTTATTTTGTAATTTCCTAAGCAAAGATCTTAGATTCCTACAGTCTTTGTCGAACCAGGCCCTCGAGTTGTTTTGTTTTTTGGGAGGGTTGGAATTCGTGAGTAGTGGGAAGAGCGACTCTGAGACCTGCTGAAATGTTGAAAAGGGGTCAGAAATAGATGAGATACACTGGTCTCTCAAGGCCAGTAAGTCTGATGAATGCAGGTGTAGTTTGATTTTAGATTCCAGGTCGCTGTTCCATTTACGCCTACGAAGGGCCAGAGTTGGAGGTGGGTCTGCACAGTGATTGCGGTATTGCGGATCCTCCAAACCACGGGGAATTAGTGAAATTGATATAGGAAGATGATCACTCTCAATTCTATTGAAAGTCCTGAAGCCCTGTGACCTCTCCAAGAGTTTTGGGGAGACCAGGATATAATCAATAACGCTCGCACCTCTAGGTCCAAGAAAAGAAAAGAAACCCCCTGACCTGTCCATATGGGTACCATGCAAATTATACAAATTATGTTTGAAGGCAGTCTCCATTAATGTAATGCCTGCCTTATTCAAGACCTTATCGTCAGAGGACCAGGGAATAAACCAATCTGCCTCTGGCAGGAACTGAGATTTAGAGCAGTACGTATTAATGTCATTTCCTATCCTGGCGTTGAAATCACCTGCCAGCAGGATATCCATGCCAGGGAGTTCTAGTTCAGCCTTCTCCAAACATAGCTCTAAATCTTCCCAGATTTGTGACGACTGGGGAGGGGTGCCTATGGGAGGGATATATATATTAAAACAAAGGAAATCTCCTCCTTCACTGCTAGAAATAAGTAAGATTTGTAAATTGTTACTCTTCACCCACTGCTGTTGCCGGGCCTTGCACTTTAGCTTGGTAGAAACAAAAGTGACTAAACCACCACTAGGTCGGCCTCGGGAATTTGGTTTTATCGCAGGGGTAGCAAAGGCTTCGTATCCCTGTAAAGAGGGGACATGGAGATCTAGACACCATGTCTCCTGTAGACATAAAATCTGAAATTTTGTAAGGAAATCCAGAAGGTCGACGTCACCCTGCTTAGATAGCCATCCCGCCACATTCCAGGATAGAATGTGGAAATAGGGTGATGGTGGAAATAGTGGCAGTCAATCTCTTTTCCGGTGGTTTGAGGCTCCTGAGCTGGGCTCCTCCTCTATCTGCCCTGCTTGGTGGTTCCAGGTTTGAGGTCGCTGGTCCCTAGATAGGTGTGATAGCTTTAACTGGGGGGCCAATAGGTTGATTTGGCCCAGAGGATCTTCGATGACGCCGTTACAAATATCATGTTGTTCAGCTGATGTATCATGATGTTCAGCTGGTTTTCGCAGAGCAAGGGTTTTGCCGACCCGTATAGGCTGTACAGGTAGCAGGTCGACAGCTGCATCTTGCGTCGGTACTGCTAGCGGGTCAAAATTTGACAAAAGCTGTGGATCTTGATTGCGTGTTGGGCTTAGAATAATGGAAGCCTCCAATTCCGGCATCGAGGCATATGAGGACGAGAGCATTTCAGACTGGTCTTGCTTGGGTAGTCCAATGCCAGGCTCGTTGCACGTAGAGACCAGGGTACCAAGCGGGGGGTGTAGGAAATCAATTAAGTCATTTGCGGGCAGGCTTGCCACTCCCTGTGGGGTAATAGATCCCGGCTCCATTCCCCCGTCTATTTGTTCTTTATGGCGCACAGGCCCAGCATCAACACCGACAGCACCTATCCTGGTGCATAGCGGTGTACGGGTCAGATTGGTGAATACCCTTGTAAAATAGATGTACCATTTTCTTGTGCGGTTTCTTAATTTTAGAATCTTTGCAACGAAATGGGCAGATCTAAAGTTAATAACCATACGTCTCATATAAGGTCCAGAAGGCAGCCATGAGATGTCCACGATATCTACGGGGCGTAATGTCTGCCCCAGCAGTTGGGTCAGGGAATTTGTGACCGAATGTTTATCCGCCCATTTGTTATAATTCAAGGGGTGGTTTCCCACCAGTACTGCAAGTTTGCTGTTCTGGAGTTGCAGACTTGAGTTTTGTACTTGGTTGGGCAGGCATCTCACTTGTTTTTGTGCAAGGTTGGCCTGCACACTTGGGCAGGGGTGAGCGGAGTTTGCAATATTGTTAAGCTGAGGAAGTGAGGGGGGGCAACTGAACAAGCCAAAGACTTTTTCAAGCTTCTTTTCGATCCCATCCAGCCTTTTATATAAGTTGGTGATGGTATGTGTTATCAACTCAGTCTGGCAGATTAGCAGTTCCAGTGCCTCTCGGTCCTTGTTTAACTGGGCTGGTGACTGGGATAATTCAGGTGAAGTTTTTTGCAGGGACTCAAGAGTCTGTTCCATCTGTTCCTTCATACACAGGCTCGAGGCTAGTTGTGGGCCATCCACAATGCCGGCAGGCTCCTCATGAGTAGTACTGGGAGCAAGGACCTCATAGCTGTTTGCTGTGGGGAAGTTTCTACAGATCTCATTTAGGTCATTGTCAGGCAAGAAATCCCTGATATTTGTCTGTTTTTTGGCAGTGCTCGTAGCTTCATTGGAATGCTGCCTGCGGCGTTTCTTCCCTCTCATGTCGGCAAGAAAATAGGGAGAAAATTTCTCAAAATAGCAGGGTCAGGGCAGGTTGTGCTGTTAATGAGCCCTACTCCCTTTAACAGTCTTTATCTGCCGCGTTTTCTTGCAGATTTATGGGAGAAGTAGAAATAATCTAAACCATAAAACTTCTAAAATAAACGCCTTAAGGCATCTTAGAGCCCTTAGAACCCGTCAAAGCAGATAATAAAAATATAGCTTTACCGAGCATAAGACAAGGCTGCCGCTCACGTCGCCATCTTGGATCGCAAAAGATTTGGATCTTTGTCATTTCATCTGATGTACAAAATATAAACACGGTTTAATTTAATCTGCGCAAACAGAAGCTCAACATACCGAATCCAATCCTGGTTTAGATAGGTAGATGACACTCTTCTGACAAGCTGAATCAGCACAGGCTGGCAGCAAATGCTCCGTCTGTCCGTCACCATCTGGCAAAAGAAGAGGGAGATAAAAATAATTCCGCAAAGGAGAATACAAAAGGTGTTCTTTTTATTGTCAGGGAAGAACAGCGCACTCACACAGGAAGACAATGTATTTTGATAACATGTAAACAATAGAGGCGTCAAGATAATTAACCAGATAGCTGTAATGCTAAACTCTGTCAGTCTGTTATCTAGTCTTTCCGTTAATCTGGAAACACACAAGATTCTCCCTTGTCAAATGCTGAAGCTGATTTATATTACTAATATGACACTGACTTGCAACCCAAGAGGAGTGAGGTGAGCCTGACTGCTCCATTTCATTCCCAGGGTAGTACAGAATATTTAATCACTTTATGACTGAAAAAATCCAACACATGGGCCTTGGATACAGGGACCATTCTTGAGATCCAAACTCTGGTTAGGATTTAACACCAATGCAAACCGAATACTGCACCACGGCTACTCCTGAAAAGGGCAAAGCAACTGGGGGGGGGGCACATCCTGCAATCTAAATAAGCTCCTAGGCTTATAAAGTTTGGGACAGCAGATCTACATTTGGTCTTAGGCCTATGCACAAAATTTTATTGATGATGTGATAATTTCATTCACGCCTCCTTTTCTTCATTGAGAAGTTGGATAATAATACCCCTAAGAAAAAGGAAAATACATAACCCAGCACGATCGCCATGGCCTTATTCTCACAAAGAGCCTTTGACAACAAGATCAAGGCCAAACCATTTCAATCTACCAAGGTGGGAGACTCACATTACTACAGACTTTTTGTTTGTAAAAACAAAAATCGAAGGTTTGTGATTACGTGTATGTATGTGGTGGTGGTGGGGACTTGCTACACACAGCAAACTAGATGTCAGGGAAAAGGCTTGCAGTTTGGGCTCTTTGCCAGCATGAACAGTGGGCCGGGTGAAACTGCTTCTATATTCCTGCTATTAAGATAACCTTTAATTAAATGGAAACTGCCAGGAACTTATAAACACCCCAAAGTATACATTTCCTTTACTACGTGATAAACTGATTCCATTATGGGTAGTTATGAGAATTATTCATCTATCGGAGAGACTTTTAATACAGCAATTAATGCCTCCCCCCCAATACTACAGATGCCTCATTACCTGTAAATGCACACTAAAATGGTGTTTTGAGCCTGCACTTTTGTTACATAAGTGTTATGAGTTTGTGGGTGCCATACTCCTCTAATTCCTGGATCCAGCAAGTGTTTAAAAGCTAGGCTAGTTTCCTCATCAGGTGATCGCCCAGGGGATGGGCCATTAAGAGAACAAAGGGTTAGAAGCTTGGTGCAATACGGCACATGGATAGGGCTCCCTCCCTCAATAATTAAAGCCAGAGTTTATTGTAGGGCGGTGTGTGATGTCACCGAGAAGGAAAGCAGCAAGAAGCAGAGTTTGCTGTCATGTGATCTAGAAGCTCGAGAAAAAGCTGCAGACTGGACAGGCAGAGAGAGCGCCATGGCCGATTTCTGCTGTCAATCCAAGGCTGTGGCTATGGGAGAAACAAGACCCTTTTGGGGCATAGGTGTTGTGAACCCCTCCTTCGTAGGCTCAGGTTATATATACAGTGGTACCTCGGGTTAAGAACTTAATTCGTTCTGGAGATCTGTTCTTAACCTGAGGTACCACTTTAGCTAATGGGGCCTCCCACTGCCACCGTGTGATTTCTGTTCTCATCCTGAAGCAAAGTTCTTAACCCAAGGTACTATTTCTGGGTTAGCAGAGTCTGTAACCTGAAGCGTCTGTAACCCGAGGTACGACTGTATGTTTAAATAAACCATATGCCATAAAGTCACCACAGTCTCTGTTGTGCCTCATTTCCAGGAGAAAACACGAACCCTGGGCAAGTGCCTGGAACCTCTGGAATCTCACACTGCTTGGAGACTGGGGTGGCGTGCAGAAATAATTTGAGAATCAACTTCACAAGGAGGTCAGTAGTGTGCTCTCAAGACAGGCAAAACTTGTGTTGTGGGCATTAGCCAGCATTCTGTTTCTGTTCCGCCACCCACTGAGATAACTTTTGTGTCACTGTTCAGATTAATTTTCAATTTAAATAAAACCCTCCCAAGGCTTTGTCCTTTTTAATTAGGGATGTAAATACCTCAGCAGGAGGTGACAGGGATGGGAAAGGAATTACAGTAACACAATCTCTCCACCTTGGCCAACTTATTAAAATAGGACGAGGCAGCCCCTGCCGAGCTTCCTAATGAAAATATTACTTTAGCAGATGCTAAAACAATTTAAAGATTTGGCCAGCTAAAAGATGCGATAACCACAAATAATTTTAGGAGAAAAATTTGAGGCAGAGAGTCCAGGGTGTCTACTGACATATTGCCAAAAATGAGGAAATACAAGAAAAGGACACCAATTTACATAAAATGTATATAAGTTTTATGTGCACATTTCAAAATATGATTATTTAAGTAGAAATACATCTTGTCATAGTGATGAAGACTATGACTGGGTCAATGTTTTTCTTGGCTTTCCAGGACTGATAGCTAGGCAGTTGTACACATGAACCTCACAATAACGACAAGTCTAAGTACAGTGGTACCTCGGTTTTTGAACATCTCCATTGATGAACATTTCGGTTTTCAAATGCCGTAAACCTGGAAGTAAATGCTTCAGTTTTTGAACACACCTCAGAAGTCGAACATGTCACACAGCTTCCGCTGAGTGCAAGATCCTGAGGCCTAGCTGTTGGCTATTGAGTTTTCAGTTTTCGAATGTTTCAGAACTCAAATGGTCTTCCAGAATGGATCACGTTCAAAAACCAAGGTACCACTGTATATTTTACATCCTGCAGAAAGCATTTCTAAATTATATAGCCTTAAACTCTGACTCATGTAAACATTCTGGGCATTCTTAAAATGGTGTTTCATATACTTGCTTCCACTTTTAAAACAACAATTTAAATCAAATTATGCAGAATAAAAGCATATTAAAAGCCAACTGTGCCTTTCTGACAGACTTAAATGTTACCTTGAATATTCAAAAGGAGAGTTGCATTTTCTGCTTTTATTCATGAATCAAGAAAAAACACCGGCATCATGCACCCACTCCAGCTATTTGTAACCTCGACTAGATGTTTCAGTGTTTTCCCCTGCAGGAAACCTATGGAGCAGATCCTGGTGTTACCCACTGTCTAGTCATCTTTAGTGATTATTTAGTTTTTAAATGAATTGTTATGGCTAAAAATAAGCAAACAGAAATGGGCAAAACCTATCTGTAATGGGAACATAAAGGCACGTAGAGATCCTTTATTACAAGTTTTGTCCCTTCAGTAAGAGTCTGAATCAGTGGAAATGAAAAGGGATTGTTTTAATGCAGAGTTAGTTGCAAGTATATATTCACTTCCAAAACCTCACCAAAGAGGGAGGAAACTGAAGATTTTTTAAAAAGACTGAAACAAGGGATGGGATATACCCAACATCAGTGTTCCAAATTGAGCTTCCAAATCCATTTCCAGGAGATGAATGCTTCCAAAATTGCAGCCATCTCTAGAAATTACTGGCAACTATATTAAATGATTTTAATCAATCCCAGTGCTAACCACTTTGCATGTAAATATATTCTAGACATTCGCATGCGCTGGAGAGAATGCAATTCAATGAAAATGACTCATAGATGAAGATTTCTAATTTACCCATTATTAATGCTCATTGTTGAACTGAAGTGGCTGAAATAATATTTTCCAGTTTTCTTAATGCTGTAGTGCTGCTTCAAAACCAATTTTTACAAGAAAATTAAACTGATTAAGAGGAATATTGTAGGAGATGAACAATACAGATATTAAAGATGAATTTTATTTGAAGAGGAGCTCACAACACATCACAAAGGGAGCAGCTTTTTGCAGAGGGGGTTGCGGGTAGTGGAAAGGAAGACCTGACATATTGAGGCTTTAATCCCACTGTCATTTCCTGGGGAGCAAATATGTCTTTTGGGGCTTTCGTGAAACTTAAATTGCTCCAAACAATTTAAGAAATGGGCACCTTTAGTTTCACCAAGTCCCAAAAAAGAGCCACAAGTGCAGCAGGCGTAGTGTTTAGAGATAATGGCATAAGATCATCCCTGGGGCAGGGGGATCAGATTAAAGGTCCATCTATTCCAACATCCTGCTACCCACAGCAACCAACAAGCCACCTTTGGTAATTCCACAAGCAATGCAAGATTCCTCTGCTGTGGTTGCACCACAACAACTTCAAGGTCACTGCCTGTGAACATGCAAATTCTCTCCAAGAGTAAACTGAGATGGTCAGTGCTAGCAGGCGTAGACCCTAAATAAAACATAAAGGGCAACTCACCCCCCCCATTCAATCTGATTGAGAATCAAGAACACTCAGTAGCCACTGAATGTTGGGTATCAGTTGGAAAAGGGGAAGAAACATAATGGAACATACTGAAGAAAGTCATGTCTAGAGGTGAGGTCCCAGTTTTCGTAACTGATGTCCACTGAAATACTTATCCCCCATGAATGTTATGAATTCCCTTTCAGTCACCTAAACTATCCGTCACCATCAATTAATTCTGCTATGTGAAATTGTCTCTTTTGTCTCTCCTGAGTCTCCAGCCAACAAGTTTCATAGAATGATGTTCTAGTATGACTACTAAGTTGAACGCAGTCCTCCAACCACTTGGTGGCCTAGTGGGGCCCACTTCCTCTTTTGGTTGCTTGCCTAAGATTGCAGAAATGGAGCAGTAGTGGCTTCATGTGGCTTAGAGGACGCTGAGGTGGGTAGGTCTGGTCTAAATTGCCTTCCCCACAAACTCCACCTTTTCTTTGTCCACTCTGGTTAGCCATGAGCCTACAGCTGGTCTGAAGACCCTTTGGTATAAACTAGGGCTGGAATCTAAAGCATCAGGTAAAATATAGGGGTATTTCAGTTCTCCGAATTTCTAATAACAATCACACCAAAATTGTTATGCTTACAAAGCCTTAGGATGAGAGCGAGAATGCATGTGCCCCCACTTCTGAATGAATCATAAATTTGTTTCCCCTTGCCACAACTCCTCACAGAAGTTGGATTTGGAGATGTTCACAACAAGAGAAACAATGCTTTGCTTTCAACCTAGGACTTTTGAGGGTAATGTAGACAGAAAAGCCGACCTTACGTTTTAAGGGGATGTCCATGGTGCCTCTGCAAATAATGCCACCAGCAATGGGGCCCATCTAGCAGGGACTTTCCTTTTAAAAAAAGAATACTCTTGACGAATATTCCACATTAAAGGAGTCTCTTCTTATAAAGATGGAACTATGCACGTTAAGTAGCCCCACTGACCTCAGTGCATCCTAACTGCTCCATCTGGGCTCTGTGTGTTCTCTTGAGTGCTTTGCAGCTGGTAGCGGGAAATGCACACACAGTAACAGACCATGCTACTAAGGGGCAGAGTAGATGGACTGGCATCAGATCTGTGAGTTTCTATGTGATTTTGTTGCAACTGCTGGAAAAGAATGGGTTGGAGGTCTGGTATTTAAAAAGCAAAGGGAACGCGCAGGGAAGGAACAAAAAAGATCTCCCTTGCTTGAAGTTTATCCTCCTCCCCCCACACAGTATGCTCCCTCTTCACCACCCAATGCTTTTCTCCACAGCTGAGCTCAGATATGGAAAGGACTGGTGATTTCTGCAGTCACTGTCTTTGTGCCTCTTTTGCTGCCAAAAAGCAGCCCCCTCCATCCACTTTTCTGGTGATTGTGGCAGATCCACGTGACAAACAAAAAACCGCCACTGCTGCTGCTTCCCATTTAGCCCTAAGAGCAGCCCTCACTCCTTAGGGAAAACGCATCTCGGCAAAATTATATCCTATTATGGAGGTGCAGCGCTGTCAGGTGAATGATAATTGTGGCACTGTGACCTATCCAGTTTTATCTGTGGCAACTGAGGACTTTTTTTCTGCAGCAAGCTGATTAATTTTACCCCTTCAAAGCTGACACAAATATAAGATATCAGATGCTGAAATATATCAATGCATGTTTTGCATCCACCTCTAACATGTTATAAATGCTTTTATGATGTATGCAAGGAAGCCTAAGAGTTATTTATTTAGAACATCTCTTCCCCTGCTTCTACAGCACTCGAGGCAGCTTTGTTAAGGCCTCACCAACACAAACCTGTACATATTTACTCTGAAAAGTCCCACTGAGCAAAATGGTGCTCACTCCTAGGGAAGTGGGTATGGGATAAAAGCCTCAGCAACTATATTTGAACGACATTTGCATATTTGTCATCAGTTGAGATACCAGAATATTTTACTGCTACTATGCCTTTAGGGACGCGGGTGGCGCTGTGGTCTAAACCACAGATCCTAGGGCTTGCCGATCAGAAGGTCGGCGGTTCGAATCCCCGTGACGGGGTGAACTCCTGTTGCTCGGTCCCTGCTCCTGCCAACCTAGCAGTTCAAACGCATGTCAGAGTGCAAGTAGATAAATAGGTACTGCTTCGGTGGGAAGGTAAACGGCATTTCCATGCACTGCTCTGCTTTGCCAGAAGCGGCTTAGTCATGCTGGCTACATGACCCGGAAGCTGTACGCCGGCTCCCTCGGCCAATAAAGCGAGATGAATGCTGCAAAACGAGAGTCGGTCACGACTGGACCTAATGGTCAGGGGTCCCTTTACCTTTTACTATGCCTTTGGCAGGATAAAGCTAAACTAAATTGAAGGACCATACCTGGATATAACCTTGTGGTGCTTTCTGCCCCCTATGCTACAGACTTGATTTACCTCATAAGAGAATTCCTTCTACCCATCAACACTACACAGATTCCTGTTAGAACTTCACAGGGATAAGTTATATTGACTTGCTGCATGAATAATATGCCTGTGATCCAAAGGGCCACCCACATATTGGGGATTTGCAGGGCTTCCAGTCATAGCTATGTGCTGCCTAACAAGTCACCCGTGAAGGTCAGGGGACTGTCTGGTGGGACACTCAATGTGGTGAAGGGACTGCAGCCAGAAGGGGAAATTGCCAGAGCCTCAGATGCAGAGCTTTAGAAACAGTCAGGCTTATATGGAGAAATATATTCCCATCGTCAACCTGGTCCCAAGTTGTCAAAGTCGTGATGGGAGGCAGGGTCAAGACCGGCACTCAGCTGTAGCATTACACCAGCTCCCGTGCCATTTGCCCAATCCAGACCCATGCAGACTGACTCCCACATGATTCCAGGCTTTTCAATTTCATGGTTACGGAGGACTCATGTGTTGGACAAAAAACCGGATCGAGACTGGGTGAGGCTTCACATGCTTCCTGCACAGCTCTCTGTTATCTATTAATGAAGCTTTCTTAGCTTTCCTTTCATGAAACTTGTGTGTTAGTTCCATTCTCTCTAAATGCATTTGTCTCACCTTTTGTCCTAACCAGTCCTTTGAATGCACAAATGCAGTACTGCCACCAGGACTATGCAAACCAAGCAAGCTAAACTGAAGGCTTCAATCTGACAGAGAGAAAAACTGGGTTTCCTGGGTACAGAGCAATCAGCTCTGATAAGGGTGTATTTCAAAGGCCATAAATGTATGCTCTTTGAAAGCACCTTTGACCACTCAAATGTCTTACATGCTGGCTTCAGTACCAAAGAAGCTTTTCATGTTGTAGCTCAAGCAAAAATGGCTATGGGCCAGCTTTTGTGAATGTGCTTGACATCCAGAATGAATATGAATATGACTCTACTGCTGCATAGAGAAACTCTATGCAGATGGTGAACATGGGTGGGAAAAGGGACCAAGCTTAGGTGGTGTCTGGTTCAACTACCCTCAACTACCCACTCAACAGCTGTGAAAAACAGTTCAGTATCTGCCCATGCTACACCATTTATGGATCCTGGCATGCAAATATATCCTATATTTTATTCAAATTCAAAATCAAGCATGAAACAAAATCAACACAGAAAACAGGCAGGGAATATCAAAGCAGAGATGCTGCCTGAATTATCAGTCTAAATATTTTGCATCGAATTTACTTTATTTTTAACTGCATATAATTTAGTTCAGTCAAGGGAAAAACATTGTTTCATGGTAGTAGAAAAACTGTTGCTTTAAAATGACATTAATGTACATTTACTCAATTGGCTACGAGATGTAAGCTGCAAATGTATATGTCTCTCTCTTCAAAATACAATTACAAATTTTATATTGAATTCATTTTGAAGAAGACAGTAGAAAAATGTATGTTCTGTTGCTTCTAAAGAATTTATTAAAAACGTTTTCTATTCCATTCTCCATTTCATTACATTCCACAGAATAAAATAAAAGAAGAGCAGGATGATTTATTGCTCCATAAATATTATTTGGACATACGCTGAAGAAAAGATTTTTATCTTCCATTTGTAAAGTTAAGAATGTTTGTAAATTCTCCTTGTCTCCCTGCTAGATTATAGTATAGCATCCAAACAAACAAAAAAAGTACCAAAACTTCTTTTTATAATAATTCCCTCCATCCGAGCCAAAGTGTCTTAGTTGCTATATCTTGTTAGATTCATTCAGATACAACTGAACATATAGAGGTAACTCATCAGGATTCCACTCCCACATATTCCAAAGGTGATATTTGCAAGGCGCCTAGGCAGGCGTATCTGAATGCATGTAGACTTATGTACATGTGATCTAGCATCTTGGAAAACAGTCTGGGATAGCGAGTACAGAGGCCTACATGCGGTTGGGTGTGCATGCACAAAATCATTGCAGACGGCATCTTTAAGCATGTGGGGGCTGAGGGCAGGGCCACCAAGGTACAAATACAATGTTGGTTTGAATATAAGCTGCACCCGGATATAAGCCGCACCTTTAAAATTGGAGGGGTGAAAAGAAAACAAAGAAAATATATCCAAATATATGCCGCTCCCTTCCTCACTGCTCCTGGCAGCATACTGGGGGCGGGGAGCCACGGTGCGTTGCCGACGGCCTTCCGCCTTCCTCGCTCTCTCCCTTCCTGGTTCCTGGCCTTGGGGGAGAGTGTGGGGAAGTATGTGCTGTGCTATGCTCCTGGCACTGTTTGCCCCACGTTCCTGGCTGCATACGGTAAGGTCGCAAATATAAGCCACACTTTAACTTTTCACGGTCTGAATTTTGGGGGAAAGTGAGGCTTATATTCAGACCAATACGGTAAATGTATGAACAGGGTTTGAGTGAGGACCGGATATATCCTTTCATCAGTTAGAAAGTTAGCAAGGCTGGGGTATGCGAGTCTAACAGAGAAAAGGAAAAGCAGAAAGGCACTGAAAGAATAGGAGATCTCTGCTTTATTAAACCCAACCTGTTTTGAACTGAATTCGTATCCACAGGCACTCTTAGGCATAAGAAATTTTCAGTCTTTAATCTCCAGACTCTCTTGCCCCTGGCAATCTCTACACATCTTTCAATGCATTCCAAGTAACAAAACTCTTCAAAGCTATAAGTGCTTTCAGGAGAAGGAAGTTTTGCACTTCTTTTTCAGTATTTTATTTATTCGCAACACTGAAACTGTTAAATTTTTGTTAGGATTCTTACTTTAAAATGATAACAAGAAGTAGAACTCCAAATGGCACATTGTATATAGAAAGTATATGTTGCAAAAGGTTTGTTTCTACACTTCCTGAAATCCAAGTTAATTCATACTTCCTTGAAATATGGCAGATTTCTAAAATTACAGTGCAGCCTTTGGTGATATTATCCACTGCTGTTAGCTATAACACTTGGAGAGATGAAATTCGATTCCAGATTACTTCTCTTTCTTACATCTTTCAAAATAAATGTATCTGACATATACTTTATGCTTATTAGTATTCATGGCATTTTTTAGCACCATCTGCTTTTGGGGGAATCATTAACAGCTTTCTGTACCAGGACAATGTAAAACTGAAGCAGCAAAAGAGAGTTTAGATCTTTTCCCCCCTTCCTCCCAAATCAAATCTCATGGGTATTCTTTCTTTCAAAATAAAAGACAAGGGGGGAGGAATTGCATGCAGATACTTATTTCAGTTTTAATGAGCATTCTAAGTTAACACTATGGCAGAAAAGGGGAAAAAAAACACAAATTGGATCCTATGGCCCTGCGCTTTGTCTGTTGTAGTTAACACAGTTAAATGTCTTCAGCAACCCCACCAGAGGCAAACCACAGTTATATGAGTGAAAGGTATTTGCTTGGTTCCTCATTCTAGTCAATGAAGGAAACCTTGGATATTCTGAAGCAAGAGTTTTTGACTTGGACCTGAGTTGAGGTGGGTTTCCTCCAAAACGATCTTGAGCTGAAGCAGCCTTTCCCCCACAAATAGGATCTGAACCTAATCCTGACTTTGGCGCACACCCTTAGTGATTATAAATTTAACTGAAACAAACAAACATGCCAACCCCAACCCCCCCCCAAAAAACCACCCCTAAGTTATGCATAAAAAGAGCAAAATTTTGTGAAGCTCTCTTTGTGGCCAACTGGAGGTTCTGACTTGCCACAAGAGACTATACGAATGGCCACTGACAATTTGCTAACTATTATAAAAGTTAACTCTGAGAGGATGTAAAAGCTCTACCCAAGAAGCCCCTACTTAAAAAGAAATATAGATTATTTATATTAATCTATGTGTTTAAATTAGGAATGATGGAATAAAAAAATAGCGTTATCTGTCATCAATAAAATTAGAGTTAAAGAAAAAGACCTTTTGGATTAACGAATTAGTAACAACTATATTTTAGGCTTTTAAAATATACACAATGATTCCCAAAAGCTAAGCTACTGCTTAAAAAGTACATTTTGCTGGTCAAAGACTGTTCTAAACTAGATTTACATATAAATTACGTATTCCCTTTGTTCTAAAGCTTAGTGAAACAACTGGCAATTATAACTATTAAGAATGTTAACACATTTCATCAATCTTTTTATAAGCTACTTTAATTAATTTAAATGTTTCTCATGCATGACAGAGTTTTATAGGCAGTTTATCTGTTAAAAGTCTTGTAAATGAATGCCTTAGGTTTGTAGAAAAGGTGTTTTTTAAAAAAATAATAATAATAGCAGCACTATAAATCCATTTGTTAAGTCAACAAAAGAGTTTATTGTGTATGTGCTTTGTCGTGCCACCCCTCTGCACTGGCAAATGTCAAGTATTTTGGAAAAGGAGAAAAGAACCTCACCAAAGTCAGCGAACACTGATTGCCCAACAACTTTTACATCTTTGGGTTTCCTCTTCATATGTGTAGCTTTGGAAAAATTCCCATCCTGTCAAGAGATAAATAAAAAAGTCAAAATATTACCCAAAGTAATCTATAAACAAGGGACGCGGGTGGCGCTGTGGGTTAAACCACAGAGCCTAGGACTTGCCGATCAGAAGGTTGGCGGTTCGAATCCCCATGACGGGGTGAGCTCCCATTGCTCGGTCCCTGTTCCTGCCAACCTAGCAGTTCGAAAGCACCTCAAGTGCAAGTAGATAAATAGGTACCGCTCCGGCAGGAAGGTGAAGGGCGTTTCGGTGCGCTGCTCTGGTTCGCCAGAAGTGGCTTAGTCATGCTGGCCACATGACCCGGAAGCTGTCTGCAAACAAACGCCGGCTCCCTCGGTCAATAAAGCGAGATTAGCGCCGCAACCCCAGAGTCGGCCACGACTGGACCTAATGGTCAGGGGTCCCTTTACCTTTACCTTAATCTATAAACAACTCTGTGAGTGTAGGGAATACCCCAGCATAAACACATGGGGAAAAATAGAACTTGATACTTTCTGGAACCAACATAATTCTGTCTTACTTTGGTTTTTTTGATGGATCTTTATGCCACCCTTCAGCACAATGGCCATGCAAGCATTTACTTGGATTTTCACATCTGATGGTTTGCAAATCATTTTTAATGACTTTGATTTGGGGAAAACCTGTCTAAAAAAATGGCTCCAGTGCTTATTAACAATGCACTTTCCCAACTTCTTTGTAGTGGATGCAATCAGTGGAGAAGGATTACGTTACCTATATCCATTTTCTCAACTACTGTACTAGAACAATTTGGTCACCACCTAAAAGGGTAGTGGCAGGAGAACACCACATACACTATACCAGAATAGCCACCTCCTGAATACTCATTCACATCTCCTTCCAAATAATCACTGCAATAAGATCTGTAGTGATCAGAGGAGGAAACCCTGAGTAGATGGCTTCTGAAAAAAAACATCACTAGTAGTGTGGGATGCTCAGATGAGCTACCTGAGACTATATAACAGGCATCTCCAAACTTGGTCCTCCAGCTGTTTTGGGACTACAACTCCCAACATCCCTAGCTAACAGGACCAGTGGTCAGGGATGATGGGAATTGTAGTCCCAAAAATAGCTGAAGGGCCGAGTTTGGGGATGCCTGCTATATAACATACCCTGCTGCACCCCTGGGAATGGGACGGGACACAATGCAGTGTTCTTAGATGCAAACAGGGACGTTCTTTCTGGGTCAGAGGTGGTTCCTTAAAGCACAACATGAAAGTTAAGAGCTATGCTACTTGCCCCTGGACCAAAATTTTGACCCCTGGTTATGGCAAATAGAAGTTTATTGCTGAATAGGAAATCAGCAC
This sequence comes from Podarcis pityusensis, assembly GCF_964106645.2. Lineage (NCBI taxonomy): Eukaryota > Metazoa > Chordata > Lepidosauria > Squamata > Lacertidae > Podarcis > Podarcis pityusensis. The sequence continues at coordinate 58,475,735 of NC_138033.1, read as the reverse complement.
ATGACAATTAGCAAATAAAACTTTTGACTGCATTGTCACTGGAACATGTCCTGCACAAGTCACATTTCAGGGAGCCTTGCACAATTCCTATTCATTGCAGCAGGGTCTTCCAAGCAGATGAGGTTTCTGGTAAGCTGTAATCATTGACGAGGCGTTGATGATCCTGTTTCTCTTGTACATATAGCCACTTCACAATGAGCTGTGATAAAACTAGGAAGACTCCAATTACGTTGTTTTTCATTTCGTCTGAACAAAGGAAACTAAGCATTTGTGTAGGATCTTGGCTTGATCCAAAGGTCCTAATCAGAGTTTTCAAGTTCAGACAAAATGGCTAATGAGACACTTCCTGGTTTAATTGTGGCCCCCAGGAAAGAAGAAGCAAAGAGGCTCTGTGCACTGGCAAGAGGCTAGCACATATTCATGGCATAATAAACCAAGATAATCTGAACTGGGTCATTGTGCATCAAAGCTGGTTCCAATTTTGAACAACTTTATTTCAACACACCTGAATCATTAATGTGAATAATCCATTATAATAATGTTTGAGTGGCTTTGAAAACAATTTGGATTTTAAACTGCAATCTCCCATTAACTCAGAGTGTGTTTTCATGTACTTTAGTCATGTGGAAATTATTAGAACTGAAAAATTGAATTGTCTTCTAAACACTGTTGAACTCCTAGAACACTTCAAGTTCACTGAGGACACATTTATGTTAGATCTTCAAAAAACTGAAAAACAATATGCCAATGTTTGCAGAGAACTAGGAAATGTGAAGCAGATTAATCTGCAGAATAACCACAGTCAGTATAATTCTTACAATTCCTTCAGATCATGAAACAAAAATCTCTCTGAAACAAAAAGGTGTGTGGGGTGTCAGGTGACCCCCCCTCCACCCTTTCTAAATGGCAAACTAAGAAATAACCTGAAATGTCACTCCTTAAAAATGATGTTCAAGTATCTGGGCAATTTTTTTAAAGAGATTGTCATCAGAGTTGACTTTCTTCCTCTTGATATTTAATTTCTTTCATGATCAGCAGGAATTGTAAGAATTATACTGACTTTGTGGTTAGCCACTTGTCCTAAGATGGGTGATTCCTATTTTGCAACACACCAAATTGCACTGGGATGTCTTCCTTGGGAATTAAACAGCTGGGAAGAAGCCTGGATAAATAACCAAACTATCTTTTGCCATTTCTCCAAGGAAGAAATTTCAGCCATGCTTAAACCTAGACAAATGCCTACAGGCAACAAAGAATGAGCACTGTGTTGAAATCTTTTTCTTTTTCTTTGTAAGCCATCATGCTGACAAATTAAATGACAGTAATCTCATACAACAGATGACATCACTACAGGAGCCCTGTTAACGCACACATTAGGGCAGACTGATTGGTTTAATTGGCAGTCATGCTAAAATCCTGCAGAGGCAGGGATGCTGAGTAAAACATTGCCTCCAAGCAATCTTTGAAGTTTGAATGTGCTGAAGTTATATTTACTATAATGACAACTATTTATCCTTGAAATCAGTATGATCAGACAACCTCTTCATTTAACAGGCCCTAAGCATGCTTTTATTTTTATCTATTTTTTTCTGAGCATGCTTTTATACATTAAAAAAAAATATATCTATCCTAAAACATTTACATATAAACTTCTTTACCTGATTAACCCAGATTTCAAACTGGATTTCATCGGGCGGTGCTAATGTAGTAAGAAACAAATCTGTAAAGATAAAATAAAGGACAAGGTCAACAGGAGACCAAGAAATGTATCATTTACATTTTGCTTGAGTATTTAATTCAGCCTAGGTACAATTAATCCTAAATATAAAATAATACATGTATGTATATCTTGCAGAAAGGTTCCCAGAATATACGTATTCTCCAGACTGGGGCAGGGCATGTATGGCCCTTCAGATATTGCTGGGCTGTAACTCTCATCATCCCTGACCATTGGGCTATGATGGCTGGGGCTGACAGGTAGCAGAAACCAACATTGGTAGGGCCACAGGTTTGTCATCCCTGCTGTATAACATTTTTGATCAGCACACTCACTCCTGTTAGGAGTATTGTGGCTGTCAGCTTTCAGTGAAACAAATGAACACACTTCAAGTCAGTTCACATGTAACTCCAAATCACCCTTGAGCTTGTGCTCTGCAATTTCCTCCCCACTTATTATGGTTTCAAGAAAACAGTGGTCTGCCATGACACCCAAAACAGGAAATGATGGCTTTCTCCTGCCCTCTCCCCATCAGGATTTGCATCAGCATCAAATTCTGATCTGAAAGCTAAAGACCGTCCATAGTTTGCCAATTCAGATATAACAGCAAACTATAGTTGGTTCAAAATCAGAAGTCAGGGAACCCAGAGTACCCAGAAAAAGGAGAGGGAAGGGGAGCATGCAAGCTAAAGGCTTAGAGTTGATGGCCAGACAACAGTTTTGCTATTACATCCATTGTCTAGTTACGAAAATAAAACCTTGCTAGAGGTTCATCTAGCTCTGGGAAGGTTATAAGCAGGGATAAATGGGATAGACTCTCCCCCCCCCTTTGTTTTCTTCCCAGCATCTGGTATCCAGAGCTGTATTGGTTCTGAACAGGGCACTTCTTAGCTATCTTGGCTAATACCTGTAGGTAGCTCTATCCTCCATTAATTCATCTAATTCTTTTCTCAAAGCCACCTAAGCTATCCAGACATAGAATCATAGAACTGTAGAGTTGGAAGCGATCTTGAGGATCAAGTCCCATACGCGGAACCAAACCTGCAACCTTGGCATTATCAGGACCACACTCCAACCAACTGAGCTAATGGCCATTACACTACTCATGGTAGTAAATTTTATTCAGTATGCATTTTGTGGTTGTGCAACTAAGTGGCTGGAAATACAACTTTTGCCCCAACCCAAAGCAAACTCTCTTAGCTAAACTCTACAGAAATTAAATCTGAATTGTCCAATGAGCAAAAAATCCTGCTTATTTCAAGGTGTCCGGCTCTGAAGCATTCAGAACAGGAATTTAAAAGCCAGCCACATTTTATTTAACAGGCTGTAGTTTGTGAGCTAAATTGAATTCTGAGATTTCTTTCTGTCTGAACAGTAACAAAAACACACTCAAGAACTAAAACAGCTTTTTGCAAAAATTGCTTATTTACAATTAAAAACTTCTACCAACTCTGTACCAGGTGACTAATGCTTACAAGTTTCATGGCTGATTCAAATTCTAAAACTAAAGAGAGAAAAAACAACTTTAGAACAAACAACAAATGTTGACAAGATGATCTACAAATTAAATGAAATTAAGATTAAAATAAGGTGTTGTTTGGCCAGAACACTGGGACAGGGGGACCCTGACTGACTCCAGTTACAAAAGCTCAGGCTGCCGAACAGACTCTTGAGTTGGGGACTTGTTGGAGGAAGTTATTGCTGTTATTATTATTATTATTATCTTAGATCTTATTATGATTTATGTGGAACTTGCTTCAGCTTGTTGGTTTACTTTTGATGTCTCATTTATTGTTTATCACTACTTTTGTTATGCTCATAATTATGTAATATTTTTCATGTTGTAAGCTGCCATGAGCATGCTTTTGGCTATGGAAAGGAGGCATACAAATAAAAAGATGTATGATGCAAAGAACCACTTAGAGATTTCAACATATTAAATGATTTTTAAATAAACTTTTATATAAATAAATGCAAACATACAGAGGGAAGGGGAAGTTGAAAACACACGCACCAATTACACCTAGAGAAGCTCTCCGATTCTTTGCAAGCAAGTCCATAATTTATTTTTATTTATTACATTTATATCCTGTCTATTGCCCCAAGAACTCGAGGCAGCACACATCCCCTCTCTTATTTCATGCTCACAACAACCCTGTGAGGTAGGCTAAGCTGAGAGACAGTGTGACTAAGTAACCTTCATGGCTGAGGGGTAATCTGAAGGTGTGTCTCCCCAGGGACTGAGGTTGAAACCTTTGCCCATTCTTTGCAAACATTATGCTTTCCATGTGTTGTTGCACCTATCAGCCCCAACCAGCACAACGTGGCATACTGCTTAGGGACAACTGTAGTCAAGCAGTATATAAATTGTTTGAATAAAATAAATTATTTAGAGATCTTTTATTTCAACTTTCTAAAGAGAAATTCCCAAAGCAGCTTACCATATTTTGAATTAAAAAAACACATTAACAAGTTGGTATCTGTATTGGATCTGAACTCATTAAAACTGTGTTTAAAATGATTTTTATATAAGCAATTGTTTCCACTGTTTTTATACATGTAACCATTTTATTTGTTACTCCACTAAACAGCTGGATTCAAATACCTACTGTAGCGACAAGCTCTAAACTGGGATAAGCTGCATGTACAAATGTGCACAAAGATCAGTGAACATCTCTTTTAAAACTGCTTAGTGGAGCTGCACAGATGCCTGCCTGGGCAAAAGCAAACAAGTCAATACTATTATTCTAAAGGTGGGGTTCACAGATTGAGAGGTAAGCAATTAGCACAAGGCCAGAAATGAGAAAGATTCTGCCATTGCTACTAAGGAACTAGACGTGCTTGCTGATCAACTGCAAATCATCCAGAGATTTCTTAACTGGATCCTGATCTACCTTTTGCCTGCTGCTGCATTAGGTGCAAAGGGCTGTAAGGTTCAATTGCGCCTGGAAGGACACAGCATGATATTGATATTGAGGAAATGTGTTCCATACAGCTAGTTGCTACCAATACACTAGCTGCCTTATTTTGTGCCGAAGAGGTTTTAGAGTTAGTCTTGGAAAGGTTCAGACACATTTCCCCTTATTTCTATTTCTATGTGTGGTATAGAGACACTTACAAATCATTTTTCTGCACCACGTCAGAGGTGAGGTTCTCTACTCCCTAGTACTTTAAAAAACATGGATGTCAGGAAGCAGCGCAATAGTAGAAACCAACAGAAGCTCAACCACGTAGGAACAGAAAGTAGGTGGCTTCGCTGTACACAGTTGAATCCAAAGAAGTCACCCAATTAGGACTTTTGCTTATAAATTGTATTTTAATTAACTTGTTTTTATTATTGGTTGTTAGCCGCCCTGAGCCCGGTCTTGGCTGGGGAGGTCGGGGTATAAATAAAATTATTATTATTATTATTATTATTATTATTATTAGTATTATTATTATTATGCAACCCCAGTCTCTCCTCCGCCTGTGCCCTCCTCTAATCTATTATTGGGGTTTCTCTAACCCTCTGGAGCAGATTTGGGGTGGGAGGAATAGGAAGAGGAGAAGGAGAAGAAGCTCTGCCGGGCAAGAAGAGGTCCTTGTACAAATATATTTGTTAAGTTGTGGGCGAACATAGCAGACGACACAGCGATTCTTCAAACAGCTCTTCTTTATTCAGATGTCAGAAAAAGAACTAAACTGAGGGGCTCACTCAGCCTGCTTATATAGAGCTCTAGAACAATGTAACTGTTGCCATTTTCTAAAACTATCCAATCACTGAACGTCACTTTTCGATCCTTCATTTGCATACAAACTATCCAATCACCGAACGTCACTTTTCGATCCTTCATTTGCATAACTATCTACAGTATCCCCCTGCTGGCCCAGGGTGAGAACTTCAGTACATAACACCATTGGTCTTCAACTGGTGGGTCGGGACCCACCAGTGGGGGTCTGCATCCTGATCCCAGGTGGGTCGTAACAAGAGCACCATCACCATGCAAATATTTAGTAAAATATTAATAAATGGGTCCTCAAATGCATGTTTGGGTTAAAAGTGGGTCCAAAAAAGTTGAAGTTACCTGCACTAATATAATAAATTAAGTCCTTTCTTTAATAAATATTTTCTTGAGCAACAAAAGTACATACATACAGAAGTACAACTGTTTTCAGTTCATAGAGTCCTTTCTACAGATCAGTTACATCTGATGGAGACACTAATGTTATAGACAGTATGATGTTGGGGGAGAAGAGCGGTGGAAAGAGAACACGGAGGAGAAGTTCATTGTTTTTGAAGCTTGCTAAAAGCTTTTATGATTAGGCAAGCATGCCCTGACATGTAATTTTACTATGCATAATTGTTCTTACAAACTATAGATTGCAAATTCTGTTGATTTTACTAAGATTTTCTTATGAATGTTTTAAATGATTTTAAGGAAATTGCTTAAAGAGTTTACCTTGATTAAGCAATATACCATCAACCTTCCATGTTAAAATAAATTTGTTTTAAGGAAAGTGTACACACACAAAAAGCCACAAAGCAATAGGACTGGAATAATAACCATCTCCAAAACAAAATGGAGATTGGGTTTGTTTTTCTTAAAACCAGCCAACAACACAATGGCTCTGATGTTGGGCAGCTTAGCAATAAAACAAAACATGTGTTTAGCTATTTGCTGTGTGGGAGGAATAAATGTGAGGATTTGTTAAAAAAAAAAACAATAGCACAAGTCAAGCTACAAAGAGCTAACACAAAGATGATAATTTAAATGTCTAAAAGGTTTGGTGAGTTGTGTTTTTTTTTTAAAAAAGGTGTTTATAGAGAGAGAAGCATGCTCTGTCTATTGTAATGCATGTTGCCTTTTCCTCACTTTTAGGATGATATTGGTTTGTTCTGTTTGTTTTCTGAAAAAAGGGGAGAGGAGAAAGAAGAAAGAATATTGCCCCCCCCCCCAGTAAGTGGCTGCCTAAAACATCTAGCACAAATCACACAACTTGTACCAGCTTTGGGAAAAACTATGACAGCAACCCAGAAATGTACTTGTATTGCACAGCAGCCTTGAAGTAGGTGGTATCCATCTTGGATTTCAGCTCCACCTTGGGTCACAAGGAGAGAGATACAAAAAGACTATAGTAACACACTACTGGTGTTTCTGCTATTAAACTAAGAGCTGCCAACTGCAATGCTTCTTTGCTGATGGAGAAATGGGTGTTGCACTCTTTCTCTCTCTCTTTCCCCACCCATCTCTACTGTGAGAGCCTAGTGCACGGGTGTCAAACACAAGGCCCGCGGGCCGAATCCGGTCCGCCAGACCTCGTCATGTGGCCCGTGTAGCCGCCGCCTGCCGCCAGCCTTCACCTTTTATTCTTGCTTTTTTTTTTTTTTTTTGGACACAAGAAAGCTGCCTCTTCACCACATGCGCGGCAGCCTACAAGCCAGAGAACGTCTGCCCTCTAGCGGCGCCACGGCCCCCGATGAATTTGAGTTTGACACCCCTGGCCTAGTGTGTCTTGCAGAAAGGCGATCAGGTCAGTTTAGAAAAATAGGAAGACCCATCTAACTCCATACTGTCTACTTTGACTGGCAGTGGCTCTCGAGTACGACAAACCAGGTTTGCTCCCAGCCTTATACATTGGTACCCCCGGGTTAAGTACTTAATTCATTCTGGAGGTCTGTTCTTAACCTGAAACTGTTCTTAACCTGAAGCACTACTTTAGCTAATGGGGCCTCCTGCTGCTGCTGCGCCGCCGGAGCACGATTTCTGTTCTCATCCTGAAGCAAAGTTCTTAACCTGAGGTACTATTTCTGGGTTAGCGGAGTATGTAACCTGAAGTCTATGTAATCTGAGGTACCGCTGTACTGGTGGTGATGCTGGGGACTGAACCTGGGACCTTCCACATGCAAAGGAGATAGTCTACCACTCGACTTCTTCAAACTGAATTCCAGGTTAATGCATTACTCCCTCAGGGTCCCTTCCAACTTTACAATTCTATGATTCCCTTGGCCAATCCCAGCTCCACGCTGGTGCTTAAATTGGATATGGTTACGTCTTTGGGTTTTTTTGTCAACTTAGTTTTGTATTGTCTTTATTTTAACTTTGTTAGGAACCCTGAGGGTCTCTATGGATTGAAACAGTAAGGTATGAGTGCCGAACGGACCCACAGCAAATAAGATCTGCAGCCTTGTTAGCCCACGGTTCAATGTGAAGGGCTGCTTTTAATATAGATCCAATCTGGAATTATGATGTCAGGGAATCTGGTTGGCTTGTACCCCATCCTCAAATGTATGGCCATCAAACAGTGCTTGTGAGAGGGGCAACTGTGCTGGAGTTGGCAGGGCAGCCTCTCGATCTGGCCAGGATGCAGAGTGTAATGACTTTGACCTATATTTCTCCAATTGCAATGCTACCTGGAAGACCAGGCATTTGGTGGATTCTAAAATACAACTGAATAATGTTATCACCTGCTGTTTTGTTTTTTAAGCTGATGCTGTTTTGAGATTGTAAAACGTTTACTTTGTGATTTTATAGCATTATTTTATTCTATGAAGGTTCCAAATTATTTGTTTGATAGCTGTTGTGAGAGCTTTACTGGCAAAGGGCAGGATATTAATTTATTTCTAGGATTTATAAGTACATAAATGGCTTTGGGGGAGTTTTCAAAAAACCTGCCATGCGACATAGGAGTCACCTATTCAAAAGGTTTTTAAAAAAATCACACACCCTCTCTTTATATGCCCCCAGGCTTAGCCTAAAGTATATTTTTGGATGCTGCACATTCACACTCCTGGACTGTGAAATGAAGGACTGTATATTTCATAAAAACAGATTGCAAAAATATTTCATATTCTGCTTCTTTGTGGAAACCTGAAATGTAATTACATTGAAAATAATAATAAAGCTAATGCATTTTAATCTTTGAAACATAAAATATAATCTTATAAACTATATTAAATTGGAGAATTTTCATTCTGCATTAAGTAACACTCACCTGAAAAACAATTATTTTAAAACACTTATTTTCAAGCATTACAGCATTTAGGCTGTTAGTGTTAGGGGAATGTGAAGGAAATAATAATTGGGCAATTCTGACTTTCTGTCCCCAGGTTTCAAAATATAGTTGCTGTAATTGTTTTCTGCAGAAATTAGTCTGCAAAGAGTTTGCAATCTATCCCCACCTCAACATTTACACCAAAACCATGTAAGCAACCTTGCTTATCGAGACAAACATAATTCTTATTTATTTGTGTCTGTTATGCTACAGTCACTTTATTCATTGATTTAATTTTATTTTTTACCTTGTGCTGAGCTTTAAACGTGTCTTTGGCTGGGATGAACAGAATTCATAACTAGTTCCCCACACCCAAGGAAGCTTTGGGTTGTTGTTTCTTAAGCAGCACCCCACCCCCATAATGCATGACAAATCTACAGAATCAGTTTGTGAAATGTCACTGGGATCTGCTGGTTGAATGATGTTGGGGTGGGGATATCAAAAGTCCTACTGGGTGTGACGAAAGTAGGTCTATGGTCGTTCCCCTTATCTCATTCCCTGTCACAATCTTGCGAGGCCAAGCTGTTAATAAGTGTATTTAGAGACAGAGGCCAGAGACAACTGCATTTTCGTACAGTGCAGACACAAACCTTGGTTTATTAAGCCATTCTGTGCATGGGTGCAAGCAGATAAACAAACCACAAAGAGGTGGGCATAGCATTATGCAATCTGAACCCTGGATTGTGACTGGCTTCACTGTCATAAACCATGACAACTAAGCTGAAAACAACCCTTGATTTCAGGCTGACCTGCTACTGTGGTTTATTATGGTAAAACAAACTAATATCCTAGGTTCAGGTGGACTGTTAAGGTAGCCCACTTCATGGTTTATTTACCCTCTCACATGAAGGGAGGAGCAAAGAGGGAGGAGTGTTTGGGTGGTGTGCACCACTACACACACCAAGCACATTACAGCTTCATAAACCAGCCTTATGGCGAGATGCAGGGGTAGGAAAAGTGGTCCTTCCAGATGTTGTTGGACTACAACTCCCATCCCCAATCATTGGCTATGATGGGAGCTGTAGTCTAACAGCACTTGGAGGACACCATGTTGGCTACCCCTTGGCTCAGTGTTGCATGCGAATGCCGCTGCTGCCTGACTCCAAACATTGAGTTTATGAATTTATAAGCCACTTAGCGAATACCTGAGAGAGGTACAGAAATAGTTCTAGGCTGCAACAGGGACAACAGCATTGTCCGCTGGGTAATCTGATGTAATAACAACATTTTTAATGCACTGATTCTTTCAGATAGTACTAAATTAAGTAATTAAAAACAAAGCCTCAAAAAAATCTATTACTACTAATAAAGATTATCACAAAATATTTTACTGGGAACAAGGACAACTGGCGACTCCAGATTTCTAGAGCAAAGCCTTAAACAAATGTTTCAAAACTCAACTGATTTATGACAATAATTGTTAAGTACTGCACTGAGCAGAGATTATATTGGGCATAACTAACGGCTCATCTGTGAATAAGATCGACTACATCTACATTTTTAACCCTGGAGTTTCATTTAAACATACAGGTATTAAGATTTCTTCTCTACAGATAAATTATGTTTCCAATTATGCAGATCAACTGGGATTCATCCTCTGGGATTTTTACGTTTACTGCATGGTAATGAGGATGGGAAATACCATTATTCTGGATGCAAAGTTTGCTGTGTTTCCATGAACAGTGGAAGAAACCCCACTCCACATCAGCAGGCTTTTGAAACTCATTATTTTTATGTTCAACAGTTCATAAGCCAAACATTATTGCAAGAAAACCAATTAATTTCTCATTTGCATTCAGTATCTGATTCTCATTAAAAAAAAAACTTTACCAGAGGAAAAAAATATCCCAACACAACCATGTTGCAAAAACATTAGCCCCCTGCATGTAATTTGAAATGTAGTTCTGCAAAATATAGTTGCAAACTCATAATGCTTTTTGGTAACCAATTATAGGCTACCTTACTCATTTAAAACCCTTTTACTGAGAATTATTAAAAAATGTATCTTCAAGGTAGGCTATAAAATACAGTTTTAAAAAATACAGGAACAAAGATAACAAACAGAAAAAGCGGCATCAGCTTCAGACATCAACAGATCCTATCAATGACGGCTCTTAAGAACCAATTTAAAGAGGCATTAAAACCAGTATACATCCAGGATAATCAAAACCATATCTACCTGGTACCTAAGTGACATCAAAGACTGATAAGGGGAGCGAGAACCACAATTGAGACGATGTCACAAGAAAGACCCTATTTTTGTCAACCAGAGACCTTTTTTTCCTCAGAATGCCAGAGCTGAGCCTTTGGTGAATATATTAACATCTGGGCAGGTACATAGAATCAGAGGGCTAGTTTGCACCTAACACAGTTCACAGTTAAATGGAGTGGCCTCAGTCAGCTGAGCAAAGGCACTGGGTTTGCATGCTCCTCTCTCATTACAACCCCAGACCCTCCAAGTGTCCCTATTTTCCAGGGACGCCCCTGATTTACAGAAGCTGGCCCGGTTTCTGATTTGATCCCGGAATGTTACACTTTTCCTTAGGATGTCCCTATTTTCACTGGAGAATTGTTGGAGAGTATGGAGTTATCCAACCCCTGAGCCATCTGAAGGCAATCCTGTATAGGGAAGTTTTTTTTTAATCTTTAATGTTTTATTATATTTTTATATACAGTGGAAACTCGGGTTACGTATCGTCCTCCTTACGAACGCTTCGGGTAACAAGCTCTGCTAACCCAGAAGTAGATGCTCCTGCTTGCAAACTTTGCCCTGGGATGTGAGTGGAAGTCGCACGCCAGCAGCACGGCAGGCCCCATTAGCGAAAGCGCATCTCATATTAAGAACGGTTTCAAGTTAAGAATGAACCTCCAGAACTAATTAAGTTCGTAACCGGAGGTACCACTGTATGTTGGAAGCTGCCCAGAGTGGCTGGGGCAACTCAGTAAGATGTGTGGGGTATAAACAGTAAAATTATCATTATGGAATGGGATGTCCCTATTTTCACCAGAGAAATCTTGGAGGGTATGCACCCCACACCTCCATGAAAAGGGCTTCAGCTGAGGTTACTTTCAATTTCAAAGAATCTTGGCTTAGTATGAGGTGTGAGCCAGGAACAGGGATTCAAAAACAAGCAATTGTTACTTACACAAGACAGGTTTTTAAACTATGGTTGAAGTTGGCTTGTTTAGCTAAGAATCAGCCAGCCAGAGTGTTTTTTACTGACCAGTGGGGGGAAAGCAGGGAGTGTGCAAGCCCAATGCCTTGCTCAGGGGCTTGGCCACACATTGCTAAACCACACTTTAGTATCATGGGGCAAACCAGTCAGAATATTGGTTCCACGGAAAAATCCAGCTAGAAGCCCAGCCAGGTTCACTATACAAAATGCACATGAATACATAGCTTCTCATATGCAAGGAAAACCATGCTACGTACATAACGGAAACTACTCTAGGGCCATTAGCACAGGATTCTTTGGAGGGTAATTGAAATCAACATTAAGGGTAATTGAAATCAACATTAAGAGGGCAGCAACAGCAGCTAAGGAAATTTCAAGGATTTGTCAGGTTCCCCAAGAGAGGAGTGCTTTGCTTTTCTTCCCCACTCCACATCGCAAGTGCCACAATTGGCAAGGATAAGCATTCCTAAAATAAAGTCGCCTGTTAACAGCAATTAAAGAAGGGTAAACTAACTCATGCTGCCAGAGGACAGCACAAATCCTGTGCATTGCAGGGTACAGGTACGTGTGTGAAGGACCAACTCCCCAGACTTGGCACTCTCCAGACTTTGTAGTTCAATCCCATCAGCCCCAGTTAGCATGGGGAGTTGTAGTCTAAAATAACTTAAAAGTTCTGAGTTGGGTGGGGGGCAGTGGGGCTGGTGAAGGAAATGAGAGGAAATCTTTTCCCCTTATGATGGTTACATTTAAATAGGATTACTAACAGGTTTGAATGGGAGGGGGAACCACCTGGACAGTTGCCCAAATTGTTCCAATTACAACCAGGTTTGTTAATAAAGAGACTCTGGCCCTTTTCTCATTAAAAAACTGTTTTGTTGCCTTTACTTTACGTATACTTCTTCATTTCACACATGTGCAAATATAGTGGCGGTGGTGGTGAAGGAATCCTAACCCCAGAGAGGTTAGGCTGGCTAACCCCTCTGCTGGCAGACAATCCTTTGAAAGCTAACGTGCAGATGATACTGATCACAGGGCTGCTGTCAAGTCAAACTGCATTTTATTTACAGGTTTGAGATGGGTTCCGATGTGTTTTAATTATTGTCCTTAACTAGTTTGTTTTTATTACTTTGTATTTCATAATGCTGCTTTAAAATGTTTTAAGCCGCCTTGAATCCAACTTGGGGGAAAGGCAAGATGTTAATACATTAAATAATAAAAATAAAAATTCATTTAACTACATAGATGCAAGCCTGTGTGGTTTGAAGCTGCCACCAACTCTTGCTGTTCTACTTGGTTTGCTGCCTGCCCCCTTCCCAGCTTGGCATAGGCCAGCTGTCCTGCTTGCTGTGATCACCGACAGTGCTCGTGACAGCAGAAAATGCATGGCAATAGCAATGAAGGGTGGGAGGGAGCCACTCTGTCCTCTTCCCAGAAGCCTGGGCAAATCTCACAACCCTCCTCCACTTGAACCTGCAGCACCCTTGGCAGTAGGGTTACTGCAGCAGCAGGACTGCATTACTCTGCTATGCAATTTACCATCAGAGCAGCACAGAAATGGCAGTGCCCAAAATGGATTAATGATCGTACCAGCCAAATCTCCCTGTGGCATCCTCTGCCAGGGTGCAGTCAGGGCAGCTAAGAGGGCAGATGAATGCAGATAAGAGATGAACATGTAGTTATGAATGGATGCCGTTATCACTTCCATTTCAAATGGGCTCTGACCCCAGAGTGCTTTTAATTTCTATTTGGCAGCTTGTATTGCAAAGTTATTGGGCTGCATGCTCAAACTCAGGCTTTAGATAGTCTTGTAATGAACAGGATACTAGGAACAGGTTTGTGAACTATTGTCCAACTAGCAGATTTATTGCTAGAAGGAAAGGAATTGAGGCAGTAAACAAAGCAGCGCCTTTGCTTGTGTAGGGAGGGATGTTACCTGCATTACAATTAGCAATGCACAGGGCAGAAAGGCGCCGTCTCTTTCCCTGAAATGTCTTTGCTTGCCTCCTCAAAGAACTGATTACACAAAGCATCCAACATCTCAAGCAAACAGCCAGCAGCACATCAGGTTACGCTTTTTTGCAATGCCTACACTGTACGAGATGTTTAAAGAGAGAAACACACGTTGAGATTTGCATTGACTGCTGTTGAGCAAAATCTTTGCAGACAGCCACTTCCCAACACTCATTGTTTCCATTTATTCCAACAGAAGATATCTTGTGTGACATTTACATACTTATTTTTCTTCACTGCAGCCGATTTAATGGAACTCAGTGAATTTTACATTCCCAATAAGCACATTTTGTGCATAAGGAAATTGGGATGCAAAAATCTAAGCAAGCAGACAGCTGTGCAATTTCCACACACAGACAAAAATGTCTGTTTTATAATACACATTCTTCCCACTAAAGTTTCTGCACCTTCATTCCTGTGCTGTCTGAACCTTGACTCTACGCATGTAATAACTCACAAGATCATACACAGCTTCCTTGAAGGGTTCCTAATACAGGCTTTCATAGGGTTTTCCTAATGAGGAAGGCAGGTTAGGGGATAGAAGAAGAGGCAGAGCTGTACTCATGGAGTAAGTGCACAGTTAATTCAGTTTTCTTGCATACATCGCATCAGTTTTCTACACACCTCACTCCTTCCTCTCTTCCACTATTCCTGCTCAAAAAAAGTAATGTTGCACAGAGAATACTAATATATGATAAATAAAGCCATCAAATATGACAATCACACAAAGGTTTCTTTGCAATTCTTTAAAGCTTTAGGTCACAATCCAGTTTGTAACTTGGAATACAAGGACTTGTGCTACCTGGTGGGATGTCTGGCTTCTTCTATTGAACAATGGACCCCACCAAGACCATATCATGTTTCAGGTGTCTTGATGGCTTTATTGTTTGTGTCTGTGCTACTCTGAGCTCTTTTGGGAGGAAGGGCAGGATATAAATTAAATTAACAACAATAATAGTATCACAAACAAGCTCAGTTCAAAGAACAGCTTTACCAAGCACTGGTGCTTGATAACCACAAATCCAAAGCCCGTTGGGTGCACAGTACTGGTCGAGTCATCACAGAAAAAAAGATTGTTTCTATATTCTCACAGGAAGAGGAATGAAGCTGAGCAGAACAGAAGAGTGCAGGTATAACTTGCCACCAAATAGCTACTGCAATAAATGATAATAGCCACTGGCTACAAACAATAACAATGTGACTGACTACACTCAGACTGAACAGTTTCCTTCATAGCAAACCACGTCGCTTTCACGCTACAGCTATCTGTATGGAGTCCATATTTTTTATGCTGAAAGCACTTTTGTATCCAAGAAAATACGGTGGCAGCTCTATACTTATTTAGGCAGAATCGTTTTCACATTTATCTAAACAACCTGTGAATTTGTTCAGCAATGCATGGAAATACATTACTTAGGCCAATGCTATTAATTCCACTGATAGAGAGGTTTTCAAGACCAGGAATAATTTTTGAAATAACGAATCTGTTTTTGTAGCCAAATTAAAATACCCTGGAAAAGCATCTGAAACAGTGTTATCTCATTGATTAGGCCAATGCTATTTTCACTCTGGTTGATGTACTTATTTTCAAGGCTGAGAGAACTCTTATGCAGTTTACCAAACTGGGTCTGGTCCACACAATTAATCTCTGGATTAATAAGGCAGGATACACACGAGCTGCATGCAGGTCAGGGCCGGTCCAATATATTTTGGCACCTGAGGCAAACCACAAAATGGCGCCTTTCTCTGCTAGGGCTGAGAGGCCGCTGTAGAGATGGCATGTGGGGTAAGGGCTGATGAGGAAGAGGCAGATCCAAGCAGCGTGCCACAGCCATCGCTGCTACTGCAGCAGTGGGCAATGCATTCCTTGGATGCCAGATCTCCTGCCTCTGTGGATTCTGCCACTTGAAGCGGATGTCTTACCTTGCCTCAAGGGTGGGCCGGCCCTGATGCAAGTATACAGAGGTCCTTTCCAGCCCAGTGGCTGAATAAGCCAGGATTCAGCTCTTAATCTGCTATGAACCACTTCAAAAACTACGCTTATTGGCTTACAAACAAGCTAGGGTACTAACTTTAAATTGTGGCTTAATATTCCGGCTTGTTTGCAGGGCATTAACTGTAGTTTATGGGTTCACATTTAAGGGGAAAGCTATTGTTTACAGTTTATTTTGCTGCTCACATGCAAGGGGTGAGAAAGCGCATGCTGTCATTCATATCCTGGCTTTAAGTGAGGATTTGAGTGCACAGATTTGTCCATGGAATTCTATTTTGAAAAATGATGACTCTTCAACAGAGTCGCCTAGATAACTGCTACATAATTACATTATTGCTGGTAATAATTTTAACTTTTTAAAGAAAGTTTTAATTGCTGCAATTGTTGCGTTATGATTTATATAGCACCATCTATGTACATGGTGCTTCAGCACAGGATGAGAGGACAGATCCATACAATATTTTTTAAAAAAGATGAAAAGGAGTGTGGCAGTTGGAAAATGGATTAGGCCTAAACTAAATTGGCATAAAGATGCTCAGACTAGAGAGGATCCCTCTCCCCTTTTAGGCACAATTTAAAGCTGTTAAGCTGTTTATAATGATATAACTGTCAAAAATAGTTTAGCTGGCGTGACTATTTTGGCTACATCTGTTGCAAAAATAAACAGCGTGTTCTTTACATGCAGGGCACGGATCATTCGCATCCCTTCTTAGTTGTTCTCCTCTTTCACAGAGATGAAGAATCTGTGGTGCTCCAGATGTTCCTGAACTTCTAGCTCCCATCAGCCCCACCCAGTTTGGCCAATGGTAAGTGATGATGGGAGCTGTAGTCCAGTAACATCTGGAGTGCACCAAGTTCCCCATTCCTACTGTGTCCCTTACAATCCTAGTTTAGGGTTACCATCTCATACCCGCTTACCTTAGGATAAGTCCCATTGAACCCAAGCATAGGTTTGCACTGTTAATCTTTTAAAATCCCTTCTCAAATCCCACAATTTCAATGCAATATTTGGGACATTGCCTGTAGTCCCTGTATCACATGGCTCCTACTCAACCTGAGTATGCGTAACTGAAATGTAATTTGAATTTATTTGTATCACACTGTTCCTACTCAACCTGAATACATGTAACTGAAATGTAATTTGCATTTATTTATGCAAAAATTTACACCCCGCTCTTCCAAAAAAAGATCAACTAAAGCATAAAAATGAGTATAAAACAATAATCCATCATTAAAAAAAAATCCCGGACTAAAAGTGGGAAAGAGAAAGAACACAAGAAGCTAAACTATGAAAGAACAAATTAAGCAACAATAGAAAGGCTTCTGTTCTTCTGTTGTCTCCCCTCTTGTAGAATTTTAGCTGGCAAACTCTTTGAGGCTGTACCTGTCCTTCTATACTTTGGAAAGTGCAGTGCACTTATAGCTCTAAACAGTGCTTTTTTATTATTAAAAACTGGGGTATTGCTATTTCTATATTGGTCAAAGTGCTGGGGATGCCAAATAATACCCTCCACAAAGTTAGGCACTATTTTTAGAAGGTTAAGGGGGCATTCAAAAGTGAAGCAGGGAATACACCTTCTGATTCTCTTGTCATTAAAGCACTGAGCATGGATGTTTCTGAACAGACATCCTGTGCAAACAAAGCAATGGAGAGCTACAGACCTGATTGCGCTCCTCAGCCAGGCACAGAGAGCAGGGGTGCCAACTTGAATAAAATATATATTTGGGGGGGGCAGGTAAGCCCCACCCTGCATAACTGATCACATGAGGTACATGCACAACATTTGAATAGCAATGCCCGTCAACTATGGGGGCCCCTGCCCCCTCAAATATTTTATTGTGGGGGCCGAAGCCCCCGTGGCCCCTAGGAGTTGGCTCCTATGACAGAGAGATATTGTGAAGACAGGGCCATAACAAAATGCTGTCCTATAATTCAAGCACTGTTTTTTACTGCCCCCCCCCTTTTGTCTAAAAGGAGCTTTTCTTATAGGACTCCCATAGACACAGAATAACCCGTTAAGTTTTGGATTCTTTTCTCCTCTTCCTGAGAAAAACTCTTTTTCTCAGCGTGGAAAAAAACATTGTTGGATCTGAGTCCTGGACGCCACTCAGCCTTGGAAATTTCTCAACGCATATGCAATTGCTTAATGTTCAGTTTAATTGCTTGTAGATGTAATGCCAAACTGAACTTAAAAGATATTTCAAAAGTAGTGACTCACCTGCAGTGAAATCATTATTCAGATCAATGAATGCATGGGAGTGAGGTGTGTACAACTTCTTCTGTGTGTCCAGAGCTATGTGCCATGATAAATTCCTATGAAGGGAAATTGTTAAGTTAGTTTTAATAACAAGGTTAACACCTGAAGATCATCAATGTTGGCATTCAACCACTTGCACATAACTGATTTGACTTCAGTTATATAATATGTGTGCAAGAGAGAGCAACCTCTAGGTTTATACATACTCAGGTGATCATTTCATGTAATTGAGAAAGCAGGCTTTACTGACAAAGAGCTTATGCTACAATATATGTACCTGGTAGCCTTCAAAATGCAATGAGCCTCATGCTGTTTTGACACAGTTCATTCAAATGGAAGAACAAAGTAAGAGGACAGAAAAACACAATACCATTTCAAAGGATTAACACTGCCTTACGTTTGATCTGAGTAAACATTACTTGCATTCATAATACTTCTATTTTCCAGAAGAAGAAAGACCACTCTCCCATTACAGAGTTGTTACCTTGCCTTCTGCTTTTAACATTGAGCTTGCTTGTTGGGATAATTTGCTGTTGATTTTCTGGAATATGATGTTCCTATTTTGTCATCTTAACCTTTTAATTAGCCCCTATTTCCCCAAAGCTAGCTAAACCAATGGGCCAATTTGTCTTGAATTAAGCCAGCCAACAATTTCAAATGGTAGTGCCCAGAACGCTATGTGTTCCCTCTGTTTAGTATTCCACCGATCATCCCCAGTATTGTAACTTGCTAACCAAAAGATCTTTGCATTACCACCATCTCCTCTTTCTCCATATTTTGATTTACACTGAGTGACAATGGTAAAGATTTTTGTTTTTGTTCAGTTTCATACTTATTTGCCTGTATTCTGCATATTCATAGGAACATTTCCAAGCAACAAATAAATGGAATCTCAAATAAGGTTGTTAGTACCATGGCACACACAGCTGGGAACTCAGCCAGAAAACTATACCCAAGATTCTGCCTCTGTGAGAATGACTAAGCAAGCAGACAAATAGTGAAAATGTATTCTACACATTTGAAGAACTCGATTTTTAGAACATGCAGAATAACTATAACTGCATAAGACAAGGCACTCTGGAACAGGAATGAGAAAGAAAGCTTATGTGAAATCTCTCTAAGTCATTTACCGGGTGGGGAGCTTTTTTTAACTTCCAAACAGTTGCCTAAACATACTTAATTGGTATTGCTGTTGCTCCGGCTGAACTTCTGACTAGTTCATCCAATGATTAGGTATTCTTTAAGAAGATTTGGCTTAAGATACTTTATTCCTTCAAAGTCTTCGTTCTTACTTAAACCGATGCCCCTTTCTTGTCTCAGAATTTAACCTTCAGCCCTTATAAGCAGAAGCCTACTCATTGAAAGAAACTGAAAATTAATGGCTTATAAAAAATAAAAACACACACAAAATCCCAGTCAGGCTGTCCTTTGATGATAAGAGCTCAATTGAATTTGACTTCTTTGCTTGAGGTATTTGGAGGTGAAAATAAATTAAAGAAACTGCTAGTTGTGAGTAGGATCAGGCCAACATTACCTGTTTCTTCATTTAGGGTAGGTCTGGGGAACCTGTGGCCCTCCAGGTGTTCTGGAACTACCACACGCATCAGTCCCAGCCAACATGACCGAGGGCCAGGAATGATGGGAACTGTAGTCCAACAACATCTGGAGGGCCACACAGTCCTAATCCCCATTATAAAGGGACACATACCACACTGGAAACAACTTTGATGATCCACAGCATCAACTTCAGGACAGGTGACTGCCTGTGTGATCTAGCTTCAAGGAGACATGTTCAAACTTAACCATGAAGCCTGCTTGACCATGAGCAAGTTACTCTATCTCAGCTTAAGCCATCCTTACATATCAAAGGTACATCCTTCTGAGCTTGTTGAAGAAAGGGCAACATAGAGATGTAGTGTTTTTGTTTTTTGTTTTTAAAAACAACAACACAGTTTTGGCTTCTCCATGTCAGTCAAGGCTTATAGGGAATCCTTAAAAAGGCAGGGGTAGCCAAGTGGTGCCCTCCAGATGTTGTTGGTCTTCAACTCCCATGAGTTCCCATGACTGATGGGAGTTGCAGTCCAAAAGCTTCTGGAGAGTACAATTTTGGCTACCCTTCTCTAAGGAGACAATTCAGCAAACTGCAAACAGCAAACCCACTACATGCCTAGTGGGAAGAGGATGAAATATATTATTCCCCCCTCCTTCTTTATTCCATACTTATTGGTTCTATTGTTCAGATTTTGCACCCACTGCTGTCCAAGTACGTTTCCCAAAAATGTCCTCTACATTTGACAGACACATGTTTCCGTTTCCAAATGGATAAAGACACCATCCTTGATAAGTCTGCATTAATTTTGTCAGAAGTTCCCTATGAACTTATACACTTTCCCCCTTAAAAGACAAAGCATGAAATGCAAAGGAGAGTTGTGCTCTTCACACACTGTAAGGAATTTATTATAATGTGATCCATAATATTCAACCTTTTATTTTTAACAACCATGCTACTTTCTACTAAAAATATTCCCCCTCACTGGGGATGGGGGGTGGAGAGGAAAGAGCAAGGAGACTTTTTTGTTCAAAAGCTGATAAAATCTTCCAACACAATCATTGCAAGGTTACGGTTGCTGTCATCCACACCCTTGAGGAATGTGCAGGCTTTGTTCCATAAGTCACAGTTTTTAAACAGAAGTCATCTTGATAAAAATGAAAGAGATTAATGGCCATAAAACTATCTCAGAAGGGCAGAAGAACTTCCCCCTAGACACTTAAAATGATTTCAACATCTAAACACTGTTTCTGTTTTCATAGTACAAAATAATTTGTCCTGTCAAAAACAGATGTTATAAACAGATTTCTGAGATGAAAAAATCAAGTCTTAAAAACAGGAAAAGGACAACAATCCATCTAGTTATCCTAATATAGATATATTAAATTACTGGGTGATTTACCTAAATGAGGGAATATTTTACCTTTTTATTGAAGAACAGTACTCTTAGCCTGAATGATACAAATAGGTTTCTTAATTAAAACATTTAAATGCCTGGGGACACAAGTTAGAAAAAGTGATGTACTGTTTCTATGGAAACAGTGGCATAATCTGATTGACTTCTCTAGGTCTAATGCGCTTCTCTTGACACAATAGCTAAAAAGCCCCAGGGAAGTGCAAAACACTTCACAACAAACCATTTCCTTTAGAGCTGATGAGCATCACCATTGATTACATATAAAACTGAAACATCTGTCAAAGGCTTCAGACACCTGGATTTATTCTGCACTCAGTACCCTTCCATATGTCTATCTTCCTACATACATCAAAATGTAATCCTGTCATCATACTCCGCAGTTCGCACAGCTACCAACAGGCTGCCCTGATCCATTAAGCCCAAAGAGCTTGTGGGAGTGGCTGGGTGCAGGGATACCAAAGAAGGATGTCAAAAACACCAGAACAATTAGTTCTAGCGCTTCATTAAAAGAAAGGTCTAGACCATGGGTAGGCAAACTAAGGCCCGGGGACCGGATCCGGCCCAACTGCCTTCTAAATCCGACCTGCGGACAGTCCAGGAATCAGCATGTTTTTACATGAGTAGAATATGTCCTTTTATTTAAAATGCATCTCTGGGTTATTTGTGGGGCCTGCCTGGTGTTTTTACATGAGTAGAATGTGTGCTTTTATTTAAATTGCATCTCTGGGTTATTTGCGGGGCATAGGAATTTGTTCATCCCCCCCCCCACCAAAGAAAATATAGTCTGGCCCCCCACAAGGTCTGAAGGACAGTGGACTGACCCCCTGCTGAAAAAGTTTGCTGAGCCCTGGTCTAGACTTACAGTAAAACAGCCTGCCATGTCTCCCAGCATTTACAGAAGCAGGATGGGCATCGCATCAAGGAGATGGTTTGTCCATGCCCAAGTAAATGTTCTTATGTTCTTTATACACAAAGCAGCAAACATCACTTTGTCCAGGACTTCCCATGACTTCACCTGACCAGATAAGGGCATAGGTGGCAATAGATAGTTCCCTTTTCTGTGCTCAGAGTCCAGCACCCCAGCCCACAGATATGGATAGCTTCAAAACAAGTCAATTAGCCTATATCAAAGCAAGTGAATATAAACATATATGAGCTCATTGTTACAACAACTACTTATTAACTGTGGGATTATATTGACTACTAAGATGGCATTTGCAGAGCTTCCAGAACAGTTTGCCTTTGGTTCAATGCATAGGCAGCCACAACAACTGCAGCATGACAAATGGCAAGCAGGTGAGCAAGGAAGTGGTATGGGTGGCAAGTGGCTCAGGAGAGCTGTTTAATGGAGGAGGGGGAGCTGTCAAGCACCGCCCTGCTCTGTTAAAGACACCTACAGCAAGGTTTAACACACAGGAAAAAGTGCTTCACATAGAAGTTTAGTAAGTTACTCTGTGATGTGCTTCCTCCCTCCTTTAAAATGGTATGGGGAATGGAGCGAGCTGTGTGTGTGGAGGGGTTTGGTTAGGTGGAGGGGAAGGGCAGTTAGCAAAGACGCAGCAGCCCCTAGTGTTCATATATCTCTCTAAAACGATGGAAACATTAAACAATTGATCATGTGAATTAATTTATTTAATAACCTGATTTAGAAAAGAAGAGCACATGTAAAAAATAGGGCACATGGCGCTATTTGATTTTCAAATAGAGCCACAACTTATTACCCAACTGATTTTTTAAATTACTATTAAAAGGATGATTTCTAGCAACATAATAGATAGCAAATATACAGTACTCCTAAAAAGAGGCATCCTCCCTTTCACAAACAGGAAAGGATGCCTCTTCTAAGATGATTTCCTCTAACAACAGGAGGAAGGAACCTGCAACTCAACTCCCAACAGCCCCAGCCATAGCAATTACTGCCTTATCTTGGTAAGCACAAGCGTTGTGCATTTATGCCTTCAACAAGTCAGCTCACACCAAGCTTCTACAATAGGCTTCTTTCCATCCTGCCATACTTTTCTCTATTGTTCCTAGTGACCAACCATCACAGACTTGTTCCATTGCAGTATTGTAAAGAAACACAGCAGTCAGGTGTAGAATCTAATTTGTTTAACAAGATTCAAGTAAACTAACAATTCAATTTTAATGGGAAAATGTATAGATTTAGATATTATTCTGAATAACAGACATTTGTGTTCATAATTTGTGAATATTGGTAATTTTGCATTTATAGTGTTTTGTAAAATTGATTTGATAAATAAAAAGAAACACAGCAGCTAGAGCTGAAACACGCAAAAAGTCATGCACCCTTCCACATTTTCAGCACAAAATTTTCCTCCAAGCTCTTGTTCGCATCGATCATGGTTTAACACCACCATCCACACCATTATATTATCATTTATGTTAGAGTCCTTTTACAAGGATCTGAAACCATTGTTTAAAGCTCATTTGCAAATCCTGATTAAGTGTGAAACTAACAATGGCAAGCATCATAGTGCAGAAGTAATTCTTAACTACTGCTCAAACAAACCGTGTAAGAATAGTCTTGTTGGATCAGACCAAACACCTGTCTAGTCCAGCATTCTCTTCCCTCAGTAGTCAGTCAAATGCCTTTGGGAGTCCACAAAAGAAGGAAAGTAGGGATTTGTATCAGAGAGCACATAATCTGCTCTCAATCACTTACAAGGCCTCCTTTTCGGTCATGATACAGGACAAGCGATAAAGATGCCAAAATGTGATAAAGCACGCATAAATGTTGATATGTAATGCTATGCCAAACCATTACTCAGTGTGAATGAGCAAATATGCAGGCTTCCAGAGAGGAGAATACGACCGCCTTGCTCCCCATCACTCAATTTGCTGTCACATTGTGCTGTAAAAAGTTGTGGTTTGGCTTTGCTCTCTCCAGACAAACCATAAGATGTAACCAAGATCTGTCCTATGACTTATGGCACATGGTTTGTCTAGAGAGTGCTAAACCACAAGCCGAGGTTCAGACAGCATGCCAAGCCAAACCATGGATCACCTCAGTGGCAAATGACTTGGAAAGAGCAAAGTGTCCGCAATCTCCCCTCTGGGAGTCAGGACACTTTCTCATTTGCACCAAGTGTTATGTGCAAATCAGGCTGGTGTGTCTACAGAGGCAATTATACACCGAATTCTACCTCCCTGTAAGCTCTAGTACCAAATGCATATCTAAAGCTCAGCTCAGTGCAAGCCCAAAATTCTGTCACAGCAGGAGGATTTATGACACCAATACTGTAAGACAGAAACTTATGACTCAACAATGCATCTTTTCAAAAAGTAATAAATGAATTCAGCTTACCTGCCAAGTAGTACCTGTGGCTTGTCAGAATCACTTGTAGCTCCAAATACATCAGGAATTAAGTCACCATTGAAACTGCAGGAGCAACAATGATAAGCTGAACTTTCCAGCTGCTCTGTCAATAATAGGACAATTCCTCCTCCTCTAAGTTTAATACTGCTTCCCCAAAAGTATGCAGAAGCTTAGAAAAATATGAAGCTGTCTTATAGCAAATCAGGTCACTGATCCATCAAACTCTGTATTGTCCACATTCAGACAAAGGCATCTCTTTACCTGGAGATGCAGCCAATTGAATTGGGACATTCTGCATGCAAAGCAGGTGTTCTGCCATTGAGCTACAGCCCTTTCTTAAAATCTGAAGAACAGAGGTTGGCTAAATACCACATTTTAAATGATTAGTACATTTACACTGCAATCCTATATATCCTTTCCTGGGAAAAAGTCCCACTGAACTCAATTGAGTTTATTTCAGAGTGGACACTGCACAGAGAGTCAACTATATTTTCTCTGTTTTATTCTAATTTACAGTTGTAAACTCTTCTCATAATAATGAACATATACTTACTCCATGATTAGTGGCTCATCATGAAATGTTTTATTTAATACAAACTTACGATTTACATCTGAAAAGAAAGAAAAAATACAGTTGTTAACCTCGGTTCTCTCAACTGCTAAGTATTTCAAGCATTCTGATTTAATTCTGTGGGCTGACTATTAATACAGTTCATTTAAATTAACACTTTTTAATGAGCTGATGTGCATGTAGCACTAAACCCGGAATGGGGAACCCCTTGGCCCACAGGACTTAATCCAGCCTTCTGGGTCTCCTCCTGCCCATGGGGAGCTGCTGAGTGGGAAAAGGGTTTTGATGTCATGCAAACTGAGCAACTGCAGTTTCTTTCTCGAGAAGAAGATACGCTGCCAGATCAAATCAGAGAGGAGTATATGAAAGCAGAGACATAGACTTGTGTTCCTTGCAAATATGCAAGAACTGTTCATAGATTTTATAACTGCATCCACACAATTTTCTGGATGCAGCTACATTTTGCGGCTCTGAATAGTTGTTAAGGCAGTACTTGCTGTTCAGTTGTGCATTGACATTATTTGCATTCTTCTGCTGGGATTAAGGAGTCCCTTTTGTTTTTTGTGCAGTCACAAAAGAAAGTGTTAGAGAGGATTTTTCTCCCCCTCTAAAACTTACCAGATTTTTTTTTTAACAATGTCCTTGGAAAGAGAAACAGGAGTGCAGTTGCTAAGAATTAAATATATGCCCTTTGTTTCCATAGATAGCAGTCTGAGTGTGTGCGTGCATGAAGGTATGAGACAGAGACTGTGTGAGGATCTGGCTCCACACATTACTTGAACATATATCTCAATAGTCTAATCGTGTATCAATATCCATTACGTGAACCCTTATTGCTACATTACAGAGTGAAGGAAGTCATAAAATTGTTGTCTATTGACTGTGTGCCTAGAAAGGTCAGATGTGAACTAGGCATATTCACTCTACCCCAAAACAATAGTGGTGTATGTGTGAACATAGGAAGCTGCCTTATATCAAACCAGACAACCTGTCTGTCTATCTATCCAGGGTTTCAGACAGTGGATTTTCCCTGTCCTACTTGGAAATGGCTGGGACCTGGACCTGGAAACTTTTAGATGTGCTCTACCATTGACCCATGGCCCTTACCCATGTGTGAAGGTACCGTACCCATAGGGCCCTTGAACACATGGAAGTCAATGGTGGCATGAGCAAGTACGACACTAACTCTCCAACCCCCTCTCCATACACGCGAACAGGGCAATGGCTAGACATCCTTCAGGACTGAACTTGATGATTACTTTCTAGAAATTTTAAAATGGTATTGCCTACCTAAAGTTTGATTATTTCCCCAGAAAATTAAAACTGATAGGTCAGCGTTAGGTTGTTTTTGAGGACGAGTTGTCAGGAGGACATCCATTTGTGAATCACCATCATAATCACCAGGAACCACACTGGTTATCACCACATTTCTAAAATTAAAAAAGGTAAAGTATTGTTAATTACTTAGTGCGTGGTTGCAAACAATCATGCTTCCTTTAACAGCGATTTGCACATAATTCTTGCACATAATTCCTCTTCTAATGCAGCACAATATTTGAGCTTATATCATTCTCTATATTCTGCCCACAAAACTCTTGAGGTGTTTCCAACTGCTGAATCTATTTCATGCTTTTAAAATAGGGCTTAATAAATTGCTTCCACATAGAATATAGACTCAAAGGTGAAACCCTGGACAGAGAAGGAGCGAGTGGAAAAGAAGGACTGTCATCATAAAGCTTTTGAAAGATAAATAGAAAGTTTATTATGGCATACATTAGGCAAATGGAAGGGCTAACATCCATTCCAAAGTCTACCAATGGAGCCAGTGTCTCTACCTTGGCTCACATTTGAACAGGGTCCTTCCAGTTCCCTGCACTAACCAAGAATGATCCCCTGAGTAACACTTGGTGGTGCACAGGATTCTTTTCTACGTGTCACACACAAGGAGATAAGAGGCATTCCTAGAATAAGTTCCCCAAAGGCCCTCCCCCACAAAAAATGCTTCAGCTGGGTTTAAAATGAGGAAAAATTAAACATGCCCTTGTCTGTAGCATAAGAAAGAAGCGGAATATTTTCTCAGTAATTTTTCACAAACTAATGGCAATGCCAGTATACAAAACTGCAATCCTAAACAAACTTATTGGACAGTAATTTCCATAACAAACATGTTCACGATTGCTCTGCCCAATTCTGAATGTAAAGCATCATTTCTAGTCTACAAGCCACTAATTATGAAGGTTATCACATATCAGGTTACCACAAGTTTCCTATGTGCAAATCACAAAACCACAAGCCACAACCTTCAGACTTAAGTCCCATGGTAAATAAATTCAGCATTTGGACAGTTCATTTAAGTTCAGCAATCAGACAGTTATAACAAATAGCACACAACAGCCTTTTGGAAAGGCTTATGCCTGTTCTGATGGGATGAGAACAGAATTCAATCTGCTATATATCAGATGTATTTAACATTCCTTATAAAGAGATACTTACGTTAATAATAATTTGACTTTGGGCTTAAAATAGGGTTCTTTTTGGTCTGCCAGGAAAATATTTAATTCACCATCTGAAAACCAAAGAAAAACATGACTGTAGTCTAAAATGAAAACATCAGATCAGGAACTGTCATGTAAAACATGGTTTCTGAACGATCCTCTGGGAAACCTGTTCCACAATAACTCATCTGTTGCGTGTCTAGACCCTGCAGCCATCCCCTCGTAAAGAATAAGACACCAGGACACAGACATTACGTTAATGTTATTGGGCAAATTTTGGCCACAACTTTATTGATTACAGACTGTGAGTGGTATTGGCTTAAGCATTGAATGGACCCGATTATCTGACTCCTGCCCGTTGTGCAGGAAGTCCAGTAAGGGTAAACCACCAGAAAGGGGAGCCCCGTTGATGCAGACCAATTTGAGCTCCCCCAGATGTTCCCGGTGGGGTCATGTCATGGCCCTAGCCCTGCCCCGGGCTTCGGACAAGATTCACCCCCCCCGATTCCTTTAACGGAATACCCTTAATATTGGAGGGGCAGATGATGGCCACACCTCCCCTTCCCCATCATAAGGTCAAACAATGCCTAACCACAAAACCTTACAAAGTTGTGACGATTGCTATAAGGTAGGTGAAAACCAAATGGCCCCATGCCAATTTTGCCAAGTGGAAAAAATCCTACCAGGCCCCTCAATGGTGACCAATCAAGGTCCATAGCAAGGCGAACGAAAACGAAACCTGAAAAGAGGGAGGGAGGGTGGGAGTTTGAAGAAGCGAGCCAAGAGGAAGCCCTCTGGCTCGCACCTCAGCTTAAATGGTCCCAGCCACCGGATTGGCTGGCTGGACGATGACGTGGCCAAGATACCCTGGGCAACATGGGACTTCATCCCCAGCCCCCAGAGGAGAATGGGTTGCCATGTGGTCCACCGCAACTCCTCCCCACAGTGAAGTGGAGTAGACTTAAGGAACCCTAGAGTAAGTGTCGTATGCTTTACATAACTTTCTAGCGTAAGTGTACACACGTGTGCACACACACACACACAGTTCACAAGGCACACTGCCAGCTCTGCTAGACTTTCACTCTTTCTCTATACAAAGTGGGAGAGTGCCCCTAGAACAGACCTAGCACTCCCATGAATGCTGCAGGAAAATATAAGTAATGATGAACAAACTTTTCCAGGGAACCTTGTTCAGCATTACTAAACCTCTCACTGAGTAAGCCCTAGGTTCCCTGGAACAAAGTTTGAAAACCACTGTTGCACTATAGTGAGATACACACACAAACACACACACCCCAGGTCTAAATGTAATGCCAAATCATACTTTGTCTTTACATGAACATGTCTAACTGGTCTACATGCTCAGGTCAACATGCTCCCACTCATTTCATAAATTGTTTCCCTCCCTCCTTTCATGGTTCTCATAAAAATTAGACTTTTGTTTTGCCTCAAAAAGAAAACTATGAATTGAAAAATATCATGGTTTCAATTCTTGTTTGAAGGGCAAGCACAAACCATAGTGTTCTGGTTAACACAAAACTGTAAGCTATGGTTTGCCTAAAAAGAGGTAACTGCTGCATGTGAAGGAAAGTGAGTTTGGCTTCACAACTGAACTACTTCAAAGTCACATCTTTCTTTATCTGGGCATTATTAATCTTATCTTGCGTTATGCAGTTTCCTATTTCAATATGTTTCTTATCAGTTACAAGGGTAACAGAGACATATCTTGACAAATCTTGTTCTTTATTACTACAAAGACAATTGCCTGCTATGAATTTATACAGAACACGAAAACCTATGAAACTTACAGAATTCTAGGCAGAAAAGTTGCTCTAACCATGCTGCTGGGCTTCAGTATACAACAAAAGCCCATCCCAACTACTTCTATTAATTGTGATTTAGTCTGGAATCAACTACCAAGTTTGAGGCATGCTGCAGACATGTGAGTTGTATTGAGTCATTAGGGCGTGGCATGCATGAGGACCAATAAACAACAACAGGTTTCTTTCACCAGCTCAGAGCTTTCCACCCTAAAGCCAACACTCCTTTTGTAAACACAGAATTCACTTCATATCCACAATTGACAGACATGGGGCTGCTCAAGCCATGCTCTACTTGGCTCTAGTCAGAGTAAACCTATTGAAATGAATGCACCTAACTCTACCTATATGTTCTATTTTATACGGTCGTCAAATGTCTGTAAAACAATCAAGTGGTATATAAATTGTTAAAAAAGAAACAAAACTTAGCTATGCCCATTCATTTCAGTAGGTCTACTGTGATCAGAACTAACAATGTAAACAACCCTTCACCATTCTTTTGGCAGATCCATTGCAACTGATTAATCTACTTGCCACTTGCCTGGGTCCAACACCGCCCCACCCCCAGGTCCTTTGCCTCCCCAGGTGAGAGGTGGGCCACTAATGGAGAGAGGAGACATAGCTGAAAGCTGGGCAATATCTCTACCATACAGTGTATAAAAGTTCATCGTGATTAGTTTCTGCAAAACATCCTTTGGGAATAATAATCAACCCCCGCCCAAAAAAGTTTTGTGTACTACCATTTTGTTTCCATCCATGTTGGGTATAATTCTCTCTCCTGCTTCAGTCCAAGCTGCTCAATCAGGTTAACTTATATGCATTTCCCTTCTGTATTTACTGACTTCACGATTACTTCCAATTGTTCTTAATATAACAAGTAAATGACATGTCAGTGCTTATTTGAATGTTTTAAAAGCAGTTGCTGCTGATAATACCGTGGTCTTACCCTCTTTTGTCAATCGCTCTGTGGTTTTGTTTTGTTTTGTTTTGGCAATCAAGTACAGTAGTGTTTAAATTTGATGAAGTAACATAGATAAATAAAAAAGATATTTATGTGGTGTGTTGCACGAGGGATGCTGTAAGCACAGCTGTGGAGAAGTGGCATACAAATAAACGGATGATGAAGAAGATGAGGATAATGTTGATGTCAAGCCCACCCCGACCCAGCCAAGGTCCGCCCTCCCGCCTCGCCTCCCTCCTCACCTCCCCTCAGCACGAAAAGGTCCGTCTGCTTGTCGGAGTTGAAGTCCCCGAAGGCGGCCAGCGTCCCGTAGGCCTGGTTCCCGAAGAGCTGGGACGTGACATTCTGCAGGGCCCAGCCGGGCCTCGCTCCCACCAGGAGGGACGAGAAGAAGATGAGGAAGGGGGGGAACGGGAGGCCCCTCCGCGGGCGGCAGCAGCAGGGAGCCCTCATCGCGCACGGGCAGCAGCAGCGCCAACAAACCGGGTCCTCCTCCTCCTTGCCACCGCGACCACCAACATCACTTACAGCCCCATCCGCTGAGGCGAGGAATGTCAGGAAAGTGGGGGGAGGGGGGAAGAGAGAGAAGAACCACCGTGAAGCGAGAGGGCGGAGGGGGCGCGCCTGTCACAATCCCGACCGGCTTCCGGGTTCGCTTTACGACAGCGTCGCGTCCGCTCCCTGCTTCACGGCCCGCGCGCCCTTCAGCCCGCATGCGCCGCAGGGAGCGTTTACGGCCAGGCCGGGCAACCGCTCAACCGCCTGCCTCGGGAGTTGGGGCGGGGGAAGGGAGAGTCCGGGTCTGTGAGGCGAGCGCCAGAGCCGAGCTCCGAGGCTTCCTCTGACGGCTCGGCCGCCGCCGCCGGTCCTCCCCTCGCCATGGCGTCCGCTCTGGCCGACGTGAGCTGGAAAGTGCTGGAGCTGAGGGCCCGCTCCAAGCGTTCAGGTCTGACCTCTGCCCCACTCGCCTGCCCTTTCGCCTCCTCAGGGGGAAGGGGAACCGCGCTTGTTTTGCCTGAGGCTGTGAGGGCGGCGGGTGTCGCTTGACTGGACTGCCGCCCACCCGCCTCACCCACCCCGCTGCTCTGGCTCCCCTCCCTGCCCCTGCTGCTTCTTCCTTCTCCTCGGCCCTTGCCTTTCTCTTTTCCTTCTCCCTCGCCTCAACTAGCCCAGCGCTCTGTTTCCAACAGCGGACGTCCCAGCCAGATGTCTGCCCGACAGGAACCTCACCTAGCAGGGAGGCAGAGGCAGAGCACCTGCCCTCAGTGCCTGACATTTGCAGCTATACTACCCCTGAATGTGGAGGTTCCGTGCCTAAGAAGATGCCCATCGCTGAGACAAACCCTCTTGGCTCAGTGTTGCTACTCTAGGGGTGGGGGAACTTGCGCCCCACGACATGTTGCTGGGCTGCAACATCCATAGTTTTCGGCTAGGCCTGGGTGGTGGTGGTGGTGAGGGTGGGAAGCTGATAGGTGTTTGTCACCCAGCAACACCTGAGGGCCACAGGTTCCTCGCTCCTGGACTGCTCTGACCCGCAGCAGATTTCCAGGGTTTTAGGCAGGAGTCTTCTAGTCTTCGCTGGAGTTGGTAGGGATTGAATCAAGAACGCCTGCATGAAAAATAGGTGCTCCGCCACTGAAAGAAGGATGAAGGCCTTTCTCCTAAAGTAAAAGGGACCTGCTGAATCAGGTGAAGGTCACTGTCCAGTTTAATGCACCGTTTAATCTGCTGCATGCTTACTCAAAAGTAAGTCATGTTAAGATCTCACGAAACTCAGTGGTACATACTTACCTGAGTCAATATGCTCAGCATGGTTGCCATCTTACGCACTTTGTTTTCTGGAAGCATGCTGTAAGGGACACAGTCTTGTCCTAAGAAGCCCACAAGCAGGCCATGAAGGAAACAGCCCTCCCTTTCTCTTCCCATATCTAGTAGTCCCCTGTCTGAGTTAGCTGTTATGGTCAATGACTGTTGATTAAACTCATTCTCCATAGCTTTGTCTAATCTCACTTTAAGTCTTCTAAGACAGGGGCTATCACATCTTGTGGCAGTTAATATCTGCCTGTTCTGAACTGTAGTATTATAAGAGGAGAAAAACTTTACTTTGCTCACTTCCTCCACAATGTGCATGTTTTTACAAACCTCTGACGGCTTGGCTAAAACAACAACAACAACAACAACAACACAGATGTTTTAGCCTCTTCCTCATAGGAGAGGTGCCCTTAGTTTTCACAGCATGGAGATAAAACATAATCTCCCAGTAATGTTGCACATTTAAGCAATGGCTAAAGACAAAAGGATGCGGGTGGCGCTGTGGTCTAAACCACAGAGCCTAGGGCTTGCCGATCGGGAGGTCGGCGGTTCAAATTCCCACAGTGGGGTGAGCTCCCGTTGCTCGGTCCCTGCTCCTGCCAACCTAGCAGTTTGAAAGCACGTTAAAGTGCAAGTAGATAAATAGGTACTGCTCCAGCGGGAAGGTAAACAGCATTTCTGTGTGCTGCTCTGGTTTGCCAGAAGCGGCTTAGTCATGCTGGCCACATGACCCGGAAGCTGTACGCTGGCTCCCTTGACCAATAAAGTGAGATGAGCGCCCGCAACCCCAGAGTTGTCCGCGACTGGACCTAACGGTCAGGTGTCCCTTTACCTTTACCTTTAAAGACAAAAGGTGACAACCTCCCCCTCCCTTGTTTTTTAAGGACAGGGTCTTGTACAAGAGCTTCAAGCTAAGTAGAAGTGCATCAGATGTGGCTTTCCCTCATCATCACATGCAGTGACATGGGGACGAGCTAATGGGGGAAAGCATCACAGTTTTATCTCTTCTGTCACATAGATGCTGAAGACACAGAAACTCTGGCACAGCAGAATTTAGAAGTCCTAGACTCTTCAACTTTTCTTCTTCTTCCCCTGCATAACTGAAGGCAGAGGTTGAAGCATCTCTCTCCACCCACCCCACTTTTCTTTACCTTCAGAGTTGTCCTTTCTTTGTCACCCTCATAATACGGTTTTCCCTGTGTTCTCCCCCCCCCCCATGATTTGGCCTCTCAACTTTTCCAGCACCCTCAAATCCTCCTCCTTCCTCTTCCCTTCACTACATGCTCCGTTTCCCACTGTTCTCACTTTCCCTGGTCCATCAACAACCTTTCCCTGCCTCAGCTTGTAGCTATTTTTGTCTTGCTTGTTCCATCTGGCAGCTTTGCAAGTCACTTGAAAAGGCGGCAGCAGCTCTGGCTGACACTGAAGATGCAAACTCTGCTGTTGCCTGTTTATATTTCTCCCTGTGGCTCTGTTATAAATATCACTAATAAAAGTCTTAAGAGAAAGTTTAGCAGAGGCATGTGTTGGGTCTCAGTAACTTGCATAATTTCTTGCATGTGTTCAGCTGCATCTTGCCTTGTTTCTGTGCAAGTTTCTCAACTTTATGGGTACACATCAAAATCTTGTATTAAATTTGTAGTTCCTTCCCTTGAGAAGAGAAAACTAAGTTTTCTACCACCAACCACTCATGCCGATTGCTTTGTAATAGTGATGATCCCTACAAATAAATTTGGTCAGTAAATGACTATCATTTGGGCTTGATGTTTGAAATTCACTTTATCCAGTGATGAGTGACTTTGCTACTTATTTCATTTAATTAGATAGTTAAATTTCAAATCACTTCTAGGGCCATGTACTTCCAGAACAAAGTCCTGTTGTGCACATTGTAAATACCGTATTTTTCGCTCTATAAGACGCACCAGACCACAAGACGCACCTAGTTTTTGGAGGAGGAAAACAAGAAAAAAAATATTCTGAATCCCAGAAGCCAGAACAGCAAGAGGGATCGCTGCGCAGCAAAAGCAGCAATCCCTCTTGCTGTTCTGGATTCTGGGATAGCTGCGCAGCCTGCATTCGCTCCATAAGACGCACACACATTTCCCCTTACTTTTTAGGTGGGAAAAAGTGAGTCTTATAGAGCAAAAAATACGGTAAGTAGCCTACTGCACACATCATTGTGTTAGACAAGCTAATAAACATTAATGTGTTCTTAAATTATTATTACCTTGAACAATTATTATGTTTCCCTTGATTTGCTTGTTCTATTACAACACACTTCAGAACATGACTTTTCAATTATTTACCTGACAAATAGTATAGAATAGGCTATAGTGACTCTACAAATGATAGTTTAAAATTCAGTGCTAAAGCAAAAGTAAATAAGGTAGATACCCTTTCTTTCCCCTCACATTTTGTATTTGACCTATGAAGTTTTGTTTGAATCCTAAGGCTGGCTGGCCCAAACTGCAGTAAGAAAATATCACAGAGAGCACCCATTTTCTACAATACATACGCTAACCTAACTTTCATATGGCAGTATACATGCTTATGGATATATGTTTTCATTGCCAAACCTGACCAGGTGTAAATTGATCTATAACCAATGACTTGCACCCCAGACTTAACCTTACATGACGCTGTATGTGAAATTTCCACTGAAAGTACTATATGCCCACCAGCTAATCAGAGGTGTTCACCATTTCAGTACAAAATATCAACATTCAGAGTTGGGAAGCTTTTGACTGCTAAGAAATTATGCTCTGGCATGAATTTAAAACATTTCCCAGGCCTTTCCAAAAGTGTTTCAACATTCCATCTTTTGAGCTGAATGTGCTCCCAGTCTGCCTTAAAGGAGTGTTGCCAGATCAAGTATAAACTTAGGCTCTAAAAACTGCAAACATGTTTTGATTTGGATTTATTTGATTATAAATAGAAGTTTGTGATTATCTAATTGTATTGTGTGCAAGGAAGAAAACTGCTGGGAATTTTAAAACAGATCATTTAAATTATGCTAATAGGTGTCCTGAAAACATCGCTGAGGTCAAAAAGTATTTATATAGGCACAATAATTTATGCACAAGAATACCTGGCAGTACATTGATATTGTGTTAAAATGTTGCAAACCTTTTGACCATTACTGACTCAGTACAGTATATGACAAGTGAAAACTTACATTTTCTTTGGATTGGGGCACACATTTTACTATAGTACTTTAAAAAAATGCCACAAGTATGGCAAAAAGTTATTTTAACCAGCATAATACATAGATGGTACACAGTACATTTTTAAAAATACATTTTTTACCAAATAGTTTATCAACCAAAAATAGCTGACCATATTAAAATATATGGTAATAAATAGGAAAAGTGTATTCGTAGAATCACAGAATTGTAGAGTTGGAAGGGAACTCAAAGATCATCTAGTCCAATGCAGGAATCCCTTCAGTCCTGGCAAAACTGGATGAATGAACAAACAGTATAGCTGAGAGTGATCCACTAGTTGGTGAGGTTCTCAGAGACATGGAGCCTATGGCCAATGGGGGAACAGGATCATAGCTTCCTTACTGCCAGATATGCATATTTCTTGTATTTGAGCCTGAATAGTATGTAGTTGATCTCTACAATTTTGGGTGCTGCTGAATGTGGTTATTTCTAGGATTAAATACGTATTCTTGCAGCACAGCACCCTCAGTGTATGCTGTAGGCCACAAGAAACATATTAATGCCAAGTTCCATGCCATGTCATTGAGACTGTCGTGTACATGCCTTGCTAAAATTCAACTTGGGTCATATTTTGGCACATAACCACAAGCCTAGTTATTAGAGCTGCTTCTGCTAGCCACTATGTGCTAAGGTGATCATGGGAGTAGACCCAAGTTTAACTAAATGAAATTTTGAGTATGCCCCTCTTCAATGTAGATAATTAAATTTAATTAAACAATTTAAAAAAATAGAAACCGGCCCTGTTCATGTGTTCTACAGAAGTGTTAGGCCAACATGTGATAGAAGAGAATGAGGACAAGTGTGCTAGATCTGCTCTGTATCCCTCCACAAACTGGAATGCTAATTTCTGAAGCAGGGAGCTTTCTCTATTCATGTAGGTTCCTGCACAGTGAAGAACACTGATTTTCAGGGTTCTAAATTTCTCAGAAATCAGACACTGGTAGAGTACACTCCCTGTTTAAGAAGTTATCCCTACAACATTTGGAGAGCAAAGGGAGTTGGGGCTAACTTGCTTGTCCTTGCTTCTCCCTGCATGTTGATTTAACCAAGACACTCTTCTGCAATGTAAGAATATGTAAACTGAGTTGTGTAGAACCCTTTATCAGACATAATAGAAAGGAGGTTGCTACCATAGATACTACAAATCCAAAACAAATGCATTATGTAATAGAGACAGTGCTATCTACAAATACTGGAGTTAATCTGTGTCCTTCATATGCTAGTATCTGGCCTGATGAAGAATTGTGCTTAATTAAAACCATTGTTTACACAGAAGGATGCAATAAAAGTTGCAGCGTATACAGTCCTGATACTGTAGAATCAATTGCTTCCCAAATTGTCATCCACATTTTCCAAATTCATACAGAACAGACACATTCCTTTATATTTTTCTGTATCCAAGAAACAGAGGAATTGCCAGTGTTTATATTTATGATTTTTCTTGTATTCCTTTTAGCACTAATTTCCCCAAAAGTGAGTTGGGAACAGTCACCAGGTTGCTGAAACCTTGTTGAATTTTAAGTAGGATATTATAAATGAATGTGTTATATCTAAAATAGGGTTGACATAACCCTATGGCGAAATCATCAGATGAAATCTGAGCCAGTACAGAAACGTACTGAACAAATTTGAAATCTGTTGTTGGGTACGTTAATGAAAAGCTTCAAAACTCTATAAAAGCAATATTGTATTGAAAAATGTGTATAATTGCATACTATTTTGGTTTAGAACAATTATATGTTTCATTAAGCAAAGAATAAATGCATTTCGTTCGGACCTGGAATTTATTTCAACTTAGTGGAGGATTTCCCCCTCTCTTTGTTGTAAATATCCAATATTATCTGGCATAATAAGATATGTTAATGTCAAATAACATTCTTGTTATAGAACAGTAGGCTGACATTATGTAAAAGTAGGTAATGGTACTTCAACCAGAGAGATTTATTGAAAATTATGATATAGGAAAATTAAGTTTTGCAGTAGAGGGAAAACATAAAATATAATGAATCTAATTGTCCTCTTTATTGTACGCTGCATCATGTTAATAACTCTGCTAACACTGCTTTTGCTTAATTCAAAGCTGATTGCCTCTAACCCTCACTAAATGTTTTCAAAAATTGCTGTAGCTTAGCCTGAGACGGTTGTGATTAGCTGCAGAGCTTGAAATGGCCACTTTGGATGCTGTCAGAACCACCTCTGCCCGTGTATTCTCATGGTCTGGTAAGTGTGCTGACCTCGTACAGGTCACTTGTTTTTGTTTTTAAGGCTTGTGTGTGTTACTGCTTGTTAATGCACCTTTGAATTATTAGCATAAGAAGAGCTATAATGTGTGCTAATGAGGGCTGTGGGTGAGCTTCCTTGTACTGGCCCCTTGCCTTTTGGAATGATCTTTCCTCTGAGGTGCAACTTGGGTGCGGACATGCCTCATCTTTCTGGCTTTTGGGAAAGGGTGAGGTATCCTACACACCTGAATTTCTGTTTTTGCTGCTGGTCATATTGGTACAATAATTTAATTTTATACTATGTCTTACATAGTTTTAATTTTAATGTTTTTGGTTTGGGCTGCATATATTTCCACCCTTGGTCCTTTTGGTGAAGTATGAATTATAATTTTTTTGTTCAGTCTGTCAATAATAAACATTGTGCCTGTCAATTTTGAAGCAATTTTGAGCTGTCTTTTGTACTGCCAGGCAGGGTTGGCCTATCCATGAGGTGGGATGAAGCAGCTGCCACAGGTGGTAGAAGCCCCCACATTGGCACCACTGTGGTGCCCAACCTGCCCCCTGTTTATGCTGCTGGCAGAGAAGCAGCAGCGGCAGAGGCAGTGTGGCATGGTGTTGGTGTTGGTGCTGGCAGCGACAGCAGAGTGGGGGGCACCTCTCATTTCACCTCATGTAGCAAAAAGGGACTTGCTGCGCCTGTCACAGCAATTAATGGTCAAAGCGGTTTTAGTATCACCACCCGCCCCTACCTCACTCCACAGCCAAGAACCACATGCCCATGATTCCCCTTTCTTCCCATTACTGGGTGCTCCAGGCTTTCAGTTCCTTGTTGGGAGCTATTGCTACTGACTGTTTATGGCTGCTCTGGTAGATGTTGCACAATTGCTTGTCAATGTGAGATTTGCCAGGGTTTGGCAGTTTGGTTGGGAAATGAGGCAGCCATGTAGGAATTTGTGGATCTTGCCCTGTGTGTCTGATCAGATTTGTAAACTTCTTGCAAAAAGAAACTGTCAGTGAATATATAGACGTATCAAGCTACATTTAAAATAAGGATTTCAGAAATAAGGATGCTTTACTCCTTTCAGCACGCTGAATAATTTCCCCCTTTCTAAGAGAGAGAAATATGAATATTGCTATTGCATTCTTAGCCATAATAATCTGAAGCAGCAAGAGCACAAAGTGTTCTGTTCACTTCAGTGGCTACCATCAAGAGAGATGCATCTGGGGGGTGTAGGGCTATCAACTACAGAGGTTTGTGCACAGTATGCAAGTTCTTACAGCATTGCTGGAGGTTTTCGAAAAGCTTTAGGTAAAAAAGTCCAAATACATTAATGTTCATTTTTATAGCACACACACACATTGCACTAGCAGGACAAGTTCTCAATCACCTGTGAAGCAAAACCACATGATCAGTAATATAACAATGTTTCTTCTTTTGTGCTCATATGCATTGCCACAAGCGGTAATGATGCTTAAGATCATGAGAAGAGCCCTGTGGATAAGACCAGAGATCCTTTCAGTCCAGTATCCTGTTTCCCACAATGGCCAACATGATGCCTATGGGAAGCCCTCAAGCAGGGTATGAGAAAAATAGCCTCCCCCTTGCCTTTGCTCTTCAGCTGCTGGTATTCAGTGACATACCACCTATGAATTTTGAGGTTCCATCATGGCAAATAGCCAATGATAAACCTATTTTCCACAAATCTCCATCCAAGCTTGTGACAGGGAATTTCATAATAAAGTTCTGTGTTATGTGAAGAAGTACTTTCTTTTGTGGCCTGTGTCTCCTGCTAAGTTGTTCCATTGGATGACCCAGAGATGTGGTGTTATGAGAAGGAAGAAAACTTCTGTCTGGCCATTTTCTGCATAAGAACATAGGAAACGGTCATATACTAAGTCATACCATTGGTCCATCAAGCTCAGAACTGTCAGCACTGACTGTCAGTGGCTCTCCAGTATCACAGACAAGATTCTTTTCTAGCCCCACCTTGGGGATGCTGGGGATTGAAACTGGCATCTTTTGCATGCAAAACAGTTGCTCTGCTACTGAGCTATGGTCCTTTCCCCATGCATAATTTTATAAATCTCACTAATGTGTCCTAGCTGCCTTTATTTCTGAACTAAAAAGTCCTGGTAGTTGTAGCCTTCCGTCATAAGCTTTATTAAGTTTGTTCTATGAGGCTAGTACAAAATTGCAAAATTAGCAGTGTAATTTTAGACTGTCATTGGAATTACTGTGAGCCTTGTGATGAAATGATTCATTAGCTGAAATGGTTGGGTCACAGTTCTAGACTGTAAATTGAATTTTGCATAACATACAAGACAGTAGGGCTCATTTGCAGTTGTAGCCTATACCCACACAACAGTTGACCACTCAGCTTTAGCTAATAAGTAAACCAGTCATTTAGGCAATATACAGTAATATCCTTAGGTAGTCATGTGTGGATGAATTTGCCCAGACATGTAACTATGGGAGGATAACATGCCTTGTCACGGAATAATGAAGGATTTTACATTATGTTGTCAGAATAGCATGAAAAATGGAGAGTTATAAACAATTTTAGTTGTTTGGTGAATTCCAGTTTGTTAACATAGCATGTTACCTTTAACAATAACAGGAAACATTTAAAACTGTGAATACATTTTTAGAGC
This sequence comes from Podarcis pityusensis, assembly GCF_964106645.2. Taxonomy (NCBI): domain Eukaryota; kingdom Metazoa; phylum Chordata; class Lepidosauria; order Squamata; family Lacertidae; genus Podarcis; species Podarcis pityusensis. The sequence continues at coordinate 58,435,489 of NC_138033.1, read as the reverse complement.
AACCCAAACCACAAACCACCATGCTGGAGGGATTTGGATGGGGCAGAGGTATCTCTCTGTCTGACTATTGCTAACCATGCTGGCTTCTGCTGTTATGGAAGATCTTCCATTGACAGAAAACCCCATCAATGAGGAATGCCCCAATGTGCCTGGCTAACGTGTGGGTGGGCAGAAGCTGGCAGAAACCCTGGAAGATCCTGTGGCGACCCTGCTGCCAGCATGTGATGATAATTGACCCAATCTGAACCTGAGACTGATGCAGCAAAGGGGCATTTTATTCCTTCTGGTCTGTCTTTTGCCCTGGCTGGTCCAAGTCCTGGGGCTGTGGATGTAATGCTGATGGTGCCATTTCAATGAACCCTGCTGTTGTTGGCCAGATGTTAGGATAGCACCCTTAGTTTAGTAGCAGGTGATTTTTATCCTCAGTCTTTGATGGCAGACACTGAGGAAAATATGGTTGCAATTTGACATAATGCTGTGCAGTCACTGTGTGCTGTTGCACAAACCAGCCATTCACAGCTCCAGCTGTTGATGTGCACAATGGAAATAATAATACTGACCTACCTTACAGGATATTTTGCAATGATTACAACATTATATATGTGAAGTGCTTTAAACAAGCTATATGTGCTATATACATACTAAGTATGTGATGTAGTTTTGGGTCTGCTTTTAGGTTTAAATCAGGGCCAGGCATTTGATGTAGCTTATCACTTTTGTGTTAAATTATTCAGCTATAATCTTGATAGGTTTTAGGGACAGGCTTGAAATGTTGACAGTTCCTGCTTTAAAGTGTCAAATGAGGCGTACTTGCTGCAACTAGTTACTGTTTTTAGTTGTGACTACAGAGGGACATAAGATCTGTCCCTGTAACAAGAACAAAATCTATAAACCAAATAACAATCTACAGTGGGTGATATTCAATTAAGTCATATTTAGAGTAGACAGTTAAATCAATGTACTCATCATTTAGGTCAGTTGATTTCAGTGGGTCTACTCTTCAGTGTGACTTAGTTGGATAACACCCAATGTGAACCCTTTCCTGTTTTAGCAGCAACATCCTAAAATAATCCAGGTACATAAAGGTGGCTCTTCCAGTAGTTTTTAGGATACTGTAAGACCACCACAGCTTCAGTCATACACATTTGAGTGTCTGACAGGGGTGAGAAATTTCTAACTTTTTCATATTGCTTGGGGAAGACGTAAAATGCCTTATGAGAAAAGAGAGCTGTCTTTTCTACACAGTTCTTTGTCCTTTAATATGGATATTTCTCATTCTGATCTGTTAATGACCTTACTCTACTGCAGAGTTTGCTTTCTTAATCTGTGTCATGTCCCTGCTGGAGCAAGGACACCAGCTTTGACTTCACATAGCCAGTGGGATGTTATGTCCCACTACAGCAACTCATAAGATCAGACCATAAACCTGTAAGGTATTACTATAGTTATATGCTACCTTCTGTTGAAGCTGTTGTCACACAAAGGTTTGGTCCATCCCACCAACTTCTGCCCAGCTTTTTTGTGGGACAGCTTGGCACCGGCACTAGGCACATCAAGGTCATTTGGCATTAGGTTCATCTACCACAAAGCATAGGATTAGGTTTAACTGTCAAAGTCGCTGTTCTAATGTTTGTTTCTAGAGTGCTTTGTTGCCTCCTGTTGTCCAAGCAGAAATTGCAGCAGATAGTCTGAAAAGACAATGCGAAGTGCCCTTGTGTAGCATGGAGCTGTAAATAATGACCATTCAGCAATATTGATGCTTCATAAATGGCTTAGGCTATACAGAGACTGAGGAATGAATATTGTGTTGTGCATTAATGGTTGCCCAGTAAAATACAGAGCCTCCCAAGTCAATGCCTAAATGCTTTCTAATGTAAAATAATCTTTCTTGGATGTGGCAGCTACTAATCCAGGGCTGTTTCATCTTCCTGTAAAATGGAGCTGTGTTTCTAAAACATTGTTATTTTGGCAAACTTGCTGTCGGTTAAATGAGAAAATAAGCACAGCACCCTATCAATAATATAATTCTCTGCTTATCTTAATGTTTGCTAATTTGTGAACATTTGGATATGATTTTTTAAAATAAAATAGATAATAGCTTTTCCACAACAGAATATGTTTGGAAGGGGGGGGGGGGGACAGATACAGTGCTTTGTAGCAAAACTCTGCTTTTTTCATTATATGCCTTCCCTAGCTTATCATCAAGATAGGCTATGAAAGATATTTATGCATATCTTTTTCTGCTTGATTTTGCAGTGAAACCATAATCCCATGTTTATGACTTCCATTTGTTGCTATGGAGTAGATTGCAACACTGATTAAGCGTAATTTTAACATAGGATTTGTTAAGCAGAGAATTTAAGCTGTCTGATCACAGCAACATATTTTGTCCGTTTAAAATCCTTTTGAGCAGAATGAGCTGTCTGGAAATCATGAAGCATATGAGAAATGGATTTGTGTTCTGCTGGTCAGACAAGATATAATTGTTTCTCACATTTGGTTACTTATAAAGAAACACAGGTCACTGTTAATTTGTGTACAAGTCTTAAATTCACATGGTGTTCCCATTTTACTTTTCACTTTTGAAATGGTTGCGAAGCTGGATCAATTATTCTGAAATGATCTCATTAACTTGTTTCAACCTTGGATTTGTTTACATGATCAAGGGATGAGCCTGAGCTGAGTTAACGGGATCATTAATTTTAACAGCACCTTTGGCTAGCTAACCCTGTGAATGGCAGTTGGGATGGTATCTTCAAGGCACCTATAATTCACAATTGCATGCCATAAACACAGGATTCAATCAAGCTGAAAGGATGTTCATGCATTTAAGAAACCGAACTACTAAGGGGTGTGTGATTACAGGATCCTGGAGTGCACTACATGTGTAACCACACCTCTGGGAGATTTTTGGTTGGGCTAAAAGCACCTGGTAGTCATGACTGAGCTATCTGCTATGGGCAAAAAAGAGCCATACCAAGGGCCAGACCAGAGTTATTAAGCCAAAAGTGAGAGCCAATGGAGAAACCCAGAATATAGCAGAGCCTGGTAGATGGTTGCTACTTAAGCAAAGTTTGAACCAAAACAGGAAGCCATTTTATAGTCCTTTCTGTCTAGGAGGATCCACTGGCCAGTCTGTGTGGGTTGAGCCAATCCAGAGAGAACATTATACTTCCCAGGAAGATGCTGCAACTCCAGTGGCTCACCACACAAGGCAGCTGAATGCTGAGCTGAGAGTTCCTGGTTCTAGTTCCAGTAGCTCCTGATACTGGTTAACATCTTCAGTATCCCTGGGTAATTTAAAATAACTGATGTGGTAGCTATGTGTTAGTAAATAGGAAGCCATCACAGGGCAAGGATTTGGTGTAGTCACATGACAAAATATTTTATCATCTTCCCAGAGAAAGTCTATCATTGTGTTTCATTTTGCACCCCACATTTCAAAGGAATTGCATGAATTTATAAGCGGTGATCTTATCTCTTGTTTGTGTTGGAGTAAGAATAAATGGTCACTGTGCTCAAACATTTCCCAGTAGTGGCTTCACTACTGAGACTGTTTGCATCTTTCTTCTCATCAATATGAGCAATGTCTTTGAACAGAGTGAATGAGGGAAAGTTTATATTTTAGAGCAAGTTTACATTTAGTCAGAAATTATAACGGAATAAATGGCGATTTATGATACTTTGACTATTCCCAGCATCTGCTTTGAAGATCAAGAGGAGACCAGTGTAGACTGTGCACTAGTGCTACATGATTAAAGGAAATTGATGTATTGAATGGACACACTGAAGACTGGTTTCTCTGCTTGAAATTTTCCCATTGTCAATATATATATACATATAGAGAGAGAGAATGCTGTGATTGTAACAACAGTTATTTTATTTCTTTGTTGGCTGCAGATGGCAGATTTCCTGGTAAGTGTATATATTTTGCAATGCCAACATTTCTTTTTGTAGTCTACTCTGCTACATTATTAATGGGCTTTCTTTAGGACTGTTTTTTAGGGTGCCATTGTTTGGTATTAGAATAAGACTTCTATCTGGTGGTGAGGTGGAAAAGTTCTGTTAATGTTGCATTACAACTTGCATTAGTATCTTTAGTGATCATATTTCTTAAATACAATTATAGTTCTTATTTCAGATGATGCCAAGAACAGTTTTTATTCTCTGTAACAGCCATTTTATGATATGCACGATCCTAATTTACTTTGTGGTCTCGCCTTGTTGGATTCTGAACTGAAGTTTTGCACTGAACTTCCACAACTATGTTTGCAGACTCATAAATGTGACACTGCATTATAAGCCGCTGCCTTGTAAGGCAGTTTCATGACCACAGTTCCCATAATATTTTGAAAACAACATGAAATGTTTGTATAGGACAAGCTACTTGTGAAATAAACTTGGGACAAATCAGCTTACAGTTGAAAACTTAAGATCAAGTTGATTTTCATGTTTTTTCTTCCTTAATGTAGAATGTCTTGTCTGTGTGTTTTTCCAATCATGTAACTTGGATGGCCTAAATCTGCTTTTGGATAGTTCGAAGAGCATGAAGGGTTGATTTAATTTATGTTTCCATTGATGCACTATTAGGGCTTATACAGTAATAATTGATTCTGTACAACAAAATGGCAAGAGGCAAGCTGAAAGTAAGTTAATTTGAGATTCATTATGGGTATTTAATGCACTCCTTAAACCTAGAAAGGAACTAATTAATGTCATTTCCCCAAAGCCCTCTTGCATTTTAAACCATCAGGATTGCAATGCAATGCAGGGCTTTCAGAAGAGTGTCTCTTTTCTTGTCTTGCCTTACTATGGATCTAGATTGTATATTTCTGCAGAAGATGTACCCTGACATTATTCTCTGTTTTGTTGGGGTGTTGCACGCAGGCCTGGTGGGCAGCAAAGTAAGCTGCAGCTGTAGGAAGAGAAGGCAGATAGAAATACAGTGGTACCTCGGGTTACATACGCTTCAGGTTACATACGCTTCAGGTTACAGATTCCGCTAACCCAGAAATAGTGCTTCAGGTTAAGAACTTTGCTTCAGGATGAGAACAGAAATCGTTCTCTGGCGGCGCAGCAGCAGCAGGAGGCCCCATTAGCTAAAGTGGTGCTTCAGGTTAAGAACAGTTTCAGGTTAAGTACGGACCTTCGGAACGAATTAAGTACTTAACCCGAGGTACCACTGTAGAAGGAATCTTCCTCCATGGAGCAATGCAGCTCCTCCTAGGAAATCCCGGGGCAGAATGGGGCAGCAGCAAGGGTGTAGCCAAAAGGGGAAAGGAGGGAGCTGCCACTAGCTTAAGTAAAACAATAGAAATACTTAACTAACTGACCAATCACATTGGTTCTCCCTCCCCCCCCCCCAGAAGGCCTGTCCTCCCTAACAAAGTCCTCCTCCCCTCCAATAAAAATCCTAGCTACTCCCATGGGCAACAGAGAACTTACTGTCCAAATGGAAACTCTCTCCCTACAAGAACCTATGGTATATATGGATGTGAAGTCTTTGAAATCCTCTGCTGGTTTAGAGTAAAAGGCAACTGTCCTGCTTCACTGACCTTGGTCTTAGTTCATCTCATTGTTTGGGAAAGAAACATTTGAATTTGAATCCAATTGTATCAGGATATTTTGGGAAAATATTTGTGTTTGTTGACTTAATAGTTATTGCTATTTCTTTAAGTGCTTTGTAAGCCTCAAGACCAGAGTGTGTCTTATATTTATATTTTTACCAATGCAGCCCCCCTCCCACGTGGGAAACATTAATTTATACACATTTATTGCTGAACATTGCCTGATGTATTTTGGTCTGTAATGCAAATCTGTGAGTTTCAACTAGCTTCAGATGAATTAGGGCAATAGTGGAGCAAGGCAGGCATGGAGGTCTAAAATGTAAACCCTCAACAGGAGAAAAATGCCCAAGTATGAGCTCCCCTATGGTCTTCAAGTATAAAATCTCAAAACTGTTAAGCAATAGTGCATTCAAGTAAGAGGAAATTTGCAAAATCACCAGCTGGCATGCTATTATTTTCTTTGTAGATTACACTCAATATCTCAGCTTTACCTGAAATCAAAATACAAATGCCTTCAAATAAACAAATGTATGGTGAATGCACACGTATATTTGTTGTAGCAAATCATGGCTTCTCAGTGTGTGTAAAAGGATTTGCAACATGATTAACTGCAGGTTTCATATGGTTTCTTAGGTAGAATTGCTCTTTATTATGAAACCTCCAGTGGAGGAATGCAGTGGAACCTCCAATCAGTGAACACTCAAGAGCTTGTGTGGTCAAGCAAGCAAACATATTTTAATAAATTAATACAAATCAGAGGCTTCTGTCAATACCTCTTTTCTTTCATAAGTTCTCTTATAAGACACCATGAAAATGGAAGGTGATGTTTCAAGTTAAAAGGATGCAATTTTCTTTGTAAGTGGAAGAAGCAGCACGGAGTAATCAAATTAGATACATCAAAGACTTGAGAGTACATGGCTGATTTCCATTATGTCTCATTGATATGGAATTAGTTTTGTCTAATTTTGAACTGACTCAAGTGCAACCTTGAATACTGAAGTGTGCCTTGACTTTGTTTTCCAGTTCTTTTGCATGTGTATTTATGGAACTAGGCTGCATAGAATAGTGAACAATACTTTCTGTAGAGGTGATAGTGTTAATAGCAGTTGTCCTACCTTTATTTTGCTGAATTCGTTTAGTCAGTAATACAGACTCATTTTCTGCTGAATCTTTACAAGGGCTGTTGTTTAATTTGGTGACTTTACTATGTAGCAAACCTTTTTATGTTTGTATTTAGGACTATTCTTTATACATGCTGACTGTGTAAACTGACACCAGGGTTCATTTTAATTAGAATTAATCAGTTGTGTTCATATTAAATAGTCTACAGGATTTCTCAGTATACAAAGTACTGACCAGTTTTCCTAACCATGATAATGATAGCAAAAACATGTTTTGTGGCTCCTCTCTCCCTCCCTCCCCCATCAACATGCTAAGGAAATGCAATATTAGAGCTATGCCACTTGTTCTCTTGATCTCAAGTATTGAAGTTTTTACAAAAATGTGTCAGCAAGTTAGAGTGGAAATAGATTTTTATTTTTAAAGACATTTGGTTACATTTTGTATAGCTGATTTTTTTTGGTAAAGCATTGATATAAAAACTTGTGACTTAAAACTGTTTTTATGCTGAGAGTATAACATTAAGGAATTACTTATTGACTGACAAATAAATGTAAGATGCATACTATATAATTTAACATGTCAAATTTTAGAGAGGTAGTTGTGTTGGTCTGCTTCAGCAAAACCAGCAAAGAATATTGATTTACTGTGGTATAAACTTTTTGTGGGCAAGCTCCATTTCATCATAAACGTAGTGTTATCGCTAGTTGGTAGAGATACCTATTGTCATGAGTGCATGGAGTCTGACCTGGAGGAGGGCATCAGTCGATTGGGAGGTGGAGATCCAGATCCAGGGGAGATCCTGGTGGGCTATCTGGAGAGCAGGCCATCCTGATTCCTGTGACATTGGATGTCCCAGGTGCAAAGTCACAAGCCATTGAGCCAATCCTGGTGCCTTCCTCTGTCAGCACAACATCTTCCCATTTGGGGGAGGCAACTGAGGATACGTTTGACAGCAAGCTGGCTCTCTTGACTCTGTTTCCATCTCCAAGAATGCAGAGGTGACTGTGCCAGTGTGAACAAACCATGTATGCCCAACATTTCCGTGCTTCCCCAGTCCCAAGGTTCAGATTCCATAACCAGCAGAATATGGTTTATACACCAGTGGTTTAAGCACCATATATGGTATATTCTTAATTGTTCTAGCCAAATTTTCCACAGTATGGGAGTTTCAGTCTCTGTTGTGGCAGAGTCTATTATGCCAAGATTGTTATTAAAAATAATTGAAGTTTCGTTATATGGAGGAGCTGAGGTTTTCTGGGAGCCATATATATTAGTTCTTAACAAGTCCAGATCAATTGACCAGTTAGCTAAGCTTTCATTAGAGGAATATGTAGCAAAATCTCTTATTTGGGATAAGACATCTCCTTCCCCGTTACTTGCATACGTGCTATATAAAGGACCAGGGCTGTCCTTATAAGACATATTAATTACACCTTGCTGCAATTGGTTTGTAGTTAACTCTGCCTCCCTTGATCCAGTTGCTGAGTCACAATAGTCCAGCATAGATTTCTGGACTAAATTGGCAATGGAGTTCTGGACGATTTATCTGAAGCACTGAGGTTCTGTGCTCATGTAGTCACCATGTTAAAACCATGTTAAAACAGTTGCTCTCCCAGCATCTGTCCTTCAATTAAAACATATGACTTTTAAGCCCATATAAAAGTAAAACAGATATGCTCCTAGCCTGTATGTTTCATTTAACATTAACTGCTGAGCCAACTGACTTTAAAACTTTAACATTATTAAAAATAAAACAAATTAAAAGTAGAACAGACTGCAGAATTCAAGGACAAACAGCCTTACTCATTGCCATCTTTACCTGGAAGAACAGCACCCTATTTTGCTCATAAGATGCTATCACAAACCATATTTTAGTCCTGATTTGTAGGGCAACTAGCATGCACAACCTATAGCTTGCCAAGTGTGGATGGTTTGGCAAACTGTGATTTGTCAAGGACCCAGAATTAAGTTAATCTGTTGTTGTATGCAAGGGGAGGGGAATGTAGAAGCACTTAAGTCTGATTGTGCATGTAACGTTATACCATAGTTTGGCATTGCATCTAAACCACATGTTTACTTGTTCTAAATCAATCCATTGTTAGTGCTTCACATAGTTAATCTTTTACTCTACCTCCATTGAAAAAATGAGCACGAAGCATCAAGCTTAATTAGAGAGGCGTCCATCTTTATAGCCCATATACACAAGCTATGAATATATTATTCAAGGAACAGACTTTAAAAAATATATTTAGCTAGTTACCGATTTGTAATTAGCCTCTTGATTTTAATGAGCAAGGTTGGCAATACAAAGGCAAAGTGAAGTGGATGGAAGCACAAACAGTTCTATTCTTCACAATTATAGAAACAATAATAAAATCAACCTTGACACTTCATCCAGTAACTGAAGTTCTTTATCTCCTATAAAGAAAAAAATGAAATTATTGCATACACTTTTATTTAGCACTAAGTTTTCAGATGTTGACGGAAATAATATAGCTATTGTTATTGTAAAGGTGTAGAATGGATGTTTGTCTTTTCTGTGCAGTTGTGTTACATTATAAGGCTCTGCAAATCATTATCCAAATAATTATTCTTTCTGGTGAAAACTGATTGCTGAAGAAATGTACTGCAAGGTAGTAAACATAGTTACAACTTGCTGTTGCGGTTTTGGTCTTGGTTGACGCCTGCCTCCTTAGCCAGCCCGACTGGATGTAAACAAGACTAGCCTAGAGGCAGCATGCAATGGCAGACAGACCCATCTGATCCTTCTCTATCCTTTCCCTGACTGTACAAAGAGCAGAGGTAGCTGGTGGGTGGCTCCTCCAAGCAGAGCAGCAGAGTACGGGCAGAAAAATGAGGCAGAGGGAGCATTGCTGGGTGTCCTAGAAGCTGACTGAGCTCCCTCCTTGGGGCAGCCAACCTCCAAGAGGGGAACACACTGCAGGTAAGCCGCATGCTGAGAGCCCAGTGGCGAGCCAAGGCCCAAGAGAAGAAACTGGTGCTGCATTGCAGGCTTGGGGTAGAGTGCCGAGGAAGGTTAGTGTATTAGCCAACTGAATAAAACCCTTCGTAGAATAGGGGCTATAGCAATAGCAAGCTTTCCCCGGACTAGAGATAAGAAGTGGGGTTCTGAGGACTTGTCTGTTGTAATCCACTCCCAATGGTACATCTCACAGCCCGTATTCTCCCGCTCTCTTCAACTGGTTCATCTGGAGAAGGGGGAACTCTCACTCACCTTCTATTCATTACCATGTGGCTCAGCTACTTTTTAGATGGAGCACTGACTGCTATTATGAGGAACTGAAACATTTGTACTTTGTAGGTAAATATGCTGTTTTCAGGTGGTTTTAGTAATCACGGTATCTTGGACGCCTTGGGTTGCATTCATTGTCAAGCTGTCACATGTGTTCTGTCTGTTCAGGCATATCCACTTGCCAGATAGAATGAGCCACTCTCCCTTCGCCCCTGTGTGTTCTTGTAGGGGTTTTTCCCCTCCACCTGAGTCAATTGTGGGGGCAGGATGGGGGCAGGCTGGTTACGCAAGCGAAAGCTCTTGCGCAAGGCTTCATTTGATGGCTTCATTTGGTGAATTCTGCTCCTAGTGTACCAAATTTCAGCATTCTGTCTGTTGTGGAAGTACCCCCACTTAAAAAAAGAAATTCCCAGATGGGATTTCCTGTCCTAAAGCTTAGTTCATCCTGACTCCTTTAGCTGTTTTAGAAGGAATACACAGGGATAGGCCCCGTTTTGACTGTCCTTATCCGTTCGGTTTTAAAAAGTTGAAGACCTAGGATTATTTTTTAAAAGGAGAATAATGTATTTTGTGAGGAAAATTCGGAATTTTAAATTGGTCTATACTTTTCATTTCATTTATTCAGGTTTGCACAAATTTTATTTATGTAACTTGTGTTACATTTGTAGATCTGGAGTTCCTTTTGTTTGTCGATGTTCTGCATTGTAGTAGTCCAGTGATTAGATACAAAGAATTGGATATGAATATGAGGCTCTATTCCAACACACTCTTGGGGTGGGGGCCTTTTCAGCTGTGGTACCCAAGATCTAGAAGGTTTGCCTGGCCCCTTCACTATTTGCTTATAGATAGACTGCTTCTTCAGCAAGCTTTTCAGTAGCTTATCCACATTATTTTATGTTACTATAGGCTTTTTAAAAATCTTTTCAAAATATTGTTGCTGGTTTTATTTTTATTTTTTTAATCCTTTGTAAGCCACCTTGGCTGTTAGAAAGGTGAAGTATAAAAACTGAAAATGCATACATGAAAATGAATAAAAGGGCATTCTTGACAATATCTTTATGGTTTAATTTCATGTTACTGCTGTAATTCTAATCAAGGTGTTATAATCTCTTCCTTTAGGTTCTGTATATGAACCCCTTAAAAGCATTAACCTTCCCAGGCCAGATGGAGAAAGTCTGTGGGATAAGCTGGATAGTTACTATCGGATAGGTAAGTCAAAGGAGAGGCAATTTGTTTTGGAAGTAATATGTTTACTTTTTGTGAACATAACTTATTTAAACAATTAGGAAATCACAATTTTTGTGTCTCATCCTGTGGAACCATCAGTATTGGTGAAAATTCAAATGTTCTTTAAATGGTTTGGAAACTTGAATACCTTAGGGAAGGACTACCTCCTCCCATTTATCTCTGATCCATGTTGAAGGTCTTGCTCTGGGTTCCACCAGCTGAGGACAAGAACAGGACCTTTATGATGTCAACACTGTGAAATGTCCTCCCCCAGGGAAGTCTGCCTGGTCCCTATTTTGTTGTTGTTGTTGCTAATCTTCTGTCACAGTTAGCTGTTTAAGGAACTTCCTTTGGGGGCAAATGGACCTGTGCTTTCTTCTCTCTGCTATGTTGCTGGGCAAAATACCCTAGTTTCTTGCTGATTTCTTTCTTCTGATAAATTTGCTGTGCTTTATGTGTTTCTTATTGATTGTTTTATTGTTTTGCTTTATTTTTTCCCTCTTTTACTGTCAGCCGCTTTGAATACATAGTTCTACGTTCTTGTAATATCACTGGGATCATGAAAAGTACAGGTGTTTACATTGTAGCAATGCTCACCTGCTTTCACATATTCAATCAAAAGTACCATGTAGACCAGGGGTTGGCAAAAAATTTTAGCCGCGTGCCAGTCCACTGTCCCTCAGACCTTGTGGTGGGCTGGAGAAGCGGCACCGGGGGGGCGGAGCTGGAAGAAAAGGTGAGGGGGGCAAGTAGTCCTCCTCCCCAACCCCAGCCGCTGCGCTTTCTTTCACTGGGGCTGCTGCTGCTGCCACCACCACCGCTGCTTCTCGTGGGTAGGCAGAGAGAACTTGTCCGCTCTACTCTCTGGCCCACAGGAGTACCAGGGGGGCGCCGGTGGAGGGAAGATGAGTGGCGCAAAAGGACTGGCTCCAGAGAGGGGCTGCTTAAAATGGTGCTCAGCCAGCCCAGCCCAGCTCCCTTCCTCCTCTAGGCAGAGTGGGGAGAAGCCAGGAGGAGGGAGGGAGGAGGCGCCACTGCATTGTGTGTGAGGGAGAGGTAGGGAAATGGAATGGCGCAGGGGGGGAAATGGCGCAGGCCGAACGAACAGAATTCCCATGCCGATCTATGGACAGTCTGCAGGCCGGATCCTGAAGGCAGTTGGGCCTGATCCAGCCTGCAAACCTTAGTCTGCCGACCCCTGATGTAGACTAAGATTATGGATGATGGACTCAAGGGCATCCTGATCAAATTTGCAGATGACACCAAACTGGGAGGGGTGGCTAACACCCCAGAGGACAGGATCACACTTCAAAACGACCTTGACAGATTAGAGAACTGGGCCAAAACAAACAAGATGAATTTTAACAGGGAGAAATGTAAAGTATTGCACTTGGGCAAAAAAAAATGAGAGGCACAAATACAAGATGGGCAACACCTGGCTTGAGAGCAGTACATGTGAAAAGGATCTAGGAGTCTTGGTTGACCACAAACTTGACATGAGCCAACAGTGTGACGCGGCAGCTAAAAAAGCCAATGCAATTCTGGGCTGCATCAATAGGAGTATAGCATCTAGTTCAAGGGAAGTAATAGTGCCACTGTATTCTGCTCTGGTCAGACCTCACCTGGAGTACTGTGTCCAGTTCTGGGCACCACAGTTCAAGAAGGACACTGACAAACTGGAACGTGTCCAGAGGAGGGCAACCAAAATGGTCAAAGGCCGGGAAACGATGCCTTATGAGGAACGGCTAAGGGAGCTGGGCATGTTTAGCCTGGAGAAGAGGAGGTTAAGGGGTGATATGATAGCCATGTTCAAATATATAAAAGAATGTCACATAGAGGAGGGAGAAAGGTTGTTTTCTGCTGCTCCAGAGAAGCGGACACGGAGCAATGGATCCAAACTACAAGAAAGAAGATTCCACCTAAACATTAGGAAGAACTTCCTGACAGTAAGAGCTGTTCGACAGTGGAATTTGCTGCCAAGGAGTGTGGTGGAGTCTCCTTCTTTGGAGGTCTTTAAGCAGAGGCTTGACAACCATATGTCAGGAGTGCTCTGATGGTGTTTCCTGCTTGGCAGGGGGTTGGACTCGATGGCCCTTGTGGTCTCTTCCAACTCTATGATTCTATGATTCTATATTTGTTCAGGACTGAACATTGCTTATATTCAGGGACATTCAGTTGTTCTGTCACGTTAAATCTATTAAGGCAAATAAGCAACCAACAGTGAGCCATACGGCCTGCTCAAATGTGCTGTATTTTCAAGCAGTGAATGCCTACCCATTTGTTTGAATCCTGCCCGAGTAGGATTCCACTAGAGCAGTGAGCTTAATTATTTAGTGGCAAAAGATAAGCAATGACAGTGCAACATCAAACAGTCAAGCAGATGCACTTGTACAGTGTGTTCAACACTACCTTCAAGTAGAGCTTCTCACACAGACCATCCAGTTTAAATTCTAAAACTTGGCAATGGCTAACTTTGCTGCTCTTTGCTATCCTTTTCATAATTATTCAAAAGTATTCATAATTATTCAAAAGTATTCATAATTATTCAAAAGTATTCATAATTATTCAAAAGTATTCATAATTATAAATGCCGTCATTTCATAATTATTCAAAATTGACAGCCTACTCTAGGATGAAGTGCCTTCACTTGAGTGACCCAGCTGGCAAAGTTCAAATATAAAGAATTTGTATCTTAAAGTTCAAAATATTTTAAATGAATGTTCATTTTTTGTTATGGCAGGTCAGATAAAGAGAGACTGTGGGGGGAATTCTGAGCAGACAGGTCTGCTGACTTATTGTGCTTGGTAGCTGTTGTGGCCAGATTACGGTGTCCACTACAGTGATGGACAGCTTCAATTGGTTGCAACAATTCTCCCTCCTTTGGCAAGCCAGGATGACTGTGGTGTGCCTGCCACCTTTTTTTTTGCTACCAGTCTTGGCTCCTTTGACATGTGGCGTTGTGTTTCTCATTTCATGCAAAGAGTGTGAGGGAACGTTCTTCCACCTCTGGTTCTTCCACCTCTGGTGGACTTGCCCTAAAGTGAAGGCGTTCTAAGTGAAGGCGTTCTGGGAAATGATTTATAATGAACTGAAAAAGGTATTTAAATATACCTTCACTAAGAAACCAGAGGCTTTCCTTTTGGGTATTGTCGGCCAAGGGGTGGCAAAGAAGGACCAGACATTTTTTATGTATGCAACAACAGCAGCAAGGATACTTCTCGCAAAACATTGGAAAACTCAAGATCTACCCACACTGGAAGAATGGCAGATACAACTGATAGACTATATGGAACTGGCTGAAATGACCGGCAGAATCCGTGACCTGGGAGAAGAGAGGATTGAGGAGGACTGGAAGAAATTTAAGAACTATTTACAAAAGTATTGTAATTTGAGTGAATGCTAAATAAGATGCTAGATCAAAATAACTGAGCACCACTTAATTTAGAAGTTTTTAAGAAAATAAGTAAGACTGTGAAATTTAGCTCCTTCTGAGAATTATAAGACTATGAAATATAGAAGGGATATAAGAATTTAAATAAGATGATAAATTGCTGACAAAATGTTACAACGATGAAAGTGGGAGCGGGAGATGTGAGGAAGTCCAAAGAAAATGTGAAAATATGTTAAGATCAATGTTATATTGCTTATTATGTTTATTTTTATTGTAAAACCTAATAAATTGCTTTTAAAAAAAAAAAGACATGTGGCGTTGTGAAATTGTGACAATACCCACTTGGATGTTGTTGTGATAAAGCAATGAAACACGAGTGCTCCTAGGGAAATAACACCAAGGACTGCAGGGCTTTTTTGCCTCTTTCTTCTCAGCGCAGTGGATTGCATCCCACCCCAAGTTACTCCCAATGGTGATATGGGACATGGTGTTGTGGCAGGAGGGGCTACAAGCAGAGGAGGAAATCAGAAGAAATTGGGGATCTGTTTCTCCAATTCAGATAGCACAAGAAGCTCTTTGGAGCCCAGTTGTAATGATGTTGTTATTATTTGAGAAACAGCATATTCAGACAAACACGTTTTTCCTTCTCTGAGCAAGATTCCAGTTCATTTTACATTCTATATTACATTAAATAAATCCATCATTGTTTTTCATCTGTCTCCCAATATAGAAGTTATAAAATGACCTTCTAAAGTAGTAATGGGC
The DNA here is from genome assembly GCF_964106645.2 of Podarcis pityusensis. Classification (NCBI taxonomy): domain Eukaryota; kingdom Metazoa; phylum Chordata; class Lepidosauria; order Squamata; family Lacertidae; genus Podarcis; species Podarcis pityusensis. The sequence goes on along the minus strand of NC_138033.1, from coordinate 58,420,164 downwards.
TGTTCTTGGAACCTGTAGCCTAGTTAAAATAAACTTTAAAATACTATTGGTAGAACTTCCTTGAGAATAATTAAAATTTATGGTTTTCATTGCTTGTAGGCATTTTATATAAATACTGAATAAAAGTTTACTTGTAAAGAGAGAAGGGACTGAAGACTATCCACAGAGTAAAAAATATTTTTATTTTAATTTCCCCCCAGAAGCCATAATTGAACCATAAATAGCTTTCACATGGAAGGGCATTTCTTCAGTATTCTGTTCTGAGGTACCAGTATAATGCTCTTAATGTGATTGTTCAATAACTAAACTCTCTATAAAGCATAAAAAGTGGAAGAATCTAAACTAAAGGTGTTATAAAGAGGATAGTAAGATTACATTAAACTAGAAACACAAACTGGATAAAACAGACATAGACATGGCCAACTCTGCACCTGACGCATTGTAAAAGATTTTTTATTTTTTTTGCTACTGGGCAGGATGAGCAAGTGTTAAGGAGGATTTTGCCTCTTATTAGGTGTTGGGGTATACTAAAATATGTGGTATAATGGCAGTTTGTTTCCATGCAGAGTTCCAAAGGAACTGGGAGTTGTAGCTTTGTTCAGGGACTGAAAATTCTGTGATAGCATTCTCTAGGCATCTCATAGAACTAGTGTCCTCAGGGTTCCTTGAGGGGATGCTATCACAGTTAAACTGCTTTTTGTAGTGTAGACAAAGCCTAGGAACAGCAGTCAACAGATGTTGCCAAGAACAGATCCAGAGCAAAAGGCACAAAGAAAAAACAATAGAGAAACATGGGGAAATGGTGAAAACTGACATTCAGTTTTGTATGTGCATCTTTTCCCTTGCAACATCATTAACTTATTTATTTTTTCTCACTTTTCCTTTTCCATGTTATCTGGTTTTTGCAGGTCGTATTCCTTTGTTTAAAAATACTGTACTTTCTGAAACTGGAATAAATTTGAAGTAATAGTAATAATTGTTGTTTATCTTGGCAGTCAAGTCAACAGTGTTACGTTTCCAAAGTCCAACCACTGGCCTCTTTCCTACGAAAACACTGGGCGACAACCAAAGGGCAAAAGTACATGACAGTCTTTACTGCGCTGCCTGCGCCTGGGCCCTGGCACTTGCATACAGGTAAAAATGGATGAGTTCTTGTTTGTGTGGTCCAATGCACTTAAGTTACTAGTCCACTAAAATGTTTAGTGACCAGCCTTCCTTCCTTCTTATGCTAAAAAGGCATTTGTGGCAATGGAGTGGAGTGGGGGGTGGGGTGGGCAGCCACCACAAAGCTTTGTAAAATTTATATGCACTATGTCTCAGGTTGTTGTATTATAATCATTGTCTTTTGCCCGGCAAACCTTAGCAACCCAGAATCCCCTCACTAGATTTTAGCATCACTTTTATCCAGGGAAAATCATTAAGGTCAACCACCTTGGCTTCTGTAAGCAGTAGCGGTCATTCTTTTTTTATTTTTAAATGATATTTATTGAAAATTTTAAAATTACAAAAGAGAATAAAAAAGAAAAAAAGAAAGAAAAAACAAAGAAAAGACAAACCACAGTCAAACAATACAAATTAATAAAAATCAAAATCAAAAAATAACACGACACAATTAAAAAACAAAAATATGCCACAAACATTTAAAAACAAATCCAATATTCTCATAGCTTTAACTGTCATTACCTTCTTTCTTTGACCTCCTCCTCCTCCCTTTTTTTGTATCCTGATTATTAATTGTCACAGCAAATCCTTTCCATATTTCATAATATTCTGTCATTACTTTACCTTAATCTATTTTAATCTTATCTTACTATGAAAACCTTAAAACTTAAAACTTAAATCTTATTTTTACCAATTTCTCATAACCATAATATTATTACATAATTCTTTAAACATTTTTGCTAAAGCCAAATAATTTCATTCCAACATTTTTCTAATTTGCTAAAGCCAAATAATTTCATTCCAACATTCATCAATTTTATAAAACAATCATAATAAAAGAAATAACAATCCAATCTTCATCCAGCGTCTCTTCCTCCTGGACCCGGGTTTTGTCAGTCCTTTCTATCCCATCAATCTAGCGCATTAACCTGGTAACCTTATGTCCGAGGCCCTTAAGTCTCTTCCATGTCCCTTCTGCAGCTCTTCTTCATATTTATAGCTATATTTTCCTTTATCTCCTACTTCTTTCACTCTTGGGAACTCTAGCTTGACAATGCTTTTGATCCTTCTCGACAAATCAGCCCCTTTTCCATAGTCCCCACTAAGTTCCATGTGGTATTTAAGAACATGTTTCAAAATCCCTCCAAAATTAAGAGCCCCCACAACCCCAAACATCTCACGGCCCATTGCCAGACTCGAAAAGTCCAAACCTCCCTGCATAGGGGGGTCTATCCAACCCCCCATTTCCAAACCAAACCAAACTTTATCTTTCCAAATCTGGCTTTTTCCAAGTTCATTTATCAAATCCAAGAATTCATGTTCCTGCTGGGCCGCAGCTCCCTCCATCCCTGGCGCCCAAGATTCAGCAACATCCTCTTCCCTCATCTGTTCTGTCAGGGCACACTCCTGATCTAATTCCTGGGTGGGCTCTATATAATATCCCACTGCCTGTCCAAAATTTCTAATCACATCAGTCATAAAATCCATCTTCTCATGTAGCTGTTCCAGTAGGGCACTTGTTTTACAGAAAGCACTCAACAGAGCTTCTGAATACATTGTCCTGCAAGGTCAGAAGACTATTCCCACGATCGTAATCTGTAACAGCTGCGAGCTTCCCGATTCAAAATTGGTTACAGTTTCACAGGCTCCCTCTAGGGGAAAGACTTCTGCTTGTTCTTTTCTTTTAAAAACAAGTCTAACAACAAAGTTTCCTTTTTCAGATATTTTGTCAATATTTGTTCCTTTAAAATGCGAAGGGGAACAATGGAATCACTATGTATCTCTTCCTTTAGCTAACTGTCAAAAACGTTTGTCTCTGGTCAATGAGCTTCAAAGAACGTCAGTCCTGACACCCCGCTCCAGGATCAAGACGGTGGAAAGTTACTTTACTTTACACTCACTTCTGCAGGTTTAAACAGTCCAGAAAAAATCCTCCCTCTTCTCCTGCTTCCGAAGGGGGTTCCACAATTTTAAATGATGAAAGTTAATCCTTTAGAAACGATTTTCAGAACTTTAGTTTGCTGTGTCTTTGCTTTAATCTATCTACAAAGAAACGGAAGGCTGACTTCCTGTTTAGACCTTCCCGTTTCAGTGCCAAATTAAGTTAAACTTTTAAGTCCAGTTTTCCTTTCTGCTCACAAATCCTTATTTAGAGTCCAATTGTCCGAAACTTAAGTACTCACGGGTGGTTGTTTTAAAAGCCAAATTGTCCCAGGAAAAAGGCAGCGCTCTCCGGCAACGGCTGTGCGGCTTCGCTCCACGGAAGAAGCAGTTGACTCTCAGCACCGTGCCACTTCCCCCTCTTCACTCCGGAGCCCGTTAGTGGGTTCCTTTGCGGGTTGGGGGGGCGCTAAAGGTGCCCGCCGAGTCCCATGGTCACAGGCTTCATCCGCCTGTGATTTTTGAATGGGTCCCCGCTTCGCCGTAGTGGAAAAGACCCGATTCCCGTGGAGCTGGTCCCTCCAGTTCAGAGGGAGTCCGCCATTGCCGATGGCGCCACCCCGGAAGTCTAGTAGCAGTCATTCTTACATAGCTGATTGTTGGCTTGGCAATCTGCATCTTGCATCTAAAAATTCATGTTGCCTTTCCTCATTTTCAGTTTCTTGAGTCATTCTTGAGACCATTTCAGTAAGCACCAAGTAGCTAAACTATGCAGACTCACAGCAGTATACATCCTGTAATAAAACATTCAAAAGTAATATTTGAAAATACCCAAATAACTCAAAACACCCATTAAACTCTTTTACAACTGAATAAAACAGTTAATTTATGTAATTAATGTACATCATTATTATACATTGAAATTATTTGATCAGCAGAGTTCCATGCCAGTCATCAAAAACTGACCCCAATTTCTCCCCCATCCTTAATTATAGAGGCTGTTTCAGCAAATAGAGCTGCCTTGTCTGTCAAATATTGGCACTCTCTATGTAACAATAATATTAATTTTAAAAACACTCCAATAGTTCATTTTCTTAAAAGGAAAATAAAGCTTTTGAAAACCCTAATAGCTAGCACTTGATTTTCTAATCATAGTCTTGCAGCGCTACAGAATTGCTTCAATTTCAATCCTTTCTGTGTGTCTTGTGTGTGGGGATACTTTCCTATAGGAAAACTTAAGCATCTGGGTAGGGGAGAACTAGTGCAAACAGCTTGTGTGAACTAGTGATACATATATGTGTGACCTGGTCTTAAAAAAGGTAAAGGTACCCCTGCCCGTACGGGCCAGTCTTGACAGACTCTAGGGTTGTGCGCTCATCTCACTCTAGAGGCCGGGAGCCAGCGCTGTCCGCAGACACTTCCGGGTCACGTGGCCAGCGTGACGAAGCTGCTCCGGCGAACCGGCACCAGAGCAGCGCACAGAAACGCCGTTTACCTTCCCGCTAGTAAACGATCCCTATTTATCTACTTGCACCCGGGGGTGCTTTCGAACTGCTAGGTTGGCAGGCGCTGGGACCGAGCAACGGGAGCTCACTCCGCTGCGGGGATTCGAACCGCCGACCATGCGATCGGCAAGTCCTAGGCGCTGAGGTTTTACCCACAGCGCCACCCGCGTCCCTGACCTGGTCTTACACCCGGTCAAACTATTTGCCCAGGTTTGCCTGCTCTGTTTGGCAGTTGCTTGCCAGAGTCTTAAGCAGAGATATTTTGCGCGCTTTTCTGCTAGATCCTTCTCGCTTGAGATGCTGAGGGTTGCATTTTGGACCTTCTGCATGCAGTGCATGTGCTCTACCGCTGAGCTTTGGTCCCTCCCACACTTGGCAGATATACCTATTACATTGGGAGCATTAGTAGAATAGGTAGGCATTAATGTCTGCAGACTAATCTGACTTGATCATCCTCTGGCTTTCTACTACAAGTGCCACTGCATGTCCTCTGCCTCTTTATTAGAACGATTCAGCTTCCAGAAGTCTTCACCTCATTCCTTCCATGTAGTTTTTAGTTAGGCTTTCTGACTAACTAAAATTTAGGCTTCCATTGCTTCCATGTAGGCTTCCTGACTATTTCCTCCACGTGAAAATGTGGCAAAAGGGTCTGCCTTTACCACAATCAAGAGATGGGAAATGTGCTCCCTCTTTCCCCAGCCTTACACATAGGAGATACATTGGCACCAGTGTTAAATTTGGTTAAGCAGGTTCCACACCTAAGCAGAATTCTTAACCAGTGTTTTGGTCCAGTTGTATTCAGCAGTACTTTCCTTTGAGTGGATATGGTTAGGATTGTGTCGTATGAGTGTTTAAAAGGTTTAAATTGGTTTTTTGTTTGTTGTATAACTAATGTATCATGTATATTACTTTGTGAGGATATGTTCGTGAAAATCAAAATATAATTTATGAAATAAATAAATAGAACATTTCCTCCAGGTACCCTAGAGGGCTTTGTTTGTTTGTTTGTTTTGCAGGTGTTTATGTTTGCTTTCTTAGGTGGGTTCACATTCAGTTGTGGTGTCCCCCACCTGTAGCCCATTGTGTTGACACAAACAATGTATTTCTGAACAGAACCTGTTAAACCTTTTGAGTCAAAATGTGTCCTTGGGCAGCTCCTGCTGTTAATTCTTCCACCTATGTAAGAATGAATAAAAACAGCTTTGTTGTCTACACATAGTTGAAAGTTGTTGTTTTGTGTGATTTTGGCTCATTGGATATCTTTAGTGGTGCCTTGGTGCTAGAATTCAGAAATTAATGGCAAATTGAAATAATGGAAAACAACTCAGTCTTGAAAAAGGAGATGAACATATCAAATGGAAAGCAGAAATAAATGTATCATAATTAATGTATGATACTTTACTACATTGCATAATTAAATATGATGAAACTGTCTAAATTATAAATGATGAGCAATTGTAGCTATAGAAAGATTCATTATAGGGTGGTGTTACCATAGTAACTAGTGAGAATACTTTAAAATATGAATTAGTTTTACAGTGCATCAGTGTTCAATAAATATTTTTCATCTATAAAATAAGATCTATTTTAACCATAATTTTAATTCAAACCAAATTACCTCTCCAGGTGTATAAATTATGGAACAGAAGTTAACAAAATGAGATGCATAGGATGATAATTGAGCTGTGCAAGGGGTCCAGCATACCTTTCCCAAGTTTGGTGGTTTGTTTTCCTTTGAAGCAGTTCAGAGGACTAAATCACAGCTGTAGTAGTATTGGAGCTGCTACCCTGTGAGGTCTTCAGCTCTGAAAATGAATGCATCACTCAGGCAGGACCAGTAAGATGGTTTCTTGCCAAAGAATGTTGGAGGATGAGGGGCATTCATGTGAGAAGGAACCATCTCATTGACTCCACCTAGATGGTTCTTTTTTTCAGACACTCCCAGGGCAGCATAGGATTGTTCCTTGGGGAAGTGGTGGGCCTGAGCTGCTGCAGGTGGAGTTATTTGGGCCAGAGCATTCTATTTTTTTTTTTTTTAAAGCAATTTATTAAATTTTACAATAAAAATAAACATGATAAACAATGTAACATTGATCTTAACATATTTTCACATTTTCTTTGGACTTCCTCACATCTCCCGCTCCCATTTTCATCGTTGAAACATTTTGTCAGCAATTTATCATCTTATTTAAATTCTTATATCCCTTCTATATTTCATAATCATATAATTCTCAAAAGGAGCTAAATTTCACAGTCTTACTTATTTTCTTAAAAACTTCTAAATTTAGTGGTGCTCAGTTATTTTGATCTAGCATCTTATTTAGCATTCACTCAAGTTACAATACTTTTGTAAATAGTTCTTAAATTTCTTCCAGTCCTCCTCAATCCTCTCTTCTCCCAGGTCACGGATTCTGCCGGTCATTTCAGCCAGTTCCATGTAGTCTATCAGTTGTATCTGCCATTCTTCCAGTGTGGGTAGATCTTGAGTTTTCCAATGTTTTGCGAGAAGTATCCTTGCTGCTGTTGTTGCATACATAAAAAATGTCTGGTCCTTCTTTGCCACCCCTTGGCCGACAATACCCAAAAGGAAAGCCTCTGGTTTCTTAGTGAAGGTATATTTAAATACCTTTTTCAGTTCATTATAAATCATTTCCCAGAACGCCTTCACTTTAGGGCAAGTCCACCAGAGGTGGAAGAACGTTCCCTCACACTCTTTGCATTTCCAACACTTATTATCAGACAGGTGGTAAATTTTAGCAAGTTTGACTGGGGTCATATACCATCTATAAATCATTTTCATTACATTTTCTTTCAGGGCATTACATGCAGTAAATTTCAATCCATTACTCCACAACCTCTCCCAGTCCTCAAACATGATATTATGCCCAATGTCCTGTGCCCACCTTATCATAGCCGATTTAACCGTTTCGTCTTGTGTGTTCCATTTCAACAGCAAGTTATACATCCTTGAAAGTACCTTAATCTTTGGTTCTAACAATTCTGTTTCTAGTTTCGATTTCTCCACCTGGAACCCTAGTTTCTTATCATTTTTAAAAACTTCTTTAATCTGAGCGTAATGTAACCAATCTCGCACTTTGTCTTTCATTTTCTCCAGACTCTGCAATTTCCATTTGTCTCCATCCTTTTCTAGTATTTCCCAATATTTTGGCCATTTAGCCTCCATATTGGGTCTTTTTCGGGCCTTGGCTTCCAAAGGTGAAAGCCACCTTGGTGTTTTATTTTCCAGCAAGTCTTTATATTTTGTCCAGACATTAAACAATGATTTTCTGACAATATGGTTCTTAAAGGCCTTGTTTGCTTTAACCTTGTCATACCATAAATATGCATGCCATCCAAAGGTATTGTTAAACCCTTCCAAATCCAACACATCAGTGTCTTCAAGAAGTAGCCAGTCTTTTAGCCAGCAAAACGCTGCGGCTTCGTAATACAACTTTAAGTCTGGCAGGGCAAAGCCCCCTCTTTGTTTTGCATCGGTTAATATCTTAAACTTAATTCTGGGCTTTTTGCCCTGCCAGACAAACTTAGAAATGTCTCTCTGCCACTTCTGAAAGCACTCCGTTTTGTCCAAAACCTGAAGTGTTTGAAATAAGAACAACATCCTTGGCAATACATTCATCTTGATAGCAGCAATTCGGCCTAACAAAGAAAGTTTCAATTTTGACCAACTATCTAAGTCTCTCTTAATTTCTGTCCAACATTTTTCATAATTGTCCTTAAATAGACTTAGATTTTTTGCTGTTATGTTTACCCCTAGGTATTTTACTTTTTTAACCACATTAAGTTCCGTCTCATTCTGAAACCGTTCTGACTCTGTATTAGTCAAGTTTTTCCCCAAAACCTTAGTTTTCTGTTTATTTAATTTAAATCCAGCCACCCGACCAAAGTCATTAATCAGTTGTAATACTCTTTTCGTACTGGGCTCTGGCTTCTGCAAGGTCAAAACCAGGTCATCTGCAAAAGCTTTTAATTTATATTGTTTCTGACCGACCTGAATTCCTTCCACCAACTGATCCCTTCTAATCATGTTCAATAGCACTTCCAGAACCGAAATAAATAATAAAGGGGAGATAGGGCAACCTTGTCGTGTCCCTTTTTCAATTTTAAGCTCTTCTGTAACCACATTATTAATTATCAGTTTAGCTTTCTGTTCTGAATATATCGCCTCAATCCCATTCTCAAAACCCCGTCCCACTCCCATCTCTTTTAAATTTCCCATCATAAATTTCCAGGAGATATTGTCAAAGGCCTTCTCCGCATCTATAAAAATTAAAACTGCTTTTGTATTTATATCTGTTTGCAAAAGTTCCAAAATGTCAATAATGTTCCTTGTATTAGCAAACAGATGTCTTCCTGGGAGAAAGCCAGCCTGGTCCTTATGAATTACTTCATTTAAAACTTTTTTAAATCTATTTGCCAAAATGTCTGCAAATATTTTGTAATCCACATTTAAAAGAGAGATGGGACGGTAGTTCTTAAGTTGTGTCTTTTCAGCTTCCGACTTTGGTATTAATGTGATAAACGCTTCCTTCCACGACTCCGGTGCCCTCCTCCCCTCCATAATTTCATTGCTGACCTCCATCAAAGGTTGTATCAAATAGTCTTTCAATGTCTTATAGTACTTGGAGGTCAGCCCATCTGGTCCTGGAGATTTGCCAAGTTGCATGTTCTGGATAGCTTGTTCGATCTCCTGTCGTGTTATTTTAGAATTCAGGATTGTCCTATTTTCTTGTGACAATTTAGATAATCCGTTTTTTGCCAAAAATTGTTTAATCTCAACATCATCTTGCGGCCCTTGGGTGTATAATTTTTTGAAGTATCTCTGGAAACACTTTCTAATGTCCACTGGATTCTGGATGTTTTTTCCATCAACCTCTAAGTTTGTAACAGTATTTAATCTTTGTCTTCTCTTCAACTGCCAAGCTAGCAGTTTTCCACATTTATTCGCCGACTCAAACGTTTTTTGTTTCATTAATTTAACCTTCCATTCAATTTCCTGATTTATCAATTTAGAATATTGTGTTTGATAAAGTTTAATTTCTCTCAGAGTTGGCTGTGACTTCGGATTCACTCTTAATTTCTTCTCTAATTCTTTTATTTTATCCAAGATCTTATCTTTTTTCTCATTTTGTGTTCTTTTCTTCACTGCATTCTGTTGTATCAAGAATCCTCTCATTACAGCTTTGCTTGCGTCCCAGATTATTCTTTTTTCCACCATATTATTCATGTTTATCTCAAAATAGTCCTTCAAAACTTTTTGGGCCTTCTTGGTAATTTCCTGATCTCTAAACAAATTGTCATTCATCTTCCATCTAAAGGATCCAGTTGGTAATAGTGTCATATCCATCTTTACTGCATTGTGGTCGGAGCAGGTCTTTGGGCAGATTTCCACTTTTCTGACCTTAGGTGCCAGGCCTCTAGAAATCCATATTTGGTCGATTCTTGTCCAGGTCAGTTGGGCTTCAGAAAAGAATGTTCCCTCTCTTCCTAGTGGGTTCTTTGTCCTCCAAATGTCAATCAAATCCATATTGTCAATCATTTCAAAAAAGGTTTTAGGTAGTCTGCCGTCTTTTGTAACATTTTGACTTTGTGACTTGTCCATGTTAGTTGATACGACCCCATTCATATCTCCCATCATTATGATGTTGTTGTAGTCTAGATAGTCCAGCATTGTCTCCTGCAACTTCTTGTAAAATTCCGATTTCCCTTCATTAGGTGCATAAATTCCTAATATCAGCAGTTTCTCTCCTTGATATTGTATCTCAATAGCCAAAATTCTTCCATGTTCATCTTTAAATAGGAATTTAGGTGTCAGGCTCTCTTTTGCATATATCACTACGCCTCTCTTCTTAACTTTGTCCGAAGATACAAATTCCTGGCCCAATCTTTTATTTATTAACACTTTTCTGTGGAGCCTCGTCACATGTGTTTCTTGTAAACAAATAATGTCCAATTGTTCTTTTTTTAATATATGAAATATTTTCTTCCTTTTTTCCGGAATGTTACAACCATTAATATTCCAGCTCAACAGTTGCAGAGACATCCTGAACTATCTGGTTATTTTTCAAGGGGTGGTATCTTCTCAGGGTCTTCAGGTTCCACAGATGCTGATGTTGGTATTGGCGTTGCCTCAGGCCCAGAAGGTAGTTCAATTCTTTTTTGAAGGTCCTCTCCGTGTGTAGACAGGAATTTGTCTCTCTCTTCCAGTGTTCTCACTTTGACCTTTCTCCCTCTAAAGGTAAAAGATAATCCTTGAGGAAATTCCCACCTGAATGGAATTGCGTTGCTCCTTAGTAGTTTAACAAGTTCAGAATAGGCGGTTCTAAGGTCAAGCAGTAGTCTTGGGATATCTTTATAAATTTCAATTCTTCTATCCAACACCTCCAGTGATTTTACAAAGTGTAGTCCCAAAATCTTATCCCTTTCCTCCTTTGATCTCAATGTTATCAAACAGTCTCTGGGCCTCTCCTTCTTTATAAATCTTCCAAGTCTGAAAGCTGACACAATTTTAAAGTCCTTTTCTTCCAAGTTCCAGAACTTGGAGAATTCTTTGGTCAAAAACTCAGTTAGATGTCCTTCTTCTGCCTCTTGTAGTGATCTAATCCTTAAGTTGTTCTCACGGTTTCGCAGTTCTATCATCGAGAGATAAATCTGGTGTTCCCCAACTTGTTTAGTGAGTGGTCTTACCTCTTGCTCTAAATTTTCAAATCTTTGTCTGGTGTCCTCAGTCAATTTCCGATTTTCTGCTGAGGCCTCCGTTAGCTGTCCAATTGCTTGTGCATTCTGTACCACTTGTGTGGTTAATTTATTTAGACATTCTGTGTTTTTATCAATCTTTGCTGATTGCGCATCTGCTTTCTTGTCCAAAGCTTCCAATTTTTCAAAGATTTTGTCTAGTACAGAAGCAGATGCTCCTGAGGCCATATCTTCCAGTTGTAACTGCTCTGCTTCGCCCTCTCCCTCCACTTCTGAGGGCAAAGTAGGCACAGATGATCTGCGTGTCTGTGAGGCTGAGGTTAGAGTTGTTAGAGTTGTTTGTTTAGCTCTCCCTCTTTTTCTTGTGCCACTCATTCCAACGTTATCTGTCAGTCAAGGTCACACTGAGTTGTTCCCATGGGAATGGAAAGGTCCAGAGCAAGCAAACAGCAAGGGAATCGAAAGTAAAAAGTGTATGTAAAATCACTGTTATAATCCAATCCTCTAGAGGGAGCTTAATCTGTCTTTCAGAGTCTAATTTAATGTCCAAGAACCTTCAAATACAAATGTTTAGCAGAGTTTATAAATGGTCACTTTGTTGCAGACAGTGCTTGTTTATCTCCAAAAAGAATGTTTCAAATTTAAAAGGTCTCAATACCCTCAGATTGTTTCAAGTTCCAATATACAGTATCCAAATCTGCAGTACTGACAGCTCCCTTAGTACTCAGGCAGCTCCTGACTCTGGGTTTCACCTTCTAATTTGTAATCCAATAAGAGGAGGAAAGTCAAGTGCAAATAGAAATCCCAAATCTTTAACTTAAAGTCTTTACTTTAAGATGCAAGTTCAAATAGATGCTTAGATCTGTAAAACTTAGAGTCTCTTTCTTTCAGCCTCCACTCCTCCAGCTGATTGCTTTTTTTCAAGTTCAATGGCTGCGGAAGACGGACTTCCTGCTTCCACGTCTCTCCGCTCTCAGCCAAGTTCAAGCCAATTTAAGTTTCCCTTTTAAGGTCTCAAATTCAAGTGATTCAGTCTTTTACTCACAAGTTAGTTGCTTTTTCGTCCGGATCCGTAATTTAGCAGGAAAAGGGATCAGCGCTCACCGACAGTAGCAGCGCGGCTTCGCTCCTCAGGCTGTGAAACAGCTCACAGCGCCGCAACCCCCCTCCGTGCTCCGGAGCCCCTTACGGGGTTCCTTCTGCACTTGGAGGGTCGCTCTAGGCGCCCACCGAGCCTCAAGACCCCAGGCTCTTGCCGCCTGGGGTTTTCCAAAGTGGGTCTCCGCTTCGCCGTAGCGGACGACCCGTTGCCTGCGGAGCCTCCTCTCCCGTTCAGAAGAGGACCGCCATTGCCGTTCGCGCCGCCCCCGGAAGTCGGGGGCCAGAGCATTCTAAGGTTGGAGGAGAGCACAGCAAAAAGGTAGTGTTGAGGGGTTAGAGCAGATGAGGAAGTCCTTGTCAGCTTTCCAGAGGACACTGGTTTGGCCACTGTGGGAAACCAGATGTTGGACCACTGAGTCTGGACCATGTGTGGAAGCACGAAGTGGGAGCTGTTGTCACAAGTACAAATATCTGTGGGAGGGCACAGGTATTTGCCTGAGGTCAAATGCCCATGATTAAATGATTTAAATCAGTGTGTCTTGTGTTCACACATACAGCTGAATTATTGTCTGGGTATCCCACAGTGGCTGCTTAAAAGCTTGTTTCTCCACAACATGTTATGCAGTCCTCTGTTTCCTCTGACCCATGAGCTTTTATGGATTTCTAGAGGTTTAAAATGCATCTAAAGCCCTGACTACCAGTGTGCTTTTAGACACAATGGCTGTTGGTTTCATGTCATGTTTGGATTTACTGGTGATCACTTGGGATTTGAAACCTGCTACATGTACCTTTTACTAATGCTTCTGTGTTCTTGTTTTTTGTATACCTTTTAACACTTCTGTGTTCCTGTCTTCCTAGAAGAGACAACTTCCTTTTTTGTTTCACAGACAAGACAGTAGTTCTAAATTCTCCATTGTGTTGGCCTAACACTCAGTCTGGCCATGCTACTTTTCATGAGCATTTTCCAGAGCGACTAGAAGAGATTATGTGTATTCTCCTGGAAACATAATTTTGAAACCTTTTTAGTTATGTGACTTTCCCTGTCCAAGAATCAAGTAGGTAGCCATGTTGGGCTGATGCAGACGACATAAATAAATAAATAAATAAATAAATAAGTCCAGTAGCACCTTAGAGACCAACTAAGTTTGTTCTGGGTATAAGCTTTCGTGTGCATGCACAAGAACAAACTTAGTTGGTCTCTAAGGTGCTACTGGACAATTTTTTTAAATTTATCCTGTCCAAGAAGTTAGATCAAGCACTCAGTCCCGAGGGCAGGCAACTGCCTTTGGGAGGCTGGCAGAGTGAAGGGAAAACACATAATCTAGTGTTTTCCCTTCATGCTGCCAACCTGTGGAAAGTTAACAAATTTTTGATTGACCTCGTGGTGTAACTTGACTCCATAGGCTGGGAGGATAATATTCTATTTTTCCTGCGTATCTGTTTCAGCTGAAACTGCTTGTTGTTCCCACCCCTGATCTGCAGCTAAACTTGAGTTCCTGTGGGTTCTCTGAAATGGTGTGTCATTTTGGCAGATGTGGGCAGGTGATTTCATTCACCTAATTTTAACTGTACAATTTTGATTCTTAATTTGGAAGAATTTGAGGTCTTCAAGCACATATTTCAACACTTCCCACAGAAATAGATTGTCATTTTTACTATATTAAAAAAATGCAACCTTTTCTACAAACTCTTAAAATGCAATTTAATCTAGTAGTTCACCTGTTATCTTTGTCCAATTTACTCTAACTTACACTTAAAAGAAATTCCCCTACCTCAAGTTAAGAGTATTTTCAAACTTTAATAATTTTCCATCAAAGTCTTCTTTAGCATGGTATAATGCACACTTGTCATTTGTTATCGTTTTAATTTACGTTTTACATTCAGTGTTCAAAATCAGCATATATGGTTTTGGAAGCTCCAGCCTCATTTAGTGGTTGATTAAATATCTGGTGCCATTCATAGTATCATTTTTATAGACATAATTTCCTCTTCCAATTCCCACTACCTACTCATTTAAATAGGTTCGACCTTCATGTTCTTTGAAGGATGCCTTCATATTGAAGAAGTTATGCATGTACCATTTTGGGGATTCAAGTGTGGTTTGTATCCAGAGCTTTGCCAGTATGGTTTTGCTCATGCTTCCCACTGAATTATTAATCCCTTTTAACATTTATTTAATTATTTGAGGTCATGCCCTATTGCAGTTCATGAATTTTGTACTTTATTTCAAATGTCAGATTTTCAGTACCACTGTCAGGGTTTAAAGTGGGAGTCCAGTATGCCCTTTACCTGCTGCCATTTCAAAGATTTGAGCCTTTTCAGGAAGGTCAGCACTGCCTGGAGTCTCTGGTTCAAGTTTCAGATAGTGTTCTCATATCCATAAAGGAATGCAAATGAATATTAAAGGCCTTTCTCACATTACCTTATTGGCATGGGATCAGATCTCTAGATCACTACAGTGACTCCTCCCCATGTCAGCATCTCCACTCCCAGAAACTGTCACTGTGATGGTATGTGGAGAAGCCACAGCGTGAACTCTTTCCACACGGCCTGAAGGATGTTACCCATATGGTGCAAAAGCTACACTGAAACAATTTCCACACTCTATATGCAATGGCTGTAGCTTAATATTCTGTGTCTGCTAGTGGACAGGTGAATTCTAATGTTGTGCAACAGAGGAACCCAGTGCAACAGTTGTACTGGTGATCCATCTAACTCAGTATTTTTACACTAACTTAGCAGCAGCTCTCCGGGATTTCAGGCAAGAGTCTCCCCCAGCTCTACCTTGAGATGCCAGGGATTGAACAGGTGACATTCTGCATGCAAAGCAGATGTTCTACTGCTGAACTATGGTCCATCCCCAAACTGACTGTGCGATCTATTGCACAGTAAAGTTAACAAATCACAAGTACCCTTATGCATTCTCTTGTGCATCTGAGTTCTGCTAGTGCAAAACATTTCGCTAGCAGAACAAGTATACTGCTAAGTTACTTTGACTTCGTACAACATTGAATACAACCATGTCTTTTTTTGCATCTGCCTGTAGTTTTGTATGGTGTCTGTGGGTTTTTTAAAAATAAAACACCCATACGTTAGCAATGACCTGTTCAAGAATATTGTGTGCTTTAATGGACTTCTGGGAAGATTTTGCTTCTGCTTCCAGTACAGCTTAGGCAGGGATAAACCATTCTACAGCAACCAAGGAATTTGATGATATGAAGAACAATTGGGTTAATGCTTGAAAATTTCTTTATGGTTCATTCAAAAAGGTGTTTATCTCCTTAAAATACTGCTTCCCTGTGGTCATCAAACTCTGCATTCTTTTTCTAATGTGTGCTACACAGGAAGGTGGTGTTAGTTTAATTGATATATTTATGAGGGAAGAAAAATGACTTGGGAATGCTGAATAATTTACTCCTATATCCAGTCAGCATCACACAGTAGGGAGATAATTTCTTCTTCTTCTTCTTGAGCATTGCTCCAGCTCTGCTAGATTTTCATTGAAGAGCTAATTATAATTTTGTTTTCCTGCACAGACTTTGCATCAAGTGTGGATGATCTCTGTGCCAAACAACTTATATGCCAATGAAATATTTTTTTTCTTCCTGGTTTAAACTTAGACTTTGTTGTTTTTGAAAGCTGGATAGCTCTATCAGTGCCTTCTCTTGAAATATTCATTTGCCACTGTTTGATTCCTCCGACTGTTTTTTTCCTCTTGGTGAACCTACTCACCCTTTAAAAGTCTGTCCTATTCTCTTTTTTTAATGACAGCTCTGTCTGAAGTACCCTTGGTAACTGCAAATCAAAACCCAAAGGTTCTTAACCAGCAGAGTACCTCCTAAGGAGTTCCATTTAATTACAAGATAGAAATGTCAGCTTTTAGAATTTATATGTTTAATTTCATTCCACTGCTTCTAAAAATATTATAAAACACTTAGTAATAAATGCAGTTACTGAACATATTAAAACTGGTGAATAAAAGGTAGCCAGAATGTCTCCTGCGTTCTGTTACTTGTGCCTCTGGAAGGAATCCTTGACATCTTCCTTTCATTATAGCTTTAATTCCTTCTCCCCATGGGATTCATGCAGAACTAGGTAGCGATGATCTGAAGGTTTGTGCAGATGTTACTTTTTCTTTCTATGTTGTCAAAAGAAACAAGATCTTCCTAGAAGCTTTCCCTACTCTTCGTTGAGAGCTTTTGCTTTGATTTCCTGTGTGTTCTCTCCACCTTTGTTGCACAGCTCACACACGTAGTATTGAAATAAGTCTTAAAGTGAGTGCACAGTTGCACAGTACTCAGTTCTGGCCTTAGACTCTCTTACACTGTGGTGATTGAAAGCATTCATGTAGCACAGAGAGAGGGAAACCTTTTCAACCCAAGGATCGCATTCCTTCATGTAGAAACTTTTGGGCAGTGCATGCTAGTGGTACGCAGGGATCAGAGGCAAAAGTTGGCAGAGCAATGGATGCAGGTCCTTTGTACAAAAGTCAGATTCCCTATGTTTGTTGGAGGTTTCTGGCACCTGCGCACATTACACCAGTCTCTATCCAGGCAAGAAAGATTATCACACTTCACAGACATATATTTATGACAAGCAGAGACACTTGTGAAGGGTATGAAGCTGGGGCTAGTGAGTGTGGCCTGCAGAGAGTCATAAAGACCAGATAGAGAGACCCAGAGGGCCACATTTAGCCCCCGAACCTCAGTTTCCCCAGCCTCCAATATAGTAGAGCAACAGTGATTATTAACTTGCCTGGTGCTTAAGATTTACTAATGCAGGGCACTGTTATTATTACATTTATATCTCACCTTTCGTCCAGTGAGGCATACATGGTCTCCACGTCTCCAGCTCTTCAAGGTAGGTTAGGCTTAGAGATGGTGACTGGCCCCCAGGCAAGCTAATGAACTTCGTCACCAAGTTGGAATTCAAAATTTGGTCTCCCAGGCACTAGCAGACTACCACCGTCTATATTTTATGAGAATATAATACCAGGAGTGTCAATAACATGGTGTGTCCATATGGTTCAGGGATTATTCCAGCAGCATTTTCCTTCCCCATCCTTGTTTTACCCTTCGGCCACCACCTACTAGGCCACAGCTTCCACTGGTGACATCTCTCATCTGGGACAAAAATGGGGGACAGTGCAGTTTAATCTCACTCATCCCATGATGAAGGCACATCTTTGCTTGCTGGCACTTGGCAGTCCCAGTACTGTGCATCTTTTTGCAAACTGCGTTGAGAGCCTTCTGGGTCTTCAGTCTGAGATTTGCATGTTCTAAATAAATAAACAAATAAAATGGCTCAATTGTACTTTCAACCCTATAAGTCTGCATATCAGCCATTGTTCCCTAATCCTGCATATCTCTATGCATCACATATTTTCTCCTGTCATTTTTGGTTTCCGCTTTCTGAGCCATTGGTAATCCAGGTAATGCATTAAATTTTAAGGAGCTCACATGCTATACAGTAATTGCATTAACAGGCCAAGGAGGAGGGATGAGCCGTATGTTTGTGTGTATGTTGAAGGCTGAATGCCACTCCGCAAGCTAATTTTCCTGGCATTCTAAGTGTCCTGAGCAAATCCGTTGAGTGTATTAAGGTGACAGCTAACTGTATTAATGCCTTAATCACACATGACACCACCCCTAACACTATGATGACACTGAAGTACACCACGTGGGTGGAACCTTTTAATGAGAGGGCAAGGCTTTTGTAAGGACACTGCGAATCGTACTGGCATGAGAGGCAGAAGATGCAATGGCCTGTTTCACAGTACTGTCCCCAGAAGTAATACAAAGGAATCTGATGCATTATGCTCACTTCATACTGTTTAGAAATGATTAGCAACATTGCAAACCATCAATATGTCACAGTTATTTGTCAAATAAAAATATTGTTTCTGCTTGTCCTTTGATGATTCATAATTATTTGGATTTACTTTTTTTAAAATTTGTTTTAAACTTTTTAGTACTGTATTCTAAATTGTTGCAACTCACCCTAGACCTTATGGTGAAGGGCAAGTAATACCTTGAAATAATGATGATGATAATCGAAACTAGCAAATAAAAGGGTATCAAGTTTGTGGGCAACCTTTATTTGACTTCATTTCCTGAAACCTAGACATAGTGTTTGATTATTATTGTTATTATTTTTTAAAAAAACCTATTGGCTTTATTGTGGCAAGGTTGATAAGGCCCAAGTGTATCAGACTTTGCTGGTGCCACTATATAAAGCATTCTTAATACTTAATTATCAGGAAAGGGATGCTGGTACCTTTTACTTCCTTCTGAATGCATTTCCAATTTGTTTCACGGGTTATCTCTCTTACCCAGGCGTATTGATGATGACAAGGGAAGGACCCATGAGCTGGAGCATTCTGCTATAAAATGTATGCGAGGAATTCTCTACTGCTACATGCGCCAGGCTGATAAGGTAAAACTCTGCAATGTGGACACAAGCACACACTTAATTCTAAAGGATTAAGTTAATTGTAAGCATTAAAAATGTTCCGACTGGGAATCAAATTAAAAGGGCAGTGGGTGTAATGCCACAATGCAGCCTGCTAGGAAAGGTCAGTTCCCAGGCTCTGGGCCCAATGCGTTTAAAAGCTGAAGGCGAAGAAGTGCCTGATGTTGTAAATGAACAACTGAATATATGACAGAAATCCCATCTTTCAGTTGCTCTTGGAACTTAAGCAAACAACAGACGGGAGCTTGCTGGTTTAAGTAATGTTGAAAATGCAAAATAAGCTGGAACACTATGGAAAACATATACAACTGTTTTGGTATTTTAACTTTGGTATGTTTTAAAGGATTGCTGTATTCTCCCCCCCCGATTTTCTTATTTTAACCTTTTATAAACTGCTTTGAGCTTTGTTGTTTTTACGATCAAGCGGTGTGTAAATTTCATGAAATAAATAAATAGACTATCAAATTATAGAGTTGGGAAATTTCCCCCCCGAAAACTGGTTTTGACAAGACACTAGAAGCTCCCTCCTTGTTGTCTTTCAGCCAGCAGGTGAAGACTGTTTTATTCTAACAGTCTTTAGGGGACTGACTTTTTTTTTTTTTAAGGAAAGGATTATTAAATAGTGCTGTGCTGTTTTTACTCTCTGTATTTTAATAGATCTGTTTTTATATTCTTTTAGTTCTATTATATTTTAATTGCTTTTTAACTATCTTATATGTTTTTAGCCTTTGGTGTTTTATCTGTATTGCTTTAATTTGTGTAAACTGCCTTGAATCCTAGTCTGGGGAAAAGGCAGGATATAAATAAACAACAACAACAACGACTTGTGGGAGCCATTTACAAGGCTGTTCTGTGAGCGACGTACAGATGGGAGCAGGGAATGTGAATAGTCTGCTCTTTTCTGTGAATTGACAAGTGGCATTTTCCAGTTCTAGGAGGGAGCAGTTGATTTTGTTTGCTTTTGCTCCAACCTTGTTATATGGCTCACATGAGTAGACTGCTTACATCAGCAGCGTTTTTGTACAAATTAGCTTACATTGTATGGTTGGAACTGACTGAGCCATGCAGCCAACTAGGATTCTTGAGATTTTAAATCACCTTCAATAAATGTCAATACATTCTTAAAAGCACCTGGGAAAGGAATTTGTATGACCTCTGTTGCTCAGCCATTCTTAGTGTTAGGAAGCATCTTTCTGCCATTCTGGTTACAACATGTGTCAACTGGTCCATTTCCAGGGACAATTCAAAATGCTGGTTATGACTTCTAAAGCTCTTTATGGCTTTGGGGCCCAAGTTACTGTAAATATTATATCTCCCTTTACAAACCTGGCCAGGTGCTAAGATCCTCAGGTGAGCACCTTCTCTTGGTCCCATCAACATCAGACGTATGGTTAGTGGTGACATGAGAGAAAGCCTTTTCTGCAGCTACTGCCATATTGTGGAATTTCCCCCAAGGAGTGGGGGACTTGCTTCTTTTTTGTTATCCTTCTGCTGGCAGGCTAAGACCTTCCTGTTTAGACTAGCCTTTGAAAACTTAGGAGCAGATGATGCTGATCACTGGGCTATCAGGGCAAACTGTATTTTAATGCTGGTTCTAAATGTAAACCACCTTGAATCCCAACTTGGGAAAATACATTTAATAAATATATAATCAATAAACTATATTGTGGTGTAACATTTGTGTATGGGATACACACTGAACAATTGGGGCTATCCCAACACTTTTCTGTCGGTAGAGAGGGAAACATGTCCTCAGAACAACATTGTCCAATGCAGTTGGCTTGTATGAACTAGCAAATGAGCTCACCTTTTAATTTATCTCCTTTTAAATGCTGTTTGGGAGAGATTAATAATCTTTGCACATTTGCCATCTCTTTAGTTATGTGAGGGGAAAAGATCTTAAGGGATAACAAATACAGTCAACCTTGGATCCCGAATGCCTTGCGAGTCGAACGTTTTGGCTCCTGAATGCCGCAAACCCAAATATCCAACGTGGCTTCCGCAGCTTCCGATTGGCTGCAGGAGCTGCACCTTGGTTTCTGAACGTTTTGGAAGTCGAATGGACTTCTGGAACGGATTCTGTTTGACTTCCGAGGTATGACTGTATTTTTTTTAAAAAAAAAACATTGTCCCCATTCATTAAACCTTAAAAAAAATAACATGGAACTTTAAGAATGAATTCAGACCATGCTATTAAAAGAATGATTCACTTGACATGTCTTTTATTTATCTATCTGCTTTGAAAAATTCAATGTGACAAGGTCTCCTTTAAGTAAGGTATTTCTCTCCTTTCTGTATGGGTTGATTTGACAAGGTGCTGTGCAAACATCTTTGATAGAGATAATTCAGAAAAGATTATTTATGAGCTCATGTCCCCAAGAGGATCTTGTCTTGCTCTTCAGAAATGGAACAACTTTCTTTCCTTCCATTTACTCTGTATGTGGAGACCATTTTCCCTGTAATGAAACTGGAACTTGTTCCTGAAGGGTAATTATTGGATATTGCTTGAAGATAACGAAGCATGTTCCCATATAATAACTTTTTAAAGTCTTAGTTTCCCGCTAGTACTTTATCACGAGCAGAAAAGCTGGGATCAAAAAGCTACTTTAGGCATGCCCAAGCCTTTCACTTTTCTAGGTGTTCTTCCCCACCCCTCCCCATATATATATTTTTAAACAGTGTAATAAAGTGAACCGTAAGAAACAAACTCGACCTTGTGTTAATCATGGTACATCAATGTAGAAAGGGAGGATGTCAGGGTGCCAGAAGTACCTAGCATGAAGTTGTCAATTTTATATTGTTTTAGAATTAGCAGGGTTGGAGACTGTAATTGACCTCCAGGTCTCTTTTTCTTGTTATATCCTTCCAAGGCCATAGTATGATATAGTGGAAAAAATCAATGTAATACCTTCCACTCCAGTTGTCTTCTGTCTCCCCTGGCTCCCTCCAGTCAACAAAGGTAAAAGTAACAGTAACATTAATTCCCTAAAGTTCAGTCTTTCAGATATTTCCCTCACGCAGAAGCTTCTTCACAATCACTGCATGGGGTCTTCTGCATGTAGCGTATCTGCCTTACCACTGAGCTATGGCCATTTGCCAAATAAAGCAGCCTGGGCAGATAATTGCCTCCAACCTTCCCTGTGGGGCTGAAGCTGGGCCTCCACAGTCTTACAACTAGCCTTAACCTGCTGTCTAGATGCCATCATTCAAGTGGATTTTGTTTGAACATTCCAGCTAGGGAAATGGATGCACTCCTGACCTGGGTAATATCTTGCAGACTGGGTGTTCATAGAAATATCACTGTATGGCTCAGTTTTCATAATTGATCTTTTCCATTTATGGACTTTGGGAAACAATATTTCTTTGTCTTATTTGAATCCCTCTCCCCTTCTCTCTCTCTCTCTCTCTCTCTCTCTCTCTCTCTCTCACACACACACACACACACACTTTCTCCATATGTTCAGTCTTTGAGATACCCATGCATGCAGCTAACCTGAGAATACTCTGCCAAGAAAAGAATGCATTAAAATGATAACAAATAGGAAAGTGAATGTATTCATTAGTTGATGGCAGAGCTATTTAACAAGCCTATAATTTGTCTACCCAGGCTTGACATTGCACATCATTATCAAGAAAGATCTTTTCAAATGTTATGCTACAGTAGAACTAATTTCATTCCAGAGTACAAAGAGGTAACCAGTTGTGCTAATGGTGGCAGTCATTTACAGCATGGCAGTGTAAAAATCCAACTCATCTCGCCATATCTGATGAATTTTGAAGGAGTAATCTAATATACCAATAGTTACACCATGGCCTATATTTTCATTTTATGTATGTGAGCAATGTCAATATCTTGAGATTGAAGATGCCTGCAATAAGCTTCACTTAATCATAAATGGAATAGCACAAGTGAACTGAGTTTGCAGTCCTGTGTTTTCTCTAATTTTAGGTTTTAAGCTTCTGGTAAGCATAAGCTAAACACTTTCTGTAAGCTGTTATTTGATGGTGCACAGTGCCATGCTGAAGATAGCAGTTCCAAAGCAAATAGGAATAACAAAAATGCATGGATAGCTATTAAGTAAATAGTAGATATACAGGTTATCTATCACATTTTATATATAATCTCTCCAAGGAGCTCAAGGCAACATATTTGAGGGTTTATCCAATTTTATCCATATCCTTTTGTGGGATAGGTCATAGGTGTGATTTTTTTTAACCCAAGCTACCCTGTTATTACACGGGTGGCACTGTGGTCTAAACCACAGAGCCTTGCCAATCAGAAGGTCAGAGGTTCGAATCCCCGCAACACGGTGAGCTCCCGTTGTTCGGTCCCAGCTCTTGCCCACCTAGCAGTTCGAAAGCACGTCAAGTGCAAGTAGATAAATAGGTACCACTCTGGCGGGAAGGTAAATGGCGTTTCCGTGCGCTGCTCTGGTTCGCCAGAAGCGGCTTAGTCATGCTGGCCACATGACCTGGAAGCTGTATGCCGGCTCCCTCGGCCAATAAAGTGAGATGAGCACCGTAACCCCAGAGTCGTCTGCGACTGGACCTAATGGTCAGCGGTCCCTTTACCTTTACCCTGTTATTTAAAAATACCATTGCTATTCAGAACAAAAGATGGAGGGCACAAGGAGAAGGGGACAACAGAGGACGAGATGGTTGGACAGTGTTCTCGAAGCTACAAACATGAGTCTGACCAAACTGCGGGAGGCAGTGGAAGACAGGAGTGTCTGGCATGCTCTGGTCCATGGGGTCACGAAGAGTCGGACACGACTAAACGACTAAACAACAACATTCAGAACAAAACAGGCCATACTAGACTAGATGGATCTGGACCTTTCCTCCTCCTCCTCCTCCTCTTCTTCTTCATCATTTATTTACAGCATAAAAGCTCTAGCAAATACCCAAGGTGTATCTCAATGGACCTGATTTAAGGCAGCATACTGCTAAACCATTTTCTCTGTACTTTTGAGCCCGAACCTCACTCAGATCCACTTCTGATTATTAGGTATATGTTTCTTCTTCTTGAACATGAGAGTTGGAAATCCTCATAAAAAAGTGTAAGGATAATTCTAACAGGCTGGGACCCTTAGCCCAATAGTGTGCCTGCTTACTTAGAAATTAGTCCCACTGAATTTCATGCAACTTGCCTAGTGTACATAATATTGTAATCTTAGTGGTGTGTGTGTTTGCACATGTGCGCACACACAAACCAGCACATTTTCTGGCATCTGTCCAAAACTTGTTAAATGCTTTTCTTCATTTTATACCAAGAATGGGGAAGCTGTGGCTCTCCAGTCATCATTGGCGTACAAATCCTATCAGCCCTGCCAACATGGCCAATATGCTGGGATGGTGGGTATTGTAGTATACCAACATCTGGAGGTCCATGGATTCCTCATTCCTGCTTTATACTAATCCTGTAATATTTATGTTAATCCCCAAATAGCATGCCTCCCTAATCATTAAAGGTTATCAATTTTGCCTTTTTACCTAGTATTTTTAAATTGGTTGTCTGTTAACAGCTTCAGAGTTTAAGGACCTTGATACTGTTTCCTTCATTGTTTCTTTTTCTAAATAATTTTTTATACCTTTGTACTTAGTATTCCCTCTGCATAATGGTTATCTTGAAATTTTTAAGCTCTGATCTCATGTGTATTAGAGGGAGATACAAATGATAGAGCAATGAAATATTATTTGAGGCCCATATTGCTTTGCTAAACTGATACAATCTTTACATGTTGAGATGTCTTTGGTATGAAAAAAAGATCAATGTTGATCTCAGAACTGAAGCTGCCAAGAGCATTTTCTGGAACTGGAGAATAAGCAGCTCTCTGTTGCACTTCCAATGCATTGTTTTGAGTATGCAGGCTTTTGTGTTAAATATATTTGCAAACAGAACTTAGTAACTGCTGAAAGAGCCTTGTCCTCAGTGGAGGTTAGAAAAACTAAAATGTCTTTTGTAAGGTAGAGTGGCATCATTCTGAGGAGGAGTTGTGTCCTAAGCGGTGGTGACTTAATTAGTCAATTACACTGGTCAACAACAAATTTGTTGTCTGCGTTTTTTCAGTTGATTTAGGACGAATCTGATGCGCTGAATCCAAAAATCAGTCAGGTCAAGTTTTAGAGCTATGGCCACATGTCATTTTTTTACGTTTTTGTTCACATGTACGCTTGTGTGGAGCATTTTAGAAGAAGTTGGTGGGGGTAAAATGCCATGTCGAATAATTGTTTTGATTGGAAATGATTATTTTAATGACAAGAAGTATTCAGGTCCGATAGTTCTGGGTGATTATGTCAAAAAGGGATCAGTTTGAAGTCATAAAACCATGTCACTGACTGCTACTTCTGCGCTGTTGATGTGACTGGGATCAACAGAAAGAACCGGAGCAGCCTCAAGTATCCTGATCTTCAATCAGCACGTCATCTTGTAGCTCATTGTGATGAAATTCCAGTGCCTATCTTCGGAGAACTTCCTGACATTAGTGACGAAGATGCCTCCAGTGTTGAAGGACACATGAAGAAGAAGAAGTGGTTCTTGAAGATGATGCTCCACATCCATTTTCCCAAAAGGAGTTGAATGACCTAGTTCGCAACCTCAGCTTGTCAAAGGACTCTGCCGAACTGTTGGCATCCAGAGTGAAGGAAAAAAACCTCCTCTCTGACAGTGCTCTCATCAGCTTCTTCCGCAACAGGCATCAAAAGTACCTCCGTTTTTTCTCGGTAGAGAAGGACTTGGTGTACTGTGCAGATATTGCGCAGCTTCTGCTCAAGCTTGGAGTGCCACAGTACGAACCCAAAGATTGGAGACTGTTCATTGACAGCAGCAAGCGATCACTGAAATGTGTTCTGCTACACAACGGCAACCAGTTTGCCTCTATACCCCTGGCTCTCTCGAGTACACTGAAGAAGAACTATGAAGCAGTGAAGTATGTGCTGGAGAAAAATGGTTATGATCAGCATAAGTGGTTTATTTGTGTTGACCTGAAGATGGTGAACTTTTTGTTGGGACAACAGTCTGGCTTCACCAAGTACCCATGTTTTCTGTGCATGTGGGATAGTAGGGACCGTGCTCAGCATTACATGAAGAAGGACTGGCCTGTGCAGGAGAAATTGGTGCCTTGCAAAGAAAGGAACGTCATCAACGACCCTCTGGTGGACAGATACAGAATACTCTTCCCACCGCTGCACATCAAGCTCGGCTTAATCAAGCAGTTCACCAAGGCTCTGGACAAGGATGGTGACTGCTTCACTTACTTGTGCCAGGCTTTTCCAGGATTGACCATGGAGAAGTTGAAAGCTGGCATCTTTGACGGTCCTCAGATCCATCTGCTCATCAGAGATCCAGAGTTCGGAAACTCAATGAACGAAGTGGAACTGGAAGCGTAGAAGGCATTTGTTCTGGTAGTGAAGAACTTTCTTGGCAACAATAAGGCCAGAAACTATGCAGAACTTGTCAACAACATGCTGACTGCTTTCAGAAACCTGGGCTGCAACATGAGTGTCAAGATGCACTACCTATTTTCACATATGGACCGGTTTCCTGAGAACCTGGGTTCAATGAGTGACGAGCAGGGGGAGAGATTCCATCAGGACATGAAAGAGATGGAGACCAGGTATCAGGGTCGCTGGGACGCAGTCATGATGGCTGACTACTGCTGGACTCTGAAGAGAGACCTCCCTGCTGCTGAGCATTCCAGGAGTTCCAAGAAATGGAAGTTCAAGCCCTGAAGTTTGAAAAATGGTGAAGCAACATGCAATTTACATGTACTTACCTTTATCAATGCCCACCATTCAGTTTACAGTAAACCTGACCTGATGGAGAGAAACGGATGCCATTTCCTGATTCAGCAGTGCAAAAATACCCTAAATCAGTTGTAGAAATCTAGACAACATTCAAAAAGTAAAAAATTGTTGCCCAGTGTTTTATTTCTATATAATCTTGTATCGTATTTGTTTTATTATTGTTAGCCTCTTGGAGCACGATTTGTTGGAAAGGCAAGATTCAAATTTGACAAATAAATATATAGAATCATGGAATTATAGAGTTCGAAGGGTCCCCAAGGGTCATCTAGGCCAATACTCTGCCAATGCAGGAATCTCAACTAAAGTATCCATGATAGATGGCCATCCAACCTCTGCTTGAAAACCTCCAAGGAAGGAGGGTCTACTGCCTTCCGAAGGAGTCCATTCCACTTTTGAATAGCTTTTACCACCAGAAAGCTCTTCCTGATGTTTGGTCAGAATCTCCTTTCTTGTAATTTGAATCCATTGGTTTGGGTCCTACCCTCTGGAGCAGAATATTTGAAGATGGATATTATATCTCCTCTCCGTCTCCTCTGATCCAGACTTTAACATACCCTGCTCCCTCAACCATTCCTCATAATACTTGTACTTCTGCCAAAGTACTTAAGGCACAGCTTATAATTTATAATTATGACAGAATCCAAGAGACATGACCCTGATCAAATATAAAGACATTGTTGGTTTGTTTGGAGCTTTTTAAAAAAATGTAATGTTGTTTACATTGATGTGGGCAGTACTGAAACATATTTTTTTTAGTGTAGCATCTATCTTATCTACCATCTATCTATATCTATCTATCATCTATCTATCTATCTATCTATCATCTATACATATCTTATTTGAGGAGTGAGGGATGGGTCACCTTTTGAAAGCTGTTTCTGGTTAGTAATCTAAGATGCAGATAGTCCAACAAAGCGGAAATAAACCTTTGAAGGCTCTTTGTGATGTATTATGGCTGCTACTGCCTTTTGGCGGAGTGGCAACACAGCACATTCTTGATTGGTCTGTGCTTTTGCTGAAGTTGCTGTTGGATACTGCTTTTACATTTCTATTGTAAGCCACCTTGCGTAATTGTTAGTTGGAGTGTACACACTGAAAGTAAAGAAAATCATATAAATAATAAATGATACAAAAGGTGTTGATTGGGAAGATGAAATTCTTTTGGAATGCCAAATTTTGCAGAAGATTTTTTTTAAAAAAAATCTGCAAAAAGGGGGCAAATTGCCCATTGACAACCAAGCACACTCATTGGGTATGTAATGCTGACTGGGGGAAATGGAAAACTGGGACATGGAACATTAATGGAATCTCCTGGAAAAGGGCAAGATTTCATAGAATCCTCAGAAGGAGCACTCCACACTGCTACATTTTTATTTTAGTTTTTTGCAGATATTACGTGCTTTGTATAATTTACAAATATCAGTATTCTTTACAGGGGTATACTTTTGTTGACTTTAAAAAAATGATGGTGGTTGACCTCATTTGGTCATGTCAGTCTTTTTCTGTTGATTGCATATGCCCAGGATTTATTACTTTCCATGTGCCAGTTCAAGTAAGTTAGAATTGTCTGTGGTTAAACAATAATAAAGATGGATGGATTCATAGAAGAGATTAGTGTAGTTCCTGATTGTGATGATAAAGCATTTGTGTCAGTTGTCTAGTGAAGATAGCTACCTTTCTTAGGGTAGCAAAATTACTCATTTTCATCACCTGCACCAAAGATCTATGAGATGAACCACTCAGTTAATTAAATATCTTATGTTCTCTATACACTTTCTATGTGGGGAGGAAAAAAACCACAGGCTAGGTTCCAGGCCAGTGTTTCCCAACCGGGGAGCATATGGCCCCCTGGGGCCCCCCAGGATATTCCGTGGGGGCCACAGGTGAAAAATGTGTAAATGGGGGACCATAGCACGAGGCTAGAGGGGCACAGAGGGAATTGAGAAGTGATTGCGGGGGGGAATCATTAAAAAAATAATCCTGAGCAATCCAGAGAAGGCCTTGGGCTTCCATGACCCCTTACTTCCCCACTCACTTTGGGAGTCGGGAAGAGTCTAGACTGCTAGGTTTAAAAGGACTTCTCACATTGAAATCGCCACAGGGTATATTGGTTTTGCCACTCAGCTCGCTCTCCTTCAAAAAGGGGAACGGTGGAAAGACAGGGGAATCTGACCTGCTTCTGATCTCTCTGTAGTGAGAATTCTAGTGGGAAGATATAAAAATAGCTGGAAGGAAAGACCCCAAAATGAAATCAGTGGTTTTCGCCAAAGTAATAATAATAATAATAATGCCACATTATCCATTGCCATGTGGAAATTGCATAGAAAGGGAAGGCTTTCCAGTCCATTGATGTGATAGGCCATTCTGGACCCTTAACAATCATGTGGAAGAAAGCTTATGTTTGGAGATGGATCCTGCCACCTTTGCTGTCTGGCTCTTATTCATAAGACTGGTAAGAATATGGGTTTTACCGCTCCAGTAGGTGATCTTTAGAATTAGCTTTATATTTAGAATATAGTGTTTTACATTGCATAATGGGGTTTTTGTTTGATAAAAAAAGTTAATCCAACAATTATAATCTTCAGTGCCTTGTGATACTTTCATGATAGAAACATAATAATCTGTATATTTACTTAGGAGTATCATCTCTGTTTTCTCTCTCTAAAGGTTCAACAATATAAGCAAGACCCTAAGCCATCCAAATGCCTCCATTCTGTTTTCAGTGCCCACACAGGTGATGAAGTCTTGTCCCACAAGGAATATGGACATCTTCAGGTATGAAATAAAATTCTTAAATATACTTCAGGGACTGAGTGGCTTTGAATATTGTTCCTTTCCCCTACTGCTCAGTTAAAGACCAGAGTTCTTTAAAGATGTGCCAAACTCTGGAGCTTGGCAAATTGATTTTCCCGCTTTAACTTACCAATAAAAGCAAGCTGTTTGTAGCCCAACTCTCTGCTGTATATCTTATTGAATAAAATAGCACTACAATGGCCAAATGTTGCTTTCTTTGAAGCAACACAAGCTGTTGTCAGCAAGTAATTTCAGTATATATATTAAAAAAACCATTTGTATTATAAATAAAATTTGAGAACATCTGATGCTGTATGCTGTAATTTTGTACATGTTTTAGCTTCACTTACTAGGAAACAGCTTAATTAATAAGAAGGACTTAATGCACTCTGATACTGCTTTTTCATTTAATTTTTAGCTTTGGTTTTCATAGTTCACATGTCTGTGATTTACAAATGCAGTTTCCTTCCTGCTTTTGTCATGTTTGCTTATGGTCAGAAATTTATTTGTCCAGCCAATGGAAATTAGAGTTTCTCCTGGACAATTGCCATGAGGAAATTTTCACTAGAATGGCTACTTTTGCCTTGGCTGCAAGCTTCTTCAAAATTACTTTGACTCACAGTATTGCAGATTGTAATCATTATGTTTGCTGCTGAGCCTAGTTTGGCATTGAGCTGTTGATACATTGTAGGCTTTCTTTTATGTGGATTTCTTTGTTTACTGC
This sequence comes from Podarcis pityusensis, assembly GCF_964106645.2. Classification (NCBI taxonomy): domain Eukaryota; kingdom Metazoa; phylum Chordata; class Lepidosauria; order Squamata; family Lacertidae; genus Podarcis; species Podarcis pityusensis. The sequence continues at coordinate 58,390,008 of NC_138033.1, read as the reverse complement.
CTGATGTGTTTTATTGTGTTATTTTTAGTATTCTACTTTATCATTTGTCATGGCCAGTAGCTGAAACAAAGGAACTGAACTGAATGTTGCAGATACCTTCAACCAGCCTTCTCACATCGAACTTAGTCATCACCATTTATTGGCATTGTTTGTCTACCTTTTTTGATGTACTTCTTAGATTTTTTGATGTACTTCTTAGGAATAGACATGTTGTTGCAAGAACAGCAGAGCTAAGACCACTTTTCAGAAAATGGTCCAGCTGCCGTTTTCAAACCCGTGGCTGGCATCTAAATTAGAGACCTACTCCAGGGGAACCAGAGTCTTGCACATCTCTAGTGGAAATTTGGACTTACTTCTTTGTGGCATGCCAATCTTGTGCTCAAAGTGCTTGTGAGATTTCCTTCAGCTTCAAAATTGGTTTCAAAGGGGGGCTGCTCTTCAAGAATCATGAGTCCAAATATCCCCTAGGCATGGGCAGCCTGGGGACACCTTCAGACCACACATATAAAAGCACTGCGACACCATTTTAAGCAGTCACATTGGCTTCCCCCAAAGGATTCTGGGAGTTGTAGTCTGTTAAAGGTGAGGAGAGTTGTTGTGATACCCCTATTTCCTTCTCAGAGCTACAGTTCCCAGTGTTCTCTGTGAAAAGGGATTGATTGGTAAACTACTCTGAGAATCGTAGTTTTGTTTTGAAGAGAGGGGTCTCCTAACTACTCTCAGCACCCTTAAACTACAGCTCCCAAGGATTATTTGGGATAAACCATGGACTGCTTAAAGTGGCATAGTGCTTTAAATATATGGCATGAATGTGGCCATAATCATAAAGATTTTTGGATGTAACCTGTGGTGAGCATAAAACAGTGATTCCTGTGACTGGTTAGTCAGAATACATATCATCACCTTTAGAATAACTACTGGCATTTTATCTGGCATTTACAACCTGATGCCCTCCAGATGTTTTGGGTTTCAATTCCCATCAGCCCTAGTCAGCACAGTTGGTTTCAGCCTTTGCATCTTTCTATGGCTTAGAACTGGGTGCTTAAAGAGGCATGCACCTGTATAAACCAGATTGTTATGGTTTCAGACACTCTCCTCCTGGTACCCCCATCAAGGTGAAGTGGTTGGAAAATGGGGAAAGGGCCTTTTTGGTAGTAGCACCCTCAATGCCCTACCCAAGGCTGCTTGCGTGGTGCCTCCTCTCATGATTTTTCGGCACCAGACCACAATCTGCTTAGTTGTTGTTGCTGTTTCAAACTTTCTGTTTTAACGGCAGTTGCTCTTTCTATTCCTGCCATTTTATTAGTGATGTTTGTTTGTAATTAATTAATTGCTTGTTCTTCATTTTATTGTTATTAACTGCCAGGAAAGGAGGGTTACAATTCTTTAAAAAATAAATAAATTGAAACTATTCTGTTATCTCCAAATGGAAGGTGCATGAATAAGCAACATGTAATCTTAGCTGCTGTGAAATGATTGTATTTTGTGTGCATTCATTTCTCTGATAACTTGGCTTTTTTCCCCTTTTTTTTTTTGCCCCTACGATGCAATATCTTGGCAGTGCTACGGCAGTTGATGCTGATATCTAATAGATAATTATGTTAACAGAAGAAAACAACTCATTTTTCGTAAATATAATTTAAACTCTATTAATCAAATGCGGAAGAGTTGATTGAGACTAATATTTCCCTCTGCAGGAGGCTGCATAAATGTTTTGTTTACAAGGTGGGAGATGGGGGTATACTGCCTGATGCAGTAATATCCTCCACTGTATGTCTTTTCTTTTTGCTTTGTCATCTGCACTGTCATTTGCATCTACTAGAAGCATTTTGACATGAATGGCACTGAAATAAATCCCTGCTTGTTTAAAACAGAAGACCAAAAAAACAGGTAGCTAGCTAGCTAGATTAATTTCACAACTTAATTTGCTTAATTTCACAACTTCCAACTGCAGGTAAAAGTTTTTTTTTACCTTCTAAAACAGATGCTGTGTGGATTCCGCTGTAAGCAACATTGATTGTGTGTGTGTACGTCTCCTGATGCCCCAAGTGTGCTTTAATATTCCCATGGGCCATACTTCAACAGATGATAGTTAATTACAGGAGCAAGCCAACAGCTCTTAGCTTACATACCCCTTCATGTACAGGACATGCATTAATTCTCCATCTGTTCCTGTTCTTTCTGCTCACTCTGACAGTTTCACTTTAGCCACCTCCGTTTTTTTTTTGGTTTTTTGACAACTTTGCTGCAGGACTTCTTAGTCAAGTGGGAGCACAAACTCAACATGAGATATAATAGGTGATTCTTTTTGCTTTGAGGGTCATTTCTTTTACTGTCTGACCATTCTTGTCCTTTTTTCCTTTTAACAGATAAATGCTGTGTCGTTGTTCCTCCTCTACCTAGTTGAGATGATATCATCTGGTTTGCAGATTATCTACAATACAGATGAGGTATGAATTCACCAACCCCATGAATCATTAGAACATGTTGAATGTATTCTTACAGTCTTCATAAAATCACCCTATGGGGTAGGTTAAGCTGATAGAAAGGGGAATGTACCAAAGTCACCAAGTGTGTTCTATGGTTCCCCAAGTTTTGCTAGTCCTAGCCTAATGCTTTAGACACTAACTACACCAGGTTAGCCTGTCTTCCATACAACTTAGTTAAGAGATGTTCTGTGGATTGCATCTGGATTGTTTTAAATCTAAGGTTTCACCCACAAGGTTGCTTTTAAAATATCATATGTGGTGACCCATAACTTTTCCTTTTACTTATATATTTAATTTCTATACCGTCCTTCATCCAAGGACCACTGGGCAGTTTACAATATAAAAACACAAAAACACACCCCATAGTAACAAACAAACAAAATATCCCCCCCACCCCCCAGTTTAAAATGCCATAGATTGCTCAATTAGCCAAAGGCCTGGGAGAAGAGGAATGCTTTTGCCTGGCACCTAAAGATATGTAACAAAGGCGCCAGGCAAGCTTCCCTGGGGAGTGCATTCAATAAGTGGAGAGCCATCACAGAAAAGGCCCTTTCTCGTGTTTGCTATCCTCCAAGCCTCTCATGGAGGATGCATATGAAGAAGGGCTTTAGATGATTGTTGTAGGGTGCAGGTCACTTCATATGAGGAGAGACAGTCCTTGAGGTTTTGTGGTCCTGCGCCGTTTAAGGGTTCATCGGTCAAAACCAGCACTTTGAATTGGGCCGGGAAACTAATCAGCAGCCAGTAGGACCAAGATTGGTGTTATATGCTCAAACCGTCTTGCCCCGATGAGCAACTTGGCCACTGCATTCTGCACCAGCTGAAGTTTCTGAACTGTCTTCGGAGGCAGTCCCATGTATAATATATTGCAGTAATCTAACCTAAACATCTTTTTGCAATTTTAGAATATTCTAGCAGCAGAGATTGCTCTGTTCGACATTCAGTCTTAGTAGTGTTGGCTTTGTATATGGAAACTGTGGTTCAAATCCATGTTCAGCTATGAAGCTCCAGGATGGGGAAACCTGTAACCTTCCAGATTTGGTGGGCTACAACTCACTTTCTTTCTGACCATTGGCCATGCTGTCATAGGCCAATGGGAGTTATGACAGGCTTCCTATTCTCAGTTTATCACTATTCTCAGTTTATCCTGCCTCATAGGGTTGTTGTGAGAACAAAAATGTAACCCTGTGGAAGCTACCCTCTTTGAACTGTTTGAAGAGGGGATGGGAAACAAATGTGAAACAAATCTGTCTTCTCTCCAAAATTCATGGTGCTGTCATGGAAATAAAGGATAGGTTGGTAGAACTTCAAACTGTCATTTAAATGTGACTTTTTCCTTTCATACCATTTTCATTCATCATCCTTCAGCTGCTTCTAAAGCCCATATAGATTGATTTGGATAATCAGTGCCTTTCAAAATAATATAAAAGCCTTAATCTCAGCAGCAATAGTGGGTTTTTTTTTAGTGGTATTACAAGTTGTGCATTAAAACCTTGCATTCTTTTATGGAATTTACTTTGTTGGTTTTGTGTGTGTACATGTATGTGTATCAGGGATTACCACTAATAACGAATAATGCCCTTATTGTTGTGCTAGGAGCTGTACATATTCAAAATGCATACAAAATGTCCATGCAAGTCCTTGTTAATGAGTCACAACAGATTTCACAGTCCCCACCATTTCTTTTTATGGATAGATTCAGAAATGGCCCTTTGACTGCTGGTTTTTTTAATGTGGTTTTAGTCTTAACAAAGTTAGAATTTTGACAGTCTGTTTCAATCAAATCTGAATCTCGCGGTCACAATGTGTAATTCAATCTTCCATTTACAACTGCGGGTTGCAGCATTTTATTCTGGACTGATTTCCTGATTGAAATTGCACGCAAAGCTGATATTCAGCCTGTATAATGGGTTTCCAAACATGATCCATGTGTGCACCCAAAGGAGAGGAGAGGTGCATAGAGCTTCTTTGTGTGAGCAAATGTGGTGATAGCTGATGTAGGCGCCTTTCCCTCAAAGATCAGGAAGCGTGCCCATACCATTTTGAGGTCCTGTCTCTGCTTGTTTTTTTTAGGTGTGGCAGCCATTTTGCAATGTGCCATGCCCCCACAGCAGCCATTTTGTAGCTGGCACTCATGGCACTTTCTCAAAATTTGAGATGTGGCCTGCATCTCAAATAGTATTTAAACAGTGTGTTCAGAGTGTTTCTCTTGAGTTACGTACAGTGGTTGGTGAGATTTGCTAGGTGAGAACTGCTAGTGACCACTGCATGGTGTGATAAGAGTGGAGAAAGGGATTTCCACCCTGATCTGTTGATGGTGTTGATGGGGTGCTCCATCTAACTCAGTGCTGAGTACCCAGCTGAGTTGCCCCTCTTGATGCCAGTAGCCTGCACTCAGACCGTTAGCTACACATCAGTACCCCCACCATCACCTCCACCAGTTCTGGAAGGTAAGGTTTAGGATTCCCCATCCTATCTTTGTCAGGATATAGCGACTGCCAGAAATTTCACCTAGCCAATCGCCTGACTGGACACAGCTGATTAACCTCATTAATCTTTACAACTATCCTGGCATTTACAGATAGGGGACTGAGTGTTAGTGGCTTGCCTACAGCCATCTAATAGGTTCACTACTAGGCTGAGGTTTGAACCCAAGATTGACTGGTTCACAGCTCGCACTCTTATCCATTACACTACACCAAATCGCCTCTTCATGTGATGAAAATTGATCCGGCTGTGCAAGGCGGTAATAAGACTCTGTTGCCCAGCTGGATGTTATACACTTTGAATTTGCTCCTAGCTCTGAACTGCTTTTGACTTCCTTTGAATTGGCCCCTTTTCTGTATAGCTGAGTCTATTTTAATGCTTGAAGACTTCTTTGGGACCTCTTCCCCCCTCGTCTTCCTTTATTTCACATTTAGACAATTCACTTGTGCAGGATGTTACGCCTATTGAATGCAGTGAAGCAATTCATTATTACTCCTTTTTCCCTCGGAGGTAAATGAGCTGCCTCTGGTAGTAGATGAAAATGCTGAGCAAGTTTGAATGGTTGGGTAAATTTAATGGGGTTTGTTTCCCAGCATAGAACAGCAGTATTTTGTTAAATCCTTACAAACGGGGGGGGGGGGGGGACTTGTTTCCAGTTTTATTATTTAAGCAACAGATGTATACAATGTACCATACCTGGTTAAGTATCCATGAACCTGGTCTATAGCCTAATATCATTTCAGGACTCCATATATGAAATGGCATGTATATGTTTAAAATAAAAAATGAGTATTGATAAACTATGGCTTAGCAACTGAGCGGGGGGGGGGGGGGACTTGTGGAAGGAGACATTTGGGTCCCCTTTGCCTCCTGGAAAGCTTCTCAGGACACTCTTCTGAACAGAATGTTTTGTGACTCAGATGGCTCCTGGAGGGAATCACCTATATTGGGAACCATGAGTGAGCAGAGTGTTCATGAGACTCTCACAACACACTGGAGAGTCTTTTAAGAGGTCTGCAAGGGAGGGGGAGGAGGGGTCAGTCCCATTCCACAAGATTCATTCTGCTTCTGGAATTCCAGAGCCAAGACTTCATCTTGAATTATTTGTACACTGAAATTTCTAGAGAAACAAAACTTCTCATTTCAATTCAGTTTGTTTGTAAATGTGCAGTATTTACAATAAATAAACTTAAGTTGGTCCAAAGTCAGGAGCTGCAGTGGTTGGTTATTAACTTGAATAAAAAGTGGGCAAGATGGCCATACTGAAGTGGCTGAAGGTTGGAAGATACCAGTATAATTTACAAATGCGTTTCAACCTTTCCTTTTTTTCCATCTATGTGCCCAAGTTCACCAACCTGTGAGGAAAAATAACAATTTTGTATGTGTTAGGCTCTGTGTAGTTTTCTTGCAGGATTAACAAGATGCAGACAGATGGCCGGTGGTTGCAAAGCTGTCAGCTAGGAAGTGTCTGCTCTGTGTGGGGCTCCTGGACAAGATTAGACCGTTCAGTAGAATCTCTGTTTCTATAGGCCCCCGAACAGCCAGAAACATGTTTACAAGATATTTATATGCCAGGGTTGTTTAAAAGCAGCAACCACTAGGCAAGACAACTGTCACTCGTTTGTTAGTTAATGGTACCAGAAGAGGCAGAAAGAAGGAAGACAGGAGAATAGCCTCAGCAGCGAAAAATATTGATTTATTTAGGCACCTCTCTACTGCCCAATCAGTTGCGTCCTCTGGGTGCTTTATAGAAATTAAGCAGTGTTATAGCAGTTGCAGCTGTGTATCTTTCTCCTCCTCTGCTGGCAACAATGCAGAAGAGGAGAGAAAGAGTTGGCAGTTGCCATAGCACAGACTGCTGCTGACCAATCAACTCAACACAGTACCGAGTTATATGTCCCTATAGCCAGGGTGGGGAACCTTTGACCTGTAGGCCAGATTTGGCCCAGCAGATGTCCCATATTGGTCCATGAAGCCTTTCCCCCAAAACCATGCCCACTCTTCCCACAGGTACCATCATAGGCAGGTACCAACATGGCTACATGGGAAGAATCAGGAGCTTAAAGTGAGCTCTCAGTTTGTTAGAGCATGGCATGCTTCCAGCACTGATCAGCTGATGGGTGGTGGGTGGTGGGAGCAAGCCTTATTCCAATAGCACAGAGCAATTTGCTCTGAAACCACTGCTAAAACTGACCCCCCTTTTAACTGGTGTGCCAATGCAAACTGCTTTGTGCTACCGAGCCCTGCAGAAATCAGGCTTAAGCTCATACCCCTTCAGCTGATGGACGGTGAATTCTAGCCCACTGAATTGGTCGCGCAGCCAGGTTCCCCATGGCGAACTCAGTCTTGCAGCCAACCCCTGCAGAAATCAGACCTGAACTCACTGACCATAAGCTGAGCTCAAGAATGCCGGAAAGCACTTTCCGAGCCCTGTGCTCAGTACTTGCCAAGTGTCAAGCATGGGTCTGGCAAAACCCCTTGTGCTACAGCTTCCAAATGTTGCACAAGGGACTTTGACAGGTGGGCGGGACAACCTACCTCTCAGTCATCTAACATCATCATGACATTACTCTCAGGGGTGGTGGCAGATAATGATACAGACAACAAGAGCCAAAAATGTCCCCCACTCCTGCCCTATATGCTGAATCAGAAAGTAAGAGCAACAGAGACATTTGAAAATTTTGTAGCATCCAACTATGGAAGAAATATTGGTGTATTTCAGGTTTTTCTTTTTTCTCCTTCATCTCCTTTCTGTTTTCTTTTTCTCTTAGGTGACCTTCATACAAAACCTTGTATTTTGTGTGGAAAGGGCATATCGTGTGCCCGACTTTGGTGTGTGGGAAAGAGGAAGCAAATACAACAACGGCAGTACTGAACTGCACTCCAGGTATGGTGTGGGCAAGTCCTTCTGTTTCCAGTCTGTGCCGCTTTTGCATGTATTGATCTGTAAAACCATTTTGTTCCATTTCCACATTAATGTACATTAAAAAAACAACACCCACATGAAAATTGTTATTTAAATATGTATGTTAAAACATACCTTCTCTCCAAAGCCACATTGCCAAATGAATTTTCTCTCCAAAACTGCAATGGAACATTTGGAAATGTGAAATCAGGTTGATAGTTAAGTTCTGATTCATGCATTAGCCTGGAAGGTACAGATGAGGTCAGTTCATATCAGGTTTCTTAAATATTGGAGCCCTAATTCAAGATGAAAAGAAAATGATTTTGCTTTTCCTTTCAGATGGAGTATCTGTAAGTGAATTTAGCAAATGGTTCAAAACTATGGTTCCTATAATATTTACTAAAGTATTGTATTTGTAGAATATTAATATGATAAAGCAGAAGATGGCAGCTTTTTAAGACCAAACATCCTAAAAAAAACCCACTGGTGAATAATAAAGTGATCAAAAGCAACAAATAAACACTCCAAATAAGAATAATAAAAACTTAATAGGGATTCCACCAGGTATGCTTGCCTGGAGAATGAATCCCCCTAAGAGGACTTTACAGCTGAAAAGGTCTAATTTTGGATTATCCTAGCCTAACCTCCATTGGCACAAGGACCCATAGAAGGGCTTCTGATACCTAGGCAAATTTGTATGGAATGAGGCAGTCCTTGGGGTGTTCAGGGCTTGGAACAGTTCAGCCAGTACCTTGATTTGTGTTCAGAGGTATTGAGAGCCCATGCAGTTGTCTCAGGACTGGTGGGATTTGGCCTACATGCCCAGTACCAGGTAGTAACTGCTATATTCTATTCTAATGGTAGATTCTGGTCTGTCTTCAGGGGCAGTCCCACATGCACTGCATTGCAGTAGTCCAAATGGTACAATTTTAAAGCTGCTTCGGTAGTGTTAGGGAAAGCCATTATATTTCTGATCAACCTGGATACTGTAAAACAATCCTTATATTTGTCAGTCTTATGGTTAATGAAAGATGACTTGAATCAATTCACCTGACTGTATAGAAAATGTACTCTGGCTGTAGTGTAAATGAAATCACTTAGATTGCCAGACATGAATAGCTAATGTACATTTCTATTCTCAGTTTGATTTGAGTGCAAAGTTTTGAGTTTTCTTGATACAGCCTAGGAGCATATCCTACATCCTACCAGATTAATAACACTGGAAACTGAAAATTGTTCCTTTTCCTCCCCCATGCGATAAAGCGAGCCTTCTAAAGCCACTTCACTTCCTAAGCAGTGATCATCTTAAGGACCAAGTGGCAGGCTCCCCTTGTTTTAAATATAACTCTGAATATCAGACCATACTAGGTCTGATATTATTCTGGGAGTGTTCAGACAAATACACCTTATGGTTCATGTAGCCAGATCATTACAGACTCCAGGATAATGTTAAAGCTTCCGTGGTCTGACTGCTTCTGTGTTTAAGAGTGCCAATATTCTTTGTAGTTGTGCTCTTTTTATTACCCATACCCTCTTGAAATAAAATTCTGAAATTATATGTTACCTCTACAGATGGGTAGCCGTGTTGGTCTGCCATAGTCGAAATAAAAAAATTCCTTCCTGTAGCACCTTAAAGACCAACTAAGTTAGTTCTTGGTATAAGCTTTCGTGTGCATGCACACTTCTTCAGATACACTATGTTACCTCTGTTTGTGCTCCATTACCAGTGAAGTCAGTAGAACTGTGGCCTTTTAGATGACAACTGTAATAATTTTCCCGGGAAAATGGCTTACAAATACTGTAGACTAAAAGAGAAGTCACAGTGACAATAGTTATATATAAAATTTGCTGTATTGGCTCAGTGCGTTTATTTCAGTATGCAGTAACATTAAGGGAGTCAGGTGGACGCTTGTGTCTGCAATTTTATGTATTTGTAAGTTCTCCTTGTAATAAAAATGAGATACTTGTAACAATTTTAGATGTTTCCTTTTGCTGTTTTATTACACATTAAAATATATATTGGTAACTTAACTCAAGAAGCCGAGCTATTTCAATAGACCTTAAACTACTTTTTTTTTTTTAGTGTCAGACTTTAGTCCTTGATCTGAGTGGTTGTATTCAGAGAATGTGTCAAGGTCATAAACTTAGGGCTGTTTCTGTGCTGGAGAGACTGTACTCTTTCCCAGTGCAAGCAAAGTACAAGATGTTCAGCAAGGCAGAAGGGGGGCGGGGTGACCTGAAGCATCCTAGGGTCATGTAACATTACCTAGATTTTTGACCACAGAAAAGGTGACTTCTCAAGCAGCTAAACAGTTATGTCTAATTCAGACATCACAGCAAAACCATGGAATGCCTTTTGGGACCATGTCGCGAGCCTGCATACTCTTTTCTTCCCTTATTTCTGGTTTGTGATAGTCATAATTTGCCATTGCATGTGAAGCATTGTTTACACTTAAACCCAAACTGGAAGCCGCAGGATCATGTGAGCATGATAGCTTTGAGGTTTTTTTTCTACGATCAAGTGGTATTATTAGATAGATAGATAGATAGATGATAGATAATGACTCTGAGGGCCAAACCATTACATTCAAAGCAGATTTAAGGTGTTTTGGCACCAGCCAGATCCTTGAAAGTTGTAGGAACCATTCAGGCTGTGTTTTTCCCCTGTAATCTTGAGCTGTGGCACAGCAATACAGTTCTATCAGCTATCTTTTAAACCTGCAAAATATTTGTTTCAGGTTTAACAAATGTAGCCATAGCAAAGAAGAAAATGAGGAAACAACTGACCAAAGGAGACTTTTCTCTCTCCCTGCCCAATTAGTTAGTATGGGGAAAGAGAATTCTGCTCTTCATTAGGTGTGCACCTGATAGCCATGAGACAGATTGTGACAGATCAGAGTGTTATGAAAAACCAATTCAGTTTGCTGTGTGGAAGGGTTAGTAGCAGGAGCCATATGCCCGTCTCAGTAATTAGAAGAGTCATGCCAATAACTGAGTCAAGGGTCAGAAATGGATAGCATTTCAGGGAGTACATGGGAATAAGTGCAGAGAACAACCTGAGGGTAAGGTCAGGCAAACCTTAGAAGTTAGTTAGACAGTTCTTCCTACTGACACATTGATAACTTGACTGTTCTGTATTTAGGCACAACAAATTAACTGTTCACTGTCCCTTTAAGGGTAACCCAGCTCTGCACACTTGCATTAAGTGTCTTGGCTGGGAGCTGTTTGGAAGCCTCTTAATAAATCAGATTACTAACACCTGTGCAGCCTGAATTTTGTAGTTGGAGTCCAAGTGATAATACATGGACCAGCCAATGCAACCCTGGGGTGGTGTAACCTTAAATACTAGTGAGAGAATAAAGCAGCCCTGAAAAGCTGGACCAGGGAAAGCCATCCCTGGTCCCCAAATCTGTGCCCGACACAAATTCATGAAAGAGGAATGCCATGTTTTCTAAATTACTGTTGGTCCTGCCTAGTAAGACTGCTCATTTAAAGAGAGCTGCACCCTAATACAGTGTGATAATTACCAGCCATGTCTATACTTTTAAAAATGCACCGCACTTTGAAATTCTTTTGGGGGGGCAGTCTCAAACCCACACAAAATCAAAACCTTGTATTTTGGACTCCTTGTGAAAAATAGGTTCATAACATTTCTTGCAGACAGACAGCACAGCTTTTACTGCTGAATTTTCAGCGAGGAAGATTTGCTGGTCTGCAATCATCCGCTGATTTTTGAACAGCAAGCTTTGCAACATCTCGCTAGAATTGTACGATTCCGTCCCATGTGTTCGAGCTCCTGAAGTATTCATTTGTCCTGTAACCATTTTGATCAAGCTGTTCCCAAGCATCTGCTGAATACCTCTGCAAAAACACTGTTGACATCTCCCATCTGTGTTACTGATAATAGTGGTGTTTCTGAAATGCAGCATCTTTGTACTCCCGAGCGTTAGAAAGGCACCGGAATCTTCAACTTGTTCTCCTTTGTTCTACAGCTAATATGCTGCTGTCATGCTGCCTGTCCCTATTAGGGTTATTTTGTTTGTCTGCTTGGCTGCCTTTTTAATGTAGCTTTCAGTCCCAAACACCTACGTATGGTTTCTTTTATTTTCTTTAATGCTGTTTAGCACTGTTCCCAACGTTTCACACAGATTCATCATTTGTGAACATGGGGAAATTATACTCAGGATACATAGTAGGTTTCTGAGGTTCTCAGTAATTGAATCCGAGTCTTAGTAGCTGGGTTTCTTTACGTTGCTTGTAACCTAGTTTCTTTGTTTTCTGTCTGAAAGCTTTTTCTTTCTTTTTAATCCCATATATCTAGTCTGGATTTGTTGCTTTTGATCACCTAATTAGTAGTGGCTGGAAACCAGCATGTCCTGAATGAGTGAAGAATTCAGCAGGCAGCTGTAAGCATGCAAAGAACTTGTGAGCTGGGTGAACAGCCAGGATGGGAGGCAATTTGAGGACAGCAGCTTTTATTCTTGCAGTGTCTGTAGCTGAAATTTTGGAAAATCTTAACTAGCTTCCAAGGGGCTTTTAGTGTCAACAAGGTAACGTCGGATAGGGTTTTGAAAACCAGGTGCGGACAATGTGGATTACTGAGCTGCTGTCACTGCCATCAATGTTTTAATATTGGTTCTAAATGTGTTCTATTGGATTTTAACAAGTTTGTTTTTATTACTTTGTATTTTGTTATGATGTTTTAAAGATGTTGTAAACCATCTTGAATCCCAACTTGGGAGAAAAGTGGGATAGAAATGTAATTAATTAATTAATTAATTCATACATACATACATACAGTACATACTATCCCTTTCATAATTTGGGGGAGTTTTGGCTCATGCAGTTAAAGGACAATCTTCCCATAGTCTTCGAAACCTGCACCTTTCCTGAAGTCTTTAGCTCTGATTGCATGTTTCTCATATTAATCCTTGGAGCCTGCAATTAAAGATGCCCAGAAGACAATGGACTGTAATTTAGTAGTGGAGTGCCTTATCTTTCATATCTTTTTCTCCAGCAATCATGAAGGCATCAATCAAGTGCCCAAAATTTTACAGCAGCCATAATACCTAATCACAGAGCTTGTTCTTGGAAATAGCTCTTTGGCATTCTTCAGACTTGCCAGCTCCTGTTAGCTATTAGATATTGGCACCTCTAACAAGCTCTTATATCCGTTTTATTGGTGTCTACGCCCTATGTGTAGACAAAAGGCAGCAGCTAATGTTGTTGTTCCTCATTGCAGTGTATTGTCTGTTCCCTTTTCTTTATATTTCTGCCGCAGTTGATGTCTTAAACTAGGGGAACTGTACCAGTTGGCTAATCTTGTTTCTGGAATAGCTACTCATTTTTGCTGGTTTAAACAGGGAGGTCTCCATTAATAACTAATGCAAGTGATTATCCAAGTGATGAGTTGATCATGGCTTGGTATTATTACACTTTTACTGAACTACTGTACTTGTAGTTCCTGGAGATTTTTTTGTGAAGTTTGTGTTCTCATCCATTTTAGATTTGCTGCTCTTTGAATAAATCTTTTAAATAAATTGGAATTGGACTGGATATAAGAATGAGTTGAAAGAGAAGCTACTTGATTTTTATGTATTTATTATTAATTTAAAGTATTTATCTCCTACCTACTCCTTGTAAAACAGCACTCAGGGTGGCTCACATCACATTAAAAACCATTAAAGAAATATATTCCCAAAATAAACGAAATCAACTCCTAAGTGCAACAGATAAAAAGAAACTTGAAAGAAAGGATTGGCTCAGTCCTACAGGCCTGGCACCCCCCAAAAAACCCTTCCCGCATGTATAAATCAAATACATTAAGGAGAGGGCTACATACTTTTACCCAGATGTGGAACCTTTCCATTTGCAGGAACCCTTTTATTTACATTGCAGGGGGCATTCAAAAAAAGTAATTCCACCCACAGTGTCAAAAGTTTGGTCCACTGCACCACCCCATTGTGTAGCTCAGGCCCCATCATGGCACTGTCTAATATTTTGAATTTGCTTGTGGCTCATTAGCCCTAGAGATTGGCTTTTACTGCTTTTAGAGGCTTGCTGTTAGTGAAACAGCATGCTCGCCAGTCCAGCTTCTGTTAATGTGTCATCCCATTATCTGGATAACAATAACTTCTAATCAGCAGAAGATAGAAAATTGTGGAGTTTTACCAACCTTTGATGGCAGCTGCTTAGAGCGGAGTTTTGTAGCCAACCTAATCAGCTTTTCCTTGTTGAACCAATTAGAATTAAACCCCACAAGCCTTTTCTCTCTCTTCTTTTCCTGGCACTGCTTCTGAAAGGCTTTGAAACCTATTGGTGTGACGGTTAGAAATAAAGGAAGAGTCTAAAATCAATGTTTCATGGTAAGCTGTTAATGAAAATGTTCCGACAGAAGCTATATTTATGATAAATATGCTACACGCAGCAAGACGTTTGTTCCCATTTCCATTCCTGCTTCTGTGAGGTTGCAGTAAAATCATCAGGCTAAGGTTGCTTTTAATTTGAATCTGATTAGTTTTTCCAGCTCGTATTTAGTATATGTATTACAGACTGGGCTTTAATTTTCTAAACGCCTGCATGCTACTGAATGTGAAGGCCAAGGTTAAATCCATCATTGCTTTCTACTTTGATCTTAGGGTCTGTTGTCAGTGCCATTTTTACATTAAGTTACTTTACTTTTCCCTCACCACTATCCCTCATAAATGATAGTTGCCCTAATGAAGGACTTTACACCCAGAACACACCAGACCCATGTACATGCACTGGCCTGTATGAATTATCTTGTTCAGTATTGCCATTCTGACGGGCAGCAGTTTACTCAGGATTAGCTGCACACTTTTAAGATTATTTTTATGTGGTGATAATGGCAAATTGAATGTGGGACCTTCTGTGTGCAAAGTCTGTGTTCTACAGCTGAGCTGCAGCCCCCTTCTCCTATCTATTGTGGTCTCCTGATCTCTGACCCACCTGTGTGTGTAACTCAGCAACAACCCTCCATTGTGAACATTTGCAATCGCTGCTAAATAATCACCAGATAACCTCAGGGTACACACAAACGAATCATTAGTCCATCTACCACCTATTCTTAATGATTTAATTTCACGGAAACAGCTGGTGCTGTTCGGGTTCATAAAATAGATATTCTCTGTAGATATTAATGAGGTGTTTATTTTAAAAGGGACAGGGTAATGCCCAATTAACTTGACCAGAAATGTTTCAACTGTCAGAATATGTCTTCCTCAGCAAAGAATGTGACCCCAATATGATGCTGGAGGTCGGATAGTCATATATCGCCTTGGTGTAGAACAGGGGTAGGGGAATTTTGACCCTCCAGAGGTTGGACTCCCAGCTCCCATAATCCCCAATTGTTGGCCATGCCAGCTGGCGCTGAGAGAAGATGGAGTCCAGCTATACCTGAAGGGCCAAAGGTCCCTGCCTGTCTGTTCATTTCCTGATGTACAGTCTTAAAGCCAACACAGTGTGTTACCATGTGGGCTGCCATGATAGTGGTAGAAGACCTTATTCTTTTTCCCCAGGCCTTTGATTGATTGAGTTGATTATGTTTCTTTGTTAGTGTGCTGCCAGATTTACTGTCTGTTGGAGTGTGTTCACTGAATGATAAACAATGTCACTGATTTATATTACTTTTCTTCTTTCTTTTAGTCCCTTTTATGGTATAATTTATTCGTGTTTATTTCTTTTAAGTCATTCGGAGACCTTCTTAGGGTAACAAGCAACTAATAAGTGCTAACATCAACAATAACCTCCCATCTTTTCTGCTTTTTAGAAATATTTGCTCTTCAGCTCTTTAGTCCTCACCCCAGCTGAAATGAAGCTTACCCTCACTATTGCCATCCCTCCTGTTATTGCCTCTCCCTGCTGCCCAGCCTGGCAAAATTTAGGTTTTTTGCATGTGGTGCTATTCTGCCAAGTTCCATGTCTAGCGATGGTGCTGGGTTACCTCGGACCAGCCATCTTCTCTCAGCATAACCTACCTCACAGGGTTGTGCTGAAGATAAAATGGAGAGGGAGAGAACCATGTACACAACCTTGGACTCCTTGAGGGAAAGGTGGGATAAAGTGGAATAAATAAGTTCACACGTGCAAAAGCTGCCAGTGCTTTATCATCAGGCTCTTGAAAGATGAGCACATAGAGCACTGATATTTTTCCTGTCACTGGTGCCCTCTCAGCAAGACCTTCAAACCCATAGCCCCAGATGTCCAAACACAAGGTGACTCCCTATATATAACAGATGGCCAGTGACCTTTATGGATAAACTGCTGAAAAATAGTAAAGAATAAGCCTACTATATAATCATTTTACCCTAGTTTGGTTTTTTTTCAGTTCCTCAGCAAGAACAGATCTGATGAGCAAGGTAGCCTTGAGGGAGTTGGATTTTATTTCCAGAGTTGTGAGCGTAACAAACTTTTATTTCTTCTTCTCCTCTCTTTTTCAGTTCTGTTGGGTTAGCAAAAGCAGCCCTAGAAGCAATTAATGGATTCAACCTCTTTGGCAATCAGGTAGTAAAAATATTTAAGTATTTGTTCATTTTCCATTTTTAATTAACTGCTTGTTCTTCAGTAAATTGCTTTCATTGCAGATCAAAGGACACCTAATATCCATATGGTAAAGCCTGTTCACTCTCCAATTTTCTATTATTCTTTTTTAAAGAACTAGGCTAACAAATTATTTCTTTCTACTTTAGATACAGGATTCAAAGGCTAACAGAACCAGCTCTTTCCTCAGTTAACAGAAGTTACTTTTCCTTTCAGTCATTTATTTAACTCTTGTGAAAATGAAAAGTATAAAATTTTTGCTGTTCTAGTCTTTTGATCAAGACATTAAACAGCTCTGGCTGCTTATACAAATACTCTTTCCATTTTTCTGTTTTCAGCCTCTGATACAGTACACCATCACTTTCTTTTACTGACCTTCTTAAGGGTCTTCCCCCATACCCCCTATCAGATAATTTGGGAATCCATTGAATAGCCATGCTTTTCATCAATTGCTCCAAATCTGCTTTGATATGCATCACCTTCTCTTGATTATCACAGAAACTGGTCCTAGCTCTGTCTCACTCTCTACATATTATAGGGCCATTAAAAATGAAAAGAAAAGGCAAAAGCACAAAGGGAAAAGGTCTAATGCCTTGTGTGCGATCCGTATGTCCCTAGTTTAGAATTGTTTTACAATAGAACCATTTTCAGAAGTAAAAATAAAAAATAATAAAAAATTGTCCAGTAGCATCTTAGAGACCAACTAAGTTTGTTCTGGTGTAAGCTTTGTGTGCATGCACACTTCTTCAGATTCCTTCAGATGCACACTTCTTCAGATACCTTTCATGCATGCATGAACCATGGTGTGCAAGACCTTATATAGACTTTTGAAATTGTCCACCCTGTAGCTCAAGACCACCCCCCAAAACATCATACATACATCACAGAAGAAGGCGGTTTCCAATAGAAATCCTGTTTGTCAGGACACCTGATAATGGTCCCTGATTGCTTTACCTGGGCAGCTTGGCCATTCCTTTTGAGATGCTAAATACTTAGTTCCTGAATCCAGGTCACAGGCTCACCCTATTCATACACAAATACGCCCTTAAGACAGGATTTGTGTGCAAAGAGGCAATGTGGAGGCTTCCCCATTTCCTTCCTCACTGCAGAGGAATATTTGAGGTCACTGAAAGATGGAAAGAGTTAAAATGGCTTCAGGATTGCTTTCCTGTACTATTTCAGACATGTGGTTTATATACTTATGTAAGTGTTTATCTTGTACATTTATTCTCTAAAAATATTGGCTTTCCTACTCTAGTGTGAATTCATGCTACTAAAAGTGTAATAAATTGATAAAGTATTAATCATGTTGTGTGCGTTGGGTTTCCCCCACATGAAATGAGCTGTTTTCATTTACAAATCAAAAGTGCAGGATAGATAGCTATATAAAAAGGTAAAGGGACCCCTGACCATTAGGTCCAGTTGTGGCCGACTCTGGGTTGCGGCGCTCATCTCGCTTTATTGGCTGAGGGAGCTGGCGTACAGCTTCCGGGTCATGTGGCCAGCGTGACTAAGCCGCTTCTGGCAAACCAGAGCTGTGCATGGAAACGCCGTTTACCTTCCCGCTGGAGCGGTACCTATTTATCTACTTGCACTTTGACTGCTTTTGAACTGCTAGGTTGGCAGGAGCAGGGACCGAGCAATGGGAGCTCACCCTGATGTGGGGATTCGAACCGCCGACCTTCTGATCGGCAAGTCCTAGGCTCTGTGGTTTAACCCACAGCGCCACCTGCGTCCCAGATAGCTATATAGCTACATATTAATAAAGATATTATTAGCTACATATAGGAAGACCGTACAAATGGTAAAAAAGAAAAGAAAACTAAGACACCAAGGGCTTCTTAAGGATTAGTGACATACACCCCCCCCAATGGTATCAGTTTCTTTTTGTGAAAATATTGTCGCCTTTGTTTAATCTGGGGACACCACTGTCAAAGAGACCACTGGCATGCAGAGCAGCAGACACACTTATCTGAAAAGCTTAAAGCTTCTTAAAGGGATTCAGCTTAGTTTTAACTGGATCCTTATGGTGAGCACAGGGCAAAGTGTAAACAGCTACCAGGAAAAAAGAACCTTTCATCTTTAATTTAACTATGTCTTAATCTGGGGGATTTGGAAGCTTGAGCGTTTGCAAGTAACCTCTGTTTGGCCTTGAAATAACAGAGCTCATCCTTCTTGCTCTCTGAATGCTTTCCATGAATATAGAGCTGATTTGTTTTACAAAATGGATCTGTGAAATCCATGACTTGAACCTTATTGCCTTACGTTGCGTTTATCCCCTACCTCAGTACAGAAGACCAGATCCAAGGTGTGTCCTGCTGTGTGCATTGGGCTAGATACATGAGACAGGCCCATGATGGTCATGGAGGCCATAAACTCCTGATTCACTCCAGGCAAGTCAGTTTCAGCGTATATGTTGAAGTCCCTGAAGACCTCTGAGACTACCTCTGTCAACTCAGGGAGGAAGACTATTAGGCAATGGGGTGGATAGTGTGCCAGCTGAATCCCACTCCTGTCTTGAATTTTTAATGTCTAATGTAACTGCAGGGTAAAGTACCTGACCAGGGAAATGAAATCCTTAACAATCACAGCTACTTCATTTCCCCACCTCTCAAAGCATGGTGGACACTGACCTAGAAACCTAGGGAGATTTACACCTTCTCCAACCACATTTCATTTATACAGGCCAAGTTGGCCTGTCCTTCTAGGATAAGGTCAATGATAACAAGACCTTTCCATTGATTGACCTTAGCATTTTTTGCTTCAGCCCCGTGAGGACTAAGATAAGCCTAAAATATTTGTAATGATGGAAGATGGATAGAACTAAAATGTCTAACCATCTTTGCCCTGGTCAACACCTCCATTTCCCATCACCACAGCACCTCTTTCTCCCTTCTCCTCCTTCTCTAGTTCATTTCTTTCACCCCCATCACCTGTATAATACCAATACAGGCATTTAACCAGCACAAGAACCAAACACGGAGCCCTCCCAGATGTTGGACTTCAGCTCCTGCCAGCCCCAACCAGCATGGTATGGTGCGACTTGTAATCCAACAACATCTGGATGGCACCACATTGACTCCTCTTGAATCAGAACAGTTGAGCTATAGTCAGTAATGACAAATATTAATTGCACTATATATCAAGGTAATCATTAAATTACTGTTTAGCCAGTCAACTACTTAAAAAATCTACTCAAGAAATTAATAGCTGAGTCCAATCCACCCTCCCTACCACTCAGTTAATATAATTAATCCTCTTCAGCCAGCTGAATTGTAGTCTTCACTGTAGACAGCTGCAACCTTTCCAGCCCAAGCAGCACTTCTAGGCACATTCTTCCTACCAGCTCCTCATATAATTCATGGATCAGCATTCACAGAGGCCAGAACCCCTGGTGTTAACCCTTTGGGGGGTGACCCACTTTGCATGAAGGCCTTTGGGTAAAAAATGTAGCCCTTCAAAGTCATGGCCACTGCTGTCCTCACTTTTCGGACTTTCTGGGGGCCTCTCTGGGCCTCCTGTCAACAAATTCTGTGGTGGTTAACTGCTTTTCACTCTTGGCATCAGTAAGTGGTATGCTGTTATGATCTAGTTCTTCCCTGCTGCTCCTATACAAAATATGGCCTTTGTTCCCAAGGCTTAACATAGATTATATGGTCATTTCCCTCCAAGAGTAACAGGTACTCTCCTTGCTATATTTTATACTGAATATGATTTCTCCATGTCACTTCTGCCACTAATCCTTGATGCTACTGGAATTTCCTCATGGACCACTAGCCCGGTACAACTTCTTTAATTTCTCACGGTTGTCCCAACAGCTGTCCTGGTGGAGATTTGTGGTGTTGAGGCACCCAGCTGGAGGTCACTGAGGAATGTCCTATCTCAGCATCCTTCAAGCTGCAGAAAGAACCCCCACCCAACTGAACACAATTTGGTTGCATGTTCAGTTTTGTCATTTTATGCTAGCGTACTTCCCACTAGGCTTAGCCTGCACTCATCACTCCCTGTAATAGTAAGCACAAGTGGTGAGTACTGATAGAAATGGATCTCAAGTGGAGTTGCTGAAAAAGAGGAATCCTTATGCTTGGGGGAGGTCTTGGGTTTACAGTACAACCCCCCCCCCCAACTCTAAAATCTCTCCCAATCTTTTGGGGACTGAGCAAGGTAGGAGCCAAAAGATGGAAAACCGAGTAGGTGGGAGGACGGTGTGGATTGCCTTATAACTTACAGTATCCTGGAAGAGGGCATTTATTTGTTATAAACTATCAAAGCAGTTCACAACAACTATACATAAAAGCATACAATAAAAAACACATTAAAATGTTGTTTTCCCTTTACAAGGGAAGAGTTCATCATGCTCCCTGTGTGATGGTGTGGGCGTAAAGCTCAGTGTCCTCAGTTTGCTCTTGATGAATTCTGAATGTTTTTCTCTGTCAAGATTGAAGTGGTTCTCTACTAATAAAAAGTGAAAATGACAGTAGTCTAACTTCCTCTCATCCTTTTCTGGAGCAACTCTCTTGGGTCGTGTCTCATTGTACCTCACAACAGAATAGTAATTTTTGTTGACTTTCCTTTGTTGATCCATGCATCTAGTTCCATGTGTTCAAGCAAGCTTTGGGCTCATGTTTCTTGATGATATGCCTAAAACATTTCATTAAACTTTCAGGATTTCCAATGAGTTTCAGTAGAAGTAAATAATAGGTGCATTAAAAACAGAGGTTATTGCTTTTCAGAAAACCAAAACCTTTTACAGTGGTAGCTCGGGTTAAGAATTAAATTTGTTCTGGAGGTCCGTTCTTAACCTGAAACTGTTCTTAACCCGAGGTACTACTTTAGCTAATGGGGCCTCACACTGTCACCACGCTGCAGCGGCATGATTTCTGTTCTCATCCTGAAGCAAAGTTCTTAACCCAAGGTGCTATTTCTGGGTTAGCAGAGTCTGTTACCTGAAGCCTCTGTAGCCTGAAGTGTCTATAATCCGAGGTACCACTGTACTGGAATCTGCTTCCAGCAACCCCCCGCATCCTCACAAAAACTGCCTCTGAATTTTAGTTACTTTTCACAGCACTATTCCAGGAAAGAAGAACAACAACTTGAGGGCCACATTCCCTCATGGGCAGGGTCCAAGAGGGCACAGTCAAATGGTGGGCAGAGCAAATGTGGGAAAAGTAAAGGATGTGACCCTTTCCTTTGCAAAATATGCTGCATTCTAGCCATGCAGAAGTCAGAAACAAACACACACATAATCTCTACATCTTCCATCGGGCAAAAAAAGGGTGTTAATCACAGTTCAAGGGCACTTTAAAACCAGTCCAAATCACTTGAAGGCATTGAGCAGAGCCAGTGAGGGGCATAATTTAGGGAAGAGGCATGGCTTGGGGAGAGTCTCAAAGGCCAGATAGTGAGGGCCATGGGGCTAATTTGAGCCCCTTGTCCCCCCAGGCCAGAGGACCACACACTGTGCTATTTCATTTGGAACTTGGGGCTCCCACTTGATGGAATAACCATCCCATGTACACATTAAAATTCATTGTGGGTGAATAGACCTGCCCTAATCCTAGCCTCTGCTTATCCATTTAATTATTTTTATGCATTTTACTCCCCCTCCCCTTGGATCTGGAATCACTGGCTGCTGCTCTCTTTCTGTGCTACAACATTTTCTGATCATGAAGCAGTTGCTGTAAACAGTGCAGTTAGATTTTGTAGCATCGTTCCCCCCCCCCCATTCCTCCCCCACACTGATCACACACTTGAAACCATGTAAATGAATGTAGATATATTTGAGAACTATTTGAATGTGTGTTAAGGAGCAAGATGACATAATTGCAAATCTTTTAAAAAATCAATCTTGGGTTGTTGACCTACGTTTGCCTTTGAAATACTGCAATATGGTTTTTTTTAAAAAAAAATGCACGAGATAGAAATTATACTGTACGCGATTCAGTAACTCAGAACCAGTTGTTTTTTCTGTGAGATCTCTGACTGATAGAAAACTAGCTGTTGTTAAACTTTTTAGATGAACAAATACTGTCTCAACATTTAGAAATGATCAAGAAGTTCTAAAATTAGGATTGGCAGGAAACAAAAGAAATTATATCTTGTAAAATTCTGTTCTATTAACAAAATGGAATAAACCTTAAATGACCTGAAAAATAAAATTTAAGTGGCCTTCAACATTTGTGTAACTGTCAAGAATATATTACATGCTAACATTTTGTGCACATGGTATTTCCTGCAGTTTCACAAGCAAAGAATCACACATCCTTGCCCCCTAGGAGCTTAAAATCAAGCCTAGGAAAGACAGCAGAGGGAAGGGAGGGAAATTTGAAAGTAGCAAGGGATGAGCATGAGCTAATGCAGTCACAAATGTTAGCAACTGGGCCACTGTGAGCAGGCAGCACCTTTTAGCAGCTTTCAGGAGGGTGTCTCAACAGGGCACAGCACTGCACTGATACCTGCCCTGGTTTCCCTGTACGGGATGGCTAGGTGTGGAAACCCCAATTTTAATGTCTCATAGTGCCCCAACAACACATAACTCGTAGGGCATTGTAGCAGAATAAAATGGTGGCTCCCAGTGCTTGGCACTGAACACAACCCTGCTTCTTGTCTCTGCTGTCTCCCTACCCCCAGCTAAACCTGCAAGTCAGAGAGAGCCCACCAGAGGCCACTTTGCCCAGAACCCCCTCAAACCTGATAGGGTCAGACCTATGCTTCATAATATGTTCAAATCATGGGATGCAGCCTCCATACCCCATTGCAGAGAGTTCCCTTGACCTTGGGAGCAGTTTTTGAAACAAGACAGAAAGCCACAGAGCTGCTTTTGCCAATGTCCTACAACTCCCATCAGCTCCTGGCAGCACAGTTGTGTTGTAGTCCAAAACATCTGGAAGGCACATGGTTCGCAAAAGCTGCATTATGGGGAGGGAGGAGGTTGAAAACCCCTGTTCCACATCTGGTTGTTTGCTTGCAATTGAATAGGTTCCCTGGCATATTCCTTTGTTGGGATGAGGGCAGGGTCATTTCACCACGTCGATGTTTTCTTTCCAAGATCTAGCGGATCCAGTAAGCATGGGAGCATCTGTCAGACACTCCAGCTCATTTGTTTCTTTTCACGAAGAATTAAATTTCTGACTTTGACATATTTCATAGGCTGAAACGCAGTAGGTGGGCAAGCAGCTATTTTGCTAAAACTGTTTGTAACACATTAGTGGTACTACAACACAATTTTAGCTTCTGCTACTAATTTGTGTGGATCTTGTCATCTGTTGCACTGTCAAATAAGTGTAAAGCACTGAGCATGTGCACAAGGACTGCTGTATTGCCATAGCTACAAGCCATGGCAGTGTACTCGCACTCTCAGCGCAGTGGCCAACTGACCCAGGACATAGCAGCAAGGTGGGCTTATACTTTTGGCCCAGAAGGGGCTTCTTGACCCAACAGGTGTGGTCCCACAGCATTTTCATATTGATGTCTTGCATTTGATGTACCATCACCAGTGTGATACAGTGGTTAAAGTGCTGGATTAGGACCTGGGAGACCAGGGTTCAAATCCCCACTCAGCCACGGAGCTCACTGGGCAAGACCCTGGGCCAGTCTCTCAGTCTAACCTAACTCACAGGTTTGTTATGGAGATAAGGAAGGGGAGAACCATGTATGCCACCTTGAGCTCCTTGGAGAGAAAAAAAGGGATACAAATGCAATACTGTAAATACATAAATAAAATATCCCTACAAATTCTTCTTAAGCTCCTTGTTGGTAGTAGGATTTTCTAGATGCATCCAAACCACTATCCTGCTTCCAGATCTGTATTCTTTGATCAAATTGTTTTTAGTCATCAAGTTATCGACTGTATAATTAAAGCTTTTATCTGTTTGCTAGAGGTGTAATTAAATAATAGTGGTAAAAAAAATGAGAAGATTTAAGTTTCTGTAATCTCAAGTCTCCTATCTGCTAACTGGTTTTAAAATGTCTATTTAATCCCCTTAATATTAGTGAAATGGTATTATGTACATTTGTCTTGGAAATGTCATTGTCTATTTGAAGTTACTAGTATATGATTGCTGATAGCAATCATAATATTTGAAGAACCCATTCACTTTTCTTGTCTTTGCTATGCCAGGCTTGGGCTGTCTATATCCTATGTTGTGTTAATTTTCTATTCCATTTACAGGGTTGCTCATGGTCTGTCATATTTGTAGACCTTGATGCCCACAACCGGAACAGACAAACTCTTTGCTCATTACTTCCCCGAGAATCAAGGTCCCATGTAAGTAATTATTGATGAAACAGAGTTTAACAAAACATGGAGCAAATGCATCTGGGTATAGCTATTAGCTATACTGCCAGTTTAATAGTCTGTTTTTTATATATATTTGCTAAGCAAGATTTATAAACCCCTTAATAATATATGTGGTTTGCATAAGAGTATAAAATATTCATTTAAAAGTAGCAACATTAAAAACAGTAGATGAAATTAAATTATGAAAATAGGGGTAAAACCAACAGTTTATAAAAGAAATAAACACGATAAACTAAAGGTCTGCTGGTCAGGGAGAAATTACAATTTACTGTTTTAAGTACTACTGCACAAGGGAGATTTTTCTAGATAACTGCTATACTTGTCGTTCACAACAGGGCAAAGAGCAAAATCCTTTCATTTTGGAATGAGCACTTCTTCCCTGCTCCCGGGGCTTGAAAGTGGGTGCCACATTTTCTGGGTCCAGTACCCCGCTTGGGTTTTTTCAGGACCGCAGTCTGCACTTCCTTCTTTCCCCCCTCTTTTTAATTATTTTTTATTAATTTTCCAAATTATTACAAATCAAACCAAATTAGGTTTCCCGCTCCTGTTGCAAGCATATGTCAATCATTTCCTCCCATAGCTGCATCATTTCATCTTTAGTGCTCAGTTGTCATCCTTCACTTGCCATTCGTCTGCACTCGCTTCTTTGTCAGACCAAAAGAGCCCTGCTTGCAAAGAGGAAATAGATCACCCCATCTACCACTCCTCATTGCTTTGCTTGCACATCATACAACGATAGGGCAGGTCCACACCATACATTTAAAGCACATCAAATGCACATTACTTTCCTCCAAAAGAATCCTGGGATTTGCAGTTTCCCTTTCACAGAACTGCAGTTCCCACCACCCTTAACAAACGAATTCTTTGTGGGAAGCCATGCGCTTTCAATGTGCACTAAATGTGCTTTAAATGGTACAGTATGGGTCTGCCCATAACAGCATTGCTCCATCTTCAACTTTCTTTAAGATGTTTAACAATATATGTTCACACCCAAGTGGAAAACCTGAATATCCATTTATCTTCTTCCACCTCATTTTTTAATCAACCTGACTGAAACAGAAGATAAAATCAGCTGTTAAGTCATGACTAGTTGCATGTGAACACTGCTAAGGATGTGCTCTTAGATGTATATCAGAACATACATCCTATTCAAAGTGGCTAGGTGGTACGCTCATCCTGGTGAGAATCTGTGGATCAAATTCAGTCTTGCAAGTCACACACACACTGCATATATGCACAAGTCTCATCATCTGGACTGAAAACAAATGTGTGGCAAATCCCATATAATGCACTTTTCGTCTAATAAGCACATTTGCATAAACCCATGTTCTTTAGGAAGAGAACTGAATGAGTCTAGTGTGGAGTGTAAAAACCCTGAGAGTCTCAGCTGTATTTTTGTCATGGACTGGCTAGTTGCAGAGGAGCGGTGGGAGGAACCAGGTGGGGAACCCCCAAGGGAAGAAGGCTCAGAGCCTGGGGATTGGTGGTGGGACAACGATGAGTGATCAGAGGGGGAAGAGGGAGCAGACGGAGAAGAGGAGGTATTGGAAACTGAAGAGGTAACAGGGTTTAGTGAGCAGGAGGAGTCTGTGGCAGAGAGCAGTCCAGAATCAGAGGCAGAAGTGGAGACAAGAGGAGGGGGGGCCAAGAGATGAAGCAGGCTGATAAGGAAGCCAGGCTGTCTCCCCCTCCTGTGACAGGCAGCTCCCTTTGCCCCTGGTCACCCAGAACCAGCAGAGTCATGAAGAGGGTGGAGCAGAAACAGGCAAGGTGTTGGAATCTCAGATTGCTTGGGAAGGAGAGCTGTGGGAAGGCGGGGACCTTCAGACCTCACAACTTCCTCATTGGGTCAAGATCTACTGGGAAGAGTTGCTGTGCTCACTAGGTCTGAACTGTTTTGTTTCTTTGAAGAAAGAGTTAACATCACTGACACCTTGTGAGTTATCACTGACCAGCTCCCGACACCTGCCAGTTGTCACACACCTGACAATTTTTCTTCTTAAGATGGAACTTCTAGCCCTTCTAACCACAGAGAGAAGTTTGAAAATGGGAAGGCATATAGATGTGGTTAATAAAATAAAATGCAGGCCAAATGTATATGAGGTTTTTAAAAAATAAATAAATCTTTTTAAATATATAAATCCAGACCTTTCCTTTTTCCAAGGACCAACTTAAGCCTTTTGCATTTGAAGGCAACAGTTCCAAATCAGCGTGCATACTTAATGTTGTTTGGCTGCTGCTGAGTTCATGAAAATTTATATTAATTACGTGCACCTGAAACATGCAAATCAACTTTGGTTCTCCAGCTCATGGCCTATTTGCAGCATGAATTCCAGAGCTGAACATATTATCCACACTTATAAGTTGTCTGCATTGTCTCTAAATAGTGTAGGTGGAAGGCACAGCCCGTGTTCCTTCCCTATCTGGGCTTTAGACCTCTAAAAAATTATAGTGTGGGGGATCTTAAGGACCTCTGGGGTTGGTAGTTTACATGTTGGCTTTTAGATTATTTTCTTGGGGAAGGCCCTGCTGTGAGGCCAAGTTAATATGACATAAGATGCCTTTAATCAAGAATGCTATTTTAGTGTTAGGTACTTTTCATTAGCATCACAGTGTGCTCTTGTTCATCGTCTTAAAATTAACAGTCATGACATGATGCCTTGTTCTTTATTCCTGGATCTGGTAGCATTTCCACAAATTAAGCAACACATTAATCTTCACTGCTAGCGCTGCATTTGCCTCATAGAAGAATTAGAATTTAATTTTAGAAAATTAAAAGAAAATGGCACGGACAGCTATTTTGTTTATATTTTCTTTCGCTCTTGAACGCTGCAAATAAAATGTATTTCCCTCGGGAGCATTGATTTCAGCATTGCAATATTTAGTTCACATGCATCTGAATACATATGGATCACTAACACAATGAAACGTTTTCTCTATACCGTCTCTCCTGGTTGTAAACTTTCAAGATTTCTTTCCATTATTTCTCATGGGATTTTGAATAACTGTCATTCAGTTAGCTTATATTTTCTGCAGCCCTGATGTTGAAACTATTTTACCTAATTTATTGGTTTTTCTCCAAACTCTTTTTGCAAAGGAAGCCTCCTTTGGGAGTTTGCGATTTGATCAATATATATTAGCGTATTAAAAAATGTGCTGATTACTGAGACCTCTCTAGAGTTTCAGTACCAAATTGTTCTTGAGTATCTCAGATGTAAACAAGGAACAGAGATAAACATGGTTCTTAGGTAATTATAGTATTTCTTTAAATGCTTGAATGCAAATAGTTTTAGGGCTTGAGACGTTCTGTGCAATTGTTATAGATGCAGCAGAAACGGTTGGCCCAATCTGGTTTAAAAAAGATCCAATCCAATCATTGGAGCTTCATATGGAACACTGAAGGAACTTTGGATTGGAGTTATTGAATGTGGGGGATTTTATGTGTAGCTATTAAAGTAGGGGTGGGAAACCTTTGGCCTGTAGGCCAAACAGGTGATGCCAGGTGTGGAGCAGGGAAAATATATGGCTGGATTGGTTGCTCAGGCTCTACAAAAAGCAGGATTGAACTCTCTGCCATGCCAGTGTGCCAACTTTCATCTGTGCATAGGACAACCTGCCTGACAATCACCTGATGTCATTATCACATCAGATGATTCACAGGTGGGTCACGACACCCCTCCGGTCAAAGTTGACTTGTGGGGGTGGGGGAGATAAAGATTTGGTCTGCCATGCCAACAAAGTTTCCAACCTATGTATTAAAACATAGATAAGTAGTTCCCATTATCTAGATTCCAGTTTCATGTTTCATTTCGCTCTGTATCATCCATAATTTAGAAAACATCCCTTTTTCTTCTGCCAGAACACTGATGCTGCCCTCCTGCCCTGTATTAGCTATCCTGCCTTTGCTGTGGATGATGAAGCTTTGTACAGCCAAACAATTGACAAGGTGGTTAGGAAGCTGAAAGGAAAATACGGATTCAAACGGTTTTTGAGAGATGGCTATAGGACTGCATTGGAGGACAAAAATCGACATTATTACAAACCAGCAGAAATTAAGGTAAAGGGTCCGTTGATGTGATACTGGAAAGGATTGGCTTATGTGTGCCCAAATGTTTGATGTGCACTTGTGTATAGGATTTGTTCCTTCTTCATTGAAATGTGTTTTCTATGATTACCAGGCAAGGAAACAGGTTTGCCCACTGTGAATAATTTTTAAACTATTAATTACCTTGACTCTAAATGTCAGATTCAGATTTCTAATTAGCTTCACTGTACTGACATGGTTGTGTATGCTTGAGTGCAGATTCTATTAGTGCTTCCTATATAATCTATTGGTTTAACAAAAAATTCTAATGTTAGGTTACTTTTGATCAGATTTCCTTGTTGATTCCTCTTACGTTCCCACCTGTCAAAATATTTATTTTTTATCTTAATGCAGAGGTGGGGAACCTCAGGTCCTCTGGGCCTCTCTAACCCTCAGGACTCTTCCCAGGCCACCCCATCTCACCCTAGGTCACACCCCAGGTCTCACCAGCCTTCTTCACACACTCCTTTTCCCTGGAATGTGTCGTTTTGCTGACCTTGATGCTGAGATTAGTGTGTTTATAAAAACTCTGACTTTCCTACCTAGAATGTAGTCCACTATACAAGAGTCACATCCATTACTCCTGCTTTTGCCTGTAGTCACATCTACTTTTACCCCTGGCCCTCCCCACTACTGGCATGTGGCTTCTGGAAGATTGGTCATGTGGCTCTCAGGCTGAAAAGGTTCCCCACCCCTGACTTAATGGAAATAAGCTATTGCAACTACTGTTTTTGGGACTTGATGCCTTAGAGCAATGTTTACTGTACAGATTACCAAGCAACTTCCCTATAATTGAAATTTGTTCCAGGTAATCCATTAGCAGTCTTGGTTGTGAGATTAGATGGCTTTCAAGTTCCTTCTAAAAGTACAGTTCTGTGATTCTAAAGTTTGCGATTCACCTTCTGGTAGAGCCACAGCTCCATCTGTTTTGCATGCCGAAGGTCCCAGGCTCAATCCCTGGCATTTCCAGTTAGGGCTGGGAGAGAACCTTGTCTGAAATCTTGCAGAGTTGCTGCCAGTCAGTGCAGACAGTGTATGGCTAGATGGAGTAATTGTCTGACTCATATCATGTGGCAGGCCTGGGAAAGAGGAGACCCTGGAAACCCTTTTGGTCTTCTGAGACTGGACATCCCATTGGTTGGGCTCATTATCCAGCAGCTTCATTTATATAGGAGAGGAAGTATACAGTTCTGTGACCCGTTATGAAGCTGCCTTATACCAGGCCAGATCTTTGGTCCATGTGGCTCAATATTGTCTTCACTGACTGCCAGCAATCTTCAGTGTTTTAGGGTGGAGCCTTTCTCAGCCCTGTGTTGAGATGCTAGGGTTGGAATTCGGAACCTTATGCATGTAATGTACATGCTATGTCACTGAACTCCCTAATTCTTGACCTGTTAGCCATGCTTAATTGCTCAGGAGTGGTACATCTCCACTCCGCGTGCTGACATGCTCCACCCAAGAATGAATTGAGTTGTGAGCCATCCTTTAAGACAGATTATCCCTATGAGTGGGAATGGGGGTAGGGAGAGGAAGTAAGGCAGGGCAAGTGGTGCATGAGAACTTACATTTTTGAGTTAAGGCTGGCTTAACTGTTTTAATCCTGATTTTGCTTAGTGAAATCTGTGGAGAAAGACAGAGGTTCAGTTTCAAGTGTTCTTTTAATCCCTGCAAGAACTTCCAAAATGGAGAACAACTTCATTCTATAAAGGGGAGCAGGGAAGAGCCAGCAAATCATATGAACCATTAGCCTTGGCACTTCTTTGCAATCTATTTTTAGCGGAGGAGATGGTTGTGGTAGCTTTGGGTGTGCAGTGCCCAGGAGTGCTGCATCAGCACTTTTCTCCCTGATTGATTTGTTTAGAGGTAAATGTGCTTACATTTCAAACTCAATGTACAGTTTGTTTCCCCCTAACAAACAGCTGAGTTATTTATCATTTTATTTAATTTCACAGCTGACTACAGGCTGGAGTGTATTAATAACCAAATTTCTATGTGCTTCAGAGTATTAATGTTTGCCATTAAAGGCTGTCTGAATAGAATCCTTGCTTTTCCTTCAAATGCTTTTGTTTTTGCCTTTTTCAATTCAAATGAAAATTTCCTTGCTGAGAATAAAAAGCCTGTGTGCATAAAATTAGGCTACAACACTTTTTGAAAGTCCCGTGAATCTTTTTGCAGCAAACTGAAATTTCCCCCCTCCTTAAAAAAAAAAAAGTTGTTGCATCTAAATGAATAATTTGTTTTCATGTTTATCTTTGGTTTCTTTGATGCAATGGGAAATTTGAATAGATTTTCAGAAGCAACACAAATGCATCTTAAATTCTCCCCTTTTCTAATTTCAGCTCTTTGATGGGATTGAGTGTGAATTTCCTCTCTTTTTTATTTTCATGATGATTGATGGTAAGTATGACTTTACTTTCTTATTCTGTCAGAGATGAGTCTTGGAATTCAGTAATAAAATGTTTTTAGCAATCCAAGAGGGAAGGCTATAATCTACTTATGCCAAGGTTTTCAGGGAGAATGTTGCTGCCAAAGTATAACTAATGGAATGATTTCAGCTCTTGTAGAATAATCTTATTTTCTGTTATGAATTTTATATCTGAGTGTGCAATGCTCCATTGTGCACATCAGTTTTTACTTCTGAGAAGAGTGTGCTTGGGTTTGTTTATGGCCAGGAAAATTTCAAAAGTGCTGTTCTGTCCCTTCACCGCAAGTCTCCTCACTGCAAATACCTTAAGCTGAGTTTCTCTTGTTTCTGTCATCAGCGATGGCATGTCCTGTTTTGCCGCCTGAGGCCAAATGGGAAGATGTTCCCCAACTCCTGCCCCTCCCAGGTCTCCCTTACCTGGGTTGCGCAGTGGCGCCCGCAAAGCAGTGGCAGCAGCAGGTCCAGTGAGATCTCACGAGATATTGTGGAGCTTTCACGAGATCTTGTGAGGTGGAAATGGCAGAATCCACTTCAAAATGCAGAAGTGGATCAGATATCCATTGAAACGAATGAAGAAAGCCATACACTCATGAGATTCCCTTGTGCTCTAGGCATGTCTCTAAATCATTGTGACCCTCCAGATATTGCTGGACTACAGCTCCCGTCATTCCTGATTGTTGGTCATGCGGGCTGGGGGGGGGGCACACGTTAGCCACCCCTCCTCTTCGTACGATCAGTGTCCTTATAACTTGCTTCAAAAGTACTAATTTATTGAGTAGCCCTAAATGAATTGATTTGCCATGCAAATGTCCATTTTGTCCAGCATTCTGGTTCTAGGAGTGGCCAGCTTGATAGGTTCAGGACAACCACAAGCAGGGCATGAAAGCATTCACCTTCCCTGGGTCTTTATCCCCAGCAGCTGATATTCAGCTGACACATGGCCTCTGAATGTGAAGCCTCCGTTTTTCTTCCATACCTGGTAGCTGTTAATGGACCACCCATTTTCTTATCCATTTTTAAAAGCCACCTAAGCTAATTGTGGGACGCGGGTGGCGCTGTGGGTTAAACCACAGAGCCTAGGACTTGCTGATCAGAAGGTCGGCGGTTCGAAACCCCGCAACGGGGTGAGCTCCCGTTCCTCAGTCCCAGCTCCTGCCAACCTCAGTTCGAAAGCACATCAAAGTGCAAGTAGATAAATAGGTACCGCTCCAGCCGGAAGGTAAACGGTGTTTCTGTGCGCTGCTCTGGTTAGCCAGAAGCGGCCCCTGACCACTAGGTCCAGTCGTGACTGACTCTGGGGCTGCGGCGCTCATCTCGCTCTATAGGCCGAGGGAGCAGGCGTTTGTCCACAGAACGGGTCCGGGTCTGTGGACAAACGCCTGCTCCCTCGGCCTATAGAGCAAGATGAGCGCCGCAGCCCCAGAGTCAGTCACGACTGGACCTAGTGGTCAGGGGTCCCTTTACCTTTACCTTTAAGCTAATTTCCCACAAGTCAATTACACATTGTTTGAAATAGTTTCTCTTGTCAAACTGACAAAATACTTTCTTACAAGCCATCAATTTCATTGGGAGACTCTAAAAGCATTAGTTATCTGAAAGAATGAAACATTTTTTAGCCATCCGGTCATTCCATACCGTTCCCATTGCACACCATTCATAATTTTATAAATCTCTTTATCGTGTCCCATTTTGTGAGATTAAACAATTAAATTAAAATGAGAGAATGAGGAGAGAATGCTGGCATGCAGGTTCGTTAGATAGTTTGATTTCATCTTAGCCGTGAGCTTGTGGGGTTTTCTTTGTATTTATCATGCGTAAGTCTCTCCTGGGGCTCTTTGCCCTCAATCTGCGAAGTTAAGAGATGAGCAAATTATCATAATTCTTCATTTGGAGTTTCTGCAGCAAAAGAGCATGGATTCCATTTTCTCCTGTAAGTTGATGGACATTAGAGTTTCCAGATCAGGATGTAACTTAGTGATACAGCACATGCTTTGCATACAGAAGGGACCAGGTTCAATCCCCGGCATCTCTATGAAGGGCTGGGTAAAATTCCCTTCCGAAACCTAAGTTCCAATGTGTTCTGTAGCGAACATACAATATTGCATTTTTTCTCAATATTCATGCAGCATTGGAAATATGCAAAAAAGAGAATTCCTAGCTAAAGTCTTGTGAAGCCTGGCATGTAGTTAGCACCTTTTGAATGATTAATGAGAGCATATATGTGTCATAAATCTTTCATAAAACCTGTGTAAGGTAAGTGGGTATTATTATTCCCATTTTACATGTGGGAAGCTTGCTGAGATGGTGATGCCAGATGCCAGAAGTCTCCTAGCTGAGTTCATGGTTTAAGTGAAATTTGAATCAGTACTTCCTAGCTCAGATTTAATACTCCTAGCCACTGTACAAGAGCAGCTTTTTTTTTTTTTTAATGTAGCTTTCCAGGACAGTAATCCAGTTTGTATCCATTGAAAGAGGCATTTGCATGTTGAATAATTAGCAAAGTGAAGAAAATTAAAAATCAGAGAAGACTATGAATTTGAGCCCTCTGGATAGGCACAGAATAGAATCCATTATGCGCAGCACCTTATATAATGGTAGTAATGGCAGTAGTGAAATTTCAAACTTTTAATTAAAAACCTACTGTGTGTTTCACCTTTACAGTTCACCATGTGTCACACTTTGACTTCACTGTAGTATTTATTTATTATGTATTAATTTTAACAATTCTTCTCCCATGCTTCAGAAAAAAAGGTTAATATAAGAGCTTACAACACTGGGTATACAATCTAAAAAGGGAGGGCGAAAAGGAAAATTAATAGGGAGGGAGGAGGAAATAAGCAAACTCAGGTACAGGTTCTTTGTTACTAGTTCTTCTAATGACCGGATGGTGTAGGGATGTTCAAAAAGAGGAGAAGCCAAAAGTTGCTGGTCTCTCAGCTGTGTCCATGGAATGACGCTGCATCCCTTCTCTTTCCACCTACCTTTTCAGCCTGATGTAATGTAATGTAATGGCTGCTTGATAGAGTACCTTAGGTTTGGTGATGGCAACTCCATGAAGGATCAGTCTATCAATTACTATTAGCCATTATGGCTAAATGGAGCATGCCTGTATATAGACAGTATACCAGATGTTGCTCCTATTGATGTATAGAGGCATCTGGCTGTCCATACTAGAAACAATGCTGAACTAGATGGATCTTTTTGTTTGACCGAGTAAGAAAATTCCTTTGTATCTGCCATTAGGATTTTCATTTATGGAGGCAGGGCCTAATGCCACAGCACTGTAAAAAAAATGGTGAGAATAACTACTGGTAAAAATAACTCTAGCTGAAACTTCATCTAGTTCAAAATAAATATTTTTTGCTTTGCAGCCTTGGTCTTAAAGGAAATATAAAATCTGGAATTGTATATGCAATTTAGTTTCTAGGAAAGGGGGAAATGGAACAGCCAAGAAGTGTGAATTACAGACAAATGTCACCAAATGAAAATCCACACTGATCACGGCTCAACACTGTGATCCTAAGAGCATGTAGGAAGTCAATTTGCCACTGCATTACCTCTACCTGAGAGGGGAAATTATTTTCAGCCAAGAGACACGAAAGTAGTGGGGATGAATGCAACACATGAAAAAGTGACTTTGTGGACTTTTGTGGTAGCTGGATTGAGAAGAGCATGCACAGGGAACAGATTTTGTAATTCACTGGGATTGTTCAAGCACTGAAGAGTTTGAGGTTCTTAATCTCCCATTCCTTCCTCCTCTCATGTGTTGACATTTGCTTGCAGCAGATCACACTTTGCCGATTAGCCTGCACTATGTTTTGCTCCTGACTGGATTGCCAGAATTTGATCCTAACTTGCAAGCAAGCACAAAACATAGTCAGTAGTCGCATGGAAGCCCTAAACCATGGTTTAACATCTAATGGTGTTTGAACTAGACCACAGCTTGCTGGGTTGGATAAAATGGCAAACTATGTTTTGCAGGGTGGAAATCACTAATTGAGCAAGGCAGGAGGCCCCACATGAGCCCAAAGCTCCCTGATGCTAGTTCCCATTTGAATGAGCCCATTATTGCTCACAAGAGCACTTCAAAAATGGCCTTCCCGTCCAACCATCAAAGCGCAAAATATCTGAAGTGATGCTGACACTTATCATAAGCACTATCTTTCCTTAATTGTTCCTGGAATTGCTTTTAGGAGTCTTCAAGGGTAACACTGAGCAAGTCAAAGAATATCAAGAGCTTCTGGATCCATTGCTACAGCAATCAGCAGAAGGTACGGTGCAGCAGTGACACTGGAGAAATCTGAACTTTTGCAAATGCAAATGATGGGGGTGGCCCTACAGCGTGGAACTGTAGCGAGTGCAGATCAAATCCCAGAGAATAAGCCTATGTTCTTACAAAAGCAGAGCTCCAGGCCAAGTGTGAACATAAAACTTGATTCATTTCGCCAGTAAAATATGGCTCATCATAAAATGGAGTTCATTAACTGGTGAAAGAAACGCTGATAGGTTAAATGTTAGGTTTGCGCCAGAATCATTTCCCGCCCCCACTCCTGCTGTTATTTACTCAGTTGCATGAGAGACCTTATAGCTAGTAATTAGAAAAGCCTAAGCATGTGATCCATTTTTAAAAAATTATTATTTTAAGCATGGAAAAGATTTCCATAATATATGTGTTTTAATTCCTGCTGTCAATAGAGGTGGTTAGCCATGAATATGATACACTGGTTGCAGTTTGGTACATCAGAGGATGGAGAGACCACACATTAAACTAGGCATGGCAATAGTTGCTCGCTTCCCTTTCTCTATGTAGTTGTTTCTCGCTCCCTTTTCTGGCACTTCCTGCCTTCTAACCCTTTCCAACCTGAAAACGTGAAAAGGTAGTTTCAGTTCCTTCATACAGTAAATAAAATCCAGAGGAGGCATATGGGATACCCATTCAGTATTCTTTGCAGCTAAGAAAAGGGCAGTGATTGCTTTCTCCAGACTTTGGATTGCACCGTATGCTTATCTCAGCTGCCTCCTGCAACTTAAACAATTTGGGAAGAATGCCTGAGATGTTGCTCCTTCCCATTTCTTATTACATAAATTATGGAAGATCTATCACTTACTCAACAAAAATTTTGCTTATAATCTCATACATAGCACCCCTACTGACATAGCATTTAACTTCCATTGCAGTTTTTGTGTGTGTGTGGTCGTATTTGATTTCATTAAATACACACACATGCCCTCACTCACCCTGTACAGTATAATCAATATTCTGATTAATAACTGTTGAAGTGCAGTTAATGAGGGCAAAACTTTTGGGGGGGGACTCCCTATTTTAAAGAAGTTTCAGTTTAAGATCATGCTCATCTGTTAAAGACTCCAAACAGTACTTTTGATTGGGATTACTTTGTGCTGTATGCACATGCTCAATTTACACAGAAGTTCTAGGGTGAAACTAGATGTGAGGTGGTCATACACTTACCTTGCTGCATCTGTAAAATAGATGTGTTTGCAATTCCCCCCTACTCGACCTGCTTATCTCTACTTCCAATCACAGAGCGGAAAGCAACTTTAAAAGAGGGAGAGAGGTGGACAGGGAAAGAACTGCAGGCAATTGGAGACTTCAGCTCCCTTGCCCTTTTCTGTCCATGCTGCACTTTTTATGGGACTGCCACCATCACATCTAGTTTGACCTTAGCAAGAAGGTACAAACAGGCAGACTTCTCCCAGTGTAACCAACCCTCCTCTCCATTTTGTTCCTCGTTTGCACAGGAAAATGCAAGTGCACCCTTTAAATAGCACATGGGAATTAAAGGTGTATAGCCTTATTGTAGAGGACAGTGGCTTAAATGCAAGAATCCACAGCTAGTTCATGTATTTTCTCTTTCACTGATAAATACATCAGAAGTGACTGAAAACATTTTTGCTTATCATCAGCCTTCTCCTTTTTTCAATCCAAGACTTAGGTTCATTTTTATTCTTGCCTGAAGCTTTTGTACTCCTTTACCAATAGCAGTTGTACATATTTTCTCTTCTGTTGCACAAGAGCAACAATAGTACCTCTAAAGAAATGCAGGGGATTTCCCCCCCCCATCTGTAAAACATTACTATTTTTTTGGAACCAGTTTATAGGCACTGCATCTGTTCAGTCAAGAAGAGAGACATAAATAAACCTGTGCTCAGGATAGCAGTTAAGTGTTCTTAGCTGACTGGCATCGAATTATAACTAGGAACGACAATCAGCAAGTTTTTACTTCATTTACGTTGTGCATGGGGGATACGTTTCTTCACTTTGTAATAATGTAATTTTGCATGTCTTTTCAAGTACATATTTTAAAACTTCGCAGGCTTTCCTGTTGTACCTAAATATTATTATGTGCCAGCTGACTTTGTTGAACTGGAAAAGAAAAATCCTGGCAGTCAGAAACGATTTCCCAGCAACCATGGGCGAGATGGAAAATTCTTTCTCTGGGGACAGTCGCTTTATATCATTGCAAAACTTCTTGGTAAGTAGACACCTGCAAAAGTAGAAGAATTTGAGTTTTCTCAGATTTGATATGTGCCCCTGTCTGCCTCCAAAGTTGCATTTGTGTGACTATGAGAACTTTCAGACTGTGTTTGTCACCTGATGGTCAGTTCAGATTTAACACATTAGCCCAATTGAGATAGAATATTCTTGAGCCAATGATTAATCAGTTTAATGGGCAGAGAATGAACCATTCACCCACCTGGTTTCTCCTTGCCTCACCCCTCATATCCCTAGCTTCAACACTGGTGGTGTGACTTGTTTCCTCTCACAGCCAAATACAAAAGTATGGTTTAAGCAAGGCTTCCTAACCAGGACATGAAGCCAGAGTAAACAGGGGTTAAACTACAGTTTCCTGGTGTAAATGTAACAGGAAACTGTGGTTTGAACAAGCTTCACCTTCAGTGCTGAAGATGGAATGGTGGGAGGAGTATGTGAGCACATGTTTTGTTCATGGTTTATTGGCCTGAGATCATTATCTCTGAACTAGGTCTTTGTACACATTCAAAAATATTTCTATCAGAATGGATAGCCTGTGCAGCTTTCATGTAGATAGCCCTATGAGCCAAAACTGGATTCATGATCACTGTAATTCACAAAACCTGCTACAATCACCATGTATGGATAACCCATTCTGGAAAAATATGTTCAGATGCATTGAACCATTGAAATACCAGCTTCTACATTTCATCGCTTTTCTGGGGATTTATTCAAATGCATGCTCCAGAGTAATAATGATGACAAATGCTTTGGGCTATAAAGAGACAAATGATGAATTGTTGGTGGTTTGCTTTCAGTTGACGGTTTAGTAAGTGTTAAAGATATCGACCCAGTGAAGCGTTACATACCTCCCCAAGATCAACGGAACGTTAGCATGAGATATTCAAATCAGGTATGAGTGTGTTTAATAAGCTGATTTTTTAAAAAATACAGTTGAGAGGCATGCCATTTATTAATATGTTGCAGCAGTAGTAATATTGCATTAGTCCCTGCTGGGGTTTGTTCTGTACGAAACAAATACTAAGAGTTCAGATGGCGTAAGTGAACTCTATGCATCCTCAGAGAAAGTGCTGGGTAGACATTTATTTTGAGTGGCTTGTTAAAGTTTCTGGCTGCCCGAAACTTTATTTTATTTTTAATAGGATGGTATACCAGCCTGAACAGAGCAAGCTATAACTTCAGATAGTAAATGGCAAGGTGAGGTGGTGTTATGGCCACTTTTAACTTCATGGACCTGTTTGTTGCAGTGTGTTTCTCCTCTGCTGGCTGGGGGAAAAAAATACCCACATGGTTTACTTTTTCAGCGGAGTATTTGCTCTTTCTCACTTTGGGGCAGTTGAGGTTGTAGCATCAGCCAGGTCTTCAGAAAAGCTTTCTTGAAGAAGTGACTCTCTCCTTCCCCCCAACATAGTGGCGCTCTAGGGGTCAGATCAGTCAACTAAGTACATGCCAGCCCCTCCACCTGCTCAGTGTATCTGCCCCTCCCCATATGTGTGTAATGGGAGGGACCATGTGAATAGGCCTATGATGTGAACCATGTGGCTATAGGTTAATTTTATTATTTTATTTATTTATTTATAATATTTTATACCTCTTAATGTGCATAGACCCTATGCCAGTAGAACCGAAATATAAATACTTGTCACAAAATAAAGCAAAGAAACAATGACTACATACCATTAAAAACAGAACAGTGCAGCAAAACATTATAATCTAGGGAAAGCCTGCTTATTCCCTTCCGTAAGTAGATATGGATGTTGAAGGTGGACCAGGCACACCAGGTGGGCAGGGAGAGCAAATCCCCCCTCCACCTACCCAGAGATAGTTCACTGTGGATCCATCAGTTCTGTTCCATCTGGATCACAGCTCACATTGTAATAGTTCTAGGTATACTGCAGTACAGAAAATAAAGTCAAGTCTGATTTTTGTTTTTTTCCTCATGACACAAATGTCAGACATCTTTCACTGATACCCCTAACTCTCATTTCATTTCATTTCATTTCATTTCATTATTTTTATTTATTTATTTATTGAAATAGTTTATCTGAATGCTTGCTAATGTATGCATAGTCATAGTGTACAGATGAAAGTTACAGATGCTCCTGTCTGTGTTTGGTTTGAAGTGTTAAAAGAACCGGCCAAAAATGGAATCTGAAACTGGAACACAAAACGTTTCACCTAATAATGATGTCTTCAGAACCCAAACACCACTTCACTTCTTAAAAGTGCTTTCTTCCTTTTCCTCTACAAAATGTATCAAATTAAACCATCTCATTTTGTTCAAAAGCAAATTAAAAAATCCATTTAGTCATCTCAATGTATATAACGTTAGATAGGCTTGTGGAAGCAAAATCAATCAGCCCAAATTTAACACTTTTTAAAAAAGCAATCCCATTCATTAATGGGGTTCATTGAAGTTATTCTCATTAGTAATAAAACAATTTAATCAGACTCAAGGTTTGTTGTAACACAGATTGCCATTACAAAAGTCTTTTTCTAGTAATTGGCACCATTTTATATAAGCAGTTATCTTGGATCCAAATCTATCAAAAGCAGCTTTTTCTGGCACAAAAAGCTGGAATTTAAGCATGAAGGACTCTATGCAGGAAAATGCTGATCTGGAAGGCTTAAGCTTCCATGATGCTGCACTAAAGCATCAAAACAGAAAATTCCCCAGTAAACTGAGCATCAGAGTGATCAAACACTCTAGCATTAAACACTCTGCTAAAATAACGGGTAGGATCCTTGCCAAATCATACTTCATAAAGTCCAGCAGGGGTTCTGGTGGAAGAGAGAAGGAGGCATTCTGTGGCAGTTCTGCCTCGCCTCATGCCACCTCCCATCCTATTCAATGGGGTCTCCCATCAAATGCCAAAGCAAGGGTTAATGTTGTGTGCCTTGAGCTCACACGCTCCCTCCTGCAATTAATCAATTACTTCTGGATTGCAGTGAACCATACTTTCCCATTATATCAGAACTGACAACAATAAAGGGCACTTGCCCTCTAAACGAGGATTGTAAACCAACTTCAGACCACGCTTTGCTTTCCCTGTGGCTATGAAAATAAAAACAAATCATACAACATAAGCGTATGCAGGCCTTTTATATATACACATCATTGATATGGGGCAAAATCTGACTTTTCTTGGTGCAAAATGTGGGTTACCTTGGAGCAAAAATTGATAATTCTGACCCTACAGCACATGGACTTGCCTTTAAGCCCATACAGGCTTGATTGAGGTTGGGTTGTGGCCAGTCCCTTTGTGCAGCTGGTCTTTTGGGAGTGCATCATGGCATTTTATCACCATAAAAACAAAGAAGGCACATGCTGATTTGTTTCTTCCAGCTAGCACCATAAAATATCTTTATTCAAGCATTTCCCCTTCAGTCATAAAGCAGACAGAATCGCAAATCCAATAAATAAGTCATAAAAGGTTCCTTCCTTCCCTCCACAATGGATTCATCAGGCATTTATTAAAAGTTCATTTGCATTTAACCTTGCTTTACAACCTGTGTGTTTGAGCTGCAGTCTTCCATTGCTATATCTGATGCTGCCAAATATTCCTTAAATTAGTGATGGTGGTGAAGGTGGAAGATTGTTCTGCATATTTAGGATTTGTCAAATCCCTCCATGGGCTGGTTTAGTTATTTAAACCTGGGGTGTGGAGCTTGTTGCCCTCCATATGTTGCAGTCCTGCCTCTGATTTAAATCCACAATTGCCCCACTTCTTCATACCATTAGAGGCAGCTTATAAATATGACTGAAATCATAATTTTAGAAATTGTAAAAACAAAATTGCTAAGTTGAAACTGACCACACAATTTTTCTAGCCGTGTTAATACGACATTCACAGGCATGTTCATTAGCCTGTGTCACCATGTGGTTTGGGGTTCATGCAGTAAACATGCCACCATGAAGAATTCCCACTTCTGCTTTGTGGGGAAGGAGTGTTACATGTTCCTGAACAATGTGATGATGTAGCAGGTGTGTGTGCATCATTGGGTATTTTAGTGTATTACGCCCAGGGACAGAGGCTGGGGAATGGATTTAGTATTGAAAGTTTTTTGTTCAAACTTGGGGATTGTTGCTGATCACCCAAAGTTGCACTTTCACCTTGGCTCCCCCACCTTTAGAAAAGGTATGGATCCTGTATACATCAACATGATCTGATCCTGAGAGAGATCTGAATGATTTTCATAGTTTTTAGCCCCTTTTGATTCAACTCAGCTCTGTTGATTAAGGTCACACACCAATCACACACACACCAGGATTCTCTGAGAATTGTAGCTCAGAGTGTGTATTTTAGGAATCTTCAACAAAATTATTGGCACCTCACCAAACTACAATTCCCAGGTTTTCTTGGGGGACAGCTGGCTAAGGTGGTATAAAATTTGTCCGCATTTGCAATGTAGATGGAGCTTGAAACCACAGGCAGTGCACACTGCCTGGTTCCATCCTCAGCAGGTCTGTTGCAGTATAAGATAACAATAAAGCTGTGTTTTCAAGCCTGTATTAACACTTGTAATGCTGCTTAGATCATATTCTAATGTGTGCACAGTGGCTTATCCTAACTCACGTTCTAAAAACTTTGTCTCCATGCTATCTTTAAAGAATCCTTAATGTACTGAAAAAGATTCAGTTCTAATGAAAGTACCAGGATTTACAAACAAAGCCTAATGAGCACAAATTACGCTTGTATGGGGAACTAAAAACTCGAGATATTTTAGAAACACACACATACACACAAACATACAAAAACGAATTCCCTTGAGTGTTGTATAGAATTAGATGTGCCATGTTTAAGGATTCTATCACTGTGATTGTAGATCTTTCTCCTTAAGACTCCTTGTGGGTTATGTGTCCACATTATCCTGTACAGGAAATAAGGCCTTGCTGAGTGATTTATAATGGATTGCCTGTAAATGCAGCATTATCTCTCTGGAGTGCATTAGCAGTTATTACAGCTAAAGCTGAGCCACTAAAGCCTATAGAGGCCTCTAGAATTCAGTGCAGCAAAGTGACAAGTTTTGAATGTGCTAGAACACCAACCAAGCACCGTTGGAAAACCACCTCAGCATAGCACTGTGTCAACTCAACATTCATTCTGTATGTCTACTGAAATTATAGTTTCACAGTGCTTTAAAGACATTTTTCTCTGATACATCTGGGCTTGTGACATCATGTAAAGTCACCATAATGTCATTTTAAGATTTTTTTTTTATTTTTAAAAAATATTATTCTTTTACTCTGTGATACCAGAGAATGAAAATAGCACAAGACGGAGGTGCAATGACTGGGCTATACCTGTACTAGTCTATTGAATGGCATCCGTTCAATATTCAGTGGGAGATATTCAGGGCGTTGTTAATGGTTGGCTTGGCACTGACAGGTGACTTGCAACACTTTGGGTTTAGAGAACTTGTGGTCCTTCAGATATTGTTGGACTAAAAATTCCCTGCACCCCTTACTATTGGCTGTGCTGGTTGGGGCTAATGGGAATTGGAGTGTAACAACATCTGGAGGGCCACAGGTTCTCCATCCTGCACTATAGGAAATTGCTGTTAATCTCAGGTGGCTATTGACTGACAGAGCAAAGAAGGCATTTGTGCTGTGGCTTCTGATTTAGGGTTGCCACACACACACAGAGAGAGAGAGAGAGAGAACGCGCGCGAGAGAGAGAGATCTGCATTTGCTAAGATCCGTCTTTCGGAAATTCCATCGGAGTTGTGGGTGGCATAAGTGTGTTTGCCTTCCTCTGTAGCAATTCCAAGGGAGGTATTTTTTGATGATAAGTTATATTTCTTCTGAAAGTTTTGCTTGATTGTCAGCATTTGCTGGTTCAACGTCCTGCAGTAGGCAGAAGCCCTGGCCTTGAAAAACGTAAGCATAAGCTGTGATCTTCTAAGTAGAGACATCTTGGGGCTCTTTACACCTGAAACAGTCCTGCGACAGGAGAAGTTTCTGTAAGTCGTGCCCCCTAGAGAGTGGCTAAGAGCAGGGAGGCCTGATTAGGATTCGTCTCTGTCTGACTTGATTCTCCTGTTTTAGAGTAGATTAGATTCCATTTTTGTGGGTGAACCAAGTTTCATTCTGGGTCCACACAAGTTCCAAGTGGCTTTCCAGAAATGTCCCTCAACCAACCTTCCTTCCTTTCTGTGGACAACTATGTATTCCTAGTCCATTTTTTTAAAAAGTAATGAATAAATCATGATGAATAAATATGCCTTTTTCAGATGTCTGTTCTCTCACTGTCTTTATCTTTCAAAGAGTTGATTTTGCTTTTGGGGTAATAATAAGAAGCAGCATTCCAGTTTTAAGCACAAAACAGAGTTGCTTGCAGAGTCCTCCCCACTTCCCAGACTGACTTTTCTCACAGCCAGGCACTCTAAAATAAAAATGACTGAAGCATCAAGTCACCTAGAGAAAAGATTGCAGCTCCTTGTTGATAAAGCACTTCATCAAGTGCAGCTATCCATGAAATCCTGCTCACTAGCAAAAAGATTTAAATGAGAAATAAAAGCAGCAGCCATTTATTATCAGGCAAAACCGCAACCAGATTTTTATTCTCGACAGTATTTGTCCATTAAACTTGTGTACCGAAATTCATATATATATATATATATATATATATATATATATATATCTTTCTTTGGGAAATAAAATGCAAAATATCAGACTAGAGTAGCTGCTTTCCTTGATTGCAAATAAGAATCTTCCTACTTCTCGCTATTTGTGAAAAACCTCCTCTCTCCCCTGCAACCCTGATTGTTATCTGAAGTACAAAATTCTTATCAAGGCCACCTTCCCAAATGACTATATTTGTCCAAACAGGAGAAAAAATGCCATCAAAAATGAGGGCACACATTTAATTACATTTCCAGTTTTTGTGTCCCTACATTTCTCCATCTTTCTGAAAGCGGCACACACTTTGTTCCCCGCCCCCGAGTCTGGTGTAGTGAATAGCAACATCCAGACTCCCACCGTAAAGTCTGTTGTTGAGTGGTCGTTAAAAAAATAGAATAAAAGGCTTGCAACCATGGTGTCATGCCAGGCAGATCAAAACTGAATCTCCTTAATAACAGCTGGAAATGGCCCACTGCAGAAGTCCAGCAGTATC
This sequence comes from Podarcis pityusensis, assembly GCF_964106645.2. NCBI lineage: Eukaryota > Metazoa > Chordata > Lepidosauria > Squamata > Lacertidae > Podarcis > Podarcis pityusensis. The sequence goes on along the minus strand of NC_138033.1, from coordinate 58,345,128 downwards.
CGTGATTTTCCTGACTGCACTGTATGCTGTTTTGTCTGACACAGAGCTGCCTGACTGGAATTTAATCACCCCCAGTGTTCAGGTAGATGTGACTTCAGTATTCTGCTCTTGTATTCTCCCATCTCACAGACTGCAGCTGTTCCCTCAGAGTAGCTCAAAGTAGTTGCACACCTAAATCCAGGGCCTTTATGAGCAAGGTTGTCAATTCATTTCTAGGCAAGAGGCTCCCGCGCCTTTAACAGCTACATGACAGGGTGATGCTCAGCTTCCTTGCAAGAGTCGTGGGCTAATGCAGAAACATGCAGAAAAAAACTAGCTTGCATATTCCTCAACAGCTACGTTAGGATCCATTAGAAGGGCAAACCTCACACATTTTAGAGCCACGGAATTGCCAACATCTGCTACAGCAAGCTGTCCCCAGGGAAACTGATTTTCTTAAAGCAGGGAGCTCTGGCTAACTGAACTTGCAACAGTGCACCCCACATTTATTAAAAGAGAACAGCAGTGTTTGCATCCCACCGCATTACAAAAATGTACGCCTCAATTCAAATCAGGCAGCTCTGACCATGGAATGGATTACATACATTTTTTCCAACAGTGTATGGCAACTATGATTTTCACCTAAAACAAACAGCAATCTGTGGTAAGCAGGTGTAGTGCAAGAGAAATGCATTGTGTATAGTTTTAGTTATATATTTATTTTGATTTAGAAACATATATATACCACTTAAAAAACCCCCACATATTTAAGTAGTGTCATCACAATAAGTTATAGCTCGCCAATGAAAAACCCTTCACGCTAAAAAAAAAGGAAATTATTTTCTTTTCTCTTAAGCTTTTTTTATTGCCATCCAATTATTGATTTTTAATTTATACGGACAATTTATATGCCACTTATATTTAAACAGATCACTAAGTAGTGTTACAACATAGCGACATGTCAAAGAAAAAAACAAATACAAAAATACAGAGAATTTCTGTAAGACACAGCTAAACTAAAGGACCCCCATTCGCATCAAAATAAGTATTATTCATAAAAACCAGCTACAAAAATTCAAAGAGAGTTTACATTGTAAAACACGGTCAATGGTTAAACAAAGTACCCTCTGTAAGGGGAGAGAGACTTTGTGCTGGCTTTTTACGCCTACCTTGCCCCACCTTCATAAGAATTTCTTCCAGAGGAAGAACTGTGAGGGGTGAGAGACAGTGTCTGTCATCATGGAATGACTTGTGCTGCCCCACCTCCAGCCCAAGAAACCTTCAGAAGGGCATTACTGCCATGGGCATTGTGTCTATGTGTATATTAAGGAGCTGAATGGAGTGAAATATTATGAGTCATGGGGGTGGAGAGAGAGTGCATGTGAATTCAACAGTTTGTGTTCTGTTTTGCTTATTTCTGGTTGCTATTTTGTTAATGTTGTTAATATTTCATAGATTATGAATGCTGTAATACTTTATGAGTGCTATAATATATTATTTTTGTTGTAATTGTGCTGTTTTGCCTTTTTAGTTATTTTGTTAATAGCATTTTACTGTTATTGTTTTACTGATGATATATAATTGCTTTGCTGATGATTTGTTAATTCATCGATATGATTTATGCTGTATTTGTGATGATCTGTTATGTTCTATAATGTTATTTTTGGTTGTGTTTTTGTAAGTCACTTTGCAGTTCATTTAAGAATAAGAATAAGAATTTTATTATTTATATACCGTCCAGCCGCCCTGGGCAGCTTCCAGCAGAATATAAAAATATAATAAAACATCAAATGTTAACAACTTCCTGATACAGGGCTATCTTCTAACATTGTGTAGTTCTTTATTTCTATAAACATCTGGAAATACAATATTACAAGTGAGAATAAACTAAAAGGATCAGTTTCTGGGCAGTTTGCAGGGCACAGGTTGGGGACCACTGTAATAAGGTTTCTTTAACTTATGTTATTTAAGAATATGGGGAGGGAAACCTAAATAATTACTGATATAACCTATTTGCACACATGCCTCACCTCAGAGACTGGCATATGCTCGGATATAGAAATGGACACTCAACCATACTTGTTCATTCCTTTGTAGAGATCTGATCTGTGTACTCCAAGGAATGCACAGGGGGGTCATCACGCTCCCATCTTAGGTAGAGGAGCTCCATATATACTGCCAATGTACATTTTTTGCTATGAGGAGTGTGTGCAGCAGATGAAAGCAGCATTGGTGCTGGAAAATCATCAATAGACTTGCAGTTCTTGGCAAAATACATGAAGGTTTTGTTTTGTTTTGTTAATGATGCAAGGTATGCCTAATAAATCAAATGCTGTTGATTCTCTCCCCTCCCTTCGCTTTTGATGCAAAAATAGTAAAAAATAAATAAATGAAGTAACCTGTCCTTAACATCCCACTATTGCATCACTCAAAAGTGCATTGACAATTCAGCTCCTCAGGTGGCATTGAGATTTATGTGTGCTACCTCCCTGGTGCTCCATTTCCCTGTCTGCACCGTCAAATTGATTAGTGGGCAATAAAGAGCGAGGGAAAGCAGCAATGCGGCCAGACGATGTCAATCATATTAATGAATGGTTATTGTTCATGTTGTCCTTGTATCTCATTGTGGCTCACAATCAGCCAGCACATTCCACCAATAAAAATGTTGGTTTTACTCTTGCGTTTTAAGGGTCCTCTTGAAAATGACCTGGTGGTCCAAGTCGCGTTGATTGCTGAAAGCCAACGGTAAGCCATTCAGATAAGTGATCTGAGCCTCAGTGCTTGGATTTGAATGCATTATTTGGAGACTTGTGTGACTGAACCGGAAACTTTGTGATTTGAGACTTAGAACTGTTTTGATGGACTACATGGGATTGTGAATGCTCGAGCCTCAGAGCTGTTTTTAGGCAAAACAGTGTGCAGTATTCTTATAAGAAAAATCTGCTGACTATTGGGCAGTATGAATCCCCTGGACAGACCAGACTTGCTATACATATTAGGAACATGGCTTGGTGCCTTTTCTTGGTCAAAAGAGCAGCAATTTCTTTGTGCTGAATTTCAGGATCCAGCTCAAATCTCCTGTTCTAATGCTGAGTCCCCAACATGCCCTGAGATGCCCAACTCTCTAGTGGTCCCTGTCTCACCTGTTTGCTAATTAAAAAAAAAATTTTTTTTTGCTTTCTGGTGGTGTGATGCAGGGGTGCCTAAGTTTTTTTCATGGGAGGAGCTGTTTTGCCTCTGTTTCACTTGTTCTGACTGGATTCAGTTGTTTTGCTTATTGGGGGTTAGTGCTGAGGATTCCCAGTTTTTCTTCTGTGAAATGGGTAGTTTGTGATACCCACAACTGTTTATTAGATTTCCAAATGTGTCCTTGGGCTCATTTATTTTTTTTGTAGACACCCCTCCCCAACTCCAGTTAAGTTCCCCAGCTCCAGGAAATGATGGATTTTGGTAGCAACTATCCCATGTGGTCCCAGCTTGGCTCTAGTAGCCTAAGATCGTTTAATTCTTTAAGGAGACATTTTGAGAAATAGGTATTGCCAAACACACATTTGCTGGCTTGCTGGCTTTAGCACATGTTCTGACACACTAAGACATCCTATTTATAACAGACTCATCACAGACTTACAGCCTCTGTGGGGTGGATTGCATTCTAGGTGTGAAATCCAGTATTTCTTTCAAAGCCAGTTGCTACCAAGATCCATATTTAATAGCAGGCTCCAGTTCTGCTGCATTCAAATTCCTTGTGATTTCCGTTTTTTTAAAAAAGCCTGCAGGTTTTCTTGAACACATACGGAATCCAGACACAGACTCCTCAGCAGGTTGAACCCATCCAGATATGGCCACAACAGGAGCTTGTGAAAGTAAGACATTGTTTTCAACATTATAGGTAGACCTCTTGTTTCTTTGCTTACTAAATATGCTTCCTATGCTGTGATGAATCATCTGGCTTCTGTTCCATCCCAACGATACCTGAAACTCTCCGAAATATGTATGGTGTTGTTCAGTAAACACACACTTAATTACAAAACTGGGAATAACTTTAGAAATAAGGTGGGAATGAATCATGGCGAGATGCAGTAGATGATGTACTTTCTTTGGTATCTAGGAAATCTCTAATATGTGTTCAGTACTTGTACCTAAGAGCAAGAAATGCTCCTGGTGCTGTTGTAATCTCAAGTTCATTGTACTGAATAATGTTATTCAGGAAATCTTCGTTGAATAATGAAGCGTTCTTATCAGTATTGTTTGTCCATAAATTTCATAATGGTGATGATAAAGCTTCACTATTCAGTAATGGACAGGATTTTAATTTTAACGGGGGGGGGGTGCAAAAATTTCTTTCTTCTGTCTGGTATCTTCCAAGTTTCATTCTAACCACTCTTAAAAAGACAAGGGGACACTCTCTCTGAAATCCTTTCCTGTGCTCACTTTTCTTTCCAAGTAGCTCCACACCCTCCTAGTGGGAAAGAGGGTGTTCTTTCCCTAGATATTCTGTAACGAGATGACCTTTAATTTCTAAAAAGGTCACTCTGCTGCAGAACCATTGACCATGCTCCCTGTAGTCTACTTGGCTCAGAAAGCAGCAGATGGATTGCCTTGGCAAGGGCCCTAAGAGTTAATGTGTTCAGTGAAGCTATCTTGTGTGCAAAAAGTACTAACTGGTGAGATTTTTTTTTTTGGGTGTTCCAGATCATTTCCCTCTCCTGTTCGCATTCACTTGTCATCTCTTCTCTCAGAGACCATAAATATCCTCTTTTAGCCTGAAGGAGCATCTAATCGTAAGACCTAAGGATTAGTCATTCCAGAAACCACACCGACCCATCCCAGCTAAGACCCTGCTTCCCAAGCTAAGGGGGCTGCTATTTACCCCAGCAGCTGCTTGAAATATATGTCAACGATTTATGTATATATTCAACCATTTATACATCTATTCAACCAGTGCTCCTTTTTTGGTAAAAGAAATGAGGTGTTGGTACTCATATAGTGATAAAAGTGCCGTGAGTGCAAAAAAAAGAGAGGTTCTGGTACTCCATATTGATGAGTACCACACACACACACACACACACACACACACACACAATTCAGTGAGTGTTTAACTTATCAAGGCTTTACTTCTATCTAAATGAATGGGACATTTATTTGTTCGTTTGTTTTTAGTTTAAATTGTTGGTCGCTTTTTCACCAAGGTCACTCAAATATATAAACAACGTATCCACAAACAAACACATTAAAATTGTCATAAGAGAAAACAAAGACAAATCTAAAAGACAATATTATTTTTAAAAGACAGAATTAAAACATCCTACCTGCTCAAGGCAGCCACAGATAATTAAAAGCCAAAGGCCTGTTGAAAAAGAAATGATTTTGCCTGGCACATAAAAATATGGAATTCTGGCGCAAGGCAAGCCTCTCCAGGGTGGGGGCATTCCACAAGTGGGAAGCCACCACTGAAAAGGCTGGGCTCTTTTCAAACTCTCAACAACTTATCAAATTCGGGTAGGGAAAACGGCATCTTACCTGCATCATTTGGTTGTTACTTCAATCCCTTAAGAATACTGAAGGGGATGCTTTTTGTCATTTTGCAACGACAACCTTTTACATTTCTTTGTATACAACGACAACACACACACATGTGCACAGACAGATGTATTACAGATCCGTATAGGTGCTCATTGCACCTGTGAGTAAATTTTCCATCAGGGATTAATTCTGCTGCAAGCTGACTTTATCTTAACAGCACAAACTTGCAACAGTGATTTTTTATTTTTAAAGTTATTTTAGGAAAACCAAACCCTGTTAGGCTATAAGGGTCCATTGGACACCTTCCTTTAGTTGCTATGAGTCCACCTGTGCAACTCTTCTGGTTTCCCCCCCTGGGCCTCTTGAAAGCCCATTGAGGAATTTAAGTTAACATTGTATGGCCCAGTATTCCCCAATATTTATTTATGTTAGACTGTATTTTTGGACTATTATATCAATAAAAAGTATTTATGTTAAAATGGAGCCAGTTTGAAATCTTTTATTTCTAGCTAGAACTTTAAAAAGGCCTGTTGGATTCCAGTAGCAAATAAATACTGCCAAACAGCATGCAAGCTGTGTTTCGTGCATTAGACTTTGTGCATTGTGATGTTTTTACAGGCTTACTTCCATCTGGGGGTCAATGACAAACTGGGACTCTCGGGAAGACCTGACCGACCAGTAGGCTGCCTTGGAACATCAAAGGTCCGTGCAAGAAATGGCTCTTCTGCATGCTTTCATTAGTGTGAATAGTGGAGGAGGTCTGCGTGTAAATATTGGAGGACAATTGAATTATCCTCTAAACTCTGAAAGCAATTCACATGGCTTAAGTTTACCAAAGGCTTTGCCCAGATTCTTTAAGGAAAAGTCACCTCTGTGGTTACTTGCCTGAAATTTTTCATGCATATGATAAAGTCAGGCACTTGCCCATGAAAGTTTATGCCACACTCAAAATGGAGATAAAAGCTTCCTTCATTTGCATGATTTGTCTTAGTGCCGAGTTTTAATTATAAAACATAATATGGATTTTTTCTTCTTCATAAGATTTGGTTAACAGTATCCTATGTACGGTATTAAAGGAAATGTTTGTTTTTCCCTTTCGGCAGATTTATCGAATCCTTGGCAAGACTGTTGTTTGCTACCCAATAATCTTTGATCTAAGTGATTTCTTCATGTCTCAGGATGTGATGATGCTGATTGATGACATTAAGGTAGGTGTAAATGTGCACATGTAAAACCTGGTGCCCATTAAATGTTTTACATTTTAAAACTTAAGCAATGACTCATTAGGCTACAACCCTGATAAGGAGGGAACACAGTTTTCATTTTGAGGCTACAACTCCATGTTTGCTTACTTGAAACTAAGCCTCACTGTCTTAATTCTGGGGAAGCCAGAATTGGGGGTGCACAGATCTCATGTTCACAGCACAGTGAATGTTGCTGCATTTGGATTTGCACAAGAACATCAGTGGGGTTTGCATGCCTTTTCCTACACAGATGTAGAACATTTCCAACATTTCAAATGACACATCTAGGGCAAACATGAAGGCAGAGGATAGACAGCCTTGAGAAAGGGGGTATAATAGAATATTAAAGGGCAGATACAACAGTCATTGGGACATGGGTGGCACTGTGGGTTAAACCACTGAGCCTAGGGCTTGCCGATCAGAAGGTCAGTGGTTCGAATCCCTGCAATGGGGTGAGCTCCAGTTGCTCTGTCCCTGTTCCTGCCAACCTAGCAGTTTGAAAGCACGTCAAAGTGCAAGTAGATAAATAGGTGGGAAGGTAAACGGCGTTTCCGTGCACTGCTCTGGTTCGCCAGAAGCGGCTTAGTCACGCTGGCCAGATGACTTGGAAGCTGTACGCCGGCTCCCTCGGCCAATAAACTGAGATGAGCCCTGCAACCCCAGAGTCGGCCACGACTGGACCTAATGGTCAGGGGTCCCTTTACCTTTACCTTTACAGCAGTCATTGGAAAGTATTGCAGAGTAGTCACCCACTATCACCCACTTTGTGAAATTCAGAATTATTTGCAGTGTTCTGTGCTATGAGAGAGAAGGCTGGACACCATATGGGGATGGTGGATATTAAATTGATTGAAGTTGGTAACAATACATGCTTGCATAGGTAGGCGTCAGAGTTATACATTCATGGATGGGAAGAAGTGTGACTGATGCAACAAGGGGGCAGTTACAGAAAACTGGTCACCTGTTAAAAGAAACCTTTTTTGGCTGGGCCATGGGGAGAGACAGCAGTTGAAATGCAGCTCTTCAATGAGAGATTTTGTTGACTTCCAATCAGCATCTGCTGGCTCATAAGGGCTGTTCTGGGAACTTCGGAACAACATGCACCAAATGTCATTTCTCTCTTCTTTTCCTTTTGGTCCTTGGGCTTTTGAATGGCCTGATCTGGCAATTTGCATGTAGTGAAACCCTCTATGTTGCAAAATCATTTGCAATAATCCCCACACTGGGTCAGTTCAGAAATGCTTTTATGATTTTTGAATAAATAAATGAAATGAAATCTTCCTGACCTGTTTTGAACATTTCATGAGTTTCCTGTAGTTGAAGTGTTCTAGTTGCACCATTCTGCTCCCTCCTCTCATTTATTGTTGTTTTTGTATTTATGCAGAATGCTTTGCAGTTCATTAAACAGTACTGGAAAATGCATGGCCGCCCCCTGTTCCTTGTGCTTATTCGGGAGGACAATATAAGGTAAGCCCTCAACAGATGCAAAAACTCCTATCACTTCTAGATGGTTAGAGTTTGTCCTATTGATGCATTTCATTTTCCAACTATCAGGGGAAGCAGATTCAATCCGATACTTGACATGCTGGCCAGTTTCAAGAAGGGAGTTGTTGGTGGAGTAAAGGTTCATGTTGACAGGCTACAGGTAAGCTGGCCTTTTTGTACGTGCAACTATGTAGCCTTGCCAAATGAAATTTGATTGCTGCTGTTTTTGGAAACCAGGCGAGCTGTTTCTCATTGCTCATCCTGCCCTGAAATACAGAGAGACAGAAAGTACAGTAGTTTAGGTGGTCCTGTTGGTTTTAATTATCTTTATTTTGTTCCTGCTGGGATAAAATCTTACAGTAATATGTGTGGCTCATACGTGTGCATGCTCTATTATTTCCAGACATCAGGGGAATTTGCATCCTTTTCTTTTTTATTTAGTAATCCTTTATCTGATTAAAAAGCCATACTATCATATGGGACTTTTCTCAGTCCTATGCTACAAAGTGTGTTATTCTTTCAAAGCGGGGCTAATTCAAAGTCCTCAGAGGACACTTGTTCTCCTTCCCCCATTGCCTTTCCATGTAGATTTACTTAATAATTAATAAGCATTTTAGAAGAATGTTTTATTTCTTTGATGGTTGTTGCTGTTTATATAGTGTGTTTATTCATGGTGGGAGTTAACTTTAAAAAATGGGCTAATTTTTAATCAAGATCTGCTTTATGCTTTATTCTCTACGTACAAGTTGTTGAAGGTGACCTCAGCTTCGTTGCACTGTAGTGTATTTTTTTTAACATCTTCAAGAAAGTATGACTGAAAGTTAGACCTAATCAGTTATATGATGGTATGCTGTTGTAGAAACTGCCTTGCCTCTCCACCTTGTGCATCACTGCACAATGTGTGCCTGTCGAATTTGCTTTGACAGTTAGGTGCCGGCTCTATAGTTTCCAGGGTTCCTGTGCATGTGCAGAGCCCTGTCCCATTCTTTCAAGTCTGGCTCCTCTGCCCCACCCACCCTTTGACCCACCTACTCGCTTCTGATCAGGGACCCAACACAGGTGCCCATTTCAGGGAACTTTGTGGGCCCTTTCTCATTTTCTGAAAAAACCTAGGGTTTACCCACACTCACCTTTTACTCCACTCTTTCCAGCTAGAGATCCATGCTCCAATGCTCTGTGCTGGAGCATAGTGTGTGTGTGTGTGTGTGTGTGTGTGTGTGTGTGTGTTAGTTTTGGCCCCAAGTTTTACCCAAGAAAACCCACTCTTTGAAGCTGAATTGGAGCAAACATCAGTTCAGGTTTTCTATGGGGGGAAAGTGTGGTTCAGTGGTGCTGTATTTCCACCCCTTGCCTTTTGAAACTACTAGAGTCCTTAGATCTGCTGATGTGTGTGTCGGGGGGGGGGGTGTTGTTTGCAGAACTCTCAGCAATTAAGAGTTTGGGATTGGTTGCTGGAGTCACACTGGCATGATCAACTTGATCTTTGCACACTAAATTTCTCAAGTTTTAATCATGCTGCATTTCCTTTTGCTAACGTTTAATCATTAATTTCCTAAATTAATCTTGTGTCGTGTCTTGGATATCATCCATTTCATTAAAACGAGGAGAGAAAACTGAAATACTGAGATTGTGAAATGCCGATAATGCATTATCTATTAAAGGGAATATATACTGCATGTTCATAATTTACTTCCAGCTTTTGCATTTGTATGCATGCATATATATATATATATATATATATATATATATATATGCTTTTAGATGTTAATTCATGGGAAAGCTGCATAATCTTAGCTTGCAATATTTGCATAACAATATTTCCATCCATTTCAGCTGCAGAATTTATAAGGTTCCCTGTCTTAGCCATAATTTTCACATTTGCAGCCTGTAATTTGTGCTCAAGGGGAATACGCAAGTTAAACAGAAAAGAGCAGAATCGGCATTAAACAAAATCTCCAACCAAACCACCGTGTCTTTGCATTCCATTCATTATCCTATTGTGGTGGCATCGCTATCAAAATATTTTTTCTTACATAAGTTTCACTCTACCTGAATCTGTTTCCTTTCCTTCACTACTTTGAAACCCTTTTTAACAGAAAGACCTTAAAAACAGGTTTAATTGGAAATATCCCCCTGCCAAAAAGTTAAGTGGCTACTTGATGAATTAATAGCAAATAGTATGGGTGCCTAATAAAATATTGATAGCATAAAGTGTAGCATTGTTCTCCAATAGCGCATAAATATTTGTGCAGAGAATTCAGCTGGCAGGGTTAGGGAGAAGGAAGAAAAGAGAGGAAAGCCTAATAAAGTCTTAGATGTATGCTTTATGTATCTGTAGCACAGCATGTTGTTAGAAAACGACTAGGATAATTAAATACGGAGGTATTTTCCTAAAGGCATCTGGAGGTCAGTCAGCATCCAGGATACTGTCTCCTCTTGGCTTGGACTCAAAATAAAAATCCTAACTGCTAAGAGGAAGGGATCTGGCCTTCCTGCCTTTGTGTAGGAAACAATATCTTTGTGAGCCCCCTTTTGGAGATATAGGTCATGTCTGTACCATACATGTAAAGCATTCTCTAACAGCCCTCACCAGATCTTGCTGACCACAGGATGCCTTGGATTTGGATGTTTTGGAGCTGGAGTGACCATCAACTGTGATGTAGGCATTCCCTCCCTTTTCTCTGATTCAGAAGTCATCTTTGTGGCTCTGTATTGGCCTAGGAGGTCCTAGTTTCTGGACCTGGTGAACATATCAGTCTGGAAATTGTAACACCTTGCAGTGGAAGAGAACATTGTTCAGGGCCCAACAATTCATTTTTGGCCAAAGCTCTTCCATCTGATATCCTGGAGGCTGAGATGCTCTGGCTAACCCAGAAGCATTTACCTGGGAAGTTACTGTACTCTGTTTTCCTCTCAGAGGGTCTTGGCCAACAAGATGCATAGCACTGATTTGAAAGCTTTTATTCTTCTGGAGTGCCTGGTCCAAGGTTAACTCCATATGAATGGATGCAAAGGACATGCTGGGCTCCCTTCAGGCCAAGGTGCATAAGGAACTAAGAACCAATACTATTAAAAAGGCAGGTGGCTGCTCTTGGTAGGATTTCTTAAAGTGCTGAGACTTTCCCCCCTCAAACAGCTTCAATTCCCAGAGTTCCATGGGCAGAGGAATTGATTGTTACATCACTTTGTAGATTGTAGCTTTGTGAGGGGAATAGGGGTCTCCAAACAACTCTCAGGACCTTCAGCAGACTACATTGAGTCATTGAGGTTAATGTGATATAAAAGTCCTTTAAAAGTATAGTGTGCCTGTGACCTGAGGGGCTTTTTTGTTTTTGTCTTTGTCTTTTAACTTCTCCCCTGCAAAAACCTAGTCCCTAGTTTCAATCTGAGAAGAGCACATCAATCCATTGCCAAACTTCCTTGCTCCATGAGTAAAGTAAGCGAGCAGGGGGTAGAGATTGCACAGATCTTTAAAGCCTCCCCCATTCTCCCCCATCCACTCCCCAAGATACATCCAGAATGGGCATTTCATAGCCCTCTCTTACTATATGAGAAGGAATACAACACCATGAGCAATGGCATTAACACATTTTTAAGGACCTCTGAGTTAAAGGACAACTTCACTACCCTGTGACCTGTAAGTGCTCTGAAAGACTGCTTGGGCAATATGTGATTTATGGCCAATCTATGCCCCTATGCTGAGGGGCAAAGATCCAGGAAGACTTGTTTCTTGGGGGAACCAACTGCAGTGGCAGCAGTGCAGGGCCCTTCAGGGATGCATATCCTATTTCCGAGAATATAATCCAAGTAATCTGCTACTAAAGAATTTGTTTGCATCATGTACTGGAGTGCTTCTAGAAGGCTCTGTGCATTCCTAACTTCTTTAATATGCTTTAACCGGCTTCAGTGACTCCTTGGTCTATGCCCAGAATGAGTCAACAAAGCTGAATCATACCTCAGTTTGGGATGTCAAAGACCACAATTTTAATGCAAAAGTACCAACATCCAAAAAAGTTAGGCACCCCAAAGGCAGGGACAGGAGGATATAGCATATACTGGTTGCGATGGGGTGAGCTCCCATTGCTCGGTCCCTGCTCCTGCCAACCTAGCAGTTTGAAAGCATGTCAAAGTGCAAGTAGATAAATAGGTACCGCTCCAGCGGGAAGGTAAACAGTGTTTCCATGCGCTGCTCTGGTTTGCCAGAAGTGGCTTAGTCATGCTGGCCACATGACCCAGAAGCTGTACGCCGGCTCCCTCGGCCAATAAAGCCAGATGAGTGCCGCAACCCCAGAGTCGGTCATGACTGGACCTAATGGTCAGGGGTCCCTTTGCCTTTACCTTTACCGACATCCAAAATAGTTAGGCACTCCCAAGGCAGGGACAGGAGGATATAGCCATTTAGTTTGCACTAGCACCACTCACCTGTTGGCTGGTTCACCAGGGAAGATGCCAATGCAGGATTGAGCTTTCTCTCCTTTTTCCAGCCTCCTGGGGACATAGTTCTAAGCCCCCTCTCCAGTTACATAACCAATTTGGGCCCTTAGTCTTATTAAGAAGATTCCCACCCCCCCCTTTGTTGCTCACAGATTTTCCTTGCCACTTACCTCTTAAAAGCCCTACTCCAAATCACCCTTGCTTGGAAAATTGCAGCTGATAAACAGTGTGCAATAAGTGACCCTAAGCAAGACCAGCATGGAGCAAGGCAGGTGTGCCCATACTTCCAAGGTTAGTGAGCACGGGTAGCAAGAAAGGCTTCCTTGCCTTGTTCATTTGTTCATTATATTTATATACAGCGCCTTATCTGAAGATCAGTATAAAAATTAAACATGTATAACACAATAACAAATGAAACAATAACATACAACACACATGCCATTAACCTGTGTTCAACCCATATCCACAGTGGTGTCTAGTGTTAATGTATTTTCTGATCCCAAGAGTGGACAGGATGGGAAGCTGGAGAATAAGTGATGGTGCTGCTGGCCACTCCTTGTTATCTAGTGGACATGAGCTGGGTCATTCCCAGTCAAGTCTGCCCTAATTCATTCCCCTGCTGATGCCACTTGCAACATAAGGGAACATAAAGCTGCAGTTCTCTTGTCTCACCAGGAACAACCTGGCACCATGCCTGAAGATGGAAACTTTCATTAGCATATATATATTTAAAGCTTTAGTTGGAGGGAATAGCTTCAATATATCCCACTTAGTTAAGTCTTTCTGGATCATCCTATACGAGGGCAGTGTAATATCTTTGCTAACTTTTATTATTACTCTCCTATTCTCTTTCTTCTCCATTACAGACAATAATTTCTGGAGCAGTCGTTGAACAACTGGATTTCTTAAGAATAAGTGACACAGAAGAGTATGTATGCTTGAAATCAAATTACAGTAGAACATTAACCTATAGCATCCCAAAGCCCCCACACTAGATTCCCCACCACCACCAAATCAAATTACAAAGATTGATAGTTAAAATGTGCACTGGATTTGGGAGATTTCGATATTGTCTTTCTGCAGGCCTCCAGAATTTAAGAGTTTTGAGGAGCTTGACCTCCCAAAACATTCAAAAGTAAAGAGACAAACCAGCACACCACACTTGACTGAACTGGAACAACAGCCAGATATTAATGCTAATGACTGGAAAAACAGGCCGACTTATGAGATTCTTCAGAAACTGAATGTAAGTATAAAGGAAAAACTAAATATACTGTGACCCATCTGTGCTTTTCTCTTAAGGCATGCAGCTCACTGAAGAGGATAGACACTGGCATGCATCCTACACAATCTGTTTTATTTAATCTAAGCAAGCAGGAATGTTCGTGAAATATTCCCAAACCTCACCTTTTTGTCAAAACAGAAAATATGGAAGGTGATGATAATACAGGAAGAAACATAGAGTTTACCCTATCTAGTCCAGAGGTCTTCAAATTGGGTACTTAGCATGTTTTACCACAAGCACTGTAGAGGTTTCTCTAAGGAACTGCAATGTCAAGGATAGAATCTGGGAGAATCCAGTGTTTAATTTCATTATGGTAATCTTTCATAAATGTTGGAAGTCCTTGCCTATAACTCATTCAGGGATTAAGACCAGCTTTCCCCAACCTGGTGCTCTCCTGATGTTTTGGACTGCAATTTCTATCATTTTTGACCCCTGGAAATGCTGGCTGGAGTTTATAGGGGTTATGGTCCATAACATCTGGAGGACTTCAGGCTAGAGTTTGGTGGTATAGAACCACAGAGTAACATTTACAACTCAGGATGTCCTACAATTTTTCTGACTTTGTTATATAGATCTGGAAGCTTTCAAGTGAGCATTCCTTCACATAGACTGAGTCTTTTTTCCTGTTAAGTGTCATTACCATCATAGGAAATGAGATAGAGAGTTGAAATTTCCGAAGAGACGCCTTCCTTAAACACACCTGGTTTTGTGTACATAGCATCAATGAAAAGCAACTTAAACTTGTAACATTTGGCATTTCCTTGCTATTGATTTACATTTTATGGCTGTTCCTTATCAGGACTGCAACTGCCTAGCAAGCCAAGCAATTCTGCTGAACATTTTGCTCAAAAGAGAAGGCCCGAATTTCATCACCAAGGAAGGTATGATTGCAGGAGGCAATTTTGCACATCCATAGATGAACATGAATAATGGGTATGCACACTGCAAGTTGTGTTGCTATTTTCCTCTCCATTAAAGCACTTTCAATTTAAAATGGGAAACATGCATTCGTACACTGTAGAGTGGAATGAACCGTTAAATGTATTAACTCTTTTAAATAGTCTGCACACCATATGGTTGCCTGTTTATAATTCTGAGCATGTGGTTTGTGGGGGAAGAAGGTTTCATCTGCTATGGTAAGGTGAAGCTGGAATGCAGGTTGTGCATGTTTGAAATTGTAGAATCTTCACATTGGTTTTCTATACAAATGTGTTATTCTAATGTTGCTGTTGGAAGCTTAATACAGTTTTTAAAACTGGCTGCACTGCATTAAGAAGTGCAGAGACACAGATCAATTCACAGGTGCAGTACTCCCCCCCCCCATGTATTAGTCCTCTCTTTCTTTAAAATGTAACACATTTTGCAAAACATCTCAATGATAATATTTTGCAAATGTGTTACACCTTGTCTGCCAAAAACAGTTTGTTCAATAAAGGGGAACATATTCAAACTTTTGGATCAATGTCACATCTGTTTAAAATGTATCTCTCTGTGACTAAGGAGATAAATTCCTTTCCATTTTCCAGAGGTAGCTGATTGCATCATGATGACCATCCTCGTGTTGCTAATGAAAAACATAAATCAGTATCAGAATGGCTGATTCATAGATCTTATTTATTTTGTCTTACTCTTACTTTGTCCTCTATATAAAAAGTATCTGTCTGAGTTTAGCCACTGGAAGAATTTGCTGCACCAAGTGAGTTTGAGTGCTTACTTGCATTGGCAACATAAGAAATCAAGAGCCAAATTTATGGCTCAGTTCTCAGTTCTGAATGCCTTCCTTATAGCTTACAGCTAAACAAATAAAATTATTATTATTCCTCTTCATGTCTATTTTTCCAGACAAGTAGCTTAGCATATAAGTAAAAATAAAATCAATATTACCAAAAAAACCCCCAAAATAAAACAGATTCTGAACTCCAATGACATAACAGTATTCTAAACTCCATCCAGTGAGCAGGAGGGAAAAATACTCATGAAAGGTCAATCTTTAGGCCA
Source organism: Podarcis pityusensis (assembly GCF_964106645.2). Taxonomy (NCBI): domain Eukaryota; kingdom Metazoa; phylum Chordata; class Lepidosauria; order Squamata; family Lacertidae; genus Podarcis; species Podarcis pityusensis. The sequence continues at coordinate 58,329,180 of NC_138033.1, read as the reverse complement.
AAAAGTCAGAGGTGCAGCCATCTGCTTCATCTCTACTAGGAGAGAGTACCAAAGGTGTGGAGCTACCACCAAAAAGGCCCTTTCTATCATGGATGCCCACTTTATAAACCTGGGGGTGGACACACCAAGAGGGCCTCTGATTGAGATCTCATTGTGTGAGCAGGATGGTCGTAGACCTTCCATTAAGCAGTTTGGGCCCAATCAATTAAGAGTTTTGAATGTGAAAAACAGCACTCTAAATTGGGGATGGAAATGAATTGAAAGCCAGTACAGCTAGTATATTACATGTGTTCTTGAATGTGATGGCCATACACCCATCTGGACCACAGCGGCTGCATTTTCAACCAGCTGGAGCTCCTGGACTTTCTTTAAAGACAGATCTCCATAGAACGCATTGTCTAGCCTCAAAAACCTGTTTAGTTTTCATACCAATTGATTGATTCTCCCTCTTGTTATGTTACAGGAAGCTTACACACACACACACACACACACACACACACACACACACATATACACACACACACACACATATACATACATATATATATATATGAGAAACTATATAACAAGTAATATTATATAACTAATAGAAACTAGGAGTGAAATTCTTCAGTAGGGTTATAGTGAAAATCTGCACTGGGATTCTTAGCAATTGGGTAATTCAGTCCAGCTGGTTTGCTCCATGTTTAGCTTCTCTGACAAGTTCCATCAAAATGACTCTTGTGGCCCAGTTTGAAGAAACTCTACAAATAAGGGCTTTGGAAGAGGCTTAACTATTGCTCTGCTAGTGCAGAATCACAAAGCAACTACAGGCCTGCATTGCACAAAGGGCTCGTCTTAGTAAAAACATTAGCAATTGGTATTCTAACTGCTTAGCTACATAACTGTACATTAGCTTACGAATGATAAGGGCAAGCTCCGTAGGTTACAATTGCCAAAGGATACCTGTTGCTCATCTGTTTTCTGCCAGAAACCAATGAAGTACGTAAGCAAAATGCGCGTATGCACATACATTTATGCTCTTGCATGTTCATAAATGGGAAAGTGGGGTCCATCTGGTATTTCATATTGTGGACAGAATTGGCAGTGCTGCCCTTACACAGCAAGATGAAATGAGCTTAAAGCATAGATCAAACTCATTATCCAGCTGCAGTATAACCTCTCCACCTTCTTTTCCTTTCTTTCTTTTTCTCTTTTTCACTTTACTTGTGAATTAGGTACGGTCTCTGATCAGATTGAAAGAATCTATCGAAAGGCTGGTAGCAGAAAGCTCTGGTTTGTATTTAGTGTTCAGCTTGTTAATATTTTTGCACTATGTTCGTTGAATTCTGCGCTACACATGTTTACATCTAGTTTTCTGCAATTTAAGTAAATGAGCTACATTGGGGGGGGGGGTTCTAATGCATACACTTTAATAATGTGTTTTTGTTCCTCTTCTGGCTGTGTGCAGCCATTGCTTAAGTCTGTAGAAAAAGGAAGGTGGGGTCTTAAGTTCTGTCTGGAACACTGGTATATTATCTGGAGGCTCTTCCCCTTAATATCTGATGCTGAAGGATTATCTATAGTTATTCAGTGGTAAGTGCACTCTGCATCTGGTGAGGAACACTTTCATCTCCTCTTCATAGTATTCAGAAGTGAGTGCTGCTGTTGAAAACTGACTGAGTCCTGATAGCACCTATAGGATGAATCACACTGTAGAGTTGAGTGCTGGTTAAGAGAAAAGGAGGGAAAACAACCAAGAAAGGTTGCATTAACAGACAACTTGCACTATTCAAAAGCCCTTTTGATTACTGCAGCGTGGATGTTATGAATTAGATAGGACCCATTCTTTTCACTCTGGGAATTACTGACTTGCTAAAACTGCTTTTGCTAAGCCCTTTAAAATACATGTTGGCATGTATCCAGTGCAGCACTAAGTAACTGTCCCATCAGCACAAGGATTTCTGCTTGCACAATGGAACTCTTTCCCTGCCCTGCCCCCTGCTTCCTCTCCCAATGCTCTCCCAAGATCAGCTCTGAAGGGTTGGGGGAGTCCACAGAACAGATTTAGAAGGGGAGGAGAGGGGGAAAGTCCTTTTGTGCAGGCAGAAATCCTTGCACTGATAGCTGCTTACTGCTGCCTTGGATACAAGTCATTATTTTTAAGGTTCATGCGTGTCATCTGTATTTCCTACCCAGTTATGATTGCTTTGATGCCTTGCTTCCCATGTCATTGCTTCACCCCAATACCTTTAGAATTAGATGTACAGTAAAGCAGGAGGAATGTGCAGCTGTCTGGCCATCAGTCTTTCGAATGGGCTCCTGTGATACCTCAGCTGTGCAAGGAAAGGAGTCTAGTGATCTTCTTTTGGAAACCTGTTTCTGTCTCGGAATGGAATTAAACTGAGATGCTCTCCGTAAGCCAGTCAGTGGCCAGAATAATAAATGCTGTGTCTGGCTCAGCATTTCGTTAACAGCAGTGACCAGTCATATTTCTCTGTGTGTTCCCAAGGAGACCATGAAAGTGGCAGCTATTTCCCCTTGTTTGTCTGCAGCATCTGGGATCCGGAAAGATACTGTCTCTGTACATGGGGTTCCATTTAGCTATTGTGGCCTGTGCTCCCTGTAGTTGTCTAAAAAGCTGTCATAAGTCAGCGGCTACCAACTCGTTGACTATGCCCTACCTCCACTGTCGGAGGCAGTATGCTTCTGGATTCCAGTTGCTGGAAACCACACGATGGGAGAGTCCTCTTGTGTTCCGGCCCTGCTGGCGGGCTTCCCATAGGTTAGGCATCTGGAATGGCCACTGTGAGAACAGGATGCTGGACTAGATAGGCCACTGGCCTGATCCAGCAAGCCCTTCTTACGGCCATATCTTCCTAACAACATGTCGGAATAAATCACTTCTAAAGAATTTGATGGCTAGTTCAGCGTCCCCAGTGGGTGTTTCAGTTTCTGGTTCTCAAGGCGCACACACACCATTCTTCTTGGACATGCCTAACTAGCTCTCTAAAGTCCCTGGATCACTAGGCATATTTTGTACAAGTTATATGTGGAAACGGTCTTCCGCTTGAATTCCTCTTTCATAATTGTCATATGCCACATCTAGGTTGGTGCTTCGCTGCAGTGCGGCATACATTCAGAAATTCGCTGCCTCTTTAGCCCCCCATATTACAACTTTGGTAGTCCACGGGAAGCAGGTAAAGGGCATAGAGGTTTGGAGCTGTGCCGCTTGACATGTGCTGTCTTATTTGCATTTTGATGGTCTTTGCTTATGGTGCTGCTGTTTTATCTTTTCCCAGTGCTTGGCTCTTGATTTTAAGGAGTGTGTGCACCCGCCATCATACAAATCCACATCAATTTGGTTGATGGATTTTACGCTACCTTAGTCAAATATCACACACTCATTCATTAATGTTTGTGAAAAATGATAGTTGCAGTTACAAATTCTGTGTTGGGCAATGTGAAACATCCAGTTACTTCAGAAATATTGTTACGTTTGATTTTCTTTTGTAGAAAAGATAGTCTTCTTAAACACTGCAGCCCATTTTAAAACCCAGCACTTTACATGGTTTACGTTTTCACTGCTATGGTATATCCATGCATACACCTAGAAAGTTATACTGTTCCCACATCATCTGCTGAAGAAGACATGGTTTATCTGCTGCTGGGCTGTAACATTTCAGGTGTGGGGCTGAATATTTGAATCAAAAAACAAGTATAATGGATTCATTGCAAGCAGCTGTTGAGCATATATTTTGCCTGCTTGTAGAAGTGCATTTTGTTCAGTCTGAGAAGCAGAGGTTAAAAACCCTGGGTTAATGTGATCATTATTTTCATGCTGTGAATGCTCCGATCACATGATCATATGTAGTTTTCAATATGTGCTGGCTGGCTGCATATATTTTTCATTAATGGGGAAGTGAGCTTTGCATATGGCGAGTTTAATCACTATCAAAATGGACCTACTGAATCCACCATAAAACACTGCTGTCTTTGGCAAGTGGCTACCAAAACTTGACCACTGAAATTCATTACCTGCATATACGAGTGTGGTATGTTTAGTTTATTTTAAGACCAGGAGATTGTCAAGTGGTGTTAAATATGTCTTGCGTGCCCTGTAACTTTCCCTCACAACAGGAAACTTTCTGCTTTCTCAAGCAGTGTCTTTAGGAATCTGAAACACTTCGAATTCCTATACAAAAAGGCAACAATGGCATTTGGTTTAAGTACCTTAATTCTTTTTCAGAAGATCCAAAACAGAAGAGCTAAAACGCCTATCTAATGAGAGATTTTTTTCTGTATGTAAATTGCCAAGGAGGTCTGAAGCAATGAATGTTTTTTTTCTTTACATAATTTTTATCAAGCCATCATGTTGCAATGTCAGAGAAAGGAACAGCAATGTCTTGTAATGTTGTATGCAGTTTAATGAATTCAAAATGTGTTCCCAACATAGCCGTTTTTACAGTGTTCTTGTTTCAGTGCTTAAATAATTGAAGATTTAGCCTCTCCCAAAAAAAAGAGCTTTCACGAAAAGAGAACTCAAGTACAAAATACCATATACATATTTTAATGTTTAGTTTTGGGGATTGATGAAATATGGCAACACAGTTTCAAACAGATTCTCGAATTCATTAAACTCGTGTTTGATATCCAGCAGGACTGCTCTGTTTTCTGCCCTTAGGTCTGTTGTGCGCTTCGCAGCAAGTCTTTTATGTAAACTAGTGGACAGCCTTGCACCGTCCATTACTAATGTTTTAGTTCAGGGCAAACAGGTAAGTCTGTGTTTTTCGAAACTGTTAATCAGATAAAACATTAGCTTTAGATTTCTGAAGATTCTTACATTAGCTGGCTTAATAAAAAGAGAGGAGCCTTTCAAAAATAAAAATAAAAAATAAGTTGCATCCAATCTAGATAATGGCTGCTCTATCAAACCTTTTCATAGGACCAGTGCAAGCATCATGCTGGCACCCTGCTAACAGGGATTAGCAAATTGGTTTCCCTTCCTTGCTGTATTGCCCTCCCCACCCCTGTAGCACCCCCCACCCCACCCCACAGTATAGACATTTGCTCATTAAATGTAGTTAAGTGGGGAGAACATGTGAGAAAAAGAAATACTTTATAAGTTACAGCTTGGGTGACGGGTGGTTGTGCTTAACATAGAAAGCTAATAGTTAAGAGTTACTGGGTTGAAAAGGGAACACACATAGTAGGGGAGATTTATTTTTTACAGACAACCCACCAGGCCTCCAAATAAATAGATTTTGAGGGCAAGAGTGGGTGTTGTCCACTTGACAAATTGCTCTGTTTCAAGTCTAGAATCCCTGGGTTCAAACCGGAACTTAGCCCTGGGCATATTGTGTAGCCATGAGCAGGGTGTTGACCGTCTGTTGTCTGCCCTGTTTAAAACAAGAACAGTGTGGCATGTCTTACACGAGTAAGGCATTTTCTTCATTTAAAAAAATTGATGTAGGGGTTATTATTATTTGTCATTCTGTGTAAGTGCGCCTAAGGCTTAGTTTGTATAGTTACATAGCCAAGGGTCAGGTCCCTACCCTATGATGCATACAATATAAAAAGCAAGTAGAGGCAGGAGCAGCAAATTGGCAGATAGAGGGAGAGAATGGGGGGTGCCAGGATGATAAGTGTAACAAAGCAGTGATTATTTGCTGCAATTGTCATTTTAAAGAGAATTTAGCAGCTATCTTCCAGGAGCAGGTAGACACATTATTTCAAAATTTCCAAACGGAAGCATTTTCTGCCTGCCTCCTGACACAACAATTTTAAAGGCTGACATGGTTGTATGATGCCCAAAGCTGTTATTGGCCGTCTAAATAGAAACTTTCCAAAGTAAGTAGCTTTGGGTGCAGTCCAATTTTTTTTTATAGGATTCTTCCAAACTTTGCAGTGGCTTTGTCAATCTTGGACAACAATGGTACACATTTTTATTATTATTATTCTGGTGTGCTTATAACACATTCATTTAACATAATGCTGTCATGCAAACTGCTCACCTGAGAGGGAATTCAACCACCACCCTAAACACAGGATCCTGTGCCTTCCAGTAGAAGCATACCTTACAGCCATGCCACCAAGATTTTATCTGGCTGCCAACCAGCTCTTTGTACTTTCTACACCTGCTCCCAGCTAAGAACTGCCCACAGAGTAGCTTTACAAGAGAATGCATCCCTCCTAAGGTTGCTGACCTCTTAGTTGCTCTGGACACAAGAAACATAGGAAGCTGCCTTATACTGAGTCAGATCATTGTTCCATCTTGCTCAGTAATGCCTACTCTGACAGGCAGTAACTCCAGGATTTCAGACAGGGTCTTCCAGTCCAACCTAGTTATTGAACCTGAGGCCTTCTGCATGCAAATCACATGCTCTAAGCTACGGCTGCTCCCCAACTTTGCTTCTACCTGTTCCTCTATAGCATTGTTTCCCAATCTTGGGTCACTAGCTGTTTTTGGACTACAGCTCCCATCATCCCTAGCTAGCAGGACTGGTGGTCAGGGATTATGGGAGTTGTAGTTCAAAAACAGCTGGATACCGAAGTTTGGGAAACCCTGCTCTATAGTATAGTTAGGTGCCTAAGTGGGTTTTTGAGTTTGCAGTATTACAAGAGCACTTGAACTCTAAGAAGATTTAAAATAATGATGGATGATGATGATAATAATTAATAATATGGAGGAAAGGCAAAATCAAAGAGAGCAAGCAGATCATTGAGGAACAATAGTATACTTCAGACCTACTAGCTCTGTGCTGGGAGTAGTTTGCTGAGCTGGTTCTAAAAAATTAGCAGGTTTTTGGGGGAAGATGATGGACAGCAGTTTCTCAGGAATGGACAGAAATATGTCAAAGCTCCATCAACACCCAGGGTTCTTTCGAAGGGCATGCTAGGGATTTAGCTTCTGGCATGCTGGTCCAATCAACTTCTTGGGGCTAAACCAATTCAAGAGCTTAATTTAACCTCCACCAGTGCTAACAAGACTCTCAAGGCCATGTACTGTACTTTGAAGGTGCTTCCTTGAAGCATATTACAACTTTACTTAATATGCTAAAAATGTTTTCAAGCAATTATTCTTTATAAATTTGAAGAGTCTAGACTTTACAGAGTTTATATTAGGCCAAAAATATGGATCAACTATGAAAAACAAGGGGAAAAGTAAATGTTTCAGCAAGGAATTGAATTTGGCTTTGACAAGCGCCTCAAATGATTTCTAGACCAAAGGAAAAGGACTGACACTTGAGCATGCTTGTTCACAAAACTGTGGCTGTAATCCCAGCCGCTTGCCCTACAGGAAGGCAGTGTTGTTTTATAGGGGGCTTTTCCATCACAAGTGCACTGTGTAATCATTTTTTTAAATGATAAGCTTTTATGTAGCATGAGCTGGCACTGTTGGTTGTTGTCTGCTTTGGCTGAGAGCTTCCTTTTTCTTTTTCTCTGGGTCCAAGAGTCAGTATTGCTGCCTGAGCCTTAGCAATGGTTAGGGGAACAGATGGTAGGACTCTTTGCTTTCAGTTCCTGGTGAGAAGTGAAGCCTACTTAGTAGGAACCTTGGGTGACTCTGATGCAGACATAATGGCCATAACTGTAGAGAAACCAGGGTAGTAATTGGAATGTCCAAATGAAAGGGCTTGTTAGAATGTGATCTCACAGCTCATCAATCATTGTTAAAAGGACGGGCAGCATTGCTGACACCAAGGGTGTGTCTGTATGTGAAGAAACAGATAGAAGCATGATGCAACCTAAGCATGTTAAGCAACCTAACATTAGGCATTGTAGCATTGTGTTAAAATGCAGAAGTGAAAATATGGAGGGGGGCCTTTAAACACAAAGGGTCCTTGATTATGCGTCCCTCATCTCAGTTGGATTTAGACCTGCACCAGCTATGCCATGCCCACCCCAAGACCAATCTAAATCCTTGGTTTGTAGCCTGCCATGCCATGAGCCCCACCTCCAAGCAATTTGAACCCTTGGTTTGAAACCTGCATCTTCCATGCCATGTGCCCCCACCCCTGAACAACCTGAACCCCTTGGTTTGTAGTCTGTTCCATCCATGCCATGCCCCACTCCCAGAACAACCTGAACTTGTACCTCCCTAACCCTTCATCTTCAACTCCGCTTACCCTCTTCCCACCTTTCACTGGAATTTGTGGCAAAGTAAGGCCTTGAAGGCTGCCAGGGAGGCATTCCATGACTGTGAAGACCTAATGGTGGTCATAGAGAAAGACAATTGCCCTCCTGCTTCCCTAGAAGTGAACTAGAACGATTTTATCTTTTATTATACCTGGCAAGTTTTAATCATAAGGAATCAACATGGCAGATCGGGCCACTTTCTTGAACACACATTCTCCCAAGTTGTTATTTTGCCTTTTGGAATGATGCTTCTTTTCATTACAAATGCCTGTTTTAATACAAAATAACAAAGCCATGTAAACCCCCTTTTACCCATCGGCTTTAAATTTAACTCAGCTAATTATCCTCCCTTCTATCCAATATTGATGCAAACAGGGAGAGTTGAGTCAAGGGGGTATAATGAATCAGGACTCTTTCACTGCTTTCCTGTTTCAGGTTGTAGTTCTAATTGCTGCTAATATATTCCTCTAGGTAACTCTTGGGGCATTTGGCCAGGAAGAAGAAATTATATCTAATCCCTTGTCTCCTGGTGCAATTAAGGACATCATCTACAACAAGTGTAATTTGCAGGATGAGAGGGAAGCTGTTCTTCAGCAAGAACTTGTCATTCATATTGGCTGGATCATCTCCAACTCCCCAGAATGTTTTAATGGAATGCTGAAGATCCGAGTGGGGTTAGTAAACCAACTTCAAATTTTATTCTCATGATCATCTGAGGAACCGAGGTGGCCTTTGCTTGCCTTCTAAAGTGTGCACACCAACAAAGCAGACAGGTTGCTCTCTTTGAAGAAAATAATAATTCAGAATATTAATGTTAGTGAATCAAGGTCCAGGACATGGGGGTCTGCTTGCCTTCTTGGCTGGTCTGCTAGAGCACATTAAACCAACATGCCAATGGTCTGTCTCAACTCCTAGTTCTCTTCCAAGAGTTGGTTCTAACCTCTAAAACTCTAAAATACCTGAAAGATAATCTCACCCCTTATATACCTAAGTATGTGCTCTGCAGGTGAGGACCCCATGTAGATACCATCTTATCAAGAGGTTGGTTCTGCACAGTGTAGGAATTAGGACTTTAGTGGCACCTACCCTTCATAATTCCCTCCCCTTAAATATTACACAGGTGCCATCTCTGTTGACTTTTTGGGTGCCTACTGAAGATGGTCTTCTTCCAACAAGCCTTTTCAGTTGAGATTTTTCCCATTCTGCACCTACTATACTGGAATTGCTTTTAAGATTTCTTTATTGTTTTATTGCTTCTTGTTTGCAATCCTGGGCTCCTTTGGTAGGACGACCAGGATATAAATTTAAAAACAGATAAAATAAAATGACTTAGGCCCAATATGCCATACAGCTCACTTCATCCCAAGTGTCTCATTGCAATTAGTCACTCAATCATTTTTTAAAAAAAAACTTGGATTGACTGATATATTGAAAAGGGAATTTCTCCTGTGTGTGAGAGAACAAGGAATATCTCTTCTAAAATGATACTTGCTGCCACAATTTGAAAACTTTCTATAGAGCTATTGTTTTGATATGATATTTATGCAGGTTTAATCAATAGATTAATAAACAAACACATACAGTTACTTGGCTAATTTCTTATATTGAATGACAACCCTAATTATATCCTCCTTAGCAGCAGAATCTGCGTCAAGTTCAGACATGGAGACAGACACGAAGAAAAGCATCTTGGGAAGCTGGCCCTCAGTTGTGAAATACAGTGCAGATTTGCCCTGTTGTAAATCTCTGTAAAGCCCCATCTGTTTTGGCTGATCTTTGTTTGCCCAGTCAGAAGTAATTCCTGCTATGTTCAGTTAGACTTGTTCGCAAGCCACTGTATGCATAAGCATGCAGAATGCTACCTTATACTGAGTCAGACTTTTGGTCCATCTAGCTCAGTATTACCTACACTGATTGGCAGCAGCTCTCCAGAGTTCTCAGCAGTTCTCCAAGGTTTCAGGTTGGTTTCCCTCCAGATACCAAGGACTAAACCTGGAACTTTCTGCATGCAAAGTAGATAGATTCTCTACGACTGACCTATGGTCTGTATACTGTATAGGATTAATGCCTAAGCTGGCAAAGGATGGGGCAATTTCAGCAGAAGTTTTGAGTCTACAGGTTGAACTATGTGGAGAAAAATAAATCAGCCAATCAAAGTATTTTCTTAGCGGTAGGGAGGCAACCCCTCTTGCTCGTGGGTAAATCTCAAAACATACCTGGCAGGCATTTTCTAAGTCATTGGATGTTCCCTGTGGCAAATCCTGTGTAATTTATGCTCTCATCTAGTGTTGTGCTTATGCTGTTTTCCCAATGGCACTTTAGATTGTTAAGCTGTCGCAACTCTGTGCTGGAGCACCGAAAACACAATACACAGCAATAAATTATGGATGGCATACCTGGGGTCTGGATCTAGCTATTCCATTTGCCTGGAGGTAGCAGAAACCTAAGACAATGCATCTCCTCTATCAGCTTTCATCGTTTGATCAAAATTAGTTGCCATAGCAGTTAGAAATGGGATGCTCAACTCAGTTCCATTTCATACAGAGCCCATAACTCACAAGCCACTTAAGGCAATGCACGTGTGCTTAAACTGGTGCCTCCCCATTGGCTTCAGTGGGAGTAAGCCGACTGAGTGATTTGTGGATTGCCTTTTTCGCTCCTTCAGCCTCTCAGAGCTTAGCTTTTGGCTATCTAGCAGGATTTATTATTGCTGTAACACTTTCAGTGCCACAGATTTCGGCATTCAAGCTGGAGGAAGATGTTTGTGTGCGTGACTGATCCAAAGAGCAAGCAGCTCACGATGTGAGCAGCCCAGTTGCGGCAGTGCATTGATGTGTCGTTTTACATGGCCCTAAACAAAGCTTTAAAGGGAAGTTGGATTTTTCCAGGCTTTTATGGTGCTATGTTTTATTCCCTTGGCTATCTCTGCCTTTTTGCTACTTTGCCTTCTCAGGCTGAATTTAAATTTGTTTCCATCCAATACCAGTTTCTTCTTCTGATTCCACACCTCGCTGCTGAAGCTTTCTTAGACTTCATGCAATCAGTTTATGTGCCTACCTTATTCCATAACACACACACACACACACACACACACACACACACACAAAGTTCAGTTTTTTCTAAAATGCCACCTTTCCCTCTTAAACCTGATATAAATAAAAGGCTAAATAGTGTTACATTTTTAAATACTTCCCCATTAACAACAACAAAAACAGGATGCATAGTTGTTCAAAGGCATTGGTGATTATGTTTCCAGCCATGCTGCTTTGGGAAGTAGGAGTTTGCATAAATCCTCCATACTTCCTCTGTTGTTGCGATAGGTAACTTCACTATGTGCAAGAAAACAAAAACAGAGTTTGGGGACAGTCTTAACAAATTCATTGTGGCATAAGCCAGAGGTAGCCCTCGTGGTACCTCCAGATGCCGTTAACGACAACTCCCATCAGTCCCAGTGTGCCTGAGGGATGGTCTGGGATGATGCCTACAGCATCTGGAGGGCAACATATTGGTTACCCCAGGGCATAAGCTACTCCATGAAGGACAGCTGAGTCTACCTCAGCAGATGCAAGAAGCGTTAACCTAAGTTGGCAGGAGTAGATGTGAGGAAACATAAGCAGTGAGGCCAGAAGGAAATAATAACACTTCATGCATCTTAGTTGTTTTTGTTACAACAAATTAAGATGACTACCCCTCTGGAAATCGTTTCACCTTGTATGGGTTGTGTACCTCCTCCTCCTCCTGTGCAGGTTAATTAGTTGCTGTTAAGGGGCATACTCCTTTCCCTTTTACAAGCCACTTAGCTGCTTTTAGATGCTGAGTGCTTGCTTGGGTGTTAATTAGGAGTGTGATGCAGTGGTGGCCTAGCTAACTCTTCAGTTTGCAGGGAGCATTCTGAGCTCATCTGGGCTTTAGTTTCACTGCCTCTGCAATTTTACTTTAACTACCTCTGTTCTTTAGAACTTGATAGTGGGACCTCTGTAAAGAGGCACACCGCAGTCGGGGCAGCATATGTTTCAATGGAACTACTAAATGGGTAGCTGAAATATTGATCTCATATAAGGACAAGGAGGGAGCCAGTCTGGCTTCAGAGAGCTCAACAGGTGTGGTCTGAGGATGCATGATACAGCCGCCTTGAGGATGCTAAGCAAAGCTAGTTCTGGTCAGCACCTGGATGGGAAAGAAGCCCTCTGAAGTTCCATGGTGGAAGACAGGCAGGATCTTAACATACTAAGTAAACAAATAACAAGATTTTTATGCAGCCTTCATTAGCTTCTCTTGCCCATTTAAGTAGTTTGTGTGTGTGTGTGTGTGTGTGTGTGTGTGTGTATCAGAAAGAGAAAACCAGTCTCCTTGCTTCTTCCAAGGTTAATTCCATACATTCAGTTTCCTTTATTTCACCTTTATCATCCACTCCAGTGAACAGAATTAACCTTCTCCCAGAAATAGTATTCTGGCTTGATAATGATTAGATTTGGTACCTCATTATTGATTTGTGTGCCAGCTTTCATGCTGAAATAGATCCAGAACCTGACAGCCCCATTACCGTAAACACCTCCAATCAAATGTTTACTACCCAGGCGCTGTCAGTCAGGTTTTTGCAGGCCATGCCTCTAAAGATTTGGAAGGGGCGCGTACGTGCCATTTTTCATCTGCTGCTTTGCATTACTAGAACATCTCATGTGAGCAGGTGGAGGATACATCAGTAAATTGGATGCCTACCTCTTGGTGAATTAACAGCATCTCTGTGTGTGTGTCCTTCAGGCTGTTTCTCCAAGCAGTGTTCTCCAGTATTGTATCAGAGCTGCTTTCTATGGAGGGCCGGTGGAGGGAGAGAGACCAGAATAGTAACTGAGGCTAGGAATGGTGTCTCCTCACTGCATCCTTCTTCTCTTAGTTGGATGCTGCTACTTCAGTAGATCTGCATGTTAATCCTTGACACATTTCTGGTCTCTGGAGCCCAAACTGCCTTCATTGTGCCCCTTGATCATGTTATTTGGCAGCTGAGGTGCCATTGATCAAGAATCATCCACAGGCTGTAGATGCTCCCCTTTCCATTCTTTCTATTATTAGCTTTTCTTATTGTTGTGTTTGATTTGCCCTTTTTAATATTTCCAGAGCAGTCAACTATTACTAGTAAATAAGTAGGAGACAGCCTGAGGGTGGGAAGAGTGTCAGGGGAGAGAGATGGAGGAGGTTTAGTGCTACCCGCAAGAATAACCTTGTCACTATTTGGCACTTTGTATATGATTGAAAACCTAAATACACTCTTAATAGCAAACGGTTTCCCTCATTTCTCAGCTGGATTTGACACTCAGTTAAAGCAGTTGCAGGCAGAAGGTAGACTTGGGATCTAGTGGTAGATCTCTGGGTGATTTGTAATGGAAGTGAAAGGGTCTATGATTCCCAGTTTTAACAACAGCAGCATCTGAAAGAGTGCCTGCCCTCCCCACTCCAAGATTAGTCTGCTGAAAGCAAAGAAAGCTTGGTGGAAAATCAGGTGCAGATTTGAAGGTGAAAGGACTGAGCACTCAGTTCTGCTACTGAAAGCAAACTCCTAGGGAAAACAAACCTGGGTAAAAGTAGTGGTGAGGACAGCAGCAGTGCAAATGTCTAAAAGTACTAACACATTTGCAAAATTTACATGATGAGAATAAATCACTTGGTGCTGCAAAAAATCATGACGTAAATACCAGGCCAGCCTATCTGAGGAGGGTGCTCTACAACATGGGAGCCAGCACTGAATAAGCCCTCACACAGGGAAGGGCCTCAGAATCTGACCTTATAGTCTGGGTAGGTATGGAAATGTGGGAGGGAGGGAACACTTCAAGCCATTCAGGGCTTTACAAGCAAACAGTATTTGTATCATTTAAGAAGCAACAATTAGCACAGGTTATGTCTTCCCTACAAATACATTATTAACGATTCTCTTTTGTAATGCAGTAACTATGGTACAAATATTTACTTTAATCATAAGTTTTAAAGAGAAGGGAGAGCTTTCCCACATTCTCACCCAAATTGCAATTTATTCTGAGATAATTCCAGAATCTTAATCAGTAACAAAGCACAGTTAATGTAAAACATTGTGGGCCCGAGATGTGCTTTGGTTGATGCTAGAGTGGCATTTTGCCATTTAGCCACAGACGCACTCATGGGAATGTCAGTGCTTTCCCCCCAAAAAAATGTATTTCTAAGATGTCTGTTGAGGCTAATTAAACAGTAAACAAAACTTCTAATTTAAATGATTATTTGGTAAAGCAGGGTGAGGTGACATGGTCCAGATTAGCTCCACTGAGCAGACAAGTTCATTTTCATCTAAATGGTGTTGTCTTTTAAAGGCGAGGCACCAGCTTTTGGAAGCAATTTGAATAGCCCATTAAGCAGTTGAAGTAAACAGTTTCTGTTTGCCGTTTACGGCTTTTCAGAGAATTGTGCAAAAGATGGCTGACTGGCCACATTTCATGTTATCAGACTTTTCAGCTGTACCCTCGCAGAGTAGACCTTCCAGAGCATTTAACTGTGCCTTGGGGCACAAAAGAATTTGTTTTTCTTTTCTTTTCTTAGAGAACAAGCTTAAAAGCTGCTATTAAAATGACACATCTTGAAGATTAGTTCCTGAAATCTGTCTAGCTTTTAAAAACCCATTGCACCCTTCAACCTGTTCCTCTTGGCTTCTGTACTAGCTAGTAGGTGTTTAGGGGTTGGGTGGGGTAGAGGCTGCAATAGCTGGTGTGCCAGGGGACACTCTGGAGGTGTTGTTCACCAAGAGCAGTCACTGTTGCCAAATGCAGCACTGGAAGGCTTGGCTTGATGCACCTACCCAAGGCTTCAGCTGCTTCCTTGGCCAATCCTCTCTATCACCTGAAAGAACTGCATCTTATGAGAGTGCTCTCTCCAGCAACTGGCAACTGAGGAAGCATTTGGGTAAGATGCATTGGGCAACCCTTCCACATCCTGCACCCCAGATGAATCAATCATTTGCAGGAAAGGTCCTTCTCTCCTTCTCTCTTTCCAAACTGATGGGACAACTAAAGAAACTGGGATTAACTAAGTGCAGAGTCAAATCACAATAAACAGACTCCCCCTCCAGCCACCATAAATAGCTGGACGTCCTTTGTCACCCATCCTTCAACAACTGTATTCAGGCAGCCACATGAAGACAGCCTCAGTACTCAAAGTTTGGGATGCTGGAGAAGTCCTACAGAAAAGGAGGCAGAAATTGCCATTGTTTGCATTTTCATCTCTTGTCAGGAACTGAAATCAAGTGAAATGGTATTCAGTCATTATTGTTGTTGGTTTTAAATCCTCAAAACAACACACAATCAAATGCCTTTTTATTACATTGTTTTGGCGTTTCCTCTGCAGTACATTGGCTGTGCTCAGCTTGACAGGCTACAGGTTGTGTAGACCGTAATATGTTCTTAATAACATCAGATTTTCTCCTGCTGCCTTTCTTGATTGGGGAAACTTCAGCTTCACAGGTCCACCCCCCACCCCCGGTTTCCTCTTGGATCTTTAAAAAACAAAGATTGAGTTAACTGATGTTTTTATTCTTCAGATGGATTGTGCATGCCATGAAGTATGAACTGAAGATCCGTGCAGGGGAGATGCCCCCCATGGATTTATACCAGCTGTCACCCAGTGAGGTGAAGCAACTTCTCTTGGATATTCTTCAGCCTCAGCAGCAAGGGAGGTAAGGAGCTCTCTCTCGCAGCACATCTCATGCTGGCATTCCTTGCTGATTGATTGCACAAACAGTGTTTTCTCTGATTTTCCTCCCCCCTCCCCTTTGCAAATGGTTCTTTCCCCACAGTACGTTATTTTATCTTATTTTGAAGCCAAAAAAGCAAAGACAGAAACGGGTGAGTCTATCCGCTCTCTTTATTGCTGTGCAGAGAGCTTTGCTCTCTCATCAGATTTTGATACCTCACTTGGCAGTGGCTGCCAGCATCTGGTGTGTAGGGTTTCCCTTACCTAGTTTGACACCGGGAAGGAAGCCAACGTAACCCAGAGGCCAGTTACTTAAGAAGTTTGTTTCAGTCAGAGCAGGATTTAGCTGCTGATCGCTGACCCTTTTCCTCTGGGTTGTCATTAAACATCGTCAGCAGGCTCAAGACACAACCATGTTGTCTTCCTGAAGTGTGCCAGTTCTGTAAATATGCCACTCCAGTATGATGACAATGGCAGACTCCCAACACAGAGTGTCAAGGCCAGATTGTTTGGTTCAAGACCACTGGTATTTTTCAGGGGGGCTCCAGTCTCTTTACGCCTGGAACAGCATTGAATCCCAAAGTGGTAGGAAAGCACTGGATAACATGCCAAGATTCATTTTGTTAAACATGTAAAGTTTAGTGGAAATAAATTAGGCTAATTTACTGAGGTTTTATGCTGAGGAAGGTGTCTTTGCTTGGTCTATATGCTGCATCACAAGGAGATTTTGCATATTTCTCCATCTGTCGTTAGGTAATGGGAGTGAAAGTGGTTGTAAGCTGTTACCGTTTGGGAAAGTCAGAAAGTGCCCTTGCTGTTCTTGTGACTTGCACATGTATATGGGGCTCTCTTGGTTGGGGGCCGTGAACTCAAAACCCTCACAAAAGAAAGGCTGAATTGTTACAGAAATTGAATCCCTAAACCAAACTTTTCAATAGGCTGCCTGGACCCATTTTCTTGTTATTCTTTGGACAGCATCATTTACCACTAATTTGGATTTGGTGCTTTTGTGTACAAAGTGATACAGTACTTTTAAAATAACTCTGAACATTTGGAGCAACAACTTATCTGCCAAGCACATCTACGTGAATGTAATATCAACACCTTTCTTGCCTCCAAAAGGTGGTGTTTAATTTTCTCTTTTGCAGGAAGCTCTGCAAATATTGATAACACAGCATTATCTTTTGAACTGGGGAATATGAGAAACCTGGTAAATGAGTTGCTTCCTTTCTCTTAGCCACCTTCTACGTGTGAAGATGGAGTTCTCAGAAAAGCTGTTCACCTAAGCTCTTAGCTTATCTCTTTATGAAATCAAACTTCTGAACAGCATCAGCAACATTACTCTCTCTCTCTTTGGCTACATAGAGATCTTCAAAGGGAAGAACAGTTCCAAGGAGATACTCTTGCCTTAAGCAGGCAAAAAGCACTTTGCATAATTTAAAAATCCAGTTAGCTTATTTCCTTTTCCAACTATAGCCCAGTGACAGCCAGACTTTCAGAAGATTCCTGCTCTTGATTGCGCAGAGTTAGGATTCCTTCTTGTATTGCAACTTCCAGAGAGATGGCTATGTTAGTCTGTTGCAACAAAAACAACAGGGTATTGTAAACCCCAAAAACTAGTACAGTGGAACCTCTACTTATGGATGCAATCAGTTCCAGAGGTCTGTCCGTAAGTTGATCTGGGTCGCTGGTAGAAGCATCGTTGTGTGCAGGCGCATTCGGCGACAGCATGCTTCTGCACATGTGCATACAGCAGCAGCTGCTTCTGCGCGTGTGCAAATGGCAGAAGCTGCTTCTGCATGTGCACGAATCATGGCAAACCCGGTATTTACTCCCGGGTTTGCCGTGGTCGCAACTTGGATCAGGCCCAAGTAGAGGTGGTCGTAAGTAGAGGTTCTACTGTAAGTTTGTTAATCTACAGAAGGTTGCAGTGTGACAAATTGGTTAGTGCTTATGGTGCTGCAGGACTCTCGTTATATGACAGCTGTTCCCTGTCTCTACCATTTTGGGGATTTGCAGGGGGCATGATATGAACCTGTTCACCACAGGCACGTTTAAAATGAAAATGAATGAGTACATCAATAACACAAACCAGTCTTCCTAATATGATACTTGCAACGCCTCCTCCCTTTCCCAATGAATCCCTTGAAATGTGCGGTTTTCTCCATTCATCCATTCATGTGGTTCAGTTGAAATGCCACCCAATAGCCATGTCATTGGTCCACCTAGCTCAGTATTGTCTGCACAGAATGGCAGTGGCCCATCAGAGTTTCAGACAGGGGAACTTTTCTCACACCACCTGGAGATGCCAGGAATTGAGTTTGAACTTTCTCCATGCAAAGCATGTGCTATACCACTAAGCTACCATCCTTCCTATATCTTTTTACTTTCTGGAAATTGATAAATTTTAAGCCAGTTTCAGAAAGAATTTCCAACAACAACAACAACAACAACAACAACAACAACAACAACTTATTACTTGTATGCCGCCCATCTGACTGGGTTGCCCCAGCCACTCTGGGTGGCTTCCAACAGAATATTAAAAATACGATAAAACATCAAACATTAAAAACTTCCCTAAACAATGCCTTTCAGTCTGTATAATACTTTCTCTGTTTCAGTCTGAAACACTTATGAATAGCTAAGAGGTGTGCACAGGCCTCAAGATTTGCTGTGCATCTATCTCTGTGTTTTTTTGTGTTTTCTACAACAGGCATAGGCAAACCCTGCCCTCCAGATGTTTTGGGATTACAACTCCCATCATCCCTAGCTAATAGAACCAGTGGTCAGGGATTATGGGAATTGTAGTCCCAAAACATCTGGAGGGGCGAGTTGCCTATGCCTGTTATGGGGGAACTAAAAATAGCTATACCTTTTTTCCCTCTTGGCAAAGGACTCCAGAGGGAATTAAACTTGCCAGTTGCAAACAAACAGGTCCAAGCGCTTTTGTGGGGGAAGTAAAAGGGATTCACTATCCTCCATAATCAGGTAATAGCTATATTAAGCCAGGAAAAATCCCAAAAGGCATACTTTTGGGGTGTGGAGAGGTTTGTATCTTTATCTTTCTTTCCTTAAATAATTAAGAGGTGGCCATGGTGTATATTCTTGCTTGTATATATTTTTAAACATTAGCAGCTTCACTCTTTCCAGTGCTTATTTGTGTTGGGACAACCCTCTTATAGGGGAGGGTTGTCCCGACTGCTGCCTGCAGAATGCTAAATTGCTCCAAAGGATTTCTTTCCCCCAAGCACAGCAACGGATGATTTTTTTAAAAATTTAAGTAAAGCTGATAGCTTTTTTAAAAAAATATCATCGTCATTTACTGCTCCTCTTTAACAAATTAATTATCCAGAGCTTTTCATCACTCTGTAGGCAGCATTCCAGACAGCCTCACTTCTTGCAAAGCTCATGGACATAGAGAAACATAGCTATGTAGTGTACATAAAAGTAGAACATATAAAAAGAAGAGCAACATGAAGTTTTCTGTGGGCCCTGATCCAGCTCAGTTGCTGTGTTGCAGTTTGACATGGGGAGGGCTAAAGTCACCCCAAATTGCCTTGTTATTTTAACCTCAGCTGAGCTGAGCCCTGGGATCTTTAGTTGCAAAAAGGAACAGGTGATGGTAACTTCCTAAATGAAATATAACTTTTTAAAATGATGTTAGGGCACTGGGCGACAGCTGAGATGAATTGCAGGCTCAAGCTTTGCTTACATTTTTCCAACGTGTCAAGATGGTGAAAATACCTGGAAAGCCAGGATGCTTTTTCGCTTGAAGGCTTTGACTGCCTCTAGTAGATTAACTTTTGGTTGTGACCTGAAGAGATTAATTTGGTTGATTTCCTTTGTTTTCCCACTTAAAGAGATTTAACTTTTTGAAAATCTTTAGACCTATTAATAAGGCACACGTTTAACTTTAACACTATGACTGTGAGGCTGAGCATTTTGCTTTGTTCTCATTAGAGTCTACTTTTGTCCTTTTCATTAAAATAACCGTATGAAACATTTAGCAAGAAACGCAGCACAGCATGCTGTGTTTTGCATTATTGATGGATTGATTTTTTTTGCTTTTATTTCATACTGGGTTTAATTAATCCACAAAGCAAGCATTGTTTTGATCTGGAAACAGATTGCTTTTGTGAGCTCATCCACATTTTCTTCTTTTTCCTCTTCTTCTTTTTGTTTTCAGATGCTGGTTGAACAGACGTCAGATTGATGGTTCATTGAATCGAACTCCCAGTGGGTTCTATGACAGGGTGTGGCAAATCTTGGAGAGAACACCCAACGGTTTAATAGTAGCAGGGAATTTTTTGCCACAGGTAAAACCACCCACATGGTGCTCTTAAGTCACTTTTGTTTTTAGATGACTACCTTATTTTCTCAGACAGGGACGCGGGTGGCGCTGTGGGTTAAACCACAGAACCTAGGACTTGCCAATCAGAAGTTTGGTGGTTTGAATCGCCGCAATGGGGTGAGCTCCCGTTGCTCGGTCCCTACTCCTGCCAACCTAGCAGTTCGAAAGAACATCAAGTGCAAGTAGATAAATAGGTACCGCTCCGGCGGGAAGGTAAACAGCATTTCCGTGTGCTGCTCTGGTTCGCCAGAAGCGGCTTAGTCATGCTGGCCACATGACCCGGAAGCTGTACGCCGGCTCCCTCGGCCAATAAAGCGAGATGAGCGCCGCAACCCCAGAGTCGGCCACGACTGGACCTAATGGTCAGGGGTCCCTTTACCTTTACCTTTACTTTGTTTTCTCAGAGAGGAAGCAAATGTTCACCAGTGGTCATAAAGCTAGGCTTGTAACTGGAGTTCCAGCAGGCGTGCCAACTTTAGGCACCTCGGCCCCCTCAATATTTGTTTTAAGAGGGTTGGGTCCCCTCAATCTGGAGGCAGCCCTGCATGTTTTGGAGAGCCAATGGCCAGTTCCTCCAGAGCACTTGTCCTCTGTTGCCCGCACAATGCATGCCAGGCCCCCTCAATCTTGGGGGCGACCTGGCGCCTCTGAGTCCCAGAATTCAGTTCCTCCCCTCCCCATGGATGCTGTCATGCTAGTCTGGACACAAGGACAACAGAGCCTGCTGGATCAAGTCAAAGTCCCATGTAGTCCAACTGCCTTGGTATTGGCCACAGAGTTCCTATCCAATCAAGTTCTATTGATCGTGGAGGTGTCACCTATATGCATTCATCCCTTGTAGTGTATCCCTCGCTGTTAATGGGTATGTCCAAGATTTTCAAGTTTCTCCATGCTCTTTGTTCTGAACTTAGGCTCAGTTCTGAGCCTTGGTTCCTTATGTGTAAAACGGGAGTATTGTTGAGCTAGTTGGTAGTTTTGTAGTGCAAAGCACTTTAAATTGGCAAAGCCTTGCATAATTGCATAAGACAGTCTACAAATTCCAAAGAGAAGTGGAATTAAATGTTGATTTCTTGGCTCTTCAGTACCAGAAGAACTTTGGATGTGTCAGACTTGTGCATTAAAATAATTCCTTGTTCTGAAAGGAGCTTAATCTTACCCAGGCAGATGACACCTATAATTGGTTCAAATAACTCGCTCACCACCTTGAAGAAATAGGGCATGTGCTTGTTTTCAGTTATCAAACAACATATTTGCCAAATGCTTTCTACCTTTTAGAAATTGACTGATATTGCTATTAAAGTTCACTTAAGCATCTGCTTTTGTTTGTTTTACAGCAACCAACATTGTCAGACATGACCATGTATGAAATGAACTTTTCCCTTCTGGTTGAGGATATGTTAAAGAGTATTGATCAGCCTGAATACAGGCAAATCATTGTAGAGGTTTGTACCATACGATGATAAGAGATATGAATTAGTTGTTTCATCTTACATTTTAAAAAAGCAGCGAGTGAATGAATGTGTTCAGGGACTTAAGCCATGAAAGACTTTCAAAGAAAATGACACTGTCTCAGTCTTGTCTCAATCTTGTCCTGTAGTCTCCTGACATCATAATTAGAATAAGTAATAACAAATGTCTTGGTGATGTAAGAATAGCCCTGATGGCTCAGGCCAAAGGCCCATCTACTACAGCATCCTGTTCTATAGATGCCTATCGAAACCCCAAAAACCAGAACTGAAGTGTAACAGCACTGTACCCATTAGTGATTCCCAGCAACTTGTATCCAGGAGCACACAGGCTCTGACAGGTGAGGTAGAGCATAGCCAGCATGGCCAGTGGTCATTGATAGCTTTATCCTCCTGATGGACAACAATGTTTCTCAACTTTCAGTGGTCCTCAGAAATATATTGAATGGTAGCTAACAGTTGCCTAGTGCTGCACAGCAGGGAAGGGCTACAGCTCATGGATGGGGCATCTTCTCTGCATGCAGAACATTCCAGGTTCAATCCCCGGTGTTTACAGATAGGTTTGGGAAAGACCCCTGCCTGAAATCCTGGAGTATCACCGCCTGTCAGTGTAGACCAGGGTTTCCCAAATTTGAGTCTCCATTTGTTGTTTTTGGACTACAATTCCCATCATCCCTGACCACTGGTCCTGCTGGCTAGGGATGATGGGAATTGTAGTCCAAAAACAGCTAGAGTCCCAAGTTTGGGGAACCCTGGTGTAGACAGTACTGGGCCCAATGGTCTGACTCGGTGGGAGGCAGCTTCCTTGGTTCTGTATTCCACACCCAGTGGTTTTATTTATTATCTTTTAAGTGTCAATTTGTGATGCAGTTTATGTGGAGTGATGGTGGAGAGAACTGATGTTAAAAAGAAGAAGCCTCAGGTTCCGCACGTTGTGCACAAAACTCCAGGGATCACTCAAAACCAGTTCTCTAGATGGTGACCACTGTTTGCTGATTATTCAGTTCTCAGGAAATAGATCTTTAAGGATTCCCACCACCACCAACAAGTGTTGTTTCTTGCATTATTTGAAAACAGCAAAAACAAAAACAAAAAACAAAAACCTGAGTTCAGCTTTGTCAGCTGCAAGACTAAACATTATGTTATGTGTCAAAAGAAAATTATTTGCTTTCCATGAAGTTTAAGTTTGGGGCGGGGAAAGGAACAGAGAGTTTATATGAGTAAATGGAAAGGAAGGCAGAACAGAAAATATTTCAAATGGCTTTTTCTTTCGTCACTGTATTTCAAATCCATGGATGTTTATCTTTACCAGTAATTACACCTCTTATCCAACATTTGGCTATTATTATTTCTACTTCAGATCATTACCTCTATTCACACCTTAAACACTAGTGGGGTACTCATGCACCGAAAGACTAGGTTGTATTGCTGGCTCCACCTTCAATTCTGCATGCCTAAGCTAACTCTTCTCCAACACACAGACATATGAAGAGGAACTGCTGTGTGTGAACAGCTGCTCATTTCTAGGGGTTCTTCTTCGGATGTCCATGCTCAGCTCACAAGTGTTGGGAGCAGGGATGCACAGTTCTTTCTTCAAGGCTTGAGCACCCTAAATGTACATGAATGGGGCTATTGTAATGATTTTTTGAGTATTCCTCCACCATAAATGTCTAAGTGTTGGGTATATTTTATGTATGTTTTTGGTCATGTCTAATTTCCCATTTTAATTTGTGGCTTGAAACTACCCAGATTTTAAACTGCCCTTGAAAGGGAAGGTAGTGTGGTCTAAATCGTTTGCTTTTATTTTATTCTTTAGTTGTTGATGGTTGTCTCCGTTATTCTGGAAAGAAACCCTGAATTAGAGTTTCAGGATAAAGTGGACTTGGATGGACTGGTGAAAGAAGCATTTCATGATTTCCAGAAGGACCAGAACAAGCTCAAGGGCACCGAGAAACAAGTCAGTACAATTCTCATGCCAAAGCCTAATGCAGTGGTGGCCAAACTTGGCCTTCCAGCTATATTGGGACTACAACTCACATCATCCATAGCTAACAAGAACAGTTGTCAGGGATGATGGGAACTGTAGTCTCAAAACAGCTGGAGGGCCAAGTTTGGCCACCACTGGCCTAATGCCTCTTTTGCTCTTGTTTCTTACTAGGATTGATTAATCCACAAGGCCAGTGTTTTTTTCATTTGGTTTGTGAGGTGTCCGGCAGTCTTCACAGGAGCAAATTTCTTTAAAATTCTAAACAATGTCACATTCACAATGATTCCACTGTGCTAGGATGGCTCTCCTCACCCTTAGTTTATGAGATTGATGAATAGCAACTTCTTTATGGGGATCCTCAGGAAAGAAATAATGTTTCCACAGGCATGCACAGCTGTGAGCCTCTTTTTGCCAGAGGTGTTGGTAAGGTTTGCTGCACTTTGGCCCACATATCAGCTTCAGGAGCTTGTCTTAAAGAATAGGCGAGCATCATCAAAACCTTTTCCTCTCTGGCTCAGATCAAAATCCACACTTGAAAATCATTCCCGGTTTATCCACACCTGCCCACACAACCTTTGTCTCTGTTTCTGTAAAACAGTAGCTTCAAAAATTGTTACTTCTAAAGCAGTGTTGGCCAAACTTGGCCCTCCAGTTGTTTTGGGACTACAGTTCCCCTCATCCCTGACCACTGGTCCTGTTAGCTAGGAATGATGGGAGTTGTAGTCCCAATACAGCTGGCGGGCCAAGTTTGGCCATCACTGTTCTAAACCATCATATTGATGACATTCTGCATGCTTCTAAATACAAATGTGTGAGATGGGTTGTTTCTTCCTGTATCTTTTTTTAGAACAGGAATGGGGCATCTGTGGTCATAGGTTCCAAATCACTGTATTTTAGGACATGGAGCTATATCGCCATATATTCCTACATATATTAGTAAAGGTGGCTGCCTCATGTCTAAATGGCAGAGCAAGCAACTGTTTCTCTCACATGCAATTTTATTATGTTTCTATCACACCATTCTTCCAAGGAGCTGAGGGTGTTGTTCCTGCCTCTCCCTCCTCCACAGACACTTTTGTTCCACAGCAGCTCTGTGTGCTGTGCTAAGCTTGGAGACACTGATTGGCCCAAAGAGTAACCACATAGTTCTGTGTCTGAATTGGGGATTTGAATCTGGGTCTCTCTGGTCCTCACCTGATACTCTACAGAGGCTCTTATTGCTGGGCAAGGAAGAAAAGAATAGAACTTTTCTTCCTAATGAGCAAAGCTGAGTCAAGCTTCATGCCACACTCCTACAGGAAGCAAATCAAGGAATTGTGTAGTTCACAGATGGGTGGCTGAAATCCAATGCTTCACCCAAAGTGTTTGTGAAAGTACATAATCATGGCATGGGCATCAGATGAAACAGACACCTACAATCTTGCACATTTCTTTTTTCAAATTCTCCCTCCCCCGTTCCCACCTCCCTTCTGCTGGTTGTCTGCTCCTGCTACCACTGTCCCATCACTGCCCATGTGCTCCACCCTCTCCCTCCTTCCTCTGCCGCCACTTGCATCTGTAGCCCACAGGAGCTCTGCTGTGCTATCCGTGCCCTCGAAAGCCACGGGCTTCTCCATTGAGCCCAGGGGGAAGGTTCACTATCACTACAGGGCACACAACCATGATCATGCCTCCTCCGCCACTCATCTCCTTGCTTGGGGACAATTCCTTCTCGCAAAAGGTGAGCCTGCAGCTTGATGAGCTCTGTACCTTTGGCACCAATGAAGTGGTGACTCACTGAAAGACTACGGTATGATCTGCGGCTGCCTTCCCACGGCCTAAAGCTGATGTTCTGAAGCAGCATGAGATCTCTGACTCACAGTGTTTGAGACAATGCATATCAGATATATTTTTTTGTCTGCCTCTGTTGCTGTTAAGAAGCTTCCTTGTTCCCACTGTCTCCCTCCCAGTTCCCCATTTGCTATTTGGTTGGAATCCAAAATATTTATCAGACTGCATGACAGAGAATGTCAAGTGTGTGAAGTGCCCTCTTCATCACCACCCTGCTTTTCCATCTGTGGCTCCCTCCTTGTCCTCAGTTGTGTCTGATTGTTACCCATCAGCATTGTGACTGAGATCAAACTGTGTTTATCTTATGCAGGATGACATGACTCCCTTTTACAACACTCCTCCGCTGGGAAAGAGAGGGACTTGCAGCTATTTGACAAAGGCGGTGATGAATCTATTGCTGGAAGGCGACGTGAAGCCCAGCACAGATGACCCCTGTTCTATTAGCTAAAAGCAGGTGGACAGGATGCTGTATCTTTAGCAGTCTCGTTTGCTTGGCATGTGATGTTCAATTCCTCACTGTTCAAGGGATGCCGTTCGGGTCCCTGTTATAAATGGCCGCCGTGACAAAGCTCAGACACTTAGGGTAGCAAAAGCACACAGCTGATTCTGTAGTAGCCGAGAAGCTCATTTAATCAAGCGTATTCCTTTCCTACGTCTCCAATGGCAACCTGCACTCTCCACCTAAGCACCGCGGTCGCGAGTCGGCAGAGCAATTGCATGAAACGGCTCGTGCTGATTGAGACTTTGGATGTTTTAGAAAAAATTAACTGGGCTCGTATTTATAGTTTAAGCATTGCTTGGGAATGATTGCAGTGATAAATTTATTTATGTAATAGTGAATTAAATGCGCGCTGAAAAATTTATCAGCTCTCCCCCTTCATTTGTATTGTAATTCATTATTGAAAGGCTTCATTATGAATACTGGATGAAATACAGGCATAAATTTTAAAAATAAATGAGCCCCGTGTTTGAAGTTGAGTTACTTGTTAACTCCAAGAAGATAACTGTGACTTTGGATCTGAGTGCTCCCAATGAAGCTCAAGGATAAAATAAAACAACTGTGTTCTATATATGCTTTAGAATATTTCTGTGATCAGTTCTTCCATTTAATAATTGCTTAGCATGCTAATTGCTTAAACACATTCGTTTTCTGCAGTTGAAAATGGGAAATAATTGTTATGTTGGAGAATATCTTTTCACATCACAGATTTTTCTTTGGCCCAGTCCAGACACCTTAAGGGACATGATTTTAAATTAACCTTTAGAGAAGGTCCCCTAGATCAAAGAGGACAGTAAATCATATTAGAAGAAATGCCCTGAATGAAAAAGCTTATAGTCAGAACCCACTCCCATCTGCAGAGCATGTCTGCGAAGCAGAATTGTATCCGTGCACATAAGTGGACTAAGGTGCATCTGTTGTATTTGGAAGCTCCTGGGTTCAATCCCTGTTCTTAATCCAGTTACAGGGAGCTAGGAATGACCTCTGTGTAAACCCCTGGAGAGCTGCCAATCCTGCTCAGCTAAATGGACTCCAGGGTCTGGCTAAGGCAGTGTCTTACACTCTGTTTGCCTGAATGCACCTCCACATAAAAAAGAAAGAAATTAAGAAATCTGCCCTTACACCAGGTCAGACTCTATCTAACTAACTAGACCAGGATTGTCTCCTCTGATTGGCAGCTGCTCTCCAGAGTTTTAGGCAGGAAAAAGGTCCTCCCCATCCTCTCTGATCCTTCTCACTGCAGAATGCCGGGGACTAAAGCTGGGATCTTCCGCATGCAAATGGGGAAAGGACTAGAGCAGAAGGGCTCTTGCATGCGGAAAGTCCCAGCTTCAATCCCCAGCATTTCCAGGTAGGACAAGGAAGTACTTGTTCCTTGTAACCCTGAAATGCTGCTGGACAGTCAGTGTAGACAGTACTAACCTAGATGGACCCAAGGTCTGACTTGGTATAAGGCAGATTCCTATGAAAGAATGTGCTCCCAAGCCTGAGCTATGAGCCCTCTACCCAAGAACACCTTGCATGTGGGAAGAAAAAAACTAGTTGAAGAATTAGTTGGGGTGAACAATTCTAGCCTGTGCTAGTTTTGTGCATGCAGGAGGAATATTCCTCCCCAGCAACAGCCTGAAGAGGAATAGTGCGGCAACGTTTTTACTGCCTTGCTTGCAGTTTGAACTAAACCTACTGATTCCAAACAGAGAATGAGATTCTAGAGCTGAGGATATTCACAGACACAGTTTACAGCCCTTGTTTGAGGTGCTCGGTTCTTATGCATTCAAAGGAGCCTTCTTCACGGTCGTCACCACCGAAGCGAGGACGTTTTCAGAGCCAGGCTCGCTCTTGATTGAATCTTCTTCTGTGTATTTTCTATGAGGACAGAGCCCTGCTTAGATTTTGATCCAACTTTGATCCCAAAGGTAAATTCCAGGTATCGTAAGGCTGAGGAGATTGTAGTGCCTCGCCTCTACTTCAATCTCAAAACATTCTAGGGAGATTATCTGGCATGCATCGGGATAGAAACCTGCCTTAAAAGCCTCCCATTGTTAGAAGGGGTGGGTTGGAATTCAGAAAGGAATAAAGTGCAGTTTCTGCTGTAAAAATGGAAAAGGCTCTCCCAATGCAAGATGGATTATGGCCTGTTTCACAAAGGCCCTTCCATCCAGTTGGAATGTGTTCCATTCAGTTAAGAGTACATCGACTTTTTCTAGGGGGAATCCTAGAAAGTTCTCGCGCTGTTCTTTAATAGGGCTTTGCAACGGTGTCAATCTGGCTTTAGCAATGGTAGAGTTTGATCTTTAGACATGGCTTGTCATTAAAGCGGCGGTCAGCAGCTAGTTTTGCCATCAAGCCGGGCTCTCCGCTCCCCTCTTCCACTGCACGTTGGCTTAGCAGCACATCAAATCAATATACTCTCGTCTTCTGAATTGTATTTATTTAAATGGTAGGTTGCTGCCTGAAGGCTCCTGAGATCAGGAACAGATGAAACTACAAACAACATTAGAAGCAAACAGCACCAGCAGCAAATGATAGACGAGTTATATTACTCCTTTTGTAAACCACACTGAATTTTTTTTTGCAAACTGTGTGTGTGTGTGTGTTTGTACACACATGCACACACACATAAAAGTAGAGTTGGGAGGGACACCAAGGTTCGTCTAACCCACTGCAATGCAGGAATCACAGCTAAGAATCCAACCTCTGTTGAAAAACCTATGCAGTAGAGTCCAGCTCCATCCAAAATGGTCCACTGTCCAACAGCTCTTACTGTCAGCAGATATATACAGACCAACAATGTTAGCTCACAAACCCAGCAAAATAGCACACTCTTGATGGTCAAATAGGGGCTAGACAAACTCCATTGACTTGGGTGCCACTATGGAAAAGGCCTTGTTGCTGCCAGTGGCATCTCTGTTGGTGATGACAACTGAAGCAAGGTCTCATTAGATGGCAGGTTTGCATGGGAGAAGGGGTTCGTCTACAATTTGATGATTCTATGATCTACTACAGATGCGCACCATATTAAGGAAGGGGGAGGAATGCATAAGTAAGCAAAAACAGCAAGGGTCTCATATCTCGCTCCCATTTTGAACCTTTTCAGGGGTAGAGATTGAGGGACATGTATAGAGTCCCTTCTTTTCCAGTCAAACAATCCTTGGAAACCCTGACAAGGGCAGAGGCAGAAGGGCGTACAAAGCAGGCAATTCTCTCCATGCCCTGCTCTGCCTCCAGCGCCATTTCCTCTTGGCTTCCTGGCCCCTTTTCCCAGCTGCAAAACAAGCCAGAAAACCAAAGGCGGGCCAGGAGCTTGCATAGGAGTGAGGTCTTTCCTCCAGCTTCTATGAGCAGCTTCAAGAAGCATGGAAAGGGAAGCGAGCTGGTAATTGGGGAGCCAGGTGGCACCTGGTAGGGTGCTGGAGACCAGCCATGGTTGGCTCCTGAACTCAAACAGGAACCCTTGGAGCAGTACCGTTGGGGGATTGGCACAGCTTAATGTCAGCAGCTATGAACGTACTGTGCATATCAACATTTCATTAGGAATGGAGTAGGTTTGAATTGTTTCCGCCTTTGGTGGAACTGTTGACAACCCATAATTTAGAGGATTAAATTAATTCCTGAAGCACACACATAGAATCATAGAATTGTTGAGTTGGGAGGGAACCCGAGGGTCATCTAGTCCAACGCCCTGCAATGCAGGAATCCTGCCCACTGCCATCCCAGGGTGGGCTTGAGCCGCCAACCTGCTGGTTAACAGCCAGATGATTCACTGACTCATTGTGCACTTAGCATTTATATAGTGCATTATTTCAGTAAATCTTTACAACAGCCCTGTGAGGCAGGACAATGTTGAAATGACCCTTGTGGGTTTGTCTAAGGCCACCAAATGGGCTTATGGGTGAGCTGGGAGTTAGATCTGACATAGCACAATGGCTTATTAAGCTTTTTTTTCCGGGGGTGGAGAATATAATGTAATGGCTAAAGTGTTGGACTTAGATATGGGAGACTCAGGTTCTATTTCTTCTCTGGGGTAATTCTTGTCCTAACCTATCACAGAGAAGTGATAGAAGGGGAGAACATTTATCATCATCATCATCATTTACCTGCCTTTCAGCTTAAGATCCCAAGGTGGTTACAACAATTAAAACACACTGTTAAAAACAGTTTAAAAGAACTTACAATCACAGAAATAACAAGGGCCTTGAAAATATACATCTCAAGTGTCAAAAGCTGGGGCGAAGAGGTGTGTTTTCAGTATTTCCTGAAAGCTGTAAAACAATGGTGCCGGATGTACTTCTGTTGGATGGGAGTTCCACCACTTAGGGGTTGCCCCACAGAATGGCATTTCCTGGGTTGCCACCACCCTGAGCTTTTGAGGACAGTGGAACAGCCCAGACTCTAGAGATTGGCTTTCTCTGCCAATCTTACTACCTGGCAGGGTCTGTCGGGAAGGAGGTGGCCTTTCAGGTATCTGGAGCATACCTTGCATTGGGACAGGAAACAAGCTGGCCATCAGGGCAGCTGTTTTAAAAACAAATGGAATCCTGGCCAGTAAACTGGCTGCTGCAGTTTGGACCAACTGAAATTTCCAAGGCGTCTTCAAGGGCAGCCCCAAGTAGAATGCGTTGCAGTAATCCAGTCATAAGTTAACTAGAGTCAAGTCAGGTCAAGAGTCAGGTCAAGTCATCTTTGTCCAAAAGGGGTTGTTGCTGGCAAACCAGCAGGAGCCCCCTTGAGCTCCTTGAAGGCAAGGGAAGGGTTCGAAATAAATACATAGTTGCCTAACATGGATATAGCCAAAGTGAATTTGAAAAGGCATAGTTTAAAAAGAAGAGTGTTAACAAAACAGCACAGGACTTAAAGCAACACCTGGTGTAGCTTTGGTGTGTTGGATCTCCAGCAACCTGCAGATATTTTATCTGATGACCACACAGCAAGCTCCGACCTTTGCAGAACTAAAGATCTCTTAACTCAGTTGGTGGGAATGGAGGTGAATCCATGAAATGTTTTTGCTCTCCTCCGCACACCCAGAAAGTATTCTGTAGAAGAGGAAGGTTGGTGCTTCACTGGCCGTTAAGATTCAGAAAGGATAAAAGGGTCCCACTGGCCTTTTTGTGCTTCCAAATATTTAAACAGCTGCAGGAGAGACTGGGTAAAAATATTAGCACACTTAGCAGAGCATGACCAGCCTTAAATCTGATTTAAAGCTTATTTTCTTATAATGGCAGAGCTTGAGGATGGAAGGTTATCTCATATGCCCCGTTTGTTCTTTGTTCCTTGTTCATCTTTTAAAAAGGCTTCCTCCAACTTTGTGTCTTGTAGTGTAGAATTTGACCACAGGAGGAGCAAGTGCTATTGCACTTGAATCCTCTTGGCAGGTTCCCAGAATTGGATGCTGGACGAGATGGGTCCTCTTTAGCCTAATCCAGCAGGCTCTGCTTATGTTCTTATGTCAAGATTTAAACCAGGAATAAGGAAGCTGTGCCCCTTCCTATGTTATCTCCAGCTACCATTGGTCCCAGCTGGCATGGCCAACAGTCAGGGAAAGATGGGGATTGTAGTCTGACAGCATTTGGAGTGCCACAGATTCCTAGCAAGACAGAGAAAATGAAACCTTCAGCTTTATAACCCACCAGCTATTTGCACCCAGCCACAAAGCTCCAAAGGGAAGAAATAGAACTTCTTGAAAGATGTCCCCCATGACACATATGCTGCTTTTGGGAATTCATGCTGATGCGTAGACCTCTCAGTTTGGAAGACACAAAGGTTTCTGCAGAGGGCATTTTACCTTCATAAGTCCATAGTGAATTGTTTTCTTGGGTTTGCATGGAGAACCATGGACTTTTATCTACAGAGATAGAGGAATGAAGCTGTACCGTGTTGGAAATAGTAGAGTGGGTGGTACCACTTCAGAATACAAGTTGGGGAGGCTCCCAGTTTTGATTGCTGTTTCATACTCCAAGTAAAAACAAAAGAAAGCTGGCAGATAAGCCTAGGGATTCAATCTCGGTCTACTTCCCGCTGTTCTACTTTTCTGATTGCAGAGTGTTTTGTTTGTTCGTATGTAATGTACGGGAGCAATAAAGAGCATGGTTCACCCCGCAGTCTGAAATGATGCAGTTCATTCTACCACTTCACTCTGCTGCTGCCTTGTGTAGATCAGGTATCAGCCTTCATGAACTGCCTGGGTTTTTACAAGAGTGCTTTTTAAGCATTCAGCTCATGGAGAGGCTGTAAGAGAAGGCTCAGGAAATCCAGCGCCAAGGGCATCTACTGTACCCGTTTCCAACTTGCTGCATGCGCTTGACTGTCCAAAACCAGGATTACAAATGAGCAAACATTTCTTTTTCTTTTTCTTTTGCACAAATGGGGCCTTTCTGCTTTGCCTCGTCTAATTTGGCCTCTGTTGGTTAATTTAAGAATCACTGCACCAAGCCTCAACCAATCACTTATTGATCGTTGGCAGAAAAAATGGCAGAAACGCTGTTCCTGATGTGAGCTGTAATGACTGCTTTCATTGGAAAGATTTTGATTTGGGATATCTGTGCACTGGCCAACAGCACATTCCCTTGGACCTATGCAAACAGTTGCATTGTCTCTGATATGGATCCTTGTGTCAGCAAAACAGCACCATCTGCACAGCAACAGAGGAAACCTGCCGTATACAGAGTCAGACCATGGGTCCATCTAGTTGAGTATTGTCTACATTGACTGGCAGGGGCTCTCCAGGAATTCAGGCAGGTGTCTCTCCCAGCCCTACCTGGAGATGCCAAGGACTGGACCTGAGACCTCTTGTATGTGAAACAGACGCTTATTTTTAACTTGCAATTATTATTATTTTATTTTTAAAAATAGTTCTGGAGAGCATTCCAAAGCAATATCACCACCCCACTTCTCTTGTAGTCCAGAGTGGTGCAACTCAGTTGGTAGAGACTCTTAAATCTCAGGGTCATGGATTTGAGCCACACGTTGGGCAAAAGATTCCTGCATTGCCGCACGTCGGACTAGATGGCCCTTGTGGTCTCCTCCAACTCTATGATTCTATGATTCTATGAATCCATTCTGCAGCAAGCCCTCTTTTATCCCAAATAAAGAAATGACTGGTGTTTACCTCTTTGGGCTGAGAAAAGAAAGTAACAGTGGGAGTGTGCCCTCTAGAGGACTGGAAGGTGCACAGCACTTATGTCACCAGACTGCAGAAGCCACCCAGCTGGGGCTTTTAATATTTGGAAGCATAAAAAGGCCAGTGGGAACCTTTTATCCTTCCTGAATCTTAACGGCCAGTGAAGCGCCAACCTTCCTATTCTACAGAATACTTTCTGGATGTGCGGAGGAGAGCAAAAACATCTTTCATCAGTGCAAGGGTGTTTTTAAGTTGTACAAAGTTGAGAAGTAGTAAGTAGGTTGTATGTTGACAACATCTTAGCTCAGCTCAGTCAGCACACTCATTACCAGCTTTTCCCCATTCTGGGAGGGCATTAATCTTTTCTGATTCTTTTGCAACACAGGCAGAAAAGATGCTGTTTTCTTCCTTTCTCAGTAACAGGCCAGTTTGTGTAGGCAGGATCCTGGCTTGTGTGACAGATAAATGATGGTTTTTGAGGTCGTGTTCGCTTAAGGCCTGACTCAGTAGCTATGTCTTCGAAATTAACTCCCACCTTGCCCACCTTTGGCAGCTGCCCTGACTGGGACCACCAATTTATTTTGCACAGTTGGATTCTTTTCCATAGACCTGAGCACATGTTTGTCACAAGAAGTCTTCAGGTGTGCTTATAAACCACAACTTTGCATAGAATGCCTTATGCATACTTTTGCCTGGAACCAAGTCTCCCTTGCTGTTCTAATTGTTCAAGTAGCCATCTGTAACCCAAGTTGATCTGGCACAAAAAGAGCTGTTAAGCTCTCTGCCTTGCATGGGGAGTAAGGTCCCCTTTGCATGCTGGCTCTGGAAGCCTAGGGATGCTCGGGGGAGATCTCTTGGGAACTTGGATGGCTCCCACAATATTTCGTGATAGCTTCCCCAAATTGGTGTGCTGGGCAGTCCTTGCCCCCTCAAGCAAGGCAGAGAGCTTAAAAGATCTTGCTAAGCAACACCAAGCAGACCTGGCACAAAAAGAGCTTTTATTTAACCTGCACAATTTCAGCCAGTCTGCCTTCAAGTTACATGTATTTAAGATGTGAACATTCTCTGTAACATCCTAACATATCCTTACATATCTGACGTAATCCAGTTTCCATAACTTTAAAAAGTCACTGAACTGAGGATCTCTTTTAGTGCCAATTTTGGCTTCACTTGGTGCAGAATTCTAATTTGTTGGGTTTAGTGTGGGTGTTTATAGCACAGTATACACATCTGTCCTCAGCTGGGTTTAACTGACTTTTGTATCTGTTTGCGGGCACCTGCTTTCTGTCTGAATTTTCACTGGAGAAGATAAGCAGAGTCATATTGAGTTATTACAATGCAAGTCCCAGGGCATCCAAATAAAAACATGCTCCAAATTGCTTTGGAGTTTCTGTTATTTAGTTCAGCTCACATATGAGCAGAAGGCTCAAGATGGATTTTCCTGTAGCCAAATCTCTCTGCCAGGCTCTCTCTGGTAATGAATTTTGATTGCTAATTTGCTGGGTCAGATTGCACACAGTGGTAACTCGGAGATGAAAGTCCTCTTCTCTGTTTTCTTGCCCTCCAGCCATCACTCTTGCAAAGTCCTGTGAAACCTTAAAGCTGTCACGAACTCCCATTCTGTGCATGCAGCTTCAATTAATATCCCAAATACCTATGTATTTGAAGTCATCCCTTGTTTCAGGATTTAGTTATTATCTTCTTACAGAAAAAAAATTGCATATCTGAAGTGAAGATTCTTAAAAGTTATTGCAGGGTTTAGGAAACCATTGCAAGAATATCAAACTTGAGAGGTCAGTGAATAGCCAATACAGCATATGGGTTGGGGATCTTTCCTAGCCTGGCACCCTTCAATTATTTTTGGACTACAATTCCCATCTTTTCCAGCCAGCAGGCCCAGTGGTCAGAGTGGTGGGATCTAAGAAGACCACTGGATTGATTTGTACAAGCCACACTCTCTTCTCATCCTAATCCAGGTGCAAATCTCACCTCAGTCAGGCATTATTTTAAAGTCAGACTACATATTATGCTGAGAAAAATGGGGATTAAGAATTTATGGGCATCAGTATCATATAAAAAATAATCTTGATGATCACAGATTTGCACACAAACCCTCCTTATACTGAATTAGACCATTGGTCCATCTAGCCCAGTGTTGTCTGCTCTGACTAGCAGTGGCCCTCCAACATTTTCAGGGGAGATATTTCTCATAACCTATCATGTGACTCTTCACTGTGAAGATGGTGCCAGGGCCCCAGTCCAGGTATCCTCATGGGCAGAGTGTGATGATGGCAGCCCTGGAGTGCAGATGGATCCTCTCCATGGTCTGTCCCATATGGAGAGGTCAGGAGACTCCCGAAAAGATGTTGCCATTGCTTGAAACCCCAAGGCTCAGAAGAAGTTAATGGGTCCAGAGTAAGGTGCTGTCCTTCCTCAGACCAGAAGCAGAGTCCAGATGGAGGGGCTTCTTTTGAGTGAATACCTCACTCAGGTTCTAAAGGTCCACTAGTTCCTCTAGGACAATGTTTTTCAAACTTGGGTTCTCAGTTGTTGTTGGACTGCAACTCCCACCATCCCAGGCCATTGGTGATGCTGGCTGGGGATGGTGGGAGTTGTAGTCCAGCAACATCTCCTGCCCCAAGGTTGAAGAATACGCTGCTAGGACACCATTGAGTCAACATGCATACAGCATTTTCTCTCAGCTGCACTAGCCATGGTCCTGAAGCCCACACATTGGTTGCTCTCCAAGGTGCTGATTGAAGGAAAGTTCTCTTTCTGCACATAACTGTGGCATTATGGGAAGTCCTGCTTCTTTTCTCTGGCATTCTGGGAAATCTCGCTTCTAAGCTTTTCTCTGCTTCTGTACATACTGTACAACCTGTTCTAAATACCAAGACATTCCCTCATTTCTTTAGGATGCTCAGTTCATCTTAAGTTCATGAAAACATTACACTCTGACCTGTTCTTAATGCATAGCTGACCACATCTACGGAACTCGATTATTATATTCTTTCATGTTATGATCAATCATTAGTAATTGTTTTAGTCATGCTATATCAATCATTAGTTATAATTTAATTAGGAGGTTTCATGCCTGTCTAGTTCTGTGCTCCCTTTCCCAGCCTTTAATCTATTGGTGATTAATGCCTATATGTAACCCTTGCCTTGTACTTGTGTTAACCAATCAGCAACAAGTTGCTTTGTGTTTGTATCAACCAATCAGCAACGCGCACACCTGTGGCAATGTTGTAATATTCAATAAAAGAGTCTTCTCGGGGCTTGCTCCAGAGATGCCTCTCACATGACACCTGCTACTCGTCTGTCGTGATTTCATTCCAACAGCTGATCTTATCTGTCTGCAACTATTGACCTCCTGCTTGCTTGGTCCATCACTTATGGCAGGCATCCCCTTGGATATCATGGATTGTGCTTGGGATCCTCTGCAAGGAAAACATGTGCTCAGCTGCTTAGCTATTGCTTTCCTCTCCTTCTAAACAGTGCCTGTTAGACTCTCAAATAAACTCAACTCAAGCCTGGCACTGAATCCTGTATTGTGATGCTCTACACTCCCACACTTGATTGACTCCCTTGTCTTCAACACCCACTTCTCTGGAATATTTTAGCAAACTCTGGGGCGGGGGCAGGGAGAGAGAAATCATACACTGGGATCAGAATTAATGATCTCAATGTATACAGTTCATCCTGAGAACAATTTTCTTTTTTGGGGGGGGGAGCAGGTGTTGAAAGGGCATTTTAGGGCCTGTGTGTGTGAAACTGTTTGCTTAAACAGTGTGTGTGTGTGCGCGCGTGCGTAGTGAAGTCTGTAGTTTTCTTGGTCAGAAAACTGATCAGCTGGAGAGCTTGGAAGGAGTTCTCTATCCAACAGGCTTGTTTACTTTCCCTGTGTTTGAAACTGCATCGATTTCTTCTTTTGAACAGCAGGCTTTTACATCGGAGGGTTTGTTTTCCAGCTCTTCTTTTGTTTAGGAACACTGAATTCATTCTTTCCCCCTCAACCGCCACCCCCAGTGCTCTGCCCTCCAAAACTTCATTTGTGTAAACAGAGCAGCTGAAAACTGGATCCCATGTCATTCCTCCACTCAGCTCTCTTTCCCACCCCCACCCCTGCATCTTTCCCTTATCTGACAGCCTCATTCAGCCACTGGCATCCATTGAGACTTGAGCCAGAGAGCAGTGGGGGCCCTTAAGATGTCCCTGGCCAAGCTCTTTCTTGCCCGGGTTTGGTTATAAATAGCAGTGCATCTGAACACTGGATTCCACACAAAGAAGAATAAACCAAGCCCATCAGTTCATTGGAAGAGACATAGTAGCCAGCTCGACAAGAATGTGCCAGTTTGTTTCCTACATTTTCCGTCTCTAACCTGGTGTACAACCACCTCTGCAAGGAAGCCGCAAGCAGTAGGCCTCATTCTGAGCACATGTTTTATTCATGCTTGCTAGTAATTGGCATCTCCCACATTCTCTAATATGTTTTCCAGACAAAGCACCTGATGGGTTTGTCATATTTCCAATAACTGACCTTTTAAGTCATCTCACACCCTCTCTCTCCCCTGCAGCAATTTTTTAGAACTCGTGCTATTGTTCCTTGCCAGGGTTCTTAATTTGAGCAGAGGCTTCCTGGTATTGGCTGCTGAGATCTGTGTTGGGGCTTACAGCCCGAGTCTGCTATCTTGCTGATTAAGTGGGAATGTGTTTTGTTTTTCTCTTTATACACAACGACTGGATGGAGAAAGGGGGTGCCTCTGAGCATGTGCAGAGTACCTTTGCTTTGCCACTGTGTCAGCCATGCATTTTTGAGGTCAGATGCAGAACTTCAGGAGCTAGGTTGTTCAGTTTTAGGGAGGGGGAGCCAAGAGTTATTTTTGTTGTGGAGGTGGGTGGGTGGGGGTTGATTAACAAAATCAATCCTCTTGGCAAACTGGGAATATCCCCTCACTCGCCCAAGTTTAGGATATTCCACCTTTCTTTTTCTTTGGGAAAAATAAGTGGCTTGGGTAAATGTAAACAAGCTTTAATAATAACAAAATAACATAATGAGAGAAACTGAATACAACAACAGGAGGCAAGTCTGAGGCAAGAAACAAGAAGAGGCAGTTGGTGCCTCTTAACCAACATTCTTAATACAACTCACACAGAAGGGAGGGGATGATTCTGGAGCATAGCACACAAGCCCCGCCCACCAGATACCAAGCACTATATTATTCAAATTAGGCCCCAGTGTTTTCCTTACAATTTTTAAAACAATTTGGCTCAAAAGAGGGGACTTTGATAATGGGAGATACTTCACAGGGTTTTCCTGTGATCCACACTGACTTTTTCATGTAGGATGTGACAATTCTATTTCCAGTTACTCCCTAGCATCACTTCATCCACCCTCAAAGCATCAGAGTGATAGCAGTGGAAATTGCCCTCATTCTGATTTGGCTCCTTGATGACACCACATCATCACTTCTCATCATGAAGCAATCAGGGGGAGGGCCATGTTTCCTGCTTTGTGTGAAGAAAACAATGGTGTATGCCAACTACTCTCTCTGCATGTTTGACCCACAGCTGCCCCCATTCACACTTCATTCCTCCCCCCAAATCACCCAAATGCCCTCTAAAACTTTTTATCCTGTGAACAGAGTTGCAGTGTTGCAGGCGACTTTGACTCAGCCTGATGTGAAGATCTGAATCTCCTTTCTTTTTTTTTCTTTTTTTTGCATTCTTTCAGATCATATTTCTGAAATATGTGCAAATAGTAAAATTAATTAAGATGTTTCATCATGCAAAGCCTTTTGGCTAAAAGTAGATTAGTGTTCCATTTTACTGTGTGTATAAATTCTAAGCTAGGCACCTCTTGCTCAGCTTGCTGGAAGAGGTGTGTGTGTGTGTGTGTGTGTGTGTGTGTGTGTGTGTGTTTTAAAAAGAACATAGCATCTATATAACGGCAATCAAAAGTTCTACTGAAGTTTGCAGGAAAGGCTGAGGGATGGTGATGGCTTCAGTCCCTCTTCTTGCTCATATGGGTTTGCCCAGAATTTGAACCCAGGCCCCCTTGTACCTAAAGGGGCAATCATGCCCCCTAGACCCACAAGCTGCATTGTGGGATGTAATTCCTTAAATGGAAGTAACAGCCATGTAGCAGCTGTTAATTCACTGCTGCTTTGCCTGCACAATGCATGCTTAATAACAATACAAGCATGTTGCGCACTTCAGGTCTGTGGCAATAGGTGTATACAGTAATCCCTCTATTCAGCTTGCTCAAATGGAACATGCCTTTCTAATTGCATGACAACAGTGGAGACAATTGTTAAAAATCCATCTAGCTTAAACCACTCTTGTAATTCTGGGGGATTATAAAAACACAGAAGCCCATGAGTGATGAGTGAAAAAGTGGTGGATTATCAGCATGTAAAAGTCTACAATGAACCACCATGGCTCTCTGCTAATTGGCTTCTTGCTGAATACTGTATTTAGATCAGTTTCTCATTGTGTGAAAACAAATAATGGAATGGAAGCATTACTGCAGCCTGCATCTCTGCATGTTCTTTCATCCTGACTTTTTATAAAAAATACATAAAGGCTGTTAATCTGACATAACTAAAAGGCAGGGATACTTAACAGAATCCTTCTGCCATCAAATTAAGTGCTGGATCCATATTGAAGAAGTATAGCTTTTTAAGGAACTGGACAGATTGCTGACTGCCAGCCAAAGGGGGAAGAAGAGGGCATTTTACATGACAGCTGACGTAGAGTGACAGCTGGAGAGTCTAGCTGCTGGCTCTGGAGGGCTGACCTGTCAGCATGACCAAAGGGAGTTGGCTCTTGCACTGCACAAAGGCCCCTGTACAACTGAACCTTCACCTCTGCAAGTTCAAAGGAGGAATCTGACTGCCTTATCACCAAGGAGCTGTCCATGGTCCTAGATCCTGCACTATTTGGATGCTTGGACTCCTGCAGTGCTGCCTGCTCCCTGCCTATGTAGAGTACAGGGCCATAGACATCAACATTTTCAGGCCCAGAACCCATGTATGAGAAGACCTTCTGGATCAGCCAAAAATCCATCCAATCTGGCATTCTACTTTGCAGGGCAGAGGCTTAGATGACCCTTGGGGTCCCTTCCAACTCTATAGCTCTATGCTTCTATGATTCTCATGGTGGACAACTGGATGTCTTCATGGAAAGCTCCTGAGCAGGGACAACAGCACTCCTCTGTTCTGTTGCCCCCCATCCCAGCAACTGGTCTTCAGGGATATATTTCTTCTAGGCATGGGGAGTCCATTACGGCTATAGCCTTTGATGGGCCAAGGGCTGTGGGAAAGGGCTGTGCTTCTGTAGTAGAACATCTGTGTTGCATGCTTCCATACCAGGCATCTACAGATTCCTGTCTGAAATTCTGGAGAGCAATGGCCAGTCAGTGAGGGCAATACTGAGTTAGATGGCCCAATGGTCTGCCTCGGTATAGCTCAGCTTCCCATGTTCCTGCAAAAAGGAGGTGTGGTGATCACACAGGGTCCCCGGACGTTTAACAGTCTATTGATCCCTGTGCCACCACTGTGCTCGCTTCCCTGCAGCCACCAACCCATTACTCTCGGGTAAACACTGAGTCCAGACAGTTGTTAAAAGTGAACCAAATAAACAAGTTTATTTTATAAACATTAACAAGTTTATGGTTTCTCAGATAATATTCCTGTCAGTATCTTAACTTTAGTTTCTTTACAGGCCTATACCTTCCTAATACCTTCTGACTGATTATCTCAACTGTTTGACTGACTCCTCTAGCAAATTCTCTCACTCTCTCACATCAGACTATCCCAACCTACAGACTTATCTTCTCTGTCTCTTCTAACTCCAGACTGTCTTCTCAATCACCCTAACTCTAACTCCTCCCCTTGGCTTCCCATTGGTTAGTCATTTTAAAATTAGTTAACCATTTCCTTATGAACCCAGTATGATGTCACACACCTAGGAGGGCAAATGCCACAAGCAGGGTACCTTTAAACTCAGTCTTCCGTACACATTAATTTTTTTGTTGCTACATATACATACAGTATTACTATGGATGTCCATGTTTATAGGTCTCTCCTTCAACCTTTGTCAGGATCTGACTGCAGCAGCACTCGCCCACTGGTGATTCCCAGCGACTGGTTGTCAGAGGCTAGTCACCATCTCTCAGCCTAACTAACCTACCTCACAGGGTTGTTGTGAAGAGAAAAGGACAAGAGGTCCCCTACCCTGAGCAGTGTGAGTTAAAAATGAAGTTTTGTTTTGTTATGGTTTTTTAAAGAAAAGGTTTGCCAGCACAGTCCTGTGAATGAAATCTTTTATGGAACATGACTATCATCTAAGAAAGAAAATCCTGGGGACATTTCAGTGAAGTAAGGAGTCTTGAAAAAGGAAGCTTTGTGCTTCTCTGTGCCCTTTCCTTCCCCTCCTGCCACCAGGACTTTTCCCAGCCACAACTTTGCTGCCATTCATATCTGCAAAGGGAATTGCAGGGGCTTTATAATTCATCACAGGCTGAAAGCCTGGCACCAGGCGGCAACTGGCGGCCCGCGTCAGTTCTTCCTGAGACAGGACAAAGCTGCAGCAGACAAGTTGATTAATAATGCAGTGTTTCTATATTTCCTCTTCGTTTAATCTTGTCATTTCCCTGCTTTTTCCAAGGCTCTTCTGCTGGGCCTCCCCTTTTGCTAGGTTAAAAATCCCATAGGCTGATGAGTGTATTTTATGGAGTTGAAAGAAAAAGAAAAAGCATAGACCTGTCTTTTTCTACTGTGTGGGTTTGAGAACAAGCAGCTGCATCAGAATTAACTGCAAAGACATAAAAGGTAACTTTTAGCTCACCCCTTCCATCTTCTTTTTCTGCGTCCCTCCCCTGAAACTGAATAAACCTCTAGGGAAGAAAGGATTTACCTTCTCTCTCATTCTCCCTCCCTTTCTTCTGCTCATATGTTTCCAGGACTGTAGAAGCACTGCAGCATTTTATATAGATTAAAAGATGACCAGTCTGAGCTCTGAAGTACTACCTGGGGGGGGGGGACTCCTTTAGTTGCATTTGTTAAAATGAATGCAAAGGGGGGGGGGGGTGACAGTTCATTGTGTGCAAGCAGCGGGGTTTGCAGATCAAGGTTTGAGAAAGAGGTGCCTGCCACAGTCTGGGCCCCACACTGAATAGCTGCCTCTGCATTTTCATGAGGACTAGAGAGTTGCCCATTTCAAAACTGACAGTCTAGGGTTTCGTGAAAGTGACTGATGCTTTGCTACAGAGCTTTGTAACATCTGTGCCGTGACTATAGCAAAAGCGTAAGCTGCTGCTTTATACCAGGCCAGATGATTTGTCCATCAGGACTCACATTGCCTGCTCCAGCACCTTCTCCAACCTAGTGCCCTCTGAATATTTTGAACTGCTCTACTTTCATTTACTTGTTTGCAAATAGCAACAACAACAACAACAACAACAACCTATCATGCCAATGTTAAAGGGGGCTGTGGAAATATCATGGTGGTGCACAGCAAAAAAATTTTTTTTGTTAGGGATGTTTTAGGGGTAGCGATTCATAAATGTAATTAAATAATTAAAACAAAATTGCATTCATATAGCAAACTCAAAATACACCGCAAATCAGTAGATGATTGCAATACCTCAACGAAACTGGATCACCTCTCAAGGAAAGCCAGAGTGGGACAGATGAGTTAAGAACATCTGAGCATAGGAAGATACCAGCATTACCCAAACTGGGGAAACATTTTGGCCTTCCAGATGTTGCTGAACTACAGCTCCCATCAGCCCCAGCAAGCATGGCCAATGGCCAGGAATGTTGGGAGTTTTAGGGACAGTTGGTGGGCCAAAGGTTCTCCACACATGCCCAAACTGGGTGGCAGTATCTTCCCAGTGCTTCAGATAAGGGACAACCCCAGATTTACCTGGGGATGCCAAAAACTGAAACTAGGACCTTTAAAATACTTGCTCTATTACTGAGCTGCGGTTATTCTCCTATTTTAAGCAAGTTTCTAAACATCACTACTGTAGGTGCCACCACACTAAAGGCTCTAGTCATAGTTAACATAGCACAAAACCTGGGTGTAATTTTGGTGCCTGGGGTGGAAACTTCAGATGACTGGATACATTCCCTTGGGTGGGGTGGGAATTAACACAACAATAGATTAACAGTAGCAATTTCTTGCCGTTTAACTCAATCATTATTTCTAATACAAAACTACTTCCATAATGTAATTTCTTAAAACTAGATACACCCCCATTAAAAAATAATAATCCAATAGCAGATGGTGCCCATTTTCAAGTTTCTCTATTGATGCAGGAAAGCTACTAATATTAAAAGACTGTATGTGCTATTTGATCAAATCACCTGATAGAAAACCAAGATGTAAAAAAGAATGATCTATGATTCCCTCTCCATCTCTAAGAGCTCCGAGACCCTCACTGGGTCATTTATTTCCTGAATTATTTTTTTAAAAGAACAACATTTATCTTAACCAGTGATGCCTAAGAGTATAATTTTCTGTTATAAATG
The DNA here is from genome assembly GCF_964106645.2 of Podarcis pityusensis. Taxonomy (NCBI): domain Eukaryota; kingdom Metazoa; phylum Chordata; class Lepidosauria; order Squamata; family Lacertidae; genus Podarcis; species Podarcis pityusensis. Next base: position 58,285,567 of record NC_138033.1, on the reverse strand, counting down.
AAAATGCAAAGATGGGCCATAATATAAATGTAATAAAATTAAATAACCTACCATTAGCAAATGCAATGAGGAACAAGTGAACAGCTGTTGTGGTCTAATGATAAATAGGTGGAGGTACTCATTATGCTACTCAATATATAATATGATGCCGGGGATGGAGAGCCACTTTTTAATAGGCCCAGTAAAATAGCAATCAATGTGTCCAAAATATTTATTTTGTGAAGTTTTTACACGATTGATAAATCTTGCAAAATGAAAGATTAAAAGGAAATCTGTATGGCAATAAGAAGCAAATTCCAGGGGGAGGGGGTAACTAAAGTGATTTGCACAGGGGCCCTATCAACAGGTTTTTAAACAGGCCTGGAGCATCTTCTTTCAGCTCAAGGACCACATTCTTTCATAGGCAATTTCCTGAGGGCCACATGCCATGGTAGGTGGGGCCAGAGGCAAAAGTAGACTGGGAACAGATACCTTTCTGCTATAGCACAGGCATCCCCAAACTCGGCCCTCCAGATGTTTTGGGACTACAATTCCCATCATCCCTGACCACCGGTCCTGTTAGCTAGGGATGATGGGAGTTGTAGTCCCAAAACATCTGGAGAGCCGAGTTTGGGGATACCTGTGCTATAGGGTACATTACAGCCATACAAAAGTCAGTGTGTTTCTCTCTCTCTCTCTCTCTCTCTCTCTCTCTCTCTCTCTCTCTCCATCCAGGTAAGCAAGAGGCATGATTGCATCCCAGCCTGACAAAAACAGGGTGAGGTCTGGGAAGAGTTTCAAGGCAGGTTCTAATAGGGAGACCTGCAGCTGCTTCTTCTTGTTGTATATTATTGTTCAATTCCCTGACCATGGGCCCTGTTGTATGGGGTTATTGGGAACTGTAGTACTACAACCCAGTAGTGATGTATGGAAGTGAGAGCTGGACCATAAAGAAGGCTGATCGCCGAAGAATTGATGCTTTTGAATTATGGTGTTGGATGAGACTCTTGAGAGTCCCATGGACTGCAAGAAGATCAAACCGATCCATTCTTAAGGAAATCAGCCCTGAGTGCTCACTGGAAGGACAGATCCTGAAGCTGAGGCTCCAATACTTTGGCCACCTCATGAGAAGAGAAGACTCCCTGGAAAAGACCCTGATGTTGGGAAAGATGGAGGGCACAAGGAGAAGGGGACGACAGAAGATGAGATGGTTGGATAGTGTTCTCGAAGCTACCAGCATAAGTTTGACCAAACTGCGGGAGGCAGTGGAAGACAGGAGTGCCTGGCATGCTCTGGTCCATGTGGTCACGAAGAGTCGGACACGACTAAACGACTAAACAACAAGTACTACAACAGCTTGTACATAGCATTGGCATGAGTGGCCAATGTAGTGCCTTCCGAATGTTCTTGCACTGCAAGAACAGGGCCAATGGTTGTGGATGATGGGGGTTGTAGTCCAGCAGCATCTGGGGGACATCACGTTGGCTACCCCTGATGTCAACGACACTGTCTCATTGCCTCCAGACATCTTTTAGTCCCTCTCCTTTCTCTAAAAGTGCAGTGCCTTTGAGAAGTATGAAGTTTGCCATCAGAGATATTTCACTGTGCATAAAATTGACACAACATTCTATGTGTTTTGCTGTCCCTTTTAAAAAGGAAATGCTTCTGGAGAATCTTTGCTTTGACATTGCTTCTGCTCTTTCACTCTGCTAAGTGCAGATATACTGAGGCTAAAGCAAAGTGTTTGGGGTCACACTGTGCAGCTCTCTTCCTCTGAATGCTATATAGCGATTCTGAGCAACCTTGCATGAACCCCCAGCTCTCCCCAGTGACTGCAAATCAGAGAGGACACTTTGCAGCCTGCCTATCTGTACAAGGCCAGCGGCCACAACTGTAAAGCAGAGCTGCAAAAAGCAAAAGGAAGTCATCCCCCATCACATTTGCTAACTTTTGATAATGCAAAAAGAGGAAGAAAGGGGTTATTTGGACCTCTTTTAAACCCACATTGCTTGATTCAATATTAAAATTAAGCTCACCTCCCCCCCAGTGAAGCTCTATTAATGTTTACAGTCACTCTCATCATGCTTTTATTCAGGGATAGCCAATATGAGATAGCCAAATGTTCCTGGACTCCAACTTTCATTGACCTCAGCAAACACGGCCAGTGGTCATGGAAGATAGGAGTTGTAGTCCAACAACATGACTTCATAGTTGAGGAAGATCTAGATGAGGATGATATGGAGCCCCCAGAAACTTAGGAGAAATGCCACATAATGCAATAGCTTGCAGTCAAAGTATATCAAGAATCGTCTCCTATGTGAACCTGCTTGAGTGTTGATATATACCTCTGATGTCTCGCCTCAGGTTCCTCTGCTACCTAGAATATGGTGGGTTGCATGTGGGAGAAGGTCTTTTCTGTTGTGACAGCAAGGTGTTGTTTTTTTAATTGGGTTTTTCACACACAAACAACAAGAAAATAAAGCAATCTTTTACAATCAACATTTTAAGTCATCATATTTACACTGCGTGTCCTCACGCCTCGGCTTCCTTCCTTCCCTGCTTCGGTTTTCTTGAGATATATCCCCTCCTGTAGATTCTTATTCCCCTTCTATGCACATCACAGGAATTATGTTGACAGCAAGGTTTTGGAACGCCCTTAACTAATTGAATATTGGTTGAGCATTGGAACTGTCCGAGGTGCTGAAATATCTGAAACTATCCTAACTGGAACAGGCGATCTTAGCACCTGTTTTAGGTCTGTTCTTGCCTAGCTTGTCACGGACTCTTCATTCTGCTTGGGACAAGCCAAACTGGAAGAGATGCCAAGTCAACTCCAAAATATGCCGGAAGTGCTATGTAAGCACAGTCTGATATAAAACCTTGCGATGATTACCCTGCATTGAATGACAAAGCAGAAACAAGCACCCACTCTGTTCCCAGTTCCTCTAAACAACATTAGCTTGGATTAGGTTCCAGGGACTTTGCTGAATGGATGTGTGTGCACAGAGCAGGGGCCTTAGGGGAGATACTTTTCAATATTCATCAAACCAGCAGGGGCCACTGAGATAACAGTCTCCCTTGATGGTGTTGATTGCAAGAAAGCTCTTACGCTCTTTGCAACATTAAATTAATTGTGCCTACAAATGGGAGAAGCGATGTTATGTAAGGATAATAGCGGGAGGCCTGTTACAAAACCTCCTGGCCTCTCTCTCTCTCTGGCATAACACAAAATGCTTACGAAGATGGAGAAGCTTTTAAAAAAGGTCTCTGGTGGGAGAATATCTCACTTGGAGAATTTCAGGCTCAGTGCCAGCAGCTTTGGGGAAAGTAAAGAAGGCCCATCAATTCCCACAATTGAAGAGCAGGGAGTGAATGTGGAAAAGAAACAAACATTCATGGAGGATAAGTCTCTCAGTAGCTGTTAGACGTGGCATTGCATAGTTCAGTTGGAGAATTTGTTATCATAAGATGAGGATGAGCTTGGGTGGCTTTCAAAGAACTCAACAGATTCATGGAGGACAAGGTCTATCAATGGCTGCCAACCATGACAAGAGCATAATATAAGCCTGCTGGATCAGGCCAATGGCCCATCTAGTCCAGCATCCTGTTTTCACAATGGTCAACCAGATCAAACAAAACATGGGTACAAGAGCACTCTGCCCTCCTTTGATTCCCAGCAACTGGTATTTAGAGGCACACTGCCTCTGGCAGTGGAGGTACAACATAGCCATCACAGCTAGTAGTCACCAATGGCCTTGTCCTCCATCAATTTGTCTAATCCTCTTTTAAAACAATATACGTTGGCAGTCAACACTGCTTCCTGTAGTAAAAAATTCTTTTTAAAAAAAAAAAATGATATTTATTGAAAAAAAAATTTTTTAGAGTTACAAAAAAAAGAACAAAGAAAGAACAGAGATAAACACAAACCACATCCCACAATACAAATTAAAAAAAACAACAACCAAAAATACACCGCAAACATTTAAAAACAAATCCATTATTCTCAAATCCTCAACTGTCATTACCTTCTTTCTTTGACCTCCTCCTCCTCCCTTTTTTTGTATCCTAGTTGTTAATTGTTGCAGCAAATCCTTTCCATATTTCATAAAATTCTGTCATTACATTACCTTAAACTATTTTAATCTTATCTTACTATAAAAAACCTTGAAACTTAAAACTTAAATCTTATTTTTAAGATTAAGATTAAGATTAAGATAAATTTATTGTCATTGTCCGTATATACACAGTATACACAACTTCTCATAACCATAATATTCTTACATAATTCTTTAAACATTTTTACTAAAGCCAAGTAATTTCATTCCAGCATTTTTCTAACATTCATCAATTTTATAAAACAATCCTAGTAGTAAAAAAAGAAATAAAAAAAATCCAATCTTCATCCAGCGTCCCTTCCTCCTGGTCCCGGGTTTTGTCAGTCCTTGTTATCCCATCGATCTAGCGCATTAACCTGGTAACCTTATATCCGAGGCCCTTAAGTCTCTTCCATGTCCCTTCCGCAGCTCTTCTTCATATTTGTAACTGTATTTTCCCTTGTCTCTTGCTCATTTCACTCGTGGGAACTCCAGCTTAACAATATTTTTGACCCTTCTCGACAGATCAGCCCCTTTTCCATAATCCACACTAAATTCCATGTGGTATTTAAGAACATGTTTCAAAATCCCTCCAAAATTAGGAGCCCCCACAATCCCAGACATCTCACGGCCCATTTCCAGACTTGAAAAGTCCAAACATCCCTGCATAAGGGGGTCTATCCAACCCCCCATTTCCAAACCAAACCAAACTTTTTCTTTCCAAATCTGGCTTTTTCCAAGTTCATTTGTCAAATCCGAAAGCTCATGTTCCTGTTGGGCCTGTTCTGTCAGGGCACACTCCTGATTTAATTCCTGGGTGGGCTCCACATATTTTCCCACTGCCTGTTCAAAATTTCCCACTGCCTGTTCAAAATTTCTAATCGAATCAGCCATTAAATTCGTCTTCTCATGTAGCTGTTCCAGTAGGGCATTTGTTTTATAGAAAGCACACAACAGAGCTTCTGAATACATTGTCCTGCAAGGTCAGATGTCTGTTCCCACGATTGTAATCTGTAACAGCTGCCAGCTCCCAGGAGTTGGTTACAGTTTCACAGTCTCCCTCTAGGGGGAAAACTTCTGTTTGTTCTTTCTTTTAAAGACAAGTCTAGCAACAAAAGTTTCCTTTTTAGATATTTTGTCAATATTTGTTCCTTTAAGAAGCGAAGGGGAACAATGGAGTCAAAGTTTCTCTTCTTATAGCTATCTGTCAAAAACGTTGTCTCTGGTCAATGAGCTTCAAAAAATGTCAGTCCTAACACCCCGCTCCAGGATCAGGACGGTGGAAAGTTACTTTACTTTACCCTCACTTCTGCAGGTTTAAACAGTCCGAAAAAATCCCCCCTCTTCTCCTGCTTCCGAAGGGGGTTCAACAATTTTAAATGATGAAAGTTAATCTTTTACAGGCGATTTTCTGAGCTCTAGTTTGCCATGTCTTTGCTTTAATCTATCTACAAAGAAACGGAAGGCTGACTTCCTGTTTAGACCTTCCCGTTTCAGCGCCAAATTAAGGTAAACTTTTAAGTCCAATTTTCCTTTCTGCTCACAAGTCCTTATTTAGAGTCCAATTATCCGAGTTTAGGTACTCACGGGTGATTATTTTAGAAGCCAGATTGTCCCAGGAAAAAGGCAGCGCTCTCCGGCAACGGCTGTGTGGCTTCGCACCACGGAAGAAGCAGTTGACTCTCAGCACCGCGCCACTTCCCCCTCTTCGCTTTGGAGCCCGTTAGTGGGTTCCTTTGCGGGTTGGGGGGGGCGCTAAGGGTGCCCGCCGAGTCCCATGGTCACAGGCTTCATCCGCCTGTGATTTTTGAATGGGTCCCCGCTTCGCGGTAGCGGGAAAGACCCGATTCCCGTGGAGCTGGTCCCTCCAGTTCAGAGGGAATCCGCCATTGCTGATGGCGCCACCCCGGAAGTCCCCTGTAGTAACAAATTCCGCAGTTTAACCATGCACTGTGTGGAGCACTGCTTTATTTTCTCTGTCCTGAATATTCCTGCATTCGGCCTCATTGGATGTCCACAAGTTCTAATGTTATGGGAGAGTGAGAACTTCTCTCCATCCGCTCTCTGTCTAGGTATATGCTACCTCCAGGTTTAGAGGCAACATCCCTCTGAATAATATCAGCTGCTGTGATGTGACAATGGGAAAGGCCTATTGCCTTTCTCCCTTGCTCATGTGTTTCCTAGAGGCACCTGATTGGCCACAGTAGAAACAAGACGATGGACTGGCAAAGCTCTTCTTATGCAATGGTTGATCCAACACATTCAATGGCAGGATGCTATGGATGCCTATTGCTGCAGGACCACAGCAGGGAAAGGCTATTGCCTTGTGAGTTCCCTAAAGGCATCTGATTGGATACTCTGGAAAACAGTATGCAGGCCTGGAGCAACTGCTGTTAAAAATGCAAGAATAGGGCCAGGTCAGCTTTCGGAGGTGAGCTCTGATGCTAAGTTGTAACTACTTTTTAAAAACTTATTGGATCTCCCTATGTGTGACATATTTCTGGCAGTTCTTTAGATCCAGCTAAGGCTCCAAATCCTGGTTCCTTCTTACCCACCTACTCACAAAATGTCTTAAGAAGCACAAGCTTTCCAGTTCTCCTAGAGAACTGGGAGGGCATATAGAAACCTCTGGCTGTACAGAGGGAAGAATTACATCCACTGCTTTGTGTGCTTGAGCCTCTGGCCCTTTCCCACCACAGGCATGAGGCTGGTTGCCTGGGGGAAATGTGGCCCTCGAGCTGGGGGGTGGGTGGGCAATCCACATCCATGAGTTAAGTAATGTGTTTGGAAAGTCTGCTAAGTTCCTTTAGAACAGGCCGTCAAGCTGTGTGAAATAAGGCAAAATGAGCCTGCTTCTTAATGGAGCACTAAAAAAGAAGCATTTCAGAACTGGCCTTGCTGTGTTTATGCCCAGTTGCCTGAATCCAAGATTATTGCATTCTCAAAACTGTTTAATGTTCCCTTCCCTCTCCAGTTGTTCCAGTTTCAGTATGATGAGAACTTCAGAAGTCTGAAGGGAACAATTCTGGGAATTAATGGCCTCCACCCCCATCAGTTTCCTCGTCTCTTCCTTTTTTAAGAAAACAAAAGAGGGAAATTAAAGATGTGAGCTTGAAATCAGGATGAAACACGTAGAGTTCAACAAGGTTTCTGTTCTGCCATTTGGGGCTTGACCTGACTTCACACTTTGATGCCGGACAATTCTAGTCCGAATAAGACTGAGAGGTGCATTTTGTTATACTCATGTGTTCTCACAAGCCTCTGGAGCTTCAACCAGGGAGATTATTATTACTACATTTTTAAGCCAGTATTTGCTTCAGCAAACAAACAGCAGAGTTAGCTTCCCTCTCATTTTCTCCTAACATTAGCCCTATGAGGGAGGTGAGGCTCAAAAGCAGTGACTGGCCCAAAGTCATTCACTGTGCTTTGTGGCTGAGTAGGGCTTTGAACTTCTGTCTTCCTGGCACCGGTCTAATACTCTAACCATTGCACCACATTTTCTCCACCACAGTCTGTGTGCATTTAAGCCTCAGAGCTATCATCTGGCACACATGTGAACTATGGTGTCCAACATTATCCTCTCTGATTGGCAGGCAGCATCAAGCCTCTGGATTGGCTGGGCCTGGTACAAAAACTCAGAGTCTAGCTGTCTCCCTTTGTCTAGGCCAGTGGTTCTCAACCTGTGGATCCCCAGATGTTGTTGGACTACAACTCCCATCATCCCTGACCTCTGGCCTTGCTAGCTAGGGGTGACGGGAGTTGTGGTTCAACAACATCTGAGGACCCACAGGTTGAGAAGGTTGGTCTAGGCAGAAGAACTGAATTTTTTGGTTGCTGCATAACAAGTGGCAACTCTCAGGGATTCTGTTCCAGAACAATCTGGGTCTACATTAGAGCAGCGGTGGAGCAAGCTGATTGAGCACCTGGGGCGGGGCAAGCTGCCCATGGGGTGGGGCGAGGCCTCCAAGGCATCTGTCTGCCTCCTCGCACTCAGCCACCCTACAGCTGGGGGAGAGGCAGTAGGTGGACCGTTTGGGGCAGCTTGGAGCCTGCGGGTGCCCAAGCCACTGCATCACTCCCAGGAGAGACGTGTGGCTCAGGCACAATGCAGGCCCCGCGGTGAGTGCCGCCTAGCATTTTGTCACCCCCTCAATGGTGACACCCAGGGCAGACCACCGTCACCACACACCCCTCCTCCGCCCCTGCATTAGAGTTCCCTGGGAAGAAGGATTGACCACTCTGGGAATTGTAACTCCTAACAATTCTCAGCACCATTAACAAACCACAGTTCCCAGGAGTCTTTGGGTCTTCTTGACTAGAAGCTCCTGCCAGCAGTCTGACTGCCACATTTTGCACTAGTGGGAGCTTCCAAACCTGGCCCAAGACCAGCCCCCACAGAGCTGATTGCAGTAATCCAGCCTTGAGGTTACCAATGCATGGACAGGAATGGTTAGGCTATCCCTGTCCAGGAACAGCCGTACCTAATGAAGCAGATATGGCTGATGAAAGGCACTCCTAGCCATAGAGGACATTAGGGCTTCTAATGACAAAGATGGATCCAGGAGTACCCCTGAGCTATGCACTTGCTCCTTCAGAGGAAATGCAGCCCCATGCAGAAGAGGTAATTTTCCAATTTCCCAAACATGGGAACCACCCATCCAAAGAGCCTCCATCTTCCCAGGATCAAAACGTGGTTTATTAGCCTTCACCCAGCCCACTACTGCATTCATTTTTTTTAAATTTCTTTTTATTAATTTTCTAAGCCAAACAACAACAGAAAAAAGAAAAAGAAAAACAAACCGAACACACCAATGAGAAGAAAAAAGAAATACATCAACCAAAACAGAAAATATAAACAAACCAGAAGACAAACATCAGTTAACACAAATAAAAGTTGACTTCCCTCCATCTCGATTTTGGATTATGTAAAGTAGTAATTCTGTTCTGCAGTTTTCATTTTATATCATCTAAACATCGCAAGGATTATATTAAACCTACTGTGATTTTTATATCTCTAGAATTTGATTCCATGTACATTATAAATTTATTCCAGTCATCAATAAACTTTGTACCTTTTTGCTGTCTGATATTCTGTGTCATTCTTGCCAAATCCATATATTCAAATAATTTAATTTGCCAATCTTTAACAGTTGGGATATTTGGGGTTTTCCAATTTTTTGCTAACAAGATCCTGGCAGCTACAGTTGCGTATTGAAACATTATATGATCCTCTTTTTTAATCTCGTCTCCGATCATTCCCAGAAGAAAAGCTTCGGGTTTTTTAATGAAAGTGTATTTAAGTATTTTTTTTAGTTCATTATATATTGATTCCCAAATTTTTTTGATTTCTTCACACTTCCACCACATGTGGAAGAAACTTCCTTCTTTGGTTTTACACTTCCAACACCTATTATCTCCGGTCTTATACATTTTTTGCAGTTTCACAGGGGTGATGTACCAACGGTACATCATCTTTTCCATATTTTCTCTGAGGGTGGTGCAAGCTGTAAATTTCATTCCTTTAGTCCACAGCCTCGTCCATTTGTTGAAATCCAAATTGTATCCGAGGTCTATAGCCCATTTTGTCATGACATCCTTAACCTCCTCCTCCTTGGTGTCCCATTCTAATAGCTGATTGTACATTTTAGATAGCAGTTTAGTTTTACCTTCTATTATTTCTACCTGGAACTTGGATTTCCCCCCCTTCATTCCGATCTTTTTATCTTCCTTCCATAAGGCATTGATTTGATTTGACCACTGCATTCAGACGCTGATCCCAAGTTTTCACAGTCTCTCTTTTGTCAGGAGAAGCCGGGGAGCTTTGCCTTATGGCTCTCCGCCTCTTGTGTGGTTTGCTAAGGACATGGCACTTTTGATCAGCAGCTGTTAAACTGGCGAGGGAGCAAGTGACGTTCTTTTCAAGGACCCACTTTGGATGCGTGTTCCTCTCCCACCGGCATTTCAGTTCCACTTTGTGGCAAGATTTTTCTGCTGAGCGGCTTCCCAGTTCAGAGGCACTTTGCATTCAGGCATTGGCTGTGCAAGGCAGATGGAGGCAGAGCCATTGCAATTACGGACAAGATTGACTATTAGGATGAAGCCCCCCCGGAGCAGTTGAACTGCATTCAGCCTATTACATCAAATGAACAGTCATTAACATAGGTTGTAAACAATTTACGTGGTGGTATTGCTGCTATTTTGTCAAATTCCCTCCAAGTTCAAAACTGAATTTCTGCAACTTAGCATGCGAGTCTTTAATTTTTAAAATGGGGTGGTGGAGGTGATATGTTTCTTTAAAAAAACTAACTCAGGGGTAGGGTACTGTTGTCCATCCAAGGGCCACATTCCCTTCTGGGCATCCTTTTGAGGGCCACAGGCCAGAGGTGGGTGGAGCAAGTGGCAAAAATAGGTGGAGCAACAAATGTACATTTTCCACTTCTAATAGAATACAACACATTAGAAATGCATAATGTTTCTCTGCAGAGTATCAGATATGGTTTAGGCCTGCGTGTTACAGCTTCTATCACCACTGCTGTCTTTATGGATGCTGGCTTGATCACTGAAGAAGTCAAGAGATTTGAGGATCACAATAAAGTCAAGAGGACCCAAGAAAAAGTTATGAAATCCCTGGATCAGGAATCTGATGGTCTTTGTCAGAAGGGTGAAATAGACTGCATCTTCTTTGGCAGCTGTGAAGATACAACTAAATTTATGCTGAAAGCAGACAATTCAGATCAGCAGTCCCCTAGCATCATCACAGAAGAGCATTATTCTGTGCGCAGTGAGCCAGGTGGAAAACATCTCAACCACTTCACTTTGGAGAAAGGCTCAAAGAGAGAGAAAACAGCTGACGTTATTGCTAACTACGGTATCTAGTAGATTTATTGAAGAAGGGCCTTGATAAGAGCCTGCAGGCCATTGGAGGTGACTCTGCAAATGTTCACACTGGCTGAAAAGGTGGTACCATGCATTGGGTAGAGGGCAAGCTTGGTTGTAAGCTGGTCTGGTTGGTTTGTGCCCTCCATACCAACAAGTTACCCCTGTGACATTTGATCACAGCACTCAATGGGAAGACCTTGTCTAGCAGAAAAATGGAAAGGTAACATTGGCAAGATGCTAGACACTGTTGCAGAACATGAAATTGATCCTTCATTCACCAGACTCTCAATTGGAGTGCCTCTTCACTGAGTGGCAATGCCGTAAAGGATCTGTCTACTGATAAAGTGTAAAGGTGTTGGATCACACAGGCCATAAGGACAGGAAAACCTCCCATTAGTCTGGCCCATCTTGAAATGAGCCATTCAAGGTGGCTAACAAGCTTTGTTCCATATGGGTTTCAAACATCTTCGTACACATGTTATTTGTATGTAATCGCTATCTATCTACAGTTGTACCTCGGGTTAAGTACTTAATTCATTCCGGAGGTCCGTTCTTAACCTGAAACTGTTCTTAACCTGAAGCACTATTTTAGCTAATGGGGCCTCCTGCTGCCGCCACACCGCCGGAGCACGATTTCTGTTCTCATCCTGAAGCAAAGTTCTTAACCTGAAGCACTATTTCTGGATTAGCAGAGTCTGTAACCTGAAGCGTATGTAACCTGAAGCGTATGTAACCCGAGGTACCACTGTATCTATCTATCTATCTATCTATCTATCTATCTATCTATCTATCTATCTGAAATGCAATTTCTCACAATATAATGCATTCTTTATGTTGTTTTTAAACTAATGCATGTATTTTATGCATACTTTAATCTAGTATATGCATTCTTGTGCACATAATTCAGCTGGACTGCACTGCAAAATTTGGAAAAGCGTGAATTTTTAAGGATGCCTGCATCTTGATTCTTGCATTATTTCAGAAGGTGTGAATTAAGCAAACTGAACTTTATATTTCCCCTCATCCCCGTCTTCTGTGCAGTTACTGAAATCTGTCTTAGTGCTGTGGGGTGTGGCTAGCAGAAGCATGATTCTGCTTCACTGAATGCATGTGGGGTTGCCTGAACAGCAGTAAAGGCTTAGGCACTATACATTTAAAACAATACCATACCACTTTAAACATTCTTTGGCTTTCCCCAAAGAATCCTGGGAACCGCAAGTTGTTAAGGATTCTGAGAGTTGTTCTCCTTGCAGAACTACAATTCCCCAGAGTGGTTTAGCAGCCGGTCCCTGTTCCTAGGGGACTCTAGCTCAGATTTTTGAGAGGGGAACAGGGGCTTATTATTAATGCATTTTCAACAATTCTCCCCCCTCCCCAGTCCTTGTCTCTGAAGAAAAGGCCGTCACAGCTGTCATTGTCACCTGCTTGGCAGCCGTCCAGCACTTTGAAGGCGGGAGGAGCAAAACTGCTTGTACAGTTTTAATGAAGAAGTAACATTCTTGCTTATCAGCTACTTAATTCCATGGGTTAATGAATGGCGGTGGTGATAATTGCACCTGTTTTTAATTATAGGCAGAAGCTGCTTCATAAATATTTAAATGTGGGCTGTCTTTTGTTTTTTTAAACCTCTAAAGCCCTCCCCCTCCCAGCCCTGCATAGTTTAACAGCCAATCCCTCTTCCCAGGAGACTCAGGGAATTGTAGCTCTGGAAACCCCTTAACTAACTACATCTCCCAAAAAACTTTTTTCTGGGGGAATCCATGAAAGTTTATTATTATAATTTTTATCTATGATTTTCAATGTTATACATTTCAATAATTTTTCAATCATTTTAATATTTCGAAACTTGACTTCCTTCCCCCTCTTTCTGTGTTTCCTTAAATTCATATTATCTGCACATTCCAAATTAACTTAACTTAATCATTTATTCATCTACTTCAAATGTATACTCTTATTAAAAAACCTGCAGGTTATTACAAGAATCCTGCCAACATTCTTATCTGTTTACAATTTGTCTGTAAAAATTCAACAAACCATTTCCATTCTTTTATAGAAAGTTTGTTATCTTGATTTCTTATTTTTCCAGTGTCCCTGATGGTTTAAAGTGGTACAGTGGTACCTCAGGTTACAGAAGTTTCAGCTTACAGACGCTTCAGGTTACAGACTCCACTAATTCAGAAATAGTGCCTCGGGTTAGGATGACAACAGAAATCGCACTGTGGTGGTGCAGCGGCAGTGGGAGGCCCCATTAGCTAAAGTGGTACCTCAGGTTAAGAACAGTTTCAGGTTAAGAATGGACCTCCAGAACGAATTAAGTTCTTAACCCAAGGTACCGCTGTATAATGCTTTAAACATTTAGTGCCAGAGGTGCTAAGTTGAGCAGAAGATTGGGGGTGGCCGATGATGTGCGCATGATATGTGCATGACTTTGGAACGCTGGGAGGAGCCAGGGGGCGGAGCAAAATGCAGTGGCAGCGTGGCTTCAATGACTGGCAGCTCCTCCTCCCTGACACTCAACAACCTCCTCCTCTTCCTTCCACTGCCACCAGCTGGGAGCTGCTTTCCCCCTCCTTCCCCTCCGTGGTAGGAAGAGGAGCAGCAGTTGCCAGCCACTGGAGCTGTGCCGCGCTGGGCTCCATGCTCATGCAACTGATTGTTCTCAACATGGTCCTTCCCAAATACTTTATTTGGGGGAGGGGGCAAAGGAACTGGGCTCCTTGGAGTTGGCACCTATGTATAGTGTAGATGGGGACAAAGTGTGGCACGTTAGGAGAGGGAGTGTGGTGACAGTGATTGTCAGAAGCTGGCTCATATCAGGTCAGTCCCCCACATAGAGCTACAATTCAATCCCTTTGGGAGGAAACTCTGAGACGTGTAGCTCTGAAAGAGGAGTAGGGGTCTCCTAAGAACTCGTATCACCCTTAGAATAAAAGAATCTCTTCCCCCCCCCATGCTTATTTCCATGCTTAATACATACAAAAAAAGGGGAACAATACTGAAAAGGGGGTACAACTTAAGAGGGGAGGGAAAAGGAAAGAAAATAAAATTTACACAATCTGTTAAGATAAAAATTATGACAAAAATTTGTGATTACAATTTCATGTTACAATAAAAGTAAAAAAATCTCATTATCTTTTATACCTGACTTCCCATTTATTCCTTAATTCTTTTTACATAAATTTACTGCCTTATCAAAATCCTATTTTTTTTGTTAATATTTTCACAATTTATAAAAATTTATATTCATATAAGCAATTACTAAAAACTGCTGGGGTCACTTAAAAGCTGCTACAGATTTTAACATGGTATAATTTTGTTTAAGATATGTTCTGAAGGCCTCCCGTTTTGATACAAATTCAATTCTTAGTTTATTTTTTATTTTTTCAGATAGACTATCTAATTCAGCAGATTCAGTCAATTTTTGTATCCACTCTTGTCTAGAAGGAATTATGTCGCTCTTCCACCTTGTAGCGGTGGAAGAATAAAATAATCTCATAGAGTTGGAAGGGACCACAAGAGTCACCGAGTCCAACCCCCTGCAGTGTAGGAGCCTTTTGCCTAACATGGGACTCAAACCCATAACCCTGTGATTAAGAGTCTCATGCTCTGTCATCTGAGCCATGAGCCCTCAATGAACTCCGGTTCCCAGGGGGAAGCTTATAGGGGACGTGAGAGAAGCTTATAAAATCATGCATGGCACAGTCACAGCGGACAGGGGAAAGTTTTTCTCCCTCTTTCATAACACTAGAACTCATGGACATCTAATGAAGCTGGAAGTTGGAAGATAAAAGAGAATCCTTCTTCATGCAGCACATAGTTAAAACTATAGATCTAGCTCCCACAGGAGGCAGTGATGGTCACCAGCCTATATGGCTTTAAAAGAGGATTTGACAAATTCATGGAGGAGAAAGCGATTGATGGCTTCTAGCCCTGATGGCTCTACAGTTGGAGGCAGCCATGCTTCTGAATACCAGTTGGAGAGGAGAGTGCTCTTGTGGTCAAATCCTGCTTGTGGCTGGCCGCTAAGAGAACAGGACGCTGGACTAGATGGGCCACTGGCCCCATCCAGAAGACTCTACTTTGTTCTTATGTCCAAGCTGTGACTGTTAAGGTGGCAAACACCACTTTACATGTATAGGGAAGATGGGGTATCTAAGTCGCTGGATGCCACTCTATTCAGAACACTATCCATGGCTAATGTTCTTATTCTGCCTTGTAAGGTTGCTATCACCTCTGGGCTGAGAGAAACCAGGATGCAGTTGCAGTAAAGAATGGTCCCTCCACCCAGCCAGCCATTCTGTAGGCAGCATGTGAGCAGCTTACCATCCCGGCGACTTCGGGCCTTTTAAAAAAAATCTCACTTGAGGAGTGACTCATGGAAAGAGACAGGGGAGATATTTTGCTTTCGCACCAGCACTGTGATGAACCTCCCTCCCTTCCCATTTGCTCTGAACAATGTGTTATTTTGGAAACACTTGGATTCCCCCCCCCCATGTTGCGAAGAAGCGGGTCATTGTTGGGGGGTAATTAGGCATTATGTACTACATAATTGCACAGATTGCAAAAAAAGCGGCTTGTTCTTTTTTGCTGGGGGAGCGAAGAGAAAACGTTTAAATACATGATTACCACGAAACCCGTAACAGAAAAGCATTTTGAAAAGCTAATTTAAAGCGCCATTTAATTTTGCAATTGTGGCTTGATAACAACAGCTATCTTGGAACTGGGAAAACAAAAACAATGGCTAGCTAACACTCCTCACCAACCACGACCCATTATTCAGGTGGGATTGTTTGTTTTTTCTCATTGGAAGCTTAGTGCCTTGCTAGAGATGTTAGTCAACATACTAACAGATGTTAACTTCTTTTTTTCTTCTTCTTCCAAGAAAGTGGACAGCTTAGGCATTGATGGGCCAAGTGGTGATTGGGTGGGTGCAATGGAATACCAGGAGGTGATAGGAGATGCAATGAAGTATCTTGGGAAAGGTTGTGGCTGGCTTGCTTGAATGCGGAACAGACTCCATGTGTGCACACTCCATGCAGTAACATTTTGTTGAAGGTCCCACTTGCAGGATCCTATTACAGATTGATGAAAGGTTGTTGTTTTTTGGGTGGGGGTAGGGTTGCCATATGTCCTGTCCCCCTAGAAAATGGCCTCTTTCTCATGGGTATGTAAAATGAGAGTCACCATAGCAATCCATAGTTAAAATTAGAAGTTGCCAAATGTGTCCTCTTTTTTGCTCTTCACAATATGGCAACCCTAGAATAGGGCTTAAATGTTTGATATAAATAAAATCCACTTTCGCTATCAAACTCTTGTCCCCAACTGAAACAAAGCCATTTGTAGCTATATTTCCATGCCCTCAGTCTCTTTACCTTCCCCACCATCTCTCTCTTTTCTCTCTCCCTCTCTCCTCCCCACACTCCTTTCCTCTTTCTGCCTCCCCCTAGCAAAACTTTGTAAAATTGCAACAAAAAATGCAGGTCTTGCTTCTGTTGCTTTGTGCAGAGTGCTGTGATTGTACTAATAAAGTATTGTAAAAGAAAAAGCATTCGGATGTCAGCAATTGCAGATGCAATTTGTTCTTTTGTAGCAATTAATGCAAGGCACCAGGCATGCGGAAGGTCATTTCTGTGCTAATTTTGCCTACAAGTTGATGGAAACTACACGCAGCCCCTCTTCCACAGCCTTGGCGTAAAATATGAATCTCTCTGCAAAGGACAGGTGTACTTGCAAGATCATTCATGACAGGCTTGTCTGCAGTGTCTCTTTTTCAAGGTTTGAAAAAGTTCATCGTATAGACTTCAAAGAACCCTTCCATTCCCAAGTCATAAATACGAACTCCCAACGCTTCATAACTTATTTCACCTCTTGTTGAAGAGAGGTGTCATGCTGGAGATGAGAAGGCTGTTTTCCTTGCCAACACATTTGCAGTGCTCTCTAATAAGCACAAGACTGCTGTGAATTATTTTCTGTTTGCACAATTGATCCTTGAGAGCATGGGATTGAATATTGTGTTTGGTATAGCTCGCATCTTGCGAATCTTAGCTCTCGTGTCAAAACAAGGCAAGCTTCTAGTCCATCTGGCAGTGCAAAGATGCAGCAGTCATTCTCTTATGTGGGAGAAATGAAATGGATGCTCTTAGGGAGCAGGACTAAACCTGATCCATCTCCTTGGCCTAAAAGCAACCCACAGCCTCATCGTATTATTGGACACAGTCTCACGAGAGGCAGGGATGGCCCCCAACCTGGATGACTTCAAAAATGGACCTATTGAAATGAATGACTCTGACTCATTTTGGTCCGTTCATTTCAATGGGCCTACTCTGAGTAGGAACAGTGTTGCACACAGTCCTTTACTCTTCTTTGCTGCCACAGACTCAGCGCAGCCATCCCTCTGGAGGTTTTCGGGGACAGGAGTGGTGAGTGGGTCACGCCTTTGCCATCAACATTGCCTCTTTACCCTGTACAGTAGCTAGTGGGAGCCACTGGGATCCAAGCCCCCTCCTATCTACATAGATCCACCGTTCATCTGCAAAAATCCCACCTCGGTTTCTGTTTACTGGTGATGCCAGGAGTCAGCCTTTTCAAATACGAAAAGTGATTGCCGGACCTTATGCCACAATTCTGAGCTCATCTTTCCAACATGTTGTACAATGAGGAAGGCTGGCTGTGCAAATGAGTTAATCGTGTGCGATGGCCCAGGCCCATTGTAAGCGCTGGAGCAGCCCGGCTCTGCAACATCTCCTCCCTTTTCTCTCTAATGTGGGCTTGATTAATTTGAATTGCGCCAGGCAGCTGTTTTTAATTAAAAATAAACGGATCACATCTGAGCACTGAGAGCTGGCTTCGGGATGGATGGAAATGCTCTAGCCACTCAGATTATATGCGGGCTGCTCCTGTCATTCTGATGTCTGCAGTGCATGGAAGGAGGCATTCTGCTGTGCTCAGGGCCTGCTTGTGTGCTGCCCATGTAGGGGTCTGGTTGGCCACGATGACAACAGGATGCTGGACTAGATGAGCCACTGATCTGAACAAGCAGGGCTCACCTCATGTCCTTAAGGAGAAGGAAGAGGGGACAGCCATTCCAATGGGCTATCCGTCCTGAAGACATATGTAATCATATGAATACTTTGATTTCCCTGGGCATGGTCATCACTTTTGTGCTTCTTCTTTCTGGAATTTGGTCTGGAAACAAAAACAAAACAACGTTGAGGGATATCTGGAAACCACAGGAGTGGAGAATGCTCTTGTGCTCAAATTCTGCTTTCCAGTTTCCCACAGGCCTCTGGTTGGCCACTGGGAGAACTGGATGCTGGACTAGGTGGGCCATTGGCCTGATCCAACAAGCTGTTCTTATGAAATGAGGCTGCATTTTAATGTTGTATTTTAATCTTGTTTTTAAGTTGTATTTCAATCAATTGTTTTTATACCTGGTGTTAGCCTCCCTGAGCCCGGTCTTGGCTGGGGAGGGTGTGGTATAAATAAAATTATAATTATAATTATAATTATTAGGTTTGTTGCCACCCGCTTTTTCACGTGCGAGGGGTGTGTTTCTCTTTTGTTGCTGCCATGGACAAGGGGTGGGAGTCTGGGAGGGTCTTGCTGTGGATGCTTGAGGGCAATGATTCATACCGCTCAGGTAAAGAGCGTGGATGGCTTGGAGAGGTTTGGTTTGTTGCTGCTTATGGGTTTTCCATTGGAGCATCGGGTTGGCCACTATGAGAACAGGATGAACCCAGAATGTTGTCAGAAAAGAATGTTTGAAATCTGGAGCAGGAGATAAGCACATAAGATGAGCCTGCTAGGTGTGGCCAATGGCCTGTCTAGTCCAGCATCCTGTCCTCACTGTGCCCAACCGGATGCCCCGGTGAGAAACCTGCAAGCAGGACTAGAGCACCAGAGCTCTCTCCCTTCCTATGGTTTCCAGCAAATGACATTCAGGAGCATTAGTCCAGGGGTCAGCAACCTTTTTCAGATGTGGGCCAGTCCACCGTCCCTCAGACCTTGTGGGGGGCTAAACTATTTTTTTTGGGGGGGGGGAATGAACGAATTCCTATGCCCCACAAATAACCCAGAGATGCATTTTAAATAAAAGGACACATTCTACTCATGTAAAAACATGCTGATTCCCAGACCGTCCATGGGCCAGATTGAGAAGGCTATTGGGCCACATCCAGCCCACGGGCCTTAGGTTGCCTACCCCTGCATTAGTGCCTCCAACCCTGGAGACAGAGCATAGCCATTACTGGTAGTAACTGTGGGTAGCCAGAATGAGAAACGAAACAGAATATCCTGTAAGAAGGCATGGCCTGCATAAGAAAGCTCCTATTAAGGAGAGAGGTTTTGTTGCAAAATTTTGTTGCAGGTCCCACTTGCATCCTACTAATTCTCTTTCTTTCTTTCTTTCTTAACATTTACTCATTCGGTTTCTTAACCCTTTGGACCGTTTCTTGAATATACCTGGAATCATGGTACAAATTCACTGATTATTATTTTTGCAGTTCTCATTTCCTGCACCTGAATCATTTGTGTCCTGCCTTTAATACTGGGGGATCCTCTATTCTTATTTCCCTGTATCATGACCATCAAATTTTTGAGAGCAGACTCCTGCTTTGTTCCAGGCACTTCAGTGAACTGTATCTCCCATTCCACCCGTCAGCTTCATTGGCTTCTTACTCTCCTCCACAGCAGAATCCAGCTGAAGGACAGAGTAATGCTCCACTTGGCATCTGAAATGCACATCCTCCATCACTGCTGTTATGCTGCTGTTCCTGTTCCCTGGCCATATTTCCATTCAGCAGCCCAACCTGTGTTCTCTCTCGTATGCCCTGCAGCAGGGTGGGGGGAACTGTTCTAGCCCGATGGCCACATTCCCTTCTGGGCAGCTTGTTGGGGGCCACATGTCAGTGGTGGGAGGGGCCAGAAGGAGAAGTGGACAGAGCAATAAATGTTATTTTTGCCCTGGTCCACTAGGTGAGTTTTTTCACATGTGGCAGCCCTTTAGATATTTGAAAATGCCTATCATATAGTTATATGATATCTCTATATGATATCAGTCTCAGCCTCCTCTTTTCCAGGCTAAACATACTTAACGCCCTCAGCCATTCCTCCCAAGACCCCTTATCATCTTGGTCACCCTCCTCTGCACATGTTCCAGCTTGTCAATATCCTTCTTAAACTGTGGTGCCCAGAACTGGACACAGTGCTCTTAAGTGTGGTTTGACCAAGGCGGAATAGAGTAACCAGTGTGGTGTAGTGGTTAAGAGCAGTAGACTCGTAATCTGGTGAACCGGGTTCGCGGCTCCGCTCCTCCGCATGCAGCTTCTGGGTGACCTTGGGCTAGTCACACTTCTCTGAAGTCTCTCAGCCCCACTCAGCTCACAGAGTGTTTGTTGTGGGGGAGGAAGGGAAAGTAGATTGTTAGCTGCTTTGAGACTAATTTGGGTAGTGATAAAGCAGGATAGGAAGGACAGATCGTGAAGCTGAGGCTCCAATACTTTGGCCACCTCATGAGAAGAGAAGACTCCCTGGAAAAGACCCTGATGTTGGGAAAGATGGAGGGCACTAGGAGAAGGGAACGACAGAGGATGAGATGGTTGGACAGTGTTCTCGAAGCTACAAACATGAGCCTAACCAAACTGCGGGAGGCAGTGGAAGACAGGAGTGCCTGGCGTGCTCTGGTCCATTGGGTCACGAAGAGTCGGACACGACTAAATGACTAAACAACAGCAAAAGCGGGATATCAAATCCAAACTCTTCTTCTTCTTCTTTCCTTGATCTGGACATCATACTTTTGATGCAGCCTAGACTAGCATTAGCTTTTTTTGGCTGCTGCATCACACTGTTGACTCATGCTAAGCTTGTGGTCTACTAAGGCCCTTAGGTCCTTTTCACATGTACTATTGGCAAGCCAAGTATCCCCGTCTTATTTTGGTACAATTAATTCTGCCTGCCTAAGTGTAGAATCTTACATTTGTCCCTATTGAAATTAATTTTGTTTGTTGTGGCCCAGTTCTCCAATCCATTAAAGTCATCTTGAATTCTAATGCTGTCTTCTGCGGCATTAGCTACCTCTCCCAGTTTGGTGTCATCTGAAAATTGGATGAGCATCCCCTCAATTCCTTAATCCAAATCATATATAAAGACGTTGAACAACAGATACACTCAAGGTGCTAAACGCTTTGGTATAAGAAGCTTAGACTTCAGCTCTGCATTTCATTGTCACAATAGGGAATTGCAGTATCTTTTATCCAGCAATATTGAAATGATTGCTGCTTTCCTTATGTTATTGGTGCACCACTGATATTAAACAGAATGCAGTGCCATACTATAAGGTGCTCAGCTCTGTTTTCCTCTTTTTGAAGTGCTGATTGTTACTATTACATTACTGGTATGAAACTTTTGCTTTCTGCCAGCAGTCTGCTCTGTTCCTCCTACACCATCCCAAGCTGCTTTTCAGACTGAGCAGTTTGAAGGCACCCGTGGTAAAATTAAAAACTCCTAGGTGTTTCTGAATGGAAATGCATATTTACCTAGACGGCTACCTTTATTGATGGGCAGCCCAAGGTATTTTGCTGCTTGAAGTAAATGACAAAATGGCACACATACCTCAAGACACACTGGTTAGAAATTGAGCAGGCATTGTCCACATATCTGCTGTGGGTTCCCTGGTTATGGAGTTCTTTGCATCTAGCCGGTGACTGGACTAGATGGTGTAAGTAAGGCCCACACCAATACGATAATTCTATGTGCTGACTTGGGGAGGAGCTTGAATCCCCCCCCCCCATTTCCCCCTCTTTTGGTTCATTCCGTACTGGCTGAAAATCTGCTACTGAGCCAAGTTAAAGGTGTAGGTGTTACTAATATGTAAGTCCATATACAGCTCAGGACCAGGTTACCTTATATACCTAGGAGATTCCTGTGTTCAGGGGGAGAGTATCTCCTGCAAGTTCCAGAGATCCCAGGAGCCCAGTCTGCAGTGACCCCTAGCAGGGCTTTTAGTGTGTCTGCCCCTGTTCTGCATATGTACTGCAGCAATTGAAGCATTAAAGCCTTTTGGGAAGAAATCTTCCTCCACTCTCAGTTCTTCTGCAACTGGGGGCCAGGACAGGCACTGGTGATGTGAAAAAGAGGGACAGGAAGGAGTTAAAGCATGGGTAGGCAAACTAAGGCCTGGGGGCCAGATCCAGCCCAATAGCCTTCTAAATCCAGCCTGCGGACGGTCCGGGAATCAGCGTAGAATGAGTAGAATGTGTCTTTTTATTTAAAATGCATCTCTGAGTTATTCGTGGGGCATAGGAATTTGTTCTCCCCCCCCCCAAAAAAAAATACAGTGGTACCTCGGGTTAAGTACTTAATTTGTTTTGGAGGTCTGTTCTTAACCTGAAACTGTTCTTAACCTGAAGCACCACTTTAGCTAATGGGTCCTCCTGCTGCTGCTGCGCCGTCGCTGCACGATTTCTGTTCTCATCCTGAAGCAAAGTTCTTAACCTGAAGCACTATTTCTGGGTTAGCAGAGTCTGTAACCTGAAGCGTATGTAACCTGAAGCGTATGTAACCTGAGGTACCACTGTAGTTCAGCCCCCCACAAGGTCTGAGGGACAGTGGACCGGCTCCCTGCTGAAAAAGTTTGCTGACCCCTGAGTTAAAGTCTCGGCTCAAAGAAGCTCAGAGGGTCTTCATTTATTGGTTTGCAGGCTGCCTATTGAGGAACAGGGAGCAAAATGCCCCCTTTCTATCCTGAAATATTTGGAGAGTGATTGCAGCCAAGCCTATTTCTGCTTCCTTTCCCCCCAGGGGCATTCCCACCATGCTGCTGTAACACAGCTTATTGTCTCAGCAGCACAGCAGTTACACATGGCTGAGGGGAACCGCAGGCCACATGAGACTACTTTGTCTAAAATGGCATCCTGGATTAGTAAATACTCAGGGCAGCCTCAGAAAGGCACGTCAAGGAGCCACGGCCTCCATGAGGAAAAATTGCCAAGCTTCTTCCTCGCTTCCCCACAGGAGTCTTTGAGCTACACAGCCTAAAATAAAGGAACAGGCAGTTTTAAAAATGAGAGGAAGGGAAGATGGAGGCAGCAAAGGCAGGTGCATCGGTGCTGGGATAATGAAAGGGTTCTAGTCAGCTTTGGAGAACCATGGAATCCCTCAGCCGGCTGAGCATTTGTGCTCATTGTGGCCTCTGGTAAAGTAATTGTTCAGTAGCAGGCAGGGAAATATCTGCTGCATATGTGCTAATCTAATGCACTGTTGCTTTTAGCATGGAATATACCAGTGTGGTGTAGTGGTTAGAGAGTTGGGCCAGGACTTGGGAAAGACCAGGGTTCAAATCCCTGCTTGGTCATGAAGCTCACTGGGTGACCTTGGGGCACAGCCACCGCCTCTCAGCCAAACCTACCTCACCTTGTTGTGGGATTAAATGAGGAGGGGAGGAAGAACCACGTATGCCACCTTGAGCTCCTCGCAGGCCTTCTCTGGGGCAGTTCCAATGCTTTTAAATTTTTTACCGAGAGAGAGTCACCTTGGCCCAGAAATACCATTTTCTGAAATGCTGTGCAAGACATTTCTATTTTGGTAAATATTTAGTGCCTTTCTGTGGGCATGTATTTCCCCCCTATTGTTTGTCCGGAATCATGTTGTTGTTTTTTTAAAAAAAATAAATACATCTTTTATTTATTTTATTTTATTATTTGTTATTTATTTATTTTATTCATTGAATTTATATACCCCTATACCCGGAGGTCCCAAACCATCTTTCTTCTGTGGTTTGGGCAATAAAAAAAGAAAACAAAAGCCCAACATAGATGCAAGTGATTTGTAAGCATCTATGAATTATTAATGCTTTTGAATTATGGTGCTGGAGGAGACTCTTGAGAGTCCCATGGACTGCAAGAAGATCAAACACATCCATTCTTAAGGAAATTAGCCCTGAGTGCTCACTGGAAGGACAGATCCTGAAGCTGAGGCTCCAATAATTTGGCCACCTCATGAGAAGAGAAGACTCCCTGGAAAAGACCCTGATGTTGGGAAAGATGGAGGGCACAAGGAGAAGGGGACGACAGAGGACGAGATGGTTGGACAGTGTTCTCGAAGCTACTAACATGAGTTTGACCAAACTGTGGGAGGCAGTGGGGCCGTCAGATGTTGGGGGCTCTCAATTTTGAAGGGAATCTGGAGCATGCTTGTAAATACTACATCGAGCCTATCCGGGACTATGGAAAAGGGATTGTCTTGCTGAAATGGGTCAAAAACACTACCAAGCTGGAGTTCCCATGAATAAAAGGGAAATATAAAGAAGAGTTACAGAAGGGACATGGAAGAGACTTGAGGGCCTCGGATATAAGATTGCCAGGTTAATGTGCTAGATTAATAGGATAAAAAGGACTGACAAAACCCGGGACCAGGAGGAAGGGACGTTGGATGAAGACTGGATTGCTTTTTTCTTTTATTTTTATCATTAGGACTGTCTTATAAAATTGATGAATGTTAGGAAAATGTTGAAATGAAATTATTTGGCTCTTATAAAAATGTCTAAAGAATTAGGTAAGAATGTTATGGTTTAGGAGAAGTTGGTAAAAATTAAGATTTAAGTTTTAAACTTTAAGGTTTTCTATAAGATAAGATGAAAATAGATCAAGGTAATGTGATGACAGAATACTACGAATTATGGAAAGGATTTGCTATTATTATTATAAAACAGGATACAGGAAAAGGGAGGAGGAGGAGGTCAAGGAAAGAAGGTATTGAAAGTGGAGAATTGGAGAATGATGGTTTTATTTATTTTTATTTTTATTTTTCTGTCTTGTTTTTTCTTTTGTGTAATTTTTTTAAAAAAACTCTTTTTTCAATAAATATCATTTTAAAAGAACAAAAACTGTGGGAGGCAGTGGAAGACAGGAGTGCCTGGCGTGCTCTGGTCCATGGGGTCACGAAGAGTCGGACACGACTAAACGACTAAACAACAACAACAACAACATGAATGATTAAAGTCTTTTTTTATTTAAAAACGAGACAGCTCTCAAACAGGTTGGTCCAGCAAGAAGAGACAGACTCTTTGGCTCTTTGATTCTGCCCCTGCCAATGATATCCTCTGGCAAGAAGCCTGAGTCCTGCTCGAAGGATAATAAGGCCTGCTGTCCCAGAGCCACCTTGAAGAGAAGTTCTTTTATATAGGAGGAGTAGGTGTGTTCTCTTCCTAGAAAGAAAAAAAATCGATGGCTTGGCTGTGTGGTCCGACTGCTAATTGGGAATGCCTTCAGATTGCTGAGTGATTGATTTCCTCCTTCTGCTAAGGAGGTTTGTGTGTGATCCACGCTGCAGAAAACTCCTCTCTGTGTGCACAGGTTTGCACTGCATGTTGCTGCACATAAGGACACCAGGTGGGGAAGCAGTTCCCATGGTTTATATGTGCATGGCTGTGCACATGTTGACATGATCCACAGCATTTTTCCTGGGGATCGCTGCCCAGGAAAAACGAGGCTGCCCTTTCCATCTGCCTCCTGCTGCAGATGCCAGCCTGCATCCACATCTAAGGTCTGGACTGACATACACTAAGTGCATCTTTCTGCGCGCAAGTGTCCCTGGATCTGGGCCAAAATCATTAGGATTCAGAGAGGTGTCGTCCCCCCCCCCCAACAAGCGGACAGAGAAAAAACAACAACAGTAATTTAAGACTTAATTTAAAAAGTTGAAATAAAGGTAAAGGTAAAGGGGACCCCTGACCATTAGGTCCAGTCATGACCGACTCTGGGGTTGCGGAGCTCATCTCGCTTTACTGGCCAAGGGAGCCGGCGTACAGCTTCTGGGTCATGTGGCCAGCATGACTAAGCCGCTTCTGGCGAACCAGAGCAGTGCACGGAAACGCCGCTTACCTTCCCGCTAGAGCAGTACCTATTTATCTACTTGCACTTTGACTGCTTTCGAACTGCTAGGTTGGCAGGAGCAGGGACCGAGCAACGGGAGCTCACCCCATCGCAGGAATTTGAATCGCCGACCTTCTGATCGGCAAGTCCTAGGCTCTGTGGTTTAACCCACAGTGCCATCCACATCACTAAAAAGTTGAAATAAGAATAGACTCAAAACAGATTAAAACTCACATAAGCTTTCTGAACATTTGGGTAAGCTTGTCTAAACAAAATTTATTTAGCAGGTGCTGAAAAGAATATGATGTTAATAGGGAGTTCCAAAGGTTAGCTGCTGCCACACTAAAAAACAATGAGTTCTTACAAATGCGGAACAGGTGGCACCCATAAGGGCGCTAGTTCTGCCTATCAAAGCAGGCAAATATAGAGTAAGGCAATCTTGCAGGTAAACTGGTCCCAAGTTGTTAAAGGCTTTCTATACTAACACCTTGAACTTGGCCTGGTGGCAAACCAGGAACCACTGCAGATCTCTGTGTTATACGCTGACAAGGCCTTACTCCTGCCAGCAATTGTGTTGCAGCATTCTGTAGTCACTGCAGCTTCCGGATCAAGCACCGGGGAAGCCGGACGAGTCTTCCCAGCCCACGCCCAGCATTTTGACCCCCTGCTTCACAAGGAGTCCAAGATGCTTGTGCTGGAGAAGGGCTGCAATTCATAGCTTGTCAAGCCAGTAATGCGAGACTTATGCTCTTTGATGGATGTGTAGACTGAGTGAGGAGCTCTATGCTGCCTCACAACTCCAAGCCTTTGAAGTGCATGATGAGAATCAAAGCTGATTGATGAGATGTTTGCGTGTGTGAGTGTGTGTGTGTGAGAGAGAGCAGTTTTGTGTATAATGATTTACTACTTTCTCTCTGAGTTTCTCCCCTCTGAAAGATGAGAGGCACGTCAAGATGAGTATGGCAGTCAACCTCCCAGAAGATGAAGAAGCATTTCCATATTATTCTTCCACTCTGCTGCTTCCCCGCCCCCCCTCCTTGCTGTAGTACAACACTTTCTGCAAAGTTAAGAATGGTTTCTTCCAGGTCCTTTTCCTGTCATGGCTCTCCTGGTGTTCTCCAGCTTGCATGTCAGGGGTCAACAACCATTTTGGAACAGTAGCAGCTGGTGAGAGGGTGTGGCATCACAGAAAATGGCTGTTGTGGGGGAGTGGCTTAGCACAAAATGGCTGCCACGCCCGAAAGAGCAGAAAAAAGAAACAGAAGCTCAACATGGTGAGGATGCGCCACCCTACGTTCACCACTGTCACGCTTCCTCACAGAACTGACCTCTTTGAACCTCTTCAGAATAGATGGCAGTGGGTGTCCAATCCTGACATCCAGTGAATGTGGGCAAGTTTAAGGGGTGATTTGTTCAATGTGGGAGAGGCTGGACCAGTGCAAACAGGAACTGAACTGGAAGAGCAAACAGGAAATGATGTCACAGAGATTGGTAGAACTGGAGGAGCAATGCCCCGGTTTCCCTGGGGCTTGGGGCTCACTGGGTGCAATGCAATTACTCAGACCCTTTTCTAGTTAGGTTACGTCAGGCTCAGGCAGGGCAAAGCAGATCAGGACCCTGGGCAGCTCCCAGTGGGCTGTGATGGCCGAATTGTGATGCATGTTGTCTCAGCAAAGGACCAGGGTCACCAGAAGGCTTAGGACAGCTGGCAAGGTCTTCCCCACCCATGGCTTTGCCCCCTGGGACACCTGTCCGCAATCCTGAAAAGCAAGTATGGGGAACTTTTGGCCCTCTGGATGTTGCTGAACCACAACTCCCATTCGCCTGAGCAAGAATGGCCAATGGCCAGGGATGATGGGAGTTGTGGTTCAGTGACATCTGCAGTGCCAGAGGGGTTCTTTACTCACATGCCCCTACTAGGCTGTGGAAACTCTGTGAGAGTCATCCCCAGAGCTTAAAAAATGACGAGGAAGCCACATCCTAAGGCTGGGAATGTGTAGGAAAGGGTTCCAAGGGTTCCTCAACCCACAACTGAGATGATTTATGCCATCTGTAACTGAGTCCCCCTTGAGCTGACACAGGAACCTGGATTTAGGGTCTGTCATTATCATTATCATTATCATTATCATTATCATTATCATTATCATTACCAACAACAACATTTATAGATCACCGTTCCTTCAAGGAGCTCAAGACAGTGTACACATTCTTCCCACTATCCATTTTACACTTAAAAAACCACTTGTGAGGTAGGTTAAACTGAGATATTTCTGGTCTGTGACTATAATAAACTGGTTCATTCATTCATTCATTCATACTGAGATTTATGATGGGGTTAAAGTCATCCAGTGGGCTTCATGGGGATTTGAACCCTGGTCTCCTATCTGACACTCTACACCACACTGGTCCTTCAGTCTGTGACACCATGGTCAGGACAGGGGTAATCATAGGAAATGAGATTTGGAGGGGCAGGGAAAAGATGGGAGAATTTGGGATAGAGTTTGGGCTAACATTGCAGATACTTCAGTGCATTGTGTTCCCGTGAATTGTAGCTATAAATGGCCCAGCTCCCAGGGGGGGGGGAGATCTGTTGAAGAAATGATGGGTACATCTTGAGAGAGGTCAGCCTGGAGAGAAAAAAGAAAGAAAGAAAAGGAGTTTTATTTTCCTCACTGGTACCAGCACAGCCTATGAACTCTTTGCTCACTTCAGAGGCACTTTACATAATGGAGACTGAGATTAACCAAGGAGATGGTATTCTGGTCCAATCCTTTGCTGTAAGACAGACCTGCTGTGTTGCTGTTATTTTTCCCCCTGGAGGTGGGTGGGGAGAAAGTGTGTGTGTGTGTGTGTGTGTACCTGCAAAAGGGGAGGAGGACGAGGGAGAGGCAGTCCCAGTTGACACAGGATGTCAGATTAAATCACTCGTGTTTGCTTATATAACATAATAGGACTGACACAATGTAAGGAGATGTGATGAGCCTCAGAGCTGTCAGTTGTGAAATGCTGAAGTTGTATGGCTTGTTTGACGCTGCCAGGATATAGGGTATTATTGTTTCTGAGACAAGACAGAGACCACCCTGTGAATGGCAAGCGAGACGCATGTACCACATCGCAGGCACTGTGGCAATAGTCATGGAGCATCTCCCAGGAATGTAGAGTCGTTTCAGCATGAGCAGATTCCTTCTTAGCTTTTGCCTGTCAAGTCCATTATTTATTTTTATATATGAATGGGGGGGGGACCCGTTAAATAGATAAATGCCTCCTGGCAGAGTGGGAGACCCAAATTAACATTCTGGTCCAAGCCACATGGCATACCAAAAGTGCCATTGCCAGTGGAGGCTGGCCCATTAGGGCAGGTGGGGTGCTGCCCACCAACCTCAGTGTGCCTTTAGCCAGACCCCACCTAAACCTTACCCCATATATGCCCACTCGTCCACTTCAGTCAACGGAAGTGGCACTGTTACAGGTGCCATATATTATGCACTCCACATGCATAATAAATCAATCTATTAGCACCAACACTTTGGAACTCTCTGCCTATTGACATCAGGTGCCTTCATTGCACTCTTTTCATCACCTGCTCTATAAGTTTTAAAAGTGTGTTCAAAAATACCATTTCTTGAAAAACGATGGCTAGTGGGTCACCTATATTAGCTACGGTCTTTCTCCAACATAGCAGTGCGAGGAATCTATATCCTCTTTTTGTATGTAACCCTGCTTCTTCCATACCACAAAATATCACCAACACAACTCAAGAGTATGGACTTGGAGACAAACATCCCTTGCCTTGCTTCCTTTCATGCTTTTCTAATGATTCACTTGAAGAAGCGGTAATCTTCCAAGCTTGCAACTTCAGCCCATCAAAATCTAATCTTTGATCTGCGTTGACCAGGCTCCCATTGATGTTGGATTGCTTGACATTAAGGACGTTTCCTTTCCCTGTCAGTTGCGCATGATATTCAAAATTTGCCTTGACGTATTCTTTTACAAAACAGTCAACTTTTAGATGCTGTGGCTGCACGCAAAGCAAGCAGAGTCAGGGCGATAATGCAGAATTTGTAGCTATCCAAATGTTGCAGAACTCCAGCTCCCATCAGGCACGACCAGTAGTTGATGGGAATTGGAGTCCATCCATATCTGGAGTGCCACATGTCCTCCACTATGGCCCTGTGGGAATCCATCAACAAAAAAAGTTCAGTGGGGTTTTGCCAAACGGCCTCACGTTGCTTAGATCCAGTGAGAGCCAGTGTGGTGTAGTGGTTAAGAGCAGTAGTCTCGTAATCTGGGGAACGTCTCCGCTCCTCCACATGCAGCTGCTGGGTGCCTTGGGCTAATCACTCTTCTTTGACGTCTCTCAGCCCCACTCACCTCACAGAGTGTTTGTTGTGGGGGAGGAAGGGAAAGGAGAATGTTAGCCGCTTTGAGACTCCTTCGGATAGTGATAAAGCAGGATATCAAATCCAAACTCCTCCTCTTCTTCTTCTTCTTCTTCTTCTTCTTCTTCTTCTTCTTCTTCTTCTATGCATGATGGACATGGGCTCCCTTGAAGCCTGGGCCAATATATTTCTAACCCACTGATTTCAGGTAGGCCTATTTGCAGCCCTTGCAGCTTGCCCACCAGCACAGCACACGGAAGCCAAGCTTACTGATAAACAGTTCCCACCAACGAGCAATTAATGTTACTTTTTCATTCCCCGTGGCAGTAGCACGGGAGAAAAATAAACAAGTGCACTTCTAATGGGTGACCCCACCAATTAGAATTTGACCCTCCCGTTTAAAGATGATCTCCCCAATTAATCAACTTGCACTTATGTGAGCACTGGCTTCAGCAGAGGCAAGGCGGGGCAAGAGGGTTCCATGCAGGGTTTCGGCTGAATGCTATTGTCAGGGGTTCAGGAGCAGAGGCAAGGGCAAGGGAGGAAACAGAGAGCGAGGGAGAGGAGGCAGAAGAAAAGATGAGTGATGACGACGACCCGAGATCTCCGAGTCTTTCCAGTGAATCAGAAGATTCACAGAAAGGAGCACCAGTGGCCAGGGCAAGGGGGGAGCCTAGGGGGACACCCCAGGAAGATAGAGCCAGAGGGGACTCAGAGGGGAGCAGTTGGAAATCAGGACCAGCGTCACCGCCAGAGAGCAGGGAAGAGGAAGGGCGCCAGGGATCAAGCGCTGGCAGCTCACAACAGGGGGGAGGGCACGAGTCAGGAGTGGCCACACCTCCATCGGGGAGCGAAGAAACGGTCAGACGGAAGGTGGAAGGTTGGGCGCGCGTGCCAAGTTCAAATGCACAGGAAGGTGGCGCAGTAGGCAGCCCGGAAAGGGAGCCAGGTCCTAAAGCCCGCCGAAAGGAGGGAGAAGAGTCAGGGGGGTCAGCGTCAGCGTCAGAGGAATCCCGGAAGGAAGAGACCCCGGGGGGCAGAGGGACCCAGAGAAGAACAGTCAGGCGGAAAAGGTGGAGCAAGGCTAGGATATTAAGTTGGTGTACAAGGGGCGGAGACTCAGATGGAGCTTCGCCGATCTAACCATGAGACGTAGAGTTGCACGCAGCAGCTTGAGAATGGAAACTGTAACTCAATAAAGACTTTTATTTAATGATCGCTGGCTAGCGTGATCCTCTGTGAGCTAGGATCTGGAAGCAGCTCTGACAGTAAGCTCCATCTCTAGATTGTGGGCATCTACGTCCTCGCGGAGAGGAGAGAAAGCGGGTGCCTACTAGCGAGCTCACGAACGGCAGACAACATGACGGCCGAACAGCAGATAGTGGAACTCAGAGAAGCAGTGACACGACTGAATGCCGAGGCTCTTGCATCCAGGAAGAGAGAGGAGGACGCAGCTGCCGCCTACAGGGATCTCCAGGTCAGGTTGGAAGTGCTTACGAAGCAAGGGCAACTGACACCCAAACCGGAGGGGATTGGGTTGGGGAGACGAACAGGCGGTCTGGTCTCTCACTTCGATGGGAATTTGCAACAGTACCCCAACTTTAGAGCAGATGTAATGTGTGCACTGCAACTGCTGAACAAAGACTTTAGAGATGAGCAAGAGAAGGTGGGATTCATCATGTCCCATTTGCATGGAGATGCTAAAGCATGGCTGCGCAATTTGTGGAGAGATAAGGATCCGGCGCTCCAAAATGCGGATGCCTTTATTAAAGCGATGGATGGGTGCTTTTTATCAAGCATTGACGTGGATCTTGCTCGGCAGGAGATACATGGACTGAAGCAAGGGAGGGCCAGCGTAAGGCAGTACCATGCCCGCTTTTTCGCTTTGGTCAGTGCCCTGGAATGGGACAGAGATTCGGCTCCTGTAAGAGACCTGTTTTGGGAGGGATTGCACGGCTCGGTTAAAGATGAAATTGCGAGGGGGGAGAGACCCCGGACCACGCAGGAGATCGTTCAGAGGGCGCTGGCGGTGGGGGTGCGGCTGGAAGGACGTCCGTGGAGCAGGGACGAAGGGCGTGGAGGGCGCGAACCAGCCAGGGGCTCCTCCTTCCTTCCCAGAGAAGCAGCGCGTGCGCAATCCACGCCTCCGCCAGGAGGAGGAGGAGCGGAACCTATGGAGGTTGGAGGTGCAAGGGCTCAGTCAGCAGCCAGAGCCCTAGCACCGGCAGCAGTGAAAGCGAAGCCTCCTAGAGGGAACAGGAAGTGTTACATCTGCGATGATCCACAGCATATGGCGAAAGAGTGTCCCCAGAGGCTCCACAAGCACACTGCAGCCTCAGCAATGGTAACTGCAGCAACGCAGCAAGGACAACCACAGCAGGGAAACGAAGGAGTCTGGTTGGAGGAAGAGGCACTGGGGCCCAGCCAGACGTGTCAGTGAAGCAGTCCCCAGAGATTTTACAGCCCATGGACCCCCTCCCGCCCAAACCGGTAGTGAAGCTCACCGCGTCGCTCCAGCTGCCCAATGGAATCACCATGGACGTGCCAATCACCATTGACTCCGGAAGCAATGCGGACTTTATAGGGCAGGACTTTGTCGACCGGCACGCTATACAGTTGCTGCCTGCCACGCTGCCCCTGCAGGTTGTCACGGTGGATGGCAGGGAGCTGCTAGGGGGGCAAGTGGTGAAGCAGACGCCACCAATGGTGATGCGACTTGGGAATCACAGGGAAATCATCAGCTTCAATGTCACTCAACTATCGGACACGCCCATTGTATTGGGCATGAGTTGGCTGGACAAGCACAGCCCAACGCTGGCTTGGTACCAGAGGCAGCTGACCTTCGGCTCTTCCTTTTGCGCTGAACACTGCATCGTGCCCAGGCAGGAAGGAGGGGAAGAGGAGTCACAGCTGCAGCTAGGCACGCTGCAAGCGGTTCCCCACAAGTACGCAGAATTTTTGGAGGTTTTCTGCGAGAAAGAGGCAGACAGGCTACCCCCCCACAGACCATATGACTGCAAAATTGACCTGCTGCCGGGGGCGGCGCTACCCAAAGGGAAGCTGTATTCCATGTCTGAGGACGAACTGCAGGAACTCAAAGAGTTCATAGATCATAATTTGGAGCGCGGTTTCATCCGAGAGTCCAAGGCAGCGGGGGGCAGTCCGGTATTCTTTGTTAAGAAGCGGGACACGCCCCAAAAAAGACTTGTAGTGGACTTTCGCATCTTGAACAGTGTGACCAAGCCATCGGACTTCCCCATGCCCCGAATCGACGACCTCCTCGCAAAGGTACGGAAGGGCAGAGTGTTCACCAAGTTGGACCTGCGAGGGGCATACAACCTCATTCGCATGCGGGAGGGAGATGAGTGGAAGACAGCCATGTTCACGCCCCTGGGCACCTACGAATATAGAGTTATGCCTTTTGGATTGCAAAATGGCTCCCACGTTTTTCAAGCTTTCATGCATCACGTGTTGGCGGGGCTCCTCTACAAGACGTGCGTCTGTTTCTTGGATGACATCCTGATCTTTTCGGAATCGCAGCAGGAGCATGACAGACACGTCAAGGAAGTGCTGAGCAGGCTACAGCAACATAGGCTTTACGCCAAGCTGGAGAAGTGCCAATTCGACGTGACGGAGGTGGATTTCCTGGGCTACAAGTTGTCTGATAAAGGGCTCGCCATGGACAGCGCCAAGGTCCGAGCAGTGTTGGATTGGAAAAGCCCACGCAACCGGAAGGAGGTCCAACGGTTTGTCGGCTTCGCGAACTTCTATCGCAAGTTTATCAAAGGCTTTGCGATGCAGACAGCGGCCATCACGGACACGCTCAGCTCCAAGAAAAAG
Source organism: Podarcis pityusensis (assembly GCF_964106645.2). Classification (NCBI taxonomy): domain Eukaryota; kingdom Metazoa; phylum Chordata; class Lepidosauria; order Squamata; family Lacertidae; genus Podarcis; species Podarcis pityusensis. The sequence continues at coordinate 58,251,529 of NC_138033.1, read as the reverse complement.
AAGTTCATCTGGACAGAGCAGGCGGAGCAGTCCTTTCAGGCACTCAAGCGTCTCTTCGCGTCGGAAGAGCAGCTGCTTCATGTCAACCCCAGCAGGCCGATGAGGGTGGAGACAGACGCTTCGGACAGAGCCGTGGGAGCAGTCCTGCTGCAGAAAGACCCGCAGGGGGTTTGGAGGCCGGGAGCGTTTTACTCAAGGAAGCTCAGCAAGTCCGAACAGAACTACACCATCTGGGACAGGGAGTTGCTGGCCATTCATGCAGCGTTCAAAGCGTGGAGGCACTTCCTGATCGGCGCCAAGCACACGGTGCAGGTCTGCACGGACCACAAGAATCTAGAGCACTGGCGCACGGCACAGTTCCTGAACCAGAGGCAGATACGTTGGGCTGAGTTCTTTGCGAATTTCGACTTCCGAATAGAGTATGTCCCGGGGGACACCAACATCATGGCGGATGCTCTCTCCCGTAAGCCACAGTATCTGGAGGAGGCAACGCCAGCGGCCGCCATGCACATCTTCGCACCGACAGTGTGGGCGTGCGCGGCGGCAACAGTTGACCTGGATGCGGTGCGACGAGCGTTGCAGGATGACTCCTTCGCGCAAGCAAAGATGGCAGAGGTGCACAGGGGCACGGCAGCGACCGACGAGTTCCAGCTGCGAGATGGTTTGCTCATCCGTAAAGGGGCCATCTACGTGCCGGGAGACGAACTTCGCGCCAAGGTACTGCAGCAGCTGCACGACGCGCCCACTGCCGGGCACTTTGGCAAGGAGAAGACGGTGGAATTAGTAGCCAGAGACTTCTGGTGGCCCGGAATGAGAGGGGAAGTCGCGGACTACGTGGCGAGGTGTGACACCTGCCAGAGGTCCAAACCAGTGCACAGACCGCCAGCCGGACTGCTGGAACCGCTGCAAACTCCGTTCGAGCCATGGGAGAGAGTGGCCCTGGACTTTGTCACGGATCTGCCCAGCTCGAGGGGCAAGACGGCTGTGCTGGTGGTGGTGGATTTGTTCTCCAAGATGGCACATTTCATTCCGTGTGCGAAGGTGGCCACGGCGGAACAAACCGCCAAACTGTTCATAGACCACGTGTTCAAGGTTCACGGTCTGCCGCGGTCTATTCTGTCCGACCGAGGGCGACAGTTCATCTCAAACTTCTGGCAGAGGCTGATGGGCTTCCTGAACGTCAAGATCAACCTGGCGTCGGCTAGACACCCGCAGACCAACGGGCAAGCGGAGCGGGTCAATGCCATCATGCAGCAGTACCTGAGATGTTATGCGAATCAACAGCCTGCGACGTGGGTGGATTACCTGCCTCTCGCCGAGTTCGCCTACAACAACACGAAGCACGTGTCCACGGGGGTCACGCCGTTCTTCGCCAACAACGGGAGGCACCCTAGAACCTTCCCGGGACTGGAAAGAATGGGGGAGGGGGAGCCGCAGACAGCAGATGCGTTCGCGTCGGAGTTGCAGGAGGTCCACGATCAGCTGCGGCGGCACCTGGAGCTGGCTAAACACGCATACAAGGTACAAGCGGACAAACACAGAAGGGTTGGCGAAGAGATCCATGTGGGAGACTGGGTCTGGTTAGCAGCCCACGCAGTGCCGGCCAGGTCGTTGGCGAAGAAGAAACTAGGGCATAAACAACTGGGGCCCTACCAAGTCGACGAACAGGTCAACCCGGTGGCTTTCAGGCTGGCTCTTCCGGAGGGTTCCAGAATGCATCCGGTGTTCCACAGATCGGTGCTCACTCCCTACAAGGCACCTCACAGGTTTCAGGAACCAGGAACAGCACCGGGTCCGCTCCGAGAGAGAACCGGGCAAGGGGGAGTGGCACAGGAGGAGCGCATCAACGAAGTCACGGAGATTTTGGACTCCAGATGGGGGGAAGAGGGGGTAGAATACCTTCTCGCCAAGGAGGGCACCCCGGCCAGTGCCAACAGCTGGGTGCCGGGCTACGCTTTAGACGAACCTCTGCTCAAAGAAGAGTTTCATGCCCTCTTCCCACATAGGCCAATGCCAGCAGACTTTTTCGACGACTGGCTTTTCACGCCCACGCTTTCAGCCAGCACGTTCCGGGGGTTCGACTCGGACGAGAAACCGACACGAGACGCCCGTTCCCCAGAGGGGTCACCCTCGGGATCTGCTTCAGAACCCTCGTATTGGTGGGATGATCGACCAGAGGAGCAGTTCCGCAGAAGGTGGCTGGAGGGTCCAGGACGAGCAACGTCTCCAGAAGGCAACGAGGGAGAGACGGACATGGACGTTTTCGGGGACGACCCGGGTTTCGAGCACGGCGGCACAGAGATGGAAGCGGAGGTGACCGTCGTCAACGAGAGCAGGGAGGAAGAACCGGAAGACTTCGGATGGCGGCCCGCCACGGGAAGCGAACTGTATCCGACATTCGTCCCCCTGACACGGCAGCACCCAGATCCCGCACCGGAAGGAGGGGAGGGGGGAAGAGGGGGCTTCGAGGGGGGGATGGATGTCAGGGGTTCAGGAGCAGAGGCAAGGGCAAGGGAGGAAACAGAGAGCGAGGGAGAGGAGGCAGAAGAAAAGATGAGTGATGACGACGACCCGAGATCTCCGAGTCTTTCCAGTGAATCAGAAGATTCACAGAAAGGAGCACCAGTGGCCAGGGCAAGGGGGGAGCCTAGGGGGACACCCCAGGAAGATAGAGCCAGAGGGGACTCAGAGGGGAGCAGTTGGAAATCAGGACCAGCGTCACCGCCAGAGAGCAGGGAAGAGGAAGGGCGCCAGGGATCAAGCGCTGGCAGCTCACAACAGGGGGGAGGGCACGAGTCAGGAGTGGCCACACCTCCATCGGGGAGCGAAGAAACGGTCAGACGGAAGGTGGAAGGTTGGGCGCGCGTGCCAAGTTCAAATGCACAGGAAGGTGGCGCAGTAGGCAGCCCGGAAAGGGAGCCAGGTCCTAAAGCCCGCCGAAAGGAGGGAGAAGAGTCAGGGGGGTCAGCGTCAGCGTCAGAGGAATCCCGGAAGGAAGAGACCCCGGGGGGCAGAGGGACCCAGAGAAGAACAGTCAGGCGGAAAAGGTGGAGCAAGGCTAGGATATTAAGTTGGTGTACAAGGGGCGGAGACTCAGATGGAGCTTCGCCGATCTAACCATGAGACGTAGAGTTGCACGCAGCAGCTTGAGAATGGAAACTGTAACTCAATAAAGACTTTTATTTAATGATCGCTGGCTAGCGTGATCCTCTGTGAGCTAGGATCTGGAAGCAGCTCTGACAGCTATGTTCAGTATAAATAAAAAGCGCAACTAAAATGATCAAGGGGGTGGAGCAGCTCCCTTGTGAAGGAAGGCTGCAGTGTTTTGGATTTTTTTTAGCTTGGAGAAGAGGCAGGTAAGGTGAGTGCAAGATAAACCTGCTGCCTTGGTTCCAGCAACTGGGATTCAAAAGCATGACTGCCTCTGATCATGGAGGCAGAGCGTGGCCACCATGGCTGGGAGCCACCAATAGCTTTATCCTCCATGAATTTGCCTTGCTGTTTTGCAAAGCCACCCAGGTTCCTGGCCATAACTGCCCTGTATGGGAGAGAGTTCCACCGTTTTAATTATGCACTCTCTGTGCAAAGAGGTTCTTTCTTTTATTTGTCCAGTGTCACCCAACATTCATCTTCATGGATGTCTCTATGTTATAAGAGAGGGAGAAAAACTATCCATGTTCTCCCTGCCGTGCAAGATTTTATAAACTTCCATCATGTTGCCTCTTAATCGCCTTTTCTCTAAACCAGAAAGTCCCTAATGCTGCAAATGTTCCTCAAAGGGGAGTCACTCTGTTCCTTTGATCATCAGGGTTGCCCTTTTCAGAACCCTTTCCAACTGTGGAGCAGTCAGGTGGAGTGGAGTGGAGTGGAGTGGTGGCTTGACTCTGGCCACCTGCCAGCTCACATCAGCCGGGAAGGAAGGAAGGAAGGGGGGTTTCCTTTAGTTATGGCTGTGCCAGTTCCAGGTGAAAGTCCAGATTGGGGCACTCTCAGGCAAAGCGACCAGCTTAGGATCTATGGCCAGCTCTGCTCTGTACCCCTTTCCCTGGGTTATCCTACACCAGCTACCATTGATGAGGACCCCAATGACAGTAACATCCTCCCAGGAAAGATTAAGGGGGTTATACTGCAATCATGTAGTGGTACCTCGGGTTAAGAACTTAATTTGTTCCGGAGGTCAGTTCTTAACCTGAAACTGTTCTTAACCTGAGGTACCACTTTAGCTAATGGAGCCTCCTGCTGCCGCCGTGCCGCTGGAGCACAATTTCTGTTCTCATCCTGAAGCAAAGTTCTTAACCCGAGGTACTATTTCTGGGTTAGCAGAGTGTGTAACCTGAAGCGTCTGTAACCTGAAGTGTCTGTAACCCGAGCTACCGCTGTACGTACTTGTCTGGGAGTAAATCCCATTGAACCCAGTGGAGATTATGTCTCAGTAGGCATGTTTAGGACTGCACACTTCATCCTACTGAACATTTTTTTAAAAAAAATCAAAGAATTCTTTTTAATTTACAGTTTGTGTGAATGCTGTCATTTACCAGCTCCTTTTTTATTGCGTAATACACATGAAGAAGCTGCCAGGACAAATCTTAAGCATGGCCAATTTTTCTACTTTGGACCAATACTCCTGGTGTTTCAACCACTTCACACACACACACACACACACGTTAATTCAGAGCCCCTGTAAATTACCAATCTAATGTTTAATTTGCATTGTAGAGAGACGAAACAATTTCCATCTGTTTATGTGGGGGGTGGGGGGAATTAGATGCCTACTGGAAGAATTACAATTCATTCGGGCCACTTATGAAGCAGTGTTTACCCCTAAAAGTATTCTTAATGTTTAATCAAAGCTGGAACAGATGCTAAATTCATCCGAAGGAAGTCTCTTTCCTTACCCGTCTAGATCATCTTCACCAGAGGCCTTGAACGAGACACTAATTTGTATCCTCTAGCTCCATGTTGCACAGTTAGCAGATCTTCAGTCCAAATATTTCATCTGCCAGGGATCATTTTCTTGATAAATGTAATCACTGCTGCAAGATGAAAACAACAAGAGGCTCCTGGACCTGACTTGAAAAGCAAAGCAAAACCACGAACAATTTCCAATAGAATTACACAGGCCCATGTCTCTATTTTCGCCAGCAGATGCCCTCTCCTTGAAGAAGAAGCATCCATCATAATGATGGGAACATTGAAACTTGCAAATCAGGGTAAACAATTGTACATGGTCTCCCTGCTGGCAGACTTCATGCAAGCCCAGGCATCTTAATTTCACAATCTCTAGATCCAGAATGCTTTCGTCATCACTGCTGTTGCCCAGAATACAGTTTTTACTCACAGAACAGAAGTGTTAGGACCAATTTAAATGCTTTTTCTGCCAGGTCTACCAAGTACTATAGAAAAATTGAGTAAGGGATTACAGTCCCCTCCCACCATTCCTCTTGGCTATTGGCCATGATATCTGGGGTTGACGGGAGTTGAGGTCTGACAAGTTGGGGATGGCTGGGTTGTGGCATCAGAGGAGGGCTGGGGAAACCTAGGTTCAAACCCTCACTTAGCTGTCATTGTCTCTCAGCCTCATCTACCTCGCAACTGTTGTGAGAATAACGCTGTCACAGGAGTGGGCTGGCAGTAAATCACACTGTTTGAGTTAACGCTTTATTAGCAAAATGCCATCTCCACAGACTTGGTTGTGTGCCAGGCCTGAAAGTTCCTGCCTCCTCACAGCCATCTCAGGGCTTTCCCCCAGTAACCAGAGACTGTGCCTGCATGCAGCCAACCTCTCCTCTACCCCTTTCATGCCTCTTCTGGTTCTGGGACACCAGGAGTAAACAGAGCTTGTTGCAGCAGGAGGGCAAGACATGTGTGAATCTTCACCAGCCTAACTCAGCCCTGACTCTTGGTCTCCCTCCTCCCCTGCTTCAGCTTCTGCCTCTTATTCTGAACTTCTCTCTGCCATAGACTCTTCCAGCTCACTAAGCCTTGTCACCTCTCCAGCTTCTGACACTTCCTCTTCCCGTTCTTCTTCCTCTTCTTCCTCTGACCACACATTGCTGTCTCACCACCACTCCCTGAGCTCTGAGTCTTCTTCCCTTGATGGTTCCCTAACTGGTTCCTCCCACCATTCCTCTGGGTCCAACCAATCTATGACAGAATTAAAGGGTGGAATTAAAATGCAACAAATAAATATGATTCACCTTTCCTGGCATGCCTTTGACCTATCCCTTCAGTCCTCAGTCCAACCTTAGCATCTGATCATCTTTGCCTTTGTCTGCACTGCTCAGCCTGCAGCCATTGCCCCCAAGTGAGCCCACCAGGTCCAGCCCTGACCTGGTTCCAGCAACTGAACCTTTGAAGGATGAACCCATCATTCTGCAGGTTGAGGACCCTGAGGAGTGGAAAGGGTCTCCTGGAACTAGTAGTGAGGATCCCATAGAGGGGCCTTCTAGTTGGAGAACCCTTGGAGAGGTCCTAGGAGGAGGTGGAGCCACCCCGTACTCCTTGAGAACATTGGTGTCAAAAGGCTCAAATCAGGACTGAAGAGGGAGGTGGGATTATCAGTGAGACCAGTGTCACATATGCAGAAATACATCCTGACCACAAAACTGGTAGAATTAGTTAAGGAGGAATCTAAATGTTAAAGGGAAAAACAACTCCAGGTAAGGTGCAAGGAGGATTCAGCACATACAGGAAAAGAAACTGGGTTGAATTCCAAGGACTGTGGTTGGATGAGAGATGGTGGGTCAATGGGGTGGCAGAAGACGGCTGGGAAGAAGATGAAACAGCCAAGTTGACATATATTTTGCCTATATAGTGTGTGTCCTAATGGAAAACTCTTGCAGACTCTTTGGGCTTAGTCCACTAATACATTACTGAATAAATTCTAATTGGGAATTTGCTATGAGCCTCCATACTTGAATCTCCAAGGGAAATTCCCCCCACCAGAGTTATCACATATGTAGCATGCATCTATGGACCCAGAGTTTTCATGCACTCTCCTTGTGAGAAGTCAGTCTCTGGAAAGCCTTGACTACTAGCAGCTTAGGTTAGTAATGGCTGTGATATTGATCTTGGACTACTTGCCTCTTGATCTCATTTTGAACTGAGATTGATCCTCTGTGCTAGACTTTGGGTTGTCAAGACGATGCTGCACCATGGACTGCATTCTTTTGGGTGTTTTGGATAAGAGGCTTTTACCTCCTTGAGACCCTTGACCCCGAGAGCACCCACCCCACCACAACACCAGGACTCATTGATAGAGGAGGAGTCCTAGTAGAGGGAATTTTAGCCAGGCCCCCCATCCAACCTGGAGGTGGCCCTAATGTTGGCAGGTGGGTCCTTGTAAAAAATGTCAGTGTGGGAGAAGTCCTCAAGAGGTTGACAGGTTTTGGATGCCGTAATCTCTGTATTAGTCTTCTGTGCATTTGTCAAGTTTTGCGACTTGCCGGTTGTGTGCATCGCAAAACCAGACTGCGTAGGAATGAATATGAATGGTTTTCTAATTGGCATGTGATTCTCGAGTAAACATGTCACATTATCAATGCACATGTTTTATGACTCGAACCTGCTACACTTTCCCCTCTCATTATTTTTCCCGGTGACAACTGTCGCTTTTGAGTGCATATATACATATATATATATATCCAGCTACAAAAAAGCAAACATCAAAACCTCCCAATCAAAAGGAGCATTAACCGATAGGAAAATGATTTCCGAAGATTAATTTGAGCTTCATTTTACTGCCGTGTTCCCATCCTTCACTTGGGAAAGTTTTTCGCCAGAATATTATTAGCAAGTTACATCCAGCTATTGGGAGTTTAGGCTCTTTGACTTAAGCCTCAAGCGATTCTGTGCGTGCACACAAAAGAAAATGACAATTTTCTGCTCCACATAGAAGCTACAGGATATTGTTCCTAACCCTCAAAAATGAGAACTTGCAGCATAACAGAGTCCCCTAGAGCTAGTATACAAATCTCCCCAAAATGCATACAAGGGCAAAGGTTCTCTCTTCGATATTAACGCACCCTCTCCTTGGTTTCCAATTATTTTTTATCTTATTTTTGGTCCTTCTGGTGGTAAAATAACATTTATAAAAGTCTCCAGCATGGAATGTAAAAGAATGAAAGATTGCTCTTGAAAGGTAGAATAATCTAATTACTGAAAATTTAAGGACAGCAAATGATGAATCTGGTTTATAAAAATTATTTTATACCCAAATCCTTGAGATGATGTATTCAGTGAGAAAGTTTAACTCATCTTCCGGATAGAAATAGCATCCCATTTCTTACAGCCTGCAATGATGCTGTTGTGTTATGCTCTGAAAGCATTTCTAGAGATTCAGGTCACACACAACCGAATCTTTTTGGACTCTGCTACAGTATTAGTCTTATACAGTGGTGCCTCGCAGGACGAAATTAATCCGTTCCGCGAGTATCTTCGTCTAGCGGTTTTTTCGTGTTGCGAAGCAACCCTATTGATTAGCGGATTAGCGCTATTAGTGGTTTAGCGGCTATTAAAGGCTTAGCAGCTTAGCAGCTTAGCTGCTAAAAGGCTATTAAAGGCTTAGCGGCTTAGAAAAAGGGGGGGAAAGCGAAAAAAAAATCTCAAGACTCGCAAGACATTTTCGTCTTGCGAAGCAAGCCCATAGGGAAATTCGTCCTGCGAAGCGCATTGAAAACGGAAAACCCTTTCATCTAGCGGGTTTTCCGTCTTGCGAGGCATTCGTCTTGCGGGGCACCACTGTATGTGTTTATATCTATGAGCAACGTAGATATAGACATTCTCTGTTTGCTAGTGTAGTGGGTTTTGCACTAGCAGATGGGTGATGAATCAATCAAAAGAACATGATGGATCCTGCTGGATAAGACCAAAAGTCTATCTAGTTCAACATCCTGTTCTCACAGTGGCTGACCAGATGCCTGTGGGAAACAGGCAAGCAGGATTTGAGCACAAGAGTGCTCTCCCCTCCTGTGGCTTCCAGCAACTGGTATTAGGAAGCCTTGGTGGCTATCTGTCCTGCAGGAGTGAGTGAGTTCTGTAGCCAAACCATTCATTGCATAAAGAATGACTTTCAACATTCAGCTTCACTGGAAAATTAAAACATATGATATATTTATCGAAATAGTATATTTGTCATCACTTGTGGCTTGGTGTGATTCTGCTGCAAATGGATTTGAGCATGCATTATTATTATTTTTCCTGCTGCTTTCCCCGAGGAAGAACATTTATGTCCAAAACGTGATGGGAATCAGCTTGGTGATAAGTTCATTTATGCACCAGGTGTTTTCTGCTTCTGCTTCTTTTTTTTTTTTTTTTTTTTTGGCATCTATTCATAAATATTCCAAATATTGCTGTTTCTTCTTCTTTCTCTTTTTAAAAGCCTCCCTCTCTTGTCTTCCCGCATCATCATCCATTGGGAGTCAAGCTAAAGAGGTAAACAGCAGCTTTCTTGTGACCTTGAAAGGTGTTGTTTATTCCACCAAAGGGAGTTTGCAGATGGATTGGGGGGGGGGGTGAAGAGGAAAGGGCTTTGTATCCAGTTTGTGCTGTCCCAGGGATTCAAACATGTCCAGTGACCTGACAACTTGAGTGTAAATGTAAAACCCTTTTGAAAATGACTAGAGGGAAAGCCTTCAAATGGCACAGCTATTACCATGACAAGAAGCAGCTACGAATCAGTCTTGTGTGTAACGAGATGAAAAGTTGTGTGTGATGCTGACCAGGACCAGATAATCTGCCATGCTCTGTCCTGACTTGACCCCAGAGGATTCATCCTCTGACGAAGGACCAGACTTCTTGGAGCCAGGAGATGCTGGGGAGCAGAAGGATACCTGCCTCCCAAACTCTGGCACTGATTCAGAAGACTTCAGTATCCAGGGGGAGACCTCATCAGGTTAAGAACAGACCGGCTCATGAATAAGGAGGTAAATGACTAGTCAAGGGCAGAATTAAGAGCTTGTGGTTGGTCTGGATGGAGTTCTTATGTTCTTATAAACAGTTCCTAACAGGTGCATTTATTCTAGGCCAAGGCTGGGGAACCTTTTCCCTGTGGGCTGAACGTGGCCTCCATACCTCTTCATCTGGCCTTCATAACAACACAGACTATGTATCCTCACTGGCCATGCTCCTGGTTGGAATGCATCCTTGAACTGGAATGATGCCACTTGCTTGCCTGAACAGAGGGGGGTGGGGGTGGGTGGGGGTGCACAGAATCCTGTGAATTTTGCATGGCTGCAGACCCTCCAAGTGTCCCTATTTTCCAGGGACAGTCCTGGATTTACAGAAGCCATGCTAGTTTCTGACTTGATCACAGAATGCCCTGCTTTCCCTTAGGATGTGCCAATTTTCATCAGAGAAATGTTGGAGCTTATAGAATTATTCAACCCCCCCGAGCCAAAGGGGATGGGTAACAATACAACAATACAACCTAGACGGGAAGGTTTTTGAAAATATTTTTTAATGTTTTATATATATTGGAAGCCACACAGAGTGGCTGGGGCAACCCAGTCAGAATGGCAGCATTTAAAAATAAAGTAGTAGTAGTACTAGAGTAGTAGTAGTAGAGCGGTTGCTGAACAGCTTGGTAGGTTTCTGGATGAAACATCGGCTCTGGATCCATTCCAGTCCGGCTTCCGCGCTGGTCATGGGACCGAGACGGCTCTGGTCGCCCTAACAGATGATCTCCGCAGGCAGCTGGATCGAGGCGGGTCGGGGCTGCTGATTCTTCTAGACCTGTCAGCAGCCTTCGACATGGTCGATCACGAACTCCTGGACCACCGCCTTGCCGACGTGGGGATCCAGGGCATAGTCCTTCAATGGCTGCGCTCGTTTCTCTCTGGTCGGGGACAGAGGGTGGCACTTGGGGGGGAATTGTCATCCCGCCACTTCTTGGTGTGTGGAGTGCCCCAGGGTGCGATACTCTCTCCGATGCTTTTTAACATCTTTATGCGCCCCCTCGCCCAGCTTGTCCGGAGTTTTGGGCTGGGTTGCCATCAGTATGCCGATGACACCCAACTCTATCTGTTGATGGATGGCCATCCTGACTCGGCCCCAGACACACTGATCAGATGCTTGGAAGCTGTGGCTGGATGGTTACGTGGGAGCCGGTTGAAGTTAAATCCTTCGAAGACAGAGGTCCTCTGGCTGGGACGGGACGATATGGGATTGAGGGGGCAACTCCCATCTCTTGCGGGGGTGCAATTAGTGCCAGAACCGTCCGTTAAGAGTTTGGGTGTAATCTTCGATACCTCCCTCTCCATGGAGGCGCGGATTGCAGCTATAACAAAGGCGGCATTTTTTCATCTCCACCAAGCTAAGCAGTTACCTCTCTCGCCCTGACCTAGCCACTGTGATCCACATGACGGTCACCTCCAGACTGGATTATTGTAACTCGCTCTACGTGGGGCTGCCCTTGAGACTGACCCAGAAACTCCAGCGGCTGCAGAATGCCACAGCGAGACTCCTTACGGGGTCTTCGCTGCAAGATCACATTCATCCGGTGCTATACCAGCTGCACTGGCTCCCGGTGGAGTACAGGATCAGGTTTAAGTTGCTGGTTTTAACCTTCAAAGCCCTATACGGCCTAGGACCCTTGTACCTATGGGACCGCCTCTCCTGGTATGCCCCACAGAGGAACTTACGGTCTTCAAATAAAAACATCTTGAAGGTCCCAGGCCACAGAGAGGTTAGCCTGGCCTCAACTAGAGCCAGGGCTTTTTCGGCTGCGGCTCCAACCTGGTGGAACGCTCTGTCACAAGAGACAAGGGCCCTGCAGGACTTGACATCTTTCCACAGGGCCTGCAAGACAGAGCTGTTCCACTAGGCCTTTGGTCAGGGCGCAGCCTGACTCCCTCCTTTGGCAATCTTTACAAAACTTTAGTTTATGGTTGCCATCAATTTTGATTTTAATTAATTTTTATAATGTTTTTATAATGTTGCACTATTTTAGTGTTGTTAGCCGCCCTGAGCCCAGCTTCGGCTGGGGAGGGCGGGATATAAATAAAATTTTTTATTATTATTATTATTAGTAGTAGTAGTAGTAGTAGTAGTTGTTATGGAATAGAACATCCCTATTTTATCAAATAAATGTTGGAGGGTATGTGGTAGAATATAGCCTACTGTACAAGTTACACCTATTGCTCTGCCTGCTTTTCATCTGGTTCTACTCACCATTGCAATACATTCCCTGGAAACTTTCCCACAAGGGGATGGAGCCGTTCATCTGAAAAGAATCCCCTGCCCCTGGGTTCAGCCAAAGTTGAATCAACATGGTGAGAAATAGGATGAATGTTTTGCCAAAGACCCGTTTTTGGTTTTTCTGGGCTTTAGCTTTCCTCTATTTGGTCAACCAGTTCTGTGGGCTGTGTGTTTATATTTGAATTCAGGAGCCAACAACATCATTAGGCTTTGAAGATTGTATCACATTCTTTCTGGGTTAAGTGTTAGCGACGTGTTAGGGCCTTCGAGAATTTAAAATCTGGTCTGTCGAAGCAGGTGAGATATTTTTAAGTTGCTCTTTTGACTCACAACATTCTCAGCTTGGGATTTAAAGTCTGTGCTTCTTAAATGTAGCAAACTTTCTGTTCTCCTGCAGGGGTTTTTTGGGGAGCGGGGAAGGAGGGAGGCAAAACTAATGAAGGCATCAGGCAACAGGGACAAGCTTTTTTTTTTTTAAAAAAAAAACTGAACACTTTGCACAAATGGATTTCTGGGGCCATAAGCCATTGATTAACGCAGTGGCCTATAGTAAGGCAAGTTCCAGATCTGGGGCACTGTGTTCCCCTTGGGCTTTTTGAAAACACTCCTTGCATATAAATAGCATCACAGTGACACCCCTGGAGATATACTGCTCAAAAAACACAAGAGTTCACAGCAGATCCGCAGAGGCAGAAGGAAAGGACTCTGTAAAAGGTGTATCTGAAGTAAGAAAAAGATGTAGATTAGTTTCAAGGAGAAGTGTGAAGCTGATCCTCATGGGACTGAGTGCCTCTCCGAAGCAGCGCAGGTTTCAGTCCTGTTCCATCCCTTATTGTTCCATGAGCCAAACCATAGCACTGCATTCCCATTTTGTTCCAAGAAAATGAAGACAGGTCTTTCTTTCCTCCCTGACCTGAGGTTCTGCAACAACAAGCTGAATTTCAGCAGGTAATGTTTTCCACATTGTTGCATTTCCATATTGGGGGACGCTGCGCCTAAGAATACAAGAATAACCTTGCTGAGTCAGGTCAAATGCCTATTGAATACACCATCAGGCTTCCTAGAGTGGCAAAGCAGTGGCAAAATATATGATCTGCAGGCAGAATGTCCAAGGTTCATTCTCCAGTATATTCAGATACCCAGCCCTCTTTGAAATCTCATCATCATTATTTATTTATTTACTAAATCTCTATACTGCCCTTTACCTGGGGATCACAGGGTGGTTTAGAATATAAAAACACAAAAATACATACTATGGTAGCACACAATACAATACCGCCCCCACCCCAACCCTAGTTTAAAAGACCATAGGTTGCTTAATTAGACAAAGGCCTGGGAGAAGAGGAATGTTTTTGTTTGGCACCTAAAGATATGTAATGAAGGCACCAGGTGAACCTCCCCAGGGAGAGCATTCCACAAGCTGGGAGCCACCACAGAAAAGGCCTCTTCTGGACCTTTTGTGGAGGAGGCACATGAAGAAGGGCCTTAGATGATGATTGCAATATCCGGGTTGATTCATAAGGGGAGAGGAGGTCCTTGAATTTTTGCTGCCCTGAGTCCTTAAAGCCTTTATAAATCAAAAGCAGCACTTTGAACTGGGCCTGGAAACTAATTGGCAGCCAGTGCAGTTGGGCCAAGACTGGCATTTTATGCTCAAACTGTCTTGCTCGAGTGAGCAACCTGACCTTTGAATTCTGCATCAGCTGAAGTTTTCAAACTAGCTTCAGAGGCAGCTCCACGTATAACACATTGCAGTAAAGAAGTGTATCATTGCGAACGTGGCAAACCTGGAAGTGTATATTTCCAGGTTTCGCCGTGCATGTGTGCGCAGAAGCATTCTGTGCACTTCGCATGTGCGCAGAAGCGCTGTATTGCGCTCCACACTTGCGCAGAAACACCGGTATAGTTGTGGACTTTTCAGGGTGTGAACGGCACACTGGAATGGATCGTGTACGCAACTAGAGGTACCACTGTATAATAAAGGTGCCAGGCACACCCCTCAAAAAAGGGAATTCCACAACTTAGGAGCCATCACAGAGAAGGTCCTCTCCTAGGCTACCACCATTCCTGAGCTTCTGAGGGTGGAAGAACTACCAAGAAGGCCCCTCTGCTGATCTTAAAACCTGAGAAGGTCTGTAGGTAAGGAGGTGGCTTTTCAGATATTTGCAGCCTGAGATGTTTGTGGTTTTAAAGACTAATGTGAGCACCTTGAACTGGGCCTGGAAATGGACTGGCAACTTGGGCTAGGGTTAGATGGGTTCTAAATGGAACCCTGGCTAGTCACCTGTCCAAAACATGGGAAAGAGAAACCAAAGTTTATCCACGGTGCTATCATTTGTATTCAAGGAGACAGTTGGATTCAAGGTGTCATTTTGGGCACAAATGTAGTCTGTCACCACTTCCCAAATGGCTTTAATTATCTGTTTTTAAAAAGTCTATAATTGAAACCATTTAACTTGATGGAGCATATTATTTCTCAAAAAGAAAGAAAGAAAGAAAGAAAGAAAGAAAAGAGAGCAAATTATGCTAATACAATTATTGTTACAATAAAAATGGTGCTAATTTGAGGCTTTTAAGGATACAAATTCACCACTCATAAACGTTATGTTCTCATTAGTCACCTGCAGAAGAACATGACACAAAGCAGGTATTTCATCTTTCTTGGAAACAGAGCAGCTCAAACAAAGGAAAGATAGCTAATCAATTCACCAACGGAGAAAAATATGTCAGCTTCAGCAGACTGGGTCTTGCAGAAAACATGGAGCAGGGAGCAGAATGGGGAAAATACCATCTTGAAGGGAAGAGGAGATTAACACACACACACACACACACACACACACACACACACACACCTTTCAGCTTTCAAACCTTCAGTGTTTAGTAACACTTTTGCCACCTGCACTCGTGTACCAGAGATCCCCATCATTGGCAATCTGCTAAGGCAAGACTTCAGAAGCTTCCCCCCCCCAGCCTGAGGGCCACATGGGCAACCTTCTGGGGGCCACACGCCAGTGGTGGGCAGGGCCGGAGCTAAAAGTGGATGGAGCAATGGATGTTTTACCTGGGTACAATGGTCTACTTTCTACATACATTCACACACCTATCCAACCACCCAAGCAAGCAAGGGGCATCATCAAAACTGAAGGTCACATCCCAGCCAGGTAAAAACGCTAAAGGAAGAGTGCAAGTGAGTGCCACAGGAGGGATGTGGCCTGAGGAGAAGGGGTGTGGCCTGAAGAAAGTCCTAAGAAACAGATAAAGAGGTTCCAAAATGGCGGAAACACTCCAGGCGGGTGTGTAGCAGCGCTGATGAGAGACGTGGCCTGGGGAGGAAGGATGTGGCTGGGGAAGAGGGGCAGCCTGAGGAAAGTCAGAAGTGCCAGTCAGAGGCCCCTCACCAGCCTCACAGGAAATATGGAAGTTGAAAGACTTTCTAATGGGACTTTCTGGCTCCCTTCTCCACATTTTCTATCCTCTCATTCCTATTCAGCAATGTATGTGTTTTCCAGATGAGTCAGTTGCTCCAGACGTATGAACTTAATCCTCTGCCTTTTTATCTGTTTGTCTTTCTTTTGCCTTATTTTGTATCAGTTTTTCTTTTTTGTATTGTACGGCAATACTGGAAAAAAATGAACATAAATTACCACAAAAGTAATGATTTTGTGCCCTGAAATGGCAGAGATACTAAAAAGCTTTGCTGCATTATTAAACCCATGTTAAATGTCATTGTGGGCTTGTCCACACTTTCTAGACATGTGTCTGAGAGGTTTTTCGTTTGCCCTGGCAAAACCGGCTGTTTACCGTTAAATCAGAAGAAGCATCAATCTTCAGAAAACCCAAATGACGTTTGTTCCGATTCAGTGGTAAGCAGCTGGTTTCCCCAGGGGAAAGCAATGGGACAAACAGGAGTGTGGCGGAGTCCCGAAGGAGCATCTTCTGTGCATTTTATAATCCATGCTATCTCTCGCTTTATCTCTCTCTAGCCAAGATTTTAAAGCCTTTAAAAACGACTGTTTCTGTTAAGCTTGCAGCTCTGTCAAGACCAGTGAATTCATCTCCCCTTCAGGGCCTGAGGACTCCAATAACATACAAGAGGTGTAACTTAACAGAAGTGGTTCAAGATGCTGCCATCCATTTCCTCAGCTCTCCTACTTAAATATCTGCCCTGTGGGTTTTCTTTTAGGGTCTGCTTGTTTTCGTTTAGGTGTTTATACAGGTGCTAATGTGGATTTAAGCACTTTTGAGGCCAGGATGTAACTTAGAAGGCTGGCATTCTTCCCTGCCCAGACTTCCAAATGCCCTGATTTGTTTTCCCTAGCTGAGCATTATTTTTAATTTGCCTTTAATCTGCAATCATCTTCTCCATCCTATTGAGAAGAGAGGTCGCCTGCTCCACTAAAGGGGAATCTGTGTGAGTGAAGGGCTCCCTTTTGCTCTTCTTGTTGCTTGAATGCTTGCTCAGAGAGGGCAGATGAAGAGGAGGAGGAGGAGGAGAGTGGAGAGGTACCAGAGACTGGCTGTGGGCCCCCTCCTGGGGTGCTGGCCTTTGCAGTGCAGAGATTGGGTATCCATCTGCCATGTATGATTTAGTTGAGATTGCTGCATCTCAGGGGGTTGAACTAGACCCTCCTCCAACTCTGCAGCTCTATGATTCTTGACAATGGTGCCCCCCCCCCCCCCGATGCTACCCTTTAGCACAAGGGTGGGGAATTTCAAGCCCCGGGGTCACATGTGGCCCTCCAGCCATCTTTATTTGGCCCCTAGGACTCTGCCCTGACTACTCCCCTCACAAGCCCTGTTCCATGCACCTCCTGAATGCTGTTGCCTGGCTGGAATGTGTCCTTGAACTGTTCTCATGCCTATCGCTTCTCTGGATGGAGAATGTGTTGATATATCAGAAAGGTAAAGGTAAAGGACCCCCAGATGGTTAAGTCCAGTCAAAGGCAACTCTGGGGTTGCGGCGCTCATCTCGCTTTCAGGCCGAGGGAGCTGGCCTTTGTCTACAGGCAGCTTTCCGGGTCATGTGGCCAGCATGACTAAACTGCTTCTGGCGCAACAGAACACAGTGATGGAAACCAGAGCGCATGGAAATGCTGTTTACCTTCCCACCACAGCGGTACCTATTTATCTACTTGCACTGCGGTGCTTTCGAACTACTAGATTGGCAGGAGCTGGGACAGAGCAACGGGAGCTCACTCGGTCACAGGGATTCGAACCGCCAGCCTTCCGATTGGTAAGTCCAAGAGGCTCAGTGGTTTAGACCAATGAGATGATAAAATGCAAGAAACCCCATATATATATATATATATATATATATATATATATATATTGTTTTGTTTCGTTTTGTTCTCTTGACTGTCCGCTCACACAGGGACTGGGTGAGTCTCTCTTTCTCTCACACCCACCCACCCACCCACACCCACCCCCCTCCCTCACATTTTGCTACTTTCCAAGAACTGATTTCTAAAAAGCAGCCACTGAGAGTCTTAATGGACGCCACATCTCATTTCCCCCTTTCCACTAGACACCCAAAGGCATCCAGAAATTTCAGTGAGGGGGGTAGGGGGAAATACTTCAGGAAATAGGCATCCAGAAATGATAGCTGTAATGCATTTACTCTGGGCCTTAATATTAACAGGTAAAGTGTTGCAGGAGAGAATGTTGTATAATCAAATGTATGCAATTTTGAAAAGCCCCAAAAGGGCTTTGCCATAGAAACAGCAACAATGCTTTTCACAACAGTAATTTGCTTGGAAACTGTTGGAATAATTATATACAAATAGCACCAAAACCCGATAAGGCTTTAAAGAGCTTCTCTACCCCCCTGCTCCCCACCCCCCTCCTCCTTTGACAATTGTAATAAGTCATTCCTAATTAAAAAGATGATGCTTAATGGAATTGGCTGTCAATTCCAGTGGCAATCATAATTTAGAAAAACGTTGCTTTTTTATGCCTTGCTTTTTAATGCGCAACAAAAGCCCAAAGCTGCTTGTGTTCTGCTTTTGCAAGATTAGAGCATAATTTAATGACAACAACTTGCTTACCTTATTTTTCTGTATGTACAGTGTATAGCAGATTTTGTGTAAATACGAAATCATCTTTAAAAAGCGAATCCAATACAGATGCAGCTCAGCTCCAAAGGTTTGTGGACAGAGATAGGTAGGTGCCCAACGCTCACCTGTCTACTCTTCAAGGGAAGGCGCAAATCCTACATCCTGCAGAATGAACCTCCCGATAAGGTGGGATCTGCAGGAGGCCTTGCACCTGCAAAGCAAAGGGATCAATCTTGTATATAAGGGGTGAAACAATCTTTCAGGTGTCCTGGTCCTAAGCTGTATAGGGCTTTATACACCAAAACCGCCAAGCTTAGTCCAGTAGCTAACTGGCAGCTAATGCCATTCTTTCAACAGACGTTGGTGATCTCTTGCCCCAGGGAGCAGCTGAGCCACTGCATTTCGCAATGGCTGCCACTTCCAGACCAGCTTGAAGGGCAGCCCCACATAGAGCACATGGCAGTAATCCAGCCTGGAGGTTACCAGTGGTCAGGCTATCCCAGTCCAGAAATGGCTGTAGCTGTCTTACCAGCCAGATACTCAATAATAGGATTCTATAGTATCATTTGCTTAAGCCACCCATTCACAACCTGGTAGACAAACCTCCAGTTGTGACTCATATGTAAACTGCAGGAAGGCCCCTGATTATTGGGGAGGTATATATTACATTACACTTGACATAATGCCTAGGTGAGGGTGGATTATGGGGTGGTGGTAAGGGACGCGGGTGGCGCTGTGGGTTAAACCACAGAGCCTAGGACTTGCCGATCAGAAGGTTGGCGGTTCGAATCCCCGCAACGGGGTGAGCTCCCGTTGCTCGGTCCTGCTCCTGCCAACCTAGCAGTTCAAAAGCACGTCAAAGTGCAAGTAGATAAATAGGTACCACTCCGGCAGGAAGGTAAACGGCGTTTCCGTGCGCTGTTCTGGTTCACCAGAATCGGCTTAGTCATGCTGGCCACATGACCCGGAACACCGTACACCGGTTCCCTCGGCCAATAAAGCAAAATGAGCGCCGCAACCCCAGAGTCGGTCATGACTGGACCTAATGGTCAGGGGTCCTTTTACCTTTAAGGAGAGGTAACAGTGAAAGTCTGTATGCTGGTGTGGGCAAATAATTGTGCTGTATGCTTTTGTTTAGCTATGAGCTTCTTCTGTTACATACAAACGCTTCAAAGAGTTGGGATAAATATAAAAATTACTTCCGCCAGAACCCGCACCCCTCCCTGGCAAAGATGTGAAATCTTTCCTCTAACTCAAAGGCCAGTCTTGTGATTGGTGGGTATAAAGGCCTTCCTCTCTTTTGTAAGGAATGGAGAGCTTTGCTAATGAAAGCTGGCTGGATTTGACCTTCCCACAACTCTGCAGGGACCATCTCAAGCTTCTCTCGTTAGTCTTGCACAAACAATTGTTCCGGCTCAGTTCAAACGCAGTGTCTATAGCAGGAGGAAAGAAGTGCAAGGAGGATATTATCTTTCAACTCTGTTGAAACACAGACACGCATGTATGTCCATCGCTTGGGACTTTTTATTACCTAAATTCAGTAATTGTGTTAAGGTTTCTCATTGTCAATAATGGCAACAATCTACTGCACGGTTTGGAAAGTTGTTTGTTTATCCGCTATGCATTTGGACACCTCTTAAGATATCGCTATAAAATTTTGCATGAAATCAAGGATCTCTAGAAAGCTTTGTGTGCAACCTAGGGTGGATCTAAACATGGGGTGGGAGGTGGGGGGGACCACTATAAATAAGTCAGGCATTAGATCATTTTAACAAACGGAAAAAATCTCTATGGAAAACCATGTTTTAAAATTTACTGCTCTCTGGTGCCATCTGGTGTTGCATGTTTATAGTGCGTTCAAATCGCTGTTTCTTTACTAATGTAGCTGAGTCCTAGATGGCTTGAGAAGAGGACTGAACAACTTCATGGAGGAGAGGGATATCAATGACTACTAACCATGATGGCTATGTTCTGCCTTCACAGTTGGAAAACACGATCTCCACAGACTTGAATTCTTGTGCCTCCTCCAAGAGAGGTCTGGAGAGTGGCAACATGAGAGGGAGCCTTTTCTGCAGTGGCTCCCAGCTTGTAGAATGCTCTCCCCAGGGAGACTTGCCTGGCAGCTTTGTTACATATCTTTAGGCACCAGGGAAAAAACCCCACATTCCTCTATTCCCTGACTTTGGCCTTTTAATTTGGGGGTGGGGTGCTGGTAATGGTTTTGGTTTGCTACTATGGTATGTATTTTTCTGACTTTTATAATGTGAACCACCCTGAGATCTTCAGACAAAGGGCAATATAGAAAATTAATTAATTAATTAATAATAATAATAATAATAATAATAATAATAATATGATGATGATGATGATGATGATAAAATTATTACCTGCCCTTCACCCTAAGGTCCCAGGGTGGGTTACAGCATTTAAACAGGTCACAGTGGTACCTCGGGTTACATATGCTTCAGGTTACATACGCTTCAGGTTACAGACTCCACTAACCCAGAAATAGTGCTTCAGGTTAAGAACTTTGCTTCAGGATGAGAACAGAAATCATGCTCCAGCGGCGCGGCGGCAGCAGGAGGCCCCATTAGCTAAAGTGGTGCTTCAGGTTAAGAACAGTTTCAGGTTAAGTACGGACCTCCGGAACGAATTGAGTACTTAACCCGAGTACCACTGTTCTTAAAACAGTTTGAAACAACTTATGAGTACAAAAACTAGGTAGGTCCTAAAATATACACCTCAAGCGTTAAAATTAAGGGTGCAGAGGTCCATCTTCAGAATCTGTGCAATGAAAGTGAGAGAAGTTCCTCTCACACAGTAAGCAACAGTTTGGCTCACCATGACGTGTGAAGTGGGAACCAGGCCGCAGTGAAGAAATGAGGAGACTTATTTCAGTCACACGTCTGTCGTTCTGTATACAATGGCCCTGTATTGAAAAGGCTTTTCCAGCAAGAGAGAAAGAACATGACCTGCGATGGATGTTTCCAATGCTCATCATATTCCTGAAAGGGCTTTCTCAAGTGTGGAAACTGTAATAATCATAGTAAAGAGAGAGAGAGAGAAGAAGAAGAAGAAAAAGAAGAAAACAACTTAACCGTTTGCTCCTTTTGTGTGATGAGGTACAAAAGGAACCCACTGGAAGAACGATTATAGAAATATGACAAGATTTGTAAGAAAAGAGAGCAGGTTCAATAGAATCCCAGGGCAACAAAGGAGAACTTTTTTTATTATTAAAAAAAGCTTTCTCTTCCCTGCGCTTGAAAAAAGAAAAGAAAAACCAAAGCTCATCCATAAAAATAGCAACAGAAAAATAAAATAGCAGTAGTTAGTCTTACAACTCAGTCACCTTCAGGAGGAGATCTGCTTCCAAAGCAAAAAGCACTTAGTTTATAAAGGTATCCTTAACAGTGGTGTGTCCCCCCCTCAACACCCGCCTTCTCTGTCAAATATACTTATTGTAGAAAATTGCTTCCCCATCATTTTCCAATTTTATTCGTCTTTTGTTAGTCACCAAACCGTGCCGCACTTATTCCCTGCATGCTGTCCCTATCTTCTCGTGACTGTCAGATGCTCATTCACTTCCTTGGCATTTTTCTGAATATCTCATAGGCAGAGGAAACCTTTCCCAAAATCATGTAAGGGCTGCATACACACCATGGATTGCAGCCAACTAAACCCTACTCAGAGTAGACCATTGAACTAAATGCACATAGGGTACTTCATTGATCTCAATGGGTCTGCTCCAAGTAGGGCTAGCATTGGCTACCATCCCCATACATTTAAAGCCCCCCTCCAAATAATCCTGAAAACTGTAGTTTCCCCCCCACAGAACTACAATTCCCAGTGGTATTAACAAACTACAGTTCCCAGAGTTGTTGTTTTTTGCTGTGTGTGTATGCGCTTGAAATGTACAGCCAAAGACAATCTGTAAAATGATCCCTCCCCCCCTTTGTGCAACAGTGGAGCAAGGCTGGACCAAAACATTTTTTTTAAAAAAATAATATTTATTAAAGTTTCAAAAAAAGAAAAATCACATTAATAAAAAGATTAACAATAAAAAAGAAAAATACAAAGTAGAAAAAAGAAAAAACAGTTAAAAACAATTCCATCTTTTCATCACTTCTTTTACATTTACTTGTTTCCCGGACCTCCTCATACCTCCCTCTTTTGTATTCCAATTCAATTTGTTAATCCAGCAATTCCTTTCCCTCCTTTTTAATCCTAATCTTTAATCTTGATATATTATAACATTAAATTTTTACATATTAAAAACCAATTTTTCCATATTCTTTTGTACCTGTACAGCTAGAAACCACTTAACTTCAATCCAACATCATTCTAGCATTCATTAATTTTACAATATTTCTGTAAATAGTCTTTAAATTTCTTCCAATCTTCTTCCACCGACTCTTCTCCCTGGTCACGGATTCTGCCAGTCATTTCCGCCAATTCCATATAGTCCATCAATTTCATCTGCCATTCCTCCAGTGTGGGTAAGTCTTGTGTCTTCCAATGCTTTGCAATAAGTATTCTTACTGCTGTTGTAGCATACATAAAGAAAGTTCTGTCCTTTTTTAACACCGATTGGCCGACTATGCCCAGGAGAAAGGCCTCTGGTTTCTTCAAGAAGGTATATTTAAATACCTTTTTTAGTTCATTATAAATCATCTCCCAGAAAGCCTTAATCCTTGGGCACGTCCACCAAAGGTGAAAGAATGTACCTTCAGTTTCTTTACATTTCCAACATTTATTGTCAGGCACATGATAGATTTTTGCAAGCTTGACTGGGGTTATGTACCACCTGTATATCATTTTCATAATATTTTCTCTTAAGGCATTACATGCCGTAAATTTCATACCTGTGGTCCACAACTGTTCCCAGTCAGCAAACATAATGTTATGTCCAACGTCTTGTGCCCATTTAATCATAGCAGATTTCACCGTTTCATCCTGAGTATTCCATTTCAACAGCAAGTTATACATCTTTGACAAAATCTTAGTTTTGGGTTCTAACAATTCTGTTTCTAATTTTGATTTTTCCACCTGGAAGCTGATTTTCTTGTCCAAATTGTATGCCTCCATTATCTGATAATAATGAAGCCAGTCTCGCACTTTGTTTTTCAGTTTTTCAAAGCTCTGCAATTTCAATCTATCTCCATCTTGTTCCAAAATTTCCCAATATTTCGGCCATTTGACCTCCATATTGATCTTTTTCAGAGCTTTCGCTTCCATCGGTGACAGCCACCTGGACCAAAACATTTTGCTGCCTGAGGCAAAGGATAAGATGGCATCATGCTCCCCTAGTCCATACACAGGGCCCACTTGCACTATACAGTTAAATAGCTTTGACTTTTTCCAAAGAATCCTGGGAACTGTAGGTTGTTAAGGGCACTGAGAGGTGTTTGGAGACTCCCATTCCCCTCACAGAGCTACAGTTCCCAGGTTGGTTTAAGAGTCAGTCCCTCTTCCTCGGGAACTCTTAGAATCAAAGAATCATAGCATTGTAGCATCTAGTCCAACCCCTTGCAATACAGGAATCTCAACTAAAACATCCATCACAAATGCCCATCTAACATCTGCTTAAAAACCTCCAATATTCCTCAAAATATTCCCCCGCCCCCAATAACCCTAGTGTGATTGTGTATGCTTGACATCTCTCTGTGCTCATAAAGCTGTCAGGAACCCATTGCAAAAGCCTTTCCCCCCATGGCACATTTATCTTAATATATAAGGAGTGAGGAAGGGATGGTTTTGATCTCAGGTACGCACATCTTCTGCAACTGCAGTTCTCTCATCAATATTTCAGTCCCTTGGCGTATTACAATATCTCAGCGCTACCTCCTCTTCCGAGTGTTCCTGGGATACAGAACTGGTATGTAAATCGAGGGGAATCAATGGAAATGTTTAGAGATGTCCAGAGGTTATCTCTTTGTAGGTCTTGAGAGTGAAAATTGAGCAATGAGCAATCTTCAGCCACACAAAAAGGTGTTAGCTCCAAACTGCTTTGTAATAAGGTTACCAGGTTTTTTTTCTAGTGACTCTGGAAATAAATAAATAAATAAATACTACACGTTCGGGACGTTGATGCTTCAGCCATGGCGGTGGCAGAGGGCGGACGCCACCTTGACCTCAACCGCCACGTTTCCCCTTCCTCCGAGGCTTCTATCTCCTTTCTCCACGAGCCTGGGCAGCCCCTGAGTTGCTGGTTCTTTGGTGGTGGTGGTGGGGAAGTGGTGCGTGGTGGGTCAGGCATGGAAGGTGGAGAAAGAGGGCGAAGAGGCGGCGGTGAGGCACAGGCAGCGCGATGCCTCCCTTCCCATCAGAACAGCCCTAATCCCATTCCTACTTGCGTGCAAGCAGGAGGGGGCGGGGATTCCTCAGCTGGGAAGGGAGGCTTCCCATTGCCTAACTGAGAGATCCCTGCCCCCTCCTGCTTGCACGCAAGCTCTGATAGGCAGCATGAAGCCTCCCTTCACAGTTGAGAGATCCCCGCCCTGCTCCTGCTTGCATGGAAGTAGGAGTTGGGAGGCTGCTTCCATAGGCAGCATGAAGCCTCCCTTCACAGCTTAGTTGATGGGGTCAGGGAAGGTGGAGGCAGCCCGGAAGCTGCATCTGAGAGCCCCTGCACCACCATCATATGGGGACTTCCGAGCAGCTCCTGGAGCCAGCCAGAGCCAACTGCTCAGGGCTTCTGACACTGTCGCTGCTGCATTTCCCAGGGACATTAGATGAAATCCAGGGACATTCCAGGGATGGAATTTGTCCAGGGACTTATTCACAAATCTGGGGACTGTCCCCGGGAAATGGGAATGTCTGGTATGTGTGCCCCCCATGTGGATAATTTCTCTCGTCCTCCTCCAGATCAATGCCTCCATAAATAAAGAGTGAAGGCATGCACACACAGAGTTTGCTTTTTGAAGGGATCTGGGTAAATGTCCAATCCTAGTTCTGTGTGAACCAGCCTGAGATCTTTTGATGAAAGGCGGTATATAAATGTAATAAATAAAGTATAGAAGTGAAATGAAATCAATCAATCAATCTATCAATCTAGTAGAATTAATCCGTGCCCCAAAAAGCACATAGAGCTGAAAGATGTAAATTCAGACTATATATATATATAGAGAGAGAGAGAGAGAGAGAGAGAGAGAGAGAGAGAGAGAGAGAGAGAGATTATCTAAGAACTCAATAGTTAGCTCCCTGGATCAAGCTAATGTAGCTAAGTGGTTAAGGCTGCAACTCTATCCTATCTGATTTTGAGTCTTGGCATTTGTTAGGGCATTTGCTATTGTTTGTATTGAGTAGGACATTTTCGAAAATGCCATAATTACAAACACTGCATATTTACCTTTCCATATACATTCATTCTTTCTTCCAGAGGCCTGAAGCCTTACCAATTAACACTTTAAAAAGATGAGATATGTATTGACTTAACCTTGCAAAACACGAAACTCCTACACATTTGCAGCTGAAAGGGAAGGGGGGGAGGGAGAAGGAGTAAAACGCATCGTACAGGATGTAGTCCAAATAGCGCCAAGAAGATTAAAAACCACATTTTATCATGCCTTTTAAACACGCTGTCAGGTGGGCAGAAGATCAAACATTTTTAAATATATATATAAAAGAAGTATTGCTTTGAATCCAGAGCTGATAACTCAGGCTGGGTTTTGTGTGTGTGTGTGTTTAAAAAAATCTCCAAAGATAACCTAGTTTGCAATGTGTTTAGCCCATCTATATTAAATGAAAGAGGCTTTCTTAGGCACATACATTTTTTTTTGGAAAAGAATTCTCATTCTACTCGATTTCTTTAGAATCAGATACAACAGAACACATCTTGCTGGATCAAGAGAGTGCTGTGGTTAAGGGTCCAAATTTGCACTCCACCCCCAACTTGGAGAAACAGGTGACTGATGCTCTCAGCCTTGAAAGTGCTGCTCATCGCTTGGGAGAAGCGGGTGTCTGGATTCAGTTCCGTTTCACCAAACAGGCATCATATTCTTTGGTGTTTCCTATGGAATTCCCTCCTCACAGAGGGGCACCATCCAGTTGCATTGTATGGCTTGTATCATATGCAGAAGACATGGCTCTTTCCCTTAACCTGAGATAGCTGCATACCCTCCAACATTTCTCCAATGAAAATAGAGATGTCAATAATAATAATAATAATAATAATAATAATAATAATAATAGTATCTATACCCTGCCCATCTGACTGGGTTGCCCCAGCCACTCTGTGTGGCTTCCGACATATATAAGGTAAAGGTAAAGGGACCCCCGACCATTAGGTCCAGTCGTGGCCGACTCTGGGGTTGCGGCGCTCATCTCGCTTTATTGGCCGCTTCCGGGTCATGTGGCCAGCATGACTAAGCCGCTTCTGGCGAACCAGAGCAGCACACAGAAACACCGTTTACCTTCCTGCTGGAGTGGTACCTATTTATCTACTTGCACTTTGATGTGCTTTCGAACTGCTAGGTTGGCAGGATCTAACATATATAAAAACATAATAAAACATTAGACATAAAAAACTTTCCTCTACAGGGCCGCCTTCAGATGTCTAGATGTCTTCTAAAGGTTGTATAGTTACTTAGTTACTTATTTCCTTAGTTTGGAGATCACATAACTCCTCATTCTCAAACATTTCTCATGAAAATAGGCACATCCTTAGGAAAAGCAGGGCATTCCGGGATCAAATCAGAAACTGGGACGGCTTCAGTAAATCCAGGCCTGTCACTGGAAAATAGGGACACTTGGAGGGTCTGTAGCTATAGCTATAGATCAGGACCCACCCTATTCTGCTTATTGTTGTTTTTTTTTATAAAAAAAAAACTCATTTCAATATTGTATTTTGATATTGTTGTAACACCACCCTGGGGTCTTATGGTGGAGAGTGTGTAAAAATGCTAATTAATAATGGTGACAATTTGATCGCAAATCACCAACATGCCTCCCAATTTCATCTCCTGTGAATCAGCCAGGGACAAGTGGGATTTTCAGTTTTGGCTTTATGCACTCTAAAAATAAACCTTTTGGGGTGTAAGACCCAAACGTGTCTGTAATTCAGACATTCAGGAAATGCTGCCTTAGGGCCAAATTAGGTGAGACGCCATTCATACAAGTAGAAATTCAAGAGCAGCTCTTAAAAAGTAGATTTCAGGTGCGTGTGTGTGCAGGAGGCTGGACAGCAGCGTGCAGAGTAGTGGAAGTTAACCCTTTGAACCCTGCTATGGCCCCAATCTGGATTGGCTATTTACACCAGGGGGAGAAAACATCCAGTTGCTCCAAAGGGAGCCACCTCACTACCCTGCAATCTGCACTGGGATTGCAACGGGAGACTAAAAATTAAAGCCCCCAGGGTTCTGATCCAGATTCCCCCCCCCCACACCCATGGCATATGTGCCATTTATTTTCCAAAAACCACTGTGTCAAATCTGACCCTTAGCAAGAAGGTGCAAATAAATGAATCGTCCGCTGGAATCCTCAGTGCCACAAAGCAGCCCCTGCAGAGTAGGCCATTTGTGGGGCTGGCCACAACTCACCACCTTTTGTGCACAGCTCCCCATTCATTTATCAGGCCAGTTCATTGCTACTTATGGACCTCAAACAGAAAGAAAACAAAAAGCCCACACACGACAGGAGCCTGATTTGATTTTTCTGCTTAGCTGCTTCCAGGTTTTTTAATCAGCTGAGTGTAGTGTTTTATATATTCAGCAAGGATATTTTTAGGAACCTCTTGGATATGTATACAAAAGGTGCAGGAGAAGTGGATTTGATCCAGTGAGCTGTTACTTGTTTCTGTTGGGGCGCTAATGAAAAATGGCAGCCTGGCTTTCGAATCTCAATCCCCCTGAGCCCCCCTTTTTATACAAAAACGCTAATTTTGCTCACAGTTATACTCCTTGTTGAAGAAAGGTCACTAGAGTGCCTTGGTCTATAGAAGAGTTAATTTTTAATAACCAGGGAGAAAGCATAGTATTCTCTCATTCAATCTTTATTATAAAAAGCAAGCTCCGCAGAGATTTGCCTTGCCATTTAAATAATATACAGTGGTACCTCTGGTTAAGAACTTAATTCATTCTGGAGGTCCGTTCTTAACCTGAAACTGTTCTTAACCTGAAGCACCACTTTAGCTAATGGGGCCTCCTGCTGCCGCCGCACGATTTCTGTTCTCATCCTGAAGCAAAGTTCTTTACCCAAGGTACTACTTCTGGGTTAGCGAAGTCTGTAACCTGAAGTGTCTGTAACCTGAAGCATCTGTAACCCGAGGTACCACTGTACTTGGTAGGGAAATATGGGAAAATTGATTTCTTATATTTATGGGAAGAATTCTTTATGGCCACATCCGCAACCATATATTTAAAGCACTATTATAACATTTTCAACAGGTCGTGGCTTCCCCCAAAGAATCATGGGGACTCTAGTTTGTTCACAGTGCTGGGAGTTGTTTGGAGGTCCCTGTTTCCCCTCCCAATTTGTGGAGTGGTTTAGCGATCAATCTCTCTTCCCAGGGAACTCTGCATGAGGGGTACAGGGGTCTCCTAAAAACTCTCAGCGCCTTTAACAGCCTGCAGTTGCCAAGATCCTTCAGGGGAAGCCATGACTGTTTAAAGTGGTGTGATAACGCTTTAAATGTGTGGTGTAAATGTGCTCACATATATCTGCTATTGCATCATGAAGTTCAGGGTGGAAAGATGCAAAACAGGTGAGGGCTCGTGCACCTTTAATAGTTCCACTGCATGCCATACCTGCTGAAATTGTCTCTTCTACATAACTATTTAAGGTGCACGAGCCCCATCCTCTTCTGCGTCTGACCACCTTCAGGAATTCCTCTCCTCCTGTGAGCTGTTAGTTGCTAAGCAGATTCATTCGTGTGTAAGTGCAGCTATCAATCAACCCTTAGCAGATAGAAGTGTGTGGTGTGTTGTTGTTTTTTGTTGCCTCTCTTTGTGGGCCAATGGGGGTTAGGAATCCTCTAAATCCAAAGAACCAATTTTCATTACCGTGGATAGAAATAGCAAGATACATTTGCCCATACAATCTGGTCAGCCAATCTCACAATTAGTCCGTTACTCCGTTCATTACCTAATTGCTTCCTTTGGGGCCTAATGGTCATCTATAACCAATATTAGTAGGAATGTAGGAGCTGCCTTATACAGAATCAGACGTGTGCTTGAAAAGAAGATTGGACAAATTCATGGATGAGAGGGCTATCGATGGCTGCTAACCATGGTGGCTATGCTTTGCCGCCAGAGTTGGAGGCAACAATGCTTCTGAATACCATTTGATGGGCACCACAGGAGGGGAAAGTGCTCTTGTGCTCAAATCCTGCTTGCATTCAGGTCTGGATGACCACTGTGAGAACAGGATGCTGGACTAGATGAGCCATTGGCCTCATCTAGACGTTAGTGGCCTCCCATCTGCCCCAGCCTGCCTGCCCAGTAGCCAGAGATAATGGGGTCCTGACCTCACATTCTCTCAGACATACTGGTTTCTCAGGGAACAGGAGTTCATTTATATGGACAAGCATTCAGACACCTGCCACCCCCTTCTCTCTGGAGCAAATGGTACAGGCCAAAGAGGACTGTACCACTCTGTATTTCTCAACATGCAATTCAGCACTAACTGAAATCTCATTTTCTTCTTCTTAGCCTTTGCTCTCCTCCTCTGCTGCCTTACTGCCCTGCTTTTTTGGCAGCTTAAAATTCACATTACTCCTGACTGTCAGCCCATCTGTCACTCAGGCAAAGGTTCCGCTCTTCCAGAAGCGAAACCTACAGGCAGCTCATGGTTTCTATTCTCTGGCTAGAGGGAAGGCTGGTTTCAGAATTATAGCAGAGCCAGCAGGACTACCGTCAGTCCACTGCTGAAACATGCCCGTTGAAAGGAAGAAAAGTACTTTATTAATTAGAAAAGAGTATTTGCATGCTGTGTGCAAATGGCATCAGGGAGAAGGGGGGTTGGAGACTGACTTGGAAGAAGGAATCAGTGATCTAAAGGAGCCAGGACAGCCACACTCAGCCAGTTATATCATTGTAACTCCATTGTAAAGATGCAACCTCAGATGGCACTGTAGAGCAAAAAACTTTGTCTATGTGATTTTACATAGGGTTCCCCCCTTTTGTTATAACGATCTAATTTATGACTTATTTATAGCGTTTTTCCCTCTGTGCATAGATCCAGCGTCAGAGGCAGGAGAAGTGTCAGGATTGGCGAGTGAAGAACTTGTGCAGGATGTAGAGATAGGTCAGGCTGGTGTAGAGTCAAGGTTTTCACACCTCCTCCTACTTCTCCCACCTCTCCTGCTCCCCTGTCTCACTGGGCCCAGAAGAGGATTGAAGCAGGAGGAGCATAAGGTTACACACAGCCGGAGTCTTCACCTGCTTGTGCGCAGCTCAGGTGGGGAAGGCAATAATTTGAGCTCAGTGGTGGGGCCTTTCTGTTGCACCAACTGCCTCATTGGGTGCGAACCTAGAAGTACCTGAGAGACATAGGACTGATGGAGATGCCTTTTCCTAATTTGTATGTGTACTTTTGACATTAAAGAGTTAATTCCTCACTCCTTACCTGACAGCTCCGGGACGCAGCACACCCCAGAATGCCAGTTGTTGGGAATCACTGCAACAAGAATATTGCTGGCACCTGCCTGTCTCAAGAGACAATAGAGCGTGCCTCTAGGGGTGAAGTTAAACCACTGGAGAATCACAGCACCTGCTATGGTTGGAGAAACTGGTAACTCGTAACTGCTGGATCCTATGTTGTTTTTGTTGCATTAGCAACACCAAAGTCAAGGGTGTATGGAGGTCATGGGGTGCCCAGACACCTCCACTCAACCTCACTGATGTGGTCCAAATGAAAGCAGAGCAATACACCTGGTACCAGCTTGGCTGGAGGAGTTGCCGGAAGCAGGTGTAAATTACACCATCCAACCTCCTTAGGGACTCCGCTTTAGATTTGTGTAGGGTTAAATCCTTTTCTTCTCCTGAAGATGTTCTGCACAGCAGTAGGTACGGATTCTTCCTCAGCGTTTACTCCCAAAGCGTTTCCCACAAATGAGTGTAGCCGCAAGGCAGCAAACGTTTAGGACCAGAGATTTCCTTCTCCAAGATGGACTACCTTCCCAGGTTGACGAGCCCCAACTGCTCCTCATTTTTCTCTACAGTATGTGCAGTAACTGACGTCTTGACTGTTGGTCTCATCCACTCAGTCCGCTGTAACCTGTCTTCACATGCAGGGAAAGACCCTAACTCACTGAGGGTTTGAAATCCATTGGCTACCCTCACCTGTGGTGGATCTAAACATGGGGGGGAGGGGTGCTATAAATAAGCCAGAAATTAGATCGCTGTAACAAAAGAAAAAAAATCTCTATGGGAAATTGTGTTTTATAATTTCTTGCTCTCTAGCGCCATCTGGTGTTGCATGTTTATAGTGCATTGAAATCAGTGTTTCTTTACTAATGTAGCTGAGTCCCTAGTTTAGCCAGCCAGTCAAAGCTGTTCCCTGGGGTTTTGCCACTGTTGCATGCTGGCAGCTTCCAGGAGTGACAGGTGAGAGCTGAGTGCAGAGTGGGGACCAAAGGTGGGGACCAAAGGTGGACAAAGGTAGTACCAGTGGTTCTACCCTTCCGTTAGCACCCCAACAAGAATACAGTGGTACATACACTTCAGGTTACATACGCTTCAGGTTACAGACTCCACTAACCCAGAAATATTACCTCGGGTTAAGAACTTTGCTTCAGGATGAGAACAGAAATCGTGCTCCGGCGGCACGACAGAGATAAGGTTCATCGAGAACTTAGGGGAAGAGCTATAAGACTGCTAATATTAAGCCAAGACACTAGGAAAGGGCCCTGAAACAGGAAAGGACTGGTAGGGCATTTGCCTTGCATGAAAAAGATCCCCATCAGCATCTCCAGGCACGACTGGGAGAGAGCCCTGCCTGAACCCCAGAGAGCTGCTGCCAGTCAGTGTAGACAATACTGGGTTAGATGGACCAATGGTCTGACTCAGTATAAGGCAGCTTCCTGTGTATGGCTGCTCCTTTCGGAAGTCAAATTAAGAAAATGTGAATAAAAATGAAATAGAAGGGAGACCCTGTTGTTTTCCTATCCCACCCATGGTTTCATGCCATTAAGAGCTCCAGTAAGATAGATATTTATTATAGGCGGTGGACATATATTTTTCCAGCGTTCTCCAGATTGAGCTGAACTGACAGGCATGTTTTGTAGTTTCAAATGGTAATGAGGTTCGGCTTAACTTTACTCGACTCTATTATCTCTACATTTATAATCCATAAAGCGCAAGAGTTTACATCCGCTACAGATTTACTGGGTAAACTGTCGTCATGAGCAATATCTTAATCCTATTAATTGCCATTTCCATGGATAAAAGTGCCATTTGCGTATCATATTTTTATTGGGAGCCTCATCAGTATTGTATGAGTAGCCATCAAAGAGAAGGAACTGTGCCAATAAAAAAGCGTTTATTGCCGGCGCCAAAGTGTTGTTAAAACCAAAATTCAGCGCAGGTTATTCTCCGTTTTATGACTGTCACAAATGTAATTAGATTAGACGCAAGCTAGGATGCAGTTTATGTCATCTCCAGTGTCTGGGAGTTTTTTGATCCGCTTCCTAGGCTGAATCTGCATTTATTCCCCATGAAGACACTTCAGTTGGTCCTAAATGTCTCAGCGTTTTGATAGGATCCCTAATTTGTCCACAAGGGTGGGGGAGTAAGTGAGCACGAGAGAACCCAGCAAAGTGGACAAACTGCACCATGTATTGAGTCAATACAGTACATAGCATTTTACATTGAAATATGGCACGATCCCTTATTACCGTATTTTTCACTCTATAGGACGCACTTTTCCCCCTCCAAAAATTAAGGGGAAATATGTGTGCATCCTATGGAGTGAATGCAGGCTCCTTGGCTTCAACGATAGCAACGCGAAGCCTCCGAAGCGCTGAGGGAGCGCTCCCTCTGCGCTCCGGAGGCTTTGCGTTGCTTTCACTGAAGCCTGGAGAGCGAGAGAGGGTGGTGCGCACCGACCCCTCTTGCTCTCCAGGCTTCAGGGGTAGCCGCCTGAAGCCTTCGGAGTGCAGCGCGAGTTCCCACTGTGCTTTGCAGGCTTCAGGTTCCTTTCGAGAGCAAGACTCTCCTGGCTTCAGCAGAGAGGGAGAGCTGCGCAGCGCCCCTTCAGCCAAACAGGAGGAGAAATGGAAGGGGCTCTGTTTCTCCTGCCGCTTCACTGAAGGGGCGCTGAGCAGAGAGGGGGAGAATTTTTTTTCTTGTTCTCCTCCTCTAAAACAAGGTGCGTCCTATGGTCCGGTGCGTCCTATAAAGCGAAAAATACGGTATATGGGGGGGGGTGGCCCAATTCCCTACAAACCATCTTGGAGAATAGGCAGAGAAGGCCATCTTTGTTGTCCTACCACCCTCAGAAGCTAGGAAGATAGAGACATCCCAGGAGAGGGCCTTCTCTGTGGCAGCCCCTAAATTTTGGAACTCTGCCCTCACGGAGGTCCATCTGGCACCTTCATTATACATTATGAATGCTGAAGACACCATGGCCTTTGACACCTGAGATGTATATTTTTAAGATCCACCTTATTCATATCATACCCTCCAACATTTCTCCGATAAAAATAGGGACGTCCCATTCCATAAATGATAATTTTACTATTTATACCCCACACAGCTTACTGGGTTGCCCCTATACAGGGATTGCCTTCAGACAGCTTGGGAGTCGAATAACGCCATATCCTCCAGCATTTCTCCAATGAAAATAGGGACGTCCTAAGGAAAAGCAGAGCATGCCGGGATCAAATCAGAAACCGGGACGGTTTCTCTAAATGAAGGATGTCCCTGGAAAATAGGGACACTTGGAGGGTCTGTTATATGACTGTATATTGTTTTGTCCTGTTTTTAATATTGTGTTTTAATAGCTGCAACCTGACCCTGGGACCTTGGAGTAAAGTGTGGGTAAATAATAACCACATTAATAATGTTATTATTAGTAATAAAATGTTAATCATAACATACTGTAATGGGTTTAGGGGTTGCTCGTGCGTAAGTTGCCGCCACTCCTGGCTAGGTTACCTGGTTAACCCTTTCTGACTGAACAGCCTCCAGCA
Source organism: Podarcis pityusensis (assembly GCF_964106645.2). Classification (NCBI taxonomy): domain Eukaryota; kingdom Metazoa; phylum Chordata; class Lepidosauria; order Squamata; family Lacertidae; genus Podarcis; species Podarcis pityusensis. The sequence continues at coordinate 58,217,155 of NC_138033.1, read as the reverse complement.
TCGTGACTGTCTCAGTTGCTGGCAGAATCCGTCAGTGGGCGTTTCTTAAACCTTCTCCAGCATAAAAGTTGTTTGACTCCCTGCGCGGAAGTCTTCTGCGCAGGGAGGGTGTGGGCAGCGGAGTACCCGTACTCTCTCCGCTGGTCTCCGGCGAAGAGTCTTGGAGCCTCCTCTCCGATTCCCCCATCTGCCCCCCTTCTCCACTGGTGTTACGCTGATTTCCTTCCCCAGCAGATGGGCTGCCTCTCTCCCTACTGGGACCCTCTCCTGCATCCCTTTGGAGCCTTCCCTCCGCCTCTAGCTCCGATGGCAGTTCCCTGACACATACCCATGCTGTCCTCATGGCACACCAGGATTTTGTATGACGTGGATGAATTACAAATGTCTGCTCCATGCAAAGTCCACTATGCTTGTTTGTATGAAGGGGCCACAACACATCCTTTGCATGCAGAAAGTTTCAGGTCCAATCTCTAGCATAGGCAGGGAAGGAATCTGGTCTGAAGCCCTGGAACACTTCTGCTAGATAATGTTGCTGGATGGACCAATAATATAACTCAGAATAAGACAGCTGAGCATGATTGCCTTGCCTACATGCATGCACACACATCATTTTATTTGCATGTTGCCTTCCCATAATTCAAACCTTGCTCAAGGCGGCTTACAACACACACAAAAAACAATTACAAATATAACAAAAGTATATCTGGAGAAAATGGGTAAAACAAACATCATTAGATGTGTTGCTGGATAAGTGTTTAATGGTTATTGCGTTTGTTTAAAAAACAATGAAAAATTGTGTATGTGTATATATATTTCTTTGATGGAAACTTCCTCTCTACCCAATTTTGGAACTGGGAAAGAATGTCCATTGTGCAATACTGTTGCTGAATGCAAGAATTCCACCGACCCCTCTCTTTCACTTTTCACAATAAAATAACTACAAGCCAGCTCTTCAGCTGGGGTTAAATGCCACGTGCTATTATGCACATTGACATCCTCACACCACCCAACAACATGCTTTAAAAACGGGGAAGGAGATGATTTGATGTGTTGACAATTTTGCTGTTAGCCCCTAATAGCAAATCATATTTTTAAAATTTGCTTTTATTGCTTCCCATGTCACAAAAAGAAAAAAAAAAAGAACAGAAGGCAGTGTTTTTAATACAATCTGCATAGAATGAATTCTGTCATGCATGAAATATTTCTCATTTATGAAGATTCATGAGAAGGGTCCCCCCCTCCCCTTCTTGTCGGAAATAGGAGTGTTTTCATTGCAATACACATTACTGTCAGAAATTACGATTCTCTTCACTGAGTGCTTGCTTTTCTTATCATATTTCCTTGCAAATGGCCTACCTAGTTTATTATTTCCATGAAATATTCAAGCTTGCCAAAGCATGAAAGGAAATGTCAGTTTGGTTGCTAATGTTGTCAGATCCCAGAGACATGGAGGAGGCAAGTTTGGGCAAACCACAGGGCCAACTCTCCTTCTCCCTTGGTAAGCAAAATACCAGATTTGGACTGCAGCAGCTAGGATTGGCAGATGACATCTCATTGAATTATGATTCTAATTAGCAAGTTGATAATTAGGAGCAGAGGGCTTAGAGTCTTAGGGGAGTAACCTCTTTAGCGTTGCAAAGGACAGACAAAATCCACAAAGCATTTGGGTTGCATTCTGTTATTAGGAGTTTATGTTTAGGAAGTTTGTCCTTAGCATGTCCCAGTAGTTGGGAAGGAACCGGGTGAGGAAAGAGGCAGAAAAATAAATATGCTGGGGATATGATTGGATGTTGTGAATAAAGATCTCAAGCATTATATTTGAATCTATTCCTCATAAGCAAAGCAGGAAAAATAAAAACTGAGAAGGGGTAATTTTTTATAATTATATATATATATATATATATATATATATATATATATATATATCCCACCCTCCCCGGCCAAAGCTGGGCTCAGGGCGGATAACAACAAGTAAAAATAGCACAGTGTACATAAAATCACACAGTCATTTAATTAAAATACATTCTAAAATCAATTCAGAATCAAATTAATGGCAACCATTGGGCTAGAGTTCTATGAGGATTACAGAAGGAGACTGTGCCTTGGCCAAAGGCCTGGTGGAACAGCTCTGTCTTGCAGGCCCTGCAGAAAGATGTCAAGTCCTGCAGGGCCCTAGTCTCTTGTGACAGAGCGTTCCACCAGATCGGGGCCACGGCCGAAAAAGCCCTGGCTCTGGTTGAGGCCAGTCTAACCTCCCTGTGGCCCGGGATCTCCAAGATGTTTTTATTTGAAACCCGTAAGATCCTCCATGGTACATACCAGAAGAGGCGGTCCCGTAGGTACGAGGGTCCTAGGCCGTATAGGGCTTTAAAGGTTAAAACCAGCACCTTAAACCTGATCCTGTACTCCACCGGGAGCCAGTGCGCTGAAGTGTGGAAGGTCATCCTGACAACACCCATATCTACACTCACAAGGAGCATCCAAAAACAGGGACATGTGTGTGAGAGAGTATGTGTACACACACAATTTTGCCCAAGTAAATAGCAACCAGGACTATGTGTGTTTACTAGGCATGACGGCTATGCTTTACTTCCACAGCTGGAGGAAATAACTCTTCTGCTTACCAGCTTCTGGAAAACACAGGAGGGGAGAGTGTTCTTGTGCTCGGGTCCTGATTGCTGGTTTCCCACATGCATCTGGTTGGCCGCTGTGAGAACAAGATGCTAGACTACATGGGTTATTGGCCTGATCCAGCAGGCTCTTCTTATGTTCTAATGTTCAAAGGGAACATCCAGTGGAGCTGATTAGCAGGAGATGCAGGGCAGATCAGAGAAAGCACTTCTTCATATAGTGCAGGAACGGGAAATCTTTGGTCCTCCACATGTTGCTGAACCACAGCTATAAGCATGGCCAATGGCTGGGGATGATGGGAGTTGTACAGCAACAACTGGAGGGACAAAAGTTCCCCGCATCTGACATAGTGCATTATGAACTTCTGGAATAGGTTTCCAGAATCACGACATCACAAGGTGTTGTGATTTCCCACCAGCTTAGTTGGTATATCAAATGGAATTTTCCAAATGTATGAAGGACAAAGTTATCAGTGGCTACTAGTCCTGTTGATTCTATGCAATTATTAGTAGGCAGGGTGCCTCTGAATACTGGGAAAGAGAAGGATATAGTTATTTTGTGTCATGACTCACCTGGGCAAGTCCTCGTTGTTGTAATATGCAATTACTGACTCACCCTTGTACGCATGAAAGGGTTAACTTGAGCCCTGAGCTCAAGTTACCAGAGTGGGTGTGGCTTGGCAGGCTCACAGCAGTCTCTGTTCCCCAAATCCATTCCCCCACTTCTGAGTCTTTTACTCTTTGCGCTTCCTGGAACAAGCCCTGAAAGTGAACTGAATCCTTCTAAAATGAGATTTTAAAGCCTGCATCTTTGCTAAACCAAAGGTTGCATGATCCTTTTGCAAGGAAACCAAGCACTTTTCTTTTTAAATCATTTGGAACCTTTTTCATCTTTGTTTTACTGCCAGCAGATGAAGAATTGTTTGTTGTAATGTCTAGAAACTCTGTGAGTAAAGCTGTCACTTATTTGCAAAGCTAAATGTCTGTGATTTATTCTAGTCTAAGTATTTTATGTGGGGAATGTTTGTTTCAAGGTGGATGAGGGCAGATACAAATCTAACCAAGTCTAAATGTGTTCAGTAGCAGTCACCATTGTGCTTATCTGTGCTATGAAAGTGTAAGAATTTCTCTTCCAAACCTCTCTCTCCAATCACTTGTCAGAGGAATCTCTGGCCTTACAGCAAGATCCATCTGGGGACATGGAGCCAGGATCCTGCAAACAGACTGAGGAGTCAATTCAGTCAATTCAAGGTCAATTCAGCCTTTGACACAGAGGCCAAATGGTTCCCAAGTCTGAGGGAAAGGCAGTGCTTTAAAAATCAGGTGAAAAATCTTGGCTTTGTCACACTATCCTGGCTTCTCACCCTCAGATGGAGCTTGTTCCAGGACTTGGTGAAAGGCTGGGTCCTCCTGGTGCTCCTCTGCTGAGGACTCTTCTAGCAGACACATGACACAAGGACTCCAGAAGCTGCCCAAGGGTGTGAGGTGCTCAGACCAGCCCTGACTGTGTGCCAGGGATTGCAAACAGAAGGGGAAGAGCAATTACCTTGATGCTTCATTGTTAGATCCCCCGCCCTCCTCAGTTTACCCCCGGATTATCCTTGTGTTCCTGCAGCTGATTGTCAACCAGTCAGTTCCTGCTTCTGTAAGAGATTTGCAAGTAGGCCCCTTGACAACACAACTCCTTATCTTGGTACAGGACATGCATGTGTTTCTGGGTCAGGAAGATAAAACATTTTTATCAAAACAGCATTCATTTAAGGATGCAATGTGGGCATCTGCTCCCAGCCTCCTCTAAACCAGTTTGGTATTTTGTTGAAAAACTGTCATGAAGATCCAAAAAATGTGATTATATATATCTTGGCAGGAAGGAGACCCACATATCTTTAGGAACTGCTACACTTGCTGGGGCTGGATAAGGCATCTGCTTCCAACAGCTTAATTTTTTTTTATCAATAATGTATGCAAAAAAAGAAGAAGACATACCTAATTAATATCTCCAGTTAGCAACACAGCAAGGGTGTTGGTCCGTGTGCAATGACGTCCTTATAGTTTTCCCCAAGTGCAGGGACAAGAGTCTTGCATATTTCAGGGGGAACCAGGACTCATTTTTAAACTTAGGGAGCGGGCTTTAATGGAAAGAAATATGTGCCAATTAGAGCATAGCTGCCTGGCTCATTGGGCAGATGGTTTCAAAGCATCCAGTCCCTGTAGTAGTCAGATAACAACTACTTCAGCCTAGGTTTGTTTCCCACCAGGTTTAATGGTTGATCAGGCAGATGGCAGGATCAGTGCTCCTTCGTCTCACAGCAGATCATCGTCTTTTTGTTCCCATGCATATTGTGGTATCTTGAGGTGGTGTGCTCTCCTCAACTGGAGGTATTTGAGCAAAGGCTTAATGGCCACCTGCAAAAAGTATTAGGAACCTAATATAAGAAGAACGTGATGAGTCAGTGGCCCATCTGGTCCAACATCCTGTTCTCACAGTGGCCAACCAGATGCCTGTGAGAAACATTCAAACAGGTCCTGAGTTCAACAGCACTCTCCCCACTTCTAATTCCCAGAAACTGGGAATTCAGAAGCATTAATGCCTCCAACTGTGGAGGCAGAGCATAGCCTGTTAGGTTTCTATTATGCCACTGTGCAGTGCTTGGAGTCACAAGACTCTGTTTACATTCCAGACTGTTGGGAGTCACACGGGAGACGGGAGATGGATGTTGATGTTACTAATTTCCTGTTTTCTTTGTTCCAGTTGCTCTCTGCCTTTCACAGAGAGAGGATGTATATTCTTTTCTGTCTGCGTAGTTAGAAATAAATCATAGCGATGTAGCGCACATTTCTCGTCCTTCTGCTGCTGTTTGTATGCTCTGCGTAATGGGAACGTGCCTGGAGCCTCATCAAAGGCTTAGGTCATTAATCACCGTCGGAGGAGATTCCGAAGACTCGACCAGAGGAGTAGCTCGGTCGTGCGGAGATTCCGACATAGCCATCATGGCTCGTAGCCATCAATAGTCTTTCCCTCCATGAATTTGTCTAACCCTCTTTTAAAACCAACCATGTTAGGGGCCATCCTGCCTCCTGGAGGGTTGAGTTCCATAGCTGAACTATGTGCTGTGTGATGAAGTACTTCCTTTTCTCTGCCCAGAATCTTCCAACACTCAGTTTCATTGGCTGTCCATGAGTTCCAGTGTTGGGGGAGGGACTTTCCTCTATCCACTTTCTCCATACCATACATAATTGTACACACTTTGAACATGTCATCTCTTACTCAGGTTTTCTTTAAACTAAAAAAGTTGTGACCTTTCCTCAAAGTGAAGATACTCCATCTCCTGGATCATTTTGCTTTCCCTTTTCTGAACCTTCTTCCATCTCCACAATATCCTTTCTAAGGTGAGGCAGTACTTTGTGGTTGGCAAGATTCCTGCACTGAGTAGGAGAGTAGACTAAATGTCCTCCCTGGGCACTTCCAACTCTAAAATTCTGGGATGGTGCTGGTACCCACATCCCTTTCTGCTCCCTTTCACTCTCCAGATCTCTTGGTCATTGCAAAGAATGCATGATAAATAGATCTGTTGTATCTATGCCAGGTTATCATCACCCCATCCCCAAAATTCATGCACCCATAAACATTTTTTTTCTTTATAACACTTGCAGTAAGTTCCTTTCTGATTTCCAGTTTGCGGACAGTCTAAAGAGTGAATTTAAGATTCAATTTCTATTACTTCTTTTGGAAGTTCTACTTGCTTTTAAAATAAAAACACCCCTATTACACAGATGTCAGCTCCTGTGATTTTGTACTAGAATCTGGAACATTGCATTTTCTCTCCGTCGGTCTCCATAACACACTTCCAGTGACAAAATGGTCTTGTCACTGATTGGATTTACCCAAGGAGAAGATCGTTCCAAAAGATAATACCTTCCATAACCTGATGGGCTGCTCATTAGGGATTCCCATCACGTTAGCAGGCACTGCCACCTTTGGATCAGAAATGAAATTTGATTCTAGCTTCAGATAATTACTTCTACCCTTGCCAGAAATTCATAGATCAAAGATCAGCAGCCAGACCATAGCAGAACCCCACCCCACCCTCATTCTTTAATTCTCCTCTGCATTTCATGCTTCCTGGCTGGCTCACGACTTTCAGAGTGCATGATTTATCTTATGTCTCATTCAGTTTTGTTCTGTTTATTTATATATCCTACCTGTACTAACCTGCTTGACTAAATCTATGAATTGTTGTCATTGCTTTCTTTTGGGATTCCTGTGAAAGCTTCCCTGCCATCCCCAAAATGAATGGAGCATTGATACTCAGTGGTGGGCATCCTTTCTACAAGTGCCCCCCCCCCCGCCATGCTCTAGTGTTTCACCATGCTTCCAAGCTTTGGTTTATGCTCACAACAGCCCTGACAAGTAGGCTAGTCTAAAGTAAGGCTATGTTGAGGCAACAGTGACTGGCCCAAAGCCAACCACTGAAATTCAGAGCTGAGCAGAAACCTGAACCTGGAATTGTAGGACCTTTCCTTGTATCGATGTCAAGTGCACTGTAGTTACATGGGTCATCTTTTCCCCTATTTTTGAAGATGGGGACAACATTTACCCGCCTCCAGTCTGCTGGGACCTGATCTGTTCTCCAAGAATTCTCAAAGATCACAGACAAAGGCTCTGAGATTACATCCGCAAGCTCCTTTAGTGCCCTTGGATGCAGCTCATCAGGCCCTGGAGATCTGAATTCATTTAAAGTAGCTAGGTCTTCCCTTACTACCTCTTTTCCTAACTTGGGCTGCAGCTCCCTCCTTACACCATTTATTCCAATATCACCAGGTTGGACATCCCTTCCTTTTTAGTGAAGATGGAGGCAAAGTCGGGGTTGAGCAGTTCCACCTTCTCTCTGTCGCCCAATAGCATTTCTGCATCTTCTCCATGCAAGGGACCTAGTACTTGCTTGCTCTCCAGCTTGCTTCGAACATAGCTGAAGAAACTTTTTAATATTATTTTTGACCTCTTTTGCAAGCCTGCATTCATTCTGAGCTTAGGCCCACCTGACCTTTTCCCTTCAACAGTTGACTACTCATATATACCCTTCCTTCGTAATTTCTCCTTTCTTCCATGTCTTATACATGACTTCATCAAGCCACAGAGCTCCTCCAGAAGGACTTTTGAATAGCAGGAGGCCTGGACTCCTTGGATTGGAATTTAATAAAAGAAATAAAGAAGAACCAATCAGTCTCAAATGTGTCTTTGGTAGTTTCACCATTCTAGATTTTTGCTTAAGCTTGTCTGCCAATGCCAGGTTCCATACTCTGTCGTACCATTTACACATTACACCCCTCTGCAGCCTTCCAGTCAAGTGCTATTCCCATGCTTGTGACAGTCAGAAGGTGTCAGACAAGAGTCTTGCGTGGAAGATCTTTATTTTGCCCTTTGGAATTGGAAAGGAAGATAAGCCCAGCCTCCACCCTGGTGCAAAAATCTCGGATATAATTGAAAACACAGTGAGTCAAACCCTCTGAACTTTGGGGCATTCCTACCAAAGATGTATCAGGGTCCAGATAGTCAATTCTGAGCAATGCACCACCTTCTGAAAGAGGAGACCCAGCAAAGAGGAAATTCTAGTCGATTATCACCTGCCATGATGAACCATCAGCTTCTCCCCACGTCTTCCGGTTGCTATAGAAACATGACTCATGCTTGTTTGTGTTTCTCCGGTAATGATCCCCTACATTCTGGCTGTGCTCACACATTCGTTACCTGTGTTAATACTCCCTGTTGTGGTTTATGTAGCAGCAGGAGGGTTGGGAGCTGCTCCCCCTCTCCCACATCTCTAATAGGGTCTAGCTTAGAGCTTCTGCCAAGCATCTGAGGGCTTGCTGTTTGACATTACTTTAGAAAATGCCGAGACAAGAATGGGGAAACCCAACGCAGTGTTGATTAAACACATGCCAGTGGAAGCAATGTTCAAGTAGTACCTGAAATGCCTGGTTGCTAGCGGAGTGGCTTGAGTTCTGGCTTCCTGCTGTTTCCAAGTGAAGGCTGCAGGTCTTAGGATTTTTGGAGAGTGCTACCACATGGGACGCGGGTGGCGCTGTGGTCTAAACCACAGAGCCAAGGGCTTGCCGATCGTACTGGCCACATGACCCGGAAGCTGTACACCGGCTCCCTCGGCCAGTAAAGCGAGATGAGTGCTGCAACCCCAGAGTCATCCGCGACTGGACCTAATGGCCAGGGGTCCCTTTATCTTTTACCACATAATACTGTACCTGTTCTGCATTTGTAAGAACTTAAGTATTCTAGTGTGGTAGCATCTATACTTCAAAACTCCCTGCCTGTTGATGTCAGGGAGGCCCTTTCATTGTATTGCAAGTTTTAATCTGTTTTTAGTTTATTGTTATTTTAACTTTCTGGAAGTCTTAAATTATTGTTATGAAGTCTTCTTGGCAATTTTATTGTTTATTGCATCATCTTTATTGTAAATTGCTGTGAGGCTTTTTTTTTACAATCAAGCAGTATATAAATTTTATGAAATAAATGAATAAGTCTGAATTTGAGGCAGGGAACCTGTTTGCATCCCTGGGCCAGATCCTTATCAGGACTGGTCTTGTGGGCCATATCTGACAGGTAGACAGAGCCATCAACCTGCCACTCACTTGATGTCATAGGGAGATCAGGTGTAAGGTACTCCTAAAACAAATGTTTTCCCCCTTCATTGAAGGTCCTGCAAAGTCCTACTAAAATGTAGGTGAGGAGCATTTGTTTAGCTGGTGTTTTCATGGAATACTGCAAGACTGATTTAACCCCCGCTTACAAGCTGATCAGTAGGGCTAAATTCTGCTGCTTTGGCTGTGCACCCCTGTTCCCTACTGAAAACAGGCACACACAGCCAAGGTAGGATTTAACCCTGGCCTTCTAAAGAAAGGAACTAGACAGAATGGTCTGTCTTAAGAATTAAACATAAGAACATAATGAGATGAGGCAGCCACAACTCCAAATATTCTAGTGTTCCAAGTGCAGTAGCACCACAGAGTTGTATAACTGCATTATGATATCAATAGCTTTATTTTCAGTTCCGTTCCTAATGATCCCTAGCACGGAATGGAATTTGCCTTTTTTTCACAGCTGCCACACACTGGGTCAACATCTTCATCAAGCTGTCTGCTACAACCCCAAATATTTCTTTGAGAGTCGCTTGCACGCTCAGGATCTGATGGGGTGCATGCTTGTTAGGAAAGTGGAAAAATAAAATCCATATGGGGGTGGTTCTCCCCATCACGTCCGATGACTAATCCATGTACCCTCCTGTATCCCAGTGTGATGCAGCCTGCTTATTACAGCCGAACAGCAATCTTACTGATTGCCAGGTTGTTCCAGAGGTGGTGGCCCATCTTGCATTTACAGACTGCCTTCTGGCAAAGGGCAATAATTTGGGGTTGAGCCTAAGCTGTAAGTTATAATTTGTTTCAAAGGAAGCTTTTCATCTAATAACCTCCATGCTTATACTCCAGCCCTTTCTCTCTCTTTTTATTACCCTCCTTGCTGTCTGGTGTTCTAAATTCAAACTGAAAGGATGTAGCATCTACCTATTATATTATTAGCATCAACAACAATAACTATAATGATACTTGAGAGACTGCCTTGTACACTCAGAAGATCGCTGCAGTCTGTGAAAGAGCTTGTTCTGCACATTCCACAGATTTCAGAAGCCCACTACCTAATAACTTGAAGCAGGACTTTTAGTGTGGCTGGCCCGTTCTGTGGAATAGCATCCCTGTCAAGAAATGACAGACACCCACTAGCTGCATTTTCCAGAAACATTTGGAGGACGTTTTTCTTCTGACAGGCTTTCTCAGACCCTCCAAGTTTCCCTATTTTCCAGGGACGACCCTGATTTAGAGAAGCCATCCTGGTTTCTGATTTGATCCCAGAATGTCCTGCTTTTCCTTAGGATGTTCCTATTTTCATCAGAGAAATGTTGGAGGGTATGGAGTTATCCGACCCCCGAGCCATCTGAAGGCAATCCTGTATAGGGAAGTTTATTTTGAATGTTTTATTATGTTTTTATATATGTTGGAAGCTGCCCAGAGTGGCTGGGGCAACCCAGTAAGATGTGTGGAGCATAAATAGTAAGATTATCATTATGGAATCAGATGTCCCTGTTTTCATCAGAGAAATATTGGAGGGTATGCTTTCCCATGTGTCCAATCATTTGATATCACCCAGTTGCAAATGTTTTCTAAGCAGTTTACAAGTAAAATAAAAATAAAAATCAAACCATAGAAAATAAAAATAAAATCTAAAATCAGCAACAGGGTGAAAGCAGAATAAATCCATAGCATCATCACAACAGGTCTAGCAAGCACTAAAAATATTATGAGTGGAAAAGTCAGGTGATATTCTCTGGGGAGAGTGTTCCATTACTGCGGGGCCAACACTGAGAAGGCCTTCTCTGTTCTAGCCACATAGTGGATTTCATTTTGACATAGGTAACTGAATAAGGGCCTCAGAAGACAATATTAGGGTCTGGGTAAGTATATGTAGAATTACAGAACCTACAAATGGGAATGACAACAGCAAACAGTGAGGTGGAATATGAAAGCTCTTTGCTTGCCACTGTTGGACCATGTTCTAGATAAGCATTTGGGCCAAGGACTTTAGAAAGAGATGGCCTTTTGACCTGAGTCTAGCTTGGGTTAATGACTTGCATACAAAATGACCCTTACCATCACCGATATCATTCCCCTGACTTTTGAGGTAATGAATACATTAATGATTTAGTGTTATGACTAATTAACTGCTTTAGTGACTTGGGAGAAATATGCCTGCATAGTTGCTGCCTTTGGGTAGTAGACATATTTCTCTCCATACACATCTCCGTAGGTATACTGTTTCTGTGAAGAACCTAGATTTAGAGGCATGAACATAGTCGATGTTGAGGGTAACGATTTACATGCAATGTCTAAAGCAGGCATCCCCAAACTTGGCCCTCCAACTGTTTTGGGACTACAACTCCCATCATCCCTAGCTAACAGGCCCAGTGGACAGGGATGATGGGAATTGTAGTCCCAAAACAGCTGGAGGGCTGAGTTTGGGGGTGCCTGGTCTAAAGAGTACCTGACAGGTGGCCATCCAACCACTGCTTGAAAACCTCCAAGGAAGAAGAGTTCACCTTCTGAGGGAGTCCGTTCCACCGTCAAACAGTTCTTACCACCAGAAAGTTCTTATTGGGTCTTTTTGTCGGAATCTCCTTTTTTGCAATTAGAATTCATTGGTGTGGGTCCTAGCCTCCGGAGCAGCAGAAGCTGCTTGCTGCATCTTCCATGTGACGGCCCTTCAGATATTTGATATGGTAGTCATCACCTCTCAGTCTGCTCTTCTCAAGGCTGAATATACCCAACTCCCTCAACTTTCCCTCATAAGGCTTGATTATCTTCTTGGTCACCCTCCTCTGCACATATCAATACCCTTATTAAACTCTGGTGCCTAGAACTGGATGCAATACTCCAGGACCAAATTATTTCTAGTCTGTACTCCCTTCCAGAAGGTTTTGACAACTGGGCACCTCCATAGGAGGTGGGTTATGTTTGCTTGTGGCTCTTTACAACTCCAGCAGACATATGGGGATGTAACGCTCATGACAGTGCCCAGTAGGCCCAGAGGAGTATTTTCTGTTAGATGAACCTCAGTCTACTGTCAAATGCCTCTTTGACTTCCTGGCTACAAGTGCTTCCGTTTTGCTCTGGCTGCTGTTACTGATACCTACTCCTTTATTTTTTTAATGTTTCCTTTCTTTTTTAAAAAGTGGAGATGTGGAGGATTTGATTTGTTGAGGATTCTGCAAGCAAAACATGAGCTCTAGGACTGAACTATGGCTGTTCCCTAACTGGACAGTCTCCCTAAGGAAGCTTCGTGCGATCCTCTGGGACAAATATCCTGCTGTTGATAATTTCTAGTCAATAACTGGATTTATGGTTTGAGAGATACACACACCGTATTTATTTGCCTCCCTGATGAAAAGGGTTATCATTTCATGCGTTTATCTGAGCAGAGAGCAATATGCTTTCCCCGATATCGTATCAGGTTTGCAATTTGCTATATATAATGCACGCGCAACAACTGTGTTAAAACAAATTCTGATGATTTTGCAAAATTGATGGTTTCCGTTGAGTTTAAGGAGCTGCTTTATCTCCCTTACTATCAGAGCTGTCTGTGCTTTATTTTCTTCTATGCTGCTTTCTGCAAGTTGAATGATGGTTTTAAGGGGTGGGGGGAAAGGACTGTGTTCGCAATTCTTCCCGAGGATGCTCGAAGGTGCAGCACAGATCAGGGTTTTGTTCTGTGCAAACTCTAAATTAATTAGCTAAATACAAACTACCATCCAGAGAAGATTTGGAAATGGCAGACATTTAAGAAGCAATTGCTCCCCTGAGAATCCCAGCCTCTTGTTACTGCGAAGTCAAAGGAAGGTCTGCAGAAATGAAAACAGTGCCAGACTCTCTAGAGATATGACTGTAGAGATATTTAAAATTTGATGGTATTCTTCAGTCCCATGACACGTGGCCTGCTGTTAGCATGCCACAGCAATAACTGCCAGGATAGGCTCACTATTCTCTAGCGGCCTTGTAAGCATTTGGAAATGCAGAATAGTTTTGCTTCTCTTAATCCACTGCAGCTTCTGGGCCCAACCATAACGGCCTATTTACAATGCTCAGGGTGAGTGTCATTGCTTAAGCAGCCAAAACAGTGCCTTCCATGCACAAGAGGGTGGTATTGTGAGGCATGGCAAAACACCAAAGTTTGCAGGAGTACCAAAAAGAATCTTGAGAACCACTAGGCACCTTACATTTATTTTGTATTTTGCCTCCTTCTCTGATTTGCAATAGAGGTGGATACACACACACACACACACACACACACACACACACCCATGCAAAACTCTTGCAGAAGGAATGGCTGAGTGGCAATAAAAGAGATCTGTAGGCTCAGCTTGCAAAGTTCAAAATGAACATTCACAGCGTTGCGATTGCTCTGGGTATAAAAATTTGTCCCTGACCCCATGCGGAGTTCTTCTGAGTCCCTCTGGCAGGAATTTATATTAATCATCATGATGGCTCCCTTTCCCTGTGTTTCAATTATAAGAGGGTGGTCTGTAAAGTCCTCGGCTGTCTAAAGTTACACTTCCCAGTTGATAGAGAATAATTACTTTTTATCGTTAGAAATGTTTCAGCTGATTGCAGCAGTCAATGTTCTTTTTCTTTGCCGGTGGGTTTTTAAGCCAAAGGGGGGCACAGGAGGTCACCTGCTGAAATACAGCTTCACATGCCAGTTTATTTTCAGCCTCCCAGTGGGTAGCAAAGGAGGCGAAGAAGCCATTCAAATGTTGCTTTTGGTGCCGCCATTTACGGTGATCACTTGGGATGCCGGTGAATACTGACGGAAATGGAAACAGAAATTGCTGATGTGCACTTATTTATCCCATGTCCAGAATGGAAATTAGCCTAGTGAATACAAACAATGTGTAATTGACAACATATCCCCTCTCCACATTTGCATTGTGCTTTCATTGAATTGAAATGAATGGGATGGGAAAACATATTGACAATGACAAGGTAACTTACATAGTTAATTACAGTTACAGATAGGTAGCCGTGTTGGTCTGCCATAGTCAAAATAAAAAAATCCTTCCATCTGAAGAAGTGTGCTTGCACACGAAAGCTCATACCAAGAACTAACTTAGTTGGTCTTAAAGGTGCTACTGGAAGGATTTTTTTATAGTTAATTACGTAAGTTATGCAATTTAGTCACAGAGGAATAATGTAGGTTTTGATGGAAGACAAACTGCAGCAGAATGGAAACAGCGCTGCATACAATGCATGCTTTATGAAATTGCATCCCTAGTGATCGCACAGTATATTCAGTGTCTGCCTTAGTTAGGAGGTGCTGATGGGTGGGGTAACAGTATCAATTTCCCCAGTGGTTCCCCCAAGCTTCCACACCTGCCATTCCTAATCGCCTGAACCAGCACCCAGGTGTTGGTGATGCTTATTTGTTGTTGGTCTAGGTTGTCTGGCTTACTCACCTAATTGCCTTCCCTTAACATGTCAAAGACATTAGGAAAAAAGACAGAGAGACAGCCAGTCCAGGCTACAAACACCATCAGGCATCCTGTGTGCCTATGCATTCTTGTGATTCATGCCAGTGCTACTTCAGCCACCAGGCGGAGTGGTGAGCAAGGACTGAGCTGTATTTGCCATGCGCTCTTCCCTGCACCCCTAAGTTAACCTGGTGCAATGGAGGACACTGCCCCATCACCAATGTTAACTAGTAACCCAATTGGCTTCTGTATATCAAATGGAGACCACCACCTTTTCCTTCATCACAGGTATTCCATCCCCACTGTCTGTTTGCTTGATCCTGTGGTGCAGGTAGGTCATTTTAGACTCTGGACTTTATGGCTTAACCAAAGAGGGGAAGAGGTTCTCTGGATGGTAATGTGTATTACTTGCCTTACTTTAAAATGTGGTAAGCACTGCTTCATTTGGGGACCTTCCTGCTCATACTGCTGAGTTGGGCCCTGGGCTTCTGTCCTAAAGACCTGTCCTGGTGGCATTATCGGCAAGGCCATGGGTTCAAGGTAGCAGTTCAGTATACAGCAGCATTTACTGTGATTTTACAAACTCCCATTTTAAACTGCGCCCAGTTACAGGCACCACATATTAAGAAGGCTGTTGATAAACTGGAGTCTGTCCAGGGGAGGGTGGGATGGACCCATTCAAGTTCAGTGTACCCCAGATTTCATTTTTTTAAAAATAATATTTATTAATAATTTCAGAATTACAAAAAAAATAAAAAATAAAAAACAACACTACAATACATAAAAAGAAGAGAAAAACGCAAAACATAAAAACCAATACAACAATACAGCAAAAGAAAATAAAAAAGGGGGGGGGACACAAATCCCAAATTGCATATCTATAACTTCCATTTGCTTGTTTCATTGACCTCCTCACACCTCTCTTTTTGTATTCTAGTTTAATTAACTGTTTCAGCAAATTCTTTCCATCTTTCTCAATTTTTGTTAAAAAATTTATCTTAACAATTTAACCTAATAATTAACTCAACAAAACCTTTCCATCTTTCCCCATATTCTGTTATTCAAATTACCTTAATTTATTTAACCTTATCTTACCCCAAAATACCTTAAAGCTTGAATCTTAGTTTTCAAATATACATAGCTCCTGATATCATTTCTGCTAGAGTCATATAGTTTCATTCCAACATTTTCCCTAATATTCATTAAGCTAATTCTAAATAAAAAGTTTCCTTTATAAATTTTCTTCCAATCTTCATCCAGCGTCTCTTCTTCCTGGTCTCGGATCGTGTCAGTCCTTACTGTCCATTCCATCTAGTCCATCGACCTGGAAGCCTTATGTCCGAGGCCCTTAAGTCTCTTCCATGTCCCTTCTGCAGTTCTTCTTCTTCTTGTTTATACTTGCCCTTTTCCTTGTCTTTTGTTGGTCTCTTTCTTAATTTCTTTCCTTTCTCATTGAGGAGTAGGTCTCTGGGGGATTCCAACCCAAAATTGTCTCCATCTCCCTTCATCCAGCCCCCCCATTCCCCACAGTCCCACTCCCCACAGTCCTCGATATAATCCAAACAGCATTTAAAATCATATTTCAAGGTCTCTCCAAGGTTAGGAACCTCCTCAGCTCCAAACTCCCCCTGGCCCACTCCAACTTCAATCTTCAATGACAGCGGCTTATGCTCCTGTAGGGCCTCGGGTCTCTCCATTTGTATTATTTGAGGTGCAACCGCATCCTCCTCCATTGTCATCTGCACTTGCCCAGTCAGTACAGATTCATAGGTTGGTCCCTGGATGATTTCTGTATCAATGTTCCCCGTCTGTCCACAGTTATTAACCACAACAGTCAAATCCATTTTCTCATTCATCAAGTCCATCTTCTCGTGCATCTGTTCCAGCAAGGCATTTGTCTTGCATAAAGCAAGCACCCAGTCTTCCTCCCAGCTCATCTTTGGTCAAGGTCAGAAAAGACTGTTCCCACGATCTTAATCTCACAGATGTTGGGTCCTCAAGTATACTGCAGCAACAATTTAACAAGCTCCCTCTAAAGGAGACAATTTCTATTTGTATCCATTTTTTTTTTTTTAAAGGCAAAGGAAAGTTACTTTCATTTTCAGATATTTCAGATATTTTTCAGATATTTTGTTTCTTTAAAATGCAAAAGGCAACATTAGAATCAACTTGTTTCTCTTCATTAGCTATCTGTCAAAATACCCCAGATTTCAGAGGGGACATAAATAAGTCTATCCAATTTCCAGGTGGGTATTTAATAGAAAACCTATGAAAATCCACCTGGAAACACACATTTAAAAGACAATTGAAAATGCTTACATTATCTCTGTTCCCCTTCCAGTCAGCCATAGTGGCGAGCATATGGGGCTTCTTGCCATCACATGGAACAAGTTTCCTTGGAGCAAGGAGACCTGATGGCATTCCATTGCTCCTGGGGGAATTGAACATAATAAAACCATGGCTGCCCCCATGTAAACAGCAGTGATCTATATGTATCAATTGTTGTTGTGTTTAGTCGTTTAGTCATGTCCGACTCTTCGTGACCCCATGGATCAGAGCACGCCAGGCACTCCTGTCTTCCACTGCCTCCCGCAGTTTGGTCAAACTCATGCTGGTAGCTTCGAGAACACTATCCAACCATCTCGTCCTCTGTCTTCCCCTTCTCCTTGTGCCCTCCATCTTTCCCAACATCAGGGTCTTTTCCAGGGAGTCTTCTCTTCTCATGAGGTGGCCAAAGTATTGGAGCCTCAGCTTCAGGATCTGTCCTTCCAGTGAGCACTCAGGGCTGATTTCCTTCAGAATGGAGAGGTTTGATCTTCTTGCAGTCCATGGGACTCTCAAGAGTCTCCTCCAGCACCAGAATTCAAAAGCATCAATTCTTCAGCGATCAGCCTTCTTTATGGTCCAGCTCTCACTTCCATATGTATCAGTAGGTGCAGTGAAAAGAAGCCCTGCACACTAGCTGCTCAGGCTGTGAGTAGCTGGATACACTCTTCCTGAAGTTCTGAAGGGAATTTTTGAAGAAGGGAAATAAAGGCAGCATGCAACCCTCAATCCCTCTCATAATGGAATTTGTGAGGTTGCAAATTCTGGAGTGGGGGAAGTTAGAATCCAGCTGCCAGTAAGATTAAATTTCCTACTCCTGCCATACAGCATAGAACACCCGTCTGTGCTTGGATTGTGTCTCATTTTAGGGTGGCAAAGAGGTGCATCTCCCAGACAGATTGCATCCAGATGCCAGACCCTCTTTGCCAGAACTAGCACACTTTGCAGATCAGTGTCCTCCTCCTCCTCCTGCTGCTGCATTTTGCATTATTTTGTCTACAGCTGCCCCTCTGTTGTCCTTTGATCAAATTTTGCCACCTGCTGCTACTAACAACTGGATTTGCATGACACAAAGGCCGGGTCCCCAGCTGAGTGGCAATTGTTAACAAGGGATATTTAACCGAACTCCTTTGATAATAGACTCCACCTCCCTTTAAAAGATTATTGTAGTAATCTACTTTTCTCTCTTAGATGATAAACTTTTATTATAAGCAGTGTTCGACAAAACTTGAAGGCAGTCTCTGGTGACTCACTCTAACAGCAGCCATATGGAAGTATAATTTCAAAGTCCCACAGAACTCATTTAGTTTTATGCTGTGTTGGATTACATGTCAAAGTCTTTGCTGTGCCATCTGCAAGATTTCTTACACTCTGAGTGGCTTTTCCTCTGGCTCCTACTATCAAGAGATGCATTCTTTACGTCGGGTTACCAAAATTAGAGTTCTTGTGGAAAAAATGTTCTACAACTTAATTTATGTCCTTGCCTTCAGTTCTGCAGACCGGATGTTAATTTTTACCTTAACAAATGGCAGAAGAGAAGCCTTCCCCAACCTAGTGCCCTCCAGATGTTTTGGTCCCCACTTCTCATCATACATTAAGTGATGTGAGAACCAGCTCTGATATTTATGGTATACTGAAACCAGATGGAGGAGCCAACTTGGATTGCTATCAATGGCTACCAGGCTCCTTTGCTATGTTCTATTTCCACTATCAGAGGCATCACACCTGTTGCTGGGAATCACAGGTGAGTCAAATGCTCTTGTGCTCAGGTCCTGTTTGTGAGTTTCCCATATAGATATCTGGTTGACCACGGTGAGAACAGGATGCTGGACTAGATGGGCCATTAGCCTGACCCAAAAGGCTCTTCTTATGTTCTTATGGTGGTTATCCTGAGTATTTGGAAGGTACTTTCCAGCCTAGGGGCCACATTCCCACCTGGGAAATCTGGGGGCCACATGCAAGTGGTTGGTGTGGCCAGGGGCAAAAGTAGGCAGCGCAATTAATATAAAATTTACCTTTGTACAGTAGGCTAGTTTTAACGCATTCACACACCCCTCTGTGTCCTCCAAGCAAGGAAGATGCATGATCAGAGTTCAAGGAGACATTCCAGCCAGGAAGAAGCCCTCATGAAAGGTGCAAAGTGGAGCCAGTGATGGGTGTGGCCTGAATGAGTGGAGTGGCCTGTTGAGAGTCCCATTGGCTAGTTAGAGAGGCTTAGCAGGCTACAGGTGGCCCTGAGGTCCCCCACCCAGCCTTATAGCCTTTCCCATGCCAATATGAAAAGCAGCTACAGTGCTGGTGGGAGCAGCTGCTGAAAGGGAAGCCTGTGGAAGATGTCTGGTGTGAATGGTGGTTGTGTAAATAGATTTGCACCTCTGAATTGCAGCTTAAACCTGGTTGCTTTATGATATGAAGGACTGTAGGAGAGAACTTACATCACACTTGTATTTGTAGGATGAGGAAGGCCTGGGTAAGTGTCCATAGAGGCATTCAGTTGCCCACTGTTGGAAGCAACATGCTAGACCAGATGGCTCTAGGGTAACCCAGACAGTCAGTTCTTATTGTCTCCTTCCCCTGTAGCAGGTCACCTTACAGCTTAGGTAGTCTTCTTCCATCAGAAGAGCAGAACTTTCTCCTTCTCCTTTATCAACTGGATAGAACTAAAAATGACCAAGTGGAAAGAAGATTGTTGTGGTAGGGGAAAGATGCTGAATCAACAAGGGAAACAGACCATGGGGCCATCTTGCATTTTAGGACTTTCATGTTGGTACTGTTTTATGCTAGATTTTTGAGATTGGTATTGTTTTATTATTTATTTGTATTTATGTTAGGGTTGTCATACATCCCCAAAAAAGCTCAACAACAAGTTTCCCAAAGAAAGCACAACAACTTTTTCTGTCCAGATTTTTATTTCTTGAAATATGGCAACCCTATTTTATGTATAAGCCTCTTGGAGGTTTACAAGAAATGTTAAAATGGCCAAGAAACAAAGTCTAAAACAATCCAAAACATTTAAAAATGGTTAATTTTTTTAAAAAAAACATGGCAGCATCTCTGTCTGGATAAAACAAAAAATTTTTTTGTTGTTTTTGCTGAAACAAAAATGTTTTAAGCAGGAGCCAGAAAGAGTACAGCAAAGGTCCATGCCTGGTGTCAATTGCCAGGGAGTTCCAAAGTGTATTACATTTGTATTTGTATTGTTTTAATTTTCTAAGGTACCGAGCATTGAACAAATTCAAATCAATGGGATGAACAACATAAATAAAAACAAAGACTCCTTTTTCTCATTCCAACTAAACATGCACATGCCGCAAGTGGGATACAGAGAAGAGCAATGGAACTGGAGGGAAGGAAACCAGTCAGACAAAGCATCACTATATTGAACTGCAGTGGGCAGACATCTATTCAGCCATGACAGGGAATCTGCACATTCGACAAAGCTTGAGTCAAATGTGGGCTAAACAAGTGAGTTTCTAACTTGATTTTGACAGAGCTATAAATCAGTCTTACTGTAGCCTTTCTCTTGATTCTGCTTACCAAGCTTTTCATTTCATGGCCCTCATGCATCCTGCACAATTGTCTCCTTTAGTAGTAACAAGGTCATGGACAGAGGTGGCCATTTCTTCTAATCATTGGTATTGTCGTCTTTCTGAGGTTTTCCAAAGACCAAATGTTCATGGAGGTACATGATGCAGTCCTGTCATGGTGACTGGAGGGAGAACCAAAAAAAGTGGGAGATGAATTCAGCTTAGGTCCATGAACAGTTCTAAGTGGAGTTAGGAAAAGTTCAGGCTGGATAAAGGCACTCAAGACCAGGCGTACAGGGTATTGCTCCAGCAAACTTCTGAATCCTATGTTGAATTTAAATAGGCCATGGTTCTCCTCCTTCTGGGGAAGCTCTTGGTGTTTCAGGGGCCCTGCTCAAATCTTCAGGTGTGGGCTCCAGTGCAGTTGGTGATGAGGCTTCTAACAACATAAGAAAGAGCCTGTTGGATCAGGTCAATTGCCCATCTATTCCAGCATCCTGTTCTCACAGTGGCCAACCAGAAGCCTGTGGGAAGCCTGCAAGTTGGAACTGAGCACACTAGCTCTCTCTGCTCCTGTGGCTTCCACTAACTGTGGCTTCCCCTTTAAAGCCATCCAAGTTGCTGGCCATCACTGCTTCCTGTGTGAGCAAGTTCCATAGTTTTTCTATATGCTATATGTTATCTGCCCTGAATCTTCCAACATTCAGCTTCATTGGATGTCCATGAGTTCTTGTGTCAAGAGAGGGGGAGAAAAACTTTTCTCTATCTACTTTCTTCATCCATAATTTTATAAACTTCTATTATGTTGTCTCTTACTTGCCTTTTCTCTAAACTAAAAAGTCCCAAATACTGCAACCTTTCCTCTCGATCATTTTGGTTGCTTTTTCCTAAACCTTTCCCAACTCTACAATGTCTTTTTTGAGATGAGGTGACCAGAACTGTACACATTCTTCAAGGCCAAGAGTTCAGAGATGGAGTCTTCAGGAGGGGAGGGCAGAATGACCTCTCCAGGCTGCAAAGGCTTCTCTCTCATTGAGACTCTTAGCTGAGTGACATCTCCTGGGGTGATTTCACTACCCAGAGCTCTCCCTCACAGGTATAATCAGGGGGCCACCTTCAATAAGGCCTTGTATAAAGTCATCACCCCTATGGCTTCTAAACATGTTGGAAGCCAGAAATGGTACTCCATCGCAGATCTTTTAAAGAGGGCAGATTAATATGGGAGCAGTGGTCCTTCCAACCCAATCCTTTAAAGAATTAGCTGAGAAGGCATCAAAGCTGACAGCCTGTGCACATCAGAGGTAGCAGAGAATGTCTTTGAGCACTGGCAAAGAACATTTCCAACTCACTTACACATATTCTGAGACGAGGAAGAAGGGCTTCAGGGTCAGAGGATCTTTCTTCTTTTCTTGCAGGCAGACCAAAGTCCTCCTCCTCCCCACCACCACCTCTTCCCCCCATCTCTTACTTCTGAGAACGAATCACTGAGCAATATGGAGGTGAATATTTTTCAGCTGCATCACAGGAATAGGAACCATCCTTTGCGCTGCCATCCAAATTCACAGAGACTTAAGAGACTTTCTCTAAAGGAAGAAATAAAACAGCCTTCCAATCCCCCCGCTGACAAATGCATGTGCTTCCCTTGTATGTATTCCTCACCAATCTCCCTACAAAGCTCATTCATGCCTTTATCTTCTCCAGATTAGATAACCGCAAGGCCTGCTCACTGTTCTATCAAGCAGCTTGATTATTAAGGATTCTGCTTGTGCAAAATTTCTCCTGCTGCCAGCGCCGTATTTCATGCAAGAAAGCACATATTCTCTCTCTCTCTCTTTCTCCTTCCAATCTCTGCACAGGCTACCTATGAAATAACAGATTGATTTTTAAAAATCTTCTTATTAACCTCAAAGTCTCCCCACAGCCTGGGCACCAGCTCTCAGAACAGTGTGGATTTAATTATAAGACAGGCCTATCCAGAGTCTCGGTGGCCCGCAAATTCCCAATTATTTCGTTGTCAAAGTCGTTGTAATGTGAACAGTGGATGACAGGGTGTTCTGGCTTCTGCCCCCTCACCGCGCCTCAAGGCGTACACTTCTGTCTGAGGGCTTGATAGCTCTGTGTGCCTACTTATGAATATAATTTTGAAGCTGTTTCTCACAACAGCATCGCCGGGCTGGCCTCATTCAGCTGTCTTTAGAGCCATCAGGCTGCCTGGTGTAGTGATATTAACTTAGGAGGGAGATTGCAGCCTCAACAATTATCTAAAGGCAGGGTGTCCCTGTGCAAATTTGGGAGCGAATGTCGTTTAAGAGGATCCATCAACCCAGCAAGACCAGGGTTTAAGTCCCCGCTCAGCCATGACACTCACAGGGTAACTTTGGAGCAGCCACACTCTGGCCACCTTCACACCGTTCATTTAAAGTGCTTTTATGATGCTAATTTAAACAGACATGGATTCCTTTAAAGGATTCTGGGAGCTCTAGTTTGTTAAACCATGCTGGGAACTGTAGCTCGGTGAGAGGGAATAGGGATTTACTAACAACTCTCAGCACCCTTAACAAACCATAGCTCCCAGGATTCTTGGGGAGAATCCATGACTGCTTACAGTGGCATTATAATGCTTTAAATGTGTGGTGTGAACGAGGCCCCTCCCAGTCTAACCTGCCTCATAGGGAGTCTGCACTATGCATTTAAAGTGGTATCATGCCACTCTAAATATGGCTTCCCTCAAAGAATACTGGGAACTGTAGTTTGCTAAGGGTTCTGGGAGTTGTTAGGAGACCTCTGTTTCCCTCACAGAGCTTTTCCTGTCTCAGCCCCCACCCCTGGCCATCCTTCTCCTCCTGCCCCACTCCAAACTATTTCAGCCTGCCACTCCAACCTGTGTCCAGTGACACCTCAGGACTCAAGGCAAAGGTGGTAGTCATTAAGTTTTAAATTTAAAAATTTGAAAACCAAGCAGGATATTGACTTTCTGTTAGTGGGGGGGAGTGAAGGGATGGACACTGAAAGGAATGGAATGGATAATGTGAGTCTACGCTGAGTCTGCACTATACATGTAAAGGAGTACCATACCACTTAGAAACAGTCATAGCTTCCACCAAAGAATCCCAGGAACTGTAGTCTGTTAAGGGGGCTGAGAGTGTTTACGATACCCCTATTCCCCCTCACAGAGCTACAATTTCCAGAGTTCCCTGGGAAGGGGGAATCAATGGTTGCACCATTCTGGGAATTGTGCTTCTGTGGGGGCAATGGGGGTCTATTAATTTCCAGCTGCATTCCTTGGGGAAAGGGTGGCCCTGCAGATAATATTTTCCGCATCCTGGACAGATTTGGCCCATTAGCTTCTGACTTCCATCAAATCAAGACTTCCCACTTCCACGTAACTTTGTGCCTTCGGAAGTTCTGAGCAAATTTAATGTCTCTGCTCAAAATACCTGGATAGGAAAGAATGGATTTTCCACTTTCTTGAATCCTCCGTTGTAACTACAGCCTTAAAGTAACCTTACTTTTCATTTCCTTTCAGGGAAAGGCACGCCTATACTTTTGCTTGTGTCTAAACATTTGCCCGCACCTGACGTACAGCAGCTGAGAAAACTGGGGCTTCTCTTCCTCCGTCCTCCTACAAGAAATGACTGTCTTATTTTGCAGAGTGAAAGCCCCACTCTGCATAGTGATCAATATTAAAAAAAACCAACCCAAAATACCCAGCAAATCCCAGGGGGCTTTGTAGAGAATACATTTTGAGAAGCTAAGAGTATGTTTTACTCACTTTCATGCTGCTGCCCACTGCATAATAATAGTCCTGTCTCTGCACCATGACCAAGAGGAAAATGCATTAGGGATATTGGGCACAGAAGGTCTCTCTCTCTCTCTCTCTCTCTCTCTCTCTCTCTCTCTCTCTCTCTTTCTCTCTCCCTCCAGTGCATCTGCATTGGAGTTTGGACTGGAATATGAAATATGAAAGCTTACCCGCCCCTGTCTGTCAGTTTAGATCAGCAGTTAAATGCTCAGTGTCTTCAAGCATTGGCTATGGAAAGGAGCTGTGACTGCACTGAAACTGAATCTGCATTGAGGTACCTGCTGTTGGCATTTGACATATCCAGCCCTGCAAAATTATGTATTGAAAATTGCCACACTGCTGCCGTGGTGGGGAGATCTATGACCCTCGCTCTTGTGCATGGCATGAAGAAAGTGGGTAGAGAAAAGTCCCTCTCCCTCTCTACTAGCACTAGAACTTGTGGACATCCTATGAAGCTGAATGGTGGAAGATCCAGGACAGACAAAAAGAAGTGCATAGTTAAGCTGTGAAACTCACTCCCACGGGAGGCACTGATGGTCACTAATCTAGATGGTTTTAGAAGAGGACAAACTCATGGAGAAGAAAGCTATTGATGGCTACCAGTCATTGTGGCTATGTTCTGTTTGCACAACTGGAGGCAGTGATGCTTCTGAATGCCAGTTTCTGGAAACCACAGGAACAGAGAGTGCTCTTGCACAAGGGTTCTGCTTGGGGGTTTCCCATGGGCATTTGATTGGCCACTGTGGGAACAGGATGCTGGACTAAATTGGCCATCCAGCAAGCTCTTCCCATGTTCTTGCACCTCCTCTCATTGTTGTTCATTGGCCATAGCGGCTGAGGCTAATGGGAATCCAATACCATCTGGTTCCCTATCCCTATAGCAAACTGTGGGCTTTCTGGGGAACTATCCAGTGCTGATTCCTGATTTTCGCTCCCCAACAGCTGTGGCACTGTGACATTCTGATAAGATCTCTTGTTGTTCTTGTTCGGTCCTCTAAAAGCTGCCTCTCTGTGGCTCCCTATCTCTTGCAGCAGCAGGACTAGCTTGATTTTTTTTTTTTTAATTATCATTATTCATTAGAGTTTATATCTTGGCTTTCTGTTTCAGTGCTCAAAGCGGCTAACATAAAATACATATCAACTCTACATAACATGGGAAAATCAATATAAATGTCTAAATGTCTAACCTTTTATCCTCATGCCACATCCTCACTTTAGAATGCCTGGGGTTAATAACAAGGGAAGGTGAAGGCAAAATGGATATAGGGAAGGTGAAGGCAAAATGGATGACCTTTAAAGCCCTAAACAGCCTTGGTCCAGTATACCTGAAGGAGCGTCTCCATCCCCACAATTCAGCCCAGACACTGAAGTCCAGTGCTGAGGGCCTTCTGGCGGTTCCCTCGCTGTGAGAAGCCAAGTTACAGGGAACCAGGCAGAGGGCTTTCTTGGTAGTGGCATCTGCCCTGTGGAACACCCTCCCAGCAGATGTCAAAGAGAAAAACAACTACCAGACTTTTAGAAGACATCTGAAGGCAGCCCTGTTTAGGGGAGCTTTTAATGTTTAATAGACTATTGTATTTTAATATTCTGTTGAAAGCCACCCAGAGTGGCTGGGGAAACCCAGCCAGATGGGCAGGGTATAAATAATAAATTATTATTATCATTATTATTATTACAAATCTGCCATGTCATTTTTTTGCCTTTTGTTTTCTTATTGACCTAGGCCCTGCAGCTTCACCTTAGTGAGTTAAGCATGCATGAAATGTCTGCAAAAGTTGGTAGAGTTGTGATCTCAGCTGACATGCAAAGAAGCTGAATGTTGGAAGACTCAGGGCAGGTAAAATAAAGTACTTCTTCATGCAGTGCACAGTTAAGCTGTGGAACTCATTCCCACAGGAGGCAGTGAAAGCCACCAACCTAGGTGGCTTTAAAAGAGTACTGGAAAATATGCATGATGGCTATGCTCTGCCTCTATGGTCCAAGACAGTAGCATTTTCATAGTCCACGTTCTAGAAACCACAGGAGAGGAGAGTGCTTTTGTGCTCAGATTCTGCTTGCAGGTGGGACACCTGTGTGGCCACTGTCTGTTGGAGGAATATTAGGGAAGAGGACCATATTGCCTCATGGTGGGAAGGAAGTTTCCACCAGAACAAACAGGGAAGCAACATATTGGAAGCGGTGACCCCAGCAGTCCTCTCTCAGGTGCCATTACGCAGTAATCATTGGCATATTATGGACGTCGGCTGTATCAATTACCAAGCTAAGATAGCGCTTCATCCCTGCTAATGAGGCACCAAGCCTCCATCATATTCTGAAGTCATGCAGAAAAATGAGCTAAGTGATACGCCAAGGCAGACTATCAAGAGACTTCCAGATAGAGTAGAAAGATTAATGTGAAATGCAAAGCTGGAACGAGCACTTGCCAAACACATGTAAAGGAACAAGGATTTATCTAAGCAAGTCAAAAACAAGATCCTGCTTCAGATGATAATTCAGATATATGAAGAGACAGGGGACCACTAGGAAGTATTGGGAATGCTGCAGTGAGCTGGTTCAAGTTGCTATATTTGCTGGCCTAGTCATGGAAATAAACTGCTCATGCAAGAGGCACATTCAGTAGAGAAGTGTCCTGGTGGAATAGCACCCTCATGGAAGAAGTAACAGCAGTTCCCTTCAGCAGGCCATGCTGTGGATGATCTATTTACGTAGTTCAATGGTTTATGTATTGTTTAACACCATACTTTCCAAGCAGTGTACAATAAGGACATAAGAAGAGCCTGCTGGATCAGGCCAGTGACCCATCTAGTCTGGGATCCTGTTCTCACAGTGGCCAACCAGATGCATGAGGTTCCTTAAGCTATGTTGCATTGCCCATATTTCTAAAAGGGCTGTTGCTCAGAGTTCGGGCACACCAGTTGCATGCAGTTAAATCCAGAGCAGTTCCAGAGTTGAAATGATCTTATTTTTACTTGCAGGTGAGCATAATGCTCTGGATATGACCTTGCACTTGAGTTGGCACAGACCACATCATGGCATACTTAAACTATGGAATTTGCTCCCACAGAAGCCAGTTATGGTCACCAACTTGGATAGCTTTAAAAGAGGATCAGACAAATTCTTGGAGGACAAGACAATCCATGACTACTAGACATGATGGCTATGTTCTTCCCCTGCTGTAGGAGGTAGCAATGCTTCTGAATACCAGTTGCTAGGGACCACAGGAGGGGAGAGTGCTGTTGCATCCAGGTCCTGTTTGTGGATTTCCCACAGGCAACTGGTTGGCCACTGTGAGAACAGGGTGTTGGGCTAGATAGGCCACTGTCCTGACTCATCAGGCTCTCCCTATGTTCTTATGACTCAGAGAAGTAATATGATGTAGGAGCTGTATGAGTGTAGCAGCAACTCTTTGTAATTCTACCAAGCTCAAGCTTCAGCAGCTGAATGTGAAAGCATCCCAGGTCCATCTAATGCCCTGTGCTAATTATCTGAACATTATCCTGCCATTGCAACAGTGATCATGCCACTAGATGCTAGAATCCCCCACAGCTGGGCATGCCTTAGCATACAATTAAGGGAGCGTCGCTTGGATTGTTTAAAAATAGGCATGCCATGTCACTACTCATTTGTGCCAGAGGTTGTTACCAGCTGGATGCTCAGCAAAACCTGGTGATGTTGCGCATATTGTGTAGGAGAAACAGAATAAGTACAATTAGCAGACAAGCCACGCAGTAATGGCCAGAACAACTTAATTTCAAACTAGACTCGCAGCCACAGTCCTCAGCACACAATTACAGGCTGCTGGGTGAACTTTCCTTTGTTGGGGAGATTGCTTTCTAATTGCTCGGAATGGTCAGTTGATGCTGCCTCAATGGTAGATCATTGTGAGGAGATGGTTGGAGGATAGTTGGCATGCAATGAATCTGAATGTTTTGAATAGGAAAGTCGCCAGAAATTGGAGAAGGTGCCGTTCCCACTCGCTCCAAGGCAAGACGCCAGACCATCTTCTCTTGACAGCCAAATATCACTCCGTGTAGATCCAATCCAGTCTGATCCAGCCAAATCCCCAAACTGGTCCCCAATCAGCCCTATTCGGCTTGGGATCCAGCCAGATGCAGTGCACAGCCTTCATCCTAGCTTTTGAAAATAGCAAATGAAGTGAAAATGAGAAGGAGGAGAGGAGAGGAAGAAGTGGGGGAGAGAAGCCTCGATGCCTGCCTTTGGCAGCAAGGAAGGCTTCTGTTTCTCCCATTAATCATGCGATAC
Organism: Podarcis pityusensis; assembly: GCF_964106645.2. Classification (NCBI taxonomy): domain Eukaryota; kingdom Metazoa; phylum Chordata; class Lepidosauria; order Squamata; family Lacertidae; genus Podarcis; species Podarcis pityusensis. The sequence continues at coordinate 58,188,522 of NC_138033.1, read as the reverse complement.
CAGATTCTTCTCTCCCACAAGATAGTAATTTGCAAGTTTCTGGAACGTTTAGACCAAGACACACCCTCACTTGAAATCTGGGCCCTCTCTGCTACAAGGGTTCCCCAGCTTGGCTGAATTGTGACTCGCGTCATTGGTAATAGATGTGAATAGATGATTTAGTGTCCTGAAGGACTGCACAGCAGCTCCGACTGCTTTGGCTCTTTTCTTTTCTTTTCACCCCCCCCCCCACTAATTTCTGCAGTGGAAAAGACAGCAGCTGTCTCAAACAAGAAAGGGATGTATGTGTGTGCTTGCGCCCAGTGCTGCTGTTGTTTTTAGACTTATTAGTCTGTTGCTACTTGAAGGGCTCCAAGCCACTTACGACACATTTAAAAGCATAAATACAAATACATTATACCATAAGAACGAAACAAGGCAACAGCCATGGAACTAGTAACAAAGGAGCATCATCTGAGTGCATCAAAAGGCGCCTTTACTTGGTGCCAAAAAGAGGATAGTGTCTTTCAGATGCGGGGCCACAACTAAAAAGGCCCACCCTCCGAGCCTTCCTCAGAGGCAGGACCTGGAGGAAAGTCTCAGATGCTAGCATTTCCTTATCTTTCTAAGTGTGTATGGCAATGTTCTTCAGCCTTGGGTCCTCATACCTTTCTGGCCCCATCATCTCCAGCCAGCATTGTCAATGGCCAGAGATGATGAGGGTTGTAGAAGCCACAGGAGATATGAGTGATCTTGTGCTCCAGTCCCACTTAAGGGTTTCCCACAGGCATCTGGTTGGCTACTGTGAGAAGGGGTTGCTGGACTAGATGGACCATTGCCCTGATCCAGCAGACTCTTCTTATGGTCTGAGTGGCTTATATCCTTGTGAGGGAGGGGGGACCACTCACATCTATGAACACATGAGACATGGCCTGCAGGTATGTAAGAGGACAGCAACTCATTCCACAAACCCTGTCACAAGTTGCCAGGTTGAGCCAAGTCCACAACAGGGGAGTGTACATCAAAAGTCGACCTGGGGGAAAGTCCCCACTTTCTTTATTGTTATCTGACTATTGTGAAAATGTGCTCATGCGGCTTGATTTTAGTCATTTATTTCCAATCAGGTAAAAGTTTCTCTTGATGGGCTTCTTTCAGAACCTAATGAATGAACTGCTTAAGGAGTTCTCTTCAAAAGGATGGGAGTCTTCCTTTGCAAAGGCAAACCCCAGGGGGTCTTTTTTTAGTTCTGTTCATCGTTTGAAGAGGAAAAGAGATCCTGAGAACTATCACTAAGTCTTTACCGCTGCAGTGTGACGTGCCTGTAGAAAACTCTGCATCGAGATGAATTTAGAGCCAAAAGAAGCTGCTTTGGGAAATGGGGATGGGGGAAAAACTGGAGCCATTTCTTCATTGATAATTATAATAGAGCAATTCTCCACTGATGGTTGAACATGTCCCCTCTAGAAACATCATGCAGGAAAGGATTTTGAGGCAACTGGACATAGTTACATCAAGGCTAAGGATGGGGGAGATCCTTGATTCACTTTGCATTTAAAGCCACCATGATAAGCAACTCAAAACGCAGCCATGCATTGACATTCATACTCTGAATTTTGCAACGCAGTTCTCTAGCCAAGTGGCATGTACAAAAATGCAAACAGCAATGAAAATATAAAAATGCATATATTAGTGAAAACAATGTACCCAAAATGCATTATGTGAAGAAAAACTGCTTTGCAAACATGTGTATGTTAGACAACATTGTCTACAAAAATGTGCATGTTCAGAGAAATTTGTGCTACAATGCTGGTAAATTTTCATGAGGACAATTGCAGGCTGATGTGGAAATGCAGAGAACTGAACTTAAGAACATAAGAAGCAACTGATATCCAGAAGCATTACTTCTTCTGACCACGGAGACAGAGCATTGCTGTTCTGGCTAGTAGCCTTGAATTTGTCCAATCTTCTTTTATTGCTGACTTAGTTGGCAGCCATCACTGCTTCCTGTGGGAGCAAGTTCCATAGTCTGTGCATTGCATGAGGAAACACTTCTTAGCATGGCTAAAAGTCAGAGATGATGAAAGTTGTCCATCTTGAAGGTACCAGTGAAGGTTTCCTTTCTTGGAAGATTTCCTTGGACCTTGAACTGCAGGGCCCACTTTTGCTTTTGGTTTACAACAGTGGTAGGGAACCTGTGGCCCTCAAGATGTTGCTGGACTACAACTCCCATCAGCCCCAGCCAATATGGCCAACAGCTGAGGGTGATGGGAGTCGGAGCCCAACAGAATCTGGAGGGCCACAGATGCACCATCTCTGCTTTAGAATTATTTCTTCTTCTTGATGTTGCCCTTGACATTTTTATTGCCGGTCACTCAACTTTTTAAAAATGAATATCATTTATAATATTTCAATATTTATGAAAGCTAGTTCTGAAGGCCTCTTTAGTTTTAAAAAAAAGCAGCCTAGAAATATGAAAAAGAGGAAATAATCATGCATGCTGAGTATTAGACAACACCATCTTAGTGCTGTATAAGGACGGCATAGGTGAGCTTATGTAGATTTGTAGCAGGAAAAGTAAAAAATGACAGTCCTACAACTCGAGTCTTAGATGCTAATCACACTTATGACTTCATTCAGTACCTTTCATTCCCAGGGTCTCAAGGAACGTTGCCAGCATTAATTAATTCTCTCAACAGCCTCAAGCTAGTAGGAACATACAGTATTATCTGCATTTTACAGGAGGCAAAAGAGGGCAACCGGGTCACCTAGGAAATCTGGAATAAAAGCCAAATCAATGGCAGACTCTCATAGCTTTGCAAATTCGCGGAAACCTCCTTCAGAGAGATGTCAGCGGAGGCTGTGTTGGCACCTTCTAGTCACCTCTCCATATTAACAAACAAGCAAAGCTGGGAAGAAAAGCCTGGCTCCCCGAACCTAATCAAAAGAATTGTTCACACTCCAGTATAGGCTGCAGATGAAAGAAATGTTAAAAAACACTCATAGAGCTGAAATACTGTAGCCCAGATTCTTTTTCACCCTTGTAGATACTTTTTTTTTAAAAAAATGTGTTTATGTAGTTATATTATTGGACAGAGTTGTAATGCGAATAGCACAGAATGTGCCCTCATTCTTGCTTTGCATACAGAAGGTGCCAGGTTTCTCCCTTGTAGAATTCAGCAGAAGGATGGGGACAGAACAAGAATTAGTTGGCTCCACCAATCATTGCTCCGTTTCTGCCTGTCATTGGCTCTCTGGCTCCACCTAGTGTTAGCCTCCCTGTCTTTGGACCTTCCAGTCTCAATGGGTGCCAGCCAGAGCTGATCTGGAATCAGAAATCTCTCTTTCTACCCTTCTGAACAGCAAGGACTTCACCAGCTAACTCCAACTGAAGACCCTGAGTGCAAGCGGCAACCATTTTGCATGTGTCCAAGTGGTGCACGGCTACCAATGCGTGTGCAGCTTTTGGCCCTGAAACATTATGGGCATTTTCTATCAATTAAACTTCCCATCTTTTTGTGACAGCCTCATTTCCTCCTTTGGGGCTTCTCAGAAACATCTGGTTGACCACTGTGAGACATAGGATGCTGGAATTAGGAGTGGGATAGAAATCTGCCAAATTGACAGTTTCTGAAATAACACATAAACCTAAATTCATCCACTCTTTGGAATCTGCATTTATCTGGATTTTGTAATGCTGTTCCCCAGCCAAATATTGTGTACAGAAATGCATATACTAGGGTAAAGTTTGTGGCTAAATGCATATATTGGTGAAAATAACATAATGCTTTATATTGGGCAAAATTGCCTTGCAAATAATATGTGCATTGGGGGAACTTACATACAAAAATGTCTATTATTGGGAGAGATTCACATTTAAATGCTGAAGAATTTTCATGAGGGCTTTTTTTTTTAATGCAAACTGATGTGGAACGCGAAGAACTGAATTTAAGATTGGAAAAATGCAAAAGTGAAAGAAATTGAAATCGACACACCTACTCACCCCTAACAGAAATATATAGGCAAGTGCTTTGATTCAGGAGAGTAACTGATATTCTTTATGAAAAATTTGCCAGGGGTTTGTTTGGGGGGATTTTTAAAGAAGAAATGTAGGAGGAAAAGAATTAGCAAGCAATATTTTGCAAGAGATGCTTCTGGCATCCCCTTAATTTTTATGCAGAAGAGAAAGCAGTCAGTGCCTCCACGGACGCTCTCCTACAGAAATGACATTAAATCAATAGGCAAGCCCATTATGAGTCATTTGCTTTAATGACTTGAAATATGACAAAATGCTGACCCATATCAAAGCAAATCACAACAAATGCCAGGATGGAACGCTGCAGGAGTTACATGGCCTGAAAGAGATTGAGTGTCCTCACTTAACCATCAGAGGGACACCCAAAGCTGTATCATTTCCATTCAAATCAAGACGTCGAGCTGCAGAGATGTATCATTTCAGTACAATTGTCAGAGTGAAGAAAGGAAGGTATGTGATGAAGCAAAGGCGGGCTTGAAGAAGACATAGATGCAATGCGGAAAACTGCTAGCTAAATATTACCATTTGCCTAAGGGTTGTGAGTAAGACATCAGTAGCACATATAATGAAAACAGAAAAAGTCAGTGTGAATGAAGAAAACCAAAAATAATCAAAAAAGTGTTCAAAAAAGTAATCAAAGAATACACCAATGGAGACAGACTTTAGTTACACTAAGTTGTATTCAACTAAGTCCTACTCAGAGTAAACCCATTGAAAGTAATGAACCTACACTAGTCATATCCATGAATTTCAATGGGTTTAAGACTAGCATGTCACCCAAAATATCCAGGCTCAGAAAATATGGAAATCAGGTGTGTGTGTGTGTAGCTAACAAGCATATGCAATGTGCTAAGTGCATTTAAAATAGATAATGAAATGAAGATTGCATAGAATAATAATAATATGAGCAAGATTATTAAGAAGGAAAGATTAGGGGGATTAAAGGATACGTGCCAACTCTTCTAAAAGTTTGTGGTCCCCCCCCCCCCAAAAAAGGGATAATTTGGTTGCTGGCTTGGCCGGGGAGCAAATAGATGATAATTTATTAATTCTAAGAAATTGAAAGAGCTCAGTTCAGGAGCTAGATGGAAATCTCTACCAAGCAGCAAACAGCTGCTCTTTCTCATGCAGAAAAAGAAAAATGAAAGCAGTAGAAGCTTCGTTAACTTAGGCCAAACTGCATTCCTTCCAGAAAAAGCCAATGAGAAGGCTCTTGCTGCCCTTCTGAATTCTTGATTGGTCATTGGATTCCCACATCAATATGGTGGGGCTCTTTGAAACCTGTAACCCTGTGTACAGGAGGCTAGAAACTATAAGAGAAAGCTTGCTGAACCGGTCAGGCCAGTTCCTTTGCCAAGGCAATGAGCTTAGCGGCTCATCTAAGTGCCTTTCATTCAGATCTCAAAAGAGATCCATTGCCATAGAGACAAAAGGGTAGGCTTTTTCCCACCTCACCTGGCTCAATGCCATGTCATCCTAGGATGGAGAACAATAGACTGGTGTAGAAGGGAGTTGTGAGTGAGTGAGTGAGTGAGTGAGTGAGTGAGTGAGTAGGGCAGTAAGTGAGTAGGGCTGATACTGGAATCTGGAGAAACAGAATAATGCTCAGCTCTGTGCAGGAACTGGGAATCCCATGGAAACCTAATGGAGAACCAAGATCTGTTGGAGTGCTAATACTGTGAGCTCCTCCATCCAGTGCTCAGGTTGTATATATGTGTAAATAAAGCCATATATCATAATGACACCAGAGTCTCTGCTGACCTTCATTCCAAGGAAACTGAACCATGAGCAAGTGCAGGCACCCCTGGAGTCTCCCGCCACTGGGAGATTGGGGTGATACATAACATTATTTAACAATTAAAAAAATATGTTCTATAAATGTCTGAATTTGGTGGTGGTGCTGAGATATTAAACCTTCAGAATAAATTCTCTGTGTGAATGAAAATATTAAAGAACAGCAGTTGCCCAAAGTGTTATCCATTGCAGGAATAAGAAAGATCTGAGAGAAAAGTGGTCAATAGTTCTGCATTCAGGGAGGACCTGCATTTATATATATATATATATATATATATTTAAAAACCTTCTCACTCATCAGTAGGAGAAAGTTCTGGGGGAAGTGCAAGAAGGTGCAAGGTAGCCAAGCTGTTGATTCATCACAACATCCAGTCCCTAATCTGTTACACTTGATATCATTCCCTACATTCACGTTGTTTTTCATGGTCCTAGGAAATAACATTGGCCTCGCCTGCCAGCTCTCTGACCCTGGGAATATTTGCTCCTTCGACTCTTTTAAGTTTCTTAAAACGAATCTTCAGCTCACATGGCAACGGCAAATAGAGTCTGTTCCAAGTTGGGGATTTTTAATGCAAAGGCAGCACTTTCTCTGTCCCTCTCTCTCTCTCGTTCCCCCTTAGCCTATTTGAAAGGTAACTGGAGGTGAAGGTATTTCATCTAAGGGACATGAAGGTCTCTGTTAAGACAGCAGGAGGGAGGAAAATTCCACACAGTGCTTTGTGCATGCCTTCGGAGCTTACCTACTTATTGAACTGCGGTGGAAAGTTTTTCTGTCCACTCCTGCAACTTTTAACAGCTCACTTCTTCTCCAATGCAGAAATAGTGTGATTGTATATAAATGATGATGACATATATCCCAAAATGGATTCCTGGAATGCACACTCTATGGAGCTGCCCTTGAAGATGACTCAGAAACTTTAATGGGTCCAAAAGGCAGTGGGCAAGTTACTGGCTGGTGTTGCCCTTTGAACTCATATAAGAAATTTTCTACAGTAGCTGCCTTGTGTGCCAGCTAATTTCTGGGTCCAATCTAAGGTGCTGATGTTAGTGTTTAAAGCCTTAAATGGCTTAGGCCCCAAATATCTTAAAAGTCCATCTCCATTCCCATTGCTTTTTTCTGGGGGTACTCAAGGGTACAGTATGCAGTGCATTAAAAGTGTGGTACTTACTGTAACAACTTCATGGTAAAAATTGCTTAAAGCAATATAATGCTGCCTTAAATGTGTGGTGCAGATAAGGTCTTAGTGAACATCTAAGTGCTGGTAGAAGAAGAGAAAAGAGTTTGGACTTGATATCCCTCCTTTCACTCCCCTTAAGGAGTCTCAAAGCGGCTAAAAATCTCCTTTCCCTTCCTCCCCCACAACACACACTCTGTGAGGTGAGTGAGGCTGAGAGACTTCAGAGAAGTGTGACTGGCCCAAGGTCACCCAGCAGCTGCATGTGGAGGAGCAGGGAATCGAACCCAGTTCACCAGATTACGAGTCCATCGCTCTTAACCACTACACCACGCTGGCTCCCATGCTGGTAAACAAACTAAGGAGATTCTGTAAGCCTAAAGACAATGTTTGAGTGTATACTGTGATGGTATCAGCGGCTCTTTTAATTAGGATTCTGTTGATCATCTTGTATTGGGGGGGGGGAGGCAGCACATTCGTTATTTATTAGTGAAGATTGCATTTAGTCTGCTATTATTGATTTTCATGTTATATTTGTTGAATTGTGCTATAATGAATTTTTCCACTGTGCGACTTGTTTTAAGGTTTTTTTTAAAAAAGCAGCCAATAAATTGAATTATTCCTAATAATGGCAATCATAATGAATAAAACTTGCCCACATTTAATAATAATATAATAATAATTAATAGAATTTGCCAGCGCCTGTTCTATACTACACTGACTAACTTATCCACCAGCATGCTTTTAATATTCAGAAAGCATTTCGGTATAAGTAGCATTAAAGTTAACTAAAGAGATTAAGCCTAGATGTAACAGGAAATCAGTACAGATAAAAAGATGCATGTTCTGACATTGCAAGTTTAGCATCTAATTATGCCAAGGGAAGGAGATTCTGAATGCAAAGCAACTCTGCAGTTTGAGAAAACTGATTATTTTATGAGTTAATGAATCATCAACATCTGGCCAAACTGAGGTGTAAAAGAGTAACATAAGGTAAAGGTAAAGGGACCCCTGACCATTAGGTCCAGTCGTGGCCAACTCTGGGGTTGCGGCGCTCATCTTGCTTTATTGGCCAAGGGAGCCGGCATACAGCTTCCTGGTCGTGTGGCCAGCATGACTAAGCCGCTTCTGATGAACCAGAGCAGCGCATGGAAACGCCATTTACCTTCCTGCCGGAGCAGTACCTATTTATCTACTTGCACTTCGTGCTTTCGAACTGCTAGGTTGGCAGGAGAAAGGAGTAACATAAGTCTTTGTAAATAAATAGCTATGGAAGTCAGAGAGGACATTGCAACATCCTTGATCAACATTGCTGCAGCATTTTAGGTCATTCATCCCCAGTTAGGTGACTAGAGGAACCTCATACAAACTAGTTTGTACCTACCCCTCCATTTTTTCAATCTCAAGTTCCATTCTCCACATTTCCACATCAGCTTGCAATAATAATAATAATAATAATAATATCAAAATTCATCATCGTTTTAGTGCGTATTTCTCCTAATATGCATATCTCTGTACGCAATTCTGCAGAATATACACATTTTTGCAAAGGGATTCCTCTTACTAGAACGTATGTGTGTGTCTTATTTTTGCTAATATATGCCTTCCTATGCACCCTTTACTCTAGTTCCATGCATTTTTGTGCACATCTGTGGGCTGCAGAATTGCATTGCAAAATTTGGAGAAGTACAATTTTCAAAGGATGGCTGTGTTTCGGTTTGCACCTTGTTTAGGAAAGTGCAAATGATGTAAAATCACCCTTAAATGCGAACTGAATCTAATTTCTTATCCACTCCTGCTACCTTAATTATCACAGGGAGGAACAAAGATGTTTCGTAACTGTTTGTAGTTATGGGAACAATTCTGGGGCACACCTACTTCATGGACTTGGTTTTGATTTGGGATGCAGTGATCCACCTAATCCCATTCAATGTTAGTTTTGCATGTCAGAGGTCTACTCCACCCCATAGAGCCAGTGTGGTGTAGTGGTTAGAGTGTCAGACTAGGACCTGAGAGACCAGGGTTCAAGTCCCTACCAGGCCATGAAGCTCCTTGGGTGACCTGGCACCAGCCATATCCTCTCAGTCTAACCCACCTCACAGGGTTGTTCTGAGGATAAAATGGAGAAGATGACAAGAACCATATATGCTACTTTGAGCTCCTTGGGGGGTGGGAGGTAAAATATAAATCAGGCATAGGCAAACTCCGGCCCTCCAGATGTTTGGGACTACAATTCCCATCATCCCTAGCTAACAGGACCAGTGGTCAAGGGTGATGGGAATTGTAGTCTCAAACATCTGGAGGGCCGGGGTTTGCCTATGCCTGATATGAACGCAATAAATAAATACTTTTAAAGACTTTGAAAAGTCAACATTTGACACACAAATAAAATATAAATATAAAAGCAGTTTTATATGCTTTTCAATGCATCTCCACCAAAAAAAATCAATTTTGTTGCACACACCTTCCAGTAACATGCAGTTTGTATACCGTATTTTTCGCCCCGTAGGACGCACCTAGTTTTTTTTGGGGGGGGGGAATAAAGAAAAAAAATTATTTCCCCCCCAGGCACGGGGCTGGCGCGGGGGAAGCCCGAGCTTCCCCTGACCCCAGCCCCCAGAACAGCCTGCTATCCGCAAGCCTAGGGAGCCGCGCCAGTCTCCCCAGGCTTGCGGACAGTTGTGCGAAGCCCGGGCGCGCTGAAGAGGCTTCGAAATGCAGGCAGCTCTGCGCAACCCTCCGGAGGCCAGCGCGGCTTGGCGCCGGGCTCCAGAGGGTTGCGCAGAGCTGCGGGGACCCCGGGAGGGCAGGCAGCTCTGCGCGACCCTCCGGAGGCTGGCGCGGCTTGGCGCCGGGCTCCAGAGGGTCGTGCAGAGCTTCCTGAAGCCTGGAGAGCGAGGGCCTCTCACTCTCCAGGCTTCAGCGAAAGCCTGTATTCGCCCCATAGGACGCACCCACATTTCCCCTTCATTTTTGGAGGGGAAAAAGTGCGTCCTATAGGGCGAAAAATATGGTATATTTGAACAAAAACTGCATCGCAAAATTCAGAGGAGTTAATCTGATAGGCCATTGCTTTATCTAATCTCTCTCTCTCTCTCTCTCTCTCTCTCTCTCTCTCATCTCATCTATATGTACAGTATAATCCCAGAATGGCAGGTTTGGTAGGCTTGCTTTAAAATGCAGACAGAACAAGATTCTCATCCATCTGTACGTTTGATGTGATGAGCAGAAGCTTCGAAAGTTTGGGGGGTAGGTGTTAGGTCGTGGGTTGACATAGCAGCCGGCACAGCGATTTCTTCAAGTAGCTCTTTATTATGGTAAGCTGGAATAGAACTGACTGCGAACAGCTCAGCCGGCCTGTATTTATAGGCAGCCGGCTGTCAACATTGTAACCACAACAGCCCAGAGTTCCCGCCTAAAATAACAGACGCGGACCTGAGTGAAAACTATCTACAGACCTGAGTGAAAACTATATACAGTATCCCCCTGTTGGCCCAGGGTGAAACTACACTACATAACACCCCTCCCCACCGAGATAAGGCGTTAGTTACAATCGTAATGGTTTCCTTATATACAGCACTACGCGTAATGGTTCAATTAAGCACAAAAGCATATCGGTTACATTTCCCATACTTAGACCAACAGTGATACCTGTCCAACAACATAGTCCTTTAAATAAGTTGGGCGCTTGGAAACTCTGCCAGACCGCCGGGGACTGGTAGCCAAGTCCGGAGGGCCACACAGTTCTCGCTGAGGCTGTGGTGCGACCCTAGGTGGCGTTGGAACCAACTCCCCTGGATCCGCTGCTGTGGGTGGAGCCTCCGCAAGTGGAGTGGTCTGAGTCTGTTCTGAAACGGCTTGGTTCGGCTCCACGCTGGCAGCTTGCGAGGGAGGTGTAGGTGGGGCCTCGCCATCTGTACGTGTCTCTTCTGGAGCCGCAAGCGCAGTTGGGGGCACCTCGGTAGTGTCCAAGTCCCCAACCCTGCGCCTAAGCTGGTCTATGTGCCGTCGCCACAAGCGTCCGTCTTTGAGTGCCACCTGGTACGAGCGAGGTCCAGTGACTCCCACTACTGTGGCTGGCACCCAAGGGATGTCCCCCACATAGTTCCGGGCAAAGACCTGGTTTCCTGGGACAAATGACCGTGGTGCGTTGGCACAGCCTGGGGGTTCAGCCACGGCAAAGTCTGGGTGTAGCCGGTGGAGCGGTGACCTGAGGCGGCGGCCCATAAGCAGTTCAGCAGGACTCCTCCCTGTGGCCGCATGAGGGGTGATGTGTTGCACGAACAAGTATTCGGCGACCCGCTCATGCCAGTCTCCCCGGTCCAGGCGCGCCAGTGCCTCTTTTGTCAAGCGCACCATTCTTTCCGCTTGCCCGTTGCTGGATGGATGAAAGGGTGCCGTTAGGGCATGGCGGATGCCCAGTCCCAAAAGATACTGCTCAAACGTGCCTGACGTGAACTGCGGTCCGTTGTCAGAGACAAGGACATCAGGACACCCATGCGTTGCAAACAGGCCTCGCAGCACCCGGATGACAGCTTCGGTAGTGGTGGAGGGCATCAGGGCGACCTCCAGCCATTTGGAATAGGCGTCCACCACTACCATAAAGGTCCGGCCGTGAAAGGGGCCAGCCAGATCGATGTGCACCCTCGACCAGGGTGTCTTTGGCGTCTCCCAGGTGTGTCCCTTAGCTGCCGGTGGTGCAGGCCTCGACTCCTGGCACGCTTGACAGGCGGACACCCAGGCAGTGATGGCATCGTCCATATTAGGCCACCAGACGTAACACCGAGCCAACGCCTTCATTTTGACAATTCCCGGGTGGCCAACGTGCAGAGCCTCCAGGACGTGCTGACGGAGTCCCTGGGGAATCACGACGCGGTCTCCCCACAGCAGGCAGCCGTGATGAGCTGAGAGTTCATGTTGTCTGGTTGCGAAGGGCTGGAACTCCGATGCAACAGGCCCTTGTGGCCACCCCCTCCACACCCAGTTGAGCACCCGGCTGATGGTGCGATCCTGGGCAGATGCGGAGGCCACAGTGGCAGCCGATACAGGCGCTGCCGGAAGATCCTCAATCAGAAGGAGCGATGAAGCTGGAGCCGGGTCTTCCACAAATGCTGGAAGAGGGCAACGGCTGAGGGCGTCGGCATGGCCCATCGATTTCCCCGGGCGATGGATGAGCCGGTAGTGGTAGGCAGCCAGGAAAACAGTCCATCGCAGCATGCGTGGTGAGAGGACCGGTGGAGTTGGACGATCACCGGCGAGGAGGCCCAGGAGTGGCTTGTGGTCAGTGATGAGGTCAAAAGTCCTGCCATAGAGGTATTCATGGAACCTCTTCACTCCAGCCACAAGTGCTAATGCCTCCTTGTCGAGCTGGCTGTAATTCCGTTCCGTCGGAGATAGTGTCCTGGAAAAGTAGGCGAGCGGTGCTTCTCTTCCATCTGGAAAATGGTGACTAAGGACAGCACCGATGCCAAAAGGTGAGGCGTCGCAGGCAAGGACCAGCGGCCTGGATTCACTGTACTGTACCAGCACACTGTCTGAAGAAAGGAGAGCCTTGACCGCGTTGAAGGCCGCCGTCTCCCGATGACCCCAGGCCCAAGGCGTCTTAGTGCTAAGGAGTCGGTGAAGAGGCTCAGCCACTGTGGCTTTGTGGGGCAGGAACATGTTATAAAAGTTCAGCAGCCCCAGGAATGCCTGCAACTCCGTTTTGTTCTTTGGGGTGGGGGCCTGCTGGATAGCGCGGATCTTGGATGTGGTTGGATGAAGACCGGAGGCATCGATAAGATAGCCCAGGAACTCTACCTGTGGAACGGCGATCTGGCACTTGTCCCTCTTTACCTTGAGCCCGGCCTCCTGGAACCTGGTCAGCACGGCACGGAGGCGCTCGAACAGCTGCTGGTGTGAGTCTGCAGACACCAAGACGTCATCAAAATATGGTACCACGCCCGGAAGCCCTTGCAGGAGACGCTCCATAAGGCTTTGGAAGATGCCAGGAGCCACACTCACCCCGAACTGCAACCGGCGGCAACGGAAAGCCCCCCGGTGGGTGACGATCGTCTGGGCTTCAGCAGTGGCATCATCGACTGGCAGTTGTTGATAGGCTTGGGCAAGGTCCAGCTTAGCGAAGACCTTACCCTCACCCAGGGAATGCAGCAGGTGTTGGACAACAGGAACCGGGTAAGCGTGCTGCTGAAGTGCCTTGTTGATCGTGCACTTGTAGTCAGCGCAGATTCTCACCGACCCATCTGGCTTGACAGGCGTGACGATGGGGGTTTCCCACTTTGCGTGGTCAACCGGCTCCAAAACTCCTTGGGCGATCAGTTTGTCCAGTTGTTCGTCCACCTTAGCCTTGAGAGCAAAGGGAACCCGGCGTGGCTTTAGCTTGATGGGGGCGACTTGTGGATCAAGGCTAAAGGAGATGGGCGTACCTGTATATTGGCCCAAGGTGCCGTCAAAAACCTCGGCAAAGTCTTTGACCAGACCCTCAGTCTCTGCGTTAGAGATGCAGTTGATGCCGGTGACTTCCAGGCCGAGGGCATCAAACCAGTCTAGCCCTAGGAGGCTTGGCCGCTGACCTTCGACCACCACCAACCGGAGCAGGCCCGAAAAATCCTTGAAGGCGATCCGGAACCGGCCAACGCCTACCACGGGAATGTCGTTTCCCTGGTAGTCTCTCAGGTGTACGCGGTGAGAGTCGAGTTGCCTTTTGGACACTCTGGGTACCAGTCTTTTGATGGTGCTCCATGACACGATGGACAGGGCAGACCCGGTGTCGATCTCCATGTCACATGGAGCTCCTTCAATGAGCACCGTGACGTTCAGCTTGCGTCGCGTAGGCGAGTCGGTTTGGCCAATCGTGGTTCCAGACGGGCAGCGGCAGTTGGTGAGAGCGAAACAACTTTCCTTGGCAGACTGGAGTGAAGACTTGGACTTGCGAGTCGATGAAGGGGGGGTGTCAGACGGAGCCGATCGGCAGACCTTAGCGATGTGGCCCCTTCTGGAACACTTCCTACAGATGGCGTCTCTGAATCGACACTTGGCACGGGAATGGTTGCCTCCGCAGCCAGCACATTCCGGTTGGCCCTTGGACTTCTGTTGGAACTTCCTGCGCTCCCGCTTTGTCTGGTGCACGTCATCGTCTTCACTGGAGGATGCCTCCTCACTGCTGGCCTCTTCATGATGCACCGGAACTGGCTTCCTAGCAAGACGCGGGCTGCTGGACTTGCGGATCTCCTGGGCGGAGCGTTCAGCAGCTTCTGAGGCCACAGCCTCCTCAATGGCTTTCTGTAGCGTGAGGTCTGGCTTGGCTAGGAGGCGCCGTTGCAGATGGATGTCCCGGACCCCGCAGACGATTCGATCCATCAGGGCATCGTCTAAGTCTCGGAACTCACAGTGCATGGCAGCCTGTCGCAGGGCGGTGGTGTAGTTGTTGATTGACTCCCCCTCTGCCTGGTTCCGGTGGTAGAACACATGGCGGGCAGCAATCTTGGACGGCTTTGGTGCGTAGTGGTTGCGGAGCTTCTCTTGGATCGTGTCCCATGGTGTTGCCTGGACTGCTTCAGGCGCAACCAACGCTCGGGCCGTCTCAAACACCTCAGGCCCACAGAGGCTGAGGAATAGGCCCCGCTTCCGCTCCTGTGATACTTCTGTCAGCTCGTTGGCTTGGAGGTAGCAGTCGAACCGAGCGAGGTAGGAGTCCCATGATTCAGAGGCTGGCGCAAAAAGCGGTAGAGGCACAAGTGAAGCCATGATCCCGATGCCGGCGTGAAGGGCGATGGATGGAACACAGTGCTCTAGCCAGAACAGTCAGCTCTGAATTGGTTCTGCCCAGTGATTTCGCTCAGTGATTTCGCTCTGTGATTCAGCTCAGTGATTCAGCTCAGTTCAGAGGCTGGCCGCATCTGGCTGTGCTCTGATGTCCATCCATCCCATCCTCGTCGCCAGTGTTAGGTCGTGGGTTGACATAGCAGCCGGCACAGCGATTTCTTCAAGTAGCTCTTTATTATGGTAAGCTGGAATAGAACTGACTGCGAACAGCTCAGCCGGCCTGTATTTATAGGCAGCCGGCTGTCAACATTGTAACCACAACAGCCCAGAGTTCCCGCCTAAAATAACAGACGCGGACCTGAGTGAAAACTATCTACAGACCTGAGTGAAAACTATATACAGTATCCCCCTGTTGGCCCAGGGTGAAACTACACTACATAACAGTAGGGAAAATGAGGAGGCTGCAACTGGCGTGCCATTTACGTCAGAGTAACTCCATTTTCTAGAATAAAAATTGTTTTAAAAATCCATGATCCGATTAGTAATTCTCTACTTTTCTTCAGCCAGAATTGAATAAACATATTTAGATCAGGACAAATTCTGAGCCCTCCCAACGTTCACTTCACCATACAAATTTCCCTGGTAATCCTTATTGTTCTCCACAACCAGGTATGCTCCTACTATGCCACGGATGCTCTCTGTATTATGATTTTCACGCTTGCCTCAAAATTCTAGCACTGTAAAAATCACTGCTGCCACTTCATGTTTTGTTGAGGCCATTGGACTAAAAGGGAAAAAAGAAAGAAAGCATGATAGATAAAGGGACATTTATTATTGATTTTCACATGCCACTGTCAGGAAAATCCATTTCATTTCCCCCAAAAGATGAATTCATTTGGTGCAGAAGTTCACTCACCATAGCCCTATTGCCATATAGTGATGGAATTCTATTAAACAGGCAGAGGTTAGGAAATAGCTGCTGGATACTGTTAATACTGGCAAAGCTCTTCAAAACATCCTATGGGAGTTAGAGCTTCTTACTTATATAGACTTACAATGAATGGGCCTTTGTTCCAGAGGCTGGGCATGTATCTGAGTTCTCAGGATGGAGGCCAGGCAGTATATCTCTCTTGCCCCATTCTGTGAACCCAAATTTAGACAAAACTAACCAAAGGAACGTATTTTGTCTTTAAGTCTCTCTGAGCCATGTGACCTAGAAAGCAAGCCGGAGTGATGGAAACAATACTAACCCATAGAAGTATGAGGCCAAGGGGGAAAGAACCACTGCGTCTAACCACACTAAAGCGCTGCAACCTTTCCCATTCTCACCTTTTTGCAATTAAATTGTTGGGAATGGTGCCACACAGTGTGAGAGGAAGGGAACAGAATAGATCTGGGAGTTTTTAATAGCATTTCAACATGAGAGGTGAAGGTCTGGGTCAAAGTGAATCTCAGACATGTGGAAGCACAAATGCATCATGGTGGTGCGATTAGGCTACCAGTTTTTGTGTGTGCACAATATTTGATTTCTCCTCTGTTTTTCCTTCCTTTAGGAAGGGTAGAAAGGAAGACGCTGCTTTCTAATCTGTTTTGGTTGTGGTTTTCTCTTCCCCCCTTCTTTTCCATCTAATGAAGCTGGGTGAAAATGAATAATGTGGATAGGGGTTAGGACCTGGGGGCTAAATGCAGCCCATGTGTTCTCTCTGTATGGCTCTGGGGATACTTCTTAGGTGTCGAGCCTAATGAGCACAGCAACTCATCGCTGGCAGGTCTTGCCCCCATGAAGCAGTTGCTCGGACGGAAAATCCCTCACCTACTATAGCTGCCTAAGTCCCCTCTCCACTGTTTCCCTCAAACAATCTGAGACTGTGCCTGCATGAAGCTAACTTCTCCTCTGCCCTCTTTATGCTGCCCCTGGTTCTGGGAGACCAAGGGGACAGCAGTTTGCCACAGCAGGAGGGACACTGATGCCTCTTCACAAGCGGGACTCATCTCTGCTTCTGGGCCTCCCTCCTTCAGCTTCTACCACTGATGCTGGACTGCTCTCTGTCACAGACTCCCTCCGCTCACTAAGCCCTGTTACCTCTTCAGCTTCTGACACCTCCTCTCAGTCTGCTCCCTCTTCTCCCTCCAACCACTCATCGTTGGCCCACCACCAGTCCCCAGGCCCTGAGCCTTCTTCCCTTGAAGGTTCCCCAGCTGGTTCCTCCCACCACACCTCTGCATCCAGAGAACCCATGACATCAGGTCATTCTTCTGCCCCAAGCAGACCCTTCACTGGTTCTACACATCCTTGAGGGCTTTTGCCTGGCTGGAATGTGCTCTTAAACACATGCCTCTTGCTGGCCTGGATGAAGGATAGAAAGATGGGGAGGTGGAGAAAACTCTGGTGTTTGCATGGCTGGAATGTAGCCTACCACCGGGGGCTGGTCCATGAGGGCAAACGGGGCACTGCCCTACCAACTCCACACAGTCCTCAGCCAGCCCCCACCTGCTTGTCTTCTTGTCTTTTAACCAGTCCAGAGGGTGGCCAGGGCTGTCAGCTTTCTCCTGCAGTCTCAGGTTTGTTCCTTGTAAAAATAAGCAGGAAGGAAGATGGAGACAAAATTAGAATTCCCACTGGCTTTAGCTGTTCTTGCACGGCTCATCCTATGTTTGTAAGTTCTCACATTGCCACCCTTGTTCTTTCTGTTGTCCTTCCCACCACTACCCACAGTCCTGAGATGAAGTCAGGAATGTTTGGTTTTCTCTTTGCCCCCTACCCACTTCCTGAAGCCTTTGATGCTCTCTTCCAGGTCAGGATGACACCCCCCCCCCTCCAAGGGCTATATAGCACACCCCTTTGAAACTTGGGAGTCCATACCAATTCAACTGAGACAGTTGACTTGTAAGCATTTATAAATCCAGCCTGTTACGAACTGGCTGAGCATTTGTGCAGTAAGTTAACATGTGTTTCCAAATTCTAAGCTTGCTCAGCTCCTAAGAAGGAAATTGGAAATGTCACTTTGGCGGAATGACTGCTCTTATAGCTGGGCTCGGGGAGGCTCTTTGTTATAACCTCTTTGCTGTTCCGTCTCCTGATGGAAGGCATTTTTTTCCTTAATCTAAGAAGGTTAGCTAATTTAATTTAATGGAATAAAAGGCATATTTATACAGCCTGAGCTTTTCTCTCAGAGCTTAAGAAGAAGAAAGCCACATTTATATTTATTTGCAATGAATATCTGAGTGAAGAATCCTGCATCGTCCAGCAGCACTGCACAAGCAAGATCTCAATTAAATTACTACATGAATTAAGACTGTAATTTAGCTACAAATTTGACAATAATGCCATAATGCTGTACATCGCTCAGTCATATCTAATTTACAATTGTAGTGATAAATCAATAGTAAGGGCAGCTTCGCTGTCTTCTGCAGAGTTCCCCACCACCCTCTGCATTTAGTTATTTTCTTTTTTTTTACTCTGCCAGCCAACTGTTGAAGCTGAAATAGTATCATTCTGTGAGAAAATGAACGGTGCCCCATCCTATGCAATAAGCCACCCCTGAACAAATGCTGTAAGGATTCAGAGCTCCATTGGGTATTTTATCGGGGCGGGTGCCAAAGCAGATTTGGGAGAGTTCAGGACTACTTTATCTCAGCGATCAAAGATGAGCCCATTGCTACATGCACCAGAGTTCCCCAAGCGGCCTAGGACCCACATACCTACGGGACCGCCTCTCCTGGTATGCCCCACGGAGGACCTTAAGGTCCACAAATAACAACACTTTGGAGGTCCCAAGCTTCAAGGAGGTTAGATTGGTTTCAACTAGGGCCAGGGCCTTTTTAGCACTGGCCCCGAAGTGGTGGAATGCTCTGTCACAAGAGACTAGGGCCCTGCGGGACTTGACATCTTTCCACAGGGCCTGCAAGACAGAACTGTTCCACCTGGCCTTTGGTTTGGACTCGGTCTGACCCTTATGTTTCCCTCCCCGCCCCCTTATGGTCTTGATTTATTGGCTACTTTAAAATGAGGCTGCATTTTAAATTGCATTTTAACCTGTATTTTAAATTGGGGTCCCCCCCTTCTCTTTCCCCCCTATTATGTTTTTACTGTGATTTTATTTGTGTTAGCCACCCTGAGCCCGGCTCTGGCATTTCCAATGCCTAATTCATAGCTCATCCCTTCAGCTTCCCTAATAGCTGCTGAACTTGTTGTGGTAGAACTTCCTTTTCTCCCAACACTGAATCCACACAGAAGAGGACTTCTTCAATACAGTCTGCAACACACTGCATTGCCCTTTGCTTGACAGGGGAAGGGCTGTGGCTCAGTTGCAGAGCACCAGCTTTGCATGCAAAAGGTCCCCGGTTCAATCCCTGGCATAGTCAGATAAATATGAGAAAGACCCCAGACCCTGCAGATCTGCTGCAAGTCAGTGTGGACAGTACTGAACTAGATGGAGTGTCTGTCTGGCTTGGAATAAGGCAGTTCCCTTTGTTTGGTGTTCTTGCGACTGTCTCCTTCAATATCCAAGAGTTTGGGGAGGCCCCTCCTGCTGCATCATGGGGATCTGCTTCCGTAGGCATTTCTCTTGATCCCTGCAGTTCTGCCAGAGACTCCAATGTTCTAGCTGATCTGTATTGGCCACCCACGAGGTAGTCAGCACTTTGCAGCTTTTGATCAATTGTCTCCTTAAAGCCCCGTCGTGTCTCATGGACGCTCAATTTATCAGAATTAGTGTGGGCTCTGAAAGGACGTGTTTGTTGCTCTCTTCGTTATATGGATTGGGAACAGGAAGGAAAGCCAAGCTAACAATAGCTGCTGCCATACAGGGTTGTCCCTCAGTTTCATAAAGCCAATTCATGACGGTTGGCTTTCAGCACAGAAGGCAGACCCTTATGCTGAAGGGTGGATAATAAGCAAAGCAAAATAAATAATAAATAATATAATTGGTAGGACTTGTTGGGGGATGGTGCCCTTTCACAGAATCCTGGAGTTGGAAGGGTCCACTAGAATCATCTAGACCAACTCCTTGTAATTCAAGAATCTTTTGCCCAGCATGGGGCTTGAACCCACGACCCTAATATTAAGAGTCTCATTGTGTACCAACTGAGCTACTCCTCTGGCCCTTTATGCCTGGTGTGCCTATTTTGGGTGAATGCTGGACAGCAGGGCCTGGGCACATGTGCTGGGTTCATATTCAAGGCTCACCTAGCAAGGAGGGAGTCATCCCCACTCCCCCATCCGTTGCTAGGGAACCACAATCTGTGGTTGTTAACACATGCCCCGGGATCTGGAGGGATGCTTCCCTACCAGAGTTAGCAAAAGTCCCCATCTGCTCATACTTTCTGGATTGGCATCTTTTGACTCATTTGGTTTGCAGTTTCTCCAAGTAATATAGAACTGTTTCCCCAGTACTTTGGTCTCATAGGTGGGTGGGGGTGCGGGGGCAAAGTGTGCATATAAAAAAGAGTGTATATACAGGGTGAGTCTTTTAAAAGAGGCCCCGTGGAACATGTGTACTCTGTATACACGGGGCCTCTTTTAAAGGACTCGCCCTGTACAAGAGGCAATTACATATAGAAAGGTAAAATTTGATATTTGCGCTGAAATACTGGTTTTCACATTAGTCCCTAGAACAGCAAACACAGGCGGTTCAGTGCTGACAACTTGGGCACACTATTGGTGCACGTTGTCCTCTCATTTTGTGAGATGCTGCTGCTAATGGGACTTGAAAGGAAAAGGAATGAAATGGGTGAGGAGGAGGAGTATATGGGTGCATTTTGGGAAGGGGTGCCATTAAGAGGCTTCCCCAACCCCACCAAAGAGCTTCTCCCCACAACTCCCATCCCAACAACAAATGGAACTCACCAGAGAGTCCTTGTTCCACCCCGTAGCAATCCTTTGGCACCTACAACCAGCGGCCTGCAACCAGGAGTCTCCCATAGCATCATTCTGTATACTCGGCGCCTAATCTTGGCTGAGGAACTCTGAGCAATGGGGAAAGCAGGATGTAACAGCAGGGGAATTGTTCTCTCGGAGGCTTTGAAAACAAGATTTGTCCCCAAATTGTTTCCCAACGAGAATATATGAGTAATTGTCTACTGTCAGCTATAACAAAGGGAAAACTTATTTGTGTCTTGGGGGTGGGCAGCTCCTCTAAAAAAAGAAAAGGGGGGAAAAGGCCTCCCAGTATGTGACTGAATCTGTTGGTCAAAAGGCTAATGTGTTTGAAGCAAATAAAATAATAACCAGTGCAGTAGATTTGGCTGCTGAGGGGAAAAAAACCATGCGTTTTCAGAGTCGAGAAGCTTTAGGGTTCGTGACAGGATTTTGCCGAGTGGAAAAGCAAGTTTGACAGTACGGACTGTAGCTGGAGAAGCTTAGCGTGTTTCAAAAGTCAATCATTTCCAGCTTTAAACTAGAAAGAAGACAAGAAAGAAGGCTATTTCTTTATTCTTTCAAAAACTTCTTTCTTTCTTTTTCAAAACATACACGCCCAATATTTTCTCTACTATATTTCTATAGCAAATGTGCATGAGGATGTCAGTATCTGAAAGACCCCCTGGTGGTTTCGGTAAGATTCCAGCAGGCTGCAGAGCTTGCGTGATGCTAGTTAATGGCCGCCCAAACAGGACTTGCTAGGAAATGTCATTTCAACATGATGCCATAAGAATTCCTGTGGATATCAAATGTGTAATATGCATACTATATTTTTTTTGTTAGCAGTACGATTATTTATTACACATATTCATTGTTTTCTACAAAAAAATCTCTCAAAGCAATTTACAGATATACAAAACACAAAACAGGTTGTCAATAATTTAAAACCAATTTCATGGTGGGGGGTGGGATTTGTTGTTTATCCAACAATAAAAACATAAATCCTACTCCACCCCGCTAAAAGATGAACACCATGAACAAACCATGGGTAGATCCACACACGGGGGGGGGGGGAGCTATTAAAAAGTCAGAAATAACACATTCAAAACACTGTTTCTTGATTAATGTAGCTGAGTCCCATAATTATGCTGCTGTATAATCTAAAAAGTCACATTCACACAATCCATTTAAAATGTTACAATACCATTTTAAAAAGCCATAGTGTCCTGCAAAATGTTCTGGGAACTGTAGGTTGTTAAGGGTGCTGAGAATTAGTCAGAGACACCAATTCCTCCTCCCAGAGCTACAGTTCCCAAAGTTCCCTACAATGAGGGATTGATTGTTAAACCATTCTGGGAACTGTAGCTGTGGAAGGGAAATATGGGACTCCCAACCGTTCGCAGCACCCGTGACATACTGCAACTCCCAGAATTATTTGTAGAGAGTATTGGCTGCTTAAAGTATTATAATGGCTCTTTAAATGTACGGTGTGAATGTGGCCTAACCTGGGCAAACAAGAATGCCTTTCTTTACCTGGCACCTAAAAGCTGATCATGTTGGCACCAGGTATGTTTCCCTGGAGAGAGCATTTCCTGGTGAAAACTGATTCATCAGAGTCTTGGGTCCACTTGAATTTGTGCCATTGGCTTGTTTTTAAACACAAAATCTACAGTAAAAGCTAAATGATTGTGATGATGTCATCAGCACTGCAAACCCAATTATACATTTACAAACTGGAGGATTAAAAAAAAAACTATCAAAGGGAGGAAATATACATCTGCCACACCAGGTCACTTATCAATCATAAGAAACTTTGGAGAATCCATTATTTAAGCTGCACATAATAAAAAATGGTGCCCATTGCTTGTTAACACACTGAATCAATACATCGGAATCCTGTGTGTTGACCTGACCTGCCAAATATTGATTACTTAGCAAGGCATACACAAATGACAATATTTTCCAAACCGACTCAGCCATGCAATCTTTGAGAATGGTAGTCTTGTTACAAATGTGGAGCAATTGGGAAATATTACTGAGACAGAGAAGTTGATTTTGGACTGCAGTTACTGGTATACAGTATTCATAGAGTCAGAGGACTTCAGGGCTGGAAGGGAATTTGGTCTCCAGTCAATGCAGGATCTAAAATGTCAGGGGTAGTCACGGTGGTACCCTCCAGACAGTATTGGACTACAGTACTCATAATACTTGACCTTTGGCCATGTTGGCTGGGGCTGATGGGAGTTGGAGTCCAACAACATCTGGACAGCATCACGTTGGCCACCACAGAACAACAGCATCCCAGTAGGAGATGCTGAGTTAAGTAACAGAGTGATGGAAGTATGAAAGTATGAAAATTGTTTTGAGTGCATTGACAGGTAGTAAAAATATGCAGTGGTACCTCGGGTTAAGAACTTAATTCGTTCTGGAGGTCTGTTCTTAACCTGATACTGTTCTGAACCTGAGGTACCACTTTAGCTAATGGGGCCCCCTGCTGCTGCTGCGCTATTTCTGTTCTCATCCTGAAGCAAAGTTCTTTACCCGAGGTACTATTTCTGGGTTAGTGGAGTCTGTAATTTGAAGCGTCTGTAACCTGAAGCATCTGTAACCTGAGGTACCACTGTACATTGTAATTATTGGGTACCAAATGCACATCATGTTTGTTGCCGGTAAAGCAAACAGTGGGGAAAGTAAGTGCATGCCTATTACACATGTGCTATTCACAGGCTGTGCCTGAAATGTAAAGACAAATGCATGTCCTTAAAAAGAATAATCTGTGGGCTAGGTGAACAAATAATTAGAATTGGTATAATGTAGCTTCCTATCTTTCACCAAGTGCTAGATGGTGGAGCAGTATGAAAACAAAGTGTCTGAGGTGGGATTTATAGCATGTATATGCATTTGATTATGTGTCTTTAGAGATTCATTGACTGGAAGGGCCTGTTAGGAACTGTACTTTATGGTGCTTCCTGCTGTCACTCTTTCCTCTTGACACAGGACCAAAGAGCTGTTCATGTTCAGCTCCCTCCAGAGCATTAATGGAACAACATTAAGTCCAGCGACTGTTCACTTGGATCCATTTCAAGATGTCAGGACTGCGGTGCTCTCTCACTGATCAAGCCTGCAGAGGCTGATTATGAAAGCAAACTTGGATTGAGTGGTGTGATGGGGAACTGGGAAGGAAGAAACACCTAGGGATGCTTCCAAAAGCCTTGTTTAAAAAATCCTTCCTGGGTTCTGGAATTTTGAATTAGCCAGACTTGTTCCTCAAGTGGAGTCATGTGCTAGGAATGCTCCAGTTTTCCATGTTTTGCTTTCAGAATTTTCCAGTGCTTTTTTTCTGGAGGTACGCATACCCCTAAACATTTTGTGAATCTTTGTACTTTTGTCCATTTACTGTATTTATTTTTCCCCATTTGAACTATAAAATGGTGATTTTCTTGAGTCAAAATGAGAGTACCCCTAAACATTTTTTAAAGAAAGAAAGCACTGGAATTTTCTACCGAGAGCTGTCAGATAGCTTCTTTGTTAAGTCCCTAGGATCCTTAGTCCCAGAGACTGCCTGGTGGGAAACTTAATGCAAGAGCTTGGAAATGCCTTTTTCACCACAGGACCCCTTTTTCTATTTTTATTTCCAAGGTGCAAGACTTTCTTATCTACACTTGTGTCTAATTTTCTATAGCATAGTCATTCCCTCACCTGCCCATGCTATTCTGCAATGTTCCCTTATCAGCTTACTACCACTTTCCCTTTTACTCGCCTTTTGCTTTGGCTTTTTTGGGCTTGTTGCTCTTTTATTCTCTGTTCTTATTCTAAGTGGGTGTGGTGTGGTGTGGCATGCCATTTGGTTGTTTCCTCCGGTGAGTGGTGTATTGTCCTTAGGGACTGTCTTCCCTGATCATCAGTGTTTAGCCAATGTTTTACCCCACTCTTTTTGCAGCCTGCCAATTAATTTATTTATTTGCTTCTTTTTCGGTGTTGTTGTGGATTTTCCTGATCTTTCTCTCATAGGCCATTTGGTTTCTACAAAAAAACTTAAAAGTAAAAAAAATAAAAAACCACTGTTGTGTTTTCCATTGCTCTCCTTGAACAGTTGTGCTGCTTCTTGGAGAAAGGGGCGCATTCAGCGGCTGAGTGGCTCTTCCCCCACAGGATCTGTTGCGAACAGATGACCCACTTCAGGGCCCGCTAGCAGTGAAGGCAGGACAGCAAATGCCTTGGGAAGGAAGCAGAGCTCCCAGAATATCTCAGTCTATGGACTCACCAAGCAGAAAGCATGCAGTAAAGCTAAAATGGTTATGAAGCAAGGACAGGAACAAGAAGCAAACACCTTTCTGTTCTGGCTCGAATTGCTGCCTTTCCAGGTTTCCTCTTACTTTCCCTGTTTTGTCCTTTCCTCCTTCTTCCATCCTCTGTTCGCTTCTGCTCATAAATCTCCTGGGCCTTCTCGCCCAACACTCCTCCATCTTACCTTTTATGCAGCCACTTTTCTTTTGAGTGAGCTGGGAGAGGAACATCACAGAAGGCAGCCCAAGCCGGAGAGCCTGACTCTTTTTGTCCTACCTTTTGCAGCAGCTTCCGTTTCTCAGAGACGGAGAAGAATTGTGATGCAATGACATCAAGATTGAGGAGAGGTGGTGTTTTATCAGTGCTCAGGAGTGCATGTATGCAACAGTTAAAACAGCACATCCAACAAATGTATTTTATTTACTTTATTTAGAAAGGTGCATATACCACTTAATTTTTAATAAAAATATCAGCAGTTGACATAAAATTATATAAAATGTCCATTGAAGTCCCAGAACTGAATTGGGCCAGTTTGAAGGGGCATTGCTTGAACCAGGTCGAGATAGCCCCAGATTGTCGCAGGTTGAGTGGCCCAGAGAGATCTGGGGCTGCCAGGGGGTATCAGAGATGAAAGAGAGGCAGGCATCTGGTGGAGAGAACAAGAAACCACACACACGCACACACACACACACACACAGAGAGAGAGAGAGAGAGAGAGAGCGCAACATACCTCAACAGCTGCATCTTCCAGAAAGAAGGGGAAGTGGATGCCTTTGGATGCAGGGTGCCAACTTTCCCACTGAATCTCTCCCTCCAACTTGGCGCCTCCCTCTTTCTGCCTGATGCCGCACCCCCTGAAGCAGCCCTGCATAGGGGGCAAGCAGGGGATTCCAACCTGTTGGGTACAGGTTGTTGCTCCTTCACAGGGAGCTTCCCTGCAGGGAAGTTAGAACACCCAATGGTCAGGAATGGTGGGAGTTGTGGACCACAACTTCTGGAAGGCTTGATGTGGGTTACGCTTTGCTTTGCAATCTGTAATGTCTCAACCATCTTCAGGGACAGCCGCTTGTGGAAGATGCTGACAAGCTTTCGCTCATGCTACCGTTGTTTAGAACCTCTACCTTCAGTTCCATAGCCTCACATTCTCCTCCTTTCATGTTTATGTTGCTGGAGAGGAGACTTGGCAGCTATCATTCGCAGTGCAGCCCCTGCATCCATCTTTCAGGCACGACTCACTTCCTTTGCTTCGATTATTTAAACCGAGATGCGTGCCCTGAGACAGGCACTGTAATTCTTGCTGTGCTTCCTCTTTTCAGCTGTGGGGGAACTGGGCAGGCTGCTCATTTATTTTCAGAGAACCCAATGGACTTGGCAGCTGGAGACGTTACAGTGGTGTTGAGCAGTCAAGCAGCAGGTGGAAAGTGGCAGCTCCAACTGGTGTCTGGAATGAAGGCGGTACAATAGCTCAGTGGGATCGTAACTCCCTTGCATGCCGAAGGTCCAAGGTTCAATCCCTGGCATCACCAGTTAGTAGGAATGCAGGAAACTGCCGATACCATGTCTGACTATTAGTCCATCTAGCTTGGTGCTGTCTGCACAGAATGGCAGCAGTTCTCCAGGGTCTCAGAGAGGGGACATTCCCAACGCTACTTGGTGTTTGAACCTGGGGCCATCTGCACCTACAGCAGATACTCTGCCCTTTCCCAATGAGGAGGTGGCAGATGATGTCAAAGACCCCTGCCTGAAACCCCAGAGAACTCTTGCCAGTCAGAGGAGACACTACTGGGAGCCAGTGTGGTGTAGTGGTTAAGAGCGGTAGTCTCGTAATCTGGTGAACCAGGTTCGCTTCCCCGCTCCTCCACATGCAGCTGCTGGGTAACCTTGGGCTAGTCACACTTCTTTGAAATCTCTCAGCCCCACTCACCTCACAGAGTGTTTGTTGTGGGGGAGGAAGGGAAAGGAGAATGTTAGCCGCTTTGAGACTCCTTTGGGATATCAAATCCAAACTCTTCTTCTTCTTCTTCAGTATGACCTGGCATCAAATAGCTCCCTATGTTCCTTTGTGAGAACAGTATCCATTCATTTCAGATCTCAGTTAGAACAGAAGGTCTTGGCGATTTTATGAATACAGTTATGGAGAAGCTTAAATGATAAACACACTATAACACACTTGGTCTACTGCAGGGATACCCAGTGTGGTGCCCTACAGATATTGTTTCACTGTAGCATCCATCTTCTCTGACCATTGGCCATGCTGGCTGGGGCTGATGGGAAATGGCGCTCAACAAGATCTGGAGAGCCACTGGTTCCCCCTTGCTGCCATTGGGAGAATGTTTCAGTGGAGTCCACAATTTACATGCTCGGCTATTGGATAATTAAGCAATCATCAAGCAATTAAAGTACATGCCCGTGTGAACCAGCCTAGCTTAGGACTTTGGGAACCAAGAACCTTGAAACTGAGCAGCTACTCCCATCAAAAAGTAAGCATTTGGGTTTCTCCCTTTTCTCCTTAACATTTCTGGGTGTTCTTCTGGCGCTCTAACTAGAGCAGCACACATTGCAGATGAAAAAGAACCCCAAGGCTGAAATGGGCCATTGATCTGCATCCTTGTGTGACGGCTTCTGATCATGCATGGAATCATTCCATAGTGTTTACAGCCAGATCAGCATGGATGAGCAAAGAGCCGCCATCATTTGCATACATATATTCTCCTGAAGTACCTTAATTGCAAACGTTTTGATCAGACATTTATAGCCCTTGACTCTTTTTTTATTTATTTAAAGTATCTCTGTAAGTTTCAGGAGAAATGCTAACTGGAGTTTCTCTTAAGCACTTGAAATTCCACTTAGCCACTATAGAAACTGATAGCTCAGCTGATTAGAGTGCGATGCTTATAACACCAAGGTTACAGGGTCGATCCCTGTATGGATCCGCTGCATAAGGAAGTTGGATAAATGATTCTCAGGATCCCTTTCAACTCTACAATTCTATGAAACAAAACAACTGTACTGAATTCCCCTCTTCCCCCATAGAACAGGGGTGGGGGAGCTTTTTTCCAGCCCAGAGGACACTTTCCCTCATGGGAAAGTGTCCAGCAGCCACATGCCAGCAGTGGGCAGGGTCAAGAGCAGGGGTCGGCAACCTAAGGCCCACGGGCTGGAAGAGGCCCACGAAGGCCATTTAACTGGCCCACAAGCCGCCCCTGAACCGAGCCACCCGCTCAGTGAGTCCCCGCGCACTGTGCTAAATCCGCACAGCATGGCACAGGGACTCTCTTCCGTGGCTCCGGAAATTGCTTCTGCTCATGCCCAGACACTGGAAATCATGTTTGCACATGTCCGTGGTGCCAGAAAACGCTTCTGTGCAAGCCCAGACACCGAAAATCACTTCTGCGCAGGCACAATTTTCAGCATCTGGGCATGCACAGAAGAGATTTCTGGCGCCGCAGACACACAAAGATGCGATTTCTGGTATCATGCTACACTGGTCCGGCCCACAGAGGATCTCTGTGGGAGTGATCCGGCCCATGCCCAGTAAGCCTTGCTGACCCCTGGTCAAGAGCAAAAAAAGTGACCAGTACCAGTGAGCACCATACAAAAAGCACAGGATCTGACTCTCCCTTTGTATAGCAGGCTATGCTGTAGATATGCACAAACCAGAGGTTTCTAGACACACAAACCTTTCCATCCAGACAAGCTAGAGGTATCCTATCACATATCTTAACAAAGGGAAAGCACATGACAGGGGTACAGAGCAGGGTCAGTGAAAGGCATGGCCTGGGGAGAGATCCAAGGGCCAGATGAAGAGGACTGGAGGGCCACATTCATCCTTGCTGTGGAATATCAAAATATTAGACCCCTAAAACCCCTTGTGGGTGGGGTGGGAAAAGGTCCAAACACATCTGCAAGCGATCAGTTCAAACCTGTGTCTCTAGAACCTTTTGGGCAGAGGGGTACAGAAAGAGAAGGAGATGACTGTTGATGGCTAATAGTCATCAGGGCTATGCTCTGCCTCCAAAGTTGGTAAGCAGTAATCCTTCTAGATACCAGTCACTGGAAACCACAGGTGGGAAGAGGGCTCTTGTGCTTGGGTCTTGCTTGCTAGTTTCCCACCATAGACATCTGGTTGACCACTGTGAAAACAGGATGCTGGACTAGATGGGCCACTGGCCCAATCCATCAGCCTCTTCTCATCTTCTTATGTTCTTAAGAAGCAAGTCCATTACATTCATGTAATGAGTCTTTTCTTGGGACTAGAGAATGGTGGTGGACCGGAAGGTGGTGGACCCAACCTTCCATCGTTTCTTTATACAACTGGCTAACTTAATCCAGGGGAAATTCATTTGCATAGCATGCCCATTTCTTCTTTCAGGCATTTCAGTTGATTTCCACCCCCTAAGCGACTTGCATCCCTGGCCCTTTGATTCTACTGGATTTCTATATTATCTTTCTGTTCCGTGCAAAGGGGTAACCTCTTATTTAGCATTCCATTTGATGGGAAATTTACATTTTGAGTAGCGGAACTGTAACTCTTGATCTGCACTTAATTGACATGGAGAAACGTTCCCGTTTATTCAAGGCAAGCTAAAGACTGAGATGTATAATTTTGATGGCAATTAGTCTTCTCAAGTGAGGTTAGCTAATGAAAGGCGGTGTTTAACCGTTGAGACAATTTGGTCAAGGAGATCTTGGTGGGGAGTGGGGGAGAGGAAGAGGGTTGTATGTGGCAACCTGCAGAGCTGAAACTCTTAGATCAGCATTAGTGGGGAAAGCAAGAAAATAAAAAAACAGCAGTTACTGTAAGAATTTAGGGGTAAATAAAAACTCTGCAAATCTTGTGTTAATGGCATTGCTCTATAATGCATAGTTCAAAAGTTACAGTCAGGAATGAAAATACCTCTTCTGTATACACAGGATTATAGTTGTAGGAATGAACGTGAGTCAAGGTTATGTCAAACACAAAAAAGAAGGTTGAAATCTAAAATTATTATAATTATTTTATTTTAGAGATTTACACAAACCATATCTACATAAATAAACATCTTTCATGCCTAATATTTCTCAGATTCGTCTCACAATAATTTGCAAAGTATGACCACCTGTCAAACATTTTTTTATTTTATTTTAGGAACTGTCATTTCTCTTATGGACCAAATCTGTCAACTTGTCTGTTTCTGCTAATTAAAAGGCCCTTCAAAAGCCATTTCCCCAAAGACGGACATGAGAGTATTTTCATTTTCTCACCCATACAGCTCTAGCTGTGATTAACAAGATTTTTTTTTTTTTTGGCAAAAGACATCTGTTTATTATTATTATTTGCAAACATTTTTATAACCATTTCACGGTCTCCCAAGCACAGGGACAGTGGTGGCAAAAATCCCAAATGGCATTGTGATAAACATAGAGAAAGGAACAAAAAGCCTGAGCTTTGTCTTCTCCAGGCTAAACATACCCAGCTCCCTCAACCATTCCTCATAAGGCTTGGTTTCCAGACCCTTTAAAATCTTCGTTATCCACCTCCAGCTTCTCAACATTCTTCCAAAACTGCTGTGTCAAGAATTAGACACAGGACTGCAGGTGGGGTCTGGCCAGGGCAGAATTGTTGTTGTTTAGTCGTGTCCAACTCTTTGTGACCCCATGGGCCAGAGCATGCCAGACTCCTGTCTTCCACTGCCTCCCACAATTTGGTCAAACTCATGTTCGTAGCTTCGAGAACACTGTCCAACCATCTCATCCTCTGTTGTCCTCTTCTCCTTGTGCCCTCCATCTTTCCCAACATCAGGGTCTTTTCCAGGGAGTCTTCTCCTCTCATGAGGTGGCCAAAGTGTTGGAGCCTCAGCTTCAGGATCTGTCCTTCCAGTGAGCACTCAGGGCTGATTTCCTTAAGAATGGATAGGTTTGATCTTCTTGCAGTCCATGGGACTCTCAAGAGTCTCCTCCAGCACCATAATTCAAAAGCATCAATTATTTGGCGATCAGCCTTCTTTATGGTCCAGCTCTCACTTCCATACATCACTACTGGGAAAACCATAGCTTTAACTATACGGACCTTTGTTGGCAAGGTGATATCTCTGCTTTTTAAGATGCTGTCTAGGTTTATCATTGCTTTTCTCCCAAAAAGCAGGCGTCTTTTAATTTCGTGACTTCTATTGATGCAGCCTAGGATTGCAGCAGTTGTTGTTTTTTGCTGCTGCATCACACTGTTGACTCACATCAAGCTTGTTACTTTTCACAAGTTTTGCTGCCAAGCCAGGTACCTCCCCCCCCCCCCGCTTCCTGGTTTGTGCACCTTTGGTTATTTGTTTTTTCCTGCCTAACTGTAGAACCTAAAACAAACCCCTGTGTTGCAATAAGAACCAATCACAACAATACAAACACAATTCGTAGGCTAATAATTAGTAGAAAATATATAGTAGAATAATGATAATCATTAAAATTATAGGAGTAAGCCAATCAAAACAGATGTCTAAGGACAGTCTCACAATAGTATTTCAAAAGTTTCAATGGAAGACGTCTCAAAAGCCTCAAAAGGACAGTGTCTCCGGAATGACACTACTGTTTCGTAATAGTCTTCATCAGCTGAAAAT
The DNA here is from genome assembly GCF_964106645.2 of Podarcis pityusensis. NCBI lineage: Eukaryota > Metazoa > Chordata > Lepidosauria > Squamata > Lacertidae > Podarcis > Podarcis pityusensis. Next base: position 58,157,043 of record NC_138033.1, on the reverse strand, counting down.
AAGATACAATACATACAACTGATGAATGATAACAAAACTGAGCTACCTGCAAGCACATTGTACCACTCTGTTATATTGTACATATGAACTTTGATTGGCTTACTCCTATAATTTGAATGATATCCTTATTCTACTATATATTTTCTACTAACTATTAGCCTACGTGTTGTGTTTTTATTGTTGTAACTGTAGAACCTGACATTTGTCCCTACTGAAATTCATTCTGTTAGTTTGGGTCCAGTTCTCCAACCTGTTAACAGTGGCGGACTTGGGGCTTTCCAATTTCAGTGGCACCCTGTGCAATGCTAAAATTCTCTCTCTCTCTCTCTCACACACACACACACACATTTTGCGCTCTGTTCCACAGCACTGTTGTGATGCCCCCTTCAGTGTGATGCTCAGTGCAGCCATACTGGTTATACTACCTTAAAACTGCCTCTGCTGTTAAGGTCATCTTGAATCCTGATTCTATCTTCTGAGGTATTTGGAGGGTGTATGTGTACCTGTTCAGAAACTATGAAAACATTGGTTTGTTTTATTTATTTATTCCCTGTAGGATGGCAATGGTGTAACCTAGTATATCTTTGGTATCATCAATAGGTTAAAAAAAAAGTCATCTTGAAAAACTGGCTACATTGGAGGAGACAGCAAAATAAAACAAAATGACTGTGAGAAAGTACTCAGAAGGTTTGCCCAAGAAAGATGGAGTGTGTCTGACAGAGAACAAACACCAAATGCATGTAAGAATTGTGACAGTGAATTCAGTTCTCTCATCCATTTCGCTGATGCCCTCCTTCAATTCATTTTCTCCCCCTTCTCACCTTTTCTATTAACATCTCCCCAACACATTTGTGAATTTAAGACCTGCCAAGTCCCCAGCTCCCCAATCCCCTATTTAACATCTCTCTTTTTATATGGCTTATCTCCAACTAAGCTGTATTCAGAGGAGATCCATTGAAATGAATGGATGTCTGTTACTCAAGTCCATTGATCTCATTGGGTCTATTCTGAGCACGTCTTCTTTATTTACTTGTCAACATTTCTATAAAGTCCATATTGACGGGTGAGGAGAATAGCATGTTAGTGAATGGCGAAAGATCAGCAATAAAATTATATTCATCAAACCACATGCAAAATGCCCTGCGAATTGGTGGCTCAGCTTAATACAGCAACATAGCTCAATCAGGGTGGGGGGGAAACAGGGTGAACAGATGAGATTTTAAACAGGTATCATCTCTTTCTTCCCTTGTTTACCTCCTCAAGGTATCATTGCCTTTTCTATCATTCCTCCTGGTAACCTTCTACTGCTGTCCATATTTTCCCTGTAATCTCCTTGCAGCAGAATCCTATCTCCTTTTGGGGTGCATAAGTTAGTTACAGTGGTACCTCAGGTTAAGTACTTAATTCGTTCCAGAGGTCCGTTGTTAACCTGAAACTGTTCTTAACCTGAAGCACCGCTTTAGCTAATGGGGCCTCCTGCTGCTGCCGTGCCGCCGGAGCACGATTTCTGTTCTCATCCTGAAGCAAAGTTCTTAACCTGAAGCACTATTTCTGGGTTAGCGGAGTCTGTAACCTGAAGCGTATGTAACCTGAGGTACCACTGTAGTTGGGTTTTTTTTAATTTCCATGTACAGTAGTGCTGGGGAATAGGCTTGCCAGGTCAGAAACATCCCAGACTCTGCGATTTCAGACCTTAGACCTAGTGGTGGCACCTGATGATGCCATGGGTGAGTGGGCCCCAGTGATGTCATTAAGCATGGCACATTAAGCACGAACCATTAAGCCAAGAGCATGTCATTCAAATAAAACACATTGTCAGGGGTTCAGGAGCAGAGGCAAGGGCAAGGGAGGAAACAGAGAGCGAGGGAGAGGAGGCAGAAGAAAAGATGAGTGATGACGACGACCCGAGATCTCCGAGTCTTTCCAGTGAATCAGAAGATTCACAGAAAGGAGCACCAGTGGCCAGGGCAAGGGGGGAGCCTAGGGGGACACCCCAGGAAGATAGAGCCAGAGGGGACTCAGAGGGGAGCAGTTGGAAATCAGGACCAGCGTCACCGCCAGAGAGCAGGGAAGAGGAAGGGCGCCAGGGATCAAGCGCTGGCAGCTCACAACAGGGGGGAGGGCACGAGTCAGGAGTGGCCACACCTCCATCGGGGAGCGAAGAAACGGTCAGACGGAAGGTGGAAGGTTGGGCGCGCGTGCCAAGTTCAAATGCACAGGAAGGTGGCGCAGTAGGCAGCCCGGAAAGGGAGCCAGGTCCTAAAGCCCGCCGAAAGGAGGGAGAAGAGTCAGGGGGGTCAGCGTCAGCGTCAGAGGAATCCCGGAAGGAAGAGACCCCGGGGGGCAGAGGGACCCAGAGAAGAACAGTCAGGCGGAAAAGGTGGAGCAAGGCTAGGATATTAAGTTGGTGTACAAGGGGCGGAGACTCAGATGGAGCTTCGCCGATCTAACCATTAGACGTAGGGTTGCACGCAGCAGCTTGAGAATGGAAACTGTAACTCAATAAAGACTTTTATTTAATGATCGCTGGCTAGCGTGATCCTCTGTGAGCTAGGATCTGGAAGCAGCTCTGACAGTAAGCTCCATCTCAGATTGTGGGCATCTACGTCCTCGCGGAGAGGAGAGAAAGCGGGTGCCTACTAGCGAGCTCACGAATGGCAGACAACATGACGGCCGAACAGCAGATAGTGGAACTCAGAGAAGCAGTGACACGACTGAATGCCGAGGCTCTTGCATCCAGGAAGAGAGAGGAGGACGCAGCTGCCGCCTACAGGGATCTCCAGGTCAGGTTGGAAGTGCTTACGAAGCAAGGGCAACTGACACCCAAACCGGAGGGGATTGGGTTGGGGAGACGAACAGGCGGTCTGGTCTCTCACTTCGATGGGAATTTGCAACAGTACCCCAACTTTAGAGCAGATGTAATGTGTGCACTGCAACTGCTGAACAAAGACTTTAGAGATGAGCAAGAGAAGGTGGGATTCATCATGTCCCATTTGCATGGAGATGCTAAAGCATGGCTGCGCAATTTGTGGAGAGATAAGGATCCGGCGCTCCAAAATGCGGATGCCTTTATTAAAGCGATGGATGGGTGCTTTTTATCAAGCATTGACGTGGATCTTGCTCGGCAGGAGATACATGGACTGAAGCAAGGGAGGGCCAGCGTAAGGCAGTACCATGCCCGCTTTTTCGCTTTGGTCAGTGCCCTGGAATGGGACAGAGATTCGGCTCCTGTAAGAGACCTGTTTTGGGAGGGATTGCACGGCTCGGTTAAAGATGAAATTGCGAGGGGGGAGAGACCCCGGACCACGCAGGAGATCGTTCAGAGGGCGCTGGCGGTGGGGGTGCGGCTGGAAGGACGTCCGTGGAGCAGGGACGAAGGGCGTGGAGGGCGCGAACCAGCCAGGGGCTCCTCCTTCCTTCCCAGAGAAGCAGCGCGTGCGCAATCCACGCCTCCGCCAGGAGGAGGAGCGGAACCTATGGAGGTTGGAGGTGCAAGGGCTCAGTCAGCAGCCAGAGCCCTAGCACCGGCAGCAGTGAAAGCGAAGCCTCCTAGAGGGAACAGGAAGTGTTACATCTGCGATGATCCACAGCATATGGCGAAACAGTGTCCCCAGAGGCTCCACAAGCACACTGCAGCCTCAGCAATGGTAACTGCAGCAACGCAGCAAGGACAACCACAGCAGGGAAACGAAGGAGTCTGGTTGGAGGAAGAGGCACTGGGGCCCAGCCAGACGTGTCAGTGAAGCAGTCCCCAGAGATTTTACAGCCCATGGACCCCCTCCCGCCCAAACCGGTAGTGAGGCTCACCGCGTCGCTCCAGCTGCCCAATGGAATCACCATGGACGTGCCAATCACCATTGACTCCGGAAGCAATGCGGACTTTATAGGGCAGGACTTTGTCGACCGGCACGCTATACAGTTGCTGCCTGCCACGCTGCCCCTGCAGGTTGTCACGGTGGATGGCAGGGAGCTGCTAGGGGGGCAAGTGGTGAAGCAGACGCCACCAATGGTGATGCGACTTGGGAATCACAGGGAAATCATCAGCTTCAATGTCACTCAACTATCGGACACGCCCATTGTATTGGGCATGAGTTGGCTGGACAAGCACAGCCCGACGCTGGCTTGGTACCAGAGGCAGCTGACCTTCGGCTCTTCCTTTTGCGCTGAACACTGCATCGTGCCCAGGCAGGAAGGAGGGGAAGAGGAGTCACAGCTGCAGCTAGGCACGCTGCAAGCGGTTCCCCACAAGTACGCAGAATTTTTGGAGGTTTTCTGCGAGAAAGAGGCAGACAGGCTACCCCCCCACAGACCATATGACTGCAAAATTGACCTGCTGCCGGGGGCAGGTTTGCCCAAAGGGAAGCTGTATTCCATGTCTGAGGACGAACTGCAGGAACTCAAAGAGTTCATAGATCATAATTTGGAGCGCGGTTTCATCCGAGAGTCCAAGGCAGCGGGGGGCAGTCCGGTATTCTTTGTTAAGAAGCGGGACACGCCCCAAAAAAGACTTGTAGTGGACTTTCGCATCTTGAACAGTGTGACCAAGCCATCGGACTTCCCCATGCCCCGAATCGACGACCTCCTCGCAAAGGTACGGAAGGGCAGAGTGTTCACCAAGTTGGACCTGCGAGGGGCATACAACCTCATTCGCATGCGGGAGGGAGATGAGTGGAAGACAGCCATGTTCACGCCCCTGGGCACCTACGAATATAGAGTTATGCCTTTTGGATTGCAAAATGGCTCCCACGTTTTTCAAGCTTTCATGCATCACGTGTTGGCGGGGCTCCTCTACAAGACGTGCGTCTGTTTCTTGGATGACATCCTGATCTTTTCGGAATCGCAGCAGGAGCATGACAGACACGTCAAGGAAGTGCTGAGCAGGCTACAGCAACATAGGCTTTACGCCAAGCTGGAGAAGTGCCAATTCGACGTGACCGAGGTGGATTTCCTGGGCTACAAGTTGTCTGATAAAGGGCTCGCCATGGACAGCGCCAAGGTCCGAGCAGTGTTGGATTGGAAAAGCCCACGCAACCGGAAGGAGGTCCAACGGTTTGTCGGCTTCGCGAACTTCTATCGCAAGTTTATCAAAGGCTTTGCGATGCAGACAGCGGCCATCACGGACACGCTCAGCTCCAAGAAAAAGAAGTTCATCTGGACAGAGCAGGCGGAGCAGTCCTTTCAGGCACTCAAGCGTCTCTTCGCGTCGGAAGAGCAGCTGCTTCATGTCAACCCCAGCAGGCCGATGAGGGTGGAGACAGACGCTTCGGACAGAGCCGTGGGAGCAGTCCTGCTGCAGAAAGACCCGCAGGGGGTTTGGAGGCCGGGAGCGTTTTACTCAAGGAAGCTCAGCAAGTCCGAACAGAACTACACCATCTGGGACAGGGAGTTGCTGGCCATTCATGCAGCGTTCAAAGCGTGGAGGCACTTCCTGATCGGCGCCAAGCACACGGTGCAGGTCTGCACGGACCACAAGAATCTAGAGCACTGGCGCACGGCACAGTTCCTGAACCAGAGGCAGATACGTTGGGCTGAGTTCTTTGCGAATTTCGACTTCCGAATAGAGTATGTCCCGGGGGACACCAACATCATGGCGGATGCTCTCTCCCGTAAGCCACAGTATCTGGAGGAGGCAACGCCAGCGGCCGCCATGCACATCTTCGCACCGACAGTGTGGGCGTGCGCGGCGGCGACAGTTGACCTGGATGCGGTGCGACGAGCGTTGCAGGATGACTCCTTCGCGCAAGCAAAGATGGCAGAGGTGCACAGGGGCACGGCAGCGACCGACGAGTTCCAGCTGCGAGATGGTTTGCTCATCCGTAAAGGGGCCATCTACGTGCCGGGAGACGAACTTCGCGCCAAGGTACTGCAGCAGCTGCACGACGCGCCCACTGCCGGGCACTTTGGCAAGGAGAAGACGGTGGAATTAGTAGCCAGAGACTTCTGGTGGCCCGGAATGAGAGGGGAAGTCGCGGACTACGTGGCAAGGTGTGACACCTGCCAGAGGTCCAAACCAGTGCACAGACCGCCGGCCGGACTGCTGGAACCGCTGCAAACTCCGTTCGAGCCATGGGAGAGAGTGGCCCTGGACTTTGTCACGGATCTGCCCAGCTCGAGGGGCAAGACGGCTGTGCTGGTGGTGGTGGATTTGTTCTCCAAGATGGCACATTTCATTCCGTGTGCGAAGGTGGCCACGGCGGAACAAACCGCCAAACTGTTCATAGACCACGTGTTCAAGGTTCACGGTCTGCCGCGGTCTATTCTGTCCGACCGAGGGCGACAGTTCATCTCAAACTTCTGGCAGAGGCTGATGGGCTTCCTGAACGTCAAGATCAACCTGGCTTCAGCTAGACACCCGCAGACCAACGGGCAAGCGGAGCGGGTCAATGCCATCATGCAGCAGTACCTGAGATGTTATGCGAATCAACAGCCTGCGACGTGGGTGGATTACCTGCCTCTCGCCGAGTTCGCCTACAACAACACGAAGCACGTGTCCACGGGGGTCACGCCGTTCTTCGCCAACAACGGGAGGCACCCTAGAACCTTCCCGGGACTGGAAAGAATGGGGGAAGGGGAGCCGCAGACAGCAGATGCGTTCGCGTCGGAGTTGCAGGAGGTCCACGATCAGCTGCGGCGGCACCTGGAGCTGGCTAAACACGCATACAAGGTACAAGCGGACAAACACAGAAGGGTTGGCGAAGAGATCCATGTGGGAGACTGGGTCTGGTTAGCAGCCCACGCAGTGCCGGCCAGGTCGTTGGCGAAGAAGAAACTAGGGCATAAACAACTGGGGCCCTACCAAGTCGACGAACAGGTCAACCCGGTGGCTTTCAGGCTGGCTCTTCCGGAGGGTTCCAGAATGCATCCGGTGTTCCACAGATCGGTGCTCACTCCCTACAAGGCACCTCACAGGTTTCAGGAACCAGGAACGGCACCGGGTCCGCTCCGAGAGAGAACCGGGCAAGGGGGAGTGGCACAGGAGGAGCGCATCAACGAAGTCACGGAGATTTTGGACTCCAGATGGGGGGAAGAGGGGGTAGAATACCTTCTCGCCAAGGAGGGCACCCCGGCCAGTGCCAACAGCTGGGTGCCGGGCTACGCTTTAGACGAACCTCTGCTCAAAGAAGAGTTTCATGCCCTCTTCCCACATAGGCCAATGCCAGCAGACTTTTTCGACGACTGGCTTTTCACGCCCACGCTTTCAGCCAGCACGTTCCGGGGGTTCGACTCGGACGAGGAACCGACACGAGACGCCCGTTCCCCAGAGGGGTCACCCTCGGGATCTGCTTCAGAACCCTCGTATTGGTGGGATGATCGACCAGAGGAGCAGTTCCGCAGAAGGTGGCTGGAGGGTCCAGGACGAGCAACGTCTCCAGAAGGCAACGAGGGAGAGACGGACATGGACGTTTTCGGGGACGACCCGGGTTTCGAGCACGGCGGCACAGAGATGGAAGCGGAGGTGACCGTCGTCAACGAGAGCAGGGAGGAAGAACCGGAAGACTTCGGATGGCGGCCCGCCACGGGAAGCGAACTGTATCCGACATTCGTCCCCCTGACACGGCAGCACCCAGATCCCGCACCGGAAGGAGGGGAGGGGGGAAGAGGGGGCTTCGAGGGGGGGATGGATGTCAGGGGTTCAGGAGCAGAGGCAAGGGCAAGGGAGGAAACAGAGAGCGAGGGAGAGGAGGCAGAAGAAAAGATGAGTGATGGCGACGACCCGAGATCTCCGAGTCTTTCCAGTGAATCAGAAGATTCACAGAAAGGAGCACCAGTGGCCAGGGCAAGGGGGGAGCCTAGGGGGACACCCCAGGAAGATAGAGCCAGAGGGGACTCAGAGGGGAGCAGTTGGAAATCAGGACCAGCGTCACCGCCAGAGAGCAGGGAAGAGGAAGGGCGCCAGGGATCAAGCGCTGGCAGCTCACAACAGGGGGGAGGGCACGAGTCAGGAGTGGCCACACCTCCATCGGGGAGCGAAGAAACGGTCAGACGGAAGGTGGAAGGTTGGGCGCGCGTGCCAAGTTCAAATGCACAGGAAGGTGGCGCAGTAGGCAGCCCGGAAAGGGAGCCAGGTCCTAAAGCCCGCCGAAAGGAGGGAGAAGAGTCAGGGGGGTCAGCGTCAGCGTCAGAGGAATCCCGGAAGGAAGAGACCCCGGGGGGCAGAGGGACCCAGAGAAGAACAGTCAGGCGGAAAAGGTGGAGCAAGGCTAGGATATTAAGTTGGTGTACAAGGGGCGGAGACTCAGATGGAGCTTCGCCGATCTAACCATTAGACGTAGGGTTGCACGCAGCAGCTTGAGAATGGAAACTGTAACTCAATAAAGACTTTTATTTAATGATCGCTGGCTAGCGTGATCCTCTGTGAGCTAGGATCTGGAAGCAGCTCTGACACACATGAAATCTAATGAATGAGCAAATATGTCACTGGTTGGGCATTAAGATAGAAACCTCAGACAAAGAGGTTGTTCCCTGGATAGGGAAGGTACTCTTGCCCACCTAGAGATTCAAGTCCTCCCCATGCCACCTGCCGAGAGGCAGGCAAACCTGGAGACTTCAGGTCAGCCCGGTGGGGTCTGGCAGCTCTATGGTTCATGTATGACACTCTGAGCTCACTGAACCAAGGCTGGGGAACCTGGGGGAACCCAGCTGTTGAGGGATTCCAACCAGAGCCGGCTCACAGGATGAAGCACCTGCCTCAGGAAGTGGAAGTACAAGAGGCGGTGCTCTGCCCAGAGCCGTCTTTCCCATAGGACTTAGTGGTGCGTCTCGCCAGGGCACCGGCCTCTCAGGGGCGCCCCAGCAAGTGGGGGACCTGCACAGCTTTGCCGGCGGCCTCCCCTTTCCCTGCACGCCAGCCAGCTGCACCCCATCAACCATATGGCTGGTGGGGCGTGCAGCTTCCTTCCCAAGTCTCTTCCATAGCAGCATGGGGGAGAGTTGCACCCCCTGATGGCTGGCAATGGGCAGCTCCCCCCCACATCAGTGGTAATTTGGGGGCGCTGGGCGGATATTTGCACCCCAGTGCCGCATCTGCTAAAGATGGCCCTGGCTCTGCCCAGCTGCCCCACCGCTTCCACCACCAAGACGGAGGCATTCCTGCATGCGGCATTGCTGCTCGTCGAGGGTGGAGAAGCCAAGCAAGCGGCAACACCTTGAGGAGCACCCTGGTTCCCACCGAGTTTGGCAGATGCCAGGGTGTTTCTCTGCTCCATTTGCTATTCAGCTCCACCACCACTCCATGGGGAAAGCTGCTTGGCAACACTTCAAGGAACATCCCAGGTCCTGCCGAATTTGGCGAGAATCAGTGGCATGCGGTGCAATTTTTCATGGAGGACGGAGGCAGCAGCTTGTGAGGGTGATGCTGGGGGACGTTGCACACATGAAGCACCACACCCTAAGCTGGGTAGAAGCCTCCCAGGCTTTGGGAATGAGGTGCCAGGTCTCTGATGGGATACTGGATCCCTTCTGCCTCCTTCCGAAAGCTAGGTGGGCTTGGGGAAGGTGGCAGGAGGGCTCTTGGACCCATCGGAGCACCACGGCTCCCTCCCTAAGCCAGGCAGAAGCCTCCCGGGCTTTGGGAAGGAGGCAGCAGGGGGACATTTAGGGGACTAGCCTAGTTCCCCTAGTCTAGTGACTGCACGCCACTGGCTAAAGCTGGGGAGCAGAGGCACCAGAAGTGGGCTGTGGCAGGCCAGGAGGTGGCAATTCTTTCACCTCAGGTGGTGAAATGGGACAGGCTGCAACTGATTCCAGCTCCCATCAGCTCCAGCCAACACGGTCTGTGATCAGGGATGATGGGAGTTGTAGTTCAGCAGCATCAGGGCAGGAGGCGCAGTTCTCCTAGCCTTCATGTAGAGTGATGGTGTGGTGCTAAGATGAACTCTGCTTCCCTGTGTCAGAGCTGTCACTCTGTCTGCCAAACCAGTATGCATTTGCACCCTCACCCAGAAACGCCTCTCACCCCACCCCCATTGCAAATGTGGCACCCATCAGCTGTATGCTGGAGGGGTGGGGGAAGCAGGGATGCTAAATTCACGGCGGCTTGAAATGCCAGGCTTCTTGATGGGCCTTACGGGGAATTTGCTCTCTGCTATACTGCAATTATGGTTGCTGTCACATCAATCTGCCACCTCCCCCACCCCCACCTCCTCCTCCTCCTCCTCTTTGCTGGAGCTGCTAAAACGACCCTGTTTTTCATTCTGATCAAGGACCAGAATTTCTACAGCATCAGGCATCTGCTCCAGGGAAACATCACTGCCTTGCACCCACGCAGTTTAAGAGAAAGTGAAAAAAGAGAATCAGCTGGCAATCCCTGTTTGCACTCACTTTCCTGTTTTCCTTCTCACATATTTTATTTCCTCGTCTATTATCCTTTATCTTCACTTCATATTGCCAGGACTTGGAAATCGCTGCTATACATCACTGTCATCCGATAGCACAGCTCCCCTTGTGTCAATGTCAACCAGGCATCAAGCAACTAACCTGCTGTTATGGGTCCTCATCATCGGCTTTCCCCTTCTCACTGTTGCTTCACCGGTTCGACCCTTGCTTCCTGAGTTTGTAGCATGGGTGATTTCTGGGTTTGGCACCCATTCGCCCTCAGGTAGGGCTTCCTCTTGCCAGTGGCAGGTTGTCTCGCCTACTGATCATCTCACCTTCAAACGCTGAAACAAGGAATTAGTCTGTGGCAATACCAGAAGTCAATGCCTACCTGGAGAATATTTCATTGAGGTACCAATTGAACTGTTTACTTAGTACTGAATAAGGTTGCCAGGTCTGGAACAACCCAGATCCTGAGATTTTAGGGCTCAGACCTGAGTCCTAGGGGCAGTCCTTGGAGATGTCATGGGCAGTGGCGGAGCTTCATGCTCCAGCACCAGGGGCGGACAGCAGGTGGAGGCGGGGCTGGCATGCATCCTGGGGGCATGGTGTGACACCCAGCACAGGGGGCAGCCACGATGGCACCCCACCGGGATTGCACTGTCAGGGGCGGTGCGCTCTCCCCCTCTTCCTCCGCCAGTGGTCATGGGGATGGGTCCTGGAGAGGGAAGTTAATTGGAAAAGGGGAGCAGAGGACAGCCCCCCCCCCAGTGTCTACTCTATAATTTACAGCTGTCTCCTGCCCTATTAGTGAACCTTTGTTTGCTGAGGCTGCATGCACAGCACACATTTAAAGCACATTTAAATCCATGCTGAATCCTAAGCTCTTATCATTACAAGCCCATGTTCGAAGTCTGTCCCAGGCCCAGATGGCTCCGACTGTGTATGCACCATGTCTTCAAAGCGCATTTAAAGCACATGTCCCTCACCCACAAAGAATCCTGAGAACTGAAGTTTGCTAAGGGTGCTGTGAATTGCAGATCTGTAAGCTGTAAACCACAGTTCCAAGATTTATTGATTTATTGTGATGAAGCTAAATGTTGAAAGATTCAGGACAGATGAAAGTAAAGACTTCTTCCCATAGCATGTACATAAACCATGGAACTCGTTCCCATAGGAGGTAGTGATGGCCCCCAACTTGGATGGCTTTAAAAAAGGATTAGAGAAATTCATGGAGGAAACTGATATTGATGGCAACTAGCCGTCAAGGCTATGTTCTGCCTCCACGATCAGAGGCAGCAATGCTTCTGAATGCCAGTTGCTGGAAGCCACAAGAGGTGAGAGGGTTCCTGTGCTTGGACCTCATTTCTTCATAGGCATCCTCCCTGGGGCTGCTTTCCAGTGTTGGGGGTGACTTTTACCTTTGCGCCGAAGGCTATCTGTGCAAAATCCAGAGGTTTCTACATAAGAGGGGCAGGTGTGTGCTGCCTCTTTCTTTGAAACTAGATTGGTCTCACTTGGATAGTAACTAGCTAAATTTCATATTTGGGTAGAAACTGTAATTATCTGCAAGATGTAATTGCTACCATGCTTATATCTCCAGCTTTTACAGATATATATGTTGTGGAAAATCCACGTTGAGAGTTTTTGTTTCTTGAGGTTACAGGTGCAATATTTTGAGCCTCTTCTGCTCAAAATATTGGGAGCCCCAAGCAGTGCTGGAGAACAGCACATGGAGATGGCTCAAAGGTTACAGTCAACAAGAAAGATTGTGTGTATATGCAAAACATGCATATATTTCAAGTGGGCAAGTTTCCACAAACTAGTGCTGACACCAGGTTCTGGGAAGGGCAAGACACTTTCAGTGCCCCCCACTCTCCTTCTCCTGGAACTGTTTGGAAGTGTGTTGCACCAAGTTCCACAGAACTTGTTAGTACGTGTTCCTAGGACTGCATAAATTTATGAAGACATTAAAGGGCTCAGGAATACGTTGTGATCTTGGAGGTGACTGAGACGATCCCAGGCTGGCTTGATGGAGTTCATTTTGCAGCAGCGCAGATTATGTGTGTTTGTCGGGGGGGTTTGCTGGCATTTCAAGGCATGATGAGAGATTAGTCAATGTATTGACAGCCATTGTTCAAGCTGGCAGACGGTTGCCAATAAATGCATTCAGGGGAATCTCTGTTGGTACACTGCACCGAACTGCCGAACAGGAGCTGCGGCAGGAGGTATGAGATGCATGTGGGGGATGGAAGGGAGCGGTGATTGCTTATTATTTCATCTCTGTCGCTGCCAAAGCCTGTTGCTCTGTTTCTCAGGGAAAACTTAGCTGTTAGCTATGCTAGTTAAACTATGGCGCTTGCTCCCACAGGATTAGATTTTTAAAAAGCATTAGATAAATTAATGGAGGAGGGAAACCCAGCCAGATTGGCGGGGTATAAATAAAATATTATTATTATTATTATTATTATTATTATTAGGAAGGAAACCCAGACAGATGGGTGGGGTAATAATAATAATAATAATAATAATAATAATAATGGCTACTAGCCATGATGGCTATGCTCTGCCTCGAGTCATAAGCAGCAGTTCTTCTGAATACCTGTTGCTAGAAATCACAGGAGGGGAGAGAGCTCTTATGCTCACCTCCTGCTTGCTGGTTTCCCACAACATCTGGTTGGCCACTGTGAGAATATGCTGGACTAAATGGGCCACTGGCCTGATGCACCAGACTCTTCTTGTGTTCTTACATTTTTACATGTTTTGCACTTACTTCCATATTATTTAATTCCAGGAAAAAAATCAGTTTGTAGCCCCTTTAACCTGGAAAATTGAGGGAGTTAGAGAGGCAAATTTTGGGGTGGTCAATTGGCATGCAGTTCTTTCTTCAGTGGTTGGGTTCACCTCCTTTTATTCTGACTGACTGCAATCAAGAGAAAGGGTGAGAAGACGTTTTCTCAATGCCGAAAAGTCTTTCATGCCGATTTGGCAGCTCTGGGAAACTGGAGACAGGAGCTCTGCTGCAGAAATAGCAACAGTCCTTTGACCTCTTATGACACCCTTGCTGCTGTTGTATACTAATACCAATTTCACTCTCCAAATGTAGCCAAAACAGCACCATCTGCACTCGAGGGAGGTATGAGTGGGCTTGGAGAAACCCAAGTCCTTTTGCAGAAAAGGGCTGGGGTGGAATGGAGTATCCTGGGAAGAGAGACATGCCTGACTGGCTGGGCACCTGAATTGGTAAACTCCACTCTGTCACGTTTCTGTTGCACATCAGAACTGTCCCCTTCAAAACACTCGGGGTATATCTCCAGCTCTCAGGAGGCCACCCCCTGCCATTTTCTCCCACTGATGGTCCATCTGATGGGCTATTATCCTAACAAACAAATTGTCAGCCAGCATCCCTGGCTGCCTCCTCTGATAAAGCATCATTTTCCCTGGCTGGTGGGCTGCTCTCCTTTGGGAAATTCCATCCCTGTGGATGAGTCATGCAGCCAGTATCAATTTAGCAGAGGAGGGTTTGGTTTCCTCCCTTCAGCTCTTGATGTCGCTGCAGCTTCTGAAGGCATCCAGATGAGACTCTTGTCATTGTAGCAATTGTGCACTATCCCTTAGGCATGCAATGTAGAGCTTCAGTATCCATTAGGAGCATTTTAGATTCACACCCGGAGCGCCGCTTATGGCTGCTCGGAAACAGCTTTTGCTCTTTTTTTCTGTTCTCCTTAGTGCTAGCGAGAAACAAAAGAACGACTTTGTGAAATGATTGGGGGGGAAAGAGAGAGAGAAAAGATACCTGGGGTAACTCAAAGCCAGGAATTAATGTAGAACTTGAGCCAATTTGTGTAATAGAGATACACACAGAGCTGGCAACCTGGGAGCTTTCAAACCATGGAAACAGACAAATATTAACTAAATTAATACACTCAGACTTCCCAACAAGACTGTTTATCCCATGTGAACAGCCATAAGATATGTCAATTTAACTGAGGGTGGGTACGCATTGCAGTGTTGCAGGTCTTTAATAACTCAAGAGCCACTGAGGTTGTCTTTACTGGTGTGGGAATTCACTTACCCCCTAGAGGTAACACTATTAAACAAAATGGAAATTATAAACGTTTAAATTTGTATAAATTTACAAAGCCCTGAGCAATTTAGGCTTAGGGTAAGGTAAAGGTAAAGGGACCCCTGACCATTAGGTCCAGTCGTGACCGACTCTGGGGTTGCGGCGCTCATCTCGCTTTATTGGCCAAGGGAGCCGGCGTACAGCTTCTGGGTCATGTGGCCAGCATGGCTAAGCCCCTTCTGGAGAACCAGAGCAGCACACGGAAACGCCGTTTACCTTCCTGCCGGAGCAGTACCTATTTATCTACTTGCACTTTGACGTGCTTTCGAACTGCCAGGATGGCAGGAGCAGGGACTGAGCAACGGGAGCTCACCCCGCCGCGGGGATTCGAACCGCTGACCTTCTGATCGGCAAGCCTAGGCTTTATGGTTTAACCCACGGCGCCACCCCTGTCCATCTCCCTGAACTCTTATATCCCAGCTCAGTCACTGAGATCATCTGCAGGAGTGGCACTGGTCCCTCCCTAAGTTAGCGAGGCTCATTTGACAACAATGAGAAGTCTTTAGCGCCGTCGTCCTGTGGCTGCCCTGCAGACAGAGTCTCAGCAGCAACCTTCTGTATTAATTTGTAAAAACACCTGCTGAAAACTTTTCTAATCCTTGGGTAGCTGCCCTCAGCCCCAGGACCCTGGCAGCAGCCACCCCGACACCAGCAGTTAAGTCATGCATCAGGATGCGGAACATCTTTCGGCCAGAGGGCCACATTCCCTTCTGGGCAACTTTTTGGAGGCCACATGGCAGTGAGCACCTTCTCTCAGTCCCACCAACATAGGAAGCACAGCTGGTGGCAAGAGAGAGACTTTTCTTCTCCCATATTGTTAGGCTTGCCATATTTCAAGAAGTAAAAATCCCGACACAGTTCAGCTTTTTTTGGCCAACTCCCTCCCAGAATAGGTCCCTCTTTGCTGTCCTTCCACTGGCAGGCTAAGACCTCCCTGTTAAGATGGATCCTTGAAAACTGAGGTGCAGGTGTTGCCTATCGCTGGGCTGCTGTCAGGGGAAACTGTATTAATTGCTGGTTCTAAATGTGTTGGGTTATGAGGTATTTTAACTATTGATTTTTATTAGTTTGTATTATATAATGTTTTTAAATGTCTTAAGCTGCCTTGAATCCCAGCTTGGGAGAAAGGCAGTACAAATTAATATAATATAATATAATATAATATAATATAATATAATATAATATAATGCAATATTAATGCTTTTGCTTGTAGTACTGTGCAGAGAACAAAAGCATATGTTTGCAACAGCGGGCATGTGCCAACATGAAATATGTCTTTGTAAATAAGAAATCGGTAGGTGATAATTCCAAAACCTATAACTGCAAGAAAAATGAATTAACAAGTGACGTTACAGTGGACGGTATTCTTTACTGCATACTTCAATGACAAACTACAAGCGTGCTTCCTCCACTGGAGCCTATGTATCTTTTTCTCTTCTCTTCTTGGAAAACAGATCACATGGTATGCAGAGAAGTGCTGGGCACAATGCAGCCAAAGGTAAGTGTCTGGTGTTCTGTTTTGTTTTTTGACGACTGATTCCAATTGGCGAGATAAGCATATACTTACGTTGTTCCGGTTGAAGTCTATTGGACCATTCAGGTGCTCAACAAGCTGGTTTGCATGGGCTCCTTTTACCCAAAGACGGCAGTGCATTTTCTTTGCAAGCACCAGGTACAAGCTAAAGGCAGAAGCTGTACCCAGCTAGGCTGCTTAAATCCCACTGTAGTCAATGGAATTGAAGAAGCCCATCTGCTTACAGTATGACAGCCAAATAGATGAATTGTTCCTTTAAAAACCAGCCAGAATTTTTCAGCTGCCTAAATGATACGTGGTGGCTCCGATCCAACAGAGACTGGTTGCCACAAGTTCCACTGAAATTCCTGGGACTTGAGTTAGTTGTAACTAACTCATTGCACTGATTTTGGTGGGGCTCAGTCACATCCTACCTTGGCTGAGTTGCAGCCATTGTCACTATGCAGTGATCAGATCTACATCATTTGCCTGTAAAGGTTGTATGGAACGTACAATGTTTAACTGTTGTGGGATGCAAGGGTGAATCCCCTCTGGTAAGTCTGCCGATCATGTTAGCACCCTCTGAAAATGTGCTGATCCAACACATCATGTTAACAGGTTTCCCTGCAGGTGGGCTATATTTTTGAATGAATTCCAAAATCAGCAGTCCAATGCCATGTGTTTTTGCAAAGTCCTTCTTGCTCCCCTTATTTAGTTCTTAGCTTCAGCTGCCCCTGGTTCTATCAAGCTTCAGAGTTTGCCCTTAAATGTGGCCTTCAGTGAAGGTTATCATATTTCTTTGTCGGCAAGACGTTAGATATCAATTCTGTTCTTCCTGTCCATATTAAGCCTTCTTTTCTGAAGTCCACAGAGAAAGCACCATTCAGTATTTTCATGTCTAGGATCCGACGTTGCTTGTAGCGGCTAGGAGTGATGCAAATGCGGAATTGGGTTTTTGAAGGAGCTCATCTGGTTTGCCAAACTCCACTATCTGAAAGTCATTGGGAAAGAAATTGAACAAATGTCAGATGCGTTAGCAAATGTCAAGTATGAAGCAAGAATACAGTGCAGTTGGGGTCGTTTTTTTATGAGTATCCTATCATGTGAAAATTGCCTTGGGGAAGGAGAATAGCAATGGGGGGGATACATAGTAACAGGGAAGAAAGGATTTCCTCAGTTCCGTTCCTTTATTGTGGGTTTGCTTTGCCCTGGTTTCCAGTTCTCTGTAGGAGGATTTCTAAAATTAATTGTGGAGTGTGCCTACAGCTTTCAGTTCCTTTAGATCCTTTAGTTTAATGTCCCCCAGCCTACATTACTGATGAATACGTGTTTGTGTGTGTGTTTTTATACTTTTAAAAAAATATGTTCAGCCTTTTGGTAGCATCACTTACCCCAAAGTAAGCACAAAGACTTGCCATTCCTGAAAATTATCACATTGCCTTAGAAGGCTATTTCTTTGATGTGCTAAACTTGTGTGTTTTCCTGCCATTAGACAAGATGAAGCAACAGGCAGCAAGGTGTTAGAGCACAGAGCTATGCCACCATGTCAGCCTCTGCCCTCAAGTTTGCTGGAGAAAAATATCCTATTGCCAGTACTGAAAGGGGATGGGAGTGAAATTCCATTCAGCCTCTGCACATGGAATGCTGTGGGTGGGGTGGGCACCATCTTACCCTTTGCCTCACGAAGAAAAATGTATTGGGCCATCCCAGCTCCCTCTGTGAGGTTTCAGGTGTCATGCTGATTTCCAAAGCTGGGCTAAAACTATATTTGCTGCCACCAGGAGATTAACAATCTTCCTTGCCTCATCTGCAATTGGTGCCTCCCATTTAAAATAACCCATTATATCAGTCCATGCTGCTTATGTGAAAGATTGTCTCTATTATATCCCACTAATAACATCAATTTTTTATATTAAAAAAATGTCCTTGCCCTCTTTGGACACTCAGGTTTTGCATAATCTGGGCCTGGTGCTTAGTAATAGACTTCCAGGGCAGGGTGGCTGCTCCCCTATGGCCACTGCAGACCTGGAGAGGCAACAAAAGCAATGAAAGGGCAAGGGAGAGGACATGTTATGGGGCAGGGGTGCCTAATCTGTGCCCCCACCCCACCCGATATTGCTGGACTACAATTCCAGTCATCATCCCTGAACATTAGGAGGCCAGCAGTTAGCCACACCTCCCCTGGAGCACCCAACAGCCTTCTCCACCAAGAGATGCAAGAGCAAAGGTCCGCTGATATCGTCTGCCTTAGAAGAGCTATGAGACTCAAAGGAACTGAAATTCTTGCAAAAGCTTTAGAAACTATGTTTAGAAGATAGCTCAATTCCAGGCCAATTTTATTGGTCCTCAGTAGGAGCTATGAAGCTTATTATCATTATCATTCTTATCAGGTGTTGGTGTGGTTGCTCAAGAGCAAACAGGCAAGACTCCAACCTGTCTTTTCCGGGCTTTATTATTAGTACAAACTATTTACAGTGCAGAGCATCATAAGTCCATGTCTGCTCAGTCGCTAGCAGAATCTGGGAGTGGGCGGTCCTTATACCTTCCCCAGCATAACAGTCGTGTGACCCCCCATGCTTCTCCTCCCCTCTCTGCGCCCAAACCTACTGTGCAGAGTGGGCGCAGGCAAAGGGGCCTCCCCTCTGCTTTGCTCAGGCTCAGTGTTGAGGCTCTCCCTAGCATCTTCTGGTCCCTGCACCCCCTCCCCACTGGAGGGGGGCTTCCCTCCTCGCCAGAGGAGGAACTGCTTTGCAAGATCTTCTGAGGCTCCCTGTAACACAACTGCCCTTCCACCTCTCACCTCTGAGCTGATGGCAGTTCCCTGACAATTATCATCATTATTATTTACTTCTATGGCTAAGTACCTTCCCCTTATCCATCACCAACACACGGTCACACTCTTGGATGGTGTTCATACGATGAGCAATGGTCAAGACGGTGCAGTCGGCAAAAGCTTCCCGGATGGTCTGCTGAATCTGCACATCCGTCTCGGAATCGATGGATGCAGTTGCCTCGTCGAGAAGTATTATCTGCAGGAGTAATGATGTTTGCATTAACAATTTTAGAATATAGCCACACATACACCCCAGCAAGCATTGCAGAATGCTGGTAAGTGGGAACCATCACATTTTCGCAGATGAAATGTCACAGGGCTAAATTTGCCATCACTCTTCCCACACCATGGGGCACACCTAGCCATGTGTAAATATTAGTCCGTGAGCCAGATTTTGTCAAATCCCATTCAGATGTTCCAGAGGTCAGCCAGGGCTTTGAAAATCCCCCGATACATTTCATAGCAACAAAGAAAGAGTGACCATTGGGGGCGTGTTTCTAAGACAAATTTACGTAAAACACCTTATAGAAAACCTGCAGTTGATAATAGTCATTCCAGGTTAGCGTTTCCCAAAGTGTGTTGTGCATTCTCCTGGGGGTACACGAAAGGGTTTCAAAGGGCATAAGGCAGAATTTTTATTTTATTTTACTTGACCACAGTTGTTTTTAGCTACACAAAGCAATTAAAAATAGTATTATTAGAAGCACCCCCAAATTACTTTTGCTTGAAAAGGGGCACGGCAGTAAAACTGAACTCTCAAAAAGGGGATATGAAGGGGTTATTGTAAGTTTGGGAAACGCTGCCCTAGGGCAGATAATCAGAAGTTGTTTCATATATGAGAAGAAATGGCAATATATGAAACAGAGGAACATATATTAGATAAAATGTGTGAAGGAATGGAGAAATGTGTATTAGGTGAAAAGTATGGTATTATGCCCTATATAAAAGGGATAGGTATAAAAACAACATGGAAGGGAATGTGGGAAGTCAAATTATAAGAGAAATGTATAACAAATTTGAAGTTGAATAAAATAAAAGGAGTTGTTTCATATACAATAAACATCCAAACACATTTCAGCCCGAAACAGCCTCTCTCAGTGGGTCTGCTAAGGTCTTCGTTCTCATATACCATTAAAAAGAAAATAAAAATTTGATGCCTTTCAGTTCAATTTTCCAGACATAACGTAATGACAGAAAGCCAGTGGTGTCTCTGCTTGGGAAACCAGATACTGCCCTTTAACAATGGTGGGAGTAACAAGCGATACACATCAACATTCCCAAATGGCAGAGAGACACTGCCGTGGACACAGACTTCGCAAGGACTCACAGACACCCGTTGGAAACTGGCAACCAATTACAGCTTCCCAGCACAGAACCACCTGGTGAAATTGATGTGGGTGTGGGTGAATTTCACACACCTTAAGGTGTGCGTCGCTGAAATCTCAACAGGTGCACCTCTCCTCTCCTCTGCATGACACACTTCACCTGCCATTCTCCCTTCTGCATGTTTATTGTGTTATTATAGTTATTTAGGACTCAGCAGGCATAAAAGAGTCCTGACTCTCACGCTCCCTTTGCAGTGTGTGTAAACAGGAACTCTGTGCCAATGGCAGTTACGGCCTTCATTGAGAAGGCAGAGTCAGCTTTCATTTGGTTCTTCCCCTTACAGAAGTGACTCTGCTGGCATCCCATTCTACCTCGTTGCACCAGAGGGACAGATGAGACAGGAAGGCCCTCACATTGGCCAGAATGGAACCATGTGGCTCTCCCCCTCCCAGAATTTCTTCCCTGAACTCAGCCTAGCTACAGCAAAGGAAGAAGCCAGCTGCCATTTGGCTCTGCCCTGAACTGCCTCCACCAACAGCCATCTTGCTCGGTCATTCTGCAACTTCATTTTGTAACAGAATGAAATATGTGCCACCTGTGCTTGGGAAAGAGCCACGCCTTGGTGGTAGAGCATTTGCCCTGCATGCAGAAGGTCCCAGGTTCAATCCCTGGCATCTCCAGGTAGATATGAAACCCTGGAGAGATGCTGCAGTCAGTGTGGACAACACTGGACCAACGTGGTATACAGAAACTTCTGTATTGTTGTTCTGAACTGTGTTAGAGACATCAGGACTGGCACCCAGAAACAAGCCAAGAGGCAGTGCAGCTGGTGAACACCCAGTGCCAGTTAATAATTTGGTTTACAGGTTTCAAACAAATCATGGCTTCCCACTGTTTGAAGGAGGGACGTGGTGAAGTTTTTCAGCATTCAGGAGGATCTGGTACCATAAACTGTGATTGCCATGGAAGAGCCCAAATTCATTATCCCTTAAGGTCCACTTAAACCAATACTGTCCATGGGGTCATGAAGAGTCGGACACGACTAAACGACTAAACAACAACAAACCAATATTGGGATTCATTATTAGCTAGGGCAGACAAAGCCAACATTTTTTCAAGAAGGGGGAAAGGACAAGCGGGTGTGCTGGTCATCTAAAGCAATAGCACCACCTTGCTTTTAGGGTAAGGATGGCTGCTCAGGTAGCAGCACCAATAGAGAAGGAAGCAGGACCCACCCACACCAGACCCTCTGAAACATTTGCAAATATTTGCAGTTGCTTTGACAAGTTCCGTGATAGTGGTGTGTCATCATGATGAACGTGAAATGTGCCCCAAATTTATTATTATAGCTCTTGAACTGTGCTATAATTTCAGCAGTTTGTCATATTAATGAGGCAACATAAATCAGCGCAGCAGCACAAATAAAGCGGGGTGGAAGTATCAACACAGCAGGGGAGGAATGAATTGGAAGAACATTTGAATAAGGTCCAATAACAGAAAGTTATTGAAATCAGCTCAGGGGGCTCTGGTAAGCTCAGGAACGGAATGTGAAAAAGAACACTGGCTGGATCAGGTCTAAGGTTCATCCTGTTTCTTGCAGATGTTTCTGGGAAGGCCACCAGCAGGATTTCAAAAGGAGCAGGTCTCTCTCACTCATCCCTGCAAGCAGCTCTGCTGTCAGAGGCAGTAAATGTCCCTGGGTACCATTTGTTGGTGGGATGAGGGTGGCGCTGTGGGTTCAACCACAGAGCCTAGGACTTGCCGATCAGAAGGTCAGCGGTTCGAATCCCCGCAACGGGGTGAGCTCCCGTTGCTCAGTCTCTGCTCCTGCCAATCTAGCAGTTCGAAAGCACCTCAAAGTGCAAGTAGATAAATAGGTACCGCTCCAGCGGGAAGGTAAATGGCGGTTCAGTTCGTTGCTCTGGTTTGCCAGAAGCAGCTTAGTCCTGCTGGCCACATGACCCAGAAGCTGTATGCCAGCTCCCTTGGCCAATAAAGTGAGATGAGTGCCGCAACCCCAGAGTCAGCCACGACTGGACCTAATGGTCAGGGGTCCCTTTACCTTTACCTTTACCATTTGTTGGGAATCACAAGAGTGCTGTTGTTCTCAGGTCCTGCTAGCAGGCTTCCCACTGAAAGCAAGAGCTCAAGAAGGGCCCTGCTGGATCAGTCCAATGGACCATCTAGTCTAGCATCCTCTTCTCATGGTGGTCAGTGTTCCTGCATTGCAGTATTGTTTACACTGACTTGGCAGGGGCTCTGCAGGGTTTCAGATGGGGAGTCTCTCCCAGCCCTAACTGGAGATGCAATTGGGGATTGAACCTGTGACCTTCTGCATGCCAGGCAGATGCGCTACCATGGAGCTACAGCCCTTCCCTTTAGAAATGAATGCAAAGAAGGAGAAAGGCAGGAAGAAGTGTGCTTTTAGGACCAAAGGTGCCTTATGCATTCTGGAGCAGTTGAGAAACAGCGACTGCTCCGGGAACTCACTTTTGAATTTCGGAGGAGCGCCCTCGCCATACAGAGCAGCTGCCGTTGCCCCACGGAGAAGTTCTCTCCATTTTCAGCCACCCCTGCTTCTAACTTTTCTGGCAGTTTTGAAACCTAGGATACAAGAGAAACGCTGCCATGATTACACAATTTATTATTTGTTGCACACACAACAGCAACAGGGCAGGAAACCATCTTTGACACAACATCACTGATCCCTGTCAAGTATAAGGAGAAGGATGTGCAAGAGGGAAGAGGCAAAAGCCGCTTGAACATTTGATGGCGGCAGGCAAGGGTGAGAGAGCGGGGAAGCAACTGAAGGGCAGGCGGAATGACGAAGGAGTGATGTGAATAAAAGATCTGGCATGGAGACGTTTTGGGATGGCAACCAGATTCTGTCTTGAGCAAACAATCACCGCACAATGGTGATTCCAGCCAGGTTCAAGGTTCTTGTGTTATTTTACAAGGCCCTTAACAAACAAATGTGGTATACAAACTGTTGAAATAAATAAAGGAATTAATGAAAAAATGAGAAATCGTATTTCTTTCGCACACGTGCGCATGTGTGTGTGTAAAACTAACTACCAGCCAATAGATTGACTCTCTCTCTCTCTCTCTCTCTCTCTCTCTCTCTCCCCTGCCCTAACCTCTCTTTCTGGTTTCAACATGATTTGCTTCCCAAAGGATGGAGAACACCTGTGGTTCTCCAGATGCAGTTGAAGTACAACTTGGGGTGAATCTCTCTCTCTCTCTCTGTTTTGCACATTTATACATGAGTTTGCATTTTTTTAAAAAAGTGAAAGTCCTCATGGAAATCCATCAGCATTTAAGTGTGAATTTCTTCTAATATAGACAGTTTGTTTGCAATTTTGTCTAACACACAAATTTTTGTGAAGCACTTTCCTTTAATATAATGCATCTTTGTATGTTATTTCCATGAATATATGTGCATTTATATACAACCTTTACCCCAGTATTTTCATTTTTGTAAAATTTGCCTGGCTAGAAAATGGCATTGCAAAATTCGGAGAAGTGTAGATTTTGAAGGACGGCTGTGTTCTGGTTCTTGTATTGTTTCAGAAAGTGCAAATTAAACCAGTTCATTTCTAAATGTAAACCGAATTGAACTCCTCCTCCATTCCTAACTACACCTCCCATAATTGGTCAAAATTGGCCCTGCTGGCTGGGGCTGATGGGAATTGGAGTCCAACCACATCAGAAGGTTTCCCCATCCCTGACCTGGACCCAGAAGATTATTGGCTGCTGAGTCAATATCCCAGCTTAATCTGTTTGGATTTCCCTCCTCTCACATGGAACACTGGTGGCAAAGCAGAACAACAAATTGAAATCCTGCGGCACCTGGGCAAATGCTCAGAGCAGCTTGTGTAAACATTTATAGTTTTACAATTAAAATGAAGGTGGGGTGGCGGGGGAGCCGATATTATTAGAGCTGCTCTAAGGCTTTGACAGGTGCTACTGCCTCCAAGCAATTCTCTGCTCATCCCATGCTTCTGGTTGGAGGAGAAATTGCAGGTAAGTGCCCATAGTCCTGCTGACCCAGGAACTGATTGACTCTCCTGCCAACCTAGCAGTTCGAAAGCATGTCAAAGTGCAAGTAGATAAATAGGTACCACTCTGGCGGGAAGGTAAACGGGGTTTCCGTGTGCTGCTCTGGTTTGCCAGAAGTGGCTTAGTCATGCTGGCCACATGACCCGGAAGCTGTACGCCGGCTCCCTCGGCCAATAAAGCGAGATGAGTGCCGCAACCTCAGAGTCGGCCACGACTGGACCTAATGGTCAGGGGCCCCTTTACTTTTGCCTTTAGAGGACCTGTTCTATTCCAGTTCTTTCTAAAGCTTCTAAATCTGCTAAATTCCCAATTTTTCTCCCTTTTCTGCTAAGATTCTGTCGGTCTTCTGCCTACTCATTACCTGTCCCGAGCTACCAGATCCCTGGCTTTTGAGCCTGACAGCCTTATGAACACTATGAGGTATACATCTCTTACTATGTACAAGGGAAAAAGTTGTTTTGCTGTAGTTTGTGTGGTCACCAATAGGTGTAAATGGTGGGGGTGGGGCAGCAAGGGAGTTGGGAATAGGCAGAGTTGTCTCTTTGCAACATGGGGGCTGCATTTGTAGAACTGAAGGCACAACACACACACACACACACACACACACACACACACACACACACACACTTATTTGTGCTTTCTGAAACAATACAAGAACCAAAATACAGCCATGCTTCAAAATCTACACTTCTCCGAATTTTGCAATGCCATTCTCCAGCCATCAATTATTTCTGCCTTTAAAAAAAATAAAAAGAGGAAAGGACAATTAAGAATGTAATTAGTGAACATTAATTGTTCAAATCTTAAATGGGACTGAATATTAGCCACATTATTCTCACTACTGTTTTGGTACTGTATCTTGTGATTAATGATGCATGGTTAACAGGGAATCAAAATTTTCCATATGCTGTCATTTTACATCTGGCAATAATAGATTAGATTGGGAAAACAAAGAAATACACACACACATATATATAACATACTGTGTTTTTCATAAACGTTCTGCTCAGAGCTTGCCAAATTTGATCGTCTGTGTGGTCTTTAAATGGATCTAAGTTGTACCTGTAAGGTAGGAATGAGAATGAAAGAAACACATTGCCCCTGCGAAAGAAAACATTGCCTGCTGCTGCAGTTCTTGTGGACTAGACCCTTGGATTCATTATTATTGCACAGGTGAGACTGAGGACAAGAAAGATGGAGGGACATTGTTGCCATGTCCTGTTTGTCAGCTTCTGGAAATATCTGATTGTTTGGAACAGAATGCTGGACTAAATGGGCTTTGGTTTGTTTGAGAAAGGCAGCATCTATGCTCTTAAGAAGTTATCTGTGGGATATATCAGCCTCATATAAACAGCATGCATAGCTTTAGTTAAGGCATGAAGGGATTAAGATCATAAACTGTCCTGCCAGGCTTAGCTAGGTCACACACCCTCACCTTGGGAGGAAGGGTTACCTACCAAAACCTTTGTTCTCTCTCTGTTCCACCATGAAAACAACCAGAAAGGATGTCTGGGCTAGTCGCTCCAAGCCAGACCGTGTGGGTTTAGCAAGCCATCTTTGTGTTTTTATACAAATAATTTAGAAACATTTACCAGTTTTGAAGCTAAGTTAAACTGCCTGTCTTTTGTTGCTGCTGCTTTATGGAAAAGCACATGAATCTGACCTTTGAAGAGTTTGTAAGTAAACCATTTTTAACAGCCTATATTTCCACACTTTACTTTGCTGCATGTTTTGTGATTTTAAATCTTTGCTGGGGCTTTCTCACCCACAAGTACTTGCCCCAAACCAGCATCTGGGCATCCAGGGAATTCTCATTCTACTATTTCAAACCAATTTATTAACCAAAATACAAATATTATTGGTGTTAGCAAGGTCATTTAAATAACACCAATGGAGTCCAGAGAGAAAAGAAATCCTGATAACATTGTACTGCATGACCATTGTATAAGATCTCCTTATTTACCTGGAACACAGACTCTATTTCTCTCATCTTCCTCCATGTGTTTAACCTTTGACCGGCTCAATGAGACATTATACTTTTTACATGCAAATGCATAGAGTTCTGAAACTGAAAAGGGGGCTTCCATTGCCTTACACTACAATCCTATGCATATTGACTCAGAAGTAAGTCCCACCATGTCCAATGGCACTGCAATCTGAAAGCCATTTACTTGGGAATAAGATGTGTGGAGCTCTGTGTGACTTACTTCTGAATAAATGTACTTGGACTTGAACCCCTTTACATACAAACCGTGGCACTGACTATTTTAAGAATGACTGGCTTATGTGTCCTTATGTCTGAGGGGTTGGGTTTTGGGGGGACTGGGTGCTTCTTAGGATATTTGTTTGACGTACAACATTTTGTGTGCATGCATTTTTCTTTCTGGTATACTATAACTTAAAGGAAAGGAAATACAGTGATACCTTGGTTCTCAAATGCCTTGGTACTCAAACGCCTTGGTTCCCAAACACCGAAAACCCGGAAGTAAGTGTTCTGTTTTTCTAGCGTTTTTGGGAAGCCGAACATCTGGTGCGGCTGTCGGCTATCGTTTCCGGGGTGCCTGCACCAATCAGAAGCTGCGCCTTGGTTTTCGAACATTTCAGAAGTCAAACGGACTTCCGGAACAGATTAGGTTTGGCGCTTTTGTTTTTGCTATTTATTTTGTGTTTTCGTTTTTGAGGCTTTTCGGTTAATTTGTTTTTGTGACTGTGTGGAACCCAGTTCAGCTACTGATTAATCATGTGACTGCAGAAATGGATAACCCCCGCAATCAAAACAATGACTATCATCAGTGCAGGTAAGAATTATTATTTTTTAATCATTTACAATACTGTCCTATTTATTTTATAGTACAGTACATTGATTATTGCTTTCATTTTATGGATCAATGGTCTTGTTAGATAGTAAAACTCATGTTTTAGGGGTTGTTTTTAAAAGTCTGGAACGGATTAATCCATTTTGCATTACAGTCTATGAGAAAGTGTGCCTTGGTTTTGGAACGCTTTGGTTTTGGAACGGACTTCCGAAACGGATTACGTTTGCAAACCAAGATACCACTGTAAATAAAACATATATATATCTGCATGTTTTCTGGGAAGCAGAGCTCACCCCATCAGGTCTCCTCTCCCTCAACAGACACCTGGAATCAGCCATTCCATCAGGCTGCCTCACTGGGAGAGATCAGAAGCAGGAGGCTCACTCCATGAGCTCCATCAGGAACCTTCTTCCCTTGAACTGTGCCAGCTGATCATTATACAAATTCAGCCTGAGTTTTTATTTTCCTCTTCCCTCCCTGTACATTTTCCTTTGTGCGTCTTTTCTTAAAAGACTGTAAGCCTGCAGGCAGGGACTGTCTTTTTTAAATTGCCACTCCAGGAGCCTTTTTGGCTAAAAAGTGTGCTACAAATGCTCTAAATAAATAAAATAAATAAAATAATTTCATAAATTGGTTTTCCGTCCTAACTTCCTAACATATACCATAGAGATGCCACGACAGCCACTTGGTGTTCACAGGGTCTGCCTTTCAATTGTTTACCAGAAGTTCAGGTTCTGCATCACTGCACATTCCCCCCCTTTCTCTATGACCCGAGCCAAGAACTTACTGGGTTACTTTATGCAAACTACTCTCTCTCAACCTCCGGTCTGCAGCAGAGGGCAAATCATGTTGATGTTCTTCCCCTTCCCTTACAGAGCGATTTTGAAACCAGCACTAGTTGGTTAGCTTTCACTTTTGCGGCAAAGGTTAATTTGATAATCGTCACAACAGCTACCTTACTGTACCTACAAACAGAACGGGATCTTGAGGAATGACCGACAACTTGGTCCTTAGAGACTCCAAACTAATAGTGAGGATATCAACATTGTCAATGAGGATGGTGCCAGCAGTTGGTTCCACTAGTCTGAACAAGGCGACCCCTAAGGATGATTTTCCTGAAAGAAGAATGCAGCATTTAAAAAACGAAATACGTGGGTTTTCATCCTACTGAAAAAGTTCTAGATCAAGTGTGCAGGATGGTGATTTCTGAGGTTAAACCAGCATTTCCCTCCAGAACCTGAAGATAAGCAAGGGGCTTGGTTGGAGGACCATCGGATGAAGATTGCATTCCATCAGGTAATGAACTGAAATCGCAATGGGATCCAAATGGAGTCTGGTTGTCTTAGATTAAGCCAAGCTATTTCCTGATTCTGGGTGGGAGGGAAATGATTTAATCCAAGGCAATCCAATAGGAGCCCAGCAGGGCTTGCCCAGTGGTGGAGGTAGCCACTCAGGCACCTGGAGCAGCACACATGCTGTGCACCCGGGGAACGGGGCAAGCCACCCAGGGGGGCGATTGGTGCCCATTGGGGGCAACTGGTGCAGCAATTGGTGCACAGGGGGGCAATCAGCGCTGCGATCAGTGCCCATTGTGATTGGCACACAGGGAGGTGATCGGCGCCCATTGGGGGCAATAGGCGTGCCCATTGGCGCCCATTGGGGGCGATTGGTGTGGCGATCAGCGCCTGGGGGGCGTGGCAATCCACCCAGGGGGGATTTTGTCACCCCCCCTCAGGGATGACACACGGGGCGGGCTGTCCCCACCGCCCCCCTTCCTACGCCCTTGGGTTTGCCCATCCTATCAATATTCCACAAATTCACACACACATCATATGATACTTTCAATGCTTTTTCCATTTCTTAAGCCCATTTGTAAGGAGTTATAGGATGATAAGCAGAATATTTATTGATCCAGTCCAATTATTTGTCACTTTTCAGAACTAAGCCCCTACAAAGCAACATAAAAGAGAGAAATTTGGAAAAGTGCAAAGTTCAAAAGGAGAGCTGTGTTTCTGTTTGCATATTGGTCTAGGGGAATGCAAATTGAGTAGGTTCACATTAAAATGTGAACCAAATTAATCCCCCCCCCCCAGTCCATAACAGCACACATAACCATCATATAGGAAATAGCTGTTTGGGTGGTTGATAGATTCCGTTTCATGCCACATCATATATAATGAGCAGTTTCAAAGAGTCTGCCTCTTACTCAAACTCTTAAAAGCCGAATATTCCACCACAGTACAACATCAGACCAAGAAATGGAACATGGGACTGAATTATGTAGATGAAGGGATGGGACAATGCAGATAGGGACAATGACTTGGCTGGATGGTTGGTGGAGTTTCATGTTACATAATATATATTAAGCAGTTTCAAACAGTTTGTCTCTTGTTTAGGGTGTTACCTAATGAGAGTCCAACTCAAAGTAGACTCACTGAAGTCAGTGAACATGGCTCACCGAACTTTATTAATTTCAGTGGGTCTAATCTGAGTAAGACCGTTAGAATCTTAAGAAGCAAATATTCCATCACACTTGTGTCTCCAAGATTCCATCATGGAACACAGCATTGCACCAAGAAACAGAACTCAGCTATGCAGATGAAGGGGTGGGACTATGCAAATAGGGACATGCTTCCTTCTCAGTGACTCCCATTGGATTTGATGGGATGGGATCAAGGGACTGCAGTCTGGCACATGGCTAAAAAGGACGGGAAAACCCCCCTCAACACAGATACTTTATCTGGTAGGGGATGGAAGCAAACAGGGCAGGCTGAGCTCCATCTCAGATGGTGACTCTTAACATACCCATTTACTTGCATAATAAGCACTTTGGGAAAACATTGCTACAGGGGCAATACTTTTGCCCTGTGCTGCTGATATGGTGGGTGGCCTGGCCTAGGTCCGTCAGGACCCAGTGGTCTATCTTGAGCATTTATGCAGAGTCAGGGAAATACAGAAGCCCTCCTTCCACCCACCCTCCCCAGCCACAAAATAAGCAAATAAATCAGCAGGACTGAACTAAAAGTAACACACCAGAGCCCGTCCGGCCAACAATCCCGATTTTTTCCTTGCCGTGAATGTTCATGTTTAGGTCATGAAGCACCAAGGGGCTGTCTTCTCTGTATTTCATCTGGTAGTTCTTGAAGGTAATTTCACCCTGAGAAGGCCAGTTTGGGGGAGGGACAGCAACTGCCTTGCCCTCTGCTGCTTCAGGAACACATTTCTGGAAGAAAGCAGGGCAGGGGGCTGGTGGGATTCATCCGCTATCACGACAACTTGGGTCACGGACTGGGCTTTTTTTAAAGAGGTGCAAACATTTTCCGCAACTGGCTATCAAGGCAAATGCAGTCCCGGTTACTGATGGGGGCCCACAGTGTGTGTGTGTTTGTGTTTGTGTGTGTGTGTGTGTGTGTGTGTGTGTGTGTAGCCCTCTCCAGCTCCCAGAACTCCATTCCACACTGGCCACACACCCCTCTCCTCAAACCACATCCCTTACCAACTGCACTGTACCAGAAGTTCTCTTGCCAGGCAGGAATGAGTCACTGAGCTATGATAAGCTCAGTGAGCCAGTGTGGTGTAGTGGTTAAGAGCGGTAGTCTCGTAATCTGGGGAACCGGGTTTGAGTCTCCGCTCCTCCACATGCAGCTGCCGGGTGACCTTGGGCCAGTCACACTTCTTTGAAGTCTCTCAGCCCCACTCACCTCACAGAGTGTTTGTTGTGGGGGAGGAAGGGAAAGGAGAATGTTAGCCGCTTTGAGACTCCTTAAAGGGAGTGAAAGGCGGGATATCAAATCCAAACTCTTCTTCTAATGAGGGGGGTGCGTTTGGAGGTGCGTTTGTGTTTGCGTGGAAGTCAATACACACTGGAAATAATGGACCAACACCTCAAGGGCTGTGGTGATTGTTGAGAATGTCACTTCTGATCTGATTTCCCTCTCAGCATCCCTCATAACGCTGCACTGCACTGGTAGGTCAAACTAACTTGGGTCTATCTACAATTTGCACTATACACTTAAAGCAGCACCATGCCGCCTTAATAATAATAATAATAATAATAATAATAATAATAATAATTTATTTATTATTTATACCCCACCCAATCTGGCTGGGTTTCCCCAGCCACTCTGGGCAGCTTCCAACAAAAGATTAAAAATACATTAAAACATCAGTCATTAAAAATTTTAAACAGTAGTGGCTCACCCCCATAATGATCCTGGGACCTAGAGCGCTGGCACCTCATTTTCCTCACAGAGTTACAATTCTGGGTAGTTTAACAGCCAAACTTCTTCCCATGATACTCTGGGAACTGTAACTCTGGGAGGGGAATACCTGTTACTGTACCTTTACCTAGGGGCCTCCTAACAACTCCCAGCCCCCTTAACAAACTACACTACCCAGGATTCTTTGGGGGCTGTTCCATGTGGTATCAAACTGCTTTAGTACAGATAGGGCCTAGCTAGAATTGCTTTAAATACTCTCGCCAGGGGCCCTTCTTACCGTGATATATTCCATAATTTGCTCGACATGTGTAAATCGAGCTTCTGTCTCCGATCCTGTTCTCACACACACTTGCAGAAGTCCACTCAACTATGAAGGAGGGGAAGAGAGGAAGGGGAAAGATCAGGAAGCTGTGCTGGGGGATGTTTAGCTACCTGTGCGCCAAACAGAAAAGCAGAAAGAATTCAGTTCTATTCATTGCAGTCGCTGCAGGATATACCAGAGTGTTATTCTCCCACACGGGAACCTGGGAAGCTGCCGGAGTCAGTGCCAGTTTTGAAAGGTCAGGTGAGCTCCACCGCCCCACCACACTGTTGCTGCTGCTTCCCGGGAAGTACTGGGTGTGAGGTTGGCGTGGTGAAAATGCACTTGTGGAGCCAATTTGGTGCTCCCACTGGTGTGTCTGCACCTCACCGCCTTTTCTGTACCGGCAGTAGCATGACCAACCAGCGGTCAGATGAGTGCCACCACCACACTGCCTGCTATTGCCTCCATGGAAAGAGTTATCCCTGCCTCTTGACCTCCCTCGTCCCGTTTTCCTACTTCAGCTTCTACCTCTGATGCCACAGACTCCCCCCCCCCACTCACTAAGCCCTGTTACCTCTTCAGCTTCCGACAACTCCTCCTTGTCTTCTCCTTCCCCTCCCTCTGACCACTCATCGTTGTCCCACCACCAATTCCCAGGCTCTGGGCCTTCTTCCCTTGTGGAGGTTCCCCAGCTGGCTCCTCCCACCATTCTTCTGTGTCCAACCGGTCCATGACATATGGGATCAGTTTCCGTACACCCATGTACAGCCCACGTCTTCAGCGCCTGCATGGGCTGGGTGTCGGGAGCACCTTCTCTGACCTTCCAATCACAGGAACGTAGGAACAGCAACACAGCATTCCCGAGGAATAGGTCCTGGTGCAGTGGACTCACATTTGCTCATGTGAGCACCTCAAAACAGCAGAGTAACGGAAGCAAAGCTGTGGAGGTTTTGTTGCATACCTAATTTATTTCTTCTAATTAAACAAATAAAAGAACATAACTGTTATGTACTGAGTTGAATAGGATCCAAAATGCAGCAGTCTGATTGGTCCTAGAACAATAGGATCCAGAATGCAGCAGTCTGATTGGTCCTAGAACAATAGGATCCAGAATGCAGCAGACTGATTGGTCCACAGGAGCCACCCAATCCAGCTCAAGGTAGAAGTGAATCCGCAACCTAATTGGCCTACAGGAGAATCCCGGAATTAGCCAATCACGTGGGGCCCATTGTGTAAATAATGTATATAAAGCAGACATTTCGAGGGAACATCCATTCCTCCTTACCACTATGAGCTGAATAAAGAGCATGAAATCCACTCTCAACTCCGAGTATATTTTAATAACAAACATGTATGAGAGGAGCAGCTCTCTCATACTGCCATCTTGTCTCTAGACAGATCAAAGAAAAAGCCACACTGTACTAGGGATGAAAGTCTGGAAGAGTAGTTTCTGCCGCCTCCTTTCTCTCAGACAGAAAGTAAAACAAACATGATCTGGTGATCCTTGCAATGGGAGGGATGAAAATACTGACAATCAGCTCATGTCGGTTCATTCCCAAATAGGTGTGTTTACTCATCATCTCACAACCTGTTGCTTATCCAAATTTGGCTCTACAGCCAGCAGTGGAGCTAACCGCCCGGGCACCCAGAGTGGCACACATACCATGCACCCAGGGGGCAGGGCAAGCTGCTGAGGGGGGCAAAGGGCACAGCAATCGGCACTTGGGGGGGTGATCAGCACCCATTGGGGGTGGTCGGCGCAGCAGTTGGCATCCAGGAGAACGATCGGTGCCCAGGGGGGCAGCACGGCAATCCGCCCAGGGGGGATTTTGTCACCCCCCCAGGGATGACACTCGGGGTGGGTCACCCCCACTCCCCCCCTTCCTACGTCCCTGTCTACAGCTTCTGGGATGCCCCTCTTCATCTGCTTTCATGGATGGCTACTGGGTGAAGCAAAGTGCAGGAAATATTCAAAGCGAAAAGGAGGCTAAGGAAAAGAGAGTGAGTCACAGGCCCGGCAGCAACACTCTCGAACAATGAACCCCCGAGGCCGTTTCAGAACTAGTTAACAACTGCCCGTGGAGAATGACTAACTACAGGCCTAGATATGTATATATATATCGTTCACAATTTGACTTGAGGGGCCTATGCTTTGCTGGCAGCTCTGCTGACTCCCAGGAAAGAGCTGTCCTCTCGGAAAGTGAGTTGAATAAAGGGACTTGCAATTTACCATGACCAAAATAAAAATAAAAATGCCTCACACTTTAGGGAAAACAGCACCACTTTAAGCTAAATCTGCCTTTCCCCCCTATGCGCTAACGTGCATAAAGCATAGATGTGAGCGACACATCATTAATCCTGCGATAATAACAGATGGCTGCTTGCATTCACTGTATAGAAGCTTAAATGTCAGGAACAGAGTTTCTGAGTCAGGACGAGGAAAGGTTAAGCCAACAAATACAGGCAACCATTTGTTGCCTCTGAGAGATCCATTACAACTGGAAATGTATTTCCATCACTAGTCTGAGAGTGTAAAGGTTAAGGATGGAGAAAAGGGGTGGGGGAGCATATGATGAGTGTTTCGTGATAAGGATGCTTAAGATGACTTAAGAAAATAACATATCGATCGCCATGTAAGATGAAAATCACAGCAGAAATATCCTACTGCATTTCTTTGCCCCAAGGAAAGGTTTTGTAGAACCTGGGGGGGGGGGGTGTGGCTTTTTTAAAAAAAGAAAATAAATGGAAGGTCACTGACTTCAGGCATTCCAAGAAGCCCCCATCCTCAGCCCTCCATTCCTGAGGGTCGGTTCACACAAATTTCTGGAGGGTTGTGGAAGATGGACTCCCCACCTTGGCTGTTTTCCAGGCTACTCGGATAATTCCATAATAATCAATCATTTGGGTCGGCTGATCACTTCTGACACTGATCTCACTTGCTCCAGGAATAACCACATCAGTCACTCAACTGTTGCGACTGCTTCTATGGATGCCACAAACTTTGGACCACTGACATCATGTGAGGAAGGGCTGAGGTTCGGTGACTGAGCACATGCTTTGCACTTAGAAAGTCCCAGGTTCAGATCCTGGCATCTCCGGTTCAGAGAGGATCAGGTGGCAAAGGACCTCTGTTTGAGTCTCTGAAGAACTGCTGCCAGTCAGAGTAAAGCAACACTGGACTAGATGAACCAATGGTGTGCCTTAGTAAGAAGGCTTTTTATCTATAGATAGCGGTGGCTGATTCCTCTTGGGACTGGTGGGGGGAGTGGAAGGGAGACCAACAGTAGGTGGAGCCAGAGAAGCCTATGACAGGCAAAGCCAACTATAGGCAACAACCAATTTACATGCGTCCACTTGTGTGGTGTAGTGGTTAAGAGCAGTTGACTCGTAATGGTGAACCAGGTTCGATTCCCTGCTCCTCCACATGCAGCTGCTGGGTGACCTTGGGCTAGTCACACTTCTCCGAAGTCTCTCAGCCTCACTCACCTCACATAGTGTTTGTTGTGGGGGAGGAAGGGAAAGGAGAATGTTAGCCGCTTTGAGACTCCTTAGGGTTGTGATAAAGCGGGATATCAAATCCAAACTTTTCTTCTCTTCTTCTTATCATGCTGAATCTGGAAGCTTTTCAAATGGCAGAAATGGCCTTAAAAGAGCTAGACAGGGCAAAAAAAGGAGCGGAAACAGCCCCTAACAATCCCACAAGCCTTTGCAAGTGCAATTCCAGGAGCTCTTGTACTGACTGTTGAGGATTGTGGAGAGTTTGGTAAAGGAAATTTGGAAGGAGCCATTGTGATGGAATTTGGCAGAGTTTGACGACTGGTAAATGCTGCTGGTTTTCCCAAGGGTTTTCCCAAGGGTTTCCAGAGGTTTAGAGGGTGTCTGCAAGCTTTTCTAATGGTGTTTCAAATGTAAGAGATCTCATGTAAATGTGCGGTGCCTCAGAACATAACCCCTGTGTAAATTGGGAGTTGCCTGTAATTCAAGTTTCATCCATGTCCTCCTCCAAGTTCTACAAAGCCAACGCTGAGACTGAGGGGAAGGAAGCTGCGGCCCTGGTGTGGCTGGAAGAAGGTGGCAGGCATGAGGGGGCTAGCCAAGAGGAGAGTGGTGGGGCAGTGTCCTATTTTCCCCAATGGGCCAATCTCCGCCATCTTCAGATTTGTATCTTCCAATGCATGGACTCAGGTCCACTTCACCATTTTATGTGGCAGGGTGGACACCATAGAGAGTGAAACGGCAACACATTTCAAAGCACTGGAGGGCAAACGGTAAGCAGGCATGTGGCAGGATCCCCAGTTGTCCGCAGCTCCTTCAGCATGGATCTCCTGTGTGTTTTTGCTAACACATGCCTCCTTTTCACACTTTTAACAGCTGCCGAAAACTCCAGAAAATGCACAGAGGCCCAAATTGCCCCATGTAGTACCATGACAAAAGAATACCACAAATCTGTACATTTTGGAAGAGCAACAAACTAGCTCCCCCAAAACAATGTGTTTAGCATTTCAATCCATGCTTGACTTTAGCAAAAAGGGGTTAGATTGCAAAGCTAACTCAACCAGATGTATTTGAAGGATGCACTTTGCATATCGGGGTCCCAACAGCTGGGCTTACAAATACAGCAAGAAAATATGTTCTGTGCCTATTAAAGCGTTACAGTTGGAGGGCAGGTTCTTTCATGGTGGCCTACCACGTGGGCCTCTGTTTGCATTTATTTAAAGGCAAAGCTTTCTAATGCACACTTTTCAAAACAATGCATAAACCAAAACACAACTATCCCTTCTCCAAAAAATTTAGCGCAGTTGTCCAGCCAAGGAACATGTAGGGAAATGTATACACTAGGGCAAAGTGTGCAAAAAGAATCATAAATGCAGACACTATCTGCACTTTTGGGAAACAATTGGTGACACTTTGTTCCAAAAGGCTTTCCCAGCTAGATAAATGGGTCTTTGCCACGAGTGTCTACTTGTTAGGGTTTCAGTCTTGTTTTAAATTTATTTGATGTTTTAAGATGTTTTTTAAATAATCTTGTGGGCAAATTGGCTCAAGACAGTTGTTTAGAAGGCAATTAAATCAATGATAATAAAATAAACAAACAAATAAATTAGAGGAAAAATATATAAAACACGCTATGGTAGGGGAAAATTGGATTGGAAAACTGTGTACATTAGTCGAAAAACACATACAGAAATGTTTATGTTAAGAGGAGAAATTTGCATTAAAATGTTGATGAATATTCACGAGGACTTTTTTAAAAAAAATTAATTGCAAACTAATGGGGAAACATGGAGAACTGAACTCAAGGCTGGAAAAAGTAGAAACTGAAACAGACAGATCCTTCCCGCCCACCCCCAATGGTGCATTGGGCCACTTCAGGTCTGATTTGGAGTGTGTCGGAATGAAGCTTGAGTTATCCGGGTGATTCACTTACCTGGATAGTGTAAGACAAAGCCAAGCCTTTTTCTGCAGTGCTGATGGAAGAAGGACTGAGGACGACAAAGAGGGCGACGATCAAAGTCATGACGGTCATGAGCATGTCCGTCCTCAACGCAAACCACCGCAGCGCATAGTTGAACAGCATGAAGTGGCTGGAGCTCTCGTCGTTCAGCTTTCTAAAACTGGAACCAAAACCAAGGATAGTACTTAGAAAGCTGCCCCGAGTTTGGATCTGTTTTTAGTCTACTGCTGTTTTGGCTTTTCGGAAGCCTGAAATTGTTGTCATCAGTTCTTCTTTTTGGTAATTTTGTTGTTTTAGCTTTTTTGTAAAACGCTTTGAGGTTCTTAACATAATAATAATCAAGCAGCATGTGAATTTTATGAAATAAAAGCTTTCTCTAGTCAGTTCACGCAGAACATGAGCACAATAGCATGCAACCACTGGGATTAGTAGCACTTGAGGGTCTTATTCTCTATTATTTTTTCTTATCATTTCCGAGAGAGAGAGAGAGAGAGAGAGAGAGAGAGAGAGAGAACAAAGGGCAAACTGTGTTTTGCAAACCAACTTCAACCCCTGCCTTAAACATAGGAGAAGCCTTGCCGGACAGGCCAAATACCCATCTAGTCCAACATCCTGCTCTCACAAAAGCCAGCCAGATGCCTATGTGAAGCCCTTAATCAGGACGTGACCACAACACTACTCTTCCACTCATGATCCCAGCAACAGGTGCACATTGCCTCTGATACTGGGGGAAGTGTACAAGTATTGTGAATAGCAGCCACTGAAAACTTTATCCTCCATGAATTTGTCTTATTCCCCCTCTGAATCTGTCCACGTTTGTGGCCACAACATCTTGCGGACAGGAACAGACATAAGGACATAATAGGAGTCCTGCGGATCAGCCCCCAAAAGCCCTTCCCGTCTCATTTCATTTCACTTTGAATTTGTATGCCGCCTTTTCTATATCACCGTACAAAGTGTGGTTTACAAGCGGAAGAAAAATCAAGATTGCACACCTTCATTTGATCCAATACAAAAATGTCATAATTAAAAACATAACTTTAAAAGAAACAACTTATATCAAATAAAGTAATATTCATTAATCTATTAGAACATAATAGCACACAATAAAATTAAATATCAGCAAATAATAATTAAACAGAAATTTACTCTTAAGTATTGCAGTAA
Source organism: Podarcis pityusensis (assembly GCF_964106645.2). NCBI lineage: Eukaryota > Metazoa > Chordata > Lepidosauria > Squamata > Lacertidae > Podarcis > Podarcis pityusensis. The sequence continues at coordinate 58,118,910 of NC_138033.1, read as the reverse complement.
ATAATCTGGTGCAGCATCCTGTATCACAGTGGCCAAACGAATGCCTATGGAAAGCCTGCAGGCAGGGCCTGGGCTCAACAGCACTCTCCCTATTTGTTATTCCCAGAAACAGATATGCAGAGGCAAACCGCCTCCATCACAGGAGGTAGAACATAGCCATCATGGATGGTAGCCATTGATAGCCATTGACTGAGAGCCCTCCAAACCCATGCACTCCAGCTTCTGGGTGTAAGGATTTTGCAAGCCCACTTGAACAGGTAATCACCAAACCTTCTCTTCTCTTTGGGCCCATTTTGTAAATTCCACCAGCTCAGGGAAGAAAGGTTTTGGAAACTGGGATGGTTAGGTGCCCTCCTTCTGCTGGTAGACTCCAGGTTACAAGGGAACTGGAAGAAGACTCATGGACGGGTTGAATAATTGCGATTTAAAAACCAGGTCTTGACAATAGCTTCATGCTTTGCGTGGGTGGGTGGGGGGTTATAAAGGGTGCCAATGAGGTTATCACTTGGCCGCACATGTAACAATTTTCTTCGAGACAATGCTAAGAATTTGTGACGTAATCTGGAAAGCTTCCCCACAGCTTGTCATTTCCCGCAAATGAAAAGCCACAGGATGCCAGTTCTTATGGAGCAGCTTCATCTATGGCCCGGCAGGTGGGAAAGATGCAGGATTGGTGGTCAAGAGAAGAAGAGCGACACAGCTTGATCCGCCCCATCCGAGGGACCGAGACAGAAAGAATGTGACTTTGGGGCCAGGCAACTTACCGAATGCTGTAGTTCTCCTTCTTATTGTATGCGTGGATTGTGCTAAGGCCTGGGACAGTGGACATGATCATGGAAAGCCATGGAGACTTGCTCATGTTTTCGAATCGCTTGAGCTCTCGGATGGTGCTCTGGAAAACCCTGCAGCAAAATGCAGGTATGATTGCACAGAGTTAGATCCTGGCTTTGGAAGGGGACTTGGAATCCCTTCCTAATGAATATTCCTAATGAGTATTCTGGATTTGCAAACTTGAAGCAGTTGGCCACCACCTCCAAGAGAAGTCTTACAGTGCAACCTCAGACCGGTCTCAAAAGTATGTCCCACAGAGGGCTCATCCACACTTGGGCTTCACCCCCTGTTTTGAACATATTGTGTACCATTTGATTCCTCTGGGTTTGAGAGCTTTTCTTCTTGCGGAAATCCAATCTTATCTGCTAAATCAGATCCTATCAGATATGCAGAAAGAGAGATTCTGCTTAACTGAGATTCAGTTCACTGGAATTTTTGCAAGGCATCGCTGCGGAACAACGAGAGAAGTTCTTGGAACCAGGGGAATTGAATTAGTATACAATAGAATCAAAATACAGGTTAAGCTAAAGTGTGGATCAGCCATGGGTTCCATGGGGATTTCTCCAGGAGAGTGGGTGTAGGATTGTAGACTTAGGCCAGATCTATTTGAATTATCTGTAAGATAATTATCTGTAGGATAATGAATTTATCCTGTACATAAGGTCTCTGGGCGGGTTAGAATAGCATTGTGCATTTGTGAAAACAAGGGAAACGATTCCAAAGGGAAGCAGCACGCAATGGGTTACAGAAAGCAGACCAAGGTGGGTCTTTGAAGCATACCTGAACTGCAAGAAGCTAAGCAAGTAAAGTGGAAGCTACAGAATGGAGATGCTAGAGGCACCTTTGTGGGGAGCGACTGCTACAATTCAGAGGATGCCTCTCTCAGGCTGTTATTCCTCACTGTGGGTGGCAGGAATGCCAAGAGAGCTGACTCTGCTGACCTCAGCACCAAAGAAGTTCAATTACAGTGGTATCTTGGTTCTCAAACTTAATCCGTTACAGAAGTCCGTTCCAAAACCAAAGCGTTCCAAAACCAAAGCGTTCCAAAACAAGGCGCGCTTTTCATAGAAAGTAATGCAAAATGAATTAATCCATTCCAGACTTTTAAAAACAACCCCTAAAACAGCAATTTAACATCAATTTTGCTATCTAACGAGACCATTGATCCATAAAATGAAAGCAATAATCAATGTACTGTGCTATAAAATAAATAAGACAGTATTTTAGATGTTAATTTTTTAAAAAAAAAATTCTTATCTGCACTAATGATAGCCATTATTTGGTTGGGGGGGGGGCTTTTATCCATTTCCACAGTCACACAATCAACCAATCAGTAGCTGAACTGGGTTCCACAAAAATCACAAAAACAAATTAACTGAAAAAGCCTCAAAAACAAAAACGCAAAATAAATAGCAAAAACAAAAGCTCCAGACTTAATCCTTTCCAGAAGTCCATTTGACTTCTGAAATGTTTGAAAACCAAGGCACAGCTTCTGATTGGTGCAGGTGCCCCAGAAACAATAGCCTACAGCTGCATCAGACTTCCGAAGAAAAGTTCGCAAACCTGAACACTTACTTCCAGGTTTTTGGTATTCAGGAAGCCAAGGTGTTTGAGAACCAAGGTACCATTGTAGTTGGGATAAAGGGGATATTTGGGGAATTAGAGGAGCCCAAAATGGAATCTGTCCCTTAGAGACTGTGTTCTGGAAAGGAAGGGGGGACTACAAACTGACAGGAGGGGAGGGTGGAATTAGAGACCAGTGGGTCCCCTTAACTTGCAAGGGGCAGAATGAGCACACAGATCAAATACACACTGCAGGGTTGTTGTTATTTTCAAAAGAAATTCTGGGGTAGGAAAAACAACCACATACCGGCGGGGGGGGGGGTACATCCAACTTACTGGAAGAGTAGGATGAAAAGAATCATTAGGACAGCGATTCCAATTAGGAGGTAAGGAAACACAATGGCAACGATGACAATGATGGAGAGGACCATGAAAAGCTGCTGCAGAAACATTTCGGCATGAAACGGAAGCCGCACGTCCAGTTCGTCCATATCTTTAGAGAAGCGGTTCATTACTCTGCCAGTGGGAGTCGTATCAAAGAAACTCATTGGGCTCCATAAGATCTGCGGATAAAAGGGGAGGGTGCGGTAAAATGACAGCAACAAAGTGAGATGGTAGACATGTCTTTTGTGGCACTCGGTGTTTGGGGTCACAGATCTGTGCCAGCTTAATGTGAGCTGTGGTGTGAATACAGCGCTGGGCTGCTGTTTTTGTTTGGCGGCTGGGGTGGTGGTAGTGGTGGGGTCTTCTTTGTACTCCAGGGGTGGTGGTAGTGGTGGGGTCTACATGTACTCCAGTTCAAGACCCCAAGCTCTGTGAAAAATTGCAGTTTCAGGCTGACCCTCAATACTGCCAAAATCCAGGCTTGCCATTTGCCACCTATTTGTCGGTTTTTCTCCGCTTTTGGGTTGCATGCTAAAATGTGGTGCTGTTCTGAAAGCACACCTTTCATAATTTCTAGGTAAAAAGAGTGACCCGTGACTTTCTGACAGCACATAATTGGACAATAAAAATCAAGCCAGCTTGTTAAATATGCAACAACCCTGTTTGCCAGCTGGAGATTTGCAATACCTTGTGAAACATGGTGTCGTGTAGTCTCGATGACGCCCGCAATGTTGTCTTAGTGAAAACAAAGCCTTTGATGAAGCTCAGGATAATCATGGAAACGATGCTCATTCCATAGATGAGTTGGTAGAAGCTGTAGTTTGCCTTTAAGGAATGGAGTTTCAAAGAAAACTGCAATTGAGAGCAGATTACTTTTCTCTCTCTAAAATAATGACAAATTGAGACACAGGAACAAGGGGCAATTATCTGGTCTATATAATGAGATAAGACTCCATTGGGAAAGTTAGTGATATCGCCAAACAAAACAAAACCCAACAGTTTTGCAGTATACATTTAAAATATATGGCAGAGTAGGAACTCTGCTTACCGATATAACCCTCTTTGTATTCTTTGTGTAAACTTGGGCGGCACTTCCATTAAAATATACATTCCTATTTCTATGCGTAGTTTGAGATCGGACCAGTTCAGACATAATGTCTATATAATAGTTTAGCACAACAAGAACAAACTTGGGCTCACCCACTTCCTCTGCAGCATAGCCAAAGGAAGGACTTTGAAAACTTCCATTTTCATTTTAGACTAACCACAGGTTGTCCGAACCCAACAGGCCATGATGAATCATAGCTGTGGTTTGCTTAAACAAAGCAACTCCAAGCCACAGTTTAAGAAGCTGGCTTGTTTCAAGAAACTGTAGTTAAGATGAACCGCAGTTTATGGTTTGTGTGTAACACTAAACTGTAGATAATTTAAAGTGGAAGACAAAGGTTCAAATCCCTGCAGGCCATGAAGCCGACTGGATGACTTGGGATCTATCACCACCTCTTAGCCTAACCAACCTCACAGAGTTGTTGTGAGGACAAAACAGGGAGGAGAACTGTTTTTGCCACCTTGTGCTCTTTGAAGGAAAGGTGGGCTTTATATGTAATAAATAGGAAAAGAGTAAAGGGACTCCTGACCATTAGGTACAGTCGTGACTGACTCTGGGGTTGCGGCGCTCATCTCGCTTTATTGGCCAAGGGAGCCGGCGTACAGCTTCCGGGTCATGTGGTTAGCATGACTAAGCCGCTTCTGGCAAACCAGAGCAGCACACGGAAACACCATTTACCTTCCCGCCAGAGTGGTACCTACTTATCTACTTGCACTTTGATGTGCTTTTGAACTGCTAGGTTGGCAGGAGCAGGGACTGAGCAACGGGAGCTCACCCCGTCGTGGGGACTTGAGCCGCTGACCTTCTGATCGGCAAGCCCTAGGCTCTTTGGTTTAGCCCACAGCGCTACCTGCGTTCCTTATGTAATAGATAAATGTATACAAATAAAACACAGTATAATGCTGAAAGGTGTGCTTACCCGTAAGCCCTGCCTTAACCAGTAACTCAACCACCAGTTGCTGAAGGCTGAACAACTGATCATCAGAACAAAGAGAAGCACAATGAAGAACCACAGGATGAATCCTAAGAAGGGACCATCGGGCCAGGTTAGTAAACAGGGAATGGGTGAACACAATGCACTGATGAGTGCCCATTTAGGGCTGAAATCAGATAGGCATTTTCCTGAGGTGCAAAGTCCCACGAACGTCAGTGAAACTTGAAAAATGCATGGGAATTTGCTGCACATTCCTTAAAAAAGGGACAGGAGGAGCTGGTGCCCATTGAGACTGGTGGAGGGGAAGGCAGGGCGACCCAGGGTTAAGTGGAGCCAGGGCCCACGACAGGCAGAACTAGTTTCATGCTAGCTCTGTTCCCCAGATGTGTAAAACCATTTAAAGCATCCATGTCTACTTAAAGGCCAGCGCGCGCACACACACAAAAACACAACATAAACTCAGATATTCTAAAACCAGACAACAGCACCACTTCTGAAGCTCGGTTTATAACTAGTCGCTGAAAGCCACAGCAAAAAAAGAACAATGGATCTTTAAAACTCATTTGCTGATACTGGGGGGACAGGGCTTTCTGATTTTGCACCGAATTTCACAACTGTGCAGCAACCATCAAGAGGGGTTTATTCCATGTGTCTGCCAACCTAATTGTCTTCACATGGTAATTCTGTCTTCCAGGGAACCTTGGGAACTGTAGTTCTCTAGGAGAGGAAGGGGGGGCTATGGATCATTAACAGACCATGTATTGCATTCTTATCAACTATAGTTCCCAGGATTCTTGGGGAGGGGGACATAGAAGTCTGTACCAATTTGTACAGGAGATATTCTCAGTAGCCTCTGAGCATGTGCTGAGTACATTGCCCTCAGTGCTTAGTAGTTAGGGAGCCAGTCCCAACATATACATAAAATCAAGAGTGAATTTTCTGGGCAGGGTTGATTCCTGAGTAGTTCGCCATTTACATATTTACATACTATAAAAGGTTCCATTTTAGCAGAAATCTACAATAACAAAATAAGGGTTCTCTTTGGGGGGAAAGAAGCTTGTTGCAGGATATACCTCCAGATGCCTTAATGTAAGCGTGGTAGGTTTTCCATCTAACAGAGCCTTCTTGCTTCTCCTCTTTCTGAACGAGTTGATTTGCAGGAGCTGGAGCGGAAACCATCGAGCATTTATTCACGCTGTAATGTTATCCAGCACTGACAAATCTCATGCATTTTAAGTAAAATTGGACGTCACTTGAGTCTATCAACTAAAATAAACATTTGAGGCTTCACAGGAGCCTCAGCGAAATGCTCTCTCACTGCCAGGTTCCCCCAGATGAAACCTTATGGTAAATGCTACCTCTGTTTTCCTAATGGCTGTCGAATGAATTGGAATCCGTGACTGGAATTAAAAAGCAAAAGGGCATTGATTTGACGGGAAAGTGATCAATATTCCCCAGCCTTTGAATGCAAAACCTTATTGATGTGCTTGTTCTCCTTTCTGATCAAATATAAAGCTTTTTTTTTTCAAAAAAGAAAAAGAAAAATGAAAAATGAAAACATTCAGCAAAGGGACTAGTTTCTCTTTCTCTTTTTCTTTTTTGCAAATCACCTTTATTGGTTTCTTTTAATTTACATTCGTAGAATCACGTTATAACATCTCAGTTCTCCTATGGCTAATCGTGTATTTCTAAATAATAATAACAAAAACAAAAAATTGCGCTTACCGGTAATTGCTTGATTCATTCATATTCCTTTTATATTTGACTTCCCTCCCCTTCTTACTTGGGTCCTCTGTTTCATTTATTTGAATGCCTCTCTTAACATGTCTATGAGTTTGTTTTCCTGTTTTTCCACTATATTTTAGTATTTTTTTTCTTACAGAAGTAATTCTAAACCAGTCAAAATTTCAATTGCCCCATAATAGTCTTTCAAATATTATTTGAATATGTTCCAATCTTTTTAAAATTTTCGTTTTGTTTGATCTCTTATCTGCGCAGTCAACATGTCCATCTCCGCATACTCCATTAATTTGGTCAACCAATCTTTTTTGGTCAGTAAACATTCCCTTTTCCAGTTCTGTGCAATCATAACCCTTGCTGCGGTGGTGGCGTACATGAATACTTTCTTTAAATCTTTTGGAATCTCATTTCCCACAATCCCTAATAGAAATGCTTCTGGTTTGGATGTGTGTGAGAGAGATTTTAAACATCGTTTTTAATTTGTTAAAGGCAAGTCTGCTTGGTGTTAGATACCATCTACAGTGGTACCTCGCAAGACGAATGCCTCGCAAGACAAAAAACTCGCTAGACGAAAGGGTTTTTTGTTTTTTGAGCTGCTTCGCAAGACGATTTTCCCTATGGGCTTGCTTCGCAAGACGGAAACGTCTTGCAAGTTTGTTTCCTTTTTCTTAACACCGTTAATACAGTTGTGACTTGACTTCGAGGAGCAACTCATAGAACGCGGTGTGGTAGCCTTTTTTGAGGTTTTTAAAGACTTTGGTGATTTTTGAAGCTTTTCCAAAACTTTCCCGACACCGTGCTTCGCAAGACGAAAAAAATCGCAAGACGACAAAACTCGCGGAACGAATTAATTTCGTCTTGCGAGGCACCACTGTATAGAAAACCTTCATAGTTTTCCTTAATTGTATAACAGACTGTGAACTTAAGGTATTCCTTTCATAATTTTGCCCATTCTGACAGGTGTATATTGCATCCTAGGTCCACTGCCAACTCCACCATAACTGCCTTCACCTCCTCATCCTTTACCGACCACTCTAATAAAATTTTATACATTTTAGATAGGGTTTTCTGGTTGATATATAATAGATCTTGCTGAAATCTTGAATGCTCTTTCCCAAAACCCCTCTTTTTGTCTTGTTTAAATAACTCATATACTTGGTGGTATTCTAGCCAGCTTGACACCTTATTTTTTACCTTGTCAAAGTTCTTAAGTTTCAGTTGGTTATCTTCCTCACACAGGATTTCCTTTTATGTTGCCCAATCGTTTCCCATGTTAACCTTTTTTACACTCATGGCCTCCATGGGTGACAACTACCATGGTGTTTTTTGCTCCAAGATACCCTTATTTTTACCCAGCTTTTTTTCCCCCCCAAAAAAAGGAGAAAGGGAAACATTCAGCAAAGGGATCAGTTTCTCTTTTTCACTCCAGCATGGTTTTGTTACGAAGCTGTTCATGTGAAACAGGGACATCGCTGTCAATTATTTTTTTTCATTCTGAAGTTTTTACAGTGTTCCCATAACTTTTGTTCAGCTCAAAAAACATCTTCAGCACACTTTTTGTCTGAGAATGTTTTAGGGGAAGAAATACATTGAGTATAAGAGATGAGCCATATTTTCCAGTCTCTCCAAGCAGTAAAAGTTGGAGGATGGAGAATCAAGGACGCAGGCTGAACATTCAACAGAAGGACTTGCCTTACACCAAGCCAGATCATTTGCCTGTGTAGCCCAAGGTTTGCTGTAGGCTTACAGCGTATAGTTAATATATATATATAAAATAAAAACAATTGTCCAGTAGACTCTTGGAGAACAACTAAGTTTGTTCTTGGTATAAGCTTTCGTGTGCATGCACACAAAAGCTTATCCAAGAACAAACTTAGTTGGTCTCTAAGGTGCTACTGGACAATTTTCTTATTTATATATATATTTCGACTGCGTCAGACCAACACGGCTACCTACCCAAATCTAGAAGCTTGTAGTTAAGGAAGAGAAGCCATCACCACAACCCTTAGTTCAGGCAACACGCTAGGCCAAAACTTTGCTTAACTCCCATCCCTAAATGATTAAGGTCTCAAACATCAGATAGACCGCCCCATTCTCTGCATACCCTCTTGGGGGTTAAGATCAGCAGAGGGAGCTCTCTCCACTGCCCTCAGACGTTTGAGGGCAGGCAACCTGGGAAAGGGCATTCTCTGTGGCAAGTCCTAGGTTGTGAAATTCTGTGTCTACAGAGGTGCACGTGGAACCTTCATTATACAGTTGCAGTTATATGCTAAAGGCACACCTCTTCACCCCGGCCTTTGACACCAGTAGCATATTTATATATATTAAGACCCACCCTATTCCTGAGACTGCAATTGGTTTTAAACTGTTTTCAGCGCTGAATTTCAAATGGCTGCTGCTTGCTCTGGAACGTAATGGCGAAGGGCAGGAAACAAATCAAATTAACCTGGGATAGCTCAGTTGGTAGAGCATGAGACTCTTAATCTCAAGGTTATGGGTTCAAGTCCCACGCTGGGCAAAAAGATTCCTGCATTTGGGGGGGGGGGGGTTGGACTAGATGACCCTTGTGGTTATTTCCAACTCTGTGATTCTGTAATGAGGAGGAGCAGGAAGAAAAGGATCCTGCACTGAACTTAAAAGTCCAGGGCAAAGCACTGAACTTAAAAGTCCAGGGCAAAGCAAAGCAGGTACATGCTCCTTTCTGAAATCCGTGGCATGGAAAAAAGGTCAGTATAATGCAGCTTCCTACATGCCATGCACAGGACTAGACTCTGTAGTGATGTGGCCTTCGCATGTACAGCACGCATGTAGCCATCCATGTAAACCGAATCCTGACAGTTCCAGACCCCTTGAAAGCTTTTGGGTGCATAGGAACCACCACCCCCAGCTCAAGCCCCCCCCCCCAAGCATTACAGCGTTACCCATTTAAATTTCTAATCGATTTAAACCAATTAGCAAGAGATTGCACAAAGTACCTGTGTCTCTTCTCATTTTGTGGTCGCTCCTGGATTCCTGGTTCATCTCATCAGAAATGTGAAAAGCTGGGGGGGATGCGAGAGAACTGTCAGGCGAGCAGTCAAAGCCATTTTGAAAAGAAGATTACGATACTAAATGATCTCACCGGGATTTTCGGTTCCTATGTAAGAGATTTCAGGGACGTCCTCCTGATCCTCTTCCACACATACATCCACCACCGTGTCTGAATGAAGCTGAACGTTGGAAGATTCAAGACAGGCAAAGGGAAGCACACAGAGTTAAACTATGGAACTCGCTCCCACAGTAGGCAGTGATGGTCAACAGTGTGGGTGACTTTTAAAGGAGATTAGACAAGTCCATGCAGGAGAAGGCTATCAATGGCTACGGGACATGGTTGTTAACTCCCTCCCCAGGGAAATCAGACAGTCCACACACATGCCAATATTATTATTATTTTTAAATTGTCTAGACTTTTGGACAATAGTCTCCTGGAGTTCTTATGCGACTCATTTTGTTGTCTGCAGGGCATTATAGTGCATTAAACTGTTTTTGTGTTGTTGTTTTATTATGATGAGCTGCCCTCTCCTGAAGAAGGTCCAATTAGGCATTTGAAATAACAAATGATGGCTCTATCAGGGATGGGGATGCATCTCAAATCTATATCATAGTTCCTGGCTAGAAATGTGTTCTTGAACTATAATCGTGCCTCTTGCTTCCCTGCATGGAATATGGAGAGGGCCGTGTGTGTGTGTGTGTGTGTGTGTGTGTGTGTAAGAAAGAGGGAGACCATTGAAATGTAGCTATACAAAAAGCAAGAGTCACATCCATTGCTCTGTGTTTTCCCCCCACCGGACCTTGTCCACCACTAGCATTGGCCCTTGGAAGATTCCCCCATGGGAATGTGGCCCCCAGGCTGAACAAAGGCCCCCCACTCTTATTCTAGCTGTTAAGTATATAAGGAAGAAGAGTCATAACAACATACAAAGAGCCAGCTGGATCAGGCGAAAGCCCAGTGTTCTGTTCTCACAGCAGGCATTCGCATGCCCCAATGGGAAGCCTATGAGCAGGACCCCAGCTTTCTGCGGTTTCCGGCAACAGATATTCAGAAGGCCTGCTGTCTCTGACCACAGAAGCAGAGTGTAGCCATCATGGTTAGTTTCTCTGGGCAGCCCTGTCCTCCCTCCCTGAGTCCTTTAAAGGCCCAGCAAACCCAGCCTCTGGTTACTGACAGACATCAGCAAGATGGCCCCTGTAAAAAGCTGGCACACAACCGCTTGCTCTTGTTGTTTGCCCTGGTATGTCAGCGTTGAGGACTGGAACCCACCGGCGTTTCCTCCAAGTGCAGGTTTTCAATGAGATGAGCGTAACGCCCCTTCGCAGCCATCAGCGCTGCGTGGGTACCACTCTCGCATATTCCTCCACCTTCGAGCAATATGATTTCATCACAAAATTCCAAGTACTGGAGTGTGTGTGTGTTTAAAGGCAATGGGGAGTGGGGGGGGGAGAGAGAAAGAAAATTGGTTAAGCGGGAAATGAGCTGAAGGGAAAACGCACTGCAAAATGCATTTTCAGAATAAAGACAAGTTTCAGTTTGTAGTTCGGAAAACATCAAATGTTCTGCCGTCGTGCACCCTTGTTGAGGATAATAATTATAGTTTATAGAAAAAATGCTACATTCTGCGCACCAGGCAAAGCAAGGAAGAGAGCGCGTCCCGATTCTCCCTCCCTCCCAAAGTTGTTAGAGACGTGTAAAGACTGCAATGCTTCAGGAACAATAAAGGTAGAAAAGTACTTGGAGTTTGGTGCAAACTGCAAGGAGACAGCAGGCTGTTGCTGGGTTCTGCCTAGGGATGAATGAACCTGTCAGTTTTGGTTTCCCTCCATTTCTCGTTTTTCCAGTATTAAATTCGGTCCTCCACATTCCTGCACCCGTTTGCACTATTCAAATCATGAAAATTCAGCAGCCATTATTCTTTAAAATGCTATGATACTGCTTTAAATGTACAGTGCAGATGGGGGCCTTACTATCAACAATGCAGATGATGAGGCAATATTGTCTACTTGCACCTGAGGCTAGTTTAGGGCAACACTCCTCAATTTTGAGGCCCCAGAAGCTGTTGGGCTACAACTCCCATCATCCCCAGTATGCTCAGCCAATGATCTGGAATAAATGCAAGTTGTGGTCCAACCAGAGACTGGACACATGTAGCACACAACACTGTCCCTTCAGCACTTTCACTCCTCAGCATGTGCCACCTGTGGTGTCTGCCTGACTCTTCCTAATGTTAGGGCCGGCCCTGTTCCCACACCTGTCTGAAGCAGATGAACTAAATATTACTGAAGGGGGGAAGTCTAAGGGTGTGTTTAGCTTGAACTGCACACATATTTTGTGCGTAGAATGGCTCCATCTATGTCAAGCAACAGCAAATTTCCAGCATCACTGAGAAGAAATGCCTTTCCTTCTCTTCTGAATTTTATTTTTTTAAAAGCTGAGCCCCTTAAGCTTTGAGCTGTGGCTCTTGTGCCCCCTGCTGGTGTATTGCTGTTATTTCATTTTTATCAAGCTGGCGGCAGGAGAGTAACAATGAAACGACGAAACAGAGCATCTGCCTTGCATGCAGAAGGTCCCAGGTTTAATCCCTGGCGTCTCCAGGTAGGGCTGGGAGACAACCTTGCCTGAAACCCCAGAGAGATGTGGGCAGTGAGCTAGATGGACCAATGGCCTACCTCTTATAAGGCAGCTTCCAGCCGCTGGGTCTGTCCTATGTAAGACTTAAAAACAAATTCATATGCTAAGCTATTGAAACCCATTCCCTTCCATTTCCATTACCTGCAGCTGGTGAGTAACGAGGAGGATAGTCTTCCCTCGGAGCGCTTCTTTGATGCATGCTTCAAAAATATACTTGCCAACATGTGCATCAACCGCTGACAAGGGATCATCCAATAAGTAAATGTCCCTGTTGGCGTACACAGCACGAGCTAAGCTGATTCGCTGCTTCTGGCCTCCAGAAAGGTTCAGCCCCCTTTCCCCTATCTTTAAAAGGGAAGAATTGCCGTATTCAATATATATACAATGTGTTGTATGCAATCAGGGGTGCCAACTTGAATAAAATATGGAGGGGCAGGTAAGGCCCCCCCCCAGGCATAATCAATCACAAGATGTGACACATAAAAACACCATTTGATGGCAATGCCCATTATCTGGAGGGGGGGCTGGCTCCCTCAAATATTTTATTGAGAGGGGGCTGAAGGGACCTCAGCCCCTAGGAGTTGGCTCCTATGTATCCAACGTAGTGCTAAGTTAAAGTCCCCTAGCAGCATCCTTATTCCGCTAGGAACTGTTTTGCAGCCACGGAACTCTGTTGCACAAGGGAATGCATAAGCTAGCTGGTTACTTTGTTGCACAATGGAATACACAGGGTGTTGTGCAACGTGCTTCCATGAGAGCAACTGCTGCAATGGATTCCTCTGTTGCGCAACATTAAAACCATTCTGCCCGCTAACGCAAGAGCAAGCTTGCCAAACCAGTCCATTTTGCCTACGTAGTGGCTTTGGCCGACTAGTTAAGCACCGCAATCAGCATAACCAAATAAGTTGCTCTGTGCTATAGAACAAATGGATGTGCCTCCCTCTCTCCCCGTCCCTTGCAGCTGCTGGGTAGGAGAACAGCAGCTAGAGTGGTCTGTGTGAGCTGAGCTGGACGCAGGCTGGAAGCTGGAGACACAGAGACATGTTTGCTCTGTGCTGGAAGAAAGCTGCGACTAATGGAGAAGCAAGGTCTGGTGGGGTATTATTGCTGTGAGCCCCTTCATCCTATGCAGAGGTTGCATAGATGTGTGTCCTAACACCACCCAGTCTCAACTGACCTTCATTCCAAGGAAACTGAACCCTGGAGAAGCACAGGAACCCCTGGAGACTTTCATGGCTTGGAGAATGGGGTGGTGTGCAACTATATAAATACACATTCTTATACCTCTACATTTCTGCAGCGAATAGCAGCTCAGATGGAAGAGGAGATCTATTTATAGGGGGATGTCTATAAAGGGAATTTGCATGTGTGCTTCTCCAGATTATTCTTCTGGGGATATGTCCCATGTGAGACACTTGGACAGATCTGCAGACACACACTCCAATGAGGCACCTGGTGTCTTTTTCAAATATCTGCCACGGCAGTACAGAAATAGCTCAAATGCGATTGAGTTCCGAGCTAGATTACACATAATAATAATCCCAGGTAGAGAGCGCCCTTAATATAAATTTACACTGACAAGGTGGCCTGTGGGGGACACAGTGCCAAAATCCATTATTGTAGTGTTTCTATCCTCCCAACCCCCTACCCCCTTCCCTAAATATGGACCTGCTTTCATTGTAATCAGTCACAGGGAAATACAGAGCAACCCAGATGGAAATGAAACAGGAAGACCCTGGGATTTTCATTTGCTGCTTTTGTGGCTCTTTTGAAAATTAGGTGAGGTGCTTAAAAAATAAAACAGATCCAGACAGAGCTTCCCTATTCTGCTCCTGTTAAATTGTCCAAGACAAAACATGCAAAGGGTGTCTTGGCCCTGAGACAAATTAGAGTCTCATCTTCAATCATAAGGCTGCCTTGAAAGGTGGAAAGAAAGGGACCCACCCACACCGTGGGTTGCTAGCTAACAAATCTTAGGACAGGTTGTAGTATTGGGTTTGTTTTTTTTAGTTTGCAGATAAGGTAAGTGGAGTCATGAATTTTTAAAATAAAATTAAGTATGGCATGGAGAAAGTGAGTAGAGAAGTGGTTGGTTCCCCTCCCCCATAACACTAGAAGGGCCTAAGGAAAGAAAATGAATGCTGGAAGATTCAAGACAAATAAAAGGAAGTTTTCCTTCATGCAACACATAGTTAAACTGAAGTGTGCATGCACGCGAAAGCTTATACCCAGAACAAACTTAGCTGGTCTCTAAGGTGCTACTGGACATTGTTTTTGTTTTTGTTTAATTTTGACTTCGTCAGACCAACACGGCTACCTACCTGAAAATAGTTAAACTATGGAACTTGCTCACACAGGAGGCAGAGATCAGTACCAAATTGGATGACTCTAAAAAGAGGACTAAACTAATTCATGGAGAACAAGGCTATCAATGGCTATGCTCTGCTTCCACAACTGGATGCAGTAATGCTTCTGCATACTAGTTGCTGGAAACCACAGGAGGGGAAAGTGCTTTTGCGCTCAGCTCCTGCTTGCGGGTTTCCCACATGCATCCGGCTGGCCACTGTGAAAACAGGATGCTGGACTAGACAGGCCATTGGCCTGATCCAGTAGGGAATCTTCTTATATTCTTATGTCCTGATGGTCATGTCACACAGGCTGAGTAACACGTCACAAGTGGTCACTAAGCATTTTGGGCCTACGGGCCAATTTGCAAACCAGAGAAACTGTTGTGGGAAAACACACAGAGAGCAACCTATTCTACTGGCTACAACAAAATGCTTCATTCAACAGCAGAAGTGGACTAGAGAAGGCCTCTGCAGGCAGATGTGTGCCACGGTTGCCACCCTGGCACTCCCCGTAAGGGACGTCTAATCCACATAGCAATTTATTGTACATGTCAGGAAGTGTACACTGAGGCTAGATTGGTTGTTGCCCTTGTGTGCTTTCATGCAGCTCCCCAGCCCCCAGCCCCAGCCCGTGAAATCAAAAGGGACTTGGCAAGATTAATTTGACAATGCCTTGATGGATAGGGTAAGAATAGGAAAGCTGTTTCACTATGAATTAAAGCCCTTACAGGAGGGCATTTGTCAGAAAATGGCGCTCGCTAGCATGCGCTGAATGGCCAAGTTAAATGCAGCTTGTATTGAGACACTTACTTCAGTCATATCTCCGTATGGAAGAAGGTCCATATCTGACTTCAGGCTGCAGACTTCAATGGCATAATTGTACCTTTTAAAAAAATGGAGCATTCAGACTCTTGCAAATCACTATTTCTTTCCAAGCAAGAGACCCTGTGCTAGTTTTGTAGATATAAACTAAGTATATACTAATACATAGAAATCACTAATAGCACGCTGGCTTTCAGTTCGCTCCCAGGCAAAATTCAAAGTGGAACTAACATAATGTTGGAAGCCACCTTAGGTCAATTTAGCTCCATCGTGTCTATATGGAATGGTAGGGGCTCTCCAGGATTTCAGACAGGAGATATTCTCAAGCTTACCTGGAGATGCCAGGGCTTGAACTTGGGACCTTCTGTATGCAAGGCAGATGCCTTACCACTGAGCTATGGCTCTTCCTCTGGTTTTTACCTGCACTGCTCTAAGTAGTATGGGATCAGGATAGTTGAAGGACCACCACCTCCCATTTGCTCTGCTCACCCATTTCCCACAGCATCAGAAGTCCTGCCAAGCACCCTGCCCCTTGCAGAGGCCCAAATGGTCAGGGTGGCACCCCAATTGTGGAACCAGACATTGACCCATCTCTTCAACTTTAGATGAACTGTAAATTGGCTAGCTTTTAGCTTAGTTTGAAGTCTGTCTCCCTCATTGCTATTCTGCTCTGGGTTTTATTGTATAAAATAGATTAAGGCTATCCTAACCATGTCTACTCAGAAGTATGCTGGATTCAATGGGACATGCTCTGAGGTCAGTGGGGTTAGAATTGCAGCAGTAAGCAACACTTGCTGCTTTATGGTCCAGCCAGCCTATATAAGGCTTCAGTTGGAGCTGGGCACTTGCTGAGACAACAACTTGCAAAGCTAGCTTAGCAGAAACCTAGGAGCTCTCCAAGGTGCTGAAGGTGCTCTGGGTGCCTGGAACTCCTGATAAGACAATGCTGGGTGAAATGTGGCCATCGATAGTGGGGTGAGGAAGAAAAGTTGCCTCCCCCTGGGCTAGATGGATGGGTGTCATTCGCCACAAGGCAGTTTGCTCCGTTTATAAAGCTGGCTTTAATTAATCTCCCCAAATTAAAAAGCAATATGCATAGACTGAAATGACACTAATTAGCAATGCCATGTCTCATTAGCTGCTGTTTTTGATTTTTGAGGGATGCCTCTGTTGGTGAGCCAGTGGCAGACTTAACACATTCAGAGTTACGAATCGTTATTATTATTATTTCCCTCTTATTCTACACTTTCAAAGCACAACCCATGGCAGTTGGAATCTGACACACGCCACACGACAATACAAATGGGGGGGTGAAAATTGAAACATGAGGACCGCTATGTTGGATCGCTGGAATGAGAAGCACCCAGCTGAGAAGACAAACCAGACTAAGAACTACAGAAGCAGTCTTTCTCTGGTATGAACACACAAACCCCACACTTCCCCAAAATCCACTGATGTGTGAGGTGGAATTCTCCCCCTGAGTTTAAAAGCCTGTGAGGGAATGGGCCTTCCAGGGTGCTTCTGAAGTCAATCCCTGGCCACCAGTCACAAAATGTCCACAGAGGCCTCCTTCAGGCCTGCTGCCTGTTCTGAACAAAGGAAAGGTGCAAAGACTTTCTCTCCATGGATGATGGCAACAGTGGCTGAGGTAGGTGCCTTTACCACATTTTGATGGCTGGTGTATCCACCCCATTCTGTGGCTCTGCCTCTCCTTTTAGACGGGAAAGCCATTTTATGCCATGCCACACATGGGGCAGCCACTTCCTCAAAATTCCAAGTGAGCCCATGGGCTGCAAAAAAAATTGTGACCCCCTGGCTGACAAATTCAGGTTGACCTTTCTAAGGGTGGGTGCCTCTCCCTGCTCCTTGGGAGAAGATCCCAAAATAAACATGTGGCCGCCTAGAATGAGCTGCGACGCACCATAAGATCGCAGCCTTATAGTTATTTAACTTGTATTGCTCCTTAGTAATATGTTGGGTAGAAACCTGCCTGCACACTTCACATAAAATGACCAGAGAAAGTTAATGTTTAGGAAGGAACCTGCAATGTTTCTGAGGCAGGTGCACACACACACACACACACACACACACGGTGACAACCTCATTATCCTCTTGTCTAATTTAATATTTACTTCTGCTCATCGTATGCTTCTCCAAAAAGAACGTTGTCTCTGACACTCCCGTGAAATATCCATGCCTGCTGAGACACGTATGCCAAAGTCCCACCCACTGCGACAGTCCCCTCATGGAGGTACATCTGAAAAAAGCAGAGTGCATAATTATTTTATCAGCTAAAAACGTTCTGTCTTGCTTAACCCCCCCCCCTTTTTTAAGCAGAACCAGCTCAAAATGGATTACACGAAGTTAAAATTACGTATCATTGAAGAATAGATGGTTACAATAGAATCAGCGCAAATGTCATTAAAATAAAAAATCCCAGCTCAGGCTACAAAAATAAGTTTCAGACTTTAAACCAAGGGTTGAGAACTTCAGGTCTGGGTGCGGCCCTCCCTGGCCTTTCTCTCTGACCCTTGAGACTCTTCCTAGCCACACCTATTCTCCCCAGGTCACCCCCCTCTTTGGCCCTGCTTCCCACCCTCCTTGATAGTTTTTGCAGGGCTAAAATGTGTCCTTGAACTCTGATAACGCCCCTTGATTGCCTGGCTGGAGGACAGACAGGTGCATGTGTGGCTGCATCTAACCTGCTGTGCAAAAATAAAATTCATATTTATTGTTCCACCCACTTTGGCTTCTGGTCCTGCCCACCACTGGAATGTGGCCCTCAGAAGGTTTCATGGGAGAGCCCTTGGGCTGAAAAAAGGGGGGTCCCTACCTTGGCAATAAACCTAGGAGCAGGATCAAACAATTCAGGATAAGAAGAGGGTGATCTTCTGCATCCTATGCACGCTTACTCGGAAGCGCCAGCTGAGCTGAGTGGCATTTACCTGCAAGTAAGTGCCCGTACGACTGCAAACTTGAGAGAATGCCTTGCAAAAACCACCTGATGTCTACAGCACATGCTACCCACCCTGAAAAGCACAGCTTCAGAGGACACTGTTGCACTGCTGGTGTTTAGTCTGGATCCTCCTAATCACTCCATTACAGAAAATCAAATGCATAGAGAGGTGCCCTGATTACACCTAATTGAAATTGAGTGCTAAGTGAGTGACACAGATTTTGTAATAGTGGCGGAGAGCAGCTTCAAGAGCAGATTAGCTGCCTGCTTCCTTTTCTTCCTCTTGCTCCTAATTCAGTGGCATGCATTTCTGAATTTCCATATTTTATAGGCAATCCTTCCTGCCCAGGGCAGAAGTGGGGGGCGTGTGGCCCTCCAGGTGCCAAAGGACCACAATCCCCCCCCCCCATGAGCAAAGCTAGCTGGGGCTCACGGGAGTTGGAATCCAACAACATTTGGAGGACAGCACATTCTCCACCGCCAGTCTAGAGAAACTTAAGCAGTGTATACTAAATAAAGAAGAAGGTGCAAACATTTGTAATAAGGGAAATGGGCCTCAGAAAGCAAGCACGATTTTCAGTTGTTATATAAAGCATCACCATGTGCTCTGCGTTCACCTGGAGAGTTCAGTGCAGTCTGGGGCTGCATTTGGGGACAGGCTAAAATGTCAAGTGAAACAGAAGTGGATTGTTAGTTTTGGTGGGCAAGGCAGGCAGGAGGAAGGGGGGAGCTTGTTTGCTAGCCACAGCTATTAATAAATATGTCGGCCATTCTTCCAGAATGGACCAGGAGAGCTTGACCACAGCTGTTCAGGCACTGGTGGCTCCAAGATTGGATTACTGCAATGCATTGTATTGTAGGGCTTCCGTTTGTGCTTGACCTGGAAGCTGCAGTTAGTGCAGAATGCGGAAGCTAGACTGGTGACTGGGAGCGGCCGCCGAGACCATATAACACTGGTCCTGAAAGACCTACATTGGCTCCCAGTACGTTTCCGAGCACAATTCAAAGTGTTGGTGCTGACCTTTCAAGCCCTAAACGGCCCAGTATACCTGAAGGAGTGTCTCCACCCCCATCGTTCAGCCCGGACACTGAGGTCCAGTGCCGAGGGCCTTCTGGCGGTTCTCTCACTGCGAGAAGTGAGTTTACAGGGAGCCAGGCAGAAGGCCTTTTTGGTAGTGGTGCCCACCCTGTGGAATGCCCTCCCACCAGATGTCAAAGAAATAAAACAACTATCTGACTTTTAGAAGACATCTGAAGGCAGCTCTGTTTAGGGAAGTTTTTAATGTTTGATGTTTAATTGTGATTTTAATATTCTGTTGGAGCCACCCAGGGTGGCTGGGGAAACCCAGCCAGATGGGCAGAGTATTAATAATAATAATAATAATAATAATAATAATAATACAATGTTGTAGCATGGTTGCTGACATGTAACACTTCTCTCAGAGATCTGCACTGGTTGTTACCAACATGTTACCTTTCCCTTACCCCATATGTGCCCATTCGGCCACTCCAATCTGCGAAACTTGCACTGTTACAGGTACCATGGGATACTTGTTCTTCACTTGTAACAAATCAATATTTTAGTGTGGCAACACCTACACTTTGCAACTCCCTGCCTATTGACAGAAGTTGAGTGGAGTTTTGAACCCTGATCTCCCAGGTCCTAGGCTGACACTTTAGACACTGCACAACACATGCTTGATGCCTGTACTTTGCAAGTGCTGAGGTTGATATTCTTATTCGACCATTACAACCATAGAATAATTTAATACAGAAAAATGTACAACATTACAAGTAACTCCACTAGATAGTGTGCGTTTTCTGCAAAATGTTTAAAAGGTAGCATACCTGCCCCAATATCGCTGACATGATCGAGCTCTTTCCACTTCCAACGTGTCCGCAAATCCCTAAAACTTTGCCCTACAAAGAAAATTTATTTTGAAACAGATATATTCATAGCAATTGTGCATTTTTCCCAACATGAACATGCATAGAGTGATTGCTTAACTCTTAACCGTAACACATCGAAGTCAGAAAGAAATGTTAGAAAAGATTTATTAGAAATAGAATGAATTACCCCAGTTAAGTGCATATCTATCACCAGTGCTTTTTTCTAAAAAAAATGTTTAGGGGTACTCTCATTTTGACTCAAGAAAATCACCATTTTATAGTTAAAATCGGGGAAATAAACACAGTAAATGGACAAAAGTACAAAGATTCACAAAATGTTTAAGGGTTTGTGTACCCCTGCGTCCTCTCAGAAAAAAAGCATTTGCTATCACTGTCTACTTTACTTCATCTAAGCCAGGCATCCCCAAACTCGGCCCTCCAGATGTTTTGGGACTACAACTCCCATCATCCCTAGCTAACAGGACCAGTGGTCAGGGATGATGGGAACTGTAGTTCCAAAACATCTAGAGGGCTGAGTTTGGGGATGCCTGATCTAGGCCCCATCTGCACTATATATTTAAAGCAGTATTATACCACTTTAAATAGTCATGGCTTTTCCCAAAGGATTCTAGGACATACTATTTTCTGCATCATGGATAACATTGGCCCATTAAGTTCTGACATCCATCAAAACTAGACTTTCAGAGAAAGGCCCATCAATGACATTGCCGTGTCTAAAACTTTACGCACAAATTGTGTGTAAGAGCTGAGAAATCTGTGCTTTGTTTACTTCCTGTGAGAAACAATTCTTTTGGTTCTTGTTTTCTGTTTTCCTTGGGAGAAGTATGCAATAGATACACAGTGCAGATGAAACTTTAATCTCCCTCTGATCTCAATTTTTACCGTTCCCTCACCCAGCCATGGGCCATAGCCAACATAAGTTTTAATCAGAGTAGACCCACTGAAATTAATCTACCTAAGTTAGTCATGCCCATCAATTTCAATGGGTCTGCTTTGAGTAAAGATAGCACTGGATATAACCTGTGTTCTGTGCATGTATCTGCAACTCAGGGTAACATTTCATACATCTGACGGACACCAGCCCACAAAAGCTTATGCCATAGAAACGTGTCAGTCTTCAAGGTGCCACACGGCTCTTCCTTGCTGGACTTAACACAGCTACTCTTCTGCAAATTATCTTTCAGGTATACCTACTTTCTTCACCATAAAACTGATGTTGGACAGGACATTGCTACTACTGCACTCCTTCCCAGAACTTGATATCTGAGAGTGAGACGTGGCGACTCCAGTCGTGGATTGGGGCTTGCGTGCACTTTTCACTTTCAGGACATTCTCCTTATTACTTCTAGTGCTGCTTTCACTAGGCAAATTCACCCAGGACAAAGTGGCGTTTTTCAGGACAACAGCATTCCGGGGGTCCTCCAGTGCCATCACATAGGCAGGAGGAGTTTTGGTGAGCAGAATTTTCTAAAGGAAAAAAAGGAGAGAGGCAGGGTCAAGGTTGGCACCCAATAAAGTAATGCACAGAATTAACTCCTTATGTGATTGTGGCAGAGGTATGCTTGGAGTAAAACGGGATGTCCAGAAGCTGCGTGTCTAAGTCACTGGATTAATAAACTCTGGGAACTAGCCTGAATGTCAGAACTAACATAATAATAATATAAAAAAGAGCAAGAGCAAGGAGTTATGAACAGAGTAAGATTACTTGTACAGTTTCCTGTAATTTCCCCAGCAAGCAGCCTCCGGTGTAATAATAGATTAAAGTGCATATTGCTACAGCAAAAGTGTACAGGAACCTCAGCCTAGGCCATTGTTTCTCATGCTCCCACTGAACAAACCTAAAACATTTGTGTTGTTGTTGTTTTACCTCCATTCTTTTAATAGCGACATTTGCTTCCGCAAAGGCTTTCACAGAAAACGGCAGAATGGCAAGTGAAAACCTCATGACGTTAAACATAGCAATCATGCTGAAGGCCTGAAAAGGGAAAGGAGTTAAAAGGCAGCTGGTATCATGGCAGACTGGGACTTTAAACATCACTCCCTGCAGTCCTAGCCCAACATTCCAACCGCTACACCACCTCGACAATGGCAACATGGACTAAAGCTGCCAGGTTGCAATATGAATTTTGATGCTGCACTGAATTTCTCTGATGGAGGCTTGGGAGACACAGTTTCCCCTGTTCCCAGTCCTTCTCCAGCTCTTTTGCCATATAGAACATAAGGAACTGCATTATACTTATCGTCAAAGCGCTCGTCCGTCTAGCTTAGTATTGTTTACAGTGACTAGTAGCAGCTCTCATAGGAACATAGGAAGTTGCCTACTGAGTCAGACCGTTTGGTCCATCTAGCTTTGTCTACACTGAGCAGCAGTGGCTTGCCAGTATTTCAGACAGAGGAAGTTCCCAGCACAACCTGGAGATGCCAGGGATTGGATCTGAGACATTCTGTATATGCTGTAAGCTGCCCAGAATGGCTGCAGAAATCCAGCCAGATGGGCATGGTATTCTTAATAATAATAATAATAATAATTCTGCATACAAACCAGGTGCTTACCACTGATCTATGGCCCTTCTCAATTTGCTGTGGAAGGAGGTAAACCAGGAATCCAGCTCATCAGCACAGGTATGCAGACAAAAGGACCAACTCCAAATACTGATTTTGACCTATAAAGCCTTGCATAACACAGGACCCCAATACCCCAAGGTTTTCAAGGGCTGCCTTTCCAGGTATGAACTTACCCAGACCCTACAATCAGCATCCGAGGTCCTTCTCTGTGTGCCCCCCTCTAAGAGGTTTCCAGCTAACCTCTTAGAATGTTGGGGGGGTATTTTTTTAAAAAAGGCATTTGATCATGTGGACTAGTGGAGGAGGGATGGGGTGATCTTTCTCATCTCTACCCCCCATGCTTGTTTTGTGTGCAGGTTGTGGATGAAGAGACTTTCCTTCTTCCACAGCTAGCATGGAAACAAAGCAGGCTGGTAGACAAGGGATGGAGTGGTCTATTCTTCCTCCACTGGCCTTCTTACTCTCACCTCCAAGGAATGCAATGCACTCCCATCACAGAATGCCTGGTCATCCATGGTGAACTACATGGTGAACAGGTGAGTAACCACATACAAAGCTGGAATAATGTTAGTTTGACCCTAAGTTTTAGGGTGCCAGAAAAGTAATTCCAACAACATCAGGATCAAAATATGAAACTGACAAAGTGATCATTGACAAAATGTAAATTGGGGCTAAGCCTTACAACAGAGGCTGTTAGCTCTTGCTTCAGAAGAATGTGGAAGGTGAATGTCAAGACAATCGCCGTGGTGGACACAATTGGAGTTAGGGCAGAATTCACGCTCTGTACATATCCGGCTTTTTCCAGGATTATCCTTTCCTTTTTTCTGGTGCCTGGGGAGGGCAAAATACATATATCAAGCTGTTATGATTTTAGCAAAGTGATAAACCACAGAACCTTCTAGGCTAGGAATGCCAATACCCTAGATGAGCTACTGCACTGCAAGCAAATGACAAGACCCCACTGATTTTGGAGGTAGTGGTAACCCTTCCGCTAACAGAGCTGGGTTGAATGGGGAGGTTTAAACCCTTTCCCAAGCCTAGGTGCCCTCATGGGGAAGCAGATCACTCCTTCCCCAGTCACCAGACTGAAAATCATATTTTGAAAAGTATTTATCTGTATTTATTTTATCAAAAACATATAATTTGATAACATAAGAAATACAGTAGAGAGCACAACTGAACAAAAAGCAAACCTACGGAAAAGGTACAAATTCAGGTTGCCGCATTCACAATCCCTGGGAAGAATAATTATTGGGATTGGAGGCTTGTGACCTGTCCTTTTTAAAGCTTTGTTCTGTCTTTAGGTATCAGGATGTTCTCCTTGGGGATCCTATATTCTCCCTTGAAGCTGAAGAGCTACTAAGAATTCCAAATAGTGGGCTATTTCACTGTGGGGCATCTGAACATTGGCTGTCGTCATTTGTATATAATGCCCCTCCCATGCGGACCTGCATGGATCAGATGAGGAGGGCTGTGTGCTTGTACATGCCACATGTCAGGTGTGCAGAGGCGACACCCACTTTTGGCCACACCACCTATTCTAGACAATGGAATGCAATTTTGCAAATTATAATCTCGGATGACCACTGAAACAAAGACAATTGCAGGTAACAATCCACTTAAGGAACTCAGCGGAAATGCAAAAGAACTCTTCCCCCGCCGTGCCCCATACCTTTGATGGTATTCGCAAAAGATTTCTCCCAAGCATACATTTTAATCAGCTTGATGCATGTTAAAATCTCAGACATTACTCGCACACGCTTATCCGTCTTCAGAATGGCGGCTCTTCGGAATACAGATGTTATCTTGGCTATGAACATCTACAGCAAATAGGCAAAATGCGAAGAGAGCAAACAATATAAGAGACAAATACTAACGGGCCTGTTTTTGTTTTTTTAAAAAAGCCCTTTCAGTGTTGGGGAAGGTCCAAGTAGCTCAGTGGTAGAGCACATGCTTTGCTCTGAGAAAGTGCCTCTCCCCCTACTCATGGAAGTAGCCTGGTTGCACCCTTAAAGGGCAGTGGGATTACGTGGGCAGGGACTAAGAGGCAGGAGGGTGGCAGGGGGCGCTGGGGGTTTAAATTACTGTCAGACTTTGGAAAGCTAGTATACCTGGATCAAGTTCATCAATTTTGTTGAATTGATTAAACTACATACAGTGGTACCTCGGGTTATGGATGCTTTAGGTTATGCATTTTCGGATTGCGCACTGCGCCGAACCCAAAAGTACCAGAACAGGTTACTTCTGGGTTTCGGCAATCACCCTTTGCGCATGCGCAGAAGCACCAAATTGTGACCCGCACGTGCACAGATGCGGCACTCTGGGCTGTGAATGCTGCGGGTTGCGAACGTGCCTCCCTCACAGATCATGTTCACAACCCGAGGCTCCACTGTGGTTTTAACTGGATTTTGAAAAAATGTGCAATTGATTGTTACTCTTATGAACTTTATGGTGCCATGATCTTTCTTAGTGTGCCATGCAAACCACTATTCTGAATAATGCTTTTCGTAGGGCTGAGTAGGGCGCACAGAGGAATGGGTTTATGAAACCAAGGGGACTGTGGCCTGAAAAAAAAAATTCAGGAACCTCTGGCTTAGAGGACACACCAGTCAGAAAGTTCTTGTTCAACTTCCTGACCCTCAACAAGAACATGACAGAGGCAGGAAATGCCTAACTTCACCCGGGTACATATAAGTCCCGTGTCATCCAGTGAATAGACTATGGGCCCTTCCCGACAAGATGCGTTCAGGATTATTTGGGCTCATGATGGTATGGGGACCATTACACACGATCTTGCTTTCAGCCCTTTTTGCACCTGAAAAAGTTTTGAGAAGGACATACCGCTTCATATCCACTCCTGTAGCTTCCTGCTGAAATCCTGTGAAGATTCACACTACTAATGTTCCAGGTTGTGCTGTACGAATGTTGTACTATAGCACAAGGGTGACGCCCCAGGCGGCAGTAACGCAATAATATTGGGGAAGCATCGCAGAACAACTAATAAAGGGGAGTGGTGTGCGGATGCCCAGGGATAAATCTACCACTATTATTGCATCAGGGGCCGTATTGACATGCTAGGCATTTAAAGCACCACTTTAAATGGCTGTGGCTTCTCCTAAAGGATTCTGGGAGCTGTCATTTGTTAAGGGTGCTGAGAGTTGTTAGGAGACCCCTCTACTCCCCTCCCAGAGCTGCTGTTCCCAGAGTGGTTTAACTATGCATCCTCTTCTCAGGGAACTCTGGGAAATGGTAGCTCTGAGAGGGGAAGAGAGGGGTTCTCCTAAAAACTCTCAGCACCTGTAACAAACTTCAGCTCCCAGGATTCTTTGGAGGAAGTCATGACTGTTTAAAGCAGGACCAGAGTGCTTTAAAAATGTATGGTGTGAATGAGGCCAATGACAAGTTGCAGAATATACCCACCAAAAATGCCCACCCATCTAGAGGTTCTCTAGGGACCTTTTTTCTAAAACAGTTATTGACATAAACTTACTTCGCCAAACCTTTATTAGGCATTGCAAATGTAGGCCATCATAAAGCACTCATATATAAAATTTTCAGATATATACAGATAAAGAGCCATGTAAAAAAATATGTAATAATGAGAATTTTCACTGGAGTTTCTTCCCACTAAATAGTGCCATGATTATGTAGGAAATGACTGTGTTACCTGTACAGGTATGAATATAATATAAAGAACCAGCCCTAGGAGTGCCGTGGGACCAAGGATGATGCAGGAATAGATTGTGCCGATGGTCATCAGCAGAGGTACAGCAAGCGGCAGGGGACAAACTAAAGCAGCATCAAATATTCGATAGCCGTCATTGCTTAGCAAATTGATCATCTGAAAGATACAAAGGAACCAAGAGTGATGCTGTGACCAACTAGTCAGAAGGAAGAATGAGGGAGAAATTCAGTTTGGTTCACATTTAAAGACGAACCTACTAAATTTGTACTTTCTTAAACAATGTGTGAGCCATCCTTGAAGTTTCCACTTTTCTGAATTTTGCAATGCAGTTCTCCTGTACATGTAATGTGTAACAAAATGCATATACTAGAGTGATGTGCACAGACATCTCACATTAATAAAAATAAAAATATACAAAAAATACATTATCTTGAGGAAATGGCTTGCAAAAATGTGTGCTGTTAGTTTAAACTGCTTACATCTGTTAAGATAAATTTGTCAAATTTTCATGAGGGCGTTAAAAAAATTAGAAGAGTGTTGTGGAAATGCAGACTGGAAAAATGAGAAACTCAGAGAATCAAAGTCGACAGGTTTGTCTGTCTCTAGTCAGAAGTGATCTTGTAATCAAAGGTTTTCAATTCATTGTCAAGGCATGTATAACACACGAATCGGCTGATGTGTAACCACCTGGTTTATAATGCCAGCCTCCTGTTCTGGATCTTCCTGAAGGCCTACCTAGTCCAGCATTCTGCTGCCCAGCAGAACTAAACAGAAGTCTGCAAGTAGCACAGGAGGGCAATGGCCCTCTCCTACTGTTTTCCCCCATCAATTGCTGACTCTAGACCTGGAGGAAGCATCTGGCCATCATGACTTGCAGTCATTCATAGGCTTATCCAGTGACAGGGGCGCCAACTTGGGCCCCAGGTTATACTGTATTGGCCCGAATATAAGCTGCATCCCTCATTGTAACCTACCTCGTGGGGTTGTTGTGAGGATTTAAAAAATGGGAGGAAGATAACCATGTGCACCACCTTCAGCTCCTTGGAGGAAAGGTGAGCTACAGAAAAAATAAAGCCAACTTACTTCGCTGACAGAGATGCGTGCCAAAGTCTTAAATGACAGCAGCTTCTCAAATGTCAGGGTCGACACGGCAACTTTTAATCGGATAGCAGTGCGGTAGTTGATGGCCCAGGCCATTGACCAGAAGAAGACTTTGGAAAACTCTGTGATGAAAAGGGCTATGCAGAGGCCAATCCCATGGATGACGTCCCAGGAGTCGTCTTCACTGTGCGCCAGGATGTTGTGGATGATCACTGTCTGCAAAAGAGTTTCTCGGTTACTTTTCAGGGTGGGGAGATAATCTGCCAAATGGAAGGTATGCTGGCCGAGGATGATGGGAGAAGCAGTTCAAAGACATCTGGAGAGAGCCAGGTTGGCGAATGCCACCCGACAATCCCCCCACCCACCTTCGAAAGACACATTTCAAGCGTGTTTATAAATTGTATTTCCATGCTACTCACCGGGCCCAAAGCACCAATAATAACTGAAATGATGTTAGCCGATATGTCTACCAGAATCCGGGTCCTTTGAAATTTAAACACCACTCTGCGTAAGGAAGCTTTATTGGGACCGACTTTGGCCAGCTCTTCTTCCCAAAGGTGTTGCAGTCTGTCAAAGGCAAACAGCAGCACTGCACATTTCCTCCACTCACAAGCTGGTTGGAAGAGACCCACTTCTTATGGCTAGCTACAAAGTCAGTGCTGAACAGATGACCTTTGCAATTCTATGGGAGTAATTCCTTGCAACGAGCCACTCCTAGTCTTCAGTTGGCAACCAACACCACTGGGCAGCTGCTGGGGCCCCAGGGGGCCAGACCCATCAGATCCAGACACCCTACCCTGGGTGCCTGGCTGGCTCTCAGACCTCACCCTGGTCACCTCTGGGCAGTGGCGTAGCAAGATCAGGTGGTACCCGGCACAGAATTTTTTTTGTCACCCCCCCATTGAAATTCCCCCTCCCTCCCTCCACCCCTCATCAAAGAAAGCTTTCTCCCCCTTCCTCCCTTGGGTGGTGTCACCAGTTACCTTAATTTAGATAAGCATCTCTCTAACAGCCATAGATAGACCTTAATGAAATTTATCTTAATCCTTATTGAAAGCTCTAACTGTGCTAGTTGTCATCATTACATACTGTGGTCAAATAGTTCCACAAGTTAAAATGACTTATAGATGGTACTTTACAACAAGTAAACCAGCAAAGATGTATAGCCAGAATCAGGTACATGTTGGAAATGTAAAGAAACAAAAGGTACATTTTATCATATGCAGTGGACTTGTAGAATAGCTAAGGGATTTGGGGAGATGATACATAATGAGATGAAAAAATGTATATTTAAGAGCGGGGGGGTGATCGCGGCATCCTGGCAGGGGGGGTGATCGCGGCATGGCAGCGTGATCCTCCCGGTGGGGAGCCAATTGTGGTGGCACGATCCTTCCAGCGGAGGGCCTATCGCAGTGCGGCGGCGCGATCCGCCCAGGGGGGATTTTGTCACCCCCTTCTGGGATGACACCCGGGGTGCGCCACCCCCACCACCCCCTGCTTCCTACGCCCCTGTCTCTGGGGTCATAGGAGCAAAGGGGACAGTGAGCCAGGGAGGAAGTTCAGGCTTGAGTGATGCTACTTGGGAGGAGGAGGGAGGCATATGTAGGCACCTGCCTAGATCAGGGCCTCGCTGGTAGTTCAGACGGGATGGCACCTCCAGC
The DNA here is from genome assembly GCF_964106645.2 of Podarcis pityusensis. Lineage (NCBI taxonomy): Eukaryota > Metazoa > Chordata > Lepidosauria > Squamata > Lacertidae > Podarcis > Podarcis pityusensis. The sequence continues at coordinate 58,089,636 of NC_138033.1, read as the reverse complement.
TCAAATATAAGCTCTCATTTTGACTTGTATCAACGCTGAAGCAAATACTCCACTAAGAATTCTATCTAATATCCAGTGTCAAGACAAAAGATGCCATGCTGATGGCCAACGTGGATGGAGGACAGAGCTATCAATACTATGGTATGTATTCATTCATTAATATTGGATTAATATACCACCCATCTTCAAAAGATCTCACAGTGGTTCACAAGATAAATAGGGATGGAAGAACACAAGGCTATGGCTACTTTCCTTGTTGGCACATGATGCTCTTCCTTCCAATGATATGTGAAGCAGCAGGAAGACCGTACCTCTGAGTAGATGCAGTGGCCTTTCAGCTTGGCTACTAGCTAAGAGGTCTTCCCTTCAGAGGCGTCATGCCCTCTAGATGCCACTTTGCTGGGAATCGCAAGTGGGAAGAGCACCATGGTGCTCAGGTTCCTACTTCCAGGCTTCCCACAGGCAGCTGGCTGGCCACTGTGAGAACAGGATGCTGGAGCAGCTGGGTCTTTTTGGCCTGATGCAGCAGCTGGACCCTTCTGGTGTTCCTGTGTTAAGCTTTCCTGAACTAAAGAATGAGTAACAGGCCTTACTGGGGTGCCTGGGTTTGGGTGCTCACGGATGCCAGGTCATGGCGCCAACCCTGCTCATAAGGTGACTCTGCATGAAAAAATTGCAGGGAGACTGGATGAAATCAGGATCATAACATTGCATGCATGCACGCACAACAAAAAATCGGGGGAGGAGGGAGGGAAAGACAATGGCCTTCCATCCTGTTCCCCTGAACTTTACATGAGTGGAGCAGCAAGATTAGTGTTATTTCCTAGCTAAGAACTGCCTATTATACTCAAGTTCTCGAGAGAAGATGGGCGTGAGGACATGTAAATGATTGTTCCCTGCATGCAGGAAAAGCTCTTACATATACAGTGGTACCTCGGGTTACATACACTTCAGGTTACAGACGCTTTAGGTTACAGACTCCGCTAACCCAGAAATAGTGCTTCAGGTTAAGAACTTTACTTCAGGATGAGAACAGAAATCGTGCTCCGGCAGCACAGCGGCAGCAGGAGGCCCCATTAGCTAAAGTGGTGCTTCAGGTTAAGAACAGTTTCAGGTTAAGAACGGACCTCCAGAACAAATTAAGTACTTAACCTGAGGTAGTACCTCTGGTTGCGAACAGGATCCGTTCCAGAGGCCCGTTCTCAACATGAAAAGAGCGCAACCTGCAGTGGTGCGTCTGTGCATGCGTGGGTTGCGATTCGGCGCTTCTGCACATGCGGTGGCGTCATTTTGCATTTCTGCACATGCGTGAGCGGTGAAACCCGGAAGTAACCCTTTCCAGTACTTCCGGGTCGCCGCGGGATGTAACCTGAAAGAACGTAACATGGAAGCAAATGTAACGTGAGTTATGACTGTACTGGTGTGTCAAAACCCTGCTACCTTTTGGTGTTTGGTTCTGAGCTGTCAAGGGGAGAGAGAGGAGGCAAGGAGTCCATGCTGAGTTTGTGCTTGAATCCTCGGAGCATGAGGTACGAGAGCCAAGAAAATGTTGCAAATGAGATCAGTCCCGCGTTGTCTATTGGATTCACAGCTGACCTGCCCGGGGGAGGGGAGAGAGTAAAATAAAACAAAAAGCTATTGCATTGCTAGCAGGCTGCCTTCTGCTGCATCAGGCAGTTTGTCCATCCAAACTCAAAAACTCCTGTGGGTTTTCTCCTAACATCTAACTGAGTGGTTCGCAAATTTCCTAGGGCCACAGCCCCTTGGTTCCATAAACCTATCCCCAGTGCCCCCTACCCTATGAAAAGCATCATTCAGAACAGTAACAATTAATTGCACATTTATTCAAAATCCATTTAAAACTATTCAGTTTAATTAATTTGACAAAGTTGATGAAGTTGATCTAGTGATACCAGAAACTGCATTATATATATATATACACACACACACACACACACACACACACACACACACACATTCTTAACTATTGAAAACATAAAGGTAAAGGAAATTTGAAGCACAAACTATTTATATATAGCTACATACCAAATATGTACAAACCTTCACCTGACACAGATGTGCCATAACTAATTCATAAGGAAATCAATAGCTATTACCAATAATTGGTTAAATACAAATAAATGTGGCCAAAAGGAAGTAGCTCTGAAAGCGATAAGATTAGTTAAAGTTTCTGCTTTTTAATGCGGGAAGTCACACCCCAACTGAAGGCCCCCAAAAGAATTGGGTGTAATAGTCTGCACTTCTTATTTGCTATCCTTTTGTTGCTTACGTAGATCATTCCACTGTTCGTATGTACATATGCTCTTTCTCCCCTATATTTCTATTTGCAAATATGCTTGTTAGCGCAAACCCAGATCATGAAAAACCAAGGGTGGAGAATGTGTGGCCCTCCAGATGTTGTTGGACTACAATTCCCATCATCCTTGACCATTGGCTGAGGCTGATGGGAGTTGGAGTGCAAGAAACATATTGGGGGTCACCATCTCTGCTGCAAATGGCTTTTTTATGCATAAGGTAAAGGGATCCCTGACCATTAGGTCCAGTCGTGGCCGACTCTGGGGTTGCGGCGCTCATCTCACTTTATTGGCCGAGGGAGCCGGCGTACAGCTTCTGGGTCATGTGGCCAGCATGACTAAGCCGCTTCTGGCGAACCAGAGCAGCGCCGGAAACGCCGTTTACCTTCCCACCGGAGCGGTACCTATTTATCTACTTGCACTTTGACATGCTTTCGAACTGCTAGGTGGGCAGGAGCTGGGACTGAACAACAGGAGCTCACCCCGTCGCAGGGATTCGAACCGCTGACCTTCTGATCGGCAAGTCGTAGGCACTGTGGTTTAACCCACAGTGCCACCTGCATCCCTTTTTTTAATGCATACCCGTGTGTTATTTATAATTCATTTATTTCTTGACTTTTGCAGAACTCGGAATGGTATATCTAGAGCGCCAAGCGCTGACCAGATCTGGACCTGCTGGCTTCAGGAAGCTTCTGGTTTTATCATAGAAAGGAGGGGTATAAACATCAATGGAATAAAATAGGACTTCTTTTGTTCAATATCATGGTAACATTGTATTAAACAGAGAGAGTCATAAACAGAATCCTTTCAAAAGGTCTGTCTCTCAATCAGTGTTAAGGAGACGCCTTAACATTTCAACGGATGGAGTATTTTTATAGCCCAGCAATTCACAAAAGAAATTCACCTTTCAAAACAAACAAACAAATAAATAAATAAATAAGGTGCACAGTTTTATGCCGACCCACAAGTTTGAGGTTTATTTATTTATTTATTTTTGCTGGCCTTTTTCCAGCAAAGAACGAGAGGGTGCAAATGCTATTCAAAGCAATCTTTGTTAAGCTGTTTGCATTCCAATTATAGGAAATGTAGCTCAGTGGTAGTGCATCTGCCTCACTTGCAGAAGACCCTCCCCTGCCCCAGTTCAATCCCCAGCATCTCCAGGTAAGGCCTGAAATCCTGGAAAGCTGCTGCCGGTCTGTGTTGACAGTACTGAGCTTGATGGACTCAATGGTCTGACTCGTTAGGCAGCTTCCTAATGCCACACAACTTGCCTTGCTTTCAGGTGGATGGGGATCATGGTTTCCAAACTTGGAGAATATTTCTCGTGGAAGGACTTTTTGGCAGTGACTGTGTTGAACCCGGGACTCAAGCAAGACTCCGACACGTACACCTTGCCCGCTTGCAGATCCCATGGCTCATCGCTTACAGTCAGATTTCTCTTCGAAGTAAAAAGAGAGGAAGAGAGAGAGAGAGGCTATTACTTTAACGACGAGAAAGAAAAAAGTTGTTCAACAGTGGAACAGGCTGCTTCTGAAGTAGTGGACCATCCATCATTAGGAGGTGACTAAGGTCAATGGCTATAAAGAAGGTTGATTGCTGAAGAATTGATGCTTTTGAATTACGGTGCTGGAGGAGACTCTTGAGAGTCCCATGGACTGCAAGAAGATCAAACCTATCCATTCTGAAGGAAATCAGCCCTGAGTGCTCACTGGAAGGACAGATCGTGAAGCTGAGGCTTCAATCCTTTTGGCCACCTCATGAGAAGAGAAGACTCCCTGGAAAAGACCCTGATGTTGGGAAAGATGGAGGGCACAAGAAGAAGGGGACGACAGAGGACAAGATGGTTGGACGGTGTTCTCAAAGCTACAAACATGAGTCTGACCAAACTGCGGGAGGCAGTGGAAGACAGGAGTGCCTAGCGTGCTCTGGTCCATGGGGTCACGAAGAGTCAGACACGACTAAACAACAACCACAAGGTCGATGGCCACCTATCAGGGATGGTGTATGTAACACTGGGTTTCCTGTGCCTTCAGGGATCATACCACATGGCCTTCCAACTTTAGCTTTTATTTTTTGAAAACTTAGTTGACTTTCCTATCATTGGAGCAAGAGGGGTCTCTGGTTGCCCTGGCTGTGGGGAAAGATACCCACAACTATCAATGCCGAGAGCCCATCTGCAAGAAACCATTTTCATTTGGGTGGCAGAAAGAGTTGGTTAGCTCTTGAGCAAGTAAGGATCCCAAACTGACAAGGCACCATTTACTGGCTCTGTTCGGCTACAATCCTTTCTTCCCGAAGAGTGTGGAAGTCAGATGGGGGACTGCCCAGGCGTTGACAGACTAGCTGGGGCCACAAGGCTCTCACTGTTGCTTACCTGCAAAGGGAGTGACAAAGGGAGTAACAAAGGGAGTGAGAAAACTGTGGGAGGTCAACATAGCATAAACATAGTAGTGACCAGGAGCACCAGATTGGCTCAGCTCCTGCCTTTGCACTGCACCATCCTCTCCATCACCTTGCCTTGCCCCCTACCAGGAAGAAACAATTACCCACCTGTTGGGAAGCTAGCATAGCAGCTCCATCCTAACCAGCTTATTGCTTCTGCTCCTTGGGATAGTATAATAGAATCATAGCATCATAGAGTTGGAAGGGACCCAAAGCGTCATCTAATCCAGGCTTCCTCAACCTCGGCCCTCCAGATGTTTTTGGCCTACAACTCCCATGAACCCTAACTAGGATCAGTGGTCAGGAATGATGGGAATTCAAGTCTCAAAACATCTGGAGGGCCAAGGTTGACGAAGCCTGGGGGGCCACTAGGGGCGCATTGGAAGATGGCCGACAATACCATCTATCCGGACCACACGGGGTAATTAAGAGGCTGTTATGGGAGTAGGCAGCCTCCCTTGTTGCCCCAAGGGGATGGGGAATACTGCCCTTGCCTTCTGTGCCCATAAATCACCCCCAAATTCGAAAGAAGGGGGTGAGGGCACTAGGCAGAATGCCCCCGTGTGGACTTCGGCTCTCCTGGACGCTGTCTCTGATAGCGCACTAGCTGCAGCAATTTGGAATAATTAATTACAAAAGAAGCAAATGCACATATTTCAAGTGAAGAAGGGGAGTGAAGACTGCTAATTGAAGGGACCTCTGCGAAAGAAGAAGATGGGTTGGAGCAACAGGAATATTTTACGATGAAGATACATCAAAGGCTGGGTATGTTGACAACGGGACTGAATGGGGGGGAAAACCTTTTTTACTTTTCTTCTATGTGATTAACCAAGAACCCCTTCTCATTAGAACCGTTGGTTTAACTGACCCAAGCAGGATGATTAAGGTCTGTGTGGAAATAAAAACTTTAACCAAAAGTATGCTTTATGGAGATCGAGAAGGAATAAGAGCTTTTGGAATGGCGCAGCAATTAATTCAGAGTCGCCATCTTGCCAAAGGATTTATAGCCAGGAGGAGGAACGGATTTGTTTTCAGACTGCATTCCTGGTGAATCTCCTCAGAGGTTTGAGAAAGGAGGCAGATTTGTGAAGATTAATGACGCTAAGACTGTTTTGATTTATGGAATCAATGTTATATGGAAAACGTCTGGATATGGCTACTGGATAAAAAAAAAAAATCCACGCAGGATTACAAACTGTTTTAACCAGCTTGTGGAAACTATCAGAGGTCACAAAGAGAAAGGAAAAGTATATGAAAATAACAACAAGAGATGTGGAAAAACAATAAGAAAGGACTGGATAGTACTGTGAACATCATATGGTCAGACTTGTGGACATTAAAACAGCAGCAAGAAGCAAGAAGTTGATTGGATCCCCTTCAGAACTTGAAAAATGGGTACCCCCAACAAAAATTTAAAATTCGGCTGTGTAATTTGGAATTTATGTAATTTGGTTTGATTTGATGTGATTGGTCGGTTAATAAAAATTATTCTTAAAAAAAAAAAAAAGGTTGACGAAGCCTGATCTAATCCAACTCCCAGAAATGCAGGAATCGCACCCAAAGAAGCCCCTGACAGGTGGCCACCCAGTCCCTATTTACAACCTTTCAAGGAGAGAGAGTCCACCACCTTCTGAGGGAATCCATTCCACGGGTGACAGCTCTTACCACCAGAAAGTTCTTCCGAATGTTTAGCTGGAATCTCCTTTCTTGTCATTTGAATCTGTTAGCTCGGGTCCCCCCGCAATGGAGCAGCAGAAAACAAGCTTGCTCCATCTTTCATGTGACAGCCATTTCAGATAGTTGAATCCCGGGCTGAAGGACCATCCATGGCCCCCTGTGTGGTGGCCCTTCGGATGTCATTCTCACAAAGGGGGTGGAGCTCAGGAGAGGTGGACTGGAGGTAGTGCGTAGCTGAAGTATGGAACTCGCTCTGACAGCAGGCAGTGACCTATTCATGGAGGAGAGGGCTATCCATGGCTACCAGCCATGATGGCCATTGCTCTGCCTCCATGTTTGGAGGCAGTATCCTTCTGAATACCAGTTGCTGAAAACCACAGGAGGGGAGAGGGCTCTTGTGCTCAGGTCCTGCTTGTGGGTTCCCCACAGCCACCTGGTTGGCCACTGTGAGAACAGGATGCTGGACTAGATGGGTCATTGGCCTGATCCAGCAGGCTTTTCTTAGGTTCCCAGCAGTCAAACCTCCCCAGTCAATTCTCCCCTGCAAATACCTCCCATCCCTGAACTGATTTTTCCTCCTGGTGGGCTCCGAAATAAAAGTGTGTCCATTCAGGAGAAACTGTATAAAGGTAATACAATGACTTGGAGAAACTTGAAACAGAAAACTATTGGGCAGGCTACTCTCTGCTTAAGCCACCTTCCTGCAAATGCTTCAAGCTGCTGCATTAAGGTCACAAAGCGGGGAACCCTATTTTCCACCCTTGTGATCTCTAGCTTTGCCCTTGGCTATGGTGGGTTCAGCACTTATCTCTTTTCTTGCTCTGCCATCTTCTCTTCAAGGTGACTTTTCTTGGTGCTCTGACTAATATGGCTTCCCCTCGGTCCCTCTTCTCACTTGCTTGCCTTGTTAGTTCGCTTCCATCTGGAAGGAAGCTTTTGTCTCGGTCATTCTGCTCAGACCAGCTTCTCCCTTTCCAACTGCCCTGCTCAACGGTCACTCTGAACCTGCACGGAACATTCCGACATCTATGCAAAGTTCCTTCCGCAGTGCTGATTCCTGTTAAAGAAATACCAACCCAAACATTCTGTCCGGGGGGTGGGGTGGATGAAAAGCCAGAAATGTCTACTGAGATGCTCTGTGTTAGTCTAACATAAGAACCACCGGCTGGATCAGGCCAAGGACCCATCTAGTCTAGCATCCTGTTGTCACAGTGGCCAACCAAGTGCCTGGGGAAACCCACAAGCAAGACCTGAGCCCTCTGCCCTCCTGTGGTTTTCAGTAACGGATATTCAAACGCATTGTTGCCTCTCACCAGGAAGTCAGAGCATCGTCATCATAGCTAGCAGCCATCTATAACCCTCCCCTCTGTGAATTTGACTAACCCTCTTTTAGCCTTTTCAACACTGGCTCTGGCCTGGTGGAACACTCTGTCTCATGAGACCAGGGCCCTGCAGGATCTGATTTATTTCCTGTAAGACAGAGTTGTTCAGCCTGGCTTTTGGCTTGGAATTAACTTGACCCCCTCCCCCTCTTTCTTTTTTCCTTTTTCCTTCTGTGATGGAACTCCTACTTGGGGACTTCCCTGGCTTTTTTTCTGGCCCACGTAGGACCAGTCTGGATAGTTAGCCTTGGTGAAGACTTGACGTTTTCATCCCCAAAAAAGTTTTTGAGTTTCTGCTGAAATGAGGCTGCATTTTAATGTTGTATTTTAATCTTGTTTTTTAAGTTGTATTTCAATCAATTGTTTTATATCTGGTGTTAGCCGCCCTGAGCCCGGTCTTGGCTGGGGAAGGCGGGGTATAAATAAAATGTATTATTATTATTATTATTATTATTATTATTATTATTTTTAAAGCCATCCCGGTTTGTGGCCATCACTGACTCCTGTGGGAGGGAGTTCTGCCTCCAATGTTTGCAAGATTTTAAAGTGAGTTGTCCTCGTTCTGTTTCCAGTTAGAACCCTTGTTTCTACAGGAGAAACGAAAGGCATTTATTCTGGGACACGGCTGGCATGAGAGGCAAAAGCTGCTTCCTGAAACCCCTGAGATATATATATATATATATATATATATATGATATTTATTAAAATTTCAAAAACAAAAAATTACATAGTTAAAGAGAAAAGAAACAAGGAAAAATATATAAAAAAAGAAAAGAAAAAAAATACAAGATACAAAATACAGAAAAAAAATAATAATAAAAAAGAAACACTTAAAAACAAATTAATCCTTCCGTATCTTACATTTCATTTCCTTGCTTCTCTGACCTCCTCTCACCTCCCTTTTTTGTATTCCAGTTCAATTGGTTAATTCAGCAATTCCTTTCCCTCTTTGTTTATATCTTAGTCCTTTAACTTAATATTTTATAACTTTAGAATCTCACCTATTAACCCCAATTTTACATACACCTTTATGACATTGCTACTAGAACCACTTAATTTCATTCTAGCATCATCTAACATTCATTAATTTTACAATATTTCTGTATATAGTCTTTAAATTTCTTCCAATCTTCTTCCACCGACTCTTCTCCCTGGTCTCGGATCCTGCCAGTCATTTCCGCCAATTCCATGTAGTCCATCACCTTCATCTGCCATTCTTCCAGAGTGGGTAGATCTTGTGTCTTCCAATACTTTGCAATAAGTATTCTTGCTGCTGTTGTGGCATACATAAAGAAAGTTCTGTCCTTCTTTGGCACCAATTGGCCGACTATGCCCAGGAGAAAGGCATCTGGTTTCTTCAAGAAGGTATATTTAAATACCTTTTTCAATTCATTATAGATCATCTCCCAGAAAGCCTTAATCCTTGGGCACGTCCACCAAAGGTGAAAGAATGTACCTTCAGTTTCTTTACATTTCCAACATTTATTATCGGCCACAAACACAGCTACAGGTGACCTGGAATTAAGGAGCCCCTTGGATGTCAACATCAGCAATGGCCCCAAGCAGCTTCCTAGAGACTTAAGGGGTCTTTCTAACATTTGCTTATTTACAAATATGCAGGCAGAACATGAGATGAGGCAAAAGGGTGATTATCCAAAGCAAGACATCCTCCCCAGGGAGCAGGTTGTGGAGCCCTGGAGGCTGCACCTTCAGTTCTGGCTAACTCCAACCGGAAACATTCAGCTTTTTCTCTCTCTGACTTTTTGGGCAGCTGTGTTTGGGCTCCTCCAGCTGAGCTGTTTATGGAGCATCCATCCTGATTTGCTTGAACAAAGCAAATGCAGAGTTTAGACAATGCCCAGCCTTTATTGAGCATTTTTTTCTGTTTGGTTTATGGAGGAGAGGTTATACAACAGTGCAGGTTTTTGTTTTGTTTTTCATCTTCCTATTAATCATTTGTTCAACTCACGCTTTTTGGAGCATTTGCTCAGCACTCCGCTAACCTCAGAAAGTCAGGTTTCCTCCCAAGTGGATTTATTGTACTAGTGATGCTTTAATCCACTTTAATTGCGTAAATTTCTGGCATGAATCTCTTTAACAATATAGTGAGAGTCTGGGGCACCCAGCCTGGGGGCACACATTTGCTTACTTCTTTCAGGTGAAAGGGTGTCATATTATCTGAGATCAGCTGATCATCTCATGAGAAAGAGAGGGAGGGAGGGAGGGAGAGATTCCTAGCTATTAGGAGTCATTCTGTGACCCATAAATTCCCTTTAATAGAACATTAACAGACCATTCCAGACTTAACAAATAATCTGACTAGCAAAGCAATAGCTGCCCTAACAATAATTTTACTCACATAGGTCAAACCAGTGACCCCGTTCTTATCTTCATCAGCCTTGTTATTGCTGGATTCTGAAACACATGTACAAATTTTCCTGGACATTGTCTTATGAAATCAGAGCTCTGGGTTCTGCAGAGGGAGAAAATTAAATATAAACATTATTTGCAAACACTTTACAAAAGATCAGAAATGCATATTCATCTGTATCAATTGATGGAACTGCCCAGGGAAAATGGTGAGGTTTGCACTCAAACAGCAAATTCCAGGGAGAATAAAATCAATGGAGTTGATTCCCTGCCATGGAATGGTTTCCATCTGTTTAATCTTTGCATCTAAAATAAAAACTTCAGGTTAGCGCAATTAATAACACCCCTCAGTCAGACAGTTTTGCTGATGCTTCAACACAACCAAGAATCCACAATTCAGAAAAGAAATTATCATCAATGGACACTCTCTCCCTGTCGATCTCTCAATTCTCCTGGTAGAGAAAACATCACTGTCTAGATTTCTATTTTGTCTTTTTTTTTTTGTCAGGGTTCATAAACCGATATTCCTAGCATGTACCTATTGTGGAATGATCATCCTTCAGCCAACAAATATGCAGGCATGATAAGGAGGAAATCTATAAAGCTTTGGAGACTGATTTTGAAAGGTAGAGCTGGGGGGGCGATGTCTTTCTGTTGCATGGTGTTAGCTGCAAAGAGCATTTTGAGGTTTTATTCTTGCCAGTTGATGAGTATCCGCAGCTGCCAGCAGGTCTTGGCACAAATTCCATGCCCAGAGCTTAAACAACCAACTGGCACTAATTCCCAATCCATCTGAAGAGGAATGAACAGAGATTCTTTCAAGCCAGGGCACAAAAACTGATTAAGGAATCACGGATGGCTCAACTACACAATATAGGTAATGGTTGCTGCTGCTCTTGTTACTGAAAAGGAGCTGAATTGGTTTAGAGTAACCACTGAACTGGGCAGATCGAGAAAGAGAAGCTGGTATGAGTAGGCTGCCTGCTCCTAGCCCATTTGTAGCAAAAAAAGGTGTAGTTTTGCTCAGTCCATAATCATTCTCACTCATCTTTAATGTGCTGCTTTTCATTCTAGATTGATTCTGAATCTTGCCATTCACAAGAGTGGGTGTGGTTGCTTGATATGCATTTGAAACTCCTCCCTTCTATTAGGTTATTCATACATTTTCCTCCTTGCACATGCTCCAGCTGATTGAAGAAGCTTGACTGACCGAACCCAAAGAGCGCTCGCCAATGGTTCCTTGTCATCCTGGGGGAAAGTGGGTACTGCAGGGTTCTGTCCCGGGCCTGATGGTGTTTTTGAACATTTTTATAAATGACTTGGGTGTAGGAATTAGGGGGGGGGGGGCTCACCAAATGTGCAGATGACACCACACTGGGAAGCGCTGCTAATACTTCAGAAGATAGAATAAGAATTCAAGATGACCTTAACAGACTGGAGAACTGGGCCAAAGCTAACAAAATGAATTTTATTAGGGACAAATTAGGCAGGAATAATCAGATGCAGAAATATGGGATGGAGGGCAGAAGTACATATGCAACGATCTAGGTGTTTTAGTAGACCCCTAGCTTAACAGAAGGTAACTGTGTGATGCAGCAGCAGAGCAAAAGACAAAACAAAACAAAAATTAATGCTATCCTAGGCTGCATCAACAGAAGTATGGTGTCCAGATCAGAGGAAGTAATAGCACCACTCTATTCTACCTTGGCCAGACTTCCCCATGAGTCCTGTGTCTAGTTCTGGGCACTACAGTTTAAGAAGAATATTGACAAGTTGGAATGTATGCAAAAAGGGTGACCAAGATGATAAAGGGTTTGGAAACCAAGCATAGCTGTCAACTTTTCCCTTTTCTTGCGAGGAATCCTATTCGGAATAAGGGAATTTCCCTTAAAAAAAAAGGAAAATGTTGACAGCTATGAAACCAAGCCTTATGAGGAACGGTTAAGGGCAAACTAGATATGTTTAGCCTGGAGAAGAGGAGACTGAGAAGAGGTATGATAGCCATCTTCAAATATCTAAAGTGCTGCCATATGGAAGATGGAACAAGTTTGTTTTCTTCTGCTCCAGAGGGTAGGACCCGAGTGAAATGAGAAATGAGATTTCAACTAAGTATCAGGAAGAACTTTATTTCTGGTGAGAGCTGTTTGACAGTAGAATGGACTTCCTCAGAAGGTGTTGGACTCACCTTCACTGGAGATTTTTAAACAGAGGTTAGATGGCCATGTCAGGGATCCTTCAGTTGTGATTGGATTAGATGACCCTTAGGGGTCCCTTTCAACTCTACAATTCTATGATTCTGTTTAGAAGATTTACAGCCCACCATTCAACATTTGTACCAAGTGGGGTGTACAATGTAAAATAAATTACAAAGCCAAATTCATACATAACCATCAACAAGACGCTAGAATGAGCTTGTCGAAAATAGATAGGAATAAACACAGATGGAGGCTGCTAAAATCAGTAGGGGTAGGCTAAACAGTCAGCCACTTAAGAACACCTAAAACGCCTGCGCAAAACAGATAAGCTGTAACTTGGCGCTGAGATGATGACAGCATCAGTGCTTTTCATACTTGTAAGGGAAAGGCATTCTACCAGATAGAACAGTTGCCTGATCTCTGGTTGTTGCATCTAGGATCAGAGAAAGCAGCCTTATTCTGAGTCAGGCCACTGGCCCGTCTGACCTCCATACTGTCAACACCCAGGCCACATGATCTGCACTATACATTTAAAGTGGCTTCTCCCAAAGAATCTGGGTAAATGGAGAATGTTTAGGGTGCTGACAGTGGTTGGGAAGCTCCTGTTCCCTGCACAGAGCTACCATTCTCACAGTGGTTTAACAATCAACCCTTCTTCCTAAGGAACTCATCCAAATGCTAAGAAGAGAAGCTCAGGCAATGATCCTTTAAGACAAGAGAGATGATTCAAGCGTGAGCCCATTTTCTGAACCCTTCTATCCCAGCTTGATCACTAAGATCATTTGCAGGAGCATCACTGGTCATTCCCCGAGTTCGCGAGGCTCACTTGATGACAAAATAAGCCAAATCCTTAGCATCATTGGACCAGTTCGGTGGAACACTCTGCCAATAAAGATTCAGCAGGTGCCTTCTGTTTCTGTTTTGAAATGCCTGCTGAAAACTTTTCTATTCTGCCAGGCCTTTGCAGACAATTAAGAATACATCCTCCCAGAATGGTAAATTGATGTCTGTTTTTAACTTTTTAAACATTCTTTTTTACTGCATATACAGTATTTATGTTTGTGACAGCTTCTTATGTTCCTATGCAAACTCTTCTTATGTTCCTATGTAAACAGATTTCTTCTGCTTATTTGCAGATTCCTTCATAGGATCTCTTAATTAACTATAAGAGTGAAGGTTCTGAAAGCGGGTTCTGCACGGGGTTCTAACATCCTTGCAAAGAGCATCTCTGAACCTCCGTGCTTCATTCTGACATCCTCACTTCTTGACAAATCTTTCTAAATCGACTGAAACTCCCACATTTTGGAAGTGGAACAACAAATTATGCAAAGGGGATGCAAATTTGGCTAAATTGCACACTTTATTCTGACTGACAAGAAGCAAATCTTTTTGGCACAGGGTGCAGAGCGTGCCGATTAGCAAATGAGTGTGAAATTAGTGTTATTAGTCATTCTTCGCTTTCTTCATATTGATTTGGGAAATTACATACTTTGTCTTTTTCACTTTGGTCATTAACATGGAGGATATTTATTTAAAATGTCTGCAAGACAATTAGCAAAAAAAAAAAAAAAGGATAAAGAAAGCAAAAATAAACCCCACACTGCTGTGAATCAAAAAAAAAAAAAAAGGTGTCGGTTTTGTGGACGTGTTTTGCAGCAAAAACTGCCTGATAGAGAGAAGCAGCAAAACCTCAGAGCAAAAGGGCATTGTTAACTGAGTGTTAGAACAGGACAAGCGTAATTGAACAAAAATGTTCACATGAAGTTAGCAGCTGTTCCCAGGGACTGGCTGTTGTAAACAATGGGCAAGATCCACCTTGCATGGAAAGTGTCATTAAACAGGACTCCTCCAGATGGGTAGGATTTTATATATTAGAGAGCCAGTGTGATACAGTGGTTAAAGTGTTGGACCATGGCCTGGGAGACCAGGGTTCAAATCCCCAATTGGCCATGAAGCTCACTGAGTGACCTGGGAATAGTAACTGCTTCTCAGAGAGGCACTCATTCACTATGACTTAGTAATAATTTGTTGTTGTTGTTGTTGTTGTTGTTTATTACTTTTATCCCGCCCATCTGGCTGGGTTTCCCCAGCCACTCTGGGCGGCTCCCAACAGATTAAACAGAATAAAACTTCGAACATTAAAAACTTCCCTAAACAGGGCTGCCTTCAGATGTCTTCTAAAAGTCAGGTAGTTGTTTATTTCCTTGACATCTGATGGGAGGGTGTTCCACAGGGCGGGAGCCACCACTGAGAAGGCCCTCTGCCTGGTTCCCTGTAGCTTTGCTTCTCACAGTGAGGAAACTGCCAGAAGGCCCTCAGCGCTGGATCTCAGTGTCCAGGCTGAACGATGGGGGTGGAGACGCTCCTTCAGGCATACTGGGCCGAGGCCGTTTAGGGCTTTAAAGGTCAGCACCAACATTTTGAATTGTGCTCGGAAATGTACTGGGAGCCAATGTAGGTCTTTCAGGACTGGTGTTATATGGTCTTAGGAAAAGTGGAGCAGAAAAACAGCCCCACCTGGAACATTTGCGGTATAAGAAGTTACAGGATTTCAACACTGCTTGGAAGTGGATCACAGGGTTGTCAGACCTTGCAGGAGAAACCTGAAGAGGGCTTGTATCTTCAGGTGAGCAAGAATGCCTTCCCTACCCAGGCTCACTAAGCAGGTGAGAACGAATCATCTCCTCACTTCAGCTGGACCTGAGAACATTTCTTTTAGCTACACATCTGGAGGGCTGCAATTCCTCCTCCCTTAGTCTATATAAGGGGATGTCAGTAGCTCTTCAGGCCTTCAGACAACAGTCTTTCATTGCCCTACTTGGAAATGTCAGGGGTTGAGCCTGGGACCCTGTAGAAGCAAAGCATTTCCTCTGCCACTAAGCAATGGCCCTTTGTAAGCATTCATAAACAAATGTTTTCAATACAAGCAGCGTAATGAGAGGTGCTGAGGAATAATTTGAAAGTGTGTGTTTCTTTGAAGCATACTCAGTACTCAGATTTACTACAATATTAGACGAGTTTAGAATTACAGAGAAGAGCACATTATTTCCTAACTTACTTTCCTATAGCGCTTTCAGATAATTATTATTTCTAGAGAAAGTAATTCAAAGGACTAAGACAGAACTAATGAGGCACTCCAGATTTGAACAACTGAAAACAAGAATCTACTTGTGTTGGCTACACATCAAAGGTATTCCCAAATGAAAACACTCATTTGGTAAGTATTTCCAGAATCAATAATTCACTCTTGCAGGTTTTGGGCTCCAAAATAACAAGAATTTTTTGATGATATGGGTGTGGGTGAGTCCTAGAATTAAGTGGTTACCCAACTTGCTAAAATAAAATAGAAGACTAACCTCTTACCTACCGTGTCATGTGAGATCCAGCTAACTTCCTTCTCCCGTTCAGTCAAAGAATGAAGTTCTTTTAACAAACAACTATTCCGTGTCCAAAAGTTTTAATAGTTGCCAGTGTAATTAGTCCAAAGGTTCGTTTTGATTGCAGATGCACGATTCTCAGTCGTGCATGAGGGCTCTCCAGATCAAGACCTTGAGATCCCTTCACCCCCTTAAGAATTGCATGGCAAGGCTGTTGCCCCAGGTGACATAGCACAGCTAGGAATAATTAATTTCCCCAAGATTTCTCAGACTTCTGATAGCTGAGATGGTTGGTTCATGTCTGCATTTATTTGTTTCTGGATTAAAATGGGAGCTCTGGTTGAAGGAAATGGGTAACCTTGGAGAAGGCAAAGGGGTTGAAAATGTTACCCCTTAAGAAGAGCCCTGGTGGATCAGATCAAAAGCCTACGTAGTCCGGCATCCATTTCCCATGGTAATCAATCAGATGTAGCAAACAGAAATAAAGAAAAAAATAGAAAGGGGAATCCTAAATTGGGACACCCTACCCTTTAGTAAGATTGAGCATGCTCAGCGAGCACAGAATGCTGTTGGGCAGGGAACAGAAATCCAGGCAAGGTGTGTGTTATGGAATGGAGTATCCTGGGAAAGGGCAGAGCTGTAGCTACGGGGGGACTAGCCCAGGGTTTTTGCCCCGGGTGAAGCCTCAAGGGGGCACCATTGAGTTTCCCAGCTTGTGTGCATGGAAATGCACATGGGGGGGTGTGCCAAACTGGGTCTTTGACCTGTGTGAAATAAAGCCAAGTTTCTCCCATGGAAAGGGCTATCTGGAGTCCTGAATACTCAATGGGACCTCATTCTATCAAATACAGTAGCAAAGCAACAACTGACTTTTTGAGATTTGTTGGATCAGAACTAGAGTAATCCATTGACTGCTGCTTTTCCTCATAAGTCAGATTGGGGGAAACCGCGGGTTCTCTGATTCCAGAGCTTTTTTAAAAAGTGCAGCTGTGAGAGAACACTGTGGAACCAGTATAGTTGTAACTAGGAGTTGATTCACATTTCCTAGATCTCAGGGGATCCTTAAATTACACTCTAGTTAGACTGGCAATTCAGTGGTTTGATTCCTGACACCTTCAGAGCTGAGATTGTCTTCTTGAATCCCTGGAGAGCTGCTGTCGGTCGGTGTTGTCTATACTGAGCTAGATGGACCGATAATCTGATTTTGGCCCCATCAGCACTGTACATTTAAAGCACTATCATACCACTTTAAAGAGCCATAGCTTCCCCCCAAAGAATCCTGGGAGCTGTAGTTTCCTAAGGATGCTGAGATTTGCTAGGATGCCCCTATTCTTCTCACAGAACTACAATTCCCAATGTTCACTGAGAAGAGGGATTGAATCACTGAGAACTGCAGCTCTGTGAGAATACTGATGTATAGTATGGATGGGGCACTGGTATCAGGATGCTTCCTATGTATTCCTTTACCTGCAAATCACCTGTAACTCGTGTTTACTGCAGTCCACATACATCAGAATTGGGGAAACTTTTTTCAGCCCGAGGGCCACATTTCCTTCAGGGCAGCCTTTCAGGGGCCACATGTTAATATTTGGTGGAGCCAGAAGCAAAAGTGGGCAAGGCAATGGGTGCAAATGGTACCTTTGTACAGTGGTACCTCGGGTTAAGTACTTAATTCGTTCCGGAGGTCTATGCTTAACCTGAAACTGTTCTTAACCTGAAGCACCACTTTAGCTAATGGGGCCTCCTGCTGCTGCCACGCCGCCGGAGCATGATTTCTGTTCTCATCCTGAAGCAAAGTTCTTAACCTGAAGCACTATTTCTGGGTTAGCGGAGTCTGTAACCTGAAGCGTCTGTAACCTGAAATGTATGCAACCCAAGGTACCACTGTATAGTATGCTAATTTCAAAACACGCCCCTCCTCTATTCAGCATCCAGACAAGCAAAAGGCACCATCAAGATTCAAGGGCACATTCTAGACAATAAAAAATAAAAAAATCCCTTTGGGTGTGAAAAACAGCTGAGGTATATAGTCTGGGGACAGTTCCAAGGACTAGTTGGAAAGATCTGTCCCCCAGACCTGAGGTTCCCCATCCCAGGAATAACAAATATGTTAGTCTTTAAGGTGCCACAAAACTCTTCATTTTTAAAATTGTTTTTTATTTAAAGATTTTTTTCATAGGTAACAAAAGTACATTCAGCATCTGTTTTCAAGTCATAGGGTCCTTAATATTGGTCAGTTACAGTGATTTTGAGACATTCTTGTCATAGGCAATGTGGGGTTGAGGGGGGAGAGAAGTTTTTGCTGCAATTGAGAAACAAGGTTACCCCTCCAGACTATAAACTGATGCAACTTTCAAGTGCTGAATGGCATTAGTTGATTGCATCACTTCACACCACAAGCACAGCAACAAGCAAAGCTGTGATAAAATCTCCCAAAGCTTGCAACATTTCATAATTACTGTCCTTATTCAAAAAAGTGAGCAGAGGAGGCTGAGAGGCTTTTCACAACAAGTGATGCTACAAAGCTTTTTTGATTCACAAGCACCTATTAATCTGGGATGTGCCACTTTGCTATCATTAATGCAAGAGAGATAAACTGACTAAATGACTTGCCAAACATAATTTCACACATTTCAGAATGTAGATGATCGGGGGGGGGGGGGGGGGTGTGTGGCAAATTTCCAGTGACATAGCAGCTTCAAAGCAGCCCTTAAGACTCAAGGATTTCAGCTAGCTCTAAATGCACCTGTGCACAATTTATTTTGTTTTCAATCAGTGCTTTATTTTCTATATATATTTTAAATATCTGACGGGGTATTAAGCAAAGGAAATGTTTTATACATTAAATATATATATATAAAGGCTGCTGTAAAAGATGTAGTCACAAAATATAGTTTATTTACAACAATTTCCAGAAACTGAATTTTGTGAGCTGTCCTGACATCTTGTGGATATAGTAGACACAGCAACAGGGTGGATGACAACCAAAGTATTCAAAGCAGAACAAATATTTCTAGAGTTTTCAGCTGCAGAATAAGCTGCCTGAAATAAGTCCCTTCCAACATATAAATGGAGAAAACAAGACAAATTCCCCAGGCAGAAATAATGTCCAGGTAGGAAATACTATAACTGAGTCTATGTGATGAATATTTCTATGTTGTTCTGGACTGGCTCAATACATTTTAGTGCTAGTAAATTAAAATATCTTTCCCTAGGGTTGCCAACTTTTTAATTGGCTCTTGCTCCTTTAACAGCAATCTGATCAGCACACATTAGCTAGTGATTACCTTTCTCTCCATGTTGTGACAAAACTAATTTTTCCACATCAAGCCACTCTTTTAAAGGTGGAAGATCAGGCCAGGTCATCCCAACCACCCCGATTAGTTGGTAAGAATGTCCTCTTAATCAATAAGGGGCACAATCCACGAGTAAGTT
Source organism: Podarcis pityusensis (assembly GCF_964106645.2). NCBI lineage: Eukaryota > Metazoa > Chordata > Lepidosauria > Squamata > Lacertidae > Podarcis > Podarcis pityusensis. Next base: position 58,070,443 of record NC_138033.1, on the reverse strand, counting down.
TTTCTATACAGGCCTCGTGACAGCTGCCCTGTGATAAAGGGAAGGAATATTTGTCTTCATTGATCTAGCCTTCTTCTGGCAGATTCCTAGAAAATCAATGTTAGCGGCAAAGTTTCTAGTTAATACACACGGAGGTTTGAATTTTTACTATTACTTAAATGCAACCACACTGGTGAGATTAAGCATTCTCTTAACAGTACCATCCTATGCAAGTTTACTCAGATGCGAGTCTCAAATGTTAAGTGTGTTCAGGATTGCAAGACAAAATAATTAATAGAAAGTGCTTAAAAAAAACATTGTAGACCAAAGTTTGTTTTTTTTAGGAAACTTTCAAATTATGTATCCAGTGCCAGGTGGTTCTATTAAGCTGAATATTTTTCTCCCCACTTAATCGTTTTTATTCGCTTCCTTTGATGAACTAGTTCTCAGAGCGCGGGGGACAAACGGCGCAGCGCTCCCTGCAGCCTGCAGGGGGCAGCGGCGTGCGCGCTTGGCCCTCGCCGGCCGCCGTAGCGCGGCCTGCAAAACGCTTGACGCAGCCTTTGCCCCCGCCGAGCCGAGCGCTTCGCCATGGCGTCGTCCCAGTCGTCGGGCGGCAGCGCCATCCAGATCCCGAGCCGGCTGCCGCTGCTGCTGACTCCGGAGGCCGTGCTGCTGCCGGGCTCCACCATGCGCGCCAGCGTGGACTCGCCGCGGAACATGCAGCTGGTGCGGAGCCGGCTGCTGAAGGGCACGTCGCTCAAGAGCACCATCATCGGCGTCATCCCCGACACCAGCGACCCGCCCAGCGACCTCGACGCGCTGCCCCCGCTACACAGGTCGGAGCCCCGCCCACCCTTCCCGTCGCCACGGCAACCGCCGGGAGCCTCATACCCCCCCCACCCTCTGTCGCCATGGCTACCTTCCCCTCCTATCGCGGTGCGCCCCCTGTTGTCATGGTAGCTGCCCACCCTCCCAGAGACACGCCCCCTGTCGCCATGGGAACTGTTTCTCACTGCCTGTTAGGGGCCTGGTCTTCGTCGCCATGGCAACCGCGCCCTCTTTCTTCCGACGGCCCTCCCCTTCTTTGCCACAGCTTTTTCTCCCTCATGTGGCTGGGGAAACCCAGCCATATGGGCGGGGTATAAGTAATAAATAATAATAACAATAACAACAACAACAACAACAACAACAATAATAATTATTATTATTAATAGTTGTTGTTATTGTTGATTCGTCTGTCCCTGCACTTGCCTTGTTTGCTGCCCACCCTGAGCCACCATAGGAGCATAGGAAGCTGCCTTGGAGAGAGTCAGGCCTATCTGTCCCCATCTAACTCTGTATTGCCTACATTGACTGGCAGCAGTTCTCCAGGGTTTCAGCAGGGGGTATTTCATAGCCCATCCTGGAGATGCCCAGGATTGAAACTGGGACCTTCTGTGTGCAAAGCTGGTTCAAAGAGGAAGCTGCCTTGTACTGAACCAAACCATGGGCCATCTAGGTCAGTGTTGCCTACACTGACTGGCAGTGGCTCTCCAGGGCTTCAAACACAGGGAGTTTCCCAACCCTACTGGGAGACTCCAGGGATTGAACATGAATCTTTTGCGGGCAAATCATGTGCTCTACTGTGCTCTTTCACCAGCTCTAATTACTCCCTGGCCAATCACTGGGCTGACTTTGCAACATGATGGTAGTAATTTTACAATCAAAGACACCACCCTAATAGGTAAAGGTAAAGGGACCCCTGACCATTAGGTCCAGTCGTGGCCAACTCTGGGGGTGCGGCGCTCATCTCGCTTTACTGGCCGAGGGAGCCGGCATACAGCTTCCGGGTCATGGGGCCAGCATGACTAAGCCGCTTCTGGCAAACCAGAGCAGCGCACGGAAACGCTGTTTACCTTCCCACCGGAGCGGTACCTATTTATCTACTTGCACTTTGAGGTGCTTTCGAACTGCTAGGTTGGCAGGAGCAGGGACCGAGCAACAGGAGCTCACCCTGTCACGGGGATTCAAACCGCCGACCTTCTGATCGGCAAGCCCTAACCACAGATCCGACTTTGCAGCATGACGGTAGTAATTTTACAATAAAAGACACCACCCTAATACATGCGGATAATTCTGCTGCATTTTGTTACATGTAGAACAATGATATATTACAGTCATTGTCTACACGGACTGGCAGCAGCTCTTCAGGATTTTAGGCACGAGGGTCAGGACATTCCCATGACACAAGAAAAGTGACAATGATGGAAGAGAAGGTGGTAGGTAGTGTCTAATAACTCAATAACTCCTTGGTCTAATAACTCAATTTTTAAAAAATGAATCTTAGCTGCACCTATAGTCAATAAAACTGCTTTCTTTCTTTATTAAATGTCTTCTGTCTGTCTTGCCAAAGGATCCTAGTGTGGCAAACAACGAAGTGGCTAAAACAATAGTTTTTTAAAACAATGGCAATATAACAACAAAATTGTGAGATGGAGCTATATTGCTCCAATCAAAGCACACTCTTCCTGTTGTGTCACAGCAAGTAACTCATCCTCTTAATGCTTCCAGGATCGGCACGGCAGCACTGGCAGTCCAGGTGGTTGGCAGCAACTGGCCAAAGCCACATTACACTTTGCTGATAACGGGCCTCTGCAGGTTCCAGATTTTGCAACTGGTAAAGGAGAAGCCCTACCCTGTTGCTGACGTGGAACAGCTGGATCGGCTGGAACAGTTCACCAACAAGTCTACATCCGAGGAGGAACTGGGAGAGCTCTCAGAGCAGTTCTATAAATATGCATTGCAGGTTAGGTGGCTGGAAGTAGGAAATGCTGATCTATGGTGGCTGTTGAGCAAACTGCCCTGGGTGTTGAATGTTGATAGCTGAAAGATTGTCTCACCCCCTTATATACCCAATCAATTACTCTACTCTGCAGGAGAGAACCTCTTGCAGATACCATGTTATCAAAAGGTCTGTCTTTTCACAATCTGCGCCTGCCCTTTGGAATTCCCTCCTGTTAAATATTAGACCGATGCTGTCTCTGATGTTTTTTGGCTCCTGCTGAAGACCTTACTCTTCCAATTCGCCTTTTAGGTAGAGACGCTTCCCAGTCTTCATCTGTACCGGAATTGCTTTTAGATGTTTCAGTTGTTTTGTAATTTGTATGTTTGTCGCCCTGGGTTCCTTAGGGAGGAAGGGCAAGATAAAAACTTTGTACGTATTATGTTCTCATTTCATGTTTTTATGTTGTGAACCACCCTGTGATACTTGGCTGAAGGATAGTATAGAAATTTAATAAACAGCAGCAACAATTTTATTATTTGTATCCCGTCCGTCTGATTATAGAGGAAGGACTTGTAGTTCACTGGTGGACCACATGCATTGGGGGCCTGGTATCTCTAGTTAACAGCATTTCAGTCTTAGGTAGCAAGAACAGAACTAAGCAGGAGATCCATGAAAGCTGCTGCCAGCCAGAATGAATAGTATTTGTCTAGTATGTGTCTACTCTCCAACTATAGTTGGATTTCTTCCTATACACATAAAAATGTAAGGTGTCATCATGTTTATGAGGCTGCCGGTAGGTGACCACACCAACTGTGGCAAGGGGGGAGAGACTTTGGGGGGGGGGTGAGTGAGGTATAGAAGGAGGGTGCTTGGTCAGCTGTTGGGGATGGGCAAAGGGTGTAGGCTGAATTGGTGAGTAGAATAAGTAGGGGCAGTAACTTCTTGTTAATTATGCTTTTGATGATATTCAAAACCACCACTTCAGAAATCTCTAGTGGGCCCAACAAGCACCATTTTTGCTTTTGCAAAGTTCTCTACAAAAAAAAGGCCTTAACAGGAAGAGGGACTCATGTGGTGGCTGTTTAAGAAGTGATAGGAAAATTCATTCCAACTGATTCCTTGTGTGGTATGTGGCGACTTACCTCATCCCCCATGCTGTTAAGGTTCTCGTTAGTCCTTTGCTGGGAATCCTTTTGGACACCTAAGGGCTTGCCTACCTGATAATCAGAAACAGAGGTTTGTGTCTCTTTGTTTTGCTGATCCTTTTGGACTCAGCAAAGGAGCACATAAGCTAAGTGCTTCCATACATGGTTTTAAGATGTGATTCATGCTGGCAGGGCTATAGGGCTTGCTGCAAGCTACTGCTTGCCCTGAGTAATAGATGTGCATGTTATGCAAAGCGAATGAACTCCTGAGGATAATTGCATCAGAAAGACAGTCAAATTGTACAGCAAAAAAGCCCCTCAAGCTCTTCTTGAGTCAGCAGTGCTGACAGACTTCTTGATGCCAATCATCCTTCTTTGTTCAGGTAGATCCATGAAGGAGATTTGCCTGAAGACAAATGGTTTTTTAAACTGCTGCAATTGAGAAAGTTTCAGACAGATTCCTTTCTGAGCTGTGTAATGGTACAGGTTTGTGCAGCTTATCCAAAATGATATCTGTTCTGAAAATTCACTATACATTTTTTTCTTTCTTTCTATGACGAAGCTGGTTGAGATGCTGGATATGTCAATCCCTGCAGTGGCTAAACTGAGACGCCTGTTAGACAACCTGCCTAGGGAAGCTTTACCAGATATATTAACCTCCATCATCCGCACCAGCAACCAGGAGAAGCTTCAGGTAGGGTGTGCTGCCTTTGCACAGACTGAACAAAGAAAAAGAGTGTCTCCTGTTCTAGCCAACTCTGCTCAGTTTCCAAGTGTTCCATCTATCAAAAGGGTGAAGCAAGAGTATGCTGGCACAGAAATAAATGCCTCGAGCCCTTTGCCTTAAATAAAAAAAATGTATAAACCATCACAATGTGTAGCTTTGGTGATAAAGTGGTATACGCCTACATCTTGAAAACCACACTGTTCTCATACATTTTGACATGGAACATCCGTTCTAAACTTATGTCTTTGGCAAACACTCCCTCTCCCTAGTATTGTGGGCCCAATTCTATGGAAATCCCAGCTGAGGCCAGACAGGCTCTCTCCCTACTGAACTTCCAGTGCCTATTGAATGTTTTTTCTTATTCCCGCAGGCATTTTAAATTGTAGTGTGATCTTACAGTTTTAACTGATTTATATTTTTGTGTTGTAAACCATTTAGAGACGATTGGAGTTAAGCAATGCATTGTTTATAAAGAAATAAAAGTGGATTTGTTCTGTACATTAAGTATAGCACATTCCTTTTGGGGTCATGGGTTATAGGTTTTTCTGCTTCTTTAGGGGAAGTCTGGCTACCCTACTGCTAGGAATGGCAAATATGTAAAGTGCACGCGGAATGCCCCAGGTTCAATCTCCAGGTAAAGCAGGGGAACATGTGGGCCTCCAGGTGTCTCTGGACTAGTAATGCCCATCAGCCCCAGCCAGTATAGCCAATAGGAAGGGATTATGGGAGCAGTCCAGCAACCTCTGGAGAGCCACAGGTCCCCAGCCCTGCACTAGGCAGACACACAGTGGCTAAACTCAGAGATACATATGAGATTAAAAACAGAATCAGCAGACAGGACAGGTTTTCATTTCAGCATCTCCATATTACAACGTAGCTTCCTTGCTCCTTTATCCCCTTGCAAGCATTCCGATACGTTCCTTGAAGCTAACCACCTGTTGATTTTTCCATACAGCGGCACTGACACATTTCAGATAGAGCAAATGTATTTTGTGGGAGAGAGTCTGGAAACTGTAGTAGGTGAGGAAAAACACCTAATATGTTGTGCCTTTCTGTTAGATTTTAGATGCTGTTGGGCTGGAGGAACGGTTCAAGATGACCATACCATTGCTTGTTAGGCAGATTGAAGGCTTGAAACTACTTCAGAAAACTAGAAAATCCAAACAGGATGATGACAAAAGGGTAATCTCTCAATTATTATAATTAAATAATGTGTTTTAAGGCCTTTGTATGGAGGCTGACATAATGTTAGAGTAGGTGATAAAGACAAAAGCATTATTAAATGTATTTTATGAAATATTTATTTATTTTCCATCGGCATTTATCAGCTGGTCCCAGGGTGGCTTACGTACACCTGAATATAAAGCCATGTAATTTTTATCAGATCACTAAGCCAGCAGTTAAAACATCCTTAAATAGCAACAATTTTAGCAGTTAAATTTTAGCAGGTCATTATTATGGTTTTTACTGATTTTCCCAATGATGATTTTTGTTTTATTTTATTATTGTGTGGACCGTTTTAATATTTATTTTTGTGAATGAAAAATGGTATAGAAATCTTTTAATAAAGTTAATGAATGAATTGGGTAAGTCGTTGCTTAGTGCAGTAGCCACAAGCTCACACAGAGAAAGTTCCTGCTATTGTTGAGCCTTTCAAACTTTGTAGGTTGTAGCGATACGTCCCATTCGAAGGATCACCCACTTTCCAGGCACTGCTGAAGACGAGGAGGAGGATGAAGACCACAACGATATTGTTATCCTTGAAAAGAAAATTCGAACCTCCAGTATGCCTGAGCAGGCTCTAAAAGTGTGTGTAAAAGAGGTTAAGAGGTAGGTAGTTTATTTAGATTCTGAAGCTCTCAGTTTGTAACGTTTTAAAATCTGATTTTAAAATCTGTTTTACAATCTTTGAAGCTATTACTTGACTTCTCATGTTTTCTGTATTCTTGAATACCACACTTTTAATACGTCGTAATCCAGCCTTCCGAAGCCAGTGCCCTCCAGCTGTTTCAGACACCAGTTTCCATCCACCCCAGCCAGTGTGGCCCAGGTTCATGGTTTACAGATGTTGTAGTCCAAATCATCTGGAGGGAACCACACATATGGCTGATAAATTATACTTGAGAGAAGAGGCAAAATCATGGGAACACAAAGTGAATCAGGGGATGAATCCAGTAACTGTGGCTTTAAAAACAGTTAAACATGTGCAGCACAGTTGCAAGTGAAGCTTAGCATGTTCAGATTACTTGCTAGGATTTTAAAATACAGAACTGATGAGCACACATCTTTAGGAACAAATATGCTTAAATTACACATTTCAGTTTTATCTGTTCTTCTAGATTAAAGAAAATGCCTCAGTCAATGCCAGAATATGCCTTAACTAGAAATTACTTGGAACTGATGGTGGAACTGCCATGGAGCAAAAGTACAAAAGGTAAAGGGAGTCTTCTATGCTTCTGTAGACTATGGCTACTACAAATTGTTTGAAAAATGCAAAGGCAAAGAATATTGGTGGTGTTACCAGGGTTATACGTTATTGTGGCTATTTGACCAGCAGAGACGCTTAAGCTTGGCGTTTAAACACAATTAACATTTGGTCAACAGATCGCCTGGATATCCGTGCAGCCAGGATTCTTCTGGACAATGACCATTACGCTATGGAGAAGTTGAAGAAGAGGGTGTTGGAGTATTTGGCAGTCAGACAGCTTAAGAACAACTTGAAGGGCCCGATCCTTTGCTTTGTGGGACCTCCTGGGGTTGGAAAAACTAGTGTGGGAAGATCCGTGGCAAAGACTTTGGGCCGAGAGTTCCACCGAATCGCCCTCGGCGGAGTGTGTGACCAGTCTGATATCCGAGGACACAGGTATCTTTAGTGCTCCGTTTGCGAAGTGGTGATTTACAAACCGTAGATGAGTTTTCAGCTTGTTCCCAGCTCTGCCACCCCCCCCCCTTTTTTATTACCTTGACATCATTGTTGTCTTCCCAGTGGAGAAAGACACACTGCAACTCATGCATTACAAACAGCCCCTTCTCCAACCTGGTACCTTCAAGGTGTTTTGGACTATAACTTGCATTAGCCCCAGCCAGCACCACTCTGCTAGCTGGGGCTGATGGGAGTTGTAGTCCAAAGCATCTGGCTCAGGTTATGGAAGTCTGCTTTGCTACATACATCTCCCCCCCCCCCCCCGGGAGCAGTCTCTGCAGCAGGGGAAAAATTAATGGTCAGCATCCTTAAATTCTGCTACAAATGGTCTTAATTTATAGTGCAGTCCTATGCAAGTTTCGAAAGCAGTTCGAAAGCACTCTTAAGTGCAAGTAGATAAATAGGTACCGCTTTATAGCGGGAAGGTAAACGGCGTTTCCGTGTGCTGCGCTGGTGTAGGCTCGCCAGAGCAGCTTCGTCACCCTGGCCACGTGACCCGGAAGGGTCTCCGGACAGCGCTGGCCCCCGGCCTCTTAAGCGAGATGGGCTCGCAACCTCAGAGTCGGTCACGACTGGCCCGTACGGGCAGGGGTACCTTTACCTTTATGCAAGTTTACTCACAGAAGCAAGCCACACTGTTTTCAGTCAGAGTTTTCCTCTAGTGGGTGTGTTTAAGACTGCAGCCTTAGGTAAGTTTTGTTGAACTCAACTGGATTTACTTCCGAGTAGATACACATAGGATTGTGCTGTTAATTTCCTTTTGTAGAAATGGGGAACAATTTTAATTGGGAGGCTGAAAATGAATCTTAAATGTCTCAGGAGGGTTGGGTGTTTCTTTACATGTAAATATAGATGCAGATAATGTTATTTATTTATAGTGGGGTACACAAAGGCAGTATTCAAAAACAGCATGTGTTCATCCTATTGGAAGTTGCGCCTCATTTGATATATTGTATCCCACCCTCACTGGGAGACTTTGGTATGCACTTGTCCGGAGTCAGTGTTCGGAAGTGACTGGCGATTGTGACGAAACTGAATTCAGGAGTGTATGGAAAGGTGGGCGAGATACTTGGAAGTGAGTCCTGCCACTGAAACAAACAAATGATAGCCAACTAGTCAGATGGGTTTTGACAGATTCATTCAATTTAAATATGCATGTGACTAAAAAAACAGTTCTGAAAAGGAAATGGGCATAACTTTGTGTTTAAAACTCCTTTGTGCATGCATATGTTGCAGGAGGCCCTTCTCCGAAGAGGCATCCCCTTTTGTGGGTGACATTGAAGGGGGGGTGCCTCTTCTAAGATGGTTCCCTTCCACCTGCAGTTTATAGAACATGGCTGGGCAAACTAAGGCCCGGGGGCTGGATCCGGCCCAATCGCCTTCTAAATCCACCCCATGGACGGCCCGGGAATCAGCATGTTTTTACATGAGTAGAATATGTCCTTTTATTTAAAATGCATCTTTGGGTTATTTGTGGGGCCTGCCTGGTGTTTTTACATGAGTAGAATGTGTGCTTTTATTTAAAATGCATCTCTGGGTTATTTGTGGAGCATACGAATTCGTTCATTCCCCCCCCCCCCAAAAAAAATATAGTCTGGCCCCCCGCAAGGTCTGAGGGACAGTGGACCTGCCCCCTGCTGAAAAAGTTTGCTGATCCCTGTTATAGAACTCCCTTTCTTAAAAAAAACAGTGTTGATGGCAATGATGATGATTTATATATTGCCTTTCATTTCAAAAATAAATACCAATGTGGTTCCAGGATTATGGAGAGCCCTGAAGAAGGCTAGGCAGGAACCAGCTTTAGGACCAAGTTGTAGTGGCTAGTAGTAGAGGAATATACCCTCAGGGTGTTTGGTAATGGGCCATTAAGAAACCATCAAGCAAAAAAGAGTAGCGGAAACATATTTGCTACAGGAGATTTGAAGGTGGTGATTGACTGTCTGCAACAAGTTGTGACAACTGCCATTCTGTACTTTGTTGGAATGGGACACTTCAAATGAACAAATAAAATTTAGGGCTTTGCCAAAGTTGCCTAGCAAATTGAGATTTATGTTCAAGAAAATGATTTGGGAAAGCATACATCAAAATGTGTTCTTCCTGTTTAGTCATATATCTGGGGCCTGTTAGAATACAAATTCCTGAATTTACTGTGGGTAGTTTCTTGGGAAATGGTGTGTTTATGCAACATGAAAAGGCAAATTTTACCAAGCAATGGAAGGTCCTTAGTCCTTCCCCACATAGACTTTCAAAATGGCACTGTAGGCAGTCCTGCATACATTTTTGTGCAGTTTTCATGACCTGGCCCACCTGCTTTTTCCATGCATCTAAATCAAGACACCAAGACAGAACATCCTCCAGGTGATTGCAAATCACTCCGCTTCAAGTTAGCTTTGTTAGGCTCTTTTCACAGCTTCCACCACCTGTTATAATTGGATTAATACAATAAGCCCAGACAACACAATTAGTCATTGCAGCCTCCTGTGTGTGTTTGAGGAGGCCTCCTGCACAATCTGGGCATTGTGGAATATACTTTGACGTTTCTAGACGTCCAAATACAGCATATTCCTTAGCATGCTAAACATGGGAGTGGCCAAGCGTCCCCCCCTTAAGGGACTGACTTGCTGTTGTTACATATATCAAGCACTAAATCTAGGTGATATGATGTTCTCATCCCATGTTGGCTATTGATGTGGGGCTGAAGCAGGCAAACCTTACAATTTATCTCTCTCTGCTGTTGACAGTGCTCTACCAAAGTGGTAACAGCATGCTGCTGTTCACATGGAAACCACTAGAGGTTGTCCAATGTTTAGGAAGTGTGTGAAGGGAACATATTTTTATGAAGAGAGTGGCAGCTTGGACTTCCAGCTGAAGCCTGCTAGTTTCAGAACACATGCTAGCAAAGTTTTAAAAGAGCACAGTGCAATAAATAGCTCTCCACCTTTGTGTCCCCACAAAGGACTTGTGGCTCTTTCTGGGAGTTCTCTTTCCCCACATCCACATGTATCCTTTTGGGTTTCGTTAAGCCCCCTTAAAAAAATGTTCAGCTTTAAGAGCAGCAAACAATTTTGAGTCTGCTGTTGGGGGATGGCAGGAGAAGACTTTGTCGCTTCGCTGTGCACCATTGATCTCTTCACAGCAGTCTCTGGCTTGTGACCCAGTGCTCTGACAGCACCAGAATTCCTCTTTAGAACCAAGTTTGATAAGCAGCAAGACCAGCTGATACCCTTCGACCTGTTTTTGTTATGTGTGTTATGTGTTCCTAGAGGCAAAGCTAGCCTCTAGGAAAACCCAGCTGATTCTGCCAAAAGTGAAAGAAGAGTTGCCAGAGGCATGCCAGTGTGTTGTATTTGCGGAAGGACTTGTAGCTCAGTGTTAGAGGAGATGCTTTGCATGCAGATGATCCAGGTTCACTCCGCGGCATCTGTTTGGAACCCTGGAGAGAAGTTTACATGTTTAGGAGCTGAGCTAGGTGCACCAGTGATCTGACACCAGCATAAGCCAGATTGCTGGAAGTGTTGGGATAGTTCTCAAGCAAAGCTGGGTTGAAATCTGTACTCAGCTGTGAAGTTCACTATGTGGCCTTGGGAAAATTACTCTCAGCTTCAATTATTTCTCAGGATTATTATGGGGATAAAATGGAGGGGCTGGGAAGAAATCATGCACATTGCCCTAAATTTCTTGGAGAAAAGGTGGGATATAAACAACATAAATAAAGTAAAAACAAAGTGTTTATTCCCTCATCCGCTAATGAAGACATGATATCTGCTTGCTTTCTCCTTGCTCTCCCTCTTTTGTGTAAAAGATAGGTTGGATCTTCACTGAGTTAGCATTTTTGATGAGGGCTATTCCTAAATCTGCATTGTGAACGACAGTATCAACAAGGAAATGAGAGCTCTTTATAGCATTGTGTTGCACAGAAGTTGTGTGTGTGTGTGTTTTTAAGTACCATCTCATGTGATATTCAGATATGGGAAGAAGGGAACACCCAGAACTTGCCATGTAAGGGCAGCTCACGTGCTTAGAGTTTGCCGTGCATGTGAATCTGCCTTCCATTTGGGCTCCGAGGATTCACTACTGTTTTCCATTCTGCAAACAAAGTTAGTCTCGTAATAGAGAACCCAAACTGACACTTTCCAGCTGTCCTTTGCTTTCGCTGGGCAGCTGTTCCGTGCTTGTGTGTGAAAAGTTTGCCCCATCATGTTAGAGACCAAGCTTATTTGGGAAAATAGAACTGGCGACAGCTTCAGAATTTCTGCTTCATTCTTAGCATATATCTTCCTTCTTTAAAAAGAAATACTCTGGGGGCAGATTCAGAGGCTTTGGAAGAAAGCCACACAGTCAGGCATCTCCTTATTTGGCTGGGTAAAAGTGAAATCAGCATAGGTTAATTAAGATACGGATCAAGTCCACTGTGCCAATATATTAAGACTCCTTATTTAATTTCTGATTCAACAAATCAGCTTTGTATAAAGGTAGAAGATACATTTTTATCCCACCCTGCCTCTAAGGAGACCTCTTACAAAATTGTTATTTCTCCTTCCTAAATGGTTATCATCGTAACAATCCTGCGAAGTAATTTACACCGAGAGACAGAGAGCCTATGTGTCTGGCCCAAGGTAACCCATGGTTTAGCAAGGACTTTAACCCAGATCTCCCTGGTCAAGGTCCAACCCTGTGTCCACTGCATCCTGCTGACTTTCCAGGAACACAGTTCTATTGATGTTAAGCACTTTGAAGTCCCATTGATTTTTTATTTTTTGTGGAACTGACTTAAGGGAGCAAATTCCTTTGAACTTGTGTGTGCTAAAGTTGTTCTGTGAATGACTGCCAATGGGCCCACTGTTCATCTGTCTTCCGCCCACCCCCTGTACACCCCCTTTAGGCCTACCCAACCGTCTCGCTTTTCATGGTGCAGATATTTCCAAGGCATTTGTTATTTTTAAAAGCTGCAATAGGCAGCAGCAATACGTGAATAGTGATCAGGATCCTTCCCACTGGGTGGTTGATGGTAGACTTGTCCTGTGATGGGGAGGGGAGCTGTCCAGCTGGAGCAGACTCTCAGGCTGGCTTCGTTTGTCTCACCCCCCAACCCTTTTTACTTGTAGTTCACCGTGATGTCCAAATCAAGCAAGCTACAGAGAGTTTCTCTACAAACCAGAAACTGAAAACAGTAATTTGAAGTGGGTTTTCAGATTTGGTTTGGTGGTAAATAATAGCTGTATCCATACTTTTCCCAGTTTGGATGCCCTGGCAAATGGTGTTTACCACTAACCAGGAAACGGAGCAGGGAATTGGTATGGAGACAAATGGAGAGAATGAACCCCCAGCACATTCCTACAAACCAAACCCTGGTTTAGTCATAACATCTGATTCAGGCCAATGTAGTGCTTTAATATGGCTAGAGTAGTACCAGTCCTCAAGATTAGGATAATTACAGGCATAGAGAGAGAGAGAGCTGATGCCATCCATTTATGGAGATCTCTTGCAAATAAGAGTGTCATTACAGGCTACTGAGTCTAATTCTGATTACTATTGTTTTCCAGATCAAAGAATTCCCACCTCCATGCAGAAGCAGAAACTAAATGATTCTGCTTTGAGCTTAGAAACTTGCTCACAGTTTGTTCCTTTAAATTGTCTAAATGTATTAAATACTTTTATTTATTTTGGAGAGACAGTGGAAATATTAGAGTTTGGATGCAGTGTGGGTGAACAGTTTATTTTTTCACTGGGAATAGTACCAACGTAAAGATTCCAAGCAAAGGTTTTTGGTGTGTGTGTGGTTGTAAACAGCCAGGCCAGTGCAGAAAGAAACCTATTTCCTTATTGCTTGACATTTTCCAGGACTCACCATGGCAAGGGAGGTGGTGGGAGGAGGGAGGAGGCAGAGCACTGAGAATCCAGGGCCCGAGGGAAGGGTGAGTGAAGAAGTCATGGGGATCATGCCTCTGCCCCCTTGGTTTCAACGCTGGAGGCTGAAGCTTCTCTCCAGCTACTTGATATTCAGGCGAAATGTTTTGCTGATTAAGGGCCTTTCCCTAACCATGCTCCACGAATGCCATTTAAAAACTTTTGATTCATAGATGCCTTGAGCAGTATCTGGGCAGTAGGAGGAGGAGAATCATCAAAGGCACCGCGGTATCATGTAAAACTCCTTGAGGGTTGTGTGACACTGGCTAATTTAGCAGCGATGAATTTGAAATAGAAGGACTAGGTGCAGAGCTTGCCATGTGCCTGCTCACCTGGGGCTAGTAGCAGGGGCGTCCCTCCTTTCAACTCTGCCCCTCCCTTGTTTTGGATTTCTACACCCCCTGTTGGCTCCTCCCTGCAGGCACAGCTTCCACTTTTTCTGTTGGCGCACATCCAAACCAGGAAATATGGTTCATGGCTTCTAAAAGATCCCAAATGGGAAACCATAGTTTGAAGTTGGCTTCCAGGTTTCATTGGAAGCCATTAAACACCCTTCTCAAGCCAGACATAACAGGGCAGCTCACTGTGACTTCCTGCCATTTGTTTCCCTATTTGTTCAAAAGGTGTAGGGAGCCATATGCATGTGTGTGTCTGAAGCTTCTTTGTATTTTGGCTTTGGTTGATTTTAAACATCAGAACACAGCCAGTATCTAAATCAGCCTTCTGCAACCTAGAGCCCTCCAGACGGACTGCAGCTCCCATCAACTCCAACCAGTATGGCTAATGGTTGGGGACGAAGGAGAGCAACAGGTTGCAGAAGGCTGATGATTAGCTGATTGGGGTTTTTTGGGTGACTTTGGAAAGAGAACATAAAACAATTTGCTTCCAATTTGCTGTTCCGTATTTCAACCTCATCCCTTGCTCCCCACAAGGCGCACCTACGTTGGCAGCATGCCTGGGAGGATCATCAATGGCTTGAAGACTGTTGGGGTTAACAATCCAGTGTTCCTGCTCGATGAGGTTGACAAGCTTGGAAAGAGCCTGCAGGGGGATCCTGCGGCTGCTTTGCTTGAGGTAAGAAGTGAAACGAGCTCCTTCTCTCACCTTTTTCTTCAGATCAGCTTGTAGCTCACCTTTTTCTTCAGATCAGCTGTCTAATTCTGAGCTTGACAAATGGAGATATCATTTTTCCTGATCACAGTGTAGGGCTTTTGGAGATGGAAATAACACTGGACAAAAAAATAAGAAAGCCAATTCCATTTGTGTATGTGGAGCCATCAGTTGCTTAATAACTGGTATTTGATGATTAAGAGCATAAGAAGAGCCCTCCTGGATCAGACCAAAGTCTGTCTAGCTCAGCATCTTGTTTTCCCCTCAGTTACCAACTACAATGGTACCCCGGGTTAAGTACTTAATTCTTTCGGGAGGTCTGTTCTTCACCTGAAACTATTCTTAACCTGAAGCACCACTTTAGCTAATGGGGCCTTCTGCTGCTGCCGCGCCGCCGGAACACAATTTCTGTTCTCATCCTGAAGTAAAGTTCTTAACCTGAGGTACTATTTCTGGGTTAATGGAGTCTGTAACCTGAAGCGTATGGAACCTGAAGCATATGTAACCCGAGGTACCACTGTAGATGCATTAGCAGGGAGTGAACAAGAACCATCTCATGTTGTTTTGTCCCCAGGTTCTGGTAGTCATAAAACTGTTGTATTAACAACTGGGGATTTGTGTACTTCTGCATCAAAAACTAAAGTAGTGACTTGCTTTTTGACAGCATATTAATCTGAATGTTTGATATGGGCTTCAGATCCAGGGTAAAGGGAAACTCCGGTTAGCCCCATTGCTGTAAACATCAGGAGTCAATGGCTTAACTACCATTAAGGGGGTGGGGGTGGAGATTTGCTCCAGGTAAAGGGGGGTGCTGTAGGGACAGGGGCATATAGTCAGGTCACATCTTAATGTGCATAAACTTACTGAGACATCTGGGTATGGGGTGGTATATAAATTCAATTTTTAAAAAAATAATAATACACAATTTCAACTGTATGCCCTTGGCTGCATCTCCATTCCAGGATCTATTCCAGCCATTTTGATCTGCCATGCTTTCTCTCTCTGCCCTTCTCCGTCCTCCTCCCTTGCAGGTGGAGGAGTGAGGAGAGGCAGTGGGTACACCAGGAAAGGGTGTCCCAGTGGAGCTTGCCAGACAGTAACCAGCCATGAAAAGGTCATTTTGGCAATACACAATTTTCACATAGGCGTGCTACCCTTGGAACATAACCCCATCATATGAGGCGACTCGACTGTGTTCTTGAGGCTGGTTTCCAGTCCTTTAACCAAGTTTAACATGAAGCCAGTGTTGCATCCATATGTTGGGCCCTGTGTGTTTGAAGAGCTATTGAAAGTAAATTGGCTGCTTTGTTTCGATATATTTGTGTGTGTGTGTGTGTGTGTGTGTGTTTGTGTGTTATGATGATATCAGAGATACTTTCTGGCATGTTGAGATTGGTAGCTATTTTGGAGCACTGAGATAAGAAAACAACAACACAAGGGAGAGTCCTTGGGCAGCTGCTGGATCCTTCATCTGATTGCCGTGGGACTAGCTGACATTCTTACAAAAAGGCATTTTTATTTATAACATGCAACAGCAGGAAGGAAGTCAGGCAGAACGATCCGGCTCCATTTGCAGAATGGCAAATGCTTTGTCGTGGCAGAGGCTGTGCAAAGGAATTTGTCTTCATATAGTATGGAGGATCCCCAAGTGCTGTGCCTGCATTGTACTAGTACTGTGGCAAAACTCTTGTTTTTTAGTGTGACTGAAGACAAGAGAAGGCCGGCTTTGTGTAACCTGGGGTTGCTACCTAGCTTTGGATGATTGCAGTTAGTTTGATTGTGAATGAAACGATTCTATGACTACAATCTCAAGGCATCCCTGAGTTTCTTTTATCCTTAAAGCTTCCCAGGGCAGGTTAACATGGGCTGCGCCTGGCGTTGGGGAAACTTGTGACCCTCCAGATCTTGCTGGACTGCAACTCCCATCAACGTTCTTACTGGTGCTGTTGGGAGATGGAGTCCACCATCAGCTCAAAGTTCCCTGCCTCAGGCTGGGCCATTCCTTAAATTGTGCTGAAATATTTCTCACTGAGGAACAAATTCGTATTCTAGGGCTGAAGAAATACTTCGTTTTGTAGACACCAGCATTGAACAAGATCCCCCAGATATGTTGGCACCAGCATTGCCTGGGGCTCCTTTTTTTTCAACCCTCTGTGATAAAACTGAAAGGACTTATGGTCCTTCCCAAATATTCCCTGCCCTATACACTGGAGGGAGAAAGACCCAGTTTGTCCATTGCTGGGTAATGTTCGTAGTTCAGATGGTGGGACTGAGGTGCCGTGTTGCTTGAGCAAAGCAGAACGTCTTCCTATTTCCAGTTACTGTCCATCAACAAGAGAACATTTGTTCTATATTTGGATGACCCCACTGAAGGTTGGAGTAGACAGAAAAGGTTCCAAGTGTGTCTCGATGGAAAACCTTGGTAGGCAGATACGAAGCAAAAAGCAAGTGGGCAGGCCACTAAGTGTTCTTGGGGTTTTTATGTATGTTGTGGAAATGAAGGAGCTTAATTAAAATAGTAATAATAATTTATTTAAAAACTTTAGAAACCACTCTTCCATAAAAGTGCAAAGGTCAGTATACAAAGAAATTTAAAGTTACAAAAACATTATAACACAAACCAATGGTACAGTGAAATCAAAACCATTCAACCAGCTAAAGATAAGGTAAAGGTAAAGGTACCCCTGCCCGTACGGGCCAGTCTTGACAGACTCTAGGGTTGTGCGCTCATCTCACTCTAGAGGCTGGGAGCCAGCGCTGTCCGCAGACACTTCCGGGTCACTTGGGAAAGATAAGGTAATACAAAATGCCTAAGCAAATATAAACATTTAACCTGGTGCTGAAAAGAATACAGGGTCAATGCCAGGCATATCTTCCTCTGGAAAGCATTCCGCAATCAGGCGATCCCCAGAGAAAATATCTTTTTCCTTTGCACATAATGTACTTCCCCTAACAATGTAATACAGAAGAGGTTTTTAATACATAAAAACTCTCCCTTTCACCCTTACTATGTATGCTCTTAAGGGACGCGGGTGGCGCTGTGGGTTAAACCACAGAGCCTAGGGCTTGCCGATCAGAAGGTCGGCGGTTCGAATCCCCACGACGGGGTGAGCTCCCGTTGCTCGGTCCCTGCTCCTGCCAACCTAGCAGTTCGAAAGCACATCAAAGTGCAAGTAGATAAATAGGTACCACTCCGGCGGGAAGGTAAACGGCGTTTCCATGCGCTGCTCTGGTTTGCCAGAAGCAGCTTAGTCATGCTGGCCACATGACCCGGAAGCTGTAAGCCGGCTCCCTCGGCCAGTAAAGCGAGATGAGCGCCGCAACCCCAGAGTTGGCCACAACTGGGCCTAATGGTCAGGGGTCTCATTACCATTACCATGTATTCTCTTCTTTTTTGGTGCTTTTGATCATTTTACATTTTAATCTTCACCAGATATGGTAAGTTTCGTTTATTGACCAAACTGTTGACCGAAACCCCAAGGCAACTCACAGCAATGTACAGAACCCTAGAGTTGCAGGGGTGGAAGGAACCCCAAGGTAATCTAGTCCAACCTCCTCCAGTGCATCTGTTGCAGTGCAAACAATATCTAGGCTGCCACAAACACTCTACCCTTGGCCAAATGACATAAGATAAAAAATGCCACCAAAGGCCTGACGGAATAATGTTTGATGTTTTATCACCAAAGAAGGGTCATCCAGGCATCTTGCAGCAGTTAATACCAGAGCCTGGGGCCATATTGGTGGAGGCCCTTGCATCAGGACTGGGATGTAGAGCAGGGCTTCCATCCACCAAGGACTGAAGTGTGCAAGCTTTGGTTTCAAATGAGGACATGAAGAGGTTAAGCAATGCCAACAGATGTCTGTCGGAGCTGCCTATTGCTTTCATACAACAGATGGGCTACCTGCTTTAAATGATGAGCCTTCCCAGTCTTACCTGTTGAAATCCAAGCACCATTTTCATAATTAATCCCCCACCCTCTCCTCCACCAGTCATCAGTGAATGTAACAAGCCTTTTCTGTTAAGCAGGCTGTAGACATTCCTTATAGCTTTATCTCTGATTTCAAAATGGGTCAGCGGCAGCACAAGAAAGAAGAAACTCCCTTAGTAGAAGCTTCCACACTATTTTAGATTCACGTGGGGTTAAAGGTCCCCCCCCCACTCACTCTCTCACTCATATTTACCTCATTCTTCAATATATATATTTTAAGTTTCAGCAATGAAAGCTAAGTGAGATGGCTTTCTATTCTTGACAAATGTTCAAACTCTCTGTGTGTACGTGTGATATATAATTTTAATTAGCAGCACTCTTCTGTGTCCATAAGTCAAGTCGCTAAAGCAAAAGGGATGTATTCATTCCATAATGGAAAAGATAAATTATCTTGACAGCAGCATGCAATTGCTTGGGCATCACAGAGGTCCTGTCATGTGTTATGTGAGAACTTTTCATGTCAAAGCCACATTGATAATTTATCAAGCGCCAAGCAAGAGCTCTAGAGTTCAAGGGAAGGGTGGTGGAAGAAAGGTGCTAGCTGAGTGTGATGTTGCCGACAGGTGTGGATCACAGAATTCTATGAAGAGGAGTGAAGGTGACTAAGGAAGGGGAGTTGTGTTGCCTTTCGATACCTAGGAAACCACAAATATCAAGGTTTATATTAACAAGAGCTTCATTGTATGATCCTCTGTCTGCCCTTAATTTTAGATAGCGTGTATGTTAAGGGGAATGCAAGTTGAGTAGTTAATGTGCACAACAACCAGTCGCTGTGCCCATTCACCAGCCCTCATGGAGAATATGCACATAATCCTTCCATGAAGAGGGAAACATGCACATTTCCCCATCTGTATACATAATCTCCAGCAGGCCTTGGGAAATGTGTATCTATCAATTGAATTCTGTACATTTTCCAGCTATGGAATAGCCTCGAGGAATGTGCATATCTCAGCTGAATTTTGTACATTCTCTGGGTAACATGCAAATATTCTCCAGTCAATATGCATAGTCTCCACAAAACATGTTTCCCCACTCTGCATTTCTTGTTCAGAAATTGTGCAGCATACACCCCCTGGGCTGCTTCTGGCCACTGCTTAATCTTACATGGCCAACAACCTCCCCTGTCATTGATCAGCCAAGCAGCAGGAAGGGGCAGGAAGGGAGGCCTCCAGATAAATATTAACTTTGTTTTGCTCTTCCGTACTGTTATTAATCTTCAGAAAATTGCCAGCCTGTGCCAGAAATGGCAGTGGGTGGGATCAGAGGTACTTCACACTCCTTCTTCCCCAGCCCTCTTCCCTGCTGAGTAACTCTTCCTCAACATCACATTGTCCTTTCTGCACTGGTCTTTCATCAGTTATAGGAGAGTACTGTAGAACTGCCTTCCATTCAAATGCACTATCATATAGTAAAACTAGACTATGCAAGTATCTCACTCACTGAATTAGGTTTGCACACGCAAGCGACTTTCCTTATTTTTTAGGGCAAGAAACTAAAATCAGTTTTCCTTTGAAGCCTTATCTTAATATACAGCCCAGTGTATACGGCATGGACCAACTCAAGGGTTGTCCAACCCGCTCCGAGGCATACAGAAATTAGTGAGTCTTTGTTTTGGTGAAATGGAGGGTGCTCGACTTCAGACATGCTGGAACTCTGCTTCAGCCACACCCACAAATTAAATCCCCCTCCCTCATTACATTAATTACAGGATTTTCTTTTCTATGCACTGCATGTTCACTTTGAGTGCCAGCCCTACTCCTTCAAGTTAGAATGTTGTTTTGGAATGTAATGGATACTGCAGGCTGCTTTCTGGAAAGCTGTGTTGCTTTTTAGGAAACGGATCTCATTTTAAAGATGACTGGTGCCATGCACCTCCATAAAGACAGTTTGTTTCCTTCATTCAGCATCATTCTGCTGTTTCCTCTGTACTACATTAGTTGGGCTTTTGCCTTCTGCTTTAACTGATGCTTCTGGCAGCAACTCAGGAAAGCAAAAGAAAGCTTGGAAATGATTAAGAAGTTCCTTTTTGCAAACACTGTGAAGAGCAGCAGTGCCTTATGAATAGATTTAACATTTTATTTCAAGTTTTTGTCATCCACCTGCCCTTAGGTGGGCATAAGCAGTTGCAGAAGCATGTACGGTAGTGTTTTATCTTGGTGCCCCAAAGGCTGGGATTCTTAGGGCAGTTCTGCACAATACCTGACATGAGGTGGTAAAATGACGCGGTAGTATTCTGAGTGGTATCCACTCTGATTACAGGTATATTTTGTGTGTGTGTGGATTGCTCATAATTTTGGATGCTCCTTTACAGAGAAAAACTCCTTATAGTCAACTTGCATCATAAGAGAATATAAGAAGAGCTATGCTGGATCTGGCCCAAGGCCTATCTAGTCCAGCCTTCTGTTCCCATAGTGGCCAGCCAGAAGTCTCTGGTAAACTCATAAGCAAAACATGAGCACAGTGTCACACTCTCTCCCATGTTTCCCAGCAATTGGTATTTAGATCCATGGCACCTCTTAATACTGAATACAGTCCTCATGGTTAGTAGTAATTAACCAGAGAGAGAATTATGCAGGGAATCTCTGGCCCTTCTGGTGTGCTTGCTGGAGTTGATGGAAGTTGTAGCCTAGCATCATCCGAAGGGCCAAAGTTTCCCCACACCTATGCTAAAGCTTCTTCTCTGGTGTGTGAGTTTACCAAGTGCAGGTAATGTTTAATGTGGGAGAGCCTTTGAAAATGTAAACTTGTTGAGGCGTGTACTGAGTGCCCATTCAACACGCCAGTGGAGTGTGCCAATGGAACAGAAAAAAGCACCAGACAGTTTGGGTAGGGTCGGTTCCGTTACTGACAGTATAATGCACTTCCACAGCTTAGCAGTTACGTACTGGTGTAGTATACAGTCTTTACAGCAGTCTTTCCAGTCTCCTTGCAGTTTTCCAACACAGACTAGGCTCTGGCCAAAGGCAAAGGCCAAGAGCAAGCTTGCTTCAAACACAAGTATATTTATACTTTAGATTATGCTGAGTCACTCTCACATGCTTGCTGACTCACTCTCACACGCATAACTGGTTTAGGCTTGCCATATTTCGAAAGGTGGAAATCCGGACACAAAAGTTGTTGAGCAAAATCTCAAAAAAAGAGGAATTTTTTGAGCTGTTTTAACAGAAAGCTGCCAAAATCTACACACCAACATGGGTTGCCATATGTCCGGATTTTCCCGGACATTTAAGCGATTCCCACCCAGGCAGTTTCCCACGGCCGAATCCCGGCTGTGTCTGGGAAATTCTGGGTGCATGGCAACCCTAAACTAGTTGCAGGTGCAGGACAAACACACCCTAAATTAACCAGCAAACCTAACTTTTACTTGTCCTTTTTCTCTGCATAAATAAGCCCTTATACATTAACAAAACTCTGCTCTCATCAGGAATGGTACAGAATTCCACTATCCCATTCTTCTAAAAAAAATTAACGTACTTAAATTGTATATCAGTGTTTTTAAACAAAAGGATCTACTTTTTTAAAAAAATTCCCTATCCTTGCCCTCTCACCAGCATATGCTCATTTACCTACCCAGCCTGAAGCTTATCCCTCCCTGCAGAAAGGATACGAGAGAGGGAAAAGAGAGAGAAGGAAAGGTGGAGGGGAGAAAATAAGAGAGAAAAGCCTTGACTAACATGCATGTTGAAAACAGAGCCCAAATCACTGGGTTGCAGCAACGTTGAGACTGATCCAAACATTATAGTGCAAAGACTTCCAGAAAAGCAGGCTCACGTAACTTGCAATTTCTCAGATGCTGCTTTTCTTTAAAGTGCCTCAACACTTTTTCATGTTTGGGCTGCCGCAGACAACCACAACTACCCTTCTGGAAGTGGCGCTTCTCTTCAAAGCAATCTGCTAATTATTTGCAAGGTGCAGCATATCTTCCACGCAGGAGTCTTAGACTCCCAACATTGCCTGTGATGTGAAGGTCAGCTCTGAGAACGTGCCTAGAATTAAACGGGCAAGTCCTTGTGTCATCGGCCACCTAATGGCCCCACAGTCCTAAATAATTCACCAAGTGACCGCTTGAAACAAGTGTGATATTGTGAGCGCTTGTAAGCTCCAGTGTTCACCTTGAAACGCAGCAGGAACCAGAGTGGAGTGCCCATTTTAATTTATCCTTAATTAACATCCCGTTACTCAAGTGACAGTGGCAATTTTGCTTGGTGGCTGTTTGACAGAGAAATAAGCAAAGGGAGGTGCTTGGAGCGTCAGTGTTTGTATCAGTGACACTGGCTCATCCTTTAATGGATGGTAAATTACCCTGCTGTGTCCTTCTTGATAGCCTCAGCAGAGATCCATGCTTGCAAGCACTCAACCAGAATAAGAGCTAGTGACTTAACTGCGTCCCTCCTAGCTGTGTACAGTCAAAGTAGCTTCTCGGATCTGATGCGCTCTAATTTCCCTTTTCACCCTAAATTTTCACATGTACCCATTTAAAAGTCATTTTTAAAAACAGCAATTGATTATTGACACTTGGATTTTGGAGCGTTGCTCACCCTTTACTCCGCTCATTTGGCTTCTGCCCATTCCACTTCCTTCAGTTGAGCACACTCAGAAAATAGGGCAGGGTTAGACTTTATATGGGCAGCTCTACTGTCCAATCACAAGTGCAATTTAGTTTCACTCCTACCTTCTCACTGGCTGTTGATTCTCCTGCTCTCAACCAGGAGAGGATGATAATAATAATAATAATAATAATAATAATAATAATAATAATGGGAGGTAACCAGCTCAGAGTAGACCCACTGAAATTAATGGCCTATGTCCATTCATCTGAATGGGTTTACTCGGAGTGGAGCTAACATTGGCTACAACCCAGGGAATAATAGAATCAGAGATTAAGATAATACTTTGCACTTATATGGCATATTGCAATTGTTCAAAGCACCATGCATGTCTATTCTTTTAAATGGAGATGCTAGACATCAAGCTGGAAGACCTTCTGTAGGAAAAGCATGTGTT
The DNA here is from genome assembly GCF_964106645.2 of Podarcis pityusensis. Taxonomy (NCBI): domain Eukaryota; kingdom Metazoa; phylum Chordata; class Lepidosauria; order Squamata; family Lacertidae; genus Podarcis; species Podarcis pityusensis. The sequence continues at coordinate 58,046,892 of NC_138033.1, read as the reverse complement.
CCATTACTAATCTACCACTGATCTATTGTCTCTCCCTGAGCCTCTCTTCTGCCTTGAGAGCTCTGGGAATTGAAGTTCAGGTGGTGGCACTTAGGGAGCTCTAGCAGAGAATTCTTCCCATCCTTATAAAACTGAAATTCTGAGGAATGTGTCATGAGGGAATAACAGCAGTGAAAGAAATGGAGAACCTGTATACATTTGGTGCGCCTTCCTCTGTTCTGTGGAATAGCATTCCTGTCAAGATACAACAGGCACCGTCTGTCTACACTTTCTGAAAACAATTGGAAGGACATTTTTGTTCTGACAGGCTCTCCCAGCTGGAGAAATGGGTCTTTGCCATGAGCATCTATTTTGTGTTGTTTCAGTTTTGTTTTAACTGTATTGGCTGTTCTTTGTGTTTTAAATGGGTTTTTTTGTTGTTGCTGTTTTTATTGTATATCACTGTCAGATTGTTGTGTAGATGGCTGTTAATAAATAATATTAATAAAATAAAAGCGGGAAGTGTACTTATGCCTTCTTTTTCTCCTTCTCCTCTTCCCACACCCTGGTCTCTTTTGGACAGAAATAAAAAAGAGGAAGCTTGTGGTGCCACTAGTGTGACCCTCTTGTGGGTCCACTCCTTGATGGCCAAAGTTTTTTTTTTTAAGTGTAGCTATGGGACGCGGGTGGCGCTGTGGGTTACACCACAGAGCCTAGGACTTGCCGATCAGAAGGTCGGCGGTTCGAATCCCCGTGACGGGGTGAGCTCCCATTGCTCGGTCCCTGCTCCTGCCCACCTAGCAGTTTGAAATCACGAAGTGCAAGTAGATAAATAGGTACCGCTCTGGTGGGAAGGTAAATGGCGTTTCCGTGCGCTGCTCTGGTTCACCAGAAGCGGCTTAGTCATGCTGGCCACATGATCCGGAAGCTGTCTGCGGACAAACGCTGGCTCCCTCGGCCAATAAAGCGAGATGAGTGCTGCAACCCCAGAGTCGGTCACGACTGGACCTAATGGTCAGGGGTCCTTTTCCTCTTTTTTTAAAAAAAAAAATCCCGCCAACTGTCTTCTAAAATATAACTAAATATAACTGAGAATGTAACAGCATATGTAGCTGTAACTACAGTCATACTTTCTGAGAGGAATTAAATTTGCAAATCTTTTTCATTTGCTTTTTAAGGTCTTGGATCCTGAGCAAAACCACAGCTTCACAGACCATTACTTAAACGTAGCCTTTGACTTGTCCCAAGTACTTTTCATCGCCACAGCCAACACGACTGCCACCATCCCACCTGCTTTGCTGGATAGAATGGAGATCATCCAAGTTCCAGGTGATGTAGAACTGACCAGGGTGTGGGTGCTGTTAAGGCAGGATGTATCAATGATTCCTGCTGCTTGTTGGCGCTGCCTGCCATATTTGTATATCATAGATGGCCACTGCTGGTATCTTCTCCCATCTCGCTCTCTTTCCAGCTGAGGCTAAAACTTCATTTCCTTTAAAAATCTGGCTTTGTATGTGACTTCTGATCTGAGTTCAATATCCTAGTTCTTCTAAAGGATGTGTCTTGTTTCAAAGGATACACGCAAGAAGAGAAGATAGAAATCGCACATCGCCACTTGATTCCAAAGCAGCTTGAGCAACATGGACTGACTCCTCAGCAGATTCAGATTCCTCAAGATGCAACCCTGGCAATCATCACCCGGTAATTTTAAAAAGGTATTTACAGTCGTACCTTGGAAGCCAAACGGAATCTGTTCCAGAAGTCCGTTCCACTTCCAAAACGTTCGGAAACCAAAGTGCGGCTTCCGATTGGCTGCAGGAAGCTCCTGCAGCCAATCAGAAGCTGCAGAAGCCCCGTCGGACATTTGGGTTCCAAAGAACGTTCACAAACCGGAACACTCACTTCTGGGTTTGCGGGTGTTCAGGAGCCAAAACATCCGGGTACCAAGGCGTTCAGGTTCTAAGGTACGACTGTATGTGTTTATTTTGCTGTTTGGTACATTTAGTTGCTCTGCTCCGTTCTTGCAGCTGCCTAGGAAAATCGATAAGTTTAGGTTTACATTGAAAATGTTGTTCCATGGCACCTGGATTCATTCCTGCCAGGATGGGGACTGTGTGGCCCTCCAGATGTTGTTGGACTCCAACTCCCATCATCTCTAGCCATTCTGCAAGCTGGCTGGGGCTGATGGGAGTTGGAGTCCAACAACACAAGGAGAGCCACAGATTCCTCATCCCTTCATTAGGACGCAATAATGTCCAACGAAGCCTTTCCCCCATATCTTTTTGCACATTAAAACCATTCATAGAAATATGTTCCCCAAACTAAGAGATAACTTTCCTTGTTGTGGAACAGGGCCCTTAGACAGATCCAGGATTGTGTCAATTTAGACGGGCACTGAAAAGGACAATCTTGGCTGCTTCTTTGTACTAGATACACCCGGGAGGCAGGAGTCCGCTCTTTGGATCGCAAATTTGGAGCCATTTGCCGAGCAGTTGCCGTGAAAGTGGCAGAAGGCCAGCACAAGGAGGCAAAGCCAGATCGCTCTGAAGTGACAGAAGGAGGAGGTTTGTGTGCCTTTTATATCCTTCTGCCAGTCGCAAGCCTTTGCCAGCTCTCTGGCTTGGAAGGTTGCCCAAGGAAGGGGGCCGTCAACATTTCCGAGTTTGTAGATTTGCATATGTTTTGTCCTCGACTGAAATAAATATGCAGTGTTTTTCATTTCGATCGCTCATGATGAGCGATAGAATTATTTGCAGTGCATCTCTGGGGAGAAAGGAAAACTCAAGCCAAGTTTGTGGCTGAGAAATGGGCGCACAGTGAGGACTGACTGCTCAGACCATGTTTTGAACCGTGAAGCCGTTAATGATTTGGGGATAGCTTCCTTGAGAAGCTGTTCCTGTCCTGTATCCTGTTATGTTCCCCCGTAGCAAGTGCTATCCAAAAAGGCAGGGAGGAAAAGAGGAGTTTTCAGAGAGCTGTCCGCAGTTATTGAGTACCTGGATACACTATAGAGCCTGAGCAGTCACCCTTTGCTGCTTGGGTGATGTTGGGAGTTTGGAGATAACATGGGAAGGAACAGTTAAGGATACAGATAAACCAGCATCGCCAGGCCCCTCTGGTGTGATGAATAAGGTTCCAGCAATAACAGAAGCATCAGCTATGCTGTGATGCGGTCATGTGAAAAAGAGGCCCTGAGTCCTCTTGCCAGAGCAATGTGGCCAGATCGTTTCCTGTAACAGTAGCACCAAAAGGAGCAGGGGTGGGGCACCTTATTCAGCCCAAGGGCCAGATTTGTTTCTGGGCAACCTTTCAGGAGCCACATGCCAGTGGTGGGTGGGTGCAGAGGCAAAAGTGGGCGGAGCAACGAATGTGAATTTTACCTTGGTATAATGGGATGGTTTCCTACACACAGTCACAAACCCCTCTCTGTCCTCGATGTAGACAAGCAAGAGGCATGATTAGAATTGAAGGATGCGTTCCATCCAGGCCAAAACACTTGAGGGTGCGAAGCAGGGCTTGGGAGAGTCCTGAGGGCTAGGTAAGAGGCCTGGCAGGCTCCAACTGAGCCCCAGACCTGAAGCTCCTCATCCCTGACATAGAGTAATAAAAGCAACAAGAAGTGATCAGCAACAGTAGATATTTACCTTTGACTCCAGTGAATATTTACTCGTGGGTTATGATTCTGCTATTCAGAAATCCTTTAAAAGCTTGCATGAAATCACCGACGTGCTGTTGTCAAGGAGGAGGCCATTAGTACTACAATTGGGCATACCTGCTATAAACCGCCTACACAACAAACATAATCAGGGGCTGCAGTCTTGCTGATGAGTCAGATGCTTCTGTGTTGGTTGGCAGACTTAAATATGATCATCTAGCACTCGCTTCTTGTCTGAGTGATAGCAAAAAGACATTATGGAGAACTCTTCACCATTCTACCTACCACATGGCAGTTTAAAGGCATGTTTTTCGAGGCATCTGTGCAGTGTAGAATAGCCTTGCGCCCTTGAACTTTTACCTCATTTCCAGGTTTCTTTACCTGCTTGTGGCGGGGGCTTCGTTGGCAGCTGAGATGTTGATACAGTGATTGCCAGCTAAGGGCTTTATGCCAATTTCTTTTTTTCAGATCTGAGAACAGGGGAGACCCAGATGTCTGTACAAGCTTTTCATACTCTCCCCCCCCCAAAAAAAGCAGCCCTCTGTTTAATGTTTTGTTATTAATCATCAGAAATAAAAGTGAACAGCTAATACACCTTTTAAAAAGATAATGTACCACTGATATCTTACATGGCATGGGCACTCAGATGCTGACACCCTGCACTATTGTAATTTAAAAAAGGGTGTAGCTGACATCCAGGGGCTGCCTGTATGTGCCTGGAGACAAGTTATGTAAAACAAGAAGTATTTTGGCAATGATAGTCACCCTCAAATATCTGAAGGGCTGTCACATGGAGGATGGAGCAAGCTGGTTTTCTGCTGCTCCAGAGGGTAGGACCCAAAACAGTGTTTTCAAATTTCAAGGAAGGAGATTTTGACTAAACTTTAGAAAGAACTTTCTGACAGTAAGAGCTGTGGAGCGGACTCCCTCAAAAGGTGCTGGACTCTCCTTCACTGGAGGTTTTTAAATCAAGGTTGAATGGCCATCTGTCAGAGTTCTTTAGCTGTGATCCCTACATTGCAGGGGGTTGGACTAAATGACCCTTTGGGTCCCTTCCAGCTCTTCAGTTCTATGAATACTTCGACCAGGAGTCAAAGAACAATGCAACTAATTCCAGAAGGTCCCAAACCATTTGGACTTCTATCTGTCACCACCGCATGGCAAACCTCTGTTTAGAATCAATGGGTGTTTCAAAAAAACAGTTCGTAGTGGGAGCTGGTAGGGAAAAAATAGAAAATTCCCCATGTGGGAACAAGTCCGTGGATGTGCTTAATATATATATATATATTTGTTTTGAATACAGGCCATACATCCATAGCAGCAGGATGACCTATGTAAGGCATACAGTAAAAACCTTTTGGTATTTGGTAGCCCGTGTTGCTATTCTGGGCTGCTTCAAGAGAGTGATGCTGATTTTCAAAATTTTGTCCTGTACGCTGGAGCTCCTGTATCAGGAGTTTGCTACGCACACTGTTCTCTTCTCTTTAGTGTTCCCAAAATTGAAGTGAAGCGCAGGCTCATCTGAAGTTCTCTGTGTGCATTGGAGCCTCGGAGAACATTAAGTCACAGCTCATGACAGTGCTTGGTTTTTCCCAGGTACCAAAGTGCCTGCTAGAGCAGACTGGGAATCTGATAGCTGGGCCTTGTAGTCCAGAACTGCACATACAGACCTAGCTCTGGTAAGCGGCATTCACCATCACATTTCTCCCCTTGCAGCCTGGACTCTGGAAGGGATCACGGCTCAATGGCAGAACACGTGCTTTGCATGACAAAAGTCCCAAGTTCAGTCTACAGGCATGGCCAAACTTGGCCCTCCAGATGTTTTGGGACTACAATTCCCATCATCCCTGACCACTGGTCCTGTTAGCTAGGGATGATGGGAGTTGTAGTCCCAAAACATCTGGAGGGCCAAGTTTGGCCATGCCTGGAGATCTGGCAGCAAGTAGTGGAACAGGCCTCCCACCTGAGATTCCCTAACTGTCAGAATAGATGATACTGGAGGCTAGGTAAATGCACAAATAGTCTCAACTGATACAACTATACTACCTATACAGAACGCTTATTGTCAAACCTTTTTAGTGCATCCTTGCTCGAGTCAAAAGTTGTTTGTGTGGCTTTTTTGGCTCCATCATCCCTGCTTAAAAAGGCCAGTTTTTTCCCTTGAAAGGTCATGTTTGCTGAGGCTGATAGGAGTTGTAGTCCAAACAATTTGGTTGGTATTAAGTTGCAGAAAGCTGTCATTGGAGGATCCCCGTGTATGTGTACTCTTTAGCACTCCCAAGAGAGAGGCAGGAAAACCTCAAATATGTTTAATCTTTGCAGTCATCTCAGATTTCATTGAATGCCCACATGCTTTCCAATAATGCAAGGCAAGGGCTACATCTTGTCTAAAGAAATCCTAGTCAATAAAAAGTATGTGTTAATCAAATATTAAATTAAATCTACATATAACAAAAAAAAAGTTTTGAAGGTGGGGAAACATGCTTGCTTTGATGTGTAAGTCACAGATGGGTGTCATCTTAGAAAAAGGCATCTTCTCCTAGGTGAGAATGAGAGAGTGACTCTTCTATGATGAAGCATGCATATTAAAGCACATTAACCATTTTTAAAACCGTTGCTTTTTAAGTATGTTGCTTGTTTGGGGATTCTTTAGTCCATTTAAAAATAATGTAAATGGAGTAATTGATTGGTTTTATTGGTGATAGAGTTTTGTTCTGTTTCTAACTGCTTTCAGAAGATTTTACTGAATGCCATTATTTGTACTTTTTTGGTTTTATGTAGCCTATGTACTGATTTTTGTTATAGTGGGTTTTTTTAATATAAGTAATTAATCTACCCAGTTAATTAGTTTAAAATGTGGAGCCCCGGAGAAGATAAAGAAACTAAGATATTTCATAAAGAAAAAAAACTCACATGTAGTGCTGGTAATCAGTTTAAGAGCCCTGAAGTCTTTGTGACTTGAGGAAAGATAACATTTTAGTTATCTAGTTTTACTAGAGAGAGGGCCAAAGCTCAGTGGTAGAGTATCTTTTTTGTTTGCAGAAGGTGCCCCAGGTTCAGTTCCCAGCATCTCCAGGTAGGGCTTGGAGACACTCCCTGACTGCAACTCCAGAGAGCCACTCCCAGACAGTGTGTAGACAACAGCACTGAGCAACGTGGATCAATGGTCGGAAGCATTATGAGGCAGGCAGCTTCCTGTGTTTCTAGCAGAGCAGTTTGGAAGCTCTTCCCTTCACATGATACAGTGACTTGTTTACTATTAAACGCAGAACAAAAGGGAGGCTGTCTTCAGCATTCCAGCTAATCCAGCGAAGGAGTTATTTACAGTGTTAAAATTAGAGCTGGCAATCGCTGCCAGCTAGGAAAGTCATAGCAAGCTGAGTGCTTCCAAATGGTGTAAAACTCCAGTTTGTTAAGGGTTGTCTTTTTTCTTTTTTGGCTGTTTGGAGAGAACCCAGAAATCCTAATCTGTGAACAGTTGTCTTTGTGTGGCCTGAAATTGACAGCAGGCAAAACAATGCAAAATAAAAGAGAGCCTGACAAATGGGGAAAGGGCTTGATGTTTGGCTGCGCTGGAATTAGAATGGCACTGCTTTAGCCCCAGAAGGAGGTGGGTTGTTTTGTAAAAAAAAGAGAGACAGAGGAGGAGGGCAAATGCTTTGCAGCACGCAAGCCCTGCAATTGTAAGGAGCTGTAATGAATCAAGCCGTCTTGGAAAACGTTGCTCAGGCCGGCCCAGCTTCAAAACACCTAGCCCAATGCAAGCCACCCGCCATGTATTGTGACTTGTTGGGTCCTTGGCGACATTTCAGTTTCTTCAGTCTTCGTTGACCTAGCAGCCAAAAGCCAGGAGATTTATCAAGCCCACCCACCCAACAGTATGTACTAGGTAGTTGGTAGGAAGCCTTCAGCTCAGGCCCCCAGTTGCAGGGGCCAAACCTTGCAGTTTCTGTAAGAGACTCTCAAAATATCATCATACAGTATTCAAGCTCAAATAGAGGTTGCCTGACTTCTCATACAGTGCCTGTCCTTCTTCTAAAAGGAAATGATAGAGAGGTCAGGAAACTGGACAAATGGCACACTTTAAATTGTGTAGCGCAGAATTCAGAGCATCACCCAGAGACAGCTGTAGGCAGAATTCCTGCATTGTGCAGGGGTTCCTTTCAAACTATATAATTCTATTATTCTACTTGGACAGTGTTCTCAAAGCTACAAGCATGAGTTTGACCAAACTGCGGGTGGAAGACAGGAGTGCCTGGCATGCTCTGGTCCATGGGGTCACAAAGAGTCAGACACGACTAAACGACTAAACAACAACAACAACGTTTTCTTTCTTTTCTTTTGAAAATATCATTTTTTTTTTACTATTTAAGCTACATTATTGAAATGTAAGGTGTGGAATTTATCATCATTACTTTCATTTAACCCTGATAAATCCAAGGATGAAGTGGGTTCAGCTACCTAAAATCAGATGGTGTGAAGCAGGCCCTGGGGTGGGCTAGCTAATCTATAGTCTTCCAACTCCCGCCAGCTCCAGCCACCATGGCCAGTGGTTAGGGGTGATGGGGGAGGGGGCTGTAGTCCAGCAATATCTGGAGGACCAACCCCTAACCCAGATGAATGAGAGTGTTAGGATTTCCAAGCCAACCAAATGCCAGATCCCTCATATCACAAACTACCCTTAGCATTGCATGACTAAAACAAAAAGTTAACGAAATGAGATTTGTTTGGTGTGCCAGAGAAATATAACAAAGTAGTTACTATCTAGATGTGAATTATTTGTTGCAATCGTGTTTTTGACCCGACTAATTTGAAAGGAAATCTGAAAAGCATGAATTCCAGGCAAAAATCCTCTAGCGAGTTAGGCACCATTCTTAATAACCCACACTGCCTCATATTTAGGATTTTAAAGTGCTGTCAGTCTCAGGTCTGTTTCGGCTAAAATGTGGAATTTTATGAGAAGGGTATAAAATCCCGGGGTCTCATTTTTTTATTATTAAATTCATTTGTTTGCATAGCAAGCATGTGGCTTTAAAACACCTGGGCTTTTAACAAAAAGTAGCCAGTCTCTCTTATTTGCCTTGGGGCTTTCTCCCCCCTTTCCCTTCTAAAGAGCACAGGGTTCAACTTCAGCCAATCTTGCTGCAGAAACATTAACGAAAATCTGATGAGAGCAAATCCCAAGGTGATACGGCTGCAGGCAGCTGTGAGCTTTGAATAAAGCTGCACTGTGGTTAACACACTTAAAGGAATGTCAGCAAAAATGTAGCACTTGGATGGGGCCCCCAGTCTCTGGCACCTTCTCTTTTCTCTCCAAGCCCCCCCCCCCCCCCGCTTATAAAGCAGGGGAAGGGAACTTGTGGCCCTCCAGATGTTGTTGAACTCAAAGACCCGTCAGCCCTGCCAGCGTGGGCAGCAATCAGAGATGATGGGAGCCTGACAGTATCTGGAAGGCAAAAGAATCCTCACTCTGCCCTGTTGCAAAAGTCGAAGTCTACTGGCACAATCTGCCCAGAAAATTATCTGGTGCTGGGCCCACTAAAATGGCAAGGAGTTGGGTAAGAGTAGAGCTTGTGTCCCAAACACTCTGTGTAAAGGAGTAATATCAACAGCAGGGGCAGGCAACCTGGTGCCTTCCAGATGTTCATGGAATGCAACTCCTGGAATGATGAATGGGACTGGAGGAAGGGAACCCAGTCAACCCCCCCAAACTATACATACACCCTGTCTTAAGTTTGCTCCCCAAGCCTGTGCTTGCATGTTTGGCAGTCAGTCCCACAGAGCTCAGTGGGGCTTCCTCCAAGAAGCTGGGTCACAGTATTTGCCCCTCTTTCCTAGCAACACAGACTGTGGAAGTACCATATCCAAGTGCAGGTCCCCACAGCTAATTGGGACCCTCAGAGACAAGACTCTCTGAGCCCAAATCTGCTGAGAAATTCTCTAGGCTCCCTTCAGACCAAAAGCCCCACACAGTTTAGGATGGGGAACCTGAGACCCTCCAGTTGTCTTGGGACTCCAGCTCCCATCAGGCCCCCCAGCATGGCCAATGGTCAGAGGTGATGGGAGTTCAAGTCCATCAACATGTGGAAGGGGCCACAGGTTCCCCATCCCTCTGAAAGATGTCCTATCCAAGCCTTCCTCGTGGACAGATCCATTCAGGACCAAATTTAGTTCAATGGACAATTTAGGATCGTCTCCTCCTGCCCTCACTGGACTCTTGTGAAATCTTAACATCATACTTTTTAATCTAGTTGTTATCTTTCTAATTTAAAAGAAGCCAACCTGTTTTGTAGGTGATATTTTTTTTATTACTATTCTTCAGCCTGCTTGGTTCTGTAGCCTCTTGTGAGGTTTGTATGTTTATGTAACAAACGCCAATCTGATTATTTGATGCTTCAGTCCGGCCTGTGTTCTATTGTAATCAGAATGAGCTAAGAGAGCTTATTATTTGAAGCAGAAACCACAAGGCTAGCTGTAATTGCACAACTTGGTATGCAAAGTTGCAAATTTTGTGTTGCATCAGATTTGGGGCAGTAGGGGAGGGGGGTCAGAGAGTGGAATAAATTTCTGCCAAAAGACGGGACACTGTTGTTTGTCACTGCGACGTATTATGAAACAGGCCTTCCTAATTGGGTTATCTGAGTATAAAGCAAAAAAAAGAAAGAAAGAAACGTGTTTTTCTCAATAGGACAGATGCCCCTCACAAATTCAGGAGAGAATCATTTACAAGTCTCCCATGTTGCCAACTGCTGTCTGCAGAGTGAGCAGTTTGAAATAAAACTGGACTAAGTCCCAGTTAAAATATGAATAGTTTCCTGTATGCTTTTAGTTTCTTATTTATTTATTTTTATTTCTTAAAATTTATACACTGCTTGATTGTAAAAAAAACGAAAACCCTCAAAGCAGTTTACAAAGAGAGTTAAAGAATGAGAATATCAGTAGAAACAACTCTTGGTGTAAAACCAGCAATAAACTAAAAACAGATTAAGACTTATGTCAACATTCTACATGTCTGGGTAGGCTTGCCTAACAAAAATTATTTTAGTGGGCGCCAAAAAGAATACAGTGAAATGCTTGTGTGACGTCAATAGACCAGGAGTTCCAGAGTGTAGGTGCTGCCACACTAAAAGATTGATTTCTTATAAATGCGGAATGGGTATTATGTAACACCTGCAACAGTGCTAATTCCTCCTATCTTAATGGTTGAGTAGGCATGTATGGGTTTTCCAAATAAACTAGCTTCTTAAGTCTTCCGGCAAAATGCTGGAGAGTATTCCTATGTTGTTATGTATGCGTTGGTGTCTTTCGTTGTGCACTTTTCCTTCCCATGCCTTCCACCATTGTACTGATGAGGGACACTGCGGGACACAGTAGTAACATACATTCTGTCATTCTAAGGATCCCTGTGCAAAGTTTGCCTCCTGCTGCCAGGAGTTTGCCTCCTGCTATGCTGCAGTGGTGGAGGACCTGTGGCTCTCAAGATGTGGTCAGACTCCTGCTCCATTGGTCATGACCATTGGCCATGCTGGAGATGACTAATGGGAGTTGGAATCCAACAACATTTGGAAGGCCACAGGTTTCCCATCTTGGCTCTATTGGTCTAAGAACACAGGAAACTTTGTTCTACAGATCCTTAGTGCATCTATCTCATTATTGTCTAGGCAGGGAGAAGCGAATGTGGGGTCCTGCAGATGTTGTTAGAATAGAACTTCCATGCTGGTTGGGGCTGATGAGCATTGGAGTACAACAACGCACATTGTCTATCCTGGTCTACACGTACTGGCAGCAGCTCTTCATCTACCCAACTCTACCTGGAGATGTCAGGGCTGAATCTGGGGGCTTTTGCAAGCATAGTCATGTGCCCAACCACTTAGCTGCTTCTTTCTCCCATAGGGTCTTCCTCATGGACTTATATTCTCTCCTTTGCTGATTTAAAAACAAAGAACGTGTTTGTTCTTTTGGTTAAAAATATCGACCTAGAACATGGGGGGGGGGGGGCTTGTGACACACACAGAAATGTTGTTGGATTCCCAATTCCCATCAGCCCAACCAATGGGGGCAAGGAGCAGGGAAGTTGGTCCAGCAACAGGGGCAAAGGTTCTCCGCTTCTTTTCTCGAAGAACTTAAAATCTCCTACAATGTGTTATCCATTGTTCAAAGCATACATCAGGGAGAGACTATTGCTGTGTGGCAGAACACATACTTTGCATGCCAAAGGTCCCATGCTCAATAACAGTTAAAGGAGGATCAGGTAGCAAGCGTTGTGAAAGACTCCTGCCTTATGTACCCTGAAGAGCTGCTGCTCATCAAAGTGGATGGTAATAGACTCAATGAGAACAGTGGTCTTGACTTGGTGTAAAACAGCTTTGTGTTCACTTGCACCTCACCAGCTGCTGTGGGAGAAGTGGCAGGCTGTGCACTCTGCACAGTCTTCATGCGCACACATTTGGACGCATATGTGTTTGAGAGAAAATGCATCTTCCCTACAATGGTTGGGGGTGTGTGTGTAGCTGTGTTAAGTGATGTGACTGAATCATTGATCCTTAGGAGTAGCTCCATCAAGTGGTTGCCCATCCATTTAGTGGAGCCAGTCAAGATTCTCTCTAGAACAGGCATAGGCAAACTCGGCCTTCCAGATGTTTTGGGACTACAACTCCCATCATCCCTAGCTAACAGGAACAGTGGTCAGGAATGATGGGAATTGTAGTCCCAAAACAGCTGGGGGGCCGAGTTTGCCTATGCCTGCTCTAGAAGTTGCCGGCAAATGTTTCTTTTGATCATATCTGTGAAGTGACCTTTTTTCTAACCTTAAGAGTGTAGAGAGCATGTTGCGGAAGATGCGAAACCTGATTCGCTCAGCGACACTGCCGATCTGGCTCTACCACCTGAAATGCCCATTCTAATTGACTTAGATGCCTTGAAGGACATTCTTGGGCCACCAATGTACGAACTGGAGGTAATTATTGACGATTTTCTATCTTTGCTCTTTTTTGTAGCTTGTATAAATTAGTTGGTGGTGGTGGTTTGTTTGCTTTCCCACCTTCAGAACAGCCAGGTTGGGAAGGGACTTCTGGGGAGAGTCCCATGGGCCAGATAGAAAGGCTGGGGTGGGGCCTGAATTTGGGTCCCAGGCCTGCTGATCTCCACCTTATGCTAGTGGTACAAAATCTAAGCTCTTCCAGAAGCTACTTGGTTACATCCAGACTACATCTGAAGCCTCTGAGCTCTGTTCAGGTGCAAGGGTAAAACCCCTCTTATTACATGCAGTAGCAGGTAGCTCCCACTGAGCTGTAGGTCTTATAAGGCCAGTGAAAAAATTAGGACCTAGGGATGGAATGTCAAACCTCCAGTAGCTCTGTGTGCAACTTTGAACCATTGGGGTGTTTTTCCTTGCGATTTTGTCACCAGGATCTGGCCACATCCAGGGGCCAAGATTACCAGATGGCAGCTTCATAAAAGAAGTGAGGCTTTGGCATGCTTGAAGGGGTTTCTTTCTTCTTAAGCTGCTGTTGCCCTTCTCTCTGCAGCGAGGAGCGCTGAACTTCCGTCTCTGTGAAAAACATTCCAGATTGGTTCCGTTTGTTTTTCTTTGCTGCAGTCTGCAGTGGGGCCTCTCTCCCTCCCCACCCCACCCCTGGCTCAGAAAGCCTAACCTCTAACCTTCGCTCTGCCATCAATAACTAGCTGGAAATCAAGACCCTGCAAAGGCCAGTCACATGTCAGCGCTCAGCTCGAGGAGGCCCGGCAGAGAGAAATTGAAAACCTCCCGTAATTGAATTGACTGGCCCTTCCGGAAGGGGAAGGCCCTTTTCAAATGAATATATATTAGAGAGAAGTTAGGCCTATAATCTCATAAGCGAGGGTGCTTTGGAAAGAATCAATTCAATCAGCTGTTCCAAAGTCACAGATCGCTTTTAGAGTCAAAACCTCTTTTGGTGGAATCAGAATATGGCACACCCCAGACGGATACATGTCACTCGCTGGAATTTCGAAATCCGATCCTGGCAGAGTCTGAGTGTGTATATCTAAAGCACCCTTTTGCCTCTCTCAAGAGAGATGGCTCAGTGCTGGCTGAGGATGATTAACTCATGATGGTTTCCTGAAATGCGAAACCCCTTTGTGTGCCCAGGAACACCCTGTGGCCTGCCTCTTCTCACATCTGTCTCTGCTGCTCCATAGGGCTGCTGCTGCCCTGGTCCCAACTGCGATGTTTTCTTTACAATACTATTGATGCATCCTGGGCTGCTTAATGGCCACTGGAAATAGCAGGTGTATAGGACTGTTGACAACCTGGAAGCTGTAGGTTAGGGCAGGAGTTGGAAACCTGTGGTCCTCCAGATGTTGCTGGAGCCCAACCCCCATTCTTCCTAACCATCAGCCATGCTGGTTAGGGCTGATGGGGGTCCCAACAGCAGCTGGGAAGCCACAGGCTTTACTCCTGACTTAGGGGGGTAAGGCTGACTCACCTAGCACTTTGTTTGAAAAATGCTGCCTTAGGTTTACAACAATGGACTCCTCTGAGCATTCAGAGGCAGCTCATCCCATCATTTGGAAGCTAAACTTCTCATATGTGTGGCAAAAAACGGGTTAAAAATCAGGGCGGGGTGTTTGTCTGCAGCATTAACACTAAACTTTTAAGAGAGAATTATCTGGGTGGATAAGAAAGTCTTCACTTGGTGCTACAAGGACACAAGACTTGGCAATAGGTGTGCCCTTCTGGGGAGAGAATTTCACAGATAAGTCCACAGTTGAGGTACCACCACTGAAAAGGCCCTTTGTCTCAGAAGTGTGTAGCGGGGAGCCTCTAAATATGGCTTCAATATTTGGGAGTAGGTTGCCCTTCGTATATCTACATCCTAAACCATATGGGACTTAAATGGTTTTAAGCCAGCACTTCAGATTGTACTCGGAGACAAACTATTAGGCAGTGATGCTCTGTAAGTGACATGTGTTCTACTCAGCCAGCCTCAGTCAACAGCCTGGCAGTTGTACAACAGCTGCCTGGGCCAGTTGAAGTTCTGTGGGTGCAGACACTACCTGCCAGAGTTGGAACACTTCTGAATCCCATTGAGTTCTGTAGAACTCTCCCATTAATTCAGGGAGACGGAAAGGCACTTAGCTTTGGCTAGATCATGGCCCATGTGAAGGTTTGATAGAGCACTTTTTAAAAAGCATCTTCCTTTATAGCAGTTAAAGTTGAAGGTATAAGAGCTGACCTTTCCTTACTTGGAGAAACTGAAGAACAGGGTAGATCTCTGGGTTGCTGCATAAATGAAAAGTTCCATCTGCCAACTTCAAAAAACTTTAACTCATTTTTGCTGTTACAAAAAAACACAAAAAAACAGTACTCTATTCTCTGCTCTATGACGCACCCATTTTAAGCCCCCACCCACATGCACCCTAGCCTTAGGAAACTTTCCTCAGAGTATATGTTTGCAGCTCCACCCTTTCAGAAAGCTGTTGTCAGTGGTGTTTCAGTCCTTAGCTTCCTTGGTCTGATGCAGGGAAGAAAAAATATGTGTAGCCGGAAAATATTAATGTGTGTAGTGAAAGGGTAACATTTCACTTGAAGTTTTGCTTGCTTTGTTTGTTAAAAGCTAGGATTCTGGAAATGATCCATGCTGCAAAAGTGTTGACATCTTTCCGCAGGGCCTGCAAGATGGAGCTGTTCTGCCTGGCCTTTGGTTTGGACTCAGTCTAACCCTTATATTTCCCTCCCCTTATGGTTTTGATTTATGGGCTACTACTAAAATGAGGCTGCATTTTAAATTGCATTTTAACCCATATTTTAATTAACTGTTCCCCCCCCCCTTCCTATTACATTTTATTGTAATTTTATTGGTGTTAGCCACCCTGAGCCGGGTTTTGGCTGGGGAGGGTGGGGTATAAATAAATTATTATTATTATTATTATTATTATTATTTTATTTTGCACCCAGTAGAAGTCAATAAGCAGAAGTCATTTCTGAGATTCCCTCCTGTAATCCTCTCTTAGGAATGTTCCTAGAAGCTTGTCCAGAATGCCTGTGAACTAGGACCATTTCTAATAATTATCAAGGATGCTCTAATAGCATGGGTATACTGTCTCTGCTGGCTCCCTCTTTGTTTCTGGGCTCAGTTCAAGACGCTATTCAACTCTATGGCCCCATCAACGCAGAGTTACTCATGGCTCAATTTTATCCCTTATGCTCATGGGCGTAGCCAGGATTTTTGTCAGGGGGGCTGACCTTTTGTTAGGGGGAGCAGAACCTCAGTTTGCTATGTATTTTTATTGATTGGGGAGGGCAGCTACACCCATGATTATGCTATTTAACATCTACATGAAACCACTTATTAGGGTCATTCGGAGAGACCCATCTTGGCCTTTCTGCAGTACTGAAATCAGAAGACCTATTTTAAGCGGGAGCCTTATTTTCGGCACCTAGCTGTCCTTTTCCATAGAAATACTGTTCTTCTTTCTTTCAGGTGTCCGAGCGGCTGAATCAACCCGGTGTGGCAATAGGTTTGGCTTGGACTCCTTTAGGAGGGGAGATCATGTTTGTAGAAGCCAGCCGCATGGATGGGGAAGGCCAGCTGACTCTGACTGGGCAGCTGGGCGATGTCATGAAGGAGTCGGCACATCTTGCCATCAGCTGGCTGCGCAGCAACGCAAAGAAATACCTACTGACAAATGGTATGTGAGAAGGCATGAATGGAAAGATCTGGCGCATGCTTCATGCATGCATAGAATAGGTTTTGAACATGTCTGGCTTTTGCTGCCTGCCTCGGACTATAGAAGTGGAGGCCATCAAGCCTCTGGAAGACACCATACATTTTTGGTGGAAGGCATTTTTAGCTTGGGGCAAGTTGCAAAAGGAGACTGTTGCATAGTGGAGGAGCAAGTGCTTTGCATGGAAAAGGTCCCAGGTTTGGGCCTCAGCACAGCCTATGTAAATTAGCTGCCAAACAATACTAGCCTGCTCAGTTTTTTACTAGCCTACTTTTTACCCATAAGAAGAACTGGCAGAGAACAAACAGAGCAGTCTGTCCCAACTTTACCAACCCTTTACCAGTTAAAATCAGGCTTATGATTAGCAGGCTAGAAACGCAGTAGGTTGGCTAAGAAAGGTGCTGACATGTCTCCATTTTATTATATTAAATATCTTTATGCCACCACTTTGGTTAACCCAAAGAGCCTTATAGCAACCCAATGTAAAACAGAAGCTTTTCTTTTTAAATTTCTCTTTTGGGCAAGGGTTTGATCTTTAAGAGTGCTTGGAATTGAATTAGTACTGTATATTTTGACACTGCTGTCTGGTTAAATTAGTCTGGAAATTCTTTCTTCTTGCTGCAGTAAATGCTTTGATTGTATTTTTTTAACTCCCGTTCTCAGGACATACATAAACTGAAAAGCAGATAGAAATGTTTCCAAATAAACAAAGAATTTGTAAATGGCCTCAGCTGGAAATTCCATATTTAAGAACAGCGCAGCTATTAAAAACAACAGAGTATTGGCTTTGAGGGACTTGCCTCCGTGTGAATGATCTGCACCTTGGTTTCTTAAGGTTGCTTTTACAAAAGGCTAAGAATGCTGTTTTCCCTCTAGCTGCTTTTTAAAGATGTGCTTTAAGTCTCAGCCCCTCATCTGTAATATGGAGATAATACTAGGCACATGAAAACATTGAAAGCTGCCTTATAGTGAGTCAGACCTTTTGGTCCACCTTGCTCAGTCCTGCCTACTCTGACTGGCGTCTCTCCAGGGATTCAGGCAAGGGGCAGTCCCAGTCCTGCTTGGAGATGCCAGAGATTGAATGCATGCGAAACCACATGCTCTACTCGTGAGTTACAGTCCAGATCCACTTTACAGATCCCAAAGGGGTGTGTGTTTTCAAAGTATTGCTTTGAAAACTCAGGACACTTCCTAGCTTCCAATGGTGACTTTGTCTTAGGCTTAGCAGAAAGCATCTCCACCTGGGCAGCTGATTTTCATCACTGGGGCCCTGCCTAGTG
Organism: Podarcis pityusensis; assembly: GCF_964106645.2. Taxonomy (NCBI): domain Eukaryota; kingdom Metazoa; phylum Chordata; class Lepidosauria; order Squamata; family Lacertidae; genus Podarcis; species Podarcis pityusensis. The sequence goes on along the minus strand of NC_138033.1, from coordinate 58,029,270 downwards.
CAGCTTTCTGTGCCATAGCTCATACTATTTCAGTGTCCCCCAACCTCAGCAACAAGGAATTTTGAGGGGAGGGGTGTCTAGGCAGGTAGGTATGATTGGCAAAAATTGGGTGTCCCACCTTATGCAAGCCCCAGTAGATAACAGTCCTAACTAATTTTCTCATTCACTTGAAGATTTATCCAAGTGAATTTACTATTGACTGACTACTTCGAACAGCATACATTTTTGCCTGATCAAAACCAGCAATTCTGAAAGAAACCAGTGCTTTTATTGCCTGCACCCCGTATCATCACCTAAGAAGCATTTCACCTCTCACATGTGCAGAAGGGAATGCCTCTGCTGAGATGGCCCTTATTCAGTTACAGTTCTTATAAACACTTAAAAAAAATTAAAAGTAACTTTTTTAAAAAAATAATCTGCTGCCCAGTTAAGTGGGGGGCACCATTTTTAATCCAATCAATTCATTTTAGTACCACGGAAAGTGTTCGTACTGCTGTTAAACCGGTTTATCTGGGAAAGTGTTTCCAGATTCAAAGTGTAGCAGAGTATATTGACACAGGTGTTTTCTTCCTTAATCCTTCTGTCTCCCCCTCCTCCTTCCCCTCCTCCACTACCCGGCACAGATCTCCTTTCAAATGCTCTGCTGCCAAGTGGAACAAGCGTCTGGAATGCAAGTCCTCCAGTGATGTGGTTTGTTTATTTGTTTGTTTGCTTGCTTTTCCCCAAAGAACAAAAGACCAGAAGCACCGCAGGTTTGAATTTTCCACACTGAACATCCCCCCTCCCCAATTCTCTTTCTTAAAGCTTCTGGAAGTTTTGATCTCCTTGACAACACAGACATCCATCTGCACTTCCCAGCTGGAGCTGTCACAAAAGATGGACCATCTGCTGGTGTTACCATAGTAACCTGCCTTGCCTCCTTGTTCAGTGGGCGGCTTGTGCGTTCAGATGTAGCCATGACTGGAGAAATTACACTAAGAGGCCTTGTTCTTCCAGTAAGTATTCTTTGCAGATAACGATATTGTTGAGGCTTTCTATCTCTCTGTCTCATCCCCTGCCCCACCCCCTGCAACACCGCACATTCCAATACTAGTTCTAATTCTTTAATCTAGTCACGCTACTGAAGGTTGTCTGGCAAAGTTAGCACAGTTCTACAAAACAAACAGTTAGCACATACTTTATTTTTCAAATCTGCTCTACATTAGTGATCTGCCACAGGCGACATTTGCAAGACAACAGAGAAGATAATAGTAATTTATTCCAGTGGGTGGGGCTAATATTGTCAGATATTGCCTAATTGAAAACTGTGGCCGCATCATCACTTTGTTCTCTGGGGAGCTGTTGAAGAAGGAATTCTTTTACCAGATTCAGCCAGTTTTACTTTCTTCCCACTTCTGTCTTCATGACAGCTAGGAATACCCCTAGATCAGACATGTTCAACCCGTCGACCATGATCTACAGGTAGATCCTGGTAGATCGTGGTTGATCGCGGGACCCTTATCGATCTCAGGATTAAAATAATGTTTCCAACCCCCTCCCCCCTCTGTCACGTAAAGTGTTTGCGCGTTTGGCGTTTGTTGCTGTCGATCGTGGATACGATTATTGTCTTAATCAGTGCGTGCATTTGTTTTCTTACGGGTTTTTTTGGTGAGCGATGTATGGCATTTCCCCCCAAAAAGCTCAACAACTCTGGTTCCTCCTCCTTCTAATGTCAATGGGTAGATCACTGCCAGTTTTTTTATAATAGGAGTAGATCGCAGTCCCTTGGGAGTTGGATGTGCCTGCCCTAGATGTTTGGCTAAACACCACTTCCAAGAATTGGAAGTGTTGCTCACTGGGGCAATATGGTTTGAGCATATGATGCCAATCCTGGCCTGACTGCAGTGGCTGACGGTTAGTCCAATTCAAAGTGCTGGTTTTGACCTATTAAGCCTTAAATGGCTCAGGACCACAATACCTCAAGGACTGCCTTTCCTCATATGAACTGACCTTCAGCCCCTCTTCATGTGCTTCCTCCACGAGGTGCCGGGGGTAGGAATATGAGAGAAGGCATTTTCTGTGGTGGCTCCCCACTTGTGGAATGCTCTCCCCAGGGAGACTCACCTGGCACCTTTGTTACATATACTTAGGTGCCAGGCAAGATTAAACAATCTATGTAACTGTAAACCACTCTGTGATCCTCAGATGGAAGGGTGGTATAGAAATTTTAATCATCATCTTCCTTTTAAAAAGGCACTACTTGTGCGGGGATTTCATTATACTTGCCCAAAATCATCTATCATAGGTTTGCTACAAAAATAAAAATACAAAACTGACTCATGCCTCAGCTAGCCCAGGCCATTGTGATCTGAAGTGCTTTCTGGAATGTGCATAGTGTTGGTTGACGTCACCAACAGCAAGCAAGAAAACACTCCCTCTTCCATATGACATCGCAAGGCACCATTCAGCCTGCAAAGAGCAAGTTTGCACTGGACCAGAAACTGACTAATCTCCGGAATTAGTCCTTTGCCAGTTTCAACCCTTATTCCAATCGAGACCTTTTCAGGATTGGTCATTGGGCTAAAACTGATGATGGGGCTTTTCTGCTCCTTTCCCTCCCTTGAGGCTGGTTTCAGGTCTTGTGCAAATCCAGTATTTGTAGTCTTAAGTGTTCTCATTTCTCAGGCTGGGGCCAGAATGGGTCGCTGAACCAATATGGCTAACTTGCTCTCATCCCCAATACACACAAGAAACAAAAACCAGAATCTGCATAGCTGTTACACTTGCTTTGTTCTGTGTAGATCGGCAAACAAGTGATTCAGGTTAAAGGCAGTCCTGTTGGTTAATGATCCCAGGGAATGACCTGAAGGCTCACACACATCACAAAGCAAGCCTTCTGCAGCAAAATAGCTTCAGCTCTGTTCAGTTCCTAGGTGAGAGACCATCTAGGAAACTCATGTATGTTGTCTTTAATGATGGAAAAAGGTGGAATATAAATTTGATTAAATAACACATAGTTCAGGGTTACATGTGTTTGTGTGAGTCCCACCCCTCTTTCAAATCTGCACGTGGCAAACCCAAATTATGTATATGTTTAATAAATTTTATGTTTGACAAGCATTCACATAATTTGGATTCTTTAAGGAAGGAATGAAGGGAACAAATGGACATGGAGACAAGAGAGGAGTTGGCAAGAAAACACTGGAGTATGATGCAGTGGTCTGTGAAAACATTAACAAGTTGAGAAAATTATTTGCACATAGCATAGTAATAACACAATGCCTTATTTCTGCCAGTAGCATCCTCCTTAAACTCTCTTTGCTCTCCCCATTTCATTCTGTTTATTTAAACAGGTTGGAGGAATTAAGGACAAAGTTCTAGCAGCACACCGAGCTGGACTAAAGCGAATTATCATTCCTCAAAGAAATGAAAAGGATCTTGAGGAGATTGCTGCCAACGTACGGCAGGATCTGAATTTTGTGATGACAAGCTGCCTGGATGAAGTTCTTAATGCCGCTTTTGATGGAGGATTTTCAGCCAAGACAAAACTTGATCACTTCAACAGTAAACTCTAAGCAGATTGACTTGGGCTCACTCAAGGAACAAAATGCAAAGCTGATGTTCATCTGGCAGGATGCAAAAAAAAATATGTGAGAGTGCTTAAAAGTGGCCAACACTGGAATGAGATTAGGATGTGTGAAAGGGCTCTTCTTCATTTGGCGGTACAAACTTGCTGCCCATTCTTACTGGTCTTTATGTGCATTAGTGGACAGGAGTCCAGAGAGATAGATTTGAATGCTAAGCTCTTAATTGTTAATCCCCTGTGCAATTAAGGGGTAGACTGATACAGCAGCAGAATATCCAATCACATGAGCCTTCATGAAATCTGCCTGTTAATTTATTGAAGCCTGCTTTCTTCCACCCCCACCCGCCAAGAGCTTGATGCAAATGTTGAGATTTTACCTTGCTTTAATATCAAAGCTGTAGTTAAACTGTCACTGATGCCAAGCTACAGTATTGTTCACTTTGGGTTTTTAAGCTGAATGGGTATGCAAATGAATTAGTTCTGGTCTTGCACATGGGATTGTCCTGAGGTCTCATTCTTACAATAGACTAGGGACTTGCAGCTTTGAATCATAGGAGAGTCTCTGAAACTAGAAGAGTCTAATTTAGAACAGTCTAGGAAGTGTTGCAACAGAGGTGGCGAATTGTGTCTTCACCATTGGCCTTGCTGGCTGGGAGAAGTCCTACAACATTTGGGGTCCAAAGGCTCCCCCACTCCTGCTTTAGAGAGTAACTGCATCGAATTTAGTCTGCTGCCCCGCTGCTCCTTTGACTGCTTTAAATTAATGAAGTGATTCATTTGAAATGGTAGAGGAAGAAGCAAAGCATTTCTAGACAATATATGGCCTGGCTGATTTGTTAATAGTGCTGTTAAAATAGTGTTTAATATCAGAAACTTAACTTTGATTATTATAAAAGACTTTATTGCCTTGAAAAGTTGTAATGAGATTAGACACAAAATAAAGAGCTGATGGTACACAAGAGCCAACTTTCCTTTCAGGCTGAAGGTTCTCCTAGCACTGATAACACTTTCTACATGGAATGAGAAAGAGCCACATCTGCAGTGGTTATGGTTAGGGAAACAAGTATATGAAAGAGAGAGGAGATCATTCTGGTAAAAAAAGGGGAAAATAATTATCTATTGATTGCCTGAAGTATCTCAAGATGCCAGCTTGGCTCACAGGGGCATTTCTGAACAGAGGCTTGTTAGTGACATAACAGCTGTGAGAGATGCGACATACAGAAGAGAATGAGGTCTCCCAGACTGAGCAGTAGCAACTGTTCCCCCTGAGCAGCCCTCCAGCTGTTGGACTCTAACTCCCATCAGCCAGCCCCAGCCATCATGCCCAATGGCTAAGGATACTGGGAGCTGTTGTCCCAAAATATATTGTGGATGGTCATCATAGGGTGTTTTCAGAGCACATTCATTCATTTCCACAAAGGAGTCCATTTGCGTTCGATACAAAATGGGTTGTTTACACAACCCAGTTACCTAAATAATGCTCATTGGTTATTGCAGGGATGAGGAACTTGTGGCCTTCTGGACGCTACTGTACTCTTAACTCCCATTATCCCTGACCTTGCTGGCTGGAGTTAATGGGAGGTGGAGTCCTACACCATCCACAGGAACACACGTTCCCCACCCCCTGGGTTATTTGAAGCTCTTGCTTGTCTAAAAAACCTTGTTTCACAGAGGCCACACACAATGACTTCCGTTTAAATTACATTTTAAATAACTTTTTAAAGGTTATATAGCCTTACGTTTCGCACAGACACGTTTTCAGCATTCTGTTTCACATAAAAGAAGTTCTAGTAAACGTCCATCCATGTAGCATGGCATGAATAAAGCACAGTGCTTAAATGTCATATGATACTATGCAAGGCAGCACTACCCCTGGCCTTGTTCCATGGAATGTAGCTTGGGCATGTGAGCGAGAGATGCATCCTTCACAGGGCTTAATATATGGCTGCAATTTTGGCTTTTAAGAACTCCATGTGCAACACATTACTTGACTAGTGTACAAAATCATACCATAGGGACGGAAGGGGGTCTTTCTTACCACACCCAGTGCTCAAAGGACATGGGGTTCTGCAACCCACCGCAGGCTACAGGCACTTTGATTTGATTGATAGATGTGAACACACAAGCAGCACTACTTTATTGTACAAATTTGTGGGTACAATTAGTATTTATGGGAATTTTGTTTTACAAACATACAAGGCTACAGGCAGGCACTTCAGATACGCACTATGGTGTTGGATCACTTTCCACTGCATTTTATTTATTGCTCTTTCAGCTGTTCCTGCCCCTCCCCCATCTTCTCCCACATCAAGCAGGGCAAATCTATTCTGGTCATGAATAGCTCAGGGCTTCTGAAGTCACAACCTCATCACACCCAGAGGTATTTGATCAATGCAAGATTGCAAGCGATACTGGTAGGGTCAGCTTGCTTAAACCATTTTTGACACACCCACTATTTTGACACTCTTGGAAATATGCTCCCTGCCGCAAACTGTATATGTTTAAATGGGCCAGCTGCAATTCCTTTTGTTCACTCTCAAAATAAGCTTTCATCATAATTGCCCCACACAAGCCCAGCTTTTGGTTCATATATTCAGTACTGCTCTTTAAAAACGTTTTCAAAGCCATTGGGAAATTTTTATTAACTTATGGCTGCACAGTGCTGTGCACTTACTTAGAAGCAAGTCTCACAGAATGCAATGAGGCTTGCTTCTGCAGGCAAACATAGGATTGCAGGTTTATCATGACATCAACTGAAAACAATCTAGTCAAGTACAGCAACCCTCACCCTAGAACAACTGAGTCCTGCAAAAGAACAATAGATGTTTTAGAACTCCTAGTAAATATTTTACTTTTGAGTGTCAACCAACATATAGAGGTGATCCAGTCAACACTGTGTACATAGGGTTGTATCCAGTTCAAGAGTGGACCCAATAAAATAAATGGGCGTAAGTTAGGTATATCCATTACTTTCAATGGATCTGCTCTAAGTAGGAAAAACACTGGAAACAACTCTTACTTTGAAAAAACCCTTCACCAAAAATACTTGAGTAAGCTTCGTAGTTATGGGATAAGAGGACCTCCTAATGGAGAGTGAGATAGTGGAGTCCCCTTTGTTTCAGTATTGCAACCTGTGCTTTTCAACATGTTCATTTATAGATGTGTTTGATAAAAGTATTTATAAACCACCAACTAAAAAAAATATATATTGTGGTGTATAATAATAATAACAACAACAAACAACAACAACAATTTGTTAATTTGTTAATTTATTATTTGTACCGCATCTATCTGACTGGGCTGCCCCAACCACTCTGGGCGGCTGATTAAAATCATTTAAAAAATCATAAAACACAAAACAAACGGCCAACCCTGAATCAAAGTAATTCTCTACAAAACACTTGGCAACAAAACATTGTAATTGCCGGTTTAATTTCCATGGGAACAGTTATCCAAAGTACTAGTGCCATGATGCTAAAAGCTTTAGTTCTCATACACACTAAACAAAAATGAGGATGGCATTTGATTATTGTAGTGATAAGAGACAAGGCAAGCCGTGATATTCTACCTCCTCTGTCAGCAGCAATCAGAAAACCAGTTTCTGAAAATCGCAAGAGGAGAGAGTGCTGTTGCACTCAGGCCCTGCTTGCAGGCGTCCCACAGCCATCTGGTGATCATTGTAAGAACAGGATGCTGGACTAGATGGGCCTTTTGGACCAAGTCATTGGGGCTCTTCTTATGCAGTGTATCCTCACCTTCTAACAGATTCTTAAAAACCTAGAAAGTCATGTGAGGATACTGTAAGCTGTTCTTGCCCTATTTTTCTTTCCCAGCTGACACTCCACATACTGACTGCTGACCATGCTCCATTATCATCAGACTAAATTTGTATTGGGCCACTGCAGAAAAGGCCCTCACTAGAACATTTTAGACAAGTCTTATTTAAAAGGGAGAAAGCAGGGCATCCAATTAGGGCAGCAGGCATCAAATGCATATAGATGAAGGCCCTCCTCTTCCTAAATATATTTTCTCCAGACAGAGAACTGAAACCCTAAGGGGAGGACACACACACACACGTCATTCCTGGAGTTTCCTTTCTCTTGGCTCCCGTTAACCAGCTTATTTTTATCGTTCTTGAACCCTGCTCAATTTGTATTTGTCAGTGGGAGATTCTTCCTTGGCTCAGAAGCGGAGAGATTCCTCAGCTAATCTTTTCCCTCCTCTGCTCCTGTAGAGCAAGCTTTGTGGGAAATTTTGCCCTCCGACCCTCACTGCTAAGGAATGCAACCCTTTGTCTTCCTGCTAGCCAGTCTGGAGACACTTGATGAGAAAATCCTGCAGGCATCCCTTGCCTCTCCTGGAATGGGAAGTTACCCCGCCTGAAGTTATAGGAAGCCACTGGCCAAGGCAGGAAATGTTAATGGAGAACTGGGAGGGAGAACTGATTGAACTTCCCTTTTGAAAAAGCTCTGTAAGTTCCCCTTCCAACACATCACTGAGTCATGATTCAAAGCAAGCTGCTGGGGATTGCTATGAAACCACCATTTCCATCTACTCCAAATCCAGGGCATGAAAAAATTATCTTGAACCAGAAGGGAAGTATTCCTTAGTGCAGCAACTCTAACTCCCAAACTATGGTCCATGAGCCACATTCAGGTGGTCCATGGTATAGCCCCATTAGATATCGTGTTTAATTATACTTTTGTTGCTTCTTTTATTGTAATCCTAAATGCACTTTATTGTATTATAATCTGAATTCTACGATTCAAACTGTAATACAGTGGTACCTTGGTTTACAACCATAATCCATTCTGGAGGTCCATTTGTAAACCAAAACAGGTTGTCCAAGGCACGCTTTCGCCAATGGGGCCTCAAAAAAGGGAAAAAAAGGTTGTAATCCAAAAAAAGGTTTCAAACCGGGACATGCACTTCCGGGTTTGACGTCTGTAATCCAAAACTTATGCAAACCAAGGTACCACTGTACAGTATAATACAATGTAAGAAATAAAAGCAGCAATAAAAATAGATGAAGAATGGTACAGCATCTAGCACAGCACATTCCAAATGCAGCTGAAATATCAGAGCTATAGTTAAATTGTCACTGATGTCAAGCTACAGTCTTATACTTGAGTAAGCTTCATAGAAAGCAAAATGGAATTTCAGTAAAGGAAGGTTACAGCAGGGATCAACACATCACCACCCCACCCCACCCCACCCCCCCAAAAAATTCGAACCAAAAGTTCATAGGGAGACATCTCCAACCAGAGAGGCAGCTTCAATATACTTCTCCAAAATGGAAGAATGAATACACATCTCCTGTCCCATTGGTTATTGAATATGTGGTCATAATTCTGTTTCAGCAGGATTTGATGCCATAATACTGTTTCCACCCTATTCTTCCAAAGGCATGTGCAGACAGCCACTGTAGGGGGCTCAGGAATGAAAAGCAACCAAGTAAACACTTCCTTTTTAATACAGCCAGGCTGCATCATTGTCTGTCTTGAAACTGGTATTTCACAAAGGGGTAAACATGCATAATGCTTTCCCTCCAATTATTGCATGTATACATAAACTGAAAGCAGCCAAGGATGGGGCCTAGGGACTGCCCTCAACACTGTGACACAGAATAAAATTGATGCTCTGGAAAAACCCACTTTTTTCATTCTCTCATTACATGTCATAGCAACATAGACTCCTACAAAGCCCCACACCCATATGCTAATATTTCATTTCCATAGTCCATTTCTGAATTTAACCCAGCAAGTATAACAGGAGTCTCCAGTAACATGAGAGATTCAAACCGGTCTAACTTGCACATCAAAAGCCAGGATGTTAAGTGTATTGTATGAACAAAGGATCTGAGATTTGTTTACCTCTTTTGTTCTCTCACATCTCTGACTTTCTAAGCACGAAGGTTTCAGCCCTAAACACACCATTACTAGGAAGTAGTTCTTACTGAAAACAGTTGGTTTTACTTACAGGTGAAGATGTGTAGAAGAGGGCTGCACACATTTTTTAAACTGTTACATAGGCAGTCTGTTTTCTCCGTTAAAAAGGGCACACGAGGACAACCTGGATCTGACTGCAGTGCATTCAGCTTTTTTTTTTTTAAGGCAGTAACAACACTGCCTCCTCAAAACCATTTTTATAAACCTGGAAAAGTAGTCTGCCTCTGATGCTACAGCAATGGCTCTCACTTCAAGCTGCATGAGAATGAGAAGCCACAGGGCAACAAGAACAAATCAGCAGCTACTTTCTGTTTCATTAAACAAACGTGTGGCATTCATCTTGGACCATTTAAAAAGATTTTAAAAAATAAAAAATGTCTGTGCATGTCAACTAGAATTACTCCCCAATTGATCTGGATTTTCTATTTTTTTCAGAAAAGAAAAATCCACCGGAGAGCTGCTGGTGATCAGGGTATACACTAGCAGCTTAGACAGACTCTGGGCAGCTTCATTATGACTTGGCACATAGTTTGAAGGCACACAGTGCAACTGATTTGCTGATGCTAAGCAAGTTTAGATCTGGGCAGGGTCTGAAAAGCTTCCATGTTCATTGCTTTGAGTTCCATCCCAGAGGACAGGGGAGATATACATATTAAAAATACATGTCACCTTTTTTATACTGCCAAGTGGGTCTGCAAACATTCCCAGAACACCAGATAATTCAGGTAACTGAAAGAAAACACCTTTGCAGTTAGTAGTGCAGCAGTTCAACACCTAAATCCTATATGGCTTGGATCCATGTTACCTGAAAGATTATTATCTCTCTATTTGAACCTGCCCTGGTGCTAAGATCTGTGGGTAAGCATCTTCTCTTGATCCCATCAAAGTTGGTGGTGACAGGAGAGCCAAGCTATGTTGTGGGATTCCCTCCCAAAAGGGGTTAGACCAGATCTCTGTTAGTAGGTTAAGAACTTCCTATTTAGACAGAGCTTTAAAAACCAGGTGCAGTTTATGTTCACTACTGGGCTGCTTGTTATCAGGGCAATCAGTATGTTAATACTGGCTCTAAGTGTGTTTTATCGTATTTTAACTATTGTTTTTAACTAGATTGTTTTTATTACTCCACATTTTTAAATGTTTTTAAAACTGTTGTAAGCCGCCTTGAATCCCAACTTGGGAGAAAGGTGGAATAGAAATACTTTAAATAAACAAACAAATCCGGCATAATTGGCTGCAGTATGCACAATGCTCCAAGGTGCTCTCCAAGTTTATTTGCAATGTCACAGAACAGCAGGGCACAGATTCTCAGACAACATACAGCTGCCAAGATACATGCCATCCAAATTGCATGCCATTTCACTCATGCCCTGAAATGCATCACTGTCCAAAAGCAAGGTTATCTTAAAATACCTGCATAATTCTTACTCAGTTTCAATGCCCTTCCTTAAATATAAGGGGGAAAGAGAGGCAAACATTCAGAACTAAGCTTCAGAGTTAAATGACCCTCCCCAAACAAAAAAAAATCAGAAAAAAGTATTTATGCAAATACATTGATTGCTTATGTGTACATTACACCTTAAAGTGAGCAGAGCCCTGCTGGATCAAGACAATGCCCCAACTAGTCCAGTACTTTGTTCTCACGGCAGCCAACCAGATGCCTGTGGAAAGCCCACAAGCAGGACCAAAATGCAACAGTGCTTTACCCATTTGAAATTCCCAGCAACTAGAATTCAGAGACATACTGCCTCCACCATCAGAGACAGAACCAAGCAATAGTGACTAGTATTTTTAACAAAACAAATTCCTTCCATCCAGTAGCACCTTGGAGACCAACTAAGTTTGTTATTGGTATGAGCTTATGTGTGCATGCACACTTCAGATACACCAAACCCCGATATATAGTGAGATGGTGGGGAGGGGCATTACTCAGAAGGATGGTGGGAATGGGTGATTGGCTGATAGGTGTGGTAAACCTGTTGACAACTGTTGACGACTGCAATTGGTCTTACAGGAAAAAGCAAGGGGTGAGATGGCTAAAAATAGCTTTATCGTGTATAATGAGATAAGAATCCAATGTCTCTATTCAGACCAGGTCTCTCCATGGTTTTAAGCTTGGTAATAAGTTGCAATTCAGCAACTTCTCTTTCCAGTCTATTTCTGAAATTCTTTTGTAATAAGACAGCTACTTTGAGATCTTGTGTAGAATGTCCTGGGAGACTGAAGTGTTCTCTTACTGGTTTCAGTCTGGCTCTGTTGATCTGTTGTTTAACTTCATCAGGCGGGTATTTTAGTTCTAAAAAGGTTTGCCGTAGATCTCTTAGGTGAATGTCTCTGTCTGTAGAGTTGGAACAGATGCGGCTGTAACGTAGGGCCTGGCTATATACAATGGATTGTTTGGTATGGTAGCTAGAAGCATGTAGATATGTTTGTCGGTCAGTTGGTTTACGGTATAAGGTGGTGTCTATACGCCCATCCTGTATTTTTATAGTAGTGTCCAAAAATGTATTTCTTGCATAGATTGGTTCATTGTTAGGTTGATGGTGGGGTGAAAGTCATTGAATGTCTGGTGGAAGGTGTCCAGGGTCTGTTGACCATGTGTCCAGATAATAAAAATCGTCAACGTATCGCAGGTACAAGAGAGGTTTGAGTGGGTAGGAGTTTAGGAAACGTTGTTCTAAATCTGCCATGAAGATGTTGGCATACTGTGGGGCCATGTGGGTGCCCATTGCTGTGCTGTGCTGCTGATCTGGAGGAACAGGTCATCACCAAATTTGAAGTTGTTGTGGGTAAGGACAAATGGCAGAGTTTGGTAGCAAAGTCTGCTGTGATTTTATTTGAAATGGTGTTCCTTATAGCTTGTAAACCATCGCTGTGTGGGATGTTGGTATACAGAGATTCCACATCCATAGTGGCTAGTATAGTATTGTTAGGAAGATTATTCAAAGATTGTATTTTCCTCAGAAAATCTGTGGTGCCACATACGTAGCTGGGAGCACTGATGGCATATGGTTTCAAAACAGAGTCCATATAACCGGTAACACCCACAGTAATAGTGCCAATACCTGAGATGATGGGGCATCCTGGAGTTCCTGGTTTGAGTATTTTAGGTAGAAGACAGTATTTTTAAGCAAGCTTAATAAGCAACAGGCTGAATGGCACTTACCTTAATGCAGCTGCTCATTTCATACCTGCTTTGAAGTCAAAACTAATTAGTAGCACAGTCAATATCCTGTTAAAGCAAACTGCAATCTATTGAATTCTAGATTACAACTAAATATTTACATATAACATAGCAGTTGGGGGGGGAATGGGCAGGATCAGCCATATTTAAGTACTTTGATAACCAAGGAATTGCATGTGGGAGAGTGACTGGGCTGATTACCAGGACAGAGCGCTTCATTCTTCCTCTACACAAAGTATAGAAATCACTGGGCTGCCAGAGAAAGGAAATCCCAGTGCCACCTCACCTAGCACAGAAAGCTCTACAGCCGTCCTCTGCTAGCCTGTGACAGACTAGTAACTCTCCTGAGCTTAGTTACAAGACTGATTCAGCCACAGCAGACCTGGAGAAGTACCCCTCATACAGTGTATTCAAACCCTCTCTCCTCCCAGTTCCCTAGCTGCATTGTGCTGAAGCATGCCTTGTGGGTCTTGGTGAAATGAGGTTCTTTTTGTGCCTCACATCTGCATTCAGCAGCCTTCTGCTTCCTAGACCCCCTTCCCACCACAGTGCTATTCCAGCTGTTGAAAAGATAGAATATTTCCCATTCTTGCATTGATTCCTGCCTGCTCCTTCTATTAAAGGAATCCTTATAGATTACTTTTAATCTTTCACAAGCACTTCCCTCAGGGTAACTTTTAAGACATGCAGAGTGTTCATCTGTGTAATCCGTACAAAAATTAAGAGAGCCTTGGCACAGATCCCATTGGCAAAACAAAAGTAGACACAAAAGAAATATCACATTGGTTGACATTTCTGGAAAGTAGATGCAGCACTAAGCCCTGCATGTTGAATCCCAGAAATCCCAACCATTAATGTTTCAGAAAAAAGGTCAGGTCAAAGAATGGCTGCTACTACCACCACCACCACTACCACTGGGAACTCCTCTAGGAGCTAGGAACACTATCAGTGTTCCCCTTGTGCAAGAACAGGCAGCATATCCTTGGACAAAGGAACAAGGAATTCTGAGCAATGTTGCATTCAAGTGAGCTTCTATTCCGTTAAGGCAAAAAATTCACTTAAAAGAGTTTTCAGTTTGCCAGGAATTCTTTTAATGACAGAATTTAAAAAAGACCAAAAACAGCTTATTTCAACTGCCTCATTTAAACAAATGGTCTGTAATTTATAGTTACAAATACTGTATAGACAATGCCTTCTTGTACTGCACAACCAATAAATACAAGAATGACTTCAAAATGTCTAAAGGTCTCTAAAGTCATTTGAAAATGTGCCTGACCTTCCACTTTTTTAAATTAGAACATTCTCAAACAAATCTGCAGTTATGCTTGAACTCAAAATACAATGGCATCTACAATTTAAAAGAAGCCGTTTTAGGAATCAGTTCAATGTTGCCCCTTTTTAGACACTGTTATGTTCACAAAAATAGCTGAATGAACAACAGTATCATTGAATGAACTACTGGAAAGAGACTAAGGACTTCAATCCTTTGCAGAGTTACTCAGGTTTAAGTTCCATATAGGTCCACAGGACTTATCTGTACTATATAACCAGTGGCAGGATTGCACCCCCCTAAAAATGATACCAAACATACAGAAGTATACACTTTACCATAAGTAATTATAAGTATCAGAAAATGGACACCTGTAATTAATCTCAAAGGGTCAAAAAAGGAAAAAGGAAAAACCTGAATTACATAAAAGAAAAAAATCATTTATTTAATGAAAAACTAGAAGTTAATAAAAATTAGCAAATACACAGAAAATTTACACAAGAACAGCAGCAATACTATGTAGTGACTTACGCAGTGGGAGGGGAGGAAGAATAGGGGGAAGCAGCGGCCAGAGACTGGACCGCCTTGCATGGCTTGTCAGTCAAAGGAAAAGAATACAAATTAAACACAAAACAGTATCTGTTCCAAACGTACAATCAATCTACAAACAAGTTTAGAATTATTTTACAACACATTTCATTCAATCAGTTCTTAATACAAAAAGATGCCCATTTTGGGTAGAATATATATATATATACACATACACGCATATATATATATTTTCAGTGGTTTACTGCTGACTTATTTTAAATATATTAGTGTTATTACATGCAACTGTTTCCTGTACTTTAACAGCCTTCCTATTAATTTACCTTCATATATGCTAACCTCTCCCTACCAAATTGTTCACATCTGGCAGTCAAAGATGTTTACCTTTGTTCTATGAAACTGAATGCTGTGGGTTGTTTTTAGACACTGGCCTGAAAACGTCAGATCGCGGTTTCAACACATCGAAATCGTCACATTAATGCCTAAATTGCCGTTCTCTGCAAAAAGCTGTGCAATGCTGGTGTCAAAGACTAGACAGTCACTGTTCATGATGGCAGTTGCAATCCCTTCGTGAATTGATCGAGGAGTTGCTTCCCAAGTCAATCGTCGCCTATGACCATTTAGCTCAAGTCGATAAGCAAAATTTTCAGCTTGTTTCCGTGTTCCTATCAGCTGTACAATTGCAAAGAACTGCTGGTGACCATCGTATTTCTCCTGTTTCTCCAATACAAGCATGAAGTGAAAGCCAAAACAAGACTGCATCATAACCCAGTCAACGGCACCAGGAAGATTAATGTCTGTAGCAAGGAAAACTATATCTTCTCCCTGTAGCGTCGTTATTGACTTATGCTGGTGCATGAGATGAGGCATGACAGCATCTAGAGAGCCTTGCCACTTACAAGAAGCACCAGGACATGGGCACGAATAAGGCCTGAATTCACAAAGCTCTTCGTGGTCTGCTTTTTCAGTGTGGGGCAAAGTGATTTCGCAGCCAGAGGAGGCATATTTACAAGGAAACAGTACAGAGTTGGCAACCTTTTCCATAGCCAAGTTACGAATTGAACCCAGTGGGCCTCGGCAGGTCGGACAGCATGTGAGCTTGGGACGACAGTTGCTACAAACAAGATGGCCACTTTGGCACTGCAGAATAGGTGGCAGTACATAGTCAAAACAGACAGGACACTCAAAGAGACTAGCCAAGTCATTGTTGGAAGCGGTGGTGCCAGTCAATGCAGGCACCCTCTGTGATGGTGTGCACTTGGAAGTACCCGTGGGAAGCGCTGTAGCAGTTTGACGACTCATTTCTGTAAGAAAGCAAAACAAAATGAGCACATTTGTAAAGCCCCCTCTTTCAAAAGAAAACAATCAAGCCTATTTTTTTGGGGGGGGGGAGAATCTGACACATTTACTAAATGTAAAAATGGTCTAATCCAGGGTTTCCCAAACTTAGGTCTCCAGCGGTTTCTGGACTACAGGCCATCATCCCTGACTACTGGTCCTGCTAGCTAGGGATGATGGAAGTTGTAGTCCAACAGCTGCTGGAGATCCAAGTTTAGGAAAGCTTGGTCTAATCCAACAGGGCTTGTAGGTCCATCCAGTCCAGCATTTATTTCTCACAGCTTCCAGAAGGGTAACAAGCACAGCATGAAGACAGCAACCCATCCTATATGCCAACTTCCCCAGAAACTTGGTATTTACAGCGATACTGCCTCTGATTATAGAAGCTCCACTTAGCTAGACCAATTCTCCATTAAATTTTCCAATCCTTTTTCAAAGCCATCTAAGAGAATGGATGTTGGGGAGGTTTTGCTAAGACTTCCAGGTATAGGGCAGTATATAAATTCAATTAATAATAATAATAATAATAATACCAACACATGTTACTTGAATTGCAATCAATATATAATATATTGGAATATGTATTTTAACATTTATTGATAATTTGTAACTAAAGAAATGGATGAGATAGTTGTAAAGGAATACTGCTTAATTAGAGCACCTAATAAGGTGGTTTAGGGTAAATGAGTTTTAATCTATTTTTTAACAGCCATCTAAGCCATGGTCAACACCACATCTTGTGGTTGGGAATGCCATACATTAATTTGTTGTGTGAAAAGTGTTTTCTTTTGTCTCCCCTGAAATTAATTTCACCAGGGGACCCAATAAATGCTAAATACTACCACATTTCACAATGTCTGAAAACAGAACCTGATGTGATCTGCATTAAAACATAAAAGCTACCATCAAGTTCATGCTCATGTCTGCGTCTAGGTCTCAGTGGAAGCAGTGGAAGTTAAGTGTGTTTAACTGTGTCTGGGCTACAGCCAAAGTACCAATGAAGTTTAAACAGGGTATTAAAAAGTCTTATATAGCAACTAGTCATATGGCGTTAATAAGTAGTACAGACATTCAGGTGCTGGTTTTGTATGGAGTAACACAGTCTGTTTGAGTAAGTAGTATATCAGAGTTAAAATGCTCCTGAAACTCAAATGCCAAGAGAGCTTCTCTACATGTAGGATACATCAAACCTGTGTTTGTAGCCACACCCTGAACAATGTATAAAAACACAGGACTGCAGTCACAATCCTTCTGTCGTAACAACTGCAAGCAAAACCTGTAAGTGACCAGTAAGCTGGTTTGTTTTACTGCATATATTTACCCCACAAAGAAAAATCCCTGAGGCATGCAACAGTGGGCAACTGCTAATTATCTCAGAGATGAGGTGATTCTTTCCACCATCTCAAAAATCAGACTAATTAGTGTCTACTTAAAAACATAACAGCTTCTCTAGTTAAGTTTTGTGCTATTCAGGAAACCTTATCCTTGATACATTCAAAGTTCTTACTCAATATACTCTGGGCAGCAATTAGCAATTTTGCTTAGCCATTTGCAGCACAGAAATCTCTACCTCACTTAAAGACAAGCAGTAACGTTACAAGGAAAAAGAATGACAAAATTCCTGGTGTATGTATCGACACATACTTTGCATATAGTGTTGTTTTAAAGATAGGAGAGCAACATCTTTTTTAAAAAAAATAAGCAGACTAAAATAGAAACGTTTTGTACTATTCACACTTCAAGCATGGTAATAGCTTACAATTGGTTTTTCACATTAGTCAAAATATTTTCACAAAGTCTCTAACCATCTGGCTACATTTTTTGTGTGTGGTTGCAATGCTATTACATACCTTAGAGACTATAGCTAACCTTAATAGCCTGCTAAAAGGTTCACTGGGAACTGAGCAGCTTATGGTGCATTTTTAGTGAACATAGAACTGCAAGTATTTAAATCAATTAATGGTATGGATCAAGCAATTAAAATATTTTGAATAAAAATATGCCACCAATTAATTGATAGGCAGATTCTTTCAAGAATCTAATCACACTTTGTAGGGAGTAATTCCCATTAACACAGTGGGCCTTACTTCTGTGTACACATGCATATAGGCACACTGAGCTAATTATTTTTGCTTACAAAAACATCATATTGGAACAGACATTTCTTCTATCTCAGACAGTAAGGAATGTCTCTTTCCATATGCTGCCCCCTGTGACACATGTACGCATCTAAAAACAAAATACCATTTCCTTCAGAATAATTTATTTATACACAGGTGTAACCAACAGATTACAATTTATGACCAAACCATTTTAAACCTTTAAATCACCTGACAGCCCACACATGTAGATAATCCAATGTGGGAAGAGTCAAATGTTCATTTCGGCATCCCCATCTTCCCATCTTGTAAGCCTTGCAAGGTAATTACCACTACACATATGCTTAGAAGCTGGGCACCAGAACAGGCAAGCTCAGCTATCTCACACATTTCAATACACCACTGAACAATTCACATTCAACTCTGAATGAACATTTAAACATAAGCACATTGCTTCAGTTTTTACCAAATTAATCTGCAATGCAATAAATATATCCACTGACAAATACCAGGTTGTCCCAACTATCTTACAGGCCCAATCAGAGCCTTCAGTTATCTATGGAACTCATTCCTGGAAAACCGGAGAAATCAACTAGTTTTCCTATGGGCCAACTCTCACAACATTTTAATATGAGTAAAATTACAATATCCAACAAGGACCCAGATACCCTGCTAATACTGACAGACTGTTCCCAGATTGCATGGGTAGGGCTTGGCCTGATCTGGGTAGGGATACACTCTCAGTGAAGGAGGCATGTAGCTCATGGGTATTTCTGGCTCCAGTAACGTAGCTTGAGGCACAAGTGGCCTCAGTGGTGCAAACTATCTACGCCCCTCTCTGGCCAGATAGACTAACTTGTTTTGCATACACTTTGGTAACTTCTAGGTTAAATTAGTGCATGAGTCAGCAAAACTAAGGCCTGGAGGCCGGATCCGGCCCAACTGTCTTCTGGATCTGGCCCATGGACGGTCCTGGAATCGCTGCGTGGATCGGCATGGGGATTCTGATCGTTCGGGCTGCGCCATTCCCTCCCCTCACACACACCATGGAGGCACCTCCTCCCTCCCTCCTCCTGGCTTCTCCCCCCCTCCCTAGAGGAGGAAGGGGGCTGGGCTTTGTTGAGCCGTGGTTGGCTGAACATCATTTTACGCAGCCCCTCTCCGGAGCCAGCCCTTTCGCGGCACTCATCGTCCTGCCACCAGCCCCTGCCGCTTGCAAGGCATAGGTAAGCAGCCACTGGGGCTCATCCAGTGCTGTAGAGAAGGGAGGGGAGAGTCAGTGGGGAGGAGCTTCCCAAAATATAGTCCGGCCCCCCACAAGGTCTGAGGGACAGTGGACCGACTCCCTGCAGAAAAAAATTGCTGACCCCTGGATTAGTGTAATGTGTTGTGTGGTTGAGTTCCCTCGAAAATGATTTGGAAACCACAGCTAGGCAAAATTCAGCTGCCAAATTGCAGGACAGTTTGAGCATAACATCAATTTTGGCACAACTGCACTGGTGGCCAAGTTTAACTCTGGTTTTGACCTATAAAGCCTTAGGCAGTGCAGTACCCCAATACCTCAATGACCACCTCTATACACACGAACTCACCTGGACCCCGCATTCCATCACCGTTCACTATGTGTCCCTCTAAAGGAGATGCAGAGTGAAGATACAAAGAATGGGCCTTTTCAGTGGAGACTCTGCACTTGTAAAATGCTCTCCCCAGGGGGTTATGCCTGGAACTATCACATTGTTTTTATTTGCCCAGGCTTCTGACTCTTAAATTGGAAGGTGGTTGTTGTTTTTAGCCTACTTTTGTGCTCATCCTTTTAGTGGGGTAGGTTGGATATGTCCTTTTTATATATTTTTATGAATGAACATTTTAGGTTCTTGTTTTAGTCATTCTTCTGTTTGGTTTTAATGTTTGTTCTTGTACTGCAAGCTGCGTTGCAAAAAGTGACAAGTATAATCATAATATATATAATCATATATAATTATATAAATATATCATCATAATACTATTTTATGTACAGTTGACTTTTTCTTTTTTTCCATGGTTGATTGTTTTATGTATTCATTGTTGCAACGTATCCTGGGATTTAGGACAAAATGTATGATATTTTGCTTGAAATTATTTGATACATAAAATCAATCAATAAGACAGGAGCCTATAAGATTAACATGGACAACTCATTTTTAAATTTTTTAAAACCCACAACCTCAAAAAATAATCAAAATTTACCCTATGCCAGTTCAGAATGTTGCATCTGGGTGGTCCCTCACAAGAGAACACCAAAAACACCTGTAGTTTATACTGAATATATTAGTACAAAAGGTTTACGAGTTTTTGCTTACAGTTACTCAGAATGTCTCCTCTCTCCTTTTTGGCAGGGTTTGCTAGAAGAGAAGCGGCCTTGTTCTGTGAACACTGAAGTCAACACCATAATGCTCTGACTACTAGGCAAGATCTAACTGAAACTGCTGGTTTTACCAAGTGTACTGTGCAAACTTTACCTCCAATTTAAGTTAATATGAGAATTTGTTTTGACTTGTTATATGTTTCATAAGACATCTGTAAACCCCAAACAAAACTCCAATCGTATGAATTTTGTCACAAAAAAAATTAAAAGCCTGAAAGATTCAAATTATCTCTTTGAGTAGCACCAAATGTACTGCAATTCAATCAATAGAGCCTGTCTCCTTTGTTCTCGAAGAACCAAAGAACTAACAGTTCGGTCATAAAGTATTAGACCTTGATGCACCTTTCTCAATTTCTACTGGGTATACTGTACCTACGTCTGAGTTGTCACTTGTTAAGATCTAAAAGCTTGATTTAAAAAAACACACCCACCCCTTAATGACCCATTTTTTAAACTACAGCTGTGCTCACAAGAATACCTTATCACTGTTTGACAGCCAGAGTTAGCCCATCACAGTGTCCACACTTTACTACAGATAATTTGGTGTTAAATCTGAATTAGTTGTAAGCATCCCTGTGAGACCAGAATTAAAGTGTTGAAGCTACTGACCATCAGTCATGTATTTTCTAAGTACATATGCCTCCTTTGCATTACAAGGGCTTGCATAGTAAACACCACATTTTTGCAGGGTGAAGTAGTGAGCAACCAGAAGAAAATGGAGTAGAGGAGGGAGGGAAAGAACAACATAAACAAAACTGCAACAGAACTGTGTGTACAGATGCTTCTGCAGTGAAATAGTTAATCCTGAAGTCACCAAGGGAACACAACCAGATGTTGGAGGTTGCTGTACTTTTTGATAGCCATCTGAGAGTTTTATTCACCTCTGCTACTCTACTACAATGCACAAGGCTGCTGTTTAAAAAAGTAAAAGAAAAAGTAGTAGTGATAGCTATTTTCATCAGCACCAGCTTGGAACGATAGCCCTCGCTCTTGACAAAGTTCTGGCTGCAGGCTTGGACACTATATTGTGATTCAAGGAAGTAAATAAAACCTATTTTACTTTGTCACCATCTCCTTTATTAACACAGGGCAAATAGTACAAGAGGAAAAAGACATTCAAATTGACTCTCATTATGTCTATTTTTTAAAGCCATGTTAATTGTTCTGCTACAGTAATTCCATAGAATAAAAATTAAAGTGAGCAGTGTTCACACCAACTAATTACAGCTGAAGTTACAACCAAGGTCTTTTTCACCCACATAAACCTTTACACAAATCTTCAGGAACACCACAGATAAATATGAAGTGGACATATATGCAACAGCCTGGGGTGCTTGGGGTAGAAAGTGGATCTCTACACAACAAAGGAAATCCAGGGTAGCCTGTGAGTCACTAAGTATGTTTTGCACACCCCACACACACACACGTGTGGCTAAGTGCTGAATCCTGTCCCACCATCATGGAGCCTGCCAGATCCCGCCCAATTCTGCAACAATCTCTAACATCCATAAATTTTATGTGGCTCTTTGATTGCACCAAAGTTTCATATTGTGTCTTGATACCCGCAATACAAAAATCCATGTCAGAATCAGATTATCACATGAGGAGCCCAACTTCTCACTAGTACACCCCCAAATTCCACTGTGCAAAGTATTTCTACAATGTCTGCTCCAGCTGAAAGGAAAAACTCTATAAAAAGTTCAGGTGCAGGCAAACAAACTAAAATTCCGTACCTTGTTTCCCCAAAATATTTTGATCATGCTGAGTAAACAGACGCATTTGAATGTTGGATCAAAACTTGGTAGGGGTTCAAGAAGGAAAATGCATTCAAATCCAGCCTCCAAATCTGATTTCCTTAACAGGTGCCTTGGTAATGAAAAGAGGGCAAACACCTGCATGAATTATATGATGAGCATTTTTACAGTATGTTTCCCCCCAGTAGTAGTTGGATTTTGAGGGGGAAGGGGAGCTACATTCCAAACGTGTAGTGAATGTAAAGAAAAATAAAACATGGGCAACAAATCTATTTCTGATAACTCTTTAAAAAGATTACAGGATCAACTAGTGTACTCATCAAGTGAAAAGCTAAAGATGTTTAGTATATGCGCTTCGGCAGCACATATACTAAAATTAAAGATGTTTATGATA
This sequence comes from Podarcis pityusensis, assembly GCF_964106645.2. Classification (NCBI taxonomy): domain Eukaryota; kingdom Metazoa; phylum Chordata; class Lepidosauria; order Squamata; family Lacertidae; genus Podarcis; species Podarcis pityusensis. The sequence goes on along the minus strand of NC_138033.1, from coordinate 58,006,768 downwards.
CAGTGCCAAACAAGGAAAATTGACCATTTGCGATATCCCAAGCAACTCCTGGCTTTCACAAATCTCACTGAGGTCCAGCGCCTAACAATGCCAGTGTAAGAAATGCTACCTTTTCTTTTGCTGGTTTTATTTCCTGGCAGGCATGTATCAAGGACTCCTTTCCATGCGTATAAAAAACTGAAGGCGGATTTCCCCGTCATGAGGAGTAGAACAGCTCATTGCGTTTCTCCATAGAAACAAAAACAATCCACAACAGAGGCCCCTCCTGGAAACGCCAAGGCTTAGAGACAGCCGGCGCGAAAACAATACCCAGAAGGGGGCACAAATCCATGCGAGGCAGGCAGCTCCCTGAACAAGGGAAGGGCGTTCCTTTAATGAAAGTTTCCGAAGTAATCCAAAGTGAAAGACGTGCTAGTGTGAAGAAGCTGCAGAAAGTCTCACCAATTAGATCCACTTTGGTTAGGAAGCCTCCTAAGATGGAGACCCGAATTTCGACCCCCACCCAACTCCTTTTCTTGCGCGATCTCCGGAGCCCCCGCGAATCTGAACTGGAAACAACTGCGCCCAAACCCAAGAGGGAGGCGCACGGTCACATCCAAAAGCAGAAGCAGCAACTCCCGAGTTCAGTCCGAAGCCTCGTGTGGCAAAGCTATTGGTCGCCGAAGAAAGCCTGAGCTCACTCTCCGCCAGCTCCTCCTAAAGCCAGTGAGAACGAGGAGGCGGTATCCTGCTTGGGCCCAGGGAGGGAAGGAGGCTGGGCGGGCAGATCTGCCTCACATGATCAGCCGGACTCCGTTTGCAGCCAGCTATCGCAAGCATCCGCCAAGGGAGACTGCTTAGCGCAGCAAAGGTCGCGCCGGGAAAAGAAGGCTTGGTCCTTCCTTCGCTACGAAGGGACGATCCTGGTCACTGCTCGCCCGGAAGACGCTCTCGAGGCCGGAGGCAAACGAGCGCCGGCCCATCCACCCCAGCCCCTCCCTCTCCAGCGATTAAGCTGTCTCCAAAAGCAGCTGACAGAGTTCAATTACTGTCCTTCCTGCACAGCAGGATTAATATGGAGCAAAATTCGAGTGAATGAGTCAAACTTGACAGGCTGGTAGGCAGAGTCAAAACAATGGACTTGAACCATCTAGTAAAACAGTTTACTACGTATCTGATTTGGATCTGCCCCTTTAACTCTTAAGAATGTTGGTAATTTGCACAGCTGATGTTTTGAAACAAAGGAATCTTGACGTCTACCAAATCATACTAGTAGTCTACCTAACTCAATATTGTCTACACACTGCTTGGCAGAACTCTCCAGTTTGATGCAGGAATCTTTCCCAGCCCTACTAAGATGCCAGGAAGTGAACCCTAGGCATTTTGCATGCAAAGCATGTGCTCTATCACTGAACTATGCACCTTCCCATAAAAGGTCTTTATCTACACCCTGAGTATTTTTAAAAAACTGGGATAGCATGAGCAGGAAACTCCACGGAGATTTTACAGATGCCAATAGAGGAATGAGCCTAAACTAAACTGAGAAACTTCTGCTGACAAAATTCCAGTGTCTAGCCTTAACCCAAATTCTGTACCAAGGAAAGGGAGGATAGTGCCTGCAGCCTGGAGACACAGACCATGCAGTCAACAGAGGACAATTACTATGCACAAAATGCCAGGGATAGTACTGACCACAATGCTGCACAGCAATGACACATGGAAGAAACCACTCCAAGCTCAACAGGTTCATCTATATGCCTATACTCCTGCCTAGTTAAACACTTTAAGGAATGTATATGATCAACTAATTAAGTCATAAGAAAATTGGCAAACAGCTAACAAATGTGTTAATTGTCTTGCAAGCTCAAGTGCAGCATGGTGAGGATTTGAGGGGCTAGAAGCACATTTCTGGCTAGCAGGCCACTTCAGGCCTTGTTACAAATTGCTAGAGAGCTCTTTACATAGTTTAAAAAGGGGCTGAGGGCTCCCAGCAACCAGCTAATGATCAGGATAGCCACACTCCCTCTCCTTTTAAGGCAATAAAGCTTTAAGTGCCATTTCCTCCTTGATGCCTCCATACTGCTCACTGTGTCTGCCTAGCTCCCAAATTGTGCTGCCATTTACCGTTCTGATCACCTATTTCGAGAAGCTGGGCAAGATAATGAAGGACTTCTGCGTGTGAAAAATGGCAACTAAAATGATCAGGGGACTGGAGCAACTCATTTACAGTACAAGGAAATTTTATGTTTTGAGATACTGAGCTTCAGGAAAAAAAGTGGGGTGTATGTTAGAGATGTATAAAACGATGCACGGTGTAGATAAAGTGGGCAGAGATGCTTTTCTTCTTTGCTTCTAATGATTAGGACTAGAGGATATATGGTTTTCAAAATTGTGATATATCACTAGCTAAAAATTGTGATATACCAATATATTGTGATGTTGAAATAAGGATGGAACTATGCAAAGGCGAACAGGGTAACGTCCTGGCAACTGCTACTACTTGTTGCAGAGGTGGCCTGCAGGGCCTCAGGAAGCCAGTGGCAGAGGTGGCAGCAGCCTGTGAGGCCATATCATGGCAGTGGGAGGTGGCGACAGAAGTTGTGGTGGCATGCAAGGCCTTGCCGTGGCAACGGGAAGTGGTGGTAGAAGCAGTGGCAGCCTGGCAGCAGTGGTACAATAATCAGGAACTTGCGAGGCCTCATGGCAGTGGGAGGCAGCAGCAGCAATGGAGGCGACTTGCGAGGCCATGTTGTGGCAGCATGATGTGGCAGAAGTTGGGGTTGGCCTGCAAGGCCTCATGGTGCTGATGGGATGTGATGGCAGAAGCAGTCTGTGAGGCCATGTCACTGAGGTGGGAGGTGGCAGCAGAAGCGGCCTGCCTTGGTGAGGCCTTTAAGGCCACTGCTGTTTCTCACCACTGAGAAGCTTTGCAAACCGCCACTTTTGTGCCCCTGACACAAGGCCTCATAAGCTGCCACCGCTACTACTGAATTGCCATGGCAGTGTTGATTCTGTCACCGCCTGACCACCGCCGTCACCTCCCGTTGCTACCACAAGGTCTTGCAGGCTGATGCTTCTGCTGCCACTTCTTGCCGCTGCTTCTGCTGCCACAGCAACATGACCTCACAGGCCTCCTCCTCCTCCTGCTGGGCAAGGCCTCACAGGCTGCTGGTTATTGTGCCACTAGTGCCAGGCTGGCACCACTTCTTCCGCAACAACATGACCTTGCAGGCCGCTGCTGCATCTGCCTCCCGCTGCGACATGGCCTTGCAAGCTGCCACCACATGGCCTTACAGGCTGCTTGTGTTCAAGCAAATGTGAGCAAAAGTCTCCTGCAGGCTTTCCCCACACAAGACAAGGTTTGTTTTTGTTCTTTATTTTGTGTTTTTTATCTCGTATTTTTATGTTGTGAATTGCCTTGAGATCTATGGATGAAGGGCAGTAATACAAATTTTACTACTACTACTACTACTACTACTACTACTAATAATAATAATAATAATAAATGTAAGTCCTTCTGAATTTAATGCAGCTTACTCCCAGATAAGTGGCATTGGGATTGCAGACACAATGTATAATTATATAAATAATTCAATTTAATCTTCTACATCAAAGAGCTCAATAGTTGTCATAATGTTTCTATATTAGGAGTTTTGATTGTCTTGTTCTTTTGGGATAATTTAAAATTGTGACTGTTTGTATATTTTTTCACCTCTTAGGTATTTAAAAAGTGAACCAAGTATGAGGGACAATAAACTGGGCTTTAATCTTGACAAATTGGAAACATGGTTCCTGTGTCCAAGAAATTTGTCAACTGCTTGTTCTAGGCAGAATTGCACACCCCCTGATGGAGGGTTTGGAGGGCTTCTTAATCCAGCTTTGTCACTGGAAGTCTGGGTTGCCTCAAAGGCTAGAAGTGCCTTTAACTAGCTACACCTGGTATTACAGCTATGATCATTCCTGGGCTGGGAGAGCTTGGCCATAGTAGTTCAGGCACTGGTGACTTCAAGATTGGATTACTGCAATGCATTCTTTATGTAGGGCTTCTTATAATTGAAAAAAACAATAGTTACTTTAAAGCACTTAGAGGTTTCATAATATTCAAGTGGTAGATACATTTTGTTAAATAAATAAAATAAAAACAACTACATGTAACTACCTTAACTCTGTATCAAAACACAACCAAGGAAGTTCAAAAAGATGGAACTAGGAAATGCAAGTATCCACTCACTAATACACACTGGCACATTCTCTCATGTGCAGGCTTAAAAAAATTTTTTTTTATTTAACAAAATGAAAATAACACCATGGGTGCAGCCAGGATTTGGGGGGTCAGGACTTTGTTGGGGGGCAGAACTAACATGACTAGACTATTAGTTAAGTATTTCTATTGTTTTACTTGATGGGGGGGCTGCCCCCAGGCTACATCCATGTATACCTACCATTAAATAAAAACAATCTTAAGTGCTTCCCCCCACTCTTAAATGGAAGTTAAGCCAATATTTTAAACCTAGTCCAAATGTATTTGACTTATATATCAACACATTGTAAGTGAAATGGAGAAAATAAGTAAGAAATATTTGCCAAAATAGCAATGATTTCTTTTTAATCCGCCTACTATCCAGAAGTCTGTATAATAATAGATCAAGACAGATCTGACTACAATGGGTATGGATTGTTGCAACTCTTAAATTTTAATGCATGTCTTATTTAAGACTATATATCCTACCAATTTTCCTTTCAAAACACTAACCCAGTAATGAAATGTGTTAATGAACCACTGTAGTTTAGTTATTTTTGTATTACACAAACACAAAAGCCTCAGGAGAGATAATTATGGGTTTTCTTGAACTCCTATCAGTCAGGAAACTTCGCATCAAGTTCCAGTTTTCAGTACATGCATTAGATCAAAAAGGAAAGTTATACATAGGGCAATACTTAGCAGATGGGTTTCAAACCCTTGGTGAGTTAGGTACTTCCCCTGCATGTGAGGACAAGCTCTGGGTGGAGGAGACGAGACGGGGTGGGAAAACAGAGCAATGTAGACACCATTATCCTACCCCAGGGGAAATGACACAACAGTGCCAGGGCAGGACATGCTATTCCTTCTGTGACTTATGTCACAGTAGTGTTGCTGCATTTTCTCTGGATGCAGCAATGCTCTGCCTGCATAGGCTTGGGCAAAGGCAACATTTTCAAGCCCTGCCTATACAAAGTACAAAATAAGCTTGATGCTGTTAGTGAGTTACACCTGCATGGTGGCTATAGCAGTGCTTGCAGGACTACAGCCATTGCAAAGAACCTTCAAACTCCAACAGACTGCTAGCAATTTATAGCACCGAAGTGTCCAACCTTTTCGGAAAGCTTGCTATAAATCATGTTCAGAGTACAAGACAGACTTTTTCTAGTGTACACTGCAATGCCTATTTAGATCCCAAAAGCACTGTTTGATTGGTTATACCACTAGCCTATTGAGCCAAAGGTACATGTAGCTGTACAGATGCAGGCAGAAGTTTGGGCCTAGATACGGTATACAGTCAGGACTGGGGAGGTGGGTGGGGACTCTTTCCTTGCCTATCAGTGGCACACACCTTACAGTGGTACCTCGGGTTACAGACGCCTCAGGTTACAGACTCTGCTAACCCAGAAATAGTACCTCGGGTTAAGAACTTTGCCTCAGGATGAGAACAGAAATCGTGCGGTGGCGGGGCGATGGCAGCGGGAGGCCCCATTAGCTAAAGTGGTGTCTCAGGTTAAGAACAGTTTCAGGTTAAGAACAGACCTCCGGAATGAATTAAGTTCTTAACCCGAGGTACCACTGTATTTGCATCCATCTTGGATAGTATCTAATGGTGGCCATGTGTCCTCTTTTTCCAGGACACGTCCTCTTTTTCATTTTAGTGATCCATAGTTAAAAGTAGAAGTCAGCAAATATGTCCTCTTTTTTGCTCTTCAAAATATTGCAACCCTAGACCTGGGAAACACATCTTCAAAGTGGAGCACCCAATTTTCACCAATCCGTCCTACCCACTTAAGCCCACCCACACCTAGAAAAACTACTGCACCTTTGGAAAAGTATGGAATACGACACAGATGACACCTATCGAAAAAACCATGACTGGATATAACATATCTTTACAATATCAAGCATGATGCAGATTTGACACCAATCATGCTAATCTGCGGTCTCTCACCAACTTCTCCACTGAAGACTGTGGTTGGGTTATTAAAAAATTCTCAAAGGCACCTTAATTAAAAATGTAAAATAGTTATTTCAGTTCTTCATTTAAAGGTATGATGCCTTTTCAGGAATCCCAAGATGAATCTTAAAAGTCTATTCTAGTTCACTTCAAAACTTAAGATGCAATAAGGGCCCCATATTGTTATACAAGTGCATTGGTATTCTAAGTGAACAAAAAAGAAGAAGATTAAACTAGATTTATGAATAAGAGAACCCATTTAAATATTGCATGTATTTTCTGGAATGCTCCTTTCCTAAAATAAATACATTTTCTGTGAAAAGTTCTTGAAATGCAACATGAAATTCTCAGTACTTGGGCCAAGAGTGTTTACATTAATGCTATTAGTCTAATCTAGTGGCTTACATGATGCAAGAAGTATTTACTTCGCCTTGCATCACAGCTAGAATGATAAACAAACTGACTTAACAGATAATAGAGAGCACAGGGACCCAATTCAAAGAGCTAGTTAGGACTTCTGAAGTCCTAAACAGCTTGGGCCCAGCATGAACCACAACCTCTTAAGGTCAACAAGAAACTCTGAATTATGCCATCTATGTATCAAAACCATAAGAGCTAGCAGAAAAGCATTCTCCAAGAGCTTAGAATTCTCCCCACACCTTTCTTTCTTTCTTTCTTTCTTTCTTTCTTTCTTTCTTTCTTTCTTTCTTTCTTTCTATACCACCCTCTCATAAGGTATCAGGACTGTGAATAGTAAAATAAAAGCAATTAAAAGCAGTAAGGTAAAGGGACCCCTGACCATTAGGTCCAGTCATGACCGACTCTGGGTTGCGGCGCTCATCTCGCTTTATTGGCCGAGGGAGCCAATACAGCTTCTGGGTCGTGTGGCCAGCATGACTAAGCCGCTTCTGGCGAACCAGAGCAGCGCACGGAAATGCCGTTTACCTTCCCGCCGGAGCAGTACCTATTTATCTACTTGCACTTTGACGTGCTTTCGAACTGCTAGGTTGGCAGGAGCAGGGACCGAGCAACGGGAGCTCACCCCGTCGCGGGGATTCGAACCGACCTTCTGATCGGCAAGTCCTAGGCTCTGTGGTTTAACCCACAGCGCCACCCGCATCCCTTATATTAAAAGCAGTACAGATCATTAAAATGACTAGCTACTAATAATAATTTTAAAAAATGGATAGATTTCAAGAGACAAGTGAGCCCAAGTGGTTTCTGGTGTTAGACAGATTATGTTCAGTTAAATGCACAGGATTCACAGATTCAACAACTGTAACTTCATTTTTACAGCAGCAAGAAATCATGAAAAACAGTGCTACAATGGTCTGGCAGGCAGCTTTGCTGTTTTTAAAACTTCATTTAAAGGCCACCTTTTCTTCTCCAAGGAGCTCAAGGTGATTATGTTGTTGTCCCCCTCTTCATACAAACCCCACAACAACCCTGTGAGGTACATTAGTCTGAGAGGCATTAAGTGGCCTAAGGTCAGTGAGCCTCATGACTGAGTGGGGATTTGAACCCTGCTCTTCCAGCTCCTGGTCAGATACTCTATCCACTTCACTACAATGACTACAACCTACAATTCCCAGGGCTCTTAAATAATTTGGAGGTGGGGTTGTTGGGTTTTGTTTTTGTGCTTAGAATGCCATTTTATAAGTGCTCACTTCAACAAAAGTTTTCATCCCAACTGTACTTCTTTCAAAGCAAGTTCCATTACTGTGTGCAACTTCCTTCCAGTTATGTTTGTTTAGCACTGTGGAATAAAAGCAGGCAATACACATTCTCATATTAGACCCCCAAGAGCACCAGATTACTTGCTTTTAAAGTTGTGCATACATTTTAACATGGGAAAGCAAATATTTTCAACGACATTTTCAAGCGCTGAAAATTGTGCTCAAATTCAGTCACACAACTATCCCAATATGGCTTATGTATTTGAACTTCTGCGACCACTGTCTATTACATGAATCTATTATTGAAACTATCCGTCGTCAGGTATGATTGTTAACATAAGAAATGAACTTAAGTCAGGACTAAAATCGCTGTATTCTGAGTGCCTGGTTCCTCAGGTACCTAAAAATCAGAAACATTTTTTTTTACCCCTCTGCAAGTAATGCCATGAAACCAAATGCTGCTCATGAAAAAATTGGCAGAGGGACTGGGAAATATTTAATCCCCACTACTGCCTGCATGGTCCCTTGTCCATCTAACATAGTTTGATTGCTCCATTAGGATTTTTCAGGCTTTTCTCATTTTAAGCTACGTGAGCAGAAAATGCGACATACACCAAACAAACAGAAAAAAACAATTAGGAGAAAATATGTAACTTCATGCCATAATCTCCCCAAGAAAAAGCAGGGCTAGTGAGGCAAAATGAATCAAAAGAACTAAAAGGGACTTGCATAAAATAAATATACTTTAAAGTATTTTAAAAGGTAACTATAAGCCTTGAATTGAAAAAGAGCTACTTTAGTAGGGAACCTCTGGCCCATGGGCCAAATCTTTGTCTGTCAGGGATGCAATTTGGCCAGCAAGGCCACTTGCCTCAAACCACATCTACCTATTATCAGATGAGCAGGGTTCAATCCTGTTGGGTGCTACTTCACCAGTGTCTTTCCTGGGTGGCAAAGCAGACCCTTCCCCTCCCAGCAGTGTTAGAAACTCAGATATGTAAGCTAAAAGTCAAATGGCGCCTTAACCGTAGGTTATGGTCACCACAATGGAGTTTCTAGACGCCCTTTTGCAATTAAATAAATATTGCTAAATCAGTGTTTTATAAATGTATAAACACTTAAATAAGCTATTTACAACCTATCTGACAGCACTTTGTTAAGAGCTGAAAGTATATTGGGGTGCAGGGGTGCTTCTCACTGGGGACTAATGGGATAGTGCATTTTCTGCTTGTTGGAAGCATTTATGCCATCTGCACTCACCTATTCTGTTTGCAGTCTCTGAACAATAAATCAAATTATTACAGAAAACACCAGAAATATCCAGTGATCCCAGATAAGTCCTGCCACAGAGTTTTTTTTATCATCACTAGGGGATGTGGGAAACATGTACCACATATTTACTTCTCTCACCTAATATAGCAGTAATCATAGCATCTCTGCATATTGCTCTGAACTACATGAAAGTGTTGATTTGAGTGAAGGCTGTTCGTCACTTTGATGTCAGTTAAATAAAGTTTTGTAACTAACCCTGTAATAGGACCCACATTAAATACAATTTTTTTAGGTTACACTATCCTAACCACCTTATGCTAGGCTAGTTCAATTCTTGATTAGTACAAACAACTAATTTATTGGACTACCAAAAGTTCAGTTTCTCTATAATTTTAGTACAAGAAAAACAGAGGACAGGACTGCAGTTATCTTGCCCTAGGCTTCTGAACTATTTTGTAATCAATGAAAATATTTTATAGCAAATGTGCCAATACTACCACAGGTAACTGCAGTATGGCATTTGGAAGACTTTTTTTTGTTTCTGGCACATTTAATATTTTTACTCACAGCGCCGTTTCACACATGATGACAAATTCCTATTTTCTTAGATAATGATTATTTCAACACAGGAAAGGAACAATATGTCAGTCTTCTTTAAACCCAATTAAGAGATGGGGAAAAATTCAGACACAGAAAAAGAAGCAATTAAAATTGTTGTAATGTATGCAGAGTCCTTATTTGCTTAGTGATCATCCAAACTTATCTATCTTTCTCTAGAACCTTTTTTTATACTAAATTTAAGAAATCCTCAACCCTTTCATCACAATGACCCTCACAAATCCAAGCTGTAATTACAGAGGACTAGTTTAGTTCAGTAACTAAGAGTCAGAGACCCAGGTTCAAATCTGACCTCTGCCATGGAATTAAAAAGTGGCCCTGGGCAAACCACTATCTCATAGCTTCAGACCCATATGGAGATAATAATATTGGGACTATACTATCCTGCAATGTTATATTAAGGATTATCAAATAATGTGCCAGGTGTTTTGAACAGGTGAATTACACTACATGAATGTTTAATATTATTTAGCTATTTCACAAGAAGTCTGCTTATACATAGGTGGTCCAATGCTTTCTGCTTTTCCAACTGTTATTTAACTTCATGAAGCAAGTGATCATGCAAGGTTGATGTCACAATACCAAATCAACTATTCCGTACTCGAAAAAGCAGTGATTTAAAAGTAAGCATACAGGGAGAACATGAAGAACTAGGTCATGGCTCAAACATGTAAAAAACAAACCCACAAACAGCATAGAACCTTGCATTTTTAAAGAGTGTTATTACACAATTGTCCACTTCTGTCATATATGATTAAAGCAAATAATGATTTTATTCTTTATTCTGGAAAATACCATATTTATCTGTATACATCAGGGGTCAGCAAGCTTACCGAACGATGGGCCGGTCCACACTCTGTCTGTCAGATGGGCCGGAGTGTGTGTGCACGCACGCGTGCTCTTCCGGGTCGGAGGAGACCCTGTGCGCACACACTATTTCCAGCGCTCCTCTGACCCGGATGTGCGCCGGAAATAGCGTGTGCACACAGGCACCATCAACCCGGAAGTCGGTCCCCATGCCGCGCCAGTAAGAGCAGGCAGCACCATGGGCCGGATAGACGAGCCCCGTGGGCCGCTACCAGCCCATGGGCCTTAGGTTGCCAACCCCTAGTATACAGCTAGGAAGCCTACACAGGCAATTTTAATGATACATGTATTAAAGATTTTAAAAAAACAACAACATGAAATTGAAAGTGGCAAGATGTGTTATATATTTCCATACTCCTATCTTTACCACTTGCACACAGTTTCTCTAAGGTCACATTGCGCCTAATTTATCAAGTTTCCACAGTTCAAAACCAGTCTTGAACTTCCCCACACTACACAAGAACAGGAACCACTTCTGCAGTAAAAAATGTACACTAAACAGAAACCAGCCTTTCGTATTTTATGTAATGCCTTCACTCTACACAGGTAAAGTAATAACATATCATTATGTACATAAAACAATGCATGGTGATGCATTGTAGAACAAAAAAAGGCGGAGACAAACAAGCAGAAACATATCACAAACTAGGAATTTAAACAGGGAAAATAAGTGTGCAATAAACAGATCAACTGAGATGTAGATACAAGATGAGGAATGTCCCTACCTCTTAAGATCTCTGGTGTAATAAATTGGTAAGGAGAGGTAGGGAGATCAGAAAGTTCAGCAGCAATTACAACTAGGGCTACAATCCTATGCATGCTTAGCTGGGACTAAGTCCTACTGAAAACAATGGGAGTTACTTTGAACACAGTGGATTATGATATTGGGCTGCATCCTAATCACACTTACTGGAGAGTAAGGCATACAGGATATAATGGCAGTTTTAAGTAAACACTTGTACAGCAGATCTTGCATTTTTGTTAGAAAGGAAAGGGGATCAGCATCCCTGCCAATTTTATTTGATGTCAGGAATTGTCCATATAAGGGATGTCAAACATCTGGGGATCAGGGAAGTGGGGGTGGAGAGATGTGATCAGCTCCCAATAAGTTTTGAAAACTAGAAAGAAAGGTAAGAGAGAAAGTGCAGCTTAACCGTCCAGTGTCACACTCATCATTTAATGTTCCAATCCACAATTAACCTGTTTCTCTTTCTTCTTGCTTTCTCCCCACACACCAAAGAACCAGTGTGCTCTACAGACACAACCCAGTAAGTGAAATGTGTATTTCCAAACACCCAAAAATGGGGAACCACCTTCATTGCTTCTTTTGTCCCAAGTACCCCCCCCCCCCGTGCATGCTGCCATCTTGTACGGTGGCAAGTGTGGCTAATATCATTACATCTATCTAGCCACCACGTGCATTCCACCTTAAAGACCGTTACAAATTGCACACAAGTTTTGGGCAGCAAACATCACTGGGCTCACCCTTCCCCCTTTCTCACCCACTACCACTTGTTTCCTTTTGACATCTTGACTGAGGAAGAGTTCTGGGGAACCTGAAAACTTTGCACGTGGCTTTGCACGACCTTTCGGCGTCAGTCCGACTTAGTTATTAGTCCTTATTAGCAACATTAGCAGCAGCAGCAGCAGCAACAGACTGTGGCTGCCTGCCTTCCTCGGGAGCAAGCGCTACATCTGAAGGCAGCGGGGCTTGCTCCCTAACTAGCAACACGACTACACCATGGCTGTCAGACTTCCTCAAGAGTAAGCGCCGGTTCGTGAAAGCTGCAGGGCTTTGCTCCCGAGGAAGCCACGCCGCACGGGCCGCTCCCCCCCCCTCGCACTTCCTCCTCCCCGCCACTGAAGCGGTGACCGTGGAAGACGAGACTGAGGGCTGCGAGGAGGCCGCCGCCGAAGCCACGCTGTTGTTTCTGGTGCCGCCGAGGCCTGCCTCCCCTCCGAATCCAGCACAAAAGGACACCCGAGGCCAAGCAGGCGACGCCGGCCGGCCGGCCGCCCAACCAGCCCCTCTCTTCCACCACAAAGGGAAGAAGGCCGAGGGAGGCGGAGCGGGGCCTGCGCGCGGCGGGGCCTGGGAATCCGACCAAGCCAGTCAGCCCACCCACCCTCCTTCCGAGGAGGCGAGCCGCGGGCCTCCCCTCCTCCGGACTCCCCCCACCCCCTCGCACTCAGGCCAGCCGCCGCCGCCACTTCTCCTCAGACTCCCGTTAGGCCGCGGCGAGGCCTGCTCGGGCCCGGCATGAGGCGGCGGCGGCGGACACCACACATTCCCTCTCACTCTTTGCCTCCTCACCTGTGGGCGCTGGGCTGGGCGGCGAGCCGCGGCCTGGCTCCCACCCCCGGACGGGCCGCGAGAGGACCGTGTGAGGAGGGCGCTATGAGCTGGCGAAGCGAGCACCGGGGGGAGGGGGATGGAGGGAATTAAAAAAAAAAGGGGGTTAAAAGAAGGAGTAAAAGAGGCGGGCGGGCTTATCTCGACGATGGCCGCCAAAACGACACTCACTCACACACGAAAATAAAACGGAGGAAGAACCAGCCTTGGGAGAAAGCGGGGTGGGGGTGGGGGGAGTTAAATAGTCGGCCGGCCGAGTGACCCCCGCGCTCGCTCGCTCGTTCGTTCCCTCTACCGCCACCACCAGCGCTAGGCCGGGAGGGGAGCGCGCTCGGCTCTCTTTCTCCAGCGGTTGCGCGCGCACGCGCGCTCGCACACACACACACACACCCTACCCTGCCCTCTCCCTCGCGCGTGCGCGCGCACCCCGGCTAAGGGCTGCATCTCAGAAAGAGAGAGTTGGCTCGCTCTCCTTGCGCACGCGCACGAGACCTCGCCTGACGGGAGAATGAGCGGCGTTAGGTGGAGGGAGGCTAGAATTAGATGGATTTGTGGCGCCTCCTCAGCTTTTGGATGTACCTCATCATTGACTGAGGTGAGACAAGATTTATTCCTCTCACCTAGTTAATCTTGAAATATATGGTTGTTAACTTGGGATCTCCTTTAATAATAATAATAAAGATAATGTCCTGTGATATTTAAATTAACAGGAAATAATAGTAAAGTTTGACCATTTAAGGCAGAAATGTTTACGAAATTAACTTCCAAGCTAATTTTAATAAACTTTCAAAATTATTTATTTATTTATTTATTATTCTCATTATTATTATTATTTGCTTCCCATGAGGCCTCTGGAAGCGATTTGCAATGTACAGTAATGACGTATGTAGAAGTTATGTATATAGAAACCGCATCTTCATATAAAAACAATTTTAGGGACAACAGCAGCAAATCTAGAAACAGTTTAAAAGAACGCATACTAACTGAGAAATATTTTTAAAGGCTTTTTGAAAGAGGACTGAAATTATTATTATTATGTTGGATTATATTCCATTTTTGCTTGACTCAGAGTAGACCTATTGAAATCAATAAACATGGGTAACATTAAGTCCATTAAATTCAGTGAACCTACTCTGAGTAGTCCTGAGTAGGATTAACATTGGATATGATCTATAATTTTTTTTGTGTGTGTGTACATACAGTACTTTTTTGATTAAAAATAAAATGTGCTGCTACAGCACAAAATGGTTGACATGGGCAGTGGAAAAAGAGGTGGTTGCACCAGTGAATACATCCACACACACTGTTATTATATCAGGCTACAGGACACATCGTATACATTTATCATATTTTTGTTTGGCTCACCTCTTGATCTGGGTGCCTAACACTGAACAACAGACCACGATTTGGCATAATGTGTTGGGTGCTTCCTATTATCTTCTTGAGTTAGAATTCCACACCACCTTATTTCTCTTTCTTTCTTTCTTTCTTTCTCTCTCACCCACCCACCCACCCACCCACCAATCAGGCAATAACAAAGAACCCACCCACATTATATGCCAGGGATAGAGAACCCTCCACTCATAATCACTGAGGGACTACTACAACTCCCATAATCCATGACTGTTGGTCATACTGGTTGGAATTATAGTCAAACCCCATTGCTGTAATAACTGTGTTTTAAGGGCATGTGTTCGTGTGTGCTGGTCTGGCCTTGCCCAATGGAATATGCCTTCCCAGTGTGCTTCTTAGCCTAAAAATTTCCCCATTCCTGATTTAAATTATCATTTAACCAGAATGAAAGTACTGTAATGGAAACATTCAAGTGAACTATCTGTTTTAAGTATTAGATTATCTATTAATTGTTGTAATAAATGACATTTGTTTTGAATTATGGAAATGTTTGATAAATTCTGCTCATAAGTTTAGTAATACTAAATAATGTAAATCAACTCTGATGATTTATAATTTCCTGAGATTGGAGGACAATTACTTTTGCATTCCAGTACATTAGGTGCAGTAAAGTAGATACAGTCATTAATTACCTTGGGTGCCAATTACCTTGGGTGCCAATTCATTAGATAAGGAACTGTTTGCTTATCTGCTAAATCAGTATTCGTGATAATGAATTTATTGTTATTAAATTCTATGATTTCCCATGTACTTAAATATGCTCTTACCTATTGACAGCATTTCTGGAGGTGAGCAATAGCCCCAAGGCTTCATTTTGCTTCTCTGCCGCCACTTAACAGACTGCGTTGTTAGATCACTTTCCCAATAGCAGGGATGGGGACATGTGGCCCTCCAAATGTTGTTGGCCTGCAACTCCCATCAGACCCAGCCAGCATGGCCAACGGCCAGAGATGTTGAGAGGTATAGTCCAACAACTTATGGAGGCACACATTCCCTACCCCTGACAAGTAACTCATGATCTGCTGTCATCTTGTCCAGGAGAGGCTAGTCCAATACATGCATTACATGCCTGCAGGAATGCATTCACACAACAATTTATTCCATTTTCCCGAAAAGGCCTGTTCTCATGTTGCCACCCTCCAGAGAGGGTCAGGACTAGCCTCTCCTGGACAAGATGACATGTATTGGGCTAGCCTCTCCTGGACAAGATGACAGCAGATCATGGGTTACTTGTCAGGGGTAGGGGATGTGTGCCTCCATATGTTGTTGGATTCAAATTTGAATTCAAATTGTAACACAATAAAAACTCAATGTAAGAAGCAATAAAAATATGAATTAAAAGTCAGTAGGAATATTTAATGTGATAAATGTGCCATCTTCAACCATAAATCCACAGATGCTCTGCGGACCACCTGAATGAAACTCACAGACCATTGAAGGTCTGCGAACCAGTTTGGGGACTCCCCTTTTAGACGGCAAAGTGAGATATAAATGATTGGCAATAAACAATAGCTATAACTGACAATAATCACAACTCTTGTCCTTCCTTCCCTTCTTTTTCCACCCTCTTTCTTCTTCCAATCCAACCCATCATTCTTTCATCCCACCAGTTTATCCGAACTACTGTGTTAGAAATCTGGGTTTTATGCACAAAACCTTGCTCTCCTGTTGGCTATAATACAAATAGCCTGTTCATTTAGCCTATCTGATTTGCATATTCATAATTGGACTAAACTCTATGACTCCTCCAAAACCTCCTGCGATGCTGTTGTCTTCTCCTTCCGCTATAGCTCACTAGTCACCCTAGTGTAATATGGCTTTGGGCAACAAGTGTAAAACGAGGGAAAATATTTACAAAATTAGGCAATGTTTTAAATGCCCCTGCTTGAGACCAATTGCAAAACCTTTTATCATGAGAGTACAACACTTCAGAAATTGGCAAGAAACTGAGGCCAAATGAATGAGCCTCTTTCCAACTGTGACTGAGATTTGGCAGACATGACTGGAGGTTCCTCACTCTTTCTGAGGTTGAGAATTGTTGGGAAACTAGACAGCAGCGCTCCCAATATTTGATGAAATGCAGCCTGCACTATGGAAAGTAATACCTTACCTTGGACTGCACAGCCATTAATACTCTTAATGCTCCCTGCCATTCATGCTAAGCATCTTTACAATGCTGTTGAATCACTGTGTCTGGGATTCCCAATCATTTCTTTTCCCTGAGCTGCATATTCTGAAAGACCGCATTCCCAGGACTGGAAGTGTTTTTAAGGTAGGGTGGGGTGGCAACTCAAGGCAGTCCACCTGCTTCATTATGGAACTTTTTTATTGATGTATCACCATGTCCCCCTAAATTCCATTCACACCCTTGACTATGGTGTGACACAGCAGCCAGCGTCATTGGGCATGTTGCCGCTGTGTATGCAGATGTGCACTTCTGTTTTCCCTACGGTTCCCCCATGAAAACGACAGGAAAGAACTGTATGCCAGAATACAACCCCAAATTTCGTCCCAGTGTGTGATCCATGAAAACCTCAGGGATCTTGCATCTTACAAACCTCCCACGATTTTGCAGGTTAATGGGGCTGCAAACAGATATTGTTCTGGAAGCAATTACAGTGGTGCCTCGCAAGACGAAATTAATCCGTTCCGCGAGAGTCTTCGTCTAGCGGTTTTTTCGTCTTGCGAAGCAACCCTATTAGCGGCTTAACGGATTAGCGCTATTAGCGGTTTAGCGGCTATTAAAGGCTTAAAGGCTTAGCGGATTAGCTGCTAAAAGGCTATTAAAGGCTTAGCATCTTAGATAAAGGGGGGGGGAGTGAAAAAAAAATCTCAAGACTCGCAAGACATTTTCGTCTTGCGAAGCAAGCCCATAGGGGAATTCGTCCTGCGAAGCAACTCCAAAACGGAAAACCCTTTCGTCTAGCGGTTTTTCCGTCTTGCGAGGCATTCGTCTTGCGGGGCACCACTGTAGCACAGAAATTAAGGCTAAACTTCTACCACATTCCTGTAGATTTCTAGAAGTAGTGTTTAAGTCACGCGAAAGATCACATAAAACATGTAAACTATCAGATAAGGAAACATCAGGAAAATGGAATAAGGTGCTGTCTGAATGCAGGCTGTGTCATGTTGCACATCTGAGTGCCAAAGAAGCATAATGTTCATTGAGATGAATGCCTACAGTGACAATAGTTCATTCAAGGAAGGTAATCTCGTTTTAGAAGCCTGCCACCTTACAGTGTCACTTCTGCTTTTAGGCTAGGGAACCTTTTTCAATATGAGGGTTGCATTTCCTTGTTGGCAACCTCCCAAGGGTCCCACACTAGTGGTGGGTGGTGCCAGAGGCAAAAGTGAACTGAGCAAAATATATGATCTTGTACAGTAAGCTATGCTTCAACCATGCAAAAATCAGCTTTCCATGCATGCATGCACTCACTTGTCCCTATATATACACACATTTCTTCATCCAGGCAAACAAGAAGCATTATCACAGTTCAAAGACATATTCCAGCAAGGCAAAGTACTCAAGGGGGGGCGTGTCCTGGGAAAAGTCTCAGGAGCCTCATAAACTTGGAGAACTACATTCCATTCCTGGGCCTATGGTTAGTCATGAGGGCCAGATAACAAAGGCTTGAACACTGCATTCTAGCCCTGGGCTTGAGATTCCCTCCTCCTATTCTACTGTTACGTAACAAACCTTGGGGCCTACAAGCTTCTTTTTCATTGGTGAAGTCACTATAATCATATTATTCTGAGTCTCATGAGATGCATTTGGAAAGGGTTGTCTCCTCTGCGGCAGGATCATTCAAAGAAAGTTAATACAGTGGGATTATGTTAGCTATCCAATTTGGTATGGTAATATTGAGCATTGCCAGCAGTGTCTCCTTAATTCTATTTATTAAAACCACTGCATTCACGATAGGCTGTGGTGTTCTATTACTTTGTCCTCAGAGAGTTGGTTCTGTGACCAGTGTCCTCCTTAGAAAATAGGAAATATGCTCTCTTGATTTTGAGCCAAAGCGCTCTAGATTTCATCCGTGCAAGGTTAAATATATGCCCCAAAGTAAACACAAAATTAAATACAAAAATCCCTTAAGCTCTTCTGTTTGAAATACAGTAAATCTCAAGCCTCCTGCCCCCCCACCTTATTCTTAAAAAACAAAAAAAAGTATTATGGAAGATGATACATTCAGAGCTCTGCCTGGAAGAAAATTTATCACTCATCAGCTCATAAAGATACCCTCTTCCAAAGTATTTTGATCTGTATGTCTGCGTGTATACACATGAGGAAATGACATGACCACAGTGTGCAGTGAGGCAGTCAACTGAAATCCTTTTGTAAGCTCTGTCAGTGCTTTTGGTGGATACTGCTGAAAAGTGAATTTTCTCTATAAACGAGCTAAAGCTGGCGTATTGTCCGGACATCTGCACAGAGTAAAATAAACATCCATTTCAATAATGTATGGAATAAATCCTGCTCGAGCTGGCCTGGAGGGGATAAACAGAAGCATTACACAGCACATCCTCAAGCAAAGGGTGGGGCATGCACTTTTCCTGCCAGCCAGATCTGGACACCACCGATTGCATCATGGAGAGAGAACATGCTTTAAATTTATGCTGTGCAGCCCGAGGCACTGTCTCCTGTACGAATGCGCCTTGCTGTGTCTGTGAACCAAAAGTCCCAGCTACATCTCAGATAGCCTGCTTTTTCCTATGCCAGTGAGGCTCATTTTGTACTCTTAATAGCCGACTGTAGGACAGTTGGATACAGTGCTGGCTCAAAGGTGTGCAGGGACTTAGGGTAACCATTTACGCGTTATCTTCCCCCTACCCACCCAATGGAAACGTACCATAGAGAAAAGAGGGCATGCATTTGCATAAAATCAGCATATGCTAAGGTCTATGTGCAAATTTAGAAATAATGACTGCAATTCAAATAGAAATACAGCCCGTCTCACAACAGTGAGGAAGACTTTGACCAGGTAGCACACGTGCCTGCTCAGTCTGCTGTCCAGCTACTCACTGTTCCTGATTGACAATAAGACTCCTGATCTCCCTTCTTAGGGGTCATTTTATCTTTAAACTGGACATGAACTGGGCAGCCCTTCAGATCAAGGACATCTTCAAATAGAGAACTGCCCTCCTATGCTTCTTCAAACATTAGATTGTCCTCTATAAAGTAGGACATGAGACTACTCTAGAAAATGCTCAGTGGGGCCTCTATCACTTACAAGTCACGGCTGTCATCACTGCACACTGAGTTCTCCATTCCATCTGGGCATGATCTGCACCATTGCCCAGCAGAAGGCAAGACTATGAGGCTCCAGTGGTTTAGGTTTAGTATGTTCCCAGTTATGCCAGCCCCTGGTGCTAGGGATGCATCGTTTCCCATTCTACCCCGTAGCTGCCACATACAGAACAGTTTCTGTTCTGTTGCAGTTCATCTTTCGCCAAAAACTCTCCACACTGGCAAAATGTAACTTATGATATTCCACCCTATTATTTTCAGTGCTAAGGAAATGCAATGCAAATGGGTGTGTGGAATCAATTACTAACATTTGTGGACTGAAAGCAACAACAGCAGCAAATACCAATCTTATTCACTGGATTCATTTCTGTTCTGGGCATGGGATGAATAAGTGAACATCAGCAACATTTTCATTCCTGTTTCCATTTTTGTCTGAATTCTCCAACATCCCTACCTGACGCTGGACCTGATTATGTTTTTCTAGTATATCTCTGACCTATCAGTGCAGGCTAGTAACAGAGAGTAGAGCCTTCGGCAATATATCATGAGGCAGCCAGGGCAGTAACGCTTCCAGTGAGATCAAGGATTTTACCAGTATGTCCCTAGTTTCCTCTGTGAGTCATTGGGAGGTTTTGCACTTCCAAGATAGGAAGTCAATCCGTTTTAATGCCTGTCTGCTCAAATGTAATTCCTCAGCTGTCATATTGACAAGCAGATCCTTCAGCTTGAGTCTGTAAATAACTGATGTCCACCCACCATTCCTTTTATCACCTTTCTGATTATTACAGAAGCTCATTTTGGAAACCCCTCAGAAGAGTAAAGCCTGGAGATGATGGATGTCGAAATCTCCAGATTTCTCCCTTGAGCTCCTTGAACCTAGTAGACAAATTTAATTAGTACCCAACTTTGAATCTCCCAACAAGAAAGAAAGAAAGAAAGATTCTTAACTAGAATCGAATGTCTTCAATTTTATATGCAGGATCCCAAATTCTCTCTGGAATAGCTGTAGGACAACAAAGGGAATAAAGCCCAATGCTGAAGTGGCTGTAAATTACAGTAAGTCTCGCTGATACTGCATGATTTGTCTTTTCTTTACTTCTAGCCCTCCTGTTAATGAGATGCTCCACAGGGGTAAAAGAAGTAGGGAAGGGAAGGGAAAAGGAAGCAGAGAGCACTTTTGATGAATTAGTAGGGGCGAGGAATAAATGGATCTGGGAAATGAAAATGTCATCAGGGGGACACATGTAGTAAACTACTGAATAAAGTAACTTGCTCACCAGGGCCCAGAAGGGCTCTCTTGGAGCCTTCATTACATATCTTAAGGTACCAGGTGAAAATGTTACTTTATAACCAGGCTTTCGGCTGTTAACAATAACAATAATAATAATTTATTTATATGCTACCCCTCTAACTGGGTTCCCTATGTTAAGGTTACCAGACGTCCCCGTTTCCCAGGGACAGTCCCTGGATTTACAAATCAGTCCCCATACAAAATCCATTGAAATTGAAAAGTGTCTCTGGATTCATTGAAAAAAATATGGTAACCTTACCTATGGCCTTTTAAATGTGTTTGTGGGAAGGGTTTTATTGGTTTGCTATTTTTAAAATGTGTTCCTATTTTATATTTTTATTTTGTGAACTGCCCTGTGATCTTTGGATTAAGGGCAGTACAGTGGTACCTCGGGTTACATACGCTTCAGGTTACAGACTCCGCTAACCCAGAAATAGTACCTCGGGTAAAGAACTTTGCTTCAGGATGAGAACAGAAATCCTGCTCCTGCGGCGCGGCAGCAGCGGGAGGCCCCATTAGCTAAAGTGGTGCTTCAGGTTAAGATCAGTTTCAGGTTAAGAACGGACCTCCGGAACGAATTAAGTACTTAACCCGAGATACCACTGTATACAAATTTAATAAATAATAATAATAAATTCTTCAAACACGTTCCCTCCAGATGTCTTGAACTACAATTCCTATCACCCCCATACTTCAGACTCTACAATTATATGGTTCTATGAGTTGTAGTCCAACAACGCCTGGAGGCCACACATTGTCAATATATATGAGCGTATATGAGTGTATATATATATGAGTGTATATATATGTATATATGAGAGTGTATATGTGTGAGTGTCGTGGACCAGGAGTCAGCTTCACTTGCTGAACAGTAACCTGAAGGCGGAGTGACTCCATCTGCAGCTGATCAGCCTTCAAGGACACAAAGGAGAAGGTGCTGATGAGAACTAGGTGGCTTCAGCCTTCTTAAGCAGAGCTTCCAGCAGCAGTCAGATGCTGGTTACAACACTTGTGGTTCCTCGTTTTATCTTGCTGCTTCCTGCTCATTTTGACTCTTGACCCCAAGATCATCGGATCCCCTGACCCCTGGATCTACTGCCACATGGATTACTGTTTGCCCGATCCTAGGGCTGGACCTGACTTTGGATGTAGATTCTGCCTCCAGGCAAGTTCACCTCAGAGTCTCTTCTGGTTGGCTGGCCTCCCACTCCACTGAGCCCTGCACATTGCTCAGCAACAAGACTATGAGTGTGTGTGTGTGTGTGTGTGTGTGTGTGTAAAAATCAGCCCCCCACCTTTTGGGGACCAGAGGCACATCTGGAAATCTTAAGAAACTGTCATGGACACCACAAAATACCCACTTCCAAAAAGATGCTCAAAAAACCCACCCCCAAAAAGGAGGGGAACCAAAATTACACAAGGCAAGACATATGTGCCAAAACAAAATACAGGCAAAAACAGCCCCCTCTACCCCAAAAACAATAGGCAACCCTCCCCAACCAAACCAAGACACAATTCTTAAAATGTGAGAGGAGCAGGGGGTCTTGGCAGCCACAAATAAAGGCAATGTGGTGCCAAATTAGAGACCACTACTGTAGAGTAAAAGTTGTAATGCAGCAGTACATTTTAGAAGCAATTTTGAGGGTTTTTTGTAGGGGCAAATGAGTACAAATGATCTTCCTGCAAAATTCTAGAGTGTAGGAAAGTATGCTTATTTTGCCATCTCTAGTGTTCCAGAAAGAGAGATTACACACTGTAGATTAAGTGTTAGAACTAAGACAGTTGCTGCACAAAACTTTGCTATTATTTGCTACAGTGAAAAACTTACCTAAACTACCAAGATAGCTGATTGCAGTGGAGGGTGGAGAGAGAGAGAGTGGCAAAAATCCACTATATCTTTATACTCCCAAATTTAAGAGACAAGCACCTGCTACATCTGAGATTGACTTACAAATGCCTGAAGCAAGACAGATGATAAACAATTGTATGTGTTTTTTTTGCTTGTTTTTTATTGACAGCATAAAATTCTAAATTTAAACTGCCAGATAGGAAGATGTTGCATGGATTTTAAATGATGCTATATCTCACATTTATGAGCAGTCTTTTAATAGAAAAAGAGCCCGTCTGGTGTCTGTGGCTGATAGCAAGCAAGTTAATGCAGCACTTTGGGAGTGCAGAGAATAATGTGGACAAAATGACTCTGTACTTGAAGGCAGATGAGAAGTAATTGTCAGCGATGACTTTGGAAGATAGGAAGCTGCCTTTAAGTGAGTCAGACGGTTGGTCCATTTAGCTCAGTAATGTCTTGAGCAGTACTGGATTTAGGGTGGGGTGGGCACAGAGGACACTGAGCCAAGGGGGCACAAAAGAATAATAATTTTTTTAAAAGGAATTATTGTGAAAATGAGAAGTATTTTGGGGAAGGGTTCCAAATTTTGTCCTCTCTCAGGGCGCCATATTACCAAAGTCTGCTACTATCTTGAGACGCTGGCAATAATGTTCCTGGGCTTCCTAAAGAGTCTTTCCAATTCATACCTGGAGATGTCATTTGGGATTGAACCTTGGATTTTCTCTCTACAAAGCATTTGCTCTACTAATGAGGCATGGCTCTTCCTAGGGAAGCTGCCTTATACTGAGGCAGGCCATTCATCCATCTAAACCAGGGGTCAGCAACCTTTTTCAGCCATGGGCCGGTCCACCGTCCCTCAGACCATGTTGTGGGCCGGACTATAATTTTTTTGTGGTGGTGGTGGGGGAATGAACAAACTCCTGTGGCCCACAAATAACCCAGAGATGCATTTTAAATAAAAGGACACATTCTACTCATGTAAAAACACACTCATTCCTGGACCGTCCGTGGGCCGGACTGAGACGGCGATCCAGCCCACGGGCCTTGGGTTGCCTACCCCTGATCTAAACTGAGGAGAAACACATCATCTAGACCAGTGTGGGGGTGCAGCCTGGAGAGAAAGGGTGTGGCCTGAGGAATGGGCATTGCCTGATGAGATACCTGAGGGTCAGACGAAGGGACCTGGAGTTCCATATTTGGACCTAGGCTCACAACCTCTAGTGTACATATTTTAAAGGAAGGAAGGAAAATGAAATAAAGGAACAAGTAAGTCCTATGTTGTCAGCTGTCTGGCATCATCTCCTATTTTGAGCTTGGCCACACCTGATAACAAAAATATTACTTGACAAATGGATTAATAGAGAAATTGACTGACAGAAGTTACCGTACATGGTAAGCAGGTGGAGAATCCATGACAGACCTGCCTCCGCTTCCCATGCCCTGCTGGGTCCCACTGCCTAGGGAAGGAGGTTGGGAGCAGCCTTTTCTCCTAAGCCTGATGAGTCATAACTCAATAGTAGAGCACAGACATGGCATGTATAAGGTCCCAGATTCAATCTCCACAATTTCTGGGTAGGACTGGGAACATCCTTTGCCTGGAGAGTCACTACCAGTCAGTATGGACAATGCTGAGCTGGGTGGACAAATGGTCTGACTCAGTGCAGTTTCTTGTGTCAATATTTAATTACATCCTTTATTCAGAACTGCAAGGACTAGAATAATTTTGAAGGAAGGGCCATCTGCCTTGCATGCAGAGGGTCCCAGTTTTAATCTTTGTCATCTCTAGGTAAGGTTGGTAAGGAATCCTATCTGAACCCCCTAGAAAGCTGCTTCTAGTAGGTGGACCAGTGGTTTTACTCATTAGAACACAGCTTCCTTTGCTCCTAAAGCAGAGGGGGGCGGGGAGTGGAGTCTGGAAGCCTGGACATCCAATGCAAACCTGGTGCAGACCCCGTGTACTCATAGATACTAGGGCAGCAGCTACCATCCTTGAAATGTATGAAGTGGGTGTTGGATAAAGAGAGTTTGGCAGATTAGTTGGCTGGCTTGTATAACCCTTTTACTCATTCTTGGAATCCCATCCTAGAATAAAGGAAATAGCTACACTCTACTGACTTTCAGATAAGCACAATTGGGACTAATTGGCCTGCCCCAGACTCATTGAGCCCAGACTCTTGGCAGTCTCCATGAAAGGAAGATGAAGGAGGCTGTTGGAAAGCAACTCAACAGCTTTGGCTTTGAGTCCCTTGGCTGGGCCTCAGATATAATCTGTAGCCTAAATTTACTTGCTTTTTGTGAGCCTTCGTTCTTCCTTGTCCTGCTCTGAGCCTGCTAATTATCCAGAGTTCCTTCCCAATATCATAGAAACATTAATCCATCTAGCTCAGGATCATCTGCTCTGACTGGTAGTGGCACTCCATGAATTCAGATAGGGGACACCCCCAGCCTTACCTGGATATGTTTCTGGGGCTTGAATTTGGGACCTTCTGCATGCAAAGCAGATACTCTACCACTGAGTTATAAGCATTCCCCATCCTCTTTGTTGGGTCATACTGGAAGTAGAACATTGACAGCCCTACCCATGAACTTGCTAATCCTCTTCTAAAACCATCCAGGTTGGTGGCCATCACTGCATCTTGGGGAAGAAGATTCCATAGTTTAACTATGTCCTATGTGAAGAAGTACTATATTTTGTCTGTCCTAAACCTTCAGATTCATTGGATGGCCTCAGATTCTAGTATTATGAGAAACTTCTCTCTGTCAACTTTCTTCACACTGTGCATCTATCATGTCCCCACTTACTCACCTTTTTCTAAACTTAATAGCCCCAAATGTTGTAACCATTTCTTATAGACAATTTGGTTGTATCCCATGAGTTTCAGAAGGGTACTCACTATGTGAGCATAACTTACAGTGGGTCTCCATTAATACCTGGAAACAGCAGGAGTCACAAGAGCTTCAGTAGCTGTATTTATGAATCAATAAAAGGTCAACATCTGCATAGATCAGCTAGCGCTTGGTACATGGGTAAGACTAAGAGCTTGTCCACACTTCTGCTTGTCCAATGCTTTCTAGGTGTTAGTTTGAGCAGTTTCTCATTTGTCCCACCATTCTCCTCAGGAAAACCCACTGTTTACCACAGAAATGGGGGGAAAGTAAATCTGCAGAAAAACTGATTGACATTTGTTCCGATTTAGCGATAAACAGTGGGTTTCCCCAGCGGAAAGTGGCAGGACAAATGGAAGTGTGGTCAAGCCCTATGATTCCAGCTAGTTCCCACTGAGCTACGGAGGGATGTGCAAAATTTCTCAATTTCAATTTCTTTTAGTTTCTCATTTCCTCATTCCTAAGTTCATTTTTCCTGCATTTCCATATCAGTTTGCTTAAAAAAAAATTGTCATGAAAATTCATTAGCATTTTAGTTCAAATTTCTCAAGGCGGTTTAACAACCAATCTCTTTCCCCAAGGAACTCTTGAGAATTGCGGTTCTGCAAGAGGGACAGGTGTCTCCAAGCAATTCCCAGCACCTATAATAGACTACTACGACTCCCAGAATTCTTTGGCAGAAGCCACAGCTACTTAAAGTGATACCATACAGCTTTAAATGCATGGTGTGAATGTGTCCTGTATATGGAAGGGGACATTCCCACTGAAACAAAACAAAGGGCCTTCTCTGAATTTAGAAAATAGTGTTAGGTAGTGAGTATAGCCTGACTTTCTCTCTGACACCCTCGTTTGCTCTATCAACAAAGCCAGCCTACTCCCTCAGCAAATAAATCATTATTATTCTATGTATAACCTGACTAATGCCTTAATTTTCCCATAGCAGAATCCTAAAAGGGTTTCATTTCTTCATTTTCCCTATGATGCATAGCATAGAGCATAGACAAGTGGAGACAGGGGCGTGTCTTAAATAAATCTCAGCAAAGCTAACTGATAGTAATTTTATCTCCAAAGAATAATGCAAATGGAGCAATCTCATAGTCAGGCACCTACAAGATTTTCCTGGCAAGACGCCAGCTTTGACTCACAAATGTTCCTTGGCTAAATTGGATCCAGATGTTTACATGACATAAAATATT
Source organism: Podarcis pityusensis (assembly GCF_964106645.2). Lineage (NCBI taxonomy): Eukaryota > Metazoa > Chordata > Lepidosauria > Squamata > Lacertidae > Podarcis > Podarcis pityusensis. Next base: position 57,979,920 of record NC_138033.1, on the reverse strand, counting down.
AACAAACATCTCCCAGGGGCAGGCACTAGTTATTGAGCTAGTAAATTAATAAACGAATCCAAAAAAAGAAAGAAAAGAAAAATCATTAGGGTGGCACCCAAGTCTTTAGCCAAACATCAGCTTTAGTTTATTTATTTTAATAAAAGAAGGATGTGTTATTCTAATTTAATTAATTACAGCTATTTAAAAGTAATGTTTGCCTAGGTTATTACTGAAAGGTTATGCAGGATAACATTTAGGAAAGCAACCCTTATCCTGTTTATGTAAGTGATTAAAATTGTACTGCTTGTTCTTTTCTCAAATGTTTCCATGCCCCCGGCCCCACCTCTCATGAAGAAACAGGGTTGAATTAACAATTATATTGAGTATGCGGCAGAGATGAGCCCAACTCATGTGGAATGTCACTGTTGCAGAGATTGTCTAGAGGCTCATGGAGAAGAATAGCGATGGCTACTGGCCATGATGACTATGCTCTGCCTCAAGGCTCAAAGGCAGTAATACTTCTGAGTACTAGTTGCTAGAAACCATAGGAGGGGAGAGTGCTCTTGTGCTCAAGTCCTGCTTGTTGGTTTCCCACCGGCATCAATTGGCCATAGAATGCTGGTCTAGATGGGTCATTGACCTGACCCAGCAGAGTCTTCTTATGACCTTATGGTCGTCTTGTTCCTATCCTATTCTCCGAAGCAAAGCTGAGAATATAGTGGCAGCCAAGTTGGAGAGGGCTGTGGGGAAAGTTATATTCTAAGCAGTTTGGCTGGAGGCTATATACAGTTCTGTTTATAAGGAGCAAAATCACATCTTTCTTTAAGTGCTCATGAGTACAGTCGTACCTTGGAAGTTGAACAGAATCCGTTTCGGAAGTCTGTTCGACTTCCAAAACATTTGAAAACCAAAGCACGGCTTCTGATTGGCTGCAGGAAGCTCCTGCAGCCAGTCGTAAGCTGCAGAAGCCCGGTCGGATGTTCAGCTTCCAAACAACGTTCGCAAACCGAAACAGTCACTTCCGAGTTTGCGATGTTCAGGAGCCAAAACATTCGGGAACTAAGCTGTTTGACTTCCAAGGTATGACTCTTACGTCAAGCCAGGACTGTTGTTGGGCAGGGTCAGCCTTGGGCTGCTTGCACACATTTTATTCTAGAATCGATGGAGCCTGAGTCCTTGCTTTTCGTACATAGTCCACACACAATCTAGATCTATTTCATTTCTTCTTGTTGTTATTGTTGGCATCCGTTTATCTCGAGAGACAACCGAGCGTGCCTCCTGGGGTGAATCTCTGCAGAGCACAAGCCTGGGCAGTGTATATGGAGGTCCTAGGCTGCCCAGTTGTCAAGGCCCCACCTTGGCCTCACTGATGAGGCCTTAGGGACTCTACTCCAGAATTCTTGCTCTATAGGACTCACTTTTTCCCTCCTAAAAAGTAAGGGGAAATGTGTGTGTGTCTTATGGAGCGAATGCAGGCTCCGCAGCTATCCCAGAAGCCAGGATAGGAAGAGGGATCACTGCTTTCACTGCGCAGCAATCCCTCTTGCTGTTCTGGCTTCTGAGATTCAGAATATTTTTTTTCTTGTTTTCCTCCTTATGGTCTGGTGCGTCTTATAGGGCGAGAAATACGTATGTAGGGTTTACTCCTTATCCTTTCCTTCTCCCAAAGATGTACCACAAGGGAGAGGGTACAGATTTTCCCTCAAGGTTTACCCCCAAAGCCTTTCTCACAAACGAGTATAGCTGCATGATGGGAAATGTAGTTCAACAACATCTGGAGGGCCCAAGGTTCCCTATTCCTGGGATAGAGACACTGTAATCCTTTGCTGCCCAATGCTGCTGTGGTTGGTTCTCCTCCTGGGTAAAAACCTTGATCTTTTCCCTCTGTAATTAGCCTCAAACTGGTACATCCAGTTTAGGCAGGTGTTCCATTTGGTTGCCACTTTTGCAATAACCACAGCAGTCAGTTTGGGATTCAGCATGACTTTGCATCTTAAAAATGCAAGATACAGTTGGCACTATGAGAGTGAGATGTTATTGGGAACTGAGCTTCACTTTTTGTTTCGTTTTTGCTTTTGTTTCAGAAAGTGTGTGTCAGCATTAAGTCACACATCAGTGATGGGAGGAAGAAGGCAATAAATCTAAAGTTCATTGGATCATTTGCCGTAATTTCATAAGACAGGAATACAGGAATATGAAGGTGACTGCTTCAGTGTTGCTAATTTGCGACCTGGGTGTTATCTTTAAAAGCCAGTGCAGGCCTGATTTATATATTAATTTTTTTAAACCACCACATTTTAAGCAACACTAGGGGCTCAGCTATACAGCTGCAAATAAAAAGTTTTAAGTGTGTTGCAAAGTGCAACATACAAATGTGACACTAGGTGGCAGCAGTGAACTATGGACAATTCAATGTATTTTTCAAAACTTTTTAAAAACACCATTCTCACAGCATTTTTTTATGTGTGTAGATTCCACCTAGGATAAATAAGAATATTAAACTTTTCCATATATGGTTTTCCTTGATCTTTCTTTGTTTTGGCACTTTTAATTCTTGTTCCCAGCTTTGAGAATCACTGTGCCAAAAGGTGCCAAAAACATCCCCCCACTAGACAAAAAAAACTCCAAACACCACAAACCAAGCTAACATGAAGCATGCTATAACTATATCTTCACACATTCAGAAATTTCTCCAAAATACCTATGACATAAATGCTTTTCAATTTCAAGCAGAAAGTGGGAGATTAATTTAAGCATTCCCTTATTAAAACTGAAATGTAAATAAAAACAATCATATTTGCCATTGTATTAACCAATTACAGTCATTATAGAGAAAAGTAATTAGGTTCCCCTTAATAGAGGAAATATTAAATTGGCTTTTAATGATGCCCCAATTAACGGTTGTTATTGCTGCAATCAAATCAGGATTTTGTGTACTTATTAGTGTACCAGACCTAAGTCTAACAGACCTAAGAAAAGCAATCTCAGTCGTATCCAGATACTGTCCAGGACAAATCAAGTCTTGGACAGTGTCTGGATAAGACTGTGATTGCTTTTCTTAGGTCTCCTAGAGTCACCAACAGTGTTGCCTGAAAGCCATTTCTTCATCATCATCATCATCACCATCATCATCATTATCACCATCAGTAGTAGTATACCACCCTTCATCTGATGATCACAGGGCAGTTCACAACATAAAAATATAAAATGAGAACACAAACTACACAATAAAACAAAAACAAGCCCCCCCAAACCCCCCTCCCACAAACACATTTTTAAGGCCATAGAATGTTAATCAACCAAAAGCCTGGTTATAGAGAAACCTTTCCACCTGGTGCCTAAATATATATAGTGGTACCTTGGGTTAAGAACTTAATTCGTTCTGGAGATCCATTCTTAACCTGACACTGTTCTAAATCTGAGGTACCACTTTAGTTAATGGGGCCTCCTGCTGCCGCTGCACGATTTCTGTTCTCATCCGGAAGCAAAGTTCTTAAGCCGAGGAATTATTTCTGGGTTAGCGAAGTCTGTAACCTTAAGCGTATGTAACCTGAAGCGTATGTAACCCGAGGTACCACTGTATAATGAAGGTGCCAGGCAAGCCCCCAACCCCATGGAGAGCATTCCCCACCCTATGTAAGCTTTGCTGAGTTCTATGGCCTATTGCAGGTGTGGTGAACCTTTAGCATTCCAGATGTTGCTGAACTACAACTCCCACCATCAGCCCCAACAACACGGCCAATGGCTGGGGATGATGGGAGTTGTAGTTCAGCAACATCTGGAGGGACAGGACAGATGTTCCAAACTCTTAGCTTCCAGCATTAGCAGAGATTCTCAAACTCTGGTCTGTGGACATTGGTGGTCAGCGAGCTCCATACAGGTGACTCACAGAACTGTCAAGGCACTTGCTAATTGTTTGTTGCTATCTCTGCAGCTAACCTATCAATTCATGCAATCACTTTTAAGGCATCTCTATCAGTGTCCTCTGTTAGCCTGGGAACTTAATGTGGTTGCAAAATAAATTGGCGGGGAGATAAAAAAAATTGATTGACTGCCAATGCAAAATCACATTCTCTCTATCCAGCATTCTGCAAGTTCCTTTACAAAATACTTGGGGGTGGGGGGAGGCTCTGTCTGTTGATCTCTTTTCTTGTTGTTTTTTTAACCCATCCTATAAAGGCAATATTCAGATCCTAACCATTTGGGGGATGGGACAAAAAAAAAAACATTCCTAATTAACTGGGTTATCTATGCACTCTTTGTGATCTTGACATTTCCCATGATTGCATGGCATGCGGCAAAGCATATCCCAGAAATAGAAATTTCCATTTACTTTCTTCTGTGCTACGCAGGAATATCTTGGCATCAGTTCATAATACATTAGCTTCTCAGTAATGCAATAGCAGAGCTGGCTATCTGGCCTCAGCTAAGGCTATTTCTGAAGCTTATTTGATTTTCTTTTTAGCAATATTATAAATAAAGAAACCATCCAGCTTAACCACTGATAAGCAGATAATCTGCTTGGGCAAGCAACTTGGAATCTTGTTGAAATTGCCTTGTAGCTGAACCTCAGGATCTCAGACTCTTGCTTCACTCCCCACTCAATCCTGGGGAGGGTTGATGCGGTTTGGGGGCAGTGATCCAGATGCTAAGGAGGGGCCGAGGGATCTGGCAGGGGAAAATCTTGCCTTGGTCATGTTGGACATTCTGAGAGTGGAGGAGGAATCGGGTGGTGCAGCTGCACCTCTGCCTCCCATCATCAGAGCATTTTGCACCATCAGGGAGGCACCCGAGGATGGATAGGCCAGTGAGCTGATCAACGCACCTCCACTTCCAGGTATACAATGCTGGCTGCACCGACTTAAGCAGACCCAACCTACTCACAGGAGGGATTGTTTGCTTGCTTGCCAGAGGCTCCGGACACCAACCATGTAAATGACTGCACCCACCCTACTCTTCAAAAGATGAGCTCAGGGTGTGTGTCAAGTGTTGGGGACAATATGTTAGATTACGCCTAGCCACATGCCATAGTGCTCTGACTTGTGTACCTTGTAACCTGATTTATGTTTGAGCTGTGTAGTGAATTCTAGAAAGCAAAGCCTTTGACAATAATTCAGCTGAGAGTACTGCACCTACAAGCGCCTCAGCCTAGCTTGAGGAGCACAGGCCAGGCCACGCTGGACATTTCACCTCTGCCCATTCCCCACCCCTCTGCATGTGCAGCCTGCGGCAGCTGCCTAACTCTTCCTAATGGTAGGGCCAGCCCTCTCACTGCCGCTGAACTCAGCAAAAGGGCTTTAATTAAACTACTTAAATGAAAACAAGAGCACCATGTTCCAATAAGCACAGTTCCAAGGCACGAGAGTATTTATTTGCTTACCCTAAGGTTACCAGACGTCCCCGTTTCCTGGGCACAGTCCCCATATAAAATCCATTGAAGTTGAAAAGTGTCCCCGGATTCATTGAAAAAAATCTGGTAACCTTATCTTACCCTCTTTCGAGTATCATTCTTGGGATAATCTGGGGGGCGGGGGGTTGTGTGTGTAACATCTAGAAGCCGGGGGTGGGTTTTGTCCCGGGAAAGATCCTGGTGAGCTTGCATAGGAAAGGCTCCATGCCACGTTATGTAAGGGAGATATTCCCAAAGCAGCAGCCCAGGGCCCCATCCCGTAGATTGCATAACAAGTTCAGGGAACGAGCCAAATGTTCTCTCTGATGCAGGAGTGGAATGTTGGTTGGGCGTTTTGACAGCCACCGCTGGCGTTTCTCTTTGGTCTTTTTGGAGTAAACAAGGCTTTCAAGTGCCCTCTGTTAGTTTACACGTGCCAGATGATTGCGGCTGGATGCTTTCCCTCTTCCAATTTCACAGGCTAAATAGAAAAATTAGGAAAACACACGCTTATCCAAAAAAAGTGGTGGGGATAGAGAATGTAAAGTGGTTGGGGCGTATTGGGCACAGTCTTTAGCACTTAAGACAGGGGTGGAGAACTTCTGATTTTGGGGCCAAATGTGGCCCTCCAGACCTCACTGTCTGTCCCCCTCAGGACTCCTCCTAGGCCACACCTCTCACCAGCTCTGCTTTCCATCCTCCTTAAGGGTGAAAACCACCAAACAGTAAAAAAAAACAACACAATTAATCATTAGTATGATCTCTCTCTCTCTCTCTCTCTCTCTCTCTCTCTCTCTTTTATCTATCCATCCATCATTACAATAAAAACATCAAAGTACCAGCCCTTTCCTTAAAAACAATCAGTCCCCTCTATCACATCTCTTCTTTATTTTCACCAACTCCATTCCCTGCATCCAGTAGTGTTTGAAAATGGGGGAGCAATTTAAGATAAAACAAAATATAGAAGGTTTTGTTTATCAATAACTTGCATGGGTGGCACCAGGGAAGGCAAGTACCTGCCAAACAATGAGCTCGCCCCTCACTGTTGGACTTCTGTCATTAAAATATACTGTTATTTTTATTTCACAGATCTTAACATGCCCATCTAGAAATAGACTTTGCCTCATCATGTGTGTTCCCCCAGAACTTTTCAGGTGTCATCACTGATAACTGATAAATTGACATTTAAGTGAGTTAGGATTGTGCAGCTGCATTTCATGTTCACTCAATGTTTTAATATAAGGATGATTTTAATACAAACAGGAGGCCAAGCACCCAGCACACAGAGGTATTTGTTGGGGGCTATGCACCCCACTGTGGGTTAAACTACAGAGCCTAGGGCTTGCCGATCAGAAGTTCAGCAGTTTGAATCCCCACAAAAGGGTGAGCTCCCGTTGTTCAGTCACTGCTCCTGCCAACCTAGCAGTTCGATAGCATGAAGTGCAATTAGATAAATAGGTACCACTCTGGTGGGAAGGTAAACGGCATTTCCGTACGCTGCTCTGGTTTGCCAGAAGCAGCTTAGTCATGCTGGCCACATGACCCGGAAGCTGTACGCTGGCTCCCTCGGCCAGTAAAGTGAGATGAGTGTCGCAACCCCAGAGTCGGCCACGACTGGACCTAACGGTCAAGGGTCCCTTTACCTTTATGCACCCCAGCAGGGCCCACCAGGGCCCTCCCAAGCACCTGCTGCTGCTGCTTGACTCCCAGAGGCTGCACTGCTGCAGCTTCCAACCTCCTCTTAATGCTTGTGTGAGAACCTAAGAAGAGTCTGTTAGATCAGGCCAATGGCTCATCCATTCCAGCATCCTGTTTTCACAGCAGCCAATTGGGTGCCTGTGTGGAACCCACAAGCAGGATCCGAGCACAAAAGCACTCTCCCTATTTGTAATTCCCAGCAATTGGCATTCAGAGGCATGTAACCTCCAACAGTGGAAGTAGAACATAGCCGTTGTGGCTATTAGCCATTGATAGCCTTTTCTTAATGTTTGCCTGTGCCATCACCAGGGCACCAAAGTGGCAACAGGCAGGCTGGCCAGGCTACCCCCTTCTGAAATATCTGTAACCAGGCCTGACAATCTGGCGCCTAATGCTTAGCTTAAACTAAAAAGAAACCAGCATTGTCGAGGGTTTATCTCCACCTACTGGTGGAAGGTTACACCTGTTTTTCCAAACCCATTTGCGGTAGGATTTCCAAAGCACGCCTTGTTTCTTGACTGGCTGAGGCACCCTGCAAGTTCACAGCATCTATCTTGATAAAACATATTTCACACAGGCATGGAGAGGGTGAGGTCTGTCAAACTGGCCCTTGGAGCTGTCCTCAGGGCGTCTACCCTCCCCAGCCTTGCTTCACACCTTCAGTTTCCCTAAAGAGAGCTAAAGAGTGTGGAGTCCAGAACCAAGATGCTATGGAATGGATTGTATGGGAAGAATTAGGTCATGGGTTGGCATTGTGCAAGGAAATGACTGTTATTTGCTTGCTTGCTGCTTTTTTATCTTTCTTTATAGACAGAATAAGTTTACATAAAAAGAGGAGAGGAAGAGACAGAGAGACCAGCCTTACAAACAGGCTTACAAACAGGAAGAGAAGTAGAGGGAAAAGGTAAAGGCAGCTGTGGCTCAGTATTTCACAGCTGGAACAAAGCGCTGAGATATAAGCATTTAAAGCTGAGCTTCCCTTAGGTAAAGGTAAAGGTACCCCTGACTGTTAGGTCCAGTCGTGACTGACTCTGGGGTTGCGGCGCTCATCTCTCTTTATTGGCCGAGGGAGCCGGCGTACAGCTTCCAGATCATGTGGCCAGCATGACTAAGCCGCTTCTGGCGAACCAGGGCAGCGCACAGAAATGCCTTTTACTTTCCTGCCTATTTATCTACTTGCACTTTGATGTGCTTTCAAACTGCTAGGTGGGCAGGAGCTGGGACCGAACAACGGGAGCTCACCCCGTCACGGGGATTCGAACTGCCGACCTTCTGATCGGCAAGCCCTAGGCTCTGTGGCTTAGACCACAGCGCCACCCGCTTCCCGAGCTTCTCTTAGGAACACAGAAAACAGCCTTACACCATCAGATAATTGATCACTCTAGCTCAGCCTTGTCAACACTTTGAAGATGCTCAAATTCAGGATGAAAGGGAGAAACGTGCTAAGAGGAAGGCACATTTGGCAAACGCTCACCGTGATCAACTCCTGCCTGGAAACCTATGTCCTTACTGTGGAAGGATGTGTGGATCCATAATTTGGCCTCCACTCACTTATGGACTCACTGTTAAGACTGTTTCATGCAAGACGATCTTTTTTTTTAAAATAATATTTTTATTCATTTTCCACAAAAGATAAAAAAACAAAAAACCATTTTTTATACAATCAATTCACATTTTATCACACATTCATCTCTTTTTTGGACTTCCCTCAGCTCCTCTGCTGATCATTCGTTTGCATCAATATTATTAACGCATTTCTTAACTTAGTATTGCCTTTAGATATCTCCTTCCCTCCTCTTATTTTCTTTTTAACAATATTCCTCTGTTTTTCACAGAGTCTCTTGAAAACCAACAAACATTATCTGTTCATCACATATGCCTTTCAGATAATCTGTAAATCTTCCCCAGTCCTCGATGAACTTTTGGTCTCGTTGATACCGAATCTTCCCTGTTAGTTTGTCCAATTCTGCATAATCAGTCAATTTCAGTCTCCATTCTTCCACCGTCGGTAATTCTTCCTGTTTCCATTTTTGGGCCAGAAGTATTCTCGCTGCTGTAACTGCGTATTGAAAAAGTTTACAGTCTTTCTTACTTATTTCCTACCAATCCCAATAAGAAGGCCTCCGGTTTCTTAATAAACATATATTTCAACATCTTTTTCAATTCATTATATATCATTTCCCAGAAGCCTCTCACCTTTTTACACTCCCACCACATATGATAGAATGTCCCTTCTTTTTCTTTACATTTCCAACACTTATTACATGTTTTGTACATTTTAGCTAGTTTTACTGGCGTTATATACCATCTATATACCATTTTCATCACATTTTCCTTTAACGCAGTACATGCCGTAAATTTTAGTCTTTCATTCCATAATTTTGACCATTCATCATATTGTATATTATAACCAAAATCTCTGGCCCAATGTATCATTACCGATTTAACCTCTTCATCTTTTGTATACCACTCCAGCAACATTTTATACATTTTAGACAAATTTTTATACTCATTATTCAATATCTCTAGTTGAAATTTTGATTCTTTTTTTCCATATCCATACATTTTACAGTCTTTTTTAAACATTTCACAGACCTGATAGTAATGCAACCAATCATACACAAATTCTTTTACTTCTTCATAGGGTTTCATTTTCCATTTCCCCCCTTCTTTAACTGTCAATTCTCCATATGTTATCCACCTCCCCCTCATATTGATCTTTTTTACGCTCATCACTTCTAAGGGTGAAATCCAGTGGGGGAGTTTAAATTCCAACAAATTTTTATACCTGTCCCATACATTTATTAACGACCTTCGGAAGATGTGGTTTTCAAACCTTTTATGAATTTTCTTCTTTTCATACCATATATAGGCGTGCCAACCAAATCTATTATCAAACCCTTCCAGATCCAACAATTCTCCATTTTCTAATTTAATCCACTCCTTTAACCAGCATAAGCAAGATGCTTCATAATATAGTTTCAAATCTGGCAGGGCGAAGCCACCTCTTTCCTTCGCATCTGTTAGTAACTTAAACTGAATCCTTGGCTTCTTACCCTGCCAGATATACCTTGATATTATCTTTTGCCATTCTTTAAATATTGATGTCCCCTTCATGCAAGACAATCTTACTCCGCTACAAGTGATCGCCAAAGAAGTATCAGCAGCCGCAGTTTTCCAGGGTTTGAGGTGTGAGTCCTTCCTAACCGTCATGCATTGAACCTAGGGCCTTCTGCATGTACCTACCACTGAGTATGGCCCTTCCATCCAGTCCTACCTTTGGTACTTGCATTTTAAATAGCCACCTCTGGCTGCTCTGCCCTCCCTGTTCTGCAGTATATCCTTGTTGGGGGACACACTGCTTTGCTCTATTATTGGACAGAGGCTTCACTAAGCAGAGCTTTTAGTTATGTTTGTTTGGGGTTGTACAGATGTCTTTCTTTCATCACTCCATCCTAGAACTGAATTACATGCTAAAATGACTCTGGGATAAGGGAATCAGTGGAAATTGTTGCTTCAGATTGATGGTCCACCACTGACAGAACACTCATGATGCAATATAAGCAGCATACAAGCAGTATCACTTGGAACACCATGCCAAGATTCTTCATATCTCGGAGTCCAATGAGCAAGATGCCACATAAACACAACTAGATTCAAATGACATCATTACCAGGCTACAGTATTATTTTTGCAGGCCTGGTTTCCAGCAGCTTGATCTGCTAACCAATTAAGCCAGAGTGCTTGGAACAAAGCCAGCTGAGTCAATTAGCTTAACCAAAGACCTGGACTTAAGCTGCTCTGTAAATCATCTTGTTCAAGTTTCACAAAATAATGCAGCCCCTTTGTGGTCGCAAGATTGTGGTCCCAAGCTTTCAATAGATGAGGTTCATTACCAAAGCACAACAGTACAGGAATGTGAAATGCATGTATGAAGAAAGAGGAAACTCGTAGCAGAACCTGCGTTCTCCTTGAGCTGACCTGCCTGAATTCACTGCACTACTTGCTTGGGCCTTAAAGCTCTTCCCTTTCCCTTGCGTATCTTTGAGATGAACTCACAGCACCTCCCAGAATTGTGCTTTCCAACTGTCACCATCTTCTTCCTCTTCTTGTTATGTTTTTGCAGCAATCTTGGTTGAAACTGTTTCATAAGATATTTCCTGTTGATTTGTTTGCTCGAGTATTTTGACCATTTTCATTCAGAGGATCTAGAGCGGATGAAGTCCTGGAATGTCAAAACCAGTATTGTTGCCCTCGACAAAAGTTGAGGCGAGGGTGGGGGAAGGCAGGCCTCTAAATTCCTTCCTAGTAGCAATGACAAGATGCCCATTGCCATGCCCCATCTCACCGGCTGCTCAGGGGTGCATGAATAGGGTTGCCAGACCTCCAGGGCTGACATGAAGTCTCTAGGCTTGCCAGGTCCCCTCAAGGCAGCAGAGGGAGGACTTGTGCCTTGCAAGCATCATCCTGGCAGGAGCTGGTTGCAAATTATTTCATTGACTCTCTCATGAGTCTTCCTACCTCCTCTCTCCCAATTAACCTGTCTCCAGGGCTCAGTGGTGGGAGTGCAGAGGAAGGATCACGAGGTACCACTCCCCATGACACCCACAAGGGACATCCCAAAATCTCAGGGTTGGGCACTGAAATCTCAGGGTCTGGGGTGCTCCTGACCTGGAAGCCCCAACAAGAAGAGGTGTGTACAGAGTTCTGTAAGCACAGCACAGTTGGAAATGAAAAATAACAATCTCATTGGTAGGATGGATACAGTTCTTGTTTAGCAGTTTGTGTTATGAGCCAAATAGGAAATAAAACTGGCCTTTTCTCACTTGTATTTTCAGACCAACTACAAGAAAGGGGGGAAATATGGGTTCTTTCCCCCTCTGCTATGTTGCGGCCACCAGCTCTGGGGAAGTTGTACTGAAATGTCCACTGCAGGATAGCAGCAAACCATTGTGAGAAATGGAAGTAACCTTCCTCGATCGAAGCAGCACTCCCAGGGTCCGAGAAGCATTTCCCCCACAAGAAGGCCACTACAGCACCCTTATGTTGAGGGCTGACCCCTCAAGCCTGGTGCAGGCCTTTCATGGTGTAAGGAATAAAGCCCCATTACTGAGAAATCATGCAGATTGTCATTTGTTTGATCTTTTGCTAAATTCACCATGCTTGCAGCAAACGTTTCAAAGGGCTATTTTGCTGGTGTTATTTGTGGGTTAGAGAGATGGGCATAGGGTGCACCAGAGCTCACCAGCACACTTCCAGTGAACTTGGTTACCACTAACACTTTTTAGGGTTCTGGCAAAGTATGGTGGATTTGGGGACCTTGGCCTTACGCAATAAACACAGGGTCTTAAGCAAAAGCGTACAGTATCACTTAACACAGATTTGTTATTCCTTAGGCAAGGGTAGCAAATGTGGAAGGTATGTTGGACTACAACTCCCATCATGCCTAATCATGGGGTCTGAAGGCACAGCAGCCACCACCTTGCTGGGGCCCAGTCAATGTCTGGATGGGTGACTGCCTGAGAACCACATGTATACCCTGTTGGGTCCCATGATGGAAATAAGGTAGGATATGAATGTAATAAAGAAAAACCTGAAGGGTATCAGGCTGCCCATCCCTGCCTTAAGGTATGCTGAATATACAGTCTATTTGTAAATTTAAAGCATCAGTGGCAGTTCTAGTAAACAGTCAGCCCATTCCTGCTGTGAATAGCCTCTGTTGACAGCTCACCCCTTAATGACTTTATTTCACGGACCATTAAAGATCAGCTCTTGTATTTCACCATTAGCTGGAGCTTCTTAATTAAATGACTCAATAGCTGTCACGCACTCCACAGAATCTCCATGCAGAAGCTTTTGCATTCAGCCCTCAGAAAATTCCAACAAACATTTGTGCTATCTTAACATATTCAGCATGGCTGTTTCTGCAAATTCTTCTTGCTCAGTGGAGGGAAGGTGGGTAAATAAACAGAAGCAGCTGGTAGACATGACTGTGGTTAAACAGACCGGTTTATCATTCTTTCAAGCGGAGGGGAATTCCTGCAAAGCCAAGAACACTTGTCAAGAGGCTTGTTTGACAACTGTTGGTGTGCTAAAATGGGGTGGGGGAGCAAGGGAACTGTTCCCTTGACAATTACTCGTGCCATCTTCCTTCCTCTCCCTTAAGTTGAATTGTTAAGAGGTGGTGCTCTTTAACAGTGCAAGGCAAAGTTGGTGCCACTCCAAGTTTACTTTGCTCCTTGCATTCCTAAACATGCTTCTACTACTGGAAGCATGTGTGCACAACTACCCATTCTATGAAAGATGCTGAGATATATTTTAAAGGCAGGTTCTCCAACCCTGCTGTAGATGCCCTGCTTTTTCAGTGAGGGCCCATTCTAAGGTGGTTGTACACATGACTTTCTTTCCCCGCTTTTCCAGCCGTGAGGTCACAGATATATTCTCTCAGATCAAGCCAAAGATGTGGTTGCATATTGTACCCCAAACACACTAAATCAGTGTTCAAATGGTACTATGTGAACCCAAGCGTTGAAGCACCTTGTAGCTTCTCACAAAAGAAGGAGGAGCACTCGGCTTGAGCAGAGCCACCTTCAAAAGCTTCCTACCAGTACAAAGGCTCTACAACAACTTCATTGATATCAAGTGGTAATGCCATAAAACAATTTGTTTTTATTGCCCACTGTAAGAAGTTGGGAAGAAATGTTTCCTTCCAATGTTTTTTTTCCAAACTGAGAAACAACACATATTGTAATAAAAGCTAGCAAACTAAATTGGACTACAATGGTTTTCAGGAAGTGACAAAATTCTAACATGTTCTTCCTGAGCATTTTCCAAAAGCTTCATTGGCACAGCTACCTCCATTAGCCTGTATTTGGACTGTGTGATATTGTAAAAATTCAGCCAATAGCAAGCCAAGGGCTTGCATGCAGTAGTCAGGAAAGTATTTTGCCTTAAGATGGAGACCTCCAGCACTTGGATGACCAGGATATATGAAATGGCCATAATTTGCTCACTGAAAATTCACCTCTGTCTATTAAATCAGGCAATGAGAGAAGAAATAATGCCCATTAAGAAACCTGCAAATATGAATTCAATTTTAAGCAGAACTTAGATCTGCTGTCAGATCTACTTATTTCCCAAATAACTTGAAGTTTTGTAAACAATTTTCAAGCCAGTCAGAAATAAAGACTTGTTTTCTTTTTTTAAAAAAAATGCATCAATACAATTTTGTAAAAGCAACATAACTTAGATGAATAAAAAAGGGGGATCAGTGAATCATCCAAATATTAACAATTTTTTTATACAAAAGGATTAAGTTTTGACTATTCACAGATGGCCTAACACCAGCTCGTATGCATCTTTACATTAACAATCCAAACTGCAGAATCCAAAGCTTTGCGGTTGTGTGCATCAGCCCAAATCAAGCACCATTGCAGACAGGGCATTCATGTCCCTCATGTGGGGATGCTGGGCAAGTATCTCTTCTATCTTCTCCCTCTGCTCGGACGTAGGGAAGATTTTTCTCAAGGCTTCTCTTAAGTGGATTGTTTCTGCAGTAGATCTTGGATGCGGGGGGAGGGCTGGGTTAGCATGAGGTGCTGGTGGAAACATAGTCAAGGCAGGTACGGCACCAGGTAACGGGCTCTTTGGCAACTGTCCACTACCATCAGTTGGCATCAGGAAATGCGATGTCCCAAAAGGAGGTGGGCCGCCACTTCCATGGCCATGTTGGGGTGGAACACCTCTGGAGAACAAAAACAACATTTCAAACTAGGAAGGCAAGAGAACAACCATCTCCCATGTTTCCATGGGGTCTAAAAAGAAAGATGCTCTAAAACAGGCATAGGCAAACTCGGCCCTCCAGATGTTTTGGGACTACAACTCCCATCATCCCTAGCTAACAGGACCAGTGATCAGGGATGATGAGAATTGTAGTCTCAAAACATCTGGAGGGCCGAGGTTGAGGAAGCCTGATTTAAGGTTTAAATTTGTTAAAGAACTCTGGATGACAGAGTAATTTATTTTGCTTTCAGTAGAAAGTAACACTGATTTGACATTTCAAGTTGTCTCTTTCCACATTTGTCATTTAAAATAATCATCATCATCATCATCATCATCATCATCTTGATATGGCTGGTGATAAGGGAAGATGCACACATTTAATCATAATAAAATATTCCTTTGCATTTGATGGGACTTTTACAAGTCACCAATACAATTACAGAACTTTCTAACCTTGAAGTGCCATAGCATAGAAACAGCAGTTCAGATTAGACCTTGCTTTGCTTATGTATTCAACATTTTATGCAAGTCATTTTTACCTGACCTTTAAACACAGTAAAGCACAATAAAGCTTTACATGATAAAGGACAAAGAACTGAGCCCCTCCCAGATGCAGACCGGACACGGGTAACAAAGCATGTGCCCATCGCAACCAAGCAGCAGATCTTCTAACAGCTGATGCAGCAGACCAGCTATTCATGAAAGTGCATCACAGCTCCATCTGCAGTGTGTCCAATGTCGTCATGTGACACACCACAATCTAACATCAAAGGATGTTACCAGAACACTTGCCTTCCTTTTCTTGATGTTACAATCCAATGTTATACAAATGTACTTGGCATCACCACACAGAGATAGCTGTGGTAACTGACGACAAGCAATTCCTCCTGCAAAACCACTGCTTCTTCCTATCTAAGGTCTTATGTGGTGTGATTTACATCTCATGACCTTCTCAGTCACACGAAGGGCTTTGATTCAATGGTGGCATCTGTTTTCCCTTAAGCCCCACAGGGTACTCTACCTGAAACGGGTTTCCTCCTGAAGGAAACGTTCTATTCCTGGTCCATTTCGTCCCAGAGGATCATCAGGAACCATGAAGAAGTCTCCAACGAAAGTGTACGGCAGCAGCCTGCAACACCAAAACAGGCAGTGAGGAAAAGTAGCAGGAAGGAAAGCAACATTCAGATTTATAGACAGAAGTAATCTCAACATTCACACACTATACAAACATACAGCTGGTGTTCTTTGCGGGGAGGGCTCTCTAGCAGGACACTATCAAATCATGAAACAGTCCTAAACCTGATGAGACCATAGGTTTAACTAGTCCTCCATTCTTTACCCTTCCCTAATCTGATGCTCTCCAGACAACCGGAATCCAGGCACATAAGCCCTAGCCACTATGGCTAATAAGGATGATGGGAGTTGTAGCCTAACAACATCTGGAGGGCACCAAGTTGAGGAAGGCTGCTATACTCTAACTGGCAGCACTTCTCCAGGATCCTGAGCATAGGTCTTCCCCAGCTATAGTATCAAAGATCCTTTTAACTGTAGAGACACACAGGGGATTGAGCCTGGGACGTTCTTCATACAACATGTGCACTTTACTACTGAACTTCTATGCTTGTGGGCAGCACAAATTCAGCGGGCGGAATCCAGCCTCACAGAAATCCACTGCAGTTCCAATCCTAGGAGAGCTTTAGTTCAAACACTGCTTTGTTGAATTGGGTCTTTTCCCAATCACCTGTTCCACATTGTATTGCAAAGATATATGCCATTCACAGTCTCAGAATCTAAAAATCCACAAGAAGTCTCAACAGAGTGATTTCAGGAGTTTGCCTGTGAGACACTGGGGACACATGATGGCCAAGCTTCCCTCTGCTCTATCCAGAAGTGGCTCACTAAGTATGAGCTCTCTCAGGTTATAAAGCTGGTGAATGTGTGCTGATGGGGTTTTGCCACCAGGGAATTCATGTTCCAGCCATGGCAGAGAGCTGATTGGCAATTCAATTGCCCTGTGCCCCAAATCCAAAAACAAACCTGAGAAAGAAAGATGCAGAATCGGATAGGGAACACCAATCACCTCAACATAAAACGGGAGCAGGGAACCTGCAGTTCTCAGGGTTGTGGCCACACTACAACTCCCATCACCCCTGACCACTGACCGTGCTTGCTGAGGATAATGGGTGTTAGAAGTCTGGAGCCCAAGAACAACTATAGGGCTACAAGTTTCCCCATCTCTGGCAAAATCAATAAGACTATCTAAATTAAGTGATTAAGCCAAACAACTTTTATCAGTCCCCCCCCCACTAAATATTGTAACCGATCACTTGTCTACCTGCCCACTGCACATGTTTGTAACTGAACAAAATTAACACATTACCTCTTTTGAATAATCTCCCTCCAGGATGTGGACTCATCCACAAATTCTCTGAGATTATCATTGGTGACAATAACTCCTCCAGTCTTTTCAGCGAGATGTAGCAAAAACCTACAACAACATTTGTTGGGAGAATCAGCATCCTTGAACTGAATAAGTTTCTGGGCAACAAAGCAGCCATGTGTTACTGTGGATCGAGTAATCCTGGTTTTGTGACCCGCTGGAAGTTGCACAGGAAAGCAGCTGCTGTGCTTCCTAGGTGGCTGATGATTTGGCTACCTTACTAAAGCTAAACAGGTCTGGGTTTAGTCAGGGCCTGGATGGGAAATGAGGATGATGATATTATTACTACTGCTATTATTATTATAGTGCTGCAGACCATATATTGTTCTGGGGATGCCTAAATCTGAGCTGGCCAGCATACAAAAAAACCACACATCTGTTGTTTCACAGAAGGCTTGGGACTAAACGATATGCAAAGTAGGTCTTTGGATCCTGTTCCAGGCATTACATCCATTAGGAAACTTGGGCTATAGGTTTATAATTAAATTGGTTATTAATTCTTAAATTAAGGCAAGATAACAATGAATGTGTTCCAGAAAAGGTTTCTAAATAATGCAAATGCATCATTAAAAAAATAAAATAAAGAGGGTGATCAGCAACATTTTGTACCAACTTAGAACTGGACACACACAGGGACAGTGCTTAGTCTGCAGAACAAGAAGAAGAAGAAGAAGAGTTTGGATTTGATATCCCGCCTTTCACTCCCTTTAAGGAGTCTCAAAGCGGCTAACATTCTCCTTTCCCTTCCTCCCCCACAACAAACACTCTGTGAGGTGAGTGGGGCTGAGAGACTTCAAGGAAGTGTGACTGGCCCAAGGTCACCCAGCAGCTGCATGTGGAGGAGCGGAGACGCGAACCCGGTTCCCCAGATTAGGAGACTACCGCTCTTAACCACTACACCACACTGGGCAAGTCTACACTTTTCCCTTGACGATGAGCTGAATCATATGTGCATGAATGACGTGTGGCTGTTCAACACTTCAGCTTGGTCTGCATATGCAGGAAAAAGAGGTAACAAAACTGTGAGATGGTCAAGTGGATTGAAGAAGGGACCACAGCTCAGTGGCAGAGCCCACTCTTAGTATGAAGAAGTCCCTAGAATAGCTTCTTCATACATTCACATTCAGAACCTGGAGACTTATATTAAGTGGAACACATCTCACAAAGGTATGCAATCTTAAAAGCA